>NC_092874.1:192231828-193699516 GCF_028372415.1 Notamacropus eugenii
ACAATTAATAGCTGATTATGGATTGTACATTTCATAGAAGGCTAGTAAAACAAGGATAGTTTTTGAAAAAACAACTATCAATATAATCACTCTAAAGGAAAAACAAATAAAAATGTTTGTATTTAACAACTGATTGACATAATTTTAGGATCAGCCGGCCAGTCAATAAATACATATTAAGTGCTTACTATGTGCCAAGTTCTGTGCTAAGCACTAGGATACAAAGAAAAGCAAAAGATCAATCTTGTTCTTAAGGACCTTACAGTCTAATGAGACTGGGGTTAGGGAGAGAGGAAACAATATGCAAATAATTATGTATATATGAGATATGTGTAGAATTAATTGGAGAAAACCAATAGAAGGTTTTAGAATTAAGATGGATCTGAAAAGTTTTCCTGTAGAAGATAAGATTCTAGCTGAGACTTGAAGGAAGCCAAAGAAAGTAGAAGGTAGAGATAAGCAGGTAAAACACTCTATGGATGGGGTATCACCAGTGAAAATGCTTGGAGTTGGGAGAAAGTCTTGTTTGGGGAATAGCAAAGAAACCAGTTACTGGATCACAGAGTATGTAGTGGGGTGTAAGGAGCAAGAAGATTGTAAATAGTCTCAGTAGACGTTTGTATTTGACCTCATTTAAGCATCTCAAGAAAGCAAAAGCAAGGTTTTACTTGGGAAGAAATCCAGATGATAACCAATACCCATTTAAAAACCTTGCCAGACCAAATACTGCTCCAGAGTTTAACAAACTCCCCAATACTTGGGAGTTTACCTGCCAAAACAAACTCAGGAACTACATGAACACAATTACAAAGCATTTTAAACACAAAGTCAGATCTAAACAACAACAACAACAACAAAAGATTGAAAATGTGCATGTGTGTGTGTGTGTGTGTGTGTGTGTGTGTGTGTGTGTGTGTGGTTACGAAGGGCTTTGAATACTAAACAGAGTATCTTA
Organism: Notamacropus eugenii; assembly: GCF_028372415.1. Taxonomy (NCBI): domain Eukaryota; kingdom Metazoa; phylum Chordata; class Mammalia; order Diprotodontia; family Macropodidae; genus Notamacropus; species Notamacropus eugenii. Next base: position 192,232,784 of record NC_092874.1, read on the forward strand.
TGTTTGATTCTGGAGGTGATAGGAATCAGTTGGAGTTTATTGAGTGAGGGACGGTGGCATGGTCAGATCTAATGCTTAGGAAGTTTGATTTGACAGTTGTGTAGAGGATGGATTGGAGTGGAGAGAGACATGTCAGGGATATCAACCAGTAAGTAGCCTTTTGCAATAGTCCAGGTGTGAGGTGATGAAGGCCTGTGAGAGGACGGTTGCTGTGTCAGAGGAGAGGAGTAGTATAGAGGAGGTGTTACAAAGGTAAAATTGAGAGGTTTTCTCAATAGATTGGCTATCTGCCGGGGGTGAAAGTGTGAGGAGTAGAGGATGACACCCAGGTTGAGAGCCTGAAGGACTGCAAGGATGATAGCACCATAACAGTAACAGAGAAATTAGGAAGAAGGGAGATAATGAAGTCTGTTTTGGCCTTGTTGAATGTAATATGTCTATGAGACATTTAGTTTAAGATATCCAATAGGTAGCTGGAGATATGAGTTTGGGGGTCAGTGGAGAGCTTAAATCTGGATAAGTAGATTTGAGAATCATCAGAATAGAGTTTTTGATTGTTAGAAGACTGTTGAGTATCATAGAAACTTAGATTTGGAAGGTAACATCAGAGCCTAATCAACTCAAAGCTGAAGAATACTCTTTAAAATAGTTGTTCCTATTTAGTGATTCATGAGTCTGTAGGAAAGTCTATGAGGTTTGTGCTAAAAATTCTTTAAAGGTACCTTAAACAGTAAATAGTTGTCCAATTATGTTATAAATCTATTTTTCTCCATGACAACATGGATGTATATGTTTAAAACATTATAAGTTTGTTTCTATAGTGATTTTTAAATCATCATAATCATGTCCAAAATGATTTTGGTATTTGTACAGTGATTGCATCAAACCTGACCAACATGTTCTTGCAAGTTCTTAACTTGTCATCAAATTATTTCCAAACCACCAGAAGAGTTCAACATTTGAGCACAATCAGATTCCAAAGTATTTCAAATGCATGCACATACTTTCATTTTTGTTCTGCACACTGCACCGGAATAGTTCCTTTGTTAGCCTCTGTAACTATACCTTATCAGCTGTGTAATCATGTGATCAAGATGTTATGAATGTTTGTATTCTTGTAGCACAATTTCGGGCTGTTTGAAAACCATAACTTCTGAGCATATGCATTAAAAACCATCTGGAAACTATAACAGACCAACAAAAATACAGCAAAAATAAAACTCAGATTGCCTCATTGCAGCATTAGTGCTGTTTTCTGATTTAAAATTATTCTTCATTTATGTTACTCTTCTTTTCTCTGACAGATTTTCAAATGAACTGGTTGGTAGCACTGGCTAGTTCTTCAGTAGACTTTCTGTGAGTGCAGCCGGTGTACTAGTTGTAGAAGAGAAGCGAATCACAATGAAAGAGATTCTTTCCTTACAAAAGCTGGCTTATATACAAGCATTGTCAAAAATGAAGCAATATGTGCAATTGCATTTTAAGTACGTTTGTCATTTAATATATTGCTTGTCATTAGCCAGTAGAGAAGAAGGCATTTTATATCACAGTTATTCATTTTTATAGATTGATTAGGGTTAGGTGTCTAAAAATAAAAATGAATTTCAATCTCTTAGCAAAAGCTTGTAAAATTTTTCCACCCTTTCCACCATATATTTGTTGCAAATGAGCATTTTCACGTTACTCTTGTTTTAGATAAAAATGGAGAAATAAGCAACACAGAGACAGATTTAAGATCATGTCTGGTATTGAGCCAAATATTGCAAATCTTTGTTCAAATAAAAAAGTCCAACATCAAAATTAAGTTTACATATGATTATTATACTATGGGGCAGCTAGGTGGCACAGTGGATAGAGCACCAGGCTTGGAGTCAGGAAGACTCATCTTCAAGAGTTTCAAATCTGCCCTCAGACACTTACTAGCTGTGTGACCCTGGGCAAGTCACTTGATGCTGTCTATCTTAGTTTCCTCATCTGGCAAATCACTCTGGCATCTTTGTCAAGAAAACCCCAATGGAGTCACAAAGAGTAGAACACAACTGAAAATGACTGAACAAAACCAATAAATTATATTATGTCAAACATCTTCCAGGTTCTAATTTTTCATTAAAATTATTTCATTAATTGCTCATTAAAATATTACTTATATTCAATAAAATTTATAGAATAAGAAAACAATATGAAATTGCAGATAATAAATAGTAAGCATATATGGTTTTGCTTGATCACTTTTAATTCTTACAAAATGTCTCACATGAAATATTCATGGTTATTTTATAATTACAGAGGAAAAGAAGAGTATACTTTAAAAATTTTGTACTTAGAGTTTTAAAATTCATAGACAGAATAAAAATTTTATATTTTATAATTTAAATTATATAACAAAATTTAATTACTACATTTTGGGGCACAAATTATCAACTTAGTTAATGTAAACATTTAATAAATAAGATTAAAATATTATTATGAGTAATAAATATATTAAACTACCCTAAGGATTCACAAATATATTTTATTGTTGTTGTAGTTGTTGAAAGAGATCCATGGAACAAAAAATAGTGGGAACTACTGCTTTGTAACACAACTGATAAATGTCCATTCAATCTTTGTTCAAAGATCTTTAAATAACGGGGAATTTTCTTAAGGTACAGCTGAGTGCTAGGTCTGGACCCAGCAAGATCTATATTCAGATATGGCTTTAGACACTTACTGGCTATGTGATCTGGACAAATCACTTAACCTCTGTCTGCCTATTCACCTGTAAAATGGGGATAATGATAGTATTTACCTCCCAGGGTTGTTGTGAGGATAAAATATAATAAATATAGTAACTTATATTATGGTATACATTATAATATTATATGTTAACATAATAATATTATATTATAATAAGAAGGATCAAAGAAAATAAATAAATAAAGATAATAAGTATAAAGTGCCCAGAACATAAATAAAGTGCACAGTGCCTGGAACATAATAAGCACTATAGTCGTTGTTATTATTCCTGTCAAGAAAGACCATTAGAATTAGAGATTTAAGATAGTCCCTAATGAATGGGAAGTCTCAGAAATCTCATCTCTTTCACTGTAACAAAGAAGTTTAGTATAGTGAGTATATGAATTATATATTCTCTCTCTGTCTCTGTGTGTCTCTGTCTCTCTGTCTCTGTCTCTGTTTCTCTATCTCTCTCTCCCTCTCTCTCTTTCCCTTCCTTCCTCCTTCCCTCCCTCCCTCTCTGTCTCTGTCTCTGTCTCTGTCTCTCTCTCTCCTCCACTACCCTTTCTGACCCAACACCAGATAGGTTGGGTTATCTGTTTCTTTACAATCCCCTTCTGACCATCCCAAGTACAGGGAATCCTGAGGTGTATGTGTAATAGAAATGTCTACTGATTTGCGTCTACTCTGCTATGCAGGCACCAAAGGAAGATGGAGAGGCCAAACTGGGCCAGGCAAAGAAGAGAATTCCAGAAACATTTCAGCCAAGTTGCATGGACCGGGGTCAGGAATAGAAGTGGGCTACTAACTGTTTAACAGCTGCTTCTCTGATACAAACAATGTATGCAGATCACAACTTTTACATTTAATCTGCCTTATTAACATTTTTCCCCTATCACTTTCTTAAGTCTAGACAATCAACAAAACAATAAATCAAACTGCGATTTGTGTTAATTATAGATTTCCAAGGTGTTAATGGTCACACTGAAAATTTAACAATTTGAACCAGGTGGAGAACACTCCAAGTCGGAGGAAGAGCAGAGATAAAACAAAGGCATATATGCCAGCTATTCCACATAAGGGTTTGAGAGTGCCAACATGGATAGGTGAAGGAGAGAACAGAGAGACACAGAGAGACACACATGAGCCAGAAGGAGCCCCTGAGAGCTTTGGGAGGGAGAGATGGGGACTGCAGGAGTCAGGGTGTTGCAGACCACAACTGACAGTAGGGCACTCTTCAATGTTTCTCAGGGAAATTTTGTCATAGGGAGAATTTTGTCACAGAAGACTCTGAATAAGTCATAGGAACTACGATGTGGAATACTCAGAGGAGAAGGCACATTTAAAGGGGAAAAGAATTCTATTTAATCCCTATATGCTCAAGTACAAAACCTTTCTGTGTTCCTTGATGGGTAAATAAATCCTGTTCTGTATATGACGTCTTTGTTAACTGGAGAGCTTGCAGGAGAATTGATGGACACCTTTTTTCTTTTTTGGTGGGAAGAGTAGATCACAACAAGGAAGACCTCCTGGGTAAGAACTGTAGATAACAGAAGTTTACAGTCATCCCTAGTCATTCTTGGGTTTCACAATTTTGGTTTTGGTTGTCCCTGGGTTAGCCATCGATAATTAGTTGGAAATTTGGATCTTCTTACAGGAAATAGCAGAGACCTGTGGATGTAAGGAAAACAAACAAAAATTAGTCAGTCATAAATGCATAAACACTTTATATTATTAATCTAGTTTATAATTCGCTACCAAAATTATACATACATAAGCAGTTAAATTTTGTTAAACGTTTCAGTCTGCACTCCCTTTGGGAAAGGCTCCTTTTTCCTCTCTGCCATTCTGACTCAGTGACACGATTTTCTCCTGTGGTGACCATTGTATCTTACACACTTTTAATGGGAGAAGGAAATCCCTGAAGCAGTTACTATAGCTACACTGGACACCTGAAGACTCGTTATAACGTGTAAGGTACTAATCTGTCTCGCATAGAAACTGCAACTTTTTCATGGGTATAGTGTGCTATTTTACTTGTTTTTTGTGTTAAATGAGTATGATTTAGTTATTAAAAAATAAAGCTTTGGGGTGGGACCTTAGAGTTATTGTGTTTTTTCACATTTGAGGGGGTCCTGCACCACTATAACCCCTCTGGATGTTGAGCATCATTGTACAGTTTCATGTGCAATAACAATTCCCTTCCCCTACCTCTTTTTTAAAGTGTATTTATATATTTGTTACTTACTTCCGACATGAGATTTATCCCAATTCCTCTGGTTGCTAGTGTTCTTCATTGAGAAATAACCTTGTATTTACTTTTTATAAATTTTGTATGGACTTGTCTGGGCCCATGTTTTGCCCTTCCTATTCCCAGTCCCAAGCAATAGAATGCAAACTGCTTGAGAAGAGAAACTGACTAATTTTTTTTCTGTGTATCCCCAATGCTACGTGCTGTGTCTGGTACGTAGTCAGCGCTTAATAAATTCTTGTCAAACAAAGGGCAAAGATACTGAAATGATTTGTCATTTCCTTCTCTCTTTCTTAGCTTCTCTTTTACTTTTGTTACTTTCTTTTCCTTATTGACAAGATATCAGTGTAATTTATCGTTTCTTTCTCTCTTTATTAGCTTCTCTATTTACTGTTCCTCTTCTGACTTCTTTCCTTTCCTTCATCTGAGAAGTTTCTAAAATCAAACTCAAGATAAGTTGATGATGGTAATGGCTCAGAAGGCTACGTTAGAGACCTGAATTGTAAAGAAACTTACTATGTCTAGCCACCCCTGCCTTCTATCTTATAGTTTCTGCAAGGAAGCTATACGATCCTTTAAACAAATTATAACGTCATTATTATCAAATTATCAAAAATATCAGTCATCAATATTATCATTACACTTCACTCCTCTTAGCACACAGAAGGATCTGAATAAATGCTTACTATTTTACCCCTCCTCCCCAACAGTATACTCCCAGATGAGATTGTTGGGCGGCTTTATGATGAAGGCAATGCTTTCGACGCATACCTGACAACAAGTATAAAATCCTAGGAGTGTCTCTAGTTTGATGCAATTCAGCAATACACTCTTTTGATATGGCCAGGTAGCAAATCTCAGGCACAGAGCCTCTGTTTGCTTATTGAATTATTCAGCAAGTGCTTTGGAGAGTTTGCTAAGAAAAAAGAAACTCCAGAAATACCTGGGTTTGGGCAGACCCAGGAAAACAAAAGCAGCTACATCTACCCACCTCTTTGTTAATATCCATTGCTTTCCATGGAAATTTTAGTGGAGCTATGACATGCTCTTGATATGGGTTGTCTCTTTCATTAGTGCCATGAAAGTTTAGTCTTCTTATTTGACTCAAATTTTGCTCATAGGCTAACTCAAATCCAAAGTTTTCCTAAAATCTACAGCTATGTGCAGCTGAGTGCTCTTTCCCTTTAAATCTGATAGTCACTTTATTCCATAAGTAATGGAGAAATTGGTCTATGACTGAGATAACTACTGCCTCCATGCCCTTCAAAGACTTCTCCCAAATGTACATTAGTCTGTAGTTTCTGGAATGGCAAGAGTTCTCAGAGCACCCAGCTTCACTGCTGCATATACTCAGAACACAGATATCCATCTTGCCTTTACTGAAAAAAAATTTGTTGATTCCTTCCTTTACTTCATTCCCTATTAAGGTGAAGGTATTGGTTGATAGAATTAGGATGTGAAAGGTTCTCCACAATCTAGAATCATGGACCAAATTTAATAAGATAGGATTTAATGAGATGCCTCATGTTTTGCTTTTGGTTCTGAGCTTTTTAATGTTCCAATGCAGATTTTATAGAAGTACCATGTACTGGTGAAAAATCTATCAATTCCTTTTTGTTCTCTTTTAGTAACTTCAGAAATCTATCATCTTTAATTTTAATGAAGCTCTTTTTAGGTCCTTAATGTCTTCCTTATTTATCCTGTTTTAAAAAAGATTTTTCTAGGTCTAAAGGGAGTGCATTAAGACCCCTCAACTCTTATAGTTTTTCTGCCAATTTCTTCCTGAAATTTGATTAACTTTTAGGTATTTAGATTTGGTGTCTGTATTAGATATTGGGGTTAATTCATCATCTTTGGTGCTTTTAAGAATGATGTACTTTCACGGCTTATCTCTTTTAATTGTGTCTGTTTTCACTACTGCCTTCTCTGAAATGATGATTGCTACCCTAGCTTTCCTGAGTTCGCATATAGCAAAATGAATTATACTCTGGTCTCTAATTTTAGCTTGGTGTGAATATTTATGCTTCAGGTGTATTTTTTGCAAGCAACATATTGTTGGATTCTATTTCTTAGTCCATTCGCATATCTTTTTCTGTTTTATGAGTGGACTCATCTCATTTACATTCACAGTTATGATTGTTAATTTTGCACTTACCTCTTTCCTGTTCTTTTGTATATTTTCCTCTCTTTGCCAAAGAAGAAGAAAGTACTGAAGAAGAAATGTTTTGCTTAATACTAGTGATTTTTAATTAATGGGGTATATTTCTGTTCTGTTTCCTTCCTCTTCTCTTCCACCCTTTCCTGCCTTTGGTTTTTATTCTTTTTAAAATTTCCTTTTAATTTCCCCCTTGGTCATCTCCGGTCATCCTGATGAATATCTGGTCACTGGATTCAGATGGCTCTGGAGGAGAAGTGAGGCTGGTGACCTGCACAGCCCTCCCTCACTCAAAACAAAGTCAAGTGCAAGTCATATCATCATTTCTCTGATGGCATGGTCTTCTTTGGCAATGAAGGACGAACACAACAATTAATTTCCCCATCATTCTCTCCTCTTTTGATATTGATTTGTTTTGCTTATGACTACTGCTTCACTTAATCTTCCCTCTCTCATAATTATATCTCTACCTGTCTGTCATTTCCCTTTTAAGAAATGACAGCATAGTCTTTGTATGTCCACCTGTCTTTTTTTTCTGGTTTAAGTGAAAGTGAAGCTCATAAGATGCCCAATCACCCACTTCTTTCTATATGCTCATGTAGTATCCATTTTATATACTCCTATTATGTAGGACAATATAGTCTCTTGTTTTCCTCTGGCTTTAATCCCAAATGTATCCCCCTATTCCTTCTATTTCTTTTTTTTTCTAATACCATCAAAAAGGAAATAGAACCATGGAGAGAGGATTCTGGGAAGATGGCAGAGTAGGTCAGAGAATTCCAAGCTCTCCCCCTACCCCAAACAAGACAAAGTAATGCCTCAGGGCCAACACAGGGTGTTAAAAATAAACAAGAATTGGGACAGGGTAGTCCTCCTGGGACAAGTGCAGAAGATATGAAGAAAAATGCCAGGACTGAGGTTTGGTTTTGTGAAGAGTAAACAACTCCAGAGTGAAAGAGCAAGGGCTTATTATTAGTAATTGGGTAGTTTGTAAGAAAGATTGGCGTATACCTGAGTTTCATATGATTTTGAAAAGTAAAGCCATTTAGGAACACATAAAAAGAGCAATTGTTTTATACAAATGAGATCCAAAAGGAAGAACTGAAACAAAGGAATTAGATGGGGGAGGAGGGCTGGTAATTTTGCAATTCTACTTTCATCAGCAATGAGTTTAAGAAGGTAGAAGGGTATAAAAGTCTTTTAAATTCAGAAAGACAAAAAAAGCTAAGGGGATGGGGAGGGGGGAGAGGATAAGGGAGGAATTTGTAGAGGGGAAGATGAGAGATTAGGATAAGGGGGGGATAATAGAAAGGTATTTAGATTAAAGGGAAAGGGAGGATAAGGGAGGAATCCTTGGGGGGGTAGGTTAAGTAATAGGAGGGCAAGGTAGCAAGTAGAAGGAAAGTAGAGAAGCCAGGAAGGACAGGAAATAAGAGATATACACAGACATAAAATAATGATCAGGAGTAGAATTTATTAGGGAAAAAAGCAGAGATAGTAATCATAATTTTAAGGGGTGGAGTAAAAGCAGGGACTTACCTGAGCTCTCCCCCAAACAATTCCAAATATCTGTAAAAATGACTCTGAACAAATTCTAGAGTAGCAGAACCCACAAAATGACAGAGTGAAACAAATTTCCAGTCAATGACAACCTGTAAGGTTGACAGGAAAGGTCTGTTGCCCCAGTCTAAGAGAGGAGCACAGTACAGTGCAAAATGTAGCAGCATAGACAGGGCCCCAAGGAAGCTGGAGCAGGCTGCAGGGGACAGCTATGGTGCTTTCCAGACTTCTCAACCCACAAATGTCAAAGAAAACTTAAAAAGTCAGTAGGAATGGTTGGATCTATGTAAGAGAGGAGCCCAGTACGGCCTCAGTCCCAGGGAGGCAGGAGCTAATTCCAGAGCTCTCAGTTCACAGACAGTGGGGAGGTCTATAGGGAGATTGAATGACTGATCAGAGGGGGATTGCAGGAATCTCTTTGGTGGCACTGAGGCAGGATTCTCTTGCTTTGCCTGTGCTTGGATCTGGGTCGCTGTCCTAGGTGATCATCCTGAAGTTAGGGGGAGTACTGGAGTGGTAGAGCTTGTGACAATGGTGGAGAAGGAATCCTCCTCACAGTTCCAAGGTAGAAAAGAGTGCTTGTCACTCACAGAACAGAGCACAGGACAGGAGAGGAGTAAACACCTCTCCTTTGATCATACCATCTTGGAAGAACTGAAAATTTACAGGTCCCTAGAAGTATCTCTGAAAACAGTTGACAAAAATCCCAAAGCTTGGAATAGTACTTCCTCCATGCTGGAAACAGAGTCCTACCTTAATAAAAAGTTAAAAAGTCAAATAGTTGACTGGGAAAATGAGCAAACAATGGAAAAAAAAATCAGGGTATAGAATCTTACTTTGGTGACAAAGATGATCAAAATATAAAATCAGAGGAAGACAACAAAGTCAAAGCTCCTATATCCAATGCTTCCAAGAAAAATATGAATTGGTTGCAGGTCATGGAAGAGCTCAAAAAGGATTTTGAAAATTAAGTAAGAAAAGCAGAGGAAAAATGGGGAGGAGAAATGAGAGTGATCCAAGAAAATCATGAAAAACAATTCAATGGCCTGTTAAAGGAGACTTCAAAAATATTGAAGAAAACAACACCTTAAAAAATAGACTAACTCAAATGACAAAAGAGGTTCAAAAAGCTAATGAGGAGAAGAATGTCTTAAAAAGCAAAAGTGGCCAAATTGAAAAAGAGGTACAAAAACTCACTGAAGAAAACAATACCTTCAAAATTAGAATGGAGCAAATGAAAGCTAATGACTCTATGAGAAATCAAGAAATTATAAAACAAAATCAAAAGAATGAAAAAATAGAAGACAATGTGAAATATCTCATTGGAAAAACAACTGATCTGGAAAATAGATCCAGGAGAGACAATTTATTGGACTATCTGAAATCCATGATCAAAAAAAGAGCCCAGACATCATCTTTCAAGAAATTATCAAGGAAAACTGCCATGATATTCTAGAACCAGAGGGTAAAATAGATTTTGAAAGAATCCACTGCTCAACTCCTGAAAGAGGTCTCAAAAGGAAAACTCCTAGGAGTATTGTAGCCAAATTCCAGGGCTCTCAGGGCAAGAAGAAAATATTGTAAGAATCAAGAAAGAAATAATTCGAGTATTGTGAAAACACAATAAGGATAACACAAGATTTAGCAGCTTCTATATTAAAGGACCAGAAGGCTTGTAATATGATATTCAGGAGGTCAAATGAGCAAGGATTAAAACCAAAAATCACCTACCCAACAAAACTGAGCATAATCCTTTAGGGGAAAAAAGGGATATTCAATGAAATAGAGGACTTTCAAGCATTATTGATGAAAAGATCAGAGCTGAATAGAAAATCTGACTTTCAAATACAAGACTCTAGAGAAACATGAAAATGTAAACAGGAAAGAGAAATCATAAAGGACTCATTAAAGTTGAACTGTTTACATTGCTTCATGGAAAGATGATATTTGTAACTCATGAGATCTTTCTCAGTATTAAGATAGATGGAGGGAATCTATCTATCTATCTATCTGTCTGTCTGTCTGTCTGTCTGTCTGTCTGTCTATTGACAGAGCACAGTTGAATATGAAGGGATGATATCTAAAAATAAAATAAGGGGTGAGAGGTAAATGTAATGGGAGAAGAAGAAAACGAGAGGTAGAATGGGATAAGTTATCTTACATAAAAGAGGCAAGAAAAAGCTTTTACACTGGAGTGGAAGAGGGGGCAGGTATGAGACAATAAGTGAACCTTATTCTCAACAGATTTAACTTAAGGAGGGAATAACACACACTCAACTAGATATAGAAATCTATCCTATTTTACAGGAAAGTAGGGGGTAAGGGGATAAGAGAAGGCAGGCTGGTAGAACGGAGAGCAGATTGGGGGAGGGAGTAATCAGAAGCAAAAACTTTTGAGGAGGGACAGGGACAAAGGAGAGAATAGAATATTGGGGGATGGAATAGGATGGAGGGAAATATAGCCTTTTGCAACACGACTATTATAGAAGTGTTTTGCATTATTACACACGTATAACCTAAATCTAATTGCTTGCCTTTTCAATGAGAGTGTGTGGGGAGGGAGGAAGGGAGAGAATTTGGAACTCAAAGTTTTAAAAATAAATGTTAAAAATTGTTTTTCCATGCAACTGGGAAATAAGATATACAGGCAATGGGGTGTAGAAATCTATCTTACCCTATCTTTTCTTCTGGGTTTCTCTCCATCCATGGTATGTCTTTAATATGCTTGGAATTTTCTTCTGTTTACTCATTTCTCTGGCACCAGTCTCTGGATTAAGATTTTATTCCTTTCCATACTCTTAGTTGGTATAGGCAGCTCCCGCTCATCCCTAGATGTGTAGTAGACCCCCCACTTTCTGCAGAAATTCCTAAGTTTTGACTGAGTTTCCTTGTGGCTTGACCTAGATTTTGGACTTGGTTCCTTCTGTCTTCTTGAATAATTCTGAGGCAGAGTTTATTTCTGTACCTTAGTGTGAAGCTGATAGATCCCACCCAGATATTGTTGATGGTGATGGTGGCAGGCTTAAAGGAGATTCTAGATGATTTGCTTCTGAGGTGCCATTGTGTCACTTTCTCCTGCTGTGCCTTGAGTGTTGGCTACCTGGATATTGGGTTTCCTGTGTACTATACTACTGCTTAAGTGTGAAACCAATCTGGCCCCTATCTTTCTGTATTTCCATTGGAACTTCTTGGCCTCTGGGAGATGCTTTGGTCCCATCTCCTTCTATGCCTCTGTTGGTGTTGCCAGGCCACTGGATACTAAAATACTGAGACACTGTCAAGGTATTGATCTGGCCTTGCATGCTGCTGTGCCTGATGCCATCTGCCTAGTTGCTGGGATGACTGAGCATGGAGGTAAACTGAGTGTTGATATATGCTGTGTTCCCAGCATTGTGGTCTTACCTTCCAGTCTAGGTCTAGACTATGCCAAGGCTTATTTTTGCTCTAAGCTTCTCATGGATTCTGGCAATCTCTCTGTGCATTTCTAGACTGGATAGAGGAGCTTCCAGCTATTTTGTCTTTGATTTTCTTTATCATTCTTCCTTTGGGTTCATTTTTAAATGTTTTCTCAGGGTGTTTATAGGAAATCTGGGCTCCTCCTAATATGCCATCATATCCCTATAATTCTGATGAAATTTAATAGGAATAAATTTAAAGTCTTTAACTTCAAAAAACCAAAATTCTCAAATACAAGATGGTGGGGGGGGGGGGCCTGACTAAACCTAAATTCATTCAAAAAACATCATGGTGTTTTCACATATTTCAAGTTCAATATGAATAAATAGTCATAGAGTTCTGGGTCAGCAGCCAGTTGAAAAACTTTTCTGTCAGTATGCTCTCTGAACTCCAAAACCATCATGGCCAAAAGACTACATATTACAGATAAAAGTGGAAGTCAGATCATAACTATCTGATGCCTATGGATGTCCTCTTACATCTACACATTCTCTGAGGTGTGGTAGTGGGGTGAAAGAACCCCTCTATCATGTGTGGCTAATAACACCTCAAAAGAGATGTCTATAGAAGTGTAATACTAATATTTCCCATTAGTATTAAATCCTTGAGGGCGGGATGTATTTTATATATTTTTTCTTGGCATCTCCAGACTTTGAACATTAGCTAGTGTTTAATAAATGCTTGTTAAGTTGAATTAAAAAGCAAGTAATGAGAATATCAATGAGCTTTTAGTAGCTTCTCCTTAAAGTTATCCCCAGAAAGTATTAGATGTTATTATTTGTTTAAGAAATAGATCCAAAACTGCCTGAGCGGGAAAATCTATGATATTACTTTTTGCTGTGTTTCTTGTATGTTCTCTTTCCCAGTTCTTTTTCAAGCCCAGTTAGTAGTATCATCAATACTATAGTCTGTATTATAGTTAGTTCTATTAGTTAGTATTGTACTAAGTTAGTAGGTCATCAGTGCTATAGTCTGAAATAAGAATACAAAAGAAAGAAACATTTATTCACCTCCAGGTTACAAATGGTTGGACTATCCCTGTGGCTACAAGAACATGAAACGGAATTCTTTGGAAATGACAGTCTTGCAAATCAAGTCTGAAGAGCACAAGTTGATTGGAATGATGTACTGAAATCCTTAAACAAGGTGGAAGCCCCTGAAAGAGCAAAATAAAATGAAAAGAAAATTAGGATCATATCATCGTTTCTATTCTTTTTTCATTTTTGACATTTCGATTATCATTTAATGTTTGACTTTTACTCATTAATTTATGTTAATTATTAGATGAGCATATAAATGGTTTTCTGTAGTTGTTCTAATAAATCACACACAGACACACACACACAGAAGATATTAAACATCAGAGGTAAAAATGGTTCCAGAATCTGATTTCTTTACTGTAGGAAGGGGTGAAATACTCACTTGTACCATCTGTTCTGCATCTTCCATCTAATTATTCCCTATAAGAGGTTGTCTTGCCCCACTCCCAACCCCCAAGACAGGCCATCATATTAAATAACTGGCTAGTCTGATCCTGGAACTAAGGCAAGTGAAATGCTGGGCATCATGATACCAAAAGCCTCAGAAAGGAGGTAAGAAATAGGGTTGGTTATTTCTATGCTCCATCCCCCTATCTCAGATAACTCACTAAAATTATGCAGTGGAGTTCCAGGACATATAACATAATCCATTGAGTAGGGTATTTGGGCCAGAGATCTTCTTCCCCAGGAAGATAGTCAACAAAATGTATCCAACAGTGATGGTACTCTAAGAAAACAGAAATATTGACTCAGTGAAATAAGTACTACAAAGAGATTAATATTATAGGGGTTTACTGTTATATCTATCCCTGCAAGATAAAAACAAGATTGAAACCCAAAGTTGGATCCCAGTTAGGTAGGACTTTTATCTTTCTTAGGTGACTATGATAGACTTTGAAGTGTGATTCCTCAGGTAGGCTCTCCCAAAAGCTTTGGAGCAGGAGTATTCTCTGAATTATTGTAGCCCATTCTTTATACTGACCAAAAGAATGATGCCAAGACTACAACAGAAATAGGGAAGATGTGAGATATAATCCTGGTGCTACCACATTCCCTTCTTGAGCTTTATCAGTCTGGTTCTTTCTTGTGTCAATTTTTTTTCCTAAAGGGTTGGAACAACTGATTCCTTCTGCCAGAGTGTATGAGATACCTAAAGTTTCTTAATTCCATCAGAAGGCTGGGGATGACTTACATTTCAAAGTTTGTTATAGCCACCTAAGACGGAAAAGATTATCAGAGATTTGGCCTCAACTCCTGGTTTTTAGCTCTGCCACTGATTTCTGAAGATAAGGATCTTAGCAAGCACCTAGAATGTATAGAGATTGTGTTCTTGCATAGGAATTTAACCCTTTGTAACAATGTTTCTATGGGAGAAATGCAATCTAACTTTTTGACAAATGATTTACAAGCGGGAGTATGCTGTGAATATTTAACAACCAGCTTGGGGCAGGAGAGTGAATACATGACACACTTTGAAATTTCACTTGCATTTTAAAGATTATCTCCATCCCTCTCTTTAGTCTGGAAAATAAAAAAAAAATAAATCAAGTACTGATTTGTAGTGGACTTCTAAGGAGAAAATGCTAACACTCAAAATTTATCAGTTGTTGTGAGCTGCTTTGAGCTGCCTCCAGCACATCCCTGCTTATAACTGTAATTTTGAAATACAATTATTTTGTAATTTGGCAAAGGACTAGTCATGCCAACACCCATGGATAGGAGATTAGATCAAAAACCAATCATCTCATGATTACTTTTCTAAAATAGAGACTCTCTGGCACCCCTTCCTTCTTTTCCTAGAAATGTTCACCTTCAATTCCCCTTCAGGATCATGATCTTTATACCTGGGTAGCTCATAATCCAGATAGCTACACCTGAGGAGTGAAGCTCCTTGAGTTCTTGACGATGCCGTTGATCCATGTGCCAGTAAAGCCGAGCTACAAAAATGATGAGGGTCACATTGGGGTGTTGATTCAAAAACTCTCTAATGGCCTTGGAACATCTCCAACAAGGGCTCCAGGAGAGGAACCAAGTAATGGAGCATTTGACAGATGACTTGAAATGTCTTTCTGAAGTGAATTTTTCCATGAAGTTGATTTCAGCATGTTGAGATGAATTTTGATTTGAGTTTCGCCAAATATTATCACTTGTACTCCACTTGATTTCATACAGTAGACATGTCTCCTTACGGAGTTCTTGAGGGTTAAAAAATGCCTCAAATTCCCAGGGTTTGATCCTTCTCCTGAAACAAAGGAAGCAGCCCCATGTTGGTATGGAATCTTTGAAAAGACACTAGGGTTTTGTTTTTTTTTTTTTTGCCTTCCTTCCATTTGTCAATTCTGAATTAAGAATCAATGAAATGTGCATGTATTTTGTTTTCATAGACATTAGAGTAAGCAGGTTTTTCATTATGCTATTAGTCAATATCTAGTCAATGTTCTTCATAGAACAAGTGAATGGGTTGGAGGAGTGTCCATGAAAGAATGTCAAGTTTCTGGGAAGCTTGGTGCCAAAAGATCCTTGTTCATTAGAAAAATGGTCTTCACAGTATAATACCATTACTCAACATGGATTCTGATTGAATCTAGTTGTGGTTTCTAGCTCTACTCAAAGCCAGTCCAGGGCACACAGTTTAAACACACACACACACACACACACACACACACACACACACACACACACACACACACACACACACACACACACACACACACACCCCAAGCCACTGATAAGACTTGTGAGCATGTTGGTTGTGAAGAGATAAGAGGGATGAGAAAAATCTCAGCCACATTTGGATCATGCCAGGACAAATATAGATAGCAGAAATGAGTGCATTTCCAAGACATTAGAACACCTCATACTGATGGCAGGAGAGGTGAATCAACACTAGGTTGTAACTTCTGCCCAAGAGAAGTCAATAGCAATCTCTATGCCAAGAAGCACCAAACTTTTGTGTCAAAATCTTCTAGGACTTTTCCAGGAGAAAGCTGTTGTGTCCTTCTCTCACTTTATTGGGGAAAGAAAAGGAGTTTGTTGGGAGTCAGGTGGCTTCTCAGTATAGCAATAAGAATATGCTGTAGAGATGATGGTTGATATTTTTTGGGAGGGAGGGGGCAGCAATTGCTACCTCAGTGCACTGACCTCTCTCCACACAGCAGTCACTTCTGTCACCCTCACTAGTCCCAGCATGGTCCAGATGACAAACTTCCTCATAAGACTCCATAGACTTTTAAAATATGCATGCATATCCAATCTGAGTGCATACTGAGTGATGTCACTATGCTAAGGTGTCCACATGTAGGTTTCCAAGATATATAGTCCAACATATATAGTTCTCTTTCAGAGAACAAAAATTTCTTTGCCCCAAGCATTGTCAGAGTATGGGTTCCCAGCGCATAGGGACTAGCAACTGAGAAAGGTAGTTGTATCCTGAACTGCATCTGCTGCGGGAAGAGAAGTCAGCAGTGATAGCTATGGTGTCTTTTAATGGTTATCTATTTCCAACTGATCTCTCCTTCTCTGCAGTGCAGGGGAAGAGGGACAAGTTATTCCATTGAAGGAAAGGTGCTAGGGAAATATAATACAGTAGAAATAAAGGCACAGCATTTAAAGAACTTTATAGAAATTGCATTTGATCTGTCTGGGAAGTGCCAATTTCTCAGTGCTATGGTCTGAGATGTGCTGATCTCTTTTGGCACTTTAGCCACTTCTGTCAATTCTTTTGTAACCCCCTCTTGTCTCCTTGCAACAACTTGCCCTATGAGACTCCCTAGCTATTTTAAACTGCAAACTCTGTAATCATCCTTAAGTAATCAGAGTACATAGTGATGTCACTATGTTGTAGAGCCCATACAGATGTCTGGAAGGTGTAGCCCAAAGAAAATGTCCTGCAGGGAACATGGCTCTCTCAGCCCCAATCATTGTGGCACAAGTGTGAACACATAGCCCCCTCACAAATGTTTCATTTGTTTGAACTCAGATATCATAGATATCTCTTCTACATGGTCCCAACTCGAATCATTTCTATTATTACACAACTGATTCCATGCCTTTGCAGGCTGTGAAGCCCCAGATTAGGTATCAGATTCTAACAGGTTCTGAGGAGAGTAGAATGGTCTTATGATTCCTCCACATTATCCCTTTGGTTAAACAAAGTCCTTCTAAAACTGGAAGGCAATTTTATCTTTGTAGCAGTTTGAGCTTTGACGCCCTCAGTATATCTCAAAGTTATAATTCAGGGGAGAGTCAAGACAGTTCCGACCAGCACACAATGTAATCGTCTTGCTATGTCCCAACAGTTTCTACTTCTTTCATTCCTGAAATAGATAATTTGCTTTACCCATTATCAGATAATACTTCTTTTCGACATGGCTTCTCTGTGATTCTGACATCTTAAGGGCACAGCTTTGGGGGAAAGTGAGTCCTACATACCAGGACGATGAAGAGAAAGGATGAGGGAGCTTGGGACATAATTCCAAGACATTTCAAAATTGATTCTGAAATGGTAGACTTACTGTGAAAATAAGAACTAGAATAATAGAGAGATGGGAAAGCAGATGAAGAACTGATTGTTTAAACAGAAGCTAAGGAGCATAGAAACAGATGTAGATAGTAAAGAAAATGATTAAATAGTGTGAGAGAGGAGACAATGTGTGGAGAAAGGAGGTTGATAAAGGTAGGAAAGACTGTTGAAAGGCCTTTGACTTTTGCGGCACTGTGTCTTTAGCCCTTAGTGCAACCGAATTAGAATATTATTTTCCTCACCTTAGAGTGGCATCTCCCGTGTAAGGACCTGTTGGCAAAAAAACAGAGTGTTATGTGGCACCTTAGGGAGAAGAAGATTCTTTGTTGATGAGATTCTTATCATAGAATTCTTTATGTCATTCATCTCTAATATAATTAATATTATCAAATGGAGTTTGAATATGTACACATGTACTAACCCATTTGCCATTCCCCTGCTTATTTTCATTTATCAAGATATTAATAAACTTGCATCTGATATTCTGGGGAGATACTTTACCAACTATGTTCTAATGCAAGAGTCAGAGGCATAACCAGTGTGGGGCACTGAAATTTAGAGGGTGCTGACAGGCCTTATGCTCCTTTAGCAGGATATGAATAACTGAGGTCAGCAGGATGAATAACTAAAATAAGAAGTCACCAGATGAGAGGCGTCTGTCCTTTGTGACTATTCCCCTGGTCTTGTGCCTCCAGAATTCTATACTGGGTGGCAATCCCTCAAGTAGCAGTTTTGTGGTATACCAGGTTATTCCCCACCCATATCAATTTATTTCATCTTTTCAAATTGATTTGATAAGGGAAGACTTTCATGAACTGAAGCTGAGTGAAGAACCAGGAGAGGTAATGTGTACATAAGTATTGTAATGATGTAAACAGAAAGAATAGTAAAATGAAACTAAAAATCATATGATGATAATAACAAAACTTGGTGTCAGAGAAGAATTGAGAAAGTGCCCCTGTCTCACTTGATTGCTCAGATGGGAGACCATGGGTATGAAATATTGAATATAATGGTGCATGTGTTGCCTGGTTTTGCTAAACTGATTCTTCTTTTTTTTAAATCTCTGTTACAATGAGAGGCTTTTTGGTTAGGGGAATGAGGAGGCACATATTTGGGAATGAATCTGATGTAAAAACAAGAAAATGTATCAATTTCTAAAGCTCTAATTTAAGTGTACACTTCCTTTGTTTGTCTTTGCTGTCTTAAGGTTTAGTAATGGCTCTGGTAGGGGCAAATAAACCCAGACATGGATGTCACTCACTGACACCTGGAGTAATTTTTGGTAATCTCCTACTATTCTAAAAGCATCTTTTTCCTTTTCTTTTTACCTTTCTTTCTGTCTTTGTTCTTCTTTCTCTTTTGCTTTTTTCCCCTCTCACTTTTTCTGTCTATGCCTTAGGACCATAATGGTACTACAGAGAATCATAAAGCTTTGCCTGAAAGTGTTAAAAAGATTAGAGAGAGAAAGTCCAGTGCAAAGAATTTTTGACTGGGGCAGGGGTGGGGGTGTCAGAAGACCTGATTTCTAGTTCTGGTTGATCTTTAGATGCCTATAATACCCTTCTGTGTCTCAATATCCCTATCTTTAACATGACAGTGATATCTGCTTTAGCTTTCTCATAGGTTTTTCATGAGGGTAAAAATCTGATAAATGTTTAGAAAAGTGTTTAGAAAAATTAGTTCACTATAATATTCATGTTTATTAATATGATTATCCTATGTGTTTCCATGTACATGATTATAGTGTACTCATGGGAACTCAGCTTCTATGAAGAACTATCTTTTTTTCCATTTGAGAAGATGTTTGGTTCTTATCTGAGTCTCAAAATGCCTGGCATAAAGGATGATAATGGGATGAACCTCCTAAAGTGATAATAAATGAATTTATTTTCTTCAACAATGCCAGGCACTTGAAAAATGTTCTCATAAGAAATTCCACATTTAGTCTAAAAAATGACGTGGCAGAACAATAAACTACAGAACCTTTATGCCTTACTTAAGCAAGGTTCAAAGGCTAGACCTTCAATAAAATGTCAGCTTCATGCTCCAAAGCAATCAATTTTCTGTGTTTTTACCAAGTGTTTTCAATTCTTCCTTTGAAATCCATCTTTTCCCCCATCCTAATTTTAGAGCTATGGAATTTTAGATTTGAAGAACAATTCAGTGATTATACAATCCCATATCCTTATTTGACAGATGAAGGAAATTGAGGCTCAGAGAAGTTTAGTTATTTTCCTAATTTTACACAGGTAGTTGGTGGCAGAGCAGAAACCAGATGCACATCTCCATGACTCCAACTCTCTAAATATTAAGCTTGAGTCCCTGGAAGATTAACTCCTGAGATTGATGGTCCTCAAAATACCTTCTACATTGCTTGTTACAACCTTGGGCCTAGATATATAAATATATTTTGTAAAAAGAGTTGTTTTTGTTTTTTTGGGTTATATCAAGAAGACATGTTTTCAAATTCCTTTTCCATTTGGGGTGGGAGCAAAAACTCTTTAGTCTCTGACCTTCACTACTCACCTTACTCAGACTGACCTTGGAACATATGTACCTATAAGTATGAGTGAATCCACCTAGTTCTATGCTAAATCCTCAGGGTTCCAAGAATGTCACTCACGTAGCGATTACATGCTGTCTGTTATTATTATTTAATAATTTCATGTATGTCTTACTAACTAGAATGCAAGATCTCTGTGTTTGGACTCTTAGACAATTATGAGAGCCTCCCAACTGACCTCCCTACTTCTTGTTTCTTTTAATTAGATCATAGATGTAGGCTGGAGCAGACCAACTTCCCAGGCCATCTGTCCCTATGACTTCATTTTACAGATGGTGAAACTGAGACCCAATGATGTTAAGTGACATAGCTAACTTTATATAGCTTATACATGTCAGAAATGGGATTTGAATCTAGGCCCTTTAAATTCAGCAGCACTATTTTTCCCATTTTCTCATGCCACCTCAATCAGTCATTAAGCATTTTCAAGTACAATGTAGAACAACGTGCTAGGAGCCAGGGAGACACAAAGTCAAAAGAAGTCATAACTCCTCTATCTAAGGAGTTTGTAGTGATCTAGGTGAATCAAAGACCATCAGAGCTAGCAATAACAAACAATTTTACATAATAATTATATCAGAAAGTTCTAAAACATTAGTGACAAATAGAGTAAAATGTAAGCCTTACTCTCATAACTTTAAATGTGAATGGATTAAACAATCCAATTAAAAAAAAAACCAGACTGGACAAGTAAACAAAACCTCACAATCTGCTGCTTACAAAAAATACATTAAGAAAAACAAAAACTACACTGAATGAAAATAAAGGGCTGGAAAAAAATATTTTGTTCATGAGGTAAATTTAAAAAATGCCAAAGTTTGAATCATACACAAAACACATAGACAAAACAAAAACAAACTTACAAAGCATAACAAAGGATAAACAAGAAAACTACATATTGCTGAAAGGAACCATAGATAAATAATCCAATATCAATATTAAACTTATATGCCTCTTATAAAAACTTATAAATGCCTCATCATCTAAATTCATAAAGGAAAAATTAGCTGAACTACAAGAAGACATAGACAGTAATACAATAAATGCAAGAGATTTCAGTGTCTCAGTTTTGGATAAGTCTAACAGAAAGATAAATGGAAAATATTGATGGAGAAATTAGATACAAAAAATATAGGATATCTTTCTAAATGAGACTGTTAGAGAATGTGTGTGGATGTGTATGTGTAAGGATGTGTATATATGTAAATAAGTGTTGGTGTGTGTAAACACTGAGTTTAAAGAAATTATGAGCTCTTTCCTCAAAGAGCTTGCTGTCATCTAGGGAAATCAAATACTGGCAAAGTTAACCATAATAAACAATCTTGTGTGATTGTTTCATTAGAAAGCTCCAAAGCATTAGAGACAAGTGGAGGAAAACATGAGCTTAACTTTCATAATTTTAAATGTGAATAGATTAAACGATCCAATAAAATGAAAAAGAGCAATAGAGTAAAAAACAAAGCCCCGCAATCTGTTACTTATGGGAGACGCATTTAAAAAACAATGACATAACACAGAATAAAAATGGAGGGGCAAGAGATAATGATGATCCTGAGGTAGCATCAAAGATAATTTCAGAATGTGCCAACAAGATGTCCAATTGATAACTTTATTTTCTTGACCATAAACTCTCCAAATCTTCCCAATATTGACAGCATAGAGTCTAAATACAACCTAGAATTTCAGGATCTTCATAATGCGTTATCAACCTGTTTTAAGCTGTATGCCCTTTTGCTCTCCTATGCAAACTCTTTATTTCAGTTATACTAGTTCCTTTATCATCCATCTAACACATCCTATACTTTCATGCCACACTTTTTGTTTCTCCTATTGAATTTTACTGGGATGCCTCCCTTCCCCACCTCTAATCAAATTCTACATATTTCTCAAGGCACAGCTTATGTTCTCTGTTCTCACCTCCCTTCTTAACTACTCTAGTCTCTGAAAACTTAGAGTAATTATCTATATAATCCATTAATCAATTGCTGTATTTTATGACAGATCTATTATAATTCTGAGCTATTATTTCTGTTTTTTATTCTCACTGAGCTTTTTGTATATGCTCTCTGTCACTCCTTTAAGCTCATTAACAGTAGAGGCCATGTCTATATTTCTTTTTATCACCCTAAAAAAACATTCACAAAGAAGACCCTCAGATATTTGTTGGTTGGATTTACTCAGATTCGTTTGGTTTGCCCCAAACATGGTGATCATTGAAGAATAATAAATGTCAATGACAATAATGGTAAACATCAACACACCTAGAAAGACATGCCTAGCCAAGATATACCCAGGTGAAGCTTGAAAATTGGACATGAGTACAGAATGACACAAACTTCTTCCCTTACTGCTCCCCAGAGAAAAGATATGTTACCTTTCTTGGAATCCATGACTTCTTTTCGCTGGGATTGTTTCTGGAGTGGTGAACTGGGTTGACTATCCCTGCCAGCAACAATGTGAACTTTGATTCTCTAGGAGCACCCAGTGCCACTTTTCTAGGCAGAGAAGGATGACTCATCCAGACTCATTAGAGTAGTCAAATGAGACACAACTGAAAAAAAGGAATTAGTAGTGGGGGTAGGGGTATCACTGTGTTGTTAATATCATGAACCCTAAATAAGAGCACTTCTCACTCTGACCTTTGAGACTGTTGGCACTTGAATTGAACAACTTTACTCTTCCCTTTAAATACAGGTTAGGGCAAGTTTGCCCATCACCCTGTATTGGACTGAATGACAGGGAATGAAAACTAAAACTAAAAACAGGGAATAAGGTTGGTTTCTGTTTCTGTTATCAGAATATTTCAAGACACTGGCATTTGTCAAGTTCATAGGAATAAAAAGGAAAACTATATATCTTCTAACTTTTATCTAGAACTAATATTATATTGTTTGCTGCCTTGTTCCTCAGATATTACTCATCCTGTTTATTTCCTCATTCTCAAGATTTTGTCCTTTGATCCTGTGATGGAAAAGAGAAAGGGAGGGGCACTGCTAGATGTACAACCAGAAGGACCTTGATCTTTGAGATGGATTATCAGTGTATTTAGAGTGTGTAGTAGCTTTTAGAGGTCTTGTTGCTCCTGCCTATAGCTGAAGTGAAGTGTAATATGCCTTCTTCTGCTTTTTTATCTCCTGTGAGTGACTGAATGCTACAGTACACATCTCTCGTCATTTTCCTTTTGGCTTGCCCAACTTCCTTTCTTTCCATTGCTGCATGACAAAATCTTGCCTATTGTTGGAGTACTTTAGTACTATCTTTTCCTATCAAGATACATATAATGTTTGTGATTCTGTAGTATCAAAAGAATATGATGTGAGGGTAGTGGTTTGTATGGGAATCCTGAAAAAATAGAACTCTTGCTTCCTGGTTTGTGACATTTCGCTTAGATTTCACCCATACAATGCCAATGCACTCAAACTATCAAGTTACCTAGATTTGTTTGTTGAGAATCAGAGCCTCATTCCCTTGATCCCTCTCAGAGGATGACAACCAAATCTACATCCTAGCCAGCGCCTGGGACACACATGCTCTGGCTAGCCAGAAAGGGGGAGCAGATTGGTTTCATCTCAGCATTACATAAATAATGAGGATACAGACACCAGGACTTTTACCATTTGGTCGCCTGACTTGGCCTAGAAACAAAGCCTACACTCCTGGTGCATTCTCTTACCAAACTACAACTCCCTGCCCTCAATAAAGAAAATCAGATCAAAATCTCATTTTGGGACCTGAAGTCCAACTACCGTTGTTTTTGCTTGGGAATGCGATCATAGGCTATTCTCCTATCAATCTATCAGTCAAATCAATAAACATTCATTAAGTGCCTACATGCTAAGCCCCCGGGGCACAAAAGGAGGCAAAAGATAGTCCCTGCAATCAAAGAGCTTATAATCTAATAGAATAGATAACATGCCAAAGAATATATACAAAGCAAGTTATACACAAGAAAAAAATTAACAGAGAGCAAGTCACTTAATCCCTGATTACCTTGATTTCTTCAATTGTAAAATAGAGGCATCTCCTTCACAAGGTTGTTGTGAGGATCAAATGAGTTAGCATTTGTGAAAAGTACTTATACTTACAAAACTTTTCCTCTTCTCTAAATCCTTGTGATACAAAGGCTCCCTAGGCAAAAATTTCCTTCCTGTAAGATCGATATCTATCAATATCACCATTTACCAAGATAAGGTCAAAATGAATTTCTGCGACCTAGATACAGAGATATTATAAGAAAATTTGAAGAACACTGGACTTATTACTTATCAGACTTATAAATAGGCAAACAATTTACGAATAAAGTGATAGAAAGCAGTGAAGTGTAAAACCGATAATTTTGATTACATTAAATTAGAAAGTTTTTGTACAAATAAAACACATGTAACCAAGATCAAAAGGAAAGAAGAAAATTGGAAAAAATTTTATAGGCACTTTCTTAGATAAAAGTCTCATCTCTCAAATATGTTAAGAACTTTGTCAAATGTATAAGAATATGTCATTCAACAATTGATAAATGGTCAAAAAATATGAACAGCCAATTCTCTTATGAAGAAATTCAAGAGATTTATAGCTAGATAAAAAAATTATCTAAATCATTATTGATTAGAAAAATGCAAATTACAACAACCTCAAGATGTCATTTTACTCCCATAAGATTGGCTAAAATGATTGGCAATAAGTGTTGGAGGGCATGTGGAAAAACTGGGACATATTGTTGGTGGAACTGGAAACTGATTCCCCCTTTTGGAAAGCAATCCGGAATTTGTCCAAAGAGTTATTAAACTGCCTATACACGTTGACCCAGCAACATCACTACTAGGTCTATTTCCAAAGATCATTAGGGAAAAAGGAAAAGAACCTGTATGTTCTAAATATTTATAGTACTTCTCTTTGCGGTGGTAAAGAACTGGAAATTGTTGGGGATTTGTGTTTTTGGCATTTGTCAAGATGGGCAAGGGATGCCCATCAATTGGAAAATGGCTAAGCAAATTATAATACATGTTTGTGATGGAATACTACTATGCTATAAGAAATGATGATTTTAGAAAAACATGGAAAAATTTGCATGAAGTAATGAAGAGTGAAATGAGCAGAATCAAGAGAACATTATTTACAGCAAGAGCAATATTGTTTTAAGAACAACTTTGATTGAATAAGTAATTTTGACTCTACCTAAATTACTAAAATACTTAAATTTTAACTCCTCATTTAGGTATTAATATTTAGGTATTAAAATACTAATATTTCAATTAATTGAAATTAAGTTAGTTAATTTAAATGCATAAATAAAATTAACATTTATTTAAAATAAATTTAATTAATTTAGAATAACATTAATTAACATTTTGATATTAATGATTAAAATATTTTTGGTATTAAAATACCTAAAATAACTAAAATACCAAAATTAACGATAAAGGACACATGAAGGCACTATCTGCATCCAGAACAAGAACTGATGAATGTCTAATGGTAGCCATCTCTAGGGCAGGGGCCAGAATGAAGAAAAAAAGAGGAAAATCCACAAATGTTACACATTGAGCCTGTTTTGGGTTTTTTTCTATTGACCAGTTATACCGATTTTTTTTCCCCTCTCTAAAAACCAAACAAATCACTATTTATTTTATGGGATGACTCTTGGAAAGAAGTAAAGGGAGAACATACATGCGACACTACATCCATGTAAGAAACAGAAAACATAAGTAAAAACATTTTTTAAAAATGGAAACTTACTTGAAACAATTCAGAGAGTAAGCAGAACCAGAAAAAGTTTATTCCCTATCATCAATATTATAAAAATGAACAATTTTGAAGATTCTTGTAAACTGATTAAAAATGAAATGAATAGAACCAGGGAAAGAAGTTATATAGTAAGAACAATGTAAAAAAAAAGCAACTTTGAAAGTTGAATGAACTATGATTAATAAAATAACTATCTGTGATTCCAGAGGACTGATGGTGAAACATATTATCTATTACAGAGATATGAAAAACTAAGGGTATAGAATGAGACATACATTTTTTTATTCAAGCATTGTGAGAATTAGAATTTTATTATGCATATTTGTTACAATAAAATTTTTCTCCAATGCAATGGAGGATGAGTGAAAAAATGGATTTTTCTTAATTTTTAAAAATAGTGATAGGGGAATGTTGGGAAGTGCTGATTGCAGTCTCAGATAACATCATTGTATTATTGATTTTGCTTCACTACTTTACTCTTGTTATAAAAACCTTTCACAAAATAGGAATTATCTAAATGTAATGTAAAAATGAAATATGAATAAAACTTTTTAAATCCTCTGGAACAAAAAGAAGAAAAAGCAATTTACATGATAACTGTTATATACTTAAAACTAATAGCAAGTTATACATAATATGCAATTTCATGTGCAATCACCTTTTTTTATTATACTATGTTATGGAAATACCTGTTTTGTTTCATAAACTAAAACAAACTATTCTAAAGGGAAAATATGTGTTTGAGACAAAGTTTTCAGAATAACAAGGTGAATCAATTTATTTTCCTTAACATTTCTTGGAAGCTCTATAGGAGTACTTTTCGCTAACTGTATATAAGTTGACAAATTATTTGCAAAGGTTTCATCTGTAATTGCTTTCCTAATTTCTTTCACAAGAAACCATTTTAATAACATCAAAGCAAGGAAATCAGGTGTTACCTGGTCCTGCTCACCACCTTTCCATCACATCTTAACCTTAACAATAAAAGCATTAAGGAGCAAGAAAAAAATCTTCCCTCCCTGAGAGTACCATTGCCAACCCTTTCAATGTGCTTTTTGGAAACCCTTTCTTTACTCTTCATATTAAATCTTTTCATCTTGCACTCTTTCCACTTTCTTGAAAGAGTGGAAACTTAGCTGCCCCTAAAAGATGCTGAATGGCCTAGCAACTCCTTCTAGTACTGGATACACATTCTTTCAGGATCACAGGACACATGCTCCTTGCTCTTCTCTGATACTTACATACCCACTCATTCTCTTTGTTACTCTGCAGTATTCCTTCACTCTACCCATATCCTGATGTCTATTATTCAGTGTCCCTCTAGAGATTCCTCCTCCTTTTTGAAAGGACTCAGTACTTGTCTCACTGTTTTCCTTTCCACTTCACACCCCCCCTTTTACTTGGAAGTTTCATTATAAATATTAATGTCCTCTCATGTCATCAGCTTCTTCGACTCCCATGATCTGCCTCTTCACTGTGCTTTAGTGGTTCCATGGGATGCTTATGTTCCTGATCTCATTACCCAGAAGTGTTTCATCAAAACTCTAAAGTTGTTTTGTCTCACCACAACTTCCTGTTATGCTATCTCTACTGTGACTCATTACTCCTAAACTTATTTTTTATTTTCACTACAACTCTAGTCATTCTTTTCCTCTTTCACTTCCAGTTCTTTGCTTCTACTCTAGCTTCACTTTTCAATCTTTTCCTAGTCTTGAACCTGTCAGTGACAAGTTTAACCTAGCATCATTGCTAGGTCATTCAGCACATTCAAGTTCCCATAAAATCCCTTACCCTCTTGTCTTATTACCACCCATCCCTTTCCAAACTCCAATACCAGATTCCATTATCTTTCTGTCTTCTGTCAATTCTGATAACAAATGACCAAAGAGTCACAGAGGTTTTGCAATTGCCGTTAACTCCAAAACCACGTTGACTTTTGGGAAATGATGTATAAGGTAGTTTTGAGAGGTAGTACACTAGCAGTTGGGGAGATAAGGAAAGTTTTTATGTATAGGGAGTTGTGAAGGAAACCAGGGATTCCAAGAGTTGGAGGCGAGGAAGCAGTATATTATAGGTATTCAGGACAGAAAGTAGGCCAGTATGACCATATGGTGGGTACTTAAAAAGGAGTTTTAACAGAGTGTGGTCACTCACTGTATCACTCACTGGCCATCATCAATCATCTTTTTAAAAAATTTTATTTATTTAATTTTAGTTTTCAACATTTGTGTCCACAAGATTTTGAGTTCCAGATTTTCTCCCCATCGCTTCCCTCCCCAACCCTAACATTGTGCATTCTGATTACCTCTTCCTCTAATCTGCCTTCCCTTCTATCACACCCCTCCCTTCCCTTATCCCCATCTTCTCTCTTTTCTTGTAGGGCAAGATAGATTTCTATACCGCATTACCCGTATTTCTTATTTCCCAGTTGCATGCAAAAAGAATTCTCAACATTCGTTCTTAAAACATTGAGTTCCAACCTCTCTCCCTTCCTCCCTCCCCATCCATCCCCATGGAGAAGGCAGGCAATTCAATACAGGCTATACAAGAGTTGTTATGCAAAAGACTTCTATAATAGTCATGTTGCATCATCAGCCATCTTGACCTTTGTCCTCCCACTGAATTTCCATGACTCTGGAGGAGAGTGGTGTACAAGGTTGTCAGTTCTGACTCCCTCATATCAAATTCACCTTTCTCATATAGCTTTTTGTAAGGTCCTGTCCTGTCCCCTGTCCTGTCCTCTCTCAAAACCCTAAACCTACTGCACTCTAAAACTGGGACCCCAATGGGCCCCTGCCAAGGGCTCCTGGACCCTCCTAGCTTTACAGTGATTATCAGCAGTAACTGTTTCCTACCCAGCCTGATGTCTCTTTTTCTTGACCTCATTAAAGGGGCCATGCCCTGGCGACGTCTTAAACAGGCCTATTCAATGAATGGACGTTGCCTCAACCTAAGTGAGTATCTGCAAAGACCTTGGCCTAAAGGGTCCCTAAAGGGTCTCCCAGTGCATCCTGGGCCATTTTCAGTCATCCTGAGGAATATAAGGTCACTGGATTCAGATGGCTCTGGAGGAGAAGTAAGGCTGGTGACCTGCAGAGCCCTCCCTCACTCAAAACAAAGTCAAGTGCAAGCCATGTCATCATTTCTCTGATGGCATGGTCTTCTTTTGCAATGAAGGATGAACACAATCATGAGCATTTATACTTCTTAAGTATAAGATATGTATACAATTACAGATAGAAATACTTTTACCAAAAGACATTGAAATAAAATAAAAAATTGAAATAAAATAAAAGTTGAGTTAAAACCAACTAAACTTAAATGAGTCATAGCCAACACAAGTGGGGTCTGAACTTTCTAATTCCCTCTACCCAGTCTATTATGTTCAATTTTTCACTGGCTTAGAAAGAGACCATATTGATAGTGGGTTGACACTTTCCTCCACCTAAGAATTTTGGTCTTAAAGGGAAAAAGGCATAGGGCAAACATCCTTAGCTTACCATATTCATCTCCTACCATCTGGCTTTTCTTATAATAAATAGCCACCATTCAAACTCTTAGCCACTTGCCAGGCAAGTCTTCCATTGGATACCTTGGATACCTCAGCCAGGAGATGCAGTCAGGATTTTTCTCTGAAGATCTTCATAATATGTCATAGTTGCCCCTTGGAGTTCTCAGGGAAGAACATCTACTACTAAGGCCTTCATTCTCCAGTCAGCTTCTTTCTGGATGGCTACTAGGCCAGGGATATGAATCCCTCTGAAAACACTCTACCAACTCAGGCTCCCAGAAGACTGGGAGGAGATTGAGAAGGTGAGTTTTCCCAAAGTTGGGGTTGGGGGAGGGAGGCAGAGTGTAGTATAGGGACACTGGTAAAGTATAATAGTAACAGTGAAGAAGGTTCTCTAATGCTTGTCTAGAGGTGCTTGCCCAAACTCAGGGACCATCAGTTCTGTGATTCAGTTGCATCAGAGTTTACCCAGAAGGTGAGTGCAAAGAATTGTTGCTATCCCAAACTCAGGGCACAACTTGTTTGTTGGACCTTACCTTTGGAACACAGAGTGTCTCCTAATACTAAAAAGAGAGGTGCGAAAAGAGAAGGGTGGTCTTGGATCATGGTACTTCTTCCCCTCATTAAGCATGCTGAATACCCTTAAAGTCATGCAATCATCCCAACTATATCCACTAAGAATTTATGTGGTCTTATCTTAACCGAGAGTGTGGGAGAATGGATAGATAGTTGATCTTAGAATCAAGGAGCTTCGTCCACAGGTCCTACTTCTTACAGATACTAAATGTTGTTTGCCCTTTGGTCTTGAAAAAGACCAATAACATCACAAAGGTGAGATCTTGATCTGTGAGTGAATTTTTAAAATATTTCTTATTAAAATTCAATATGATTACTATCTTATGCTAATCACTCCAGTCAATTTTCAGACTTTGCGGAAACATCAGCTGCTCCTCAGTGATGGAAAAGATTGAATTTGTGATTGTAGCCTTAAGATCATTCAAAGAACAATGTTTTGATGTATATATGACAGTTTTGATATGACTCTATAAGAAAAAGCCTAATGAAGACAGATTAGTTGACTGGGGAGGCGGAGCAAGAGGACCTCCTCTACCAGTTCACTAGTCTGAGAAACTTTTTGTTTGACATGACTTGCACTTGACTTTGTTTTGAGTGAGGGAGGGCTGCTCTATCCACTGCACCACCTAGCTACCCTTGTTACAATATTGCTGTTTCTATGTACAATGTTCTTCCTGGTTCAGCTGTACCCATTCCCATAGAATCTTATTTTCTCTTTTCACTTTGTGTGGTTACAAAGAATTAAATTTTCACACAGAGATCAAAATACTTTTATTAAAAGAAATTGAAATATAATCAGTCGAGTTAAAACCAATTAGACTCAACTGAGTCCACAACCAATACAATTAAGTTCTGATCTTTCTAATTCCCCCTCCTTTGTTTTTTGTGTTTTTCACAGGCTTAGCCAGAGACCATATTGATAGGGGGTTGACATCCCCCCCCAAGAATTTTGGTTTCAAAGGGAAAAAGGCATAGGGCAAACATCCTCAGCTCACCACATTAGTCTCCTACCATCTGGCTTTTCCTATGATAAATAATCTTCATTCAAACTCCTAGTGACTTGCCAGGGAAGTCTTCCATTAGATACCTCAGCCAGGGATGCTCATCAAGATTTTTCTCTGAATCTTCACATGATATGTCATGGTTATGCCCTCTTTCCCCCTTTCCCCACTTCCCATGGAGTTCTCAGGGAAGGACATCTACTACTAATGCATTCATTCTCCAGTCAACTTCTTTCTGGATGGCCACCAAGCCATGGATTTGAATCCCTCTGAAAATACACTATCAACTCAGGCTCCCAAGAGATTAAGAGGCAGGATTCTGTGATTGAGCATTCCCAAAGTTGTGGTTGGGGGACAGGTAGAGACAGAGAAATAGAGAGGAAGGAAGGAATGAAGAGAGGGAGGGAGAAAGAGAGATGGAGAAAGAGACAATGAAAGGGAGGGAAATAGATTTATGAAGCACTGACTCCCTCTTTTAAATTCCCACTAGAGATCATGACTTCTCATGTCTCTGCAGTTTGGTCCTTCAGATTAGCCAAGAAGTTTTTCATTTCTCTCTCTCTCTCTCTCTCTCTCTCTCTCTCTCTCTCTCTCTCTCTCTCTCTCTCTCTCTCTCTCTCTCTCTCTCTCTCTCTCTCTCTCTTTTCTTCTACCTAGTAGAAAATAAAAGTAGTTGTGGTTGCGAGGGGCTATATGGTTGAATGATCCTTCGGACCTAGAGTCTTTGGGTTTTCATTTCTCTTTTTCTCTTATTGTCCCAGAATCTGGACTATGGCATGTGAGGGCAGATAAATCCTAAGGGAGCTGGGAGAATAGAAGGTGAGTTCTATATTGAGAAGAGCTGAAGTGCTTGGGAAAGTACACGGAAATGGGTGCATTAATTAGTTCAAAGGACAGTAAGCAGATAGTTTCTGACAGCATCACTTATATAAATAAGAAAGTGATCTCAATGTACAAAGGTGCCCATTCAAACATGGTTCTTGCAGTGAAAAGCTTTGTCTAAAATCAGTTTCTCAAGCTTGTTGCAGCTTAGCATAAGGTTAGTCCCTATCAAAGAAACTGGTTTTGCACAAAACCTCTCATGGCTCAGAATGGGTTTGTGTGACTATGTTTGCATGCTGCTGGTACCTCACCCCTCCTGTGTGTGCCAATGAAGATATAGTAGTATTTTGTTTATGGTAAAGGACATCACATCAGTGTGCAAAGTTGAGAAAATATTTGAACTATGTGAAAATTCCAGGATTTCACAATAATTAATAAGTGGCTTCAAAAGACAGGACAGTAAGTTCAATGAAGAATAATGTCTTCTTTATGAAGTCTTCTATGGCTTCAACTCATACTAATCTCTCTTTTCTCTGAAATCTTATAGCACTTGTAATACAGACTATTCAATGTGACACTTCAACAATATTATCTTATGCATTATATAATTGTTTTATGTTCATTAGTATTTTCTTCCCAATTAGATTGCAAACTCTTTGAAGTCAGAGACTATTTCTTATACTTTTATATCCTCCCACAAGTGTGGCATAATGGTGGGCATAAGTAAACCCTCAATCAATGTTGTTGGTTGGACTGCAATTGAAAAGCAAAATTCAGGCACAGTTAGGTGGTGCAGTGGATAGAACACTGGCCCTAGATATAGGAACACCTGAGTTCAACTCTGGCTTCAGAGACTTACTACCTGTGTGACCCAGGGCAGTTGCTTAATCATTGTTGCCTAAAAAATAGAGAAATAAAAGATTAAAACTCAAGAAAGAGAGCACAAGAAAACATAAAAATAGGTCCTATTTCAATTTTCAGAGGTAAATTATAGTTTCCCCATTGTCACCAATAATCATTCTCTCTCTCAAATTTTCTTAGAGCCCTTTGTCTGGTTCTTGTCTTTGCACCATCATATATTGCCGTATGTTGTCTGTTTCATATCTCCTGTAGTAGTAGAAGGTGAGCTCCTCAAGGGCAGAGGCCATTTCATTGTCTTTGTGTACGTAGCATTTAACATAGTTCTTTGTAGTTCCATAGTAGGTTAACAAGACCATAAATGGAAGGAATTGTAGAGGTCATTGAGTCCTCTTATTTTACTGATGGGGAAACTGAGGTACAAAGAAGTTAAGTGGTTGGCCTAGTGTTCCACTAGTAAGCGTCTACAACAGGATTCAAATTCAGGTTTTCCTGAGTCCTGCACTCTAGCAACTATGCCATTTTGTTGCCTACATTTAATAAATTTATGTTAAGTTGAGCTGAATTCATAATATCAGCATCCTTTGAGTGGAACAGGTGTTCAAGTATACCCCAATGACCCAGGAGAAAAAAGTTATTTTTCTATTGCAGATCCTAACTCCCTCTCTGTTTTGCTTTTCCCCAGCCTGTCTCAAAGAGCATAGAACAAAGTTTAAGAATTTTAGAGGTAGAAGAGACCCTAAAAGTCAATTAGACTAGACTCCAATCTCCACATTTTACAAATGAAGAAACTGAGGCCCACATATGCAAAATATTTTGCCTAAGGTCACAGAGCTACTTGGTATTGGAGCTGGAATAAGAATGGAGGGCCTCTGTTCAGTGTTCTTTGAGCTAAATAACGAGACCTGTCTCTAGTGCACTGATGATTCAGAGGATTCAAATTATTCATTTCTAAAAAAAGAAAACTATAGAAATTCTCACACTTAGACATAATCATTGGGACATTTCTATCTGCCTTCAAGATAGAAAAACATAAAAGAATATAAATCTACATCTTGGAGTGAAATTTTTTCTATCTCTAACTTAGATTTTGGAATTCTGTACTCCTAAAGTAGTCCCCAATGTCTTTGTACCCTTTGTTTAGGCAACCCAATATGCAGGCATACTTCAGTGCATGGCTGGAAGCAGTGAGGGAGTTCATCATTTTCAATGTGTCCAAATGCTGAATCACCATGTCCCTGGAATCCCCAGAAGTTTCCAGGATAACTATGGGCATATAATCCCTAGGATGGCTCCTATAGGGCAGCTCACCCATAGCTACATGGATATGGGGGCTATCCTGTACAAAGATATGGAGAGAGAAGATGAACTGTCTTATAGGAAGAAAAGCAAATAGGCCAATTTAGCTAGAACATAGAGTGTATTAAAGGAGGTGACATGTAAAAATCTGGAAAGCTAAGGTTGGAGACAGATTGTAAGCTTTGAATGCCAGCAAAAATACCAGAGGCAAAGGATCTCTTCAAAGAGTGGCCTGAGATAGTCCAACTTATATTTCAGGAAAATCACTTTGGCTGCTGTGTGAAGGATGAATTGGAGTGGGAAGGAACTTGAGGCAGGAAGATCAATAATGATGCTCTTAAAATAATCCAGGTAAGAGGGGATGAAGATCTGAATTAAGTACTACTGACAATATGAGTAGAGAGATGGAGATGGGTGTGAGAAATATTGTGGAGGTAGATTCAGCCAAGTTGGTTATGTTCGGATTGTGATTGGATATATATTCATGAGTAAGTCACAGATTCTTAGTGACTCAAAGATACAAAATAAGGAAGAGGGGAGAAAAAGAGTATTTAAGGGAGAAAGAGTGGTCAACAATGTCAAATGCTATGGAGATTTTAAGGAGCATGAAATCTGAGGAAATGCCATTAGATTTAGTGTTCAAGAAAGAGATTATTGGTAGCTTTACAGAAAGCAGATTCAGTTGAGTAAGTAGTCTTAGAATCTAGTTTGTAAGGAGATGAGAAGTGAGTGGGAAGTGAAAAAATTTAGCCAATTAATGTTGATTGATTTTATTTTTTTCTTTTCTTTTTTAAGATCTTTTACTGTGAAAGAGCGGAAAGCTATATGATGATAACTTGAAGGCATCTAAGTCAAGTAAAAGTTTCTGAAGGATGTAGAGTTGGGCATGTTTGTAGTGAACAAGGAAGGGAACTAAAGTGTAAGGAATATTGATGGTTTGAAAAAGAGAGGGAATGCTTATTAATAGATTGATTAAAGAGGGAATCCTCCAAAGGAGATAAGAAGAAAGCAGATCAAGGACAAAAATATAATGGTTGCCCTTGGCAAGAAGGACTACCTCTTCCTCTTGAGTCTAGAGCAACAGGGAGATATATGGAAGATGATATTTGGAGATTTTGAAATGTATAATTGGAAGGGAAGTCAAAGAAGGAACTCACTATCAATGGCCTCAGCTTTCTTGATGTAACATGAACCAAATACAGTTTGATATTCTGACACAAAATAAAATAAACTTTCCCCTTAAAAAGAGAATTACATTTTTTAAAAAAGGACAAGCATGTATTAATTGCACTCTTCAAGTAAATAAAAAATACCAAAAATAGACCACAAGAATTTTATACTAAAGAAAATCCAGTTATTTATTAAGGGATAATTCTTTTGCTTAATACTTATTTTAAACTTCCTACTTTAAATCAGTAAACTTTAACAATGGCAGCTACCTGTCAAGAAAATCCCATAATACACTGACTAAAAAACAGAGAGGGGGAAGGGTGGGGGAAAACAGTATATTTTCAACATTTCTTACTGTTCTCAAGATTACATGCATAATTAAGAATGTTCACCTTCTTGCAAAAATTGTTCATGTAAAGTTTGCTGTCTTTCTCATCTTCACTCTCCATGCTGCAAAAATCAGACCCCTTCTGATAGGAAAAACCCTCAAAAAACTATTTTCCTTTGTTGCTTATGATGAAGAAGAGATGTTATGAAACCAACACAGAACATACAGTTTACAAAATACTAGTTTATAATTTCTAACATAAAACTAGCCATAAAAACACCATCATTATCCAAATCTTGATTTAACTCCTGTGTCTTGCCCATATTGAGATTTGGGGGCAAGTATACCCAGACCCTGACCATAATGGAGTAAGCAAAAAAAACCAGCTCTAATGAGATTTGAGCTTGAAGACTGGAAAAACGGTCCTCTGCTTTACAGCTTGTGACTTTCACCTTTCCAGTTGCCTTGGGATGTTCTCTTCAGATATGTCCATTATTTCAAGAGATTAAAACTACATTCAATGCACAAGCAAGAAAGAGAGTGGAAGTCAGGGAGGAGAGTCAGATTGCCTGAGAATAAAACCTGGCCTGGCATCATCCAGCCTGCTCAACCTATGCCGTAGATAGAAGTTGATCTACCAAGGCAAATTTGTTAATTTAATTGTTATTTTTAACAGTATTTTATTTTTTCCAATTACATGTAAAGATAATTTTAACATTCATTTTTAATGAGATTTTGAGTTCCAAAAATTTCTCCCTCTCTTCTTTCTCTCCTCCCTTCTCCCTAAGACAATAAGCAATTTGCTATATATATAATCATGAAAAGCTTATTTCTACGTTAGTCATGTCATGAAAGAAGAAACAGAACAAAAGGAAAAAAATGACAAAAAGTGAAAATATTATGCTTTGATATGCATGCAGACTCCATCAGTTGTTTCTCTGGATATGGACAGAATTTTCCATCATGAGTCTTTTGGAATTGTCTTACCAAGGCAAATAGGTGAATGGTAAAAGCCTGGTGCACACTACCTGGTGGAAGCAAAAAGTGATTGAACTTAGGAGCCTTGTTTTTGTCTATTGGGCTACTTCTAGAGCCTCTGATTTGGACACCTAACTTAAAGTGTCTGCTCTTGACAAGTGGGCACAGTTGCTGACACAATTTTTTAAAACACAAGTCTTGACTACAGCACACTCCCAAGGAACCTTCTGTGGCTCCTCATTGCTTCTAGGAGAAAATGTGAACCTCTCAATGCAGCAGCTTTCCTTTCCAGATTTATCACATCATGTGCCATTTCATGCTGCAGATAAAATTGTCTACTTGCAGTTCTCTAAACTCGATGGAGCATTGTCCATGGCTGCACCTTTTTCTGGGCTGTTCTCCATTCCTGGAATGCATTCCCTTGTCATCTCTGCCTCTTAGGAAGCCTAGTCTCAACTCAAGTCTCAAGTTGTTCAAGTCTCAGCTGGTTCTTCTGATAAACCCTTCTTATCTGCCTAGTTACTAATACACTTCCATTCTTCAAATTATCATGTTTATATTTCTTTGTTTTTTCATTATATCCCCTCCATTATTATGGAGGGAATTATGGGAATTGAGTGAATCACACTGGCTTCATCTTATGCTGGATCTAGCTCAGTTTCCTTTCTATCCAGGTCTAATCCAATTTCTGTCTTGTGAGAAACTTTATTAAATTGTGAGAACTGGGAGAAAACTTTACTGTATTGTTTGAACCTAGCCCTCTGTGGCTGGAAAGTTGGACCACCTCTACTTGGTGCTTACAGATTTGTAATTAAACTTATGGTGACCAGAAACCCAGTCATATCTGAAGATTGATGTAAGGGGGTTTTCTTTCTTCCCATAATTATATATCTTAAGGAGCCCATATATTTTATCTGAAAACTGGCTCCGTACTGGTCAGTCAGTTACTGCTTCCACATCCCTTTGACTGAATTCAGACACTTGGATGGGGAGATTTCAGAGTATTGCACCTGCTCACTCTCCTCCTTCTTATTTGGAAAGCCTCTAGTCTTTCTTCCAATTAGAAATTCCAACATCAAACAACAGATCCCCTAATCTTATATCCTGGCTTACATAGTTTTAGCTGTTTTCTTTTAATGCATAAATATCTGCCTCCTCCTATATTTGTGGTTCAGTGCCAAACTGAGGAGACCTAATCCCAACTTATTATGCAATTGTCATGCATTGCTTAATAATCTGCATGCTTGGAAGCTCAAACCTTTGTTTCCTCAGTAATTTTTTATTGTTCAGTCATTCCGTTGTGCCCGACTCTTTGTGACTCCATGGACTGTAGCGCATGAGGCCCTTCTGTTCTCTATTATCTCTTGAAGTCTGTCCAAGTTCATGTTCATTGTTTCCATGACACTGTCAACTCATCATCTGCTGTCCCCTTTTCCCTTTGTTTCTAATCTTTCCCAATGAAGCTCTTTTCAGGTACAGACTATTTTTTCAATGTCTTTGTTTTTGTTTTGTTTTCCCAGCATTTAGAATAGTCATGTACATCAATAAGGCTCATTAGACTAGATTGTTGTGCCTGAGTGCTGCCAATTTTGATGGGAAGCTTTTTCTGATTTCCCCCCAGTGGTTAATGAACTGTTTCCAAATTACTTTGCATTTTTTAATACACATGTATGTACATATTGTTTCTTGCTATAGAATATGAGCTCCTCAAGTAAAGGAATTGTTTCATTTTTGCCTGTGTTTCAGCAAAGCCTGGCATAGTGCCTGACGTATAGTAGGCACTTAATGCTTATTGATAGGATTGGACTGGATATTACAGAAATTCAAAGCCTTTTTTACATCTTGACTGCTCTCTTCTCTATGTTTTCTAGTTTATCCTTCTGAAAACGTAGTATCCAGAATTGCACACAACACGTCAGATGTGGTCAGACCAGGGCAGAGTGATCATCATTGCCCCAGTTCTGGAGACTGCTCCTCATCACAGGCTCAGATCGCAGCAGCTTTCTTGTCTGCCATATCATGCTGTTAACCCATATTAAGTGTGAGTACTAATAAAATACTCTGATTTTTTTCAGACAAATTGTTTAATAACCACATCTCTTTCATACTGAATTTGTGAGACTGATTTTTTTGTAAAATATAAGTATAACTTGGTCATGTCTGGGCGTGCTAGTTTTATCTGACATGGAGGCCTCTGCATTCCCTACCAAGTGGGTGAGAGTAGCTTCCTTTGATTGGTTGTCTATGTCATTAAAACTGGTGGGAATGAGCCAGTCAATCTCCTGCTGCTCTCTTTTCAGTTATTCTCTTCAGAGGGTGAAGATCATTGTTCCCCCACAGCATAGATGTCATCAGCTGGCTTGGTAAGAAGGGAGCATCTTCCTTTTCCTGCTTTCTCTCTTTTACCTTGGCTCTGAGAAATGGACCTGGAGGTGTTTGTTTCTGTTCTGTGTTACTTGTCCTCCTCAGTTTCTCATGCTGGAAGTGATCCCCATGAGATTGAGGAGTGACTAGAGCCAGGATTCCAGACAGAATGGCACAACCAGTCAGTCTTGGAAGTCTTGAGAGTCTGGAAGCCTGGAAGCCTGAGCCTGAGGATGGACCTGAACTTGGAATTGGGAATGTGCTTTATAGGAACTGAACTGAGCCATGAAGATAATCCTTTTCCCCTCTCCAGAGACTCAAGCAATACAGTGAAAGAGGAGAATGAGACTTCTTCTGTGTTGAAGGTGTTAATTTGTATATTTGTTATAAAACTTTCTGAAGTAAATATTTCTGATTGTTAATGGCTAATGGAACTTCCTGGGTGATGGAATGGAAAGTAACATATCTGGCCTTAAGGCAGTAGAGTCTAGGGTGGTATATTAGTTAAGTTTAAGACTTTTCATATATCTCTATTTCATCTTAGTAGATTCAGCCTAATGTTTTTACCTTGCAAAATCAGGGTAGTACAGTAGACAGAGTTTTGGACTTAGGAGTCAGGAAGATCTGAGTTTAGATCTGCCTCAGACACTTACTAACTACATGACCTTGGGCAAGTCACTTCACCTTTGCCTACCTACTTACTCATTCTCCTTATCTATAAAATGGAGATATTAATAGCACCTAGCTGCCAAGGATAATGTACAGATAAAATGCAAAATTTATAGATTGTTTAAGATAATATCTGGTACACAGTAAGGGCTTACTGCTTATTAAAATTTATTTTTAAAATATCCTTTTGGAACTTGTCTCTGTCACATGGTGTTTTAACTATTCCTCAGGGACATCTATTTCATTACGTAAGTCACTGGTAAAAAAATATCATCTCAGGATTAAGCAGAGTCTTCTAAGAGCACCTACTGGAGACTTCCTTCTACGTTGACATCAAATGTAGATGCCTACCCTTTGCACCTGGCTATTCAGCCAGTTTTGAATACAGCTAACTGTCTATCATCCTGCATTCTATTTAGAGTCAGAAGATTTGTGTTTGAGCTCTAGTTCTACTACTTGTTATACATTACCTTGAGTGTGATTTATCATCTGTGATGGATTCTTCTTAAATCCTTTCCCACAATCCAGATTGGTTTTGGGGCCACCTGGAAGTACTTTGGGACCATGAATTCCCTGAGGCAAAGTCACAATTACTTCCTCCATGACTGCCCCTGTTACCACCCCTAATGCCATCAGCAGCAGCAGAAATGACAGTATACCTCAACACCTTATATGGTCTGAGGTGTACTCTAGTCCAGTTGAGGATGAAGTAATAAAGGTAAATACTCTTGGATTATAGTGTGCTAATGTTTGACTAAGAGGAAATCATGAGAGGTAAAAGGAGAGGAGAGGGGAACTTAGGAGGCAACAGTTAAATTTAAATGAAACTATGGGTTCTAAAAGCATTGAAAAGTTTTGGAAGCATCATGGTAAAATGGGAGAAGGACTGCCCCTGGTTCTACCTTTTTAAATGTCTAAGATTACTTAAATTTATAATGCCTTTGAGCCTATTGCTTTATCTACAAAATTGGGATGATACTAAATGACTTATTTTGTAGACTTCTTCTGACGATGAAAGTAGATAATATATATGAACACATTTTCCAACTTTAGAGCAGGCTGTCTCTCCTATATCCACATAACTCACCCATATATGTACACTCATATACTCATACCGATACTTAAATGCCACCTTCCACTCCATAAATACTGACTCATACTCACATATATCCCCATAACTACGTGCAAGGATACACAAACTACTCCCACCCTTCCCTGTACACACATTCTATTGAATACACCTCTGTCCTCCCCCATCCACATTCTTTGCATACTCACAAACACATACTTGCTATGTACATTCACACTCATATATACCCCATATACCCACCCTACTTCCATACAAACACCCCTCATATACATATACTTATAGATATGGTAGTGACCAAGGAGTCAGTGAAGACAAATGGGGTATCAGAAATAACTATTAAACACAGGTGTGTGAGTATACCTAGTTCAGCAAAATTGAGTGATATGAGACTTATAACCATAATATGTATCTGATTTATGTGTTGTGTTCTTGAATTCTTTTGAGATTTAGTAAAAATTGATGCATTTTGAAGGATTGACTGAGAATGCCGTTGTGGAGAGAATTTGATGGGGAAGGAGAAGGAGAATGGAAACAGTGAACAAAAGAACATAGTATTAATGGCTTTGACATAGAAATCCCCAATTCCCTGAGTAGATGTGGTGAAAAAGATGCCTGCAGTAATGAAACTTGAGATTAGAAGCTATCTGTTTTGGATGTTGTCTTGGATTCTTTTTTGTCATGTTCTCTTTGGATGTTACAGATAATAGAACACAATTAAGGTCTCCAGAGTTTGCCAAGTAAGTGATTACCCTGATTTACTCTCTTACTTCCATCACAGTCTTATATCATAGTTTCTCTATTCCTTAGGGAAATGAAATGATTAAAGATCCAAGAAGTTCACTGTGATTTCAGATCCTGGAGATCAGAAAACTAAATAATAAGTAGGTTTATTAAACTTTGGGATGACCATTCACATGTATATTGTATCCTACACACATCTGGCTACCCACAGCCACATTCATCAACCACCATGCCCTCATGGTGTTGAAGGATGATATTGCCATCATTGTCATAGTAAAGCATGGAAATGGGGGATAGTTTTGTGGGAACACAGGCAGCTTTGGGGATTTCAGGGGTTCTGGAATTCATAAGAGTCTGTAAGAAGGCATAATTGGAGCTGTTAAAGAAGGACATCAGTGAGAAAGGACAATCCCCTTTACAATAGTTGGTCCTGAACTCCTTGGGAGCAATGATCCACTTGTGCCAACCCAGGTCTTCAAAGTTGATGACCATCTGGTGACGCTGGCAGAGGTGACTAGAGGTAGATTCCCTAGTTGGAAGAGTGGCCCTCCTCTTTCTGGGAAAGTGAGGAAAGTGGGGGCATTCCTGAAGGATTAGGGTCACCACCATCAGAGAGGCCTGAATGGACTGTCTCCAGTTGTCACAGGTGTCCTGAGGGTAGATTGTCACTGTAGAGTCATCATCCCCTTTTGGCAACAACTCTAGAACCAATCCTAGATTACTCTGGGGGTTAGAGTTCCATTCCTTAACCACATCCAGTAAGTCAACATGAAGAACACGTTGATATCTAGGAAGATAGTGCAGTAGGAGCTTTTGGTCTGGCTGAGGGATGCGCCCATGGACTAGAGACACCATTACCTCTAGGTCCTCTTGCAGGGCATCATAAACGGTAAGCCCAAACCTCAGATCAAGCTTGGCCATCATTAGGTGCTCATCTTGGGTGATGACTGAAAGGTTGAAAAAGAGAAACTTCTGCGTGCATGGTGGACCTTGGGCCACTTCCTTGGGGTAAAAAAGGGCACCTGAATTAGGACAAAGGAACAATACATATCAGTATCTGTGGAACTTTATACTCTCCTACTATGTGGAATAAACCTATGATTTTGAGGACCATTCAGTGGGAATGTATGCTGGATAAGAAAGGGCAAAAATGTGGATTTATAGAAGGGAATAACCATCAGGAAATTAAGCTTTGCCTTAATTACTTTCAGAGAATTATTTTTACAGAACCTAACACAATAGGGGTCTAAGTCAAAATCTTAAGTTAAGGCCTTCCTTCCAATTCCTTACCCACGAAGAAGGTAATGTAGCCCTTGAGAGTAAGCACAAAGAGAAATACTTCAGAAACTTAAATATTGTCTCTACCCTTGCCTTCCTTTGTCTTGACCTTCTAATCCCTGGACATTTCTATGGTTTCCTTTATGGAATCACAATGAGATGAATTCCATATCTAAAATTCTGTACTAACCCTGGTTTTTGAACGTCTCTTAGATAAGCCCACTGGAATGTACCAGTGACACCTCAAACTCAGCATGTCCCAAACTCAACTCACTTTCACTTGTAAAACTTGTTGCTCTTGCATGTACTAATTTTTGCTGGTGGCACCAGCATTGTTATCATTCAGGTCCATAACTTGCATCATCTTTGCTTCTTCCCTCACTCATACTGCATATATCTAGTACATTTTAAAGTCTTGTAAATTGTGGGTCAGTACCCTCCTTTCAACTCCCACTCCAATCATCATAGGTAGGACCTCATCTCATCTACCCTATTGTAATTGATCTTTCTTTTTCTAGTCTATCCATATTCCAATTTGCCTTTCATACTGCTGCCCAAACAATTTTTCTAATGCCAGAAGAGACTCCTCCCTCTCCCCAAATCTTTCGGTCCTCTCTGTTTGATTCCTATATTCTAGAATGTGATAAGTGCACAGAAGAGGTAAAAATAGAGAGGAAAGGATGCAACACTCTTCAACAGGAGGGTTAGGTATACCTTCATGAAGAAAGTGGCAGCTGAGATAGACTTTGCAGGAAGAAGAATTCAAAAAGCAGAAATACAGAATCTCTTCTTGGCATGGAGAGTTATCTGTGCAACTGTATAGAGGCAGAAGAAGGCAGAACAGGGTACAGATTCGTAAATTCAAGTAGCATGAAATAAGATGGAAAAGTCAGGTTAGATTCAGATTATCAAAGGCCTTAAATATTATAGCAAGAAATTTACATTTTATCCTGCAGACAAAGCTAGAATGACCGAAGACATAAGACTTAGATCAGACTTGTTCATTGGGAAAATTACTTTGATATGAGCAAACCCCGCCCCCCCCCAAAAAAAACAAAAAAACAAAACAAACAGACTGGAGAGGGGAATGACTTATGGCAAAGAAATAGCTCAAGTGAGAAGGAATGAACATCTGAATTAGGGTGGTAGTAACAGAAAGGAGAGATCTGACAGATATTTT
This sequence comes from Notamacropus eugenii, assembly GCF_028372415.1. Classification (NCBI taxonomy): domain Eukaryota; kingdom Metazoa; phylum Chordata; class Mammalia; order Diprotodontia; family Macropodidae; genus Notamacropus; species Notamacropus eugenii. The sequence goes on from NC_092874.1 coordinate 192,276,656, forward strand.
AGAGGAAGAAGAAACAGGACATGGCCATTGAAAGCATAAGGCAGATGAGGGAAAAGAGAGCTGATGCAAGATGGCTCCTAGATTTTAAGTTAAGTGACTGAGAGGATGGTGATGCTTTCAGCAAAAATAAGAAAGTTTGAAAAGATGGCGTGCATTTTGAAGATGCACCCAAGGGCCCAACCCAAATGATTGGTAACTGAGTGTGTGCAAACTGGTCAACTTTGCCTTCCATATGAACTGGCTGATTGTAGAGAACAAGTCATATTTCAGCTTCCCATGCTGAAGTAATTTGCTTGTTTTTAAAAACTATTTAAAAATATATATACGGTAACTTGAACAAAATAAAAAAATCTTGCTTCCTATTTCTTCTTTTGGACTCTGCATTTTCCTGAATTTTGTTTATTATTACTATTATTGTTGTTGTTGCTTGTGGTTATGAGTGAGGTGGTTTTCTGAATAGTCTGCCAAGCCTGGAAGCCAATTCAGGAAGACCTGAGTTCAAATCTAACCTTAGAAGTATACTAGCTGTGTGACCCTGGGAAAGTCATTTAACTCTGTTTACCTCAATTTTCCTCATCTGTAAAATGAACTGGGGAAGGAAAGGGCAAAACGCTCCTGTCTCTCTGCCAGGAAAACCCCAATGAGGTCATAAAGAGTTGAGACATGACTGAAACCATTGAAGAACAAAAATTGTTCTTAATATTATAAAATTGTTCTCAGTGTATATGTGATTTTTTCAAATAACTCTCTACTCTGCATTGTGTCATGTAAATCTTCCCACATTTCTTTTTAGTGTTTGTAGTTATTTTTATTGCATAATATTCCATTGTATTCACTTCATAAAACTTGTTCAGCCATTTCCAAGTCATTAGATATGTTTTTGCTGTTATAAATAATGCTACTCTGAATATTTTTGTGTAGGTTGGTCTTTTTCATTTTCTTTTCATTTTATCATTAGGATATAGTCTCTTTAGTAAAGGTCTGAAAGGAGTCAGCCTGGGTTAGTGGGAAAAAAGTGTGAGGTTTAGAACTGGAGAACCTGGGCTCGGATCCTAATTCCGCCACTTTTGTGATGTTGGTCAATTTACTTCTCTGTTCTGGATCTCAGTTTCTTCATCTGTAAAATGAAGAGACTGGACTGGATGAAACCCAAGATCTCTTCTAGCCCCAAATCTATGACGATGAATAATTTTGTAACTTTCATTGAATCTTTCTATATAACTATCCAAAAACAGTCCACCAATTCATAGCTCCACCTTTTATCCATAGCCCTGCCAGGATTGAAAAAGCCCGACTTGGGTGTATTGGATAGAGACCTGGATTCAGACCCTGCCTCAGACATGGAACTTTGGGCAAATTAATTAACCTTTCTGCCTCAGTTTCCTTATCTGCAAAATGAGAGGGTGGACTTGATGGCTTTTGAGGTCCCTTCTAGCACTTAAATCTATGACCTCACAATTATTTTAACCTGTCTTTGCCAATGTGACTAAATTAATTTACATTTGTCTTATTACTAGAGCATTTAATCAACAATTTAGGGAATTACTGATTGTGTTTCTTCTGAGAATTGCTTGTATCCTTAGGAGGAGATTTCACACAAATTTATAAAGAAGAGGCAGGGATTTTGAAGTTTTAATTAGATATATTTATGGCAAAGTTTTTTTTTCCACCCTCTTTTCTTTTTGAGCTTGTCACATGGGCAGCACACACATACTAAAGTTATTTTAGATAACTTTTTATTGATAAAAATCAAATCCATCAATTTTATCTCTTCTAATTTTTATATTAAATTAATTAAATTATATATAATATGCACATAAATTAAATCAATTTAAATTAATTTATTGAAGGTTCTTATCTATATGTTAGGGGTATGTGACTATAAGAGAGGCAAGAATAGGGGGTGGGTAATGGGGTATCATGTAGAGAACATCCATGGAGTCATAAAAATCTGGGCTAAGTTCCACTTCTGACCTACATTTGCTATATGACCCTGGGAAAGTTATTCCAACTCTTGGTGACCCAGAGACTCTCCAGGTTTGCAGATAAGGTGCTGATATGCATCCATAGAGAGTTTCTGCATAGTAAATCTTAATTAGGTTTACCAATGAAATCAGGCTCCCATCTCCATAAAATGGCAGAGAAAGACTGGTATGGTGGATAGTGTGATGCATCTGGAACCAGGAAGACCTGGATTCAAATTAAGCTCCTCAAAACTTAACTACTTATGTGACTCTGAGCTTCTCTGAGGCTTGGGCAACCCTGTGACACTCTATGTTGGTGTATTCCAAGCTGCTCCTATCATATTACACACCTCTGGACCTGACATCTTATATGGCTAGAATGAAGAAGAAAAATGTTCAAGAGTCAAGAGTGGATTGTGCCACAGCAATCTTGACCATTTCATGGGTGGTGGTGGTGGTGCAGCGTGCAAGGAGGGGATACCTATCCTATTTTGTCTATCACCAGGAAGAAATGTCGTTCTTTCCTTTTTATTATTTTCATTCACATTACCTTCAAAACTCAATATCTATGGCATTATCCACTCAATAAATGACTATATGAAAGCTGGAACATCCGGGCAGAACATTTCCTTAAGGGAATAACTAACAGGGATGCTCCTTCAGGGTGTGTCCTCACATCTGGTTCATGCTGTATGCACATTCATGGCTGACAGGAGAACCCAGGTCTCCTCATTCTCAGTCCAATGCTCTTTTCTCAATAGGAGACTAACAATAATAGCTAGTACTTAGAGAGATCCTTCATATTTAGGACTTTAGGGCTTTCAAAGTACTTTATAAATGTTATCTCGTTTGAGCTTTATGACAACCCTGTAAGTCAGGTGCTACTATTATTCCCATTTTACAGATGAGGAAACTGAGACTGAGAGACTTGCCTAGGGTTCCATAGCTAGTAAGCATCTGAGGCAGGATTTTAACTGAGACCTTAAATCCGCACTCTATTCACTGTGCCACCTATCTAGGATTTTCTTTCTGCTCCAAAGAAAGGAACAATGCCGTCTGGTTTCTGCCTCCAGAGAGCTATCTGTGTTGCTTCTCATCCTTAATTTCCTGTAGTTAATATTTAGTTTTTGTAATTGTTCTTTTGCTTCAGTCGTGTCCAACTCTTCATGACCCCATTTGGTGTTTTCTTGGCAAAGATACTGAAGTGGTTTGCCATTTCCTTTTCCAACTCATTTTACAGATAAGGAACTGAGGCAACCAGGGTTACAAAACTAGTAAATGTTCGAGGCTAGATGTGAACTCATGAAGATGAGTCTTCCTCACTACTTCAAGTAGAAGCAATAAAAATTGGTCTTTGTTACCCCTTTCTTTCTCCCTCCCCTTTCACCATTCCCATTCCATTCCTCACCCATCCCCTTTACAGAATTCTAGGCCTTTTTCTGAACTCTAAAACTAAGAGAAAATATATGAGTATGAACTCTGTAAATGGTTTAGTGTCTCTGTGTGTGCATGCTTGGGAGAATGTTTGGGTTCATCTATACTGAGACCTCTGTTTCACACTGGATAAACCTCAGCTGTCCAAGTTTGTGGCTATTTCTTAAGCTGGCCTAAGAGTCTCTGGACAAGTAGGGTTGCAGTCCTGCCTCTGATACATCTTGGCTGTGTGACCTCCTTGTATAAGTTAATGAACCCCTCAGTGCCCCATATGATTCTCCAATGAAGTAAATGGCCTTGGTTGAGGGAGTACCTATATTGTTGAAATCATACAAGTCTGGTCTTTAGAAATCTCTTGTTGAAATTCACACTATTCATTTATGCAACCAAAGGGAGCTTTTAACAAAAAAGGGGGTGAAGAAATTTAGAATGCATTGATATTAGACTGGGTCAAACTAAAATTCTGAGGGGAGGAGGAGGAGTAATTCAATGCAAGTTTAATCCAATGCAATTCACATGAACAACCATTTTACTATGAGTAAAATGTTGTAGCTGATAAATGTTGGTCAAGTTATCAAGAAAAATACATCTGGTTTGGCCTTTGGCCTTGTTGGAGTTTATAATCTAGTAGTGGGTCATACCATAATATACAAATAACTATAGCATGCTATAAGCACAGTAAAAGCATAATAGAGGTCTAAATTAAGCATCGAAGGAAAGATGGTGCTTTTGGGGGGTAGGTGGAGATGAGGGAAGTCTTTGAGGTTTGACAGTTAGAGGTGGAGAGCTTTCCCACATGGGCAGTTGGGGAGTAGAAAGTACTCACTAATACAGTCAGAACCAATTGTTCATGTGTTGCACTCAGAAACAAAGAACAGCCTACCTTTCTTTTCTTGGACATTCTAAAAGAGTAAATATTGCTGTTCTGCATTCTTTCTTACCTTGGTCTTGGATAAGACGGATCAAGTTCCCGGGGACCCCAAACTCCTTCACATAGCAAAGTTTTTGGTAGTGGCCTGTGGCTACAGCCTTCTGTCTCTCCTGGAAAATCTTCATCAGGATAGAGGGCACTGGTTGTGCTATCTGGGGTGAGGGTACCTTGTTCAGGCCCATAAAATGAAGCAAGGAAGCTTCCTCAAGCTGTGGTGTCTTCTTTAAGGCCAGGGTTAGCTGAAGACCTAAGATGAGGCAGAAGAAATGAGACATGATCTCAGGCAGGGAGATAGAGGGAGGGTAAAAGGTGCCTGTGACAGAGGAGCTGCTAGGAACTGACCTTTCAATCTCCTGGTCATCCTATGTATATGGAGATTATCTGATTAAGGATAGGGAACCTCAAATTTCTCCCCTCCCAGCTACTTAGGAAGGACTAACCCAATTGCCTTCCACTTCTTATGCCACCCAAAATGTGAAAACATAAGGTATATATTGATCATTAAAATTTATTTTAAAAAAGTAATCAGCATGTTACCCAGAATGTTACCCAGAAAAAATAGCCCAATTTTACACAGTAAAACCACAGAGGTCTGGGAATCAGGAAGACTTGAACTCAAATCTTGACTGACATATTTCCTATCAGTGACCAAGGACCAAGTCACTTAATCTTTCACAGACTCAGACTAACATCAACCAATTAAATTATTGTTGGATTGGATGTGAGTAGAAGGAGGGCGTTCCCAGGTATTAACATATGGTTAGGTGATACTATAAGCACTCTCCCTTTCCCCAATCACTCAAGCTGCAGTCTGACTTGTGCATATATTTATCATGATCTAAGTTATATACATCTCATCTACCTGAGGAGACTGGAAACTCTTAGAAATGCAAAGATTGTCATTTTTTCAAAAGGTGTCCCTAGGGTCTACCACATTGCCTAACCCATGTAGACAGTTATTAAATATTTGTGGAATTGAAATAGGGAAGCTTCTCACATGCTTTAGCTCTTTCTAAAGTGAGTCAAATGCCTTCTACTACCTATTGTTCATTCTTATCTGAATCTTAATGAGGGCAATCAGCTCCTAAACCTCTCTCACATGAATAAGCTGGAAGTGATAGTGTAAAGACTTTGGTTGGGGGTGGAGTGAAGAGATTGAGATCCTAGGTGAGATGGAACTGGGGTGCTCGAAGTGGAAAACTGAACTTGTCCTTGGAACAAATCTCCAACCACCCCACCCTTGCTTTGGTTTAGATACTGAGGTATATAGAATCTTCTTCTATATTCTCAGTGAGTCAGATAGCAAGTGTCACGGATCCTTTTGGCAGTCTGGTGAAGCCTATATACCCCTTTTCACAATATTATTAAAAGTGTATAAAATAAAACACACAGGATTACAAAGGAAATCAATTATGTTGAAATATCCTTGTTATCTTCATGGACCCCAGGTTAAGAACATCTGTTGTATTGTAAGCTGGAAGTTTACCAGGTGTGAACTGAATTTCTGAGCACCACAGATAATGCTTTATGGCTCACAGAGACTGGCTAAAAGAAAAGGTAAAATGGCATGAAATGACCAACTTACCAGGTGAGAGAAGGTGGGAGGAGAGGGGCTGCTAGGGGCAGAGTTCTGAGTTCCCTCATGAATCAAGTGACTGGCTGCCATGTGTAAGGGTCAGGCAGGTTGCTGAAGAAGAAATAAAAATAAAAAGATGGTTTCTCTAGACCTGTAAAAGTAAGGAAGAGATAATAGGGTAGCTCACATAATTTTAACGCAAGCTAGAACATAAATATATAAGAAAAGTAATACTTCTATACTCTTCAAAGATATCCTGAAGATGTACAGAAGATACCTTGAATAGTCAGATTAAAGGGCTAAGACAGCTATAAAGAAATTTGTCTAATGTTTAATTATTAGATGAAATGTATTGCTGGATTAACTATTTAAATTAGTTTTATTACATTAAGTAATTGTATTTTACTGTAATTATTTAATTTAGTTAATTTATTACAGTAATTATTTAAATTAGTGTTATTATAGTAATTACCTTTTTAAAAAGGACTTCACTGACATTGTTTCTTTTGATAATCCCAACACCATGTAGGGCTAACATGGTCTTATTTGATTCTCATTTATAATCCTGTGTATGATTTGGGCAGCTAGGTGGTATAGTGGATAGAGCACCACGTCTGAAATCTGGAAGAGCTGAGTTCAAATCCAGTCTCAGAAGCTTACTGCTGTATGACCTGGGCAAGTCACTTAACCCTCTATTTGCTTCAGTTTCTCATTTATGAAATGAGGACACTCTGGAGATGGAAATGGCAAACCACTTCAGGGTGTCTTTGCCAAGAAAACCGCATGGACAAAAGTCCATGGGGTCACATACAGTTGGAAACTATTGAAGAACAGAAATCAGTATCATTACTTTAATTTTAAAAATGAGAATTTGCTACCTGTCCAAGAACCTAGAATTATGGGGTAGCAGACCCCAACTCAGCTCTGGATCTCCAGTACTGTCATTCAGTGCTCTATGCTTTCCCATTGTTAAGTTTCAAAATACGCATGTAATGTATAACTTATATCAAATTTATTTGCTTTTCAGTGGAGGGAGGGAGAGAATTTGGAATTCAAAATTCAAAAGAGTTTTAAAAAGAATGTTAAAAATTGTTTATACATGTAATTGGGGGAAAAATTAAATATTAAATTAAAAAAACAAATACAATAGGTACATAAGTGCTAATCATGGCACACATCCATAATCCCTGCTACTAGGGAGACAGAGACTGATTGATCCCTTGAGCTCAGGAGTTCTAAACTGCAGTAGGGGTAAAGTCAATCACGTGTGCCCACTAACTCTGATATGCATTTGGTACCATTGGGTCACCAAGTTGCCTAAAGAGGGGGGAGCCAGACGAGGTTTGAAAAGGAGCAGGTCAAATCTTCTGCGCTCACCAGCAGGGAGACCGATGCAATTGCATTCTGGATGAGACAAAGAGCTACTCATGCTCCCTTCCACCATGGTATATGTCATAAATAAAGAAGTTTGCTTCAGTCTGTTCCATAGAAGAGCTAATTCAGGAAGAAATGAATGAGACCTGTTACAAAAGTGATGTTTTGCCACAAAATGGTGGTTACTCTGACAAGAAAGAATACAGACTAGCTTCTTTGATCTCTGAGAAAAAAGTCAGAAGTGAATTTACTACACTGTCATAGTGACTTAGCAACATAATGAGTAGAGAAGAAAGGTGATACAGAGGAGAGAAGGCTTGCTTCAGAGTAAGGAAGACTTGAGTTCAAGTCCTGCCCTTGATACAAATTGCCTGTGTGACCTTAGGGGAGTCACTTAATCTCTAAGCATACCAGACAATGATCTAACATTATGATTTATGGGAAAGCTATTGGTCGGCATTAGTGGAGGAAATCATTTTACCAGGAGCTATTTAGACTAGTAGAATCACAGATATAGACCCGAACTTTGTTGTAGCTGTGCACTTATTCTGACTCCTCATGACCCAATTTGGGATCATGGACTGGTTTGCTATTTCCTCCTCCAGCTCATTTAACAGATGAGGAAACTGAGGCAATCAAGGTTAAATGACTTGCCCAGGGTCACACAGCTAGTAATGTCTGAGGCCAGATTTGAACCCAGGGAGATAAGTCTTCCTGACTTCCCAGTGTTCTATCTACTGTGCCACCTAGCTGCAAAACTTAGTGAGTAGAAAAAAATGTAACTTTTCTTTTGCCTTCTCTCTCAGCTTTTTATACCTATCAGGTCCAGGGGTTCAATGCCATATTAACACAGTTCATTTGGATCTTTTTTCTTTGTACTTGTTCTTTACCCTAATTGGTGGTATTTAGTTACTTATGTTTGATAAGGTAATTCATGGTTTTACTATGTTATGTATAAAAGTATGCATGAACATGTGTAAGGCATTTCCTACATATGCCTTGGATTTTTAGTATCCAGGAGGGTGCTTCCTATACCAGCCAACCCTGAAGCTTCTGGTTTTTTTCTGGTCTTACTGAGCATGCCTGAACAAAGTTACAGAAATATGCTGACGTTGTTAGCACTACTAATAATGGAAATTTAGAACTGATGGGACCCAGCTAGTGTATTCTTGATCCTTTTTAATCTGGTGTCATAGACACCAGAGAGTTTTTTTAAAAGTCCTTGGCACTGACAAATGGTTCAATATCTGCAATTGATACAATTTTATCAGTGGAAATAACATTGAAGAGATATTACTACCTTCTTTTCCGCTGGGAAAAGGACTCTGGGACCCTGGGATTTTTCCCATCTGACTTTCACCTGAAACCTTTTTCAGGTGCTGTCTCCTTTATTAGAATATGAGCTTTCTGAGAGCAGGGATTGTCTTACTTTTCTATTTGTATCTCCAGTGATTGGGGCAATGCTTCATATTTCATTCATCAGTTCATTAAGTCCCCCTTTCAGAATGTTTTTAAAAAAATTACAATAAAAAAATAGTAAACTTCAGTTAGTGGTTAATGAAAATAAAGATGTAATTTTTTTCCCTATTCAAGTTCATGGACTCCTATTCCTCCCCACACCCCCCCCAAAAAAGCCTTATGTGTAGAGGGTCAGTGGACCTCTGGGGAAGAACTCCTAATCTAGTCTAACTTTCTCATTTCAGGAACAAAGAAAGTAAGAAGTAACTTGCATATGGTTAGATAGATTACATAACACTAAGTAACAAGCCAGCATTAAAAAACAGGTACTCTCTCTCCAAATCCAGTACTTTCCCTGCTAACTTCAAGGCTTCTCTATGATTCAATTTTTTTTTCATGTATATATATATATTTCCTTTCTTCCCCAATTACATGTTAAAACAATTTTTTAACATTCTAAAAAAAAATCTTGAGTTCCAAATTCTATCCTTCTCTCCCTCCCTCCCCTTCCCCCTCCCTGAGATGGTAAGTAATCTGGCATAGTTTAAGCATGTGCAATCTGATCCTACTCTTAAAAGTCTTTTTTTTTGCTGCTCTACAATTTGTTTTTTTGCCACCTAATGACTTAGCTATTGTACTCCCTGAGGCCAGCTCATCCCACAACTTTTCTAGCCAACTCAAGCCTCAAATCTCATCTTCATCTCACTCAGGTGATCTTATTTCCTTCTAAGACTAAAGCCCTCCATGGTGAGCTACCTCAAAGTGATTCTGAATCAACAGTATGATTGAAAACAGGATGTTGTTTTGGGATTTTCTTTGTTTTAAATGGTGAAGGGAATGGGGGAAAAGAAGATATGCAGGGACAGGACTGTGAGAAGTCAACAGGTCAACAAGCATTTATTAAGAGCCTAATATGTTCCAGGTACTGTGCTTAGTGCTGAGATAAATTTAAAAAAAAGGAAAGAAAGGAAGCAAGAATGCAAAAAACAATCGCTATTCTCAAGGAGCTCGTGTTCTAATGGGTGAGACAACATTTAAACAACCATGTACAAACAAGATTTTTCAGGATAATTAGGGGTAGTCTCAGAGGGAAGGCATGAAGATGGCACTTGGATGGTTTCTTTGCATAAGATGGGACTTGAGCTGAGCTTTTGAAAGAAACCAGGGAAGCTAAGAGTCAGAGATGAGGAGGAGCATTTCAGGCATGGTGCTAGTTAGGTGAAATGCCCAAGCTGGGAGATGGCACGTCTTAGTGAAGAACATTAAGCATGCCAGTGTCATTGGATGCAGAGTATGGAATGAGGTGGGAGAAGAAAGACTAGAAATGTATGAAAGAGTCAGGTTATAAAGAGCTTTAAGAGCTGAACAGAGGATTTTATTCTTGATCCTGGAAGCAATAGGCAACCACTGGAATTGATTGAAATAGGAGGGTTATATGGAGTCAGATTTGTGCTTTAGGAAGATCAATTTGACAGCTGAAGACTTGGAGAAATAACAGCAAATGTATGTTGACATGTAATATTTACTCTTTAAACAAATGCCTATGGGATCTCTTCAGCTTTTAAATGGATTTTTTCTTCGTATAGTAAAATAAACTTGTATAGAATCAAAAGAATGGACTCTGAATTTTTATTTTCCCTACATTTCTGTGTTAAATCATGAAGAAGAAGTACATGAAGTACATGAAACTTTATTCGAAATGGGTAGCAGAAAATTAGCTATATTGTACCTGAACAAGCCATATGTATTTAGCTAAAAACAGGATAGAGGAGGATGAACTCCTATTAACAGAACTGTAAACCATATTATATTTATTATTGGAGCTCACTTGAATTAAACCTGTGCTAAACAATCACTCCACGTGTGATGACTATTTCAAGTTTCTTTTTAGCCCCCTTTTCAGTCCAAGAAGTCTACATTAGTAGTGCAACTGAATTGACTTCTGTACTGTGAAGGGTTAGAATGCGTTCCTTTCCTCCATCCTCCGCGTCTGCCCAGTAAAATTTCAGTTCAGATGTCCTCTCCTCCAACAGATCTTGTCACCGAACTCTCCTCTCACTCTGACTCCAAGCTGCAAATGATCTGTAAAAAATTTTTTATAGCACTTCACCTGGATTTCTCCCTTGAGCTTGTAACACTGTTATAATAATTAGCTCATCGTAAGCCTAGGACTTCATTGTCCCTACCAGCCTGGCCACTACCATGTAATATAATGGTCACTAATGTCCATATGGTTCATCCTCATCAGTTTTAGGGAGTATACTTTAACTGCAAAGTTATGAATTCAATCATAATCTCTTAGCCCCTATTAGGAAAATTTTAAATTTAGGCAGAATGTGAGTCCTTTGCCTAATTCCACGTTTATATTTACTTCTAGTTAACTCTTGGGCTCTTTGTGGTTGAGAGAAAGTCCAGTTGACTGCAAACACTTGGGCATTAAAACAGCAATTATTTTAGTGTCTAGAGCTAGACAGGAGCCTGGAAGGGAAGTTGGGGAAAGAACCAATTTTTTCTTGGGACTTTTCTCAGCCTTGGGGCTTTTGCTGAGATGCCTTTAAGGTCAAGGATCCTCCTTAATATCTTTCCCTACCACAACTCAGTACTTTGTTCCTTAGAGGTGTGCTGGAATGCCCTCTCTTCTGCTCACCCTTCCTGGAACTTTCTGATTGAAGCTACCTAGAAGCTTTAATATAGAATTCAGAGGGTGCATGATGAAATCCCTCTGCCAATTGGAACAGGCTTCCACTCTGGCATCATTTCACTTCATCAAATGATTTTCAAATATTTTGTTTTTAACCCTCAGACTAAGGACTATGAGTGAGACTGATTGATTGATTGAACATCTTATCATTTACTTTAAGTGGGGTGAGGTTGAGTAAGTCAATTACCCAACTCTTATGCACTTTACACGTTCCCATGATTATTTGTACACATATTTTATCATTGTTTCCTTTCTCCATTTGATCCCAAGATCCTTGACATGATCACCACATATTGGGACAGAGGGTACATTAATTTCTTTTTTGATATTAGTGTACAGTGTTCTGAGACATTAGAGACAGCAATATCATACCCTCACATAGGCTGTCAGTCACGCCAATCCTTCTCTCATGAACCCACGGATAGTTTAGGATGACATTGGGACAGAACATTTCATTTTTAAAACTTTTCTTTTAATTTTTATTGATATCTTTTATTTTTTATATCATCATAGTTTTCCCAAGTATCCCTGTCCCTGAGAGCCATTCCATATAATAAATAACATTTTTAGAGAGGAGAATCTCCCAGAACAACTGATCAATACATTGGAAAAAGTCTGAAAACAAGTGCAATGTGTAACACCTGTAGATCTCCCATGCCCAAGAAGGGGTGGGTTTGGGATGTCCTCTCATATTTCTTCATTTGAGTCCTGCTCGATTAATATAATGTGCTATGATATAGTATAGTATAGTATGATATGATGTAATATAATACAACAAAATATGATATGATATAACATAATATAATATTGCATAATATGATATATCTTTATAATTTCAATTTTTTCATTGTGTAGTTATTTTCATTTACATTGCTGTAGTAACTGTGTTTATTGTTTTCTTGGTTCTGCTTATTTAAATTTTCATCAGTTCATATAGATAATTCAATACTTCTCTGTATTTATCTCTCAAATAATTTCTTGTAGCACAGTAATATTCCATTACATTTATGTACCACAATTTTTTAGCCATTCTCCAATTGATGGACATCTACTTTGTTTCTAATTCTTTTTTTATCACGAAAGTACTGTTTTTGGAGCATTTATTTTGGAGTATTTGAAGACTTTCTTCTTATTGATGGTTTAGTTGGGGTACAATATCAGAAATGGAGTCTCTGGTTCAAAGAGAATAGGCATTTTAATCGCTTTTTTTGCATAACTCTGAATTGCTTTCCAAAATGGTTGTACTATTTTACAGTTCCACCAACAATGTATTAGTTTACCTATCCTTCCACTGTGTTGTTGTTCAGTTGTTTTGGTTGTGTCTGACTCTCTGTGGCTCCATTTGGGATTTTCTTGGCAAAGATGCTGGAGTGTTTTGCTGTTTTCTTCTCCAGCTCTTTTTACAGATGAGGAAATGGAAGCAAATAGGGTTAAATGACCTGGTCAGGGTCACCCAGATAGTAAGCGTCTGAGGCAAGATTTGAACTCATGATGATGAGTCTTCTTGACTTCAGGCCCCACATTTTATTCACTAAGTCACCTAGCTGTTTTCTACAACTCTTCCTAAATTTACTATTGCCATTTAAAAAAATCATTTTTGTCATTTTGCAGGGTATGAGGTAAAACTTCTGGGTTTTAATTTCTATTTCTCTTATTATTACTGTGATTTAGAACATTCTTTCATGTGGTTGTGAACACTTTATAATTCTTTCAAAAACTATTTGTTCATATCCTTTGACCACTAATCTATTGGGAATGGCTGTTAGTCTTACATTTATTTATTAATAATTTATGTCATGAATGCCAAATCCTTATCAGAGAAATTTGATATAAAACTTCCCCCCATCTCCATTAACCACTTCCCTTCTTATCCTAGGTGCATTAATTTTGTCTGTATAGAAGCTTTTCGGTTTCAAGTAATCAACATTATCTTTTTTACTTTTTGTAATTGCCTCTGTCTTTTATTTGGTTAGGAATATATCTCCTACCTGTGAAAACTATATGATCTGTTTCTCTTCTAATTTTTTATAGTATGATCTTTATTTAAGTCACATATCTTTTTAGATTATGTTGTAGAATATGGCATAAATGTTAGTCTAAGTCTAATATTTTCCAGACTGCTTTCCAATTTTTCCAGAAGTTTTTGTCAAATAAGGAGTTTTTTTCCTAGGTAATTTGTATTTTCCTCTTTATCAAATATTGGGTTATTGAGTTCTGTTGTTTCTGATTCATTCTTGTCTAGTCTGTTCCATTGATCTATTTTTTAAAACCAATACCAGAAGGTTTGAAATCTAGAAATATTATTCCTCTTTTGTCTTTACTTTTAAAAAAAAATCATTTTCCTTGATATTCTAGGTTTCTTTTTTTTCCAAATGAATTATGTTTTTATCAAGTTCTATAAAGTGTTTCCTTGGTAATTTGATTGGTACAGCATTAAAAGTGTAAATTAATTTTTGACAGTATTGTTATTTTCATCATATTAGGATGACCTAGCCATGAATACTGAATATTCTTCCAGCTATTTAAGTTCTTTATTTCTTTAAGGAGCACTTTTTAGTTGAATCTATTTGTCTTTTGTGTCTTTGATAGATCAATTCCCCAGTTATTTTATGGATTTTGGAATTATTTGAAATGGGATTTCCCTATTATTGCTTTTTTGTGTTTTGTTTCTATTATATAGAAATGCTGCTGATTTTTCAGGATTTATTTTGTAGTCTGAAAATTTGCTGAAGCTATTACTGTCTTTACTGATTCCCTAGCATTTTTTCTGTCATTTTTTAAAAATATATTTTATTTTATTTATTCATTTTATTTATTTTTAATGTTCTACAATCACTACCATAAAACTTAGATATTTTTCCCCCCTACCTACCTCCCACCACCCCCTCCCTCCTCAAGATGGCACACAATTCTATACAGGATTGACATATACATTCCTATTGAATACATTTTCACTATAGTCATGCTTTGTAGAAGAACTAAAATACATGGGAGAAATCATGTAACAAACCAAAACATAATACACACACACACACACACACACACACACACACACACACACACACACACAAATGATCTGCTACATTCTGTGATTGAATTCCATAGTCCTTCTCTGGATGTGGAAGGAACTTTGCCTTAGAAGACCATTGGGAATTTTTTTTTTTTTTTATGTCCTTGATTTGCTATGAAGATCCAAGTCTACCAGAAAAAACTCTCGCACACTGTGGTCGTTGCTGTGCACAAAGTTCTCCTGGTTCTGCTCCTTTCACTCAGCATCAGATCATATAAGTCTTTCTAGGCCTCTCTGAAGTCTTCTTCATCATTTCTTATAGCACAATAGTATTCCATTACATTCATAAACCATAATTTATTCGGCCATTCCCCAATTGATGGGCATCCCCTTGATTTCCTGTTTTTGGCCACCAGAAAGAGTGCTGCTATAAATACTTTTGTACATGTGGGACCCTTTCCCATTTTTATGATCTCCTGGGGATACAGTCCTAGAAGCGATATTACTGGGTCAAAGGGAATGCACATTTTTCTAGCCCTTTGGGCATAGTTCCAAACCACTCTCCAGAATGGCTGGATCAGCTCACAGCTCCACCAACAATGAATTAGTGTTCCAACTCTCCCATATCCTCTCCAGCATTTATCATTTTCCTGTTCTGTCATGTTTGCCCATCTAATAGGTGTGATGTGGTACCTCAGAGTTGTTTTGATTTGCATCTGTCTAATCAAAAGTGATTTAGAGCATTTTTTCATATGATTGTCGATATCATTAATTTCTTCCTCTGAAAATTGCCTGTTCATATCCTTTAACCATTTATCAATTGGGGAATGAATTTCCCTAGGATTTTCAAAGTCAATCATTATGTCATCAGCAAATAAGAATAGTTTTATTTCTTCTTAACTTATCGTCATACCTTTAATCTGTTTCCCTTGTCTTATTGTTAGCATTTCCAGAACTATATCAAATAATAGTGAGGAGAGTAGGCATCCTTGCTTCACTCCCATATTTGCTGGAAAATGTTCTAGTGTATCACCATTGCATATGATGCTCACTTTTGGTTTTAGATAGATGTCATTTAGGATATTAAAAAAAAGTCCCTTTTTGCCTGTACTTTAGAATTTTTAGCAAAAAGGAGTGTCTTATTTTGTCAAAGGCTTTTTCTGCATCTACTGAGACGATATATGGTTTTAGATATTTTGGTTTCTAATATGACTAATCAAGTTGATTATTTTCCTAATATTGAACAATCCTTACATCCCTGGTATAAATTCCACTATAATGAATGATTTCTTGGATAAATTGCTGTAGTCTGACAGAATTTTGTTGAAAATTTGAGTCAATATTTATTCATGATATTGGCCTATAGTTTTCTTTTTGTGGTTTATCTTTCCCTGGTTTAGGTATTAGGACTATATTTTTCCCATCAAAGAATTCTAATAGAGACACAGAGACAGTCAGAAAATTTGGGATCCTAGTATGCTTGCCTTTGTAATAAATGTTAAGGGCATATGCTTTGTTATACTCCCCTGTTCAGAAATTAGTGGCCAGAAGTGGATCACAAATCCCTCCAACCACCCCACCACCTGTTTTCTTTATTATTGACATAACTATCAACTAACACAAATGTTTGAAGTAGGGGTTAGTATTGGTAGCCAGGAAGGATAGCAAACATTAGAGCTTCAGGCTACAAGGCAGAAGCAGTATTTGAGATGGAATCTATGAACAAAAGTCCTAGAGAGCTGATGGGAAGGGCAATCTGAAATTCAGGAATCAGTGGAATGGTTCCATGTGAGGATAAGTTGCAGTTTGCTGCACTCATTAAACTTATCCACAGGTGGCTAGGTCTTACTTTCCAAATTCTTTTCAGTTAATTGCCCTGATTTCTATAGAAACCTTGGAGTCTATGTAGTGGTATACTCCATCTTACCCCATCCCCCCATTTGTATTGGGTTTCTCTTAAATGCTGTAAGAAAATATGTAAGGCAAAAGCTTTGGGCATATTGACCAATCCTATCTTATCTGTGACCTATTGTTCTCTTTTGGCCATCAGGTGTGGTAAGAATATCAAATTTTCCCTATGCCTTGAAGTGACTAAGATAATTTATCTTATCTCACCTAAGAAATAGTTGTCATATGATGTAACTCACTGCAAATCTCTGGAAATCCCCCTACCCTTTTAGCTCTAAATCTAAGATCCCATGAATGTATCTGTGTAGGAATAAAGATGGCCGACAATTGCTTTCTTAAAAAGACACATGGAATTTGTGTTAGTGATAAGAGAAAAGGAGAATGAAGACCTGAATTTTGGTTTAGTCCACAAGCCAAGTCAACAAGCATTTATTAAGAGCTTACTAAGTGGCAGGGACTGTATGAAGTGCTGGTGATACAAATGAAAGCAAAAAGATTGTCTTTACCCTCAAAAGGCTTGTATTCTGATAGAGGACAACAACATATATAAGAAGAAAAAGACAAGAGGAAGAAAGGGAAGAAGGTGGGAAAAGAAGTGTGGAGAATTGGGATTTGATTTTAGCAGAAATAGCACAGTAGTAATCAGAAGAGTTGGGTTCAGGTATGGCTAGCTGTGTGACCTTCAACAAGTTACCTAATTCTCTGAATATCAATTTCTCTATCTATAGAATGGGGATCAATCAACTCATATTTAATAGATATCTACTCAGTGCCAGGCATTGTGCTTGGTTCTAGAGAGGCAAATATCAAAATTGGACAGTTTTGTCCTCAAGGGGCTCCAGTTTCACTGGTGGAATACAACAATTTCGTAGAAAGGTGGTTGTTTTTGTTGTTGTGTTCGTCTTTCATTCTTGAAGAAGACCATGCCATCAGAGATATGATGACATGACTTGCACTTGACTGTTTTGAGTGAGAGAGGGCTATGCAGGTCACTAGCCTCACTTCTCCTCCAGAGCCAGGATCCAGTGACCGGATATTTATCAGGATGACTGGAGATGACCCAGGATACAATGGGAGACCTTGGCCTTTTAGACTTAGGCTTTTTCAGGTACTCACTTAAAGTGAGGTAATGCCCATTCAGTGAATAGGCCTCTTTAAAAAGTAGTCAGGGTACAGCCCCTTTAATTAAAAAAAAAAACAACAGATAAATCATTCAGGGTTGTTGTTTCAAAGAGAAACTGTGCATTGACATTCACTCTAAGCCACAAGCATCCAAAAACAGTCATTGAGTGGTTGGGCAGTTGGAAGGTGACTGTGGGGAAGTTGATCAGAACAGACCTAATTGACTGATTTCCAGTCCAGTTGATGTAATCACAGAAAGAAAGGGGACTGGAAGAGAAAAGAAGGTATTGAGGTCGTAAAGTGTAAAGAAGGGTTTGGGCAGCTAGGAGGCACAGTAGATAGAGTGCTGGGCCTGGACTCATTTTCATGAGTTCAAAGCTGGCTTCAGATACTAGCTGTGTGACCTTGTGCAAGTCACTTAACCCTGTTTGCTTCAGTTTCCTCATCTGTAAAATGAGTTGGAGCAGGAAATGGTGAACCACTCTAGCACCTTTGCCAAGAAAACCCCAAACAGGATCATGAAGTCAGAGATGACTGAATAATGAAGAAAGGTTCACACTCTGTAACCCCCTTTATTTACAAGCTATGAAGAGGTTCTCATTAAAATTGGTTGAATTAGAAAGAAGACAGCCATTGACCACCAAGGATCTGCCATACACCCTTTTTGACTCTTCAAAATCAAGATGTTCCCGAGACAATTAAAGCAGGAAATAACTCAAAGGAATACGAGCCACGGCAGTAGAGAAGAAAACCAACTATACAGGAAGACTCCGTCCTCGGACATAGGAATTACTTTTTGTCTCTTGAAGGGGAAGGGATTTCTCTCTTTATTCCTTTCCCCAATCCTCTCAGTCTTTTTGTGGATCTAATCACTCAGTATCAGACACCACATCCAGCAAAAGATTAGGTTCAGAGAGTTAAAGCCGGAGACCACTCTGAGGAATGTGATTTCTGATAGTCAATAATGAACTAGGCTTGGCTTCGGGAGTTAAGCTGCAGAGAGGAACAGGTGTAGGGAGCCCAGAAAAGTGAGCTATTTGGAAGACAGACTGTACCCTGAGGGCAGGAGAGGGAGGGAGCAATGTGAGGATACCATGAGAGAAGGCATTAGAGGATTGCATTGCCAGGGTTATGAGCTGCCTTAATCCAATGAGTTCCCTAAGTATGTGCATTTCCATTACTCTACTCTGAGTATTTGTCCAGTCTTTACATTGACACTGCGTAGTTGTGGCAGAGTAAACCCTAGCTTTATGGAAGTGGGGTAGGGAGGGTGATGAGTCATCTCCAGTCATCCTGATGAATATTAGTCACTGGAGGAGAAGTGAGGCTGGTGAACTGCACATCCCTCCGTCACTCAAAACAAAGTCAAGTGCAAGTCATGTCATCATTTCTCTGATGACAACAAAGGCTGAACGTAACTATTTATACTTTGAACTAGTTGCCCTCTCTGACTCACTCTTAAGGCTCAGCTCTTGAGTTCATTGGAGGAAGTTTGTGAGTCATAGTGCCAATCCATAGAGAACTTGGAGGCTAAAGGGTATCATCTCTTTAGGAACCTTCCCTCTGAGTATGAACTGGGGAGGTGGCCCAGAGGTAAGAGGAAGAAGAAGTAAATGCAAGATAGATTTTATAAATACAGAGTAATAAGGAAGGGGTGTCATTAACAACTGGGGCACCCAGAATCTTAAATAAGGCAGTGCTGACACTTGAACTGAGCCTTTGAAAGGATCTAGAAGTTCTAAGAGGCAGAAGTATGGAGGAAGAACATTATAGGCAGTGGGGATAGTTTGTGCAAAAGGCATAGAATCAAGAGATGGGATGTCTTGGATAACAAAGAACAAATATTCCAGGTTGGCTGGAACATAGAATTCATGAAGGGGAGAAATCAGCTTAAGAAGATAGACTGGCACAATGTGTACGATGGAAGGGGAAGGTGGAGTAGGATAGGGTGCTGGGAGAGATAGAGTTGACATGGAGGTTATGAGGGATCTAGGAACAATGACCAAGGAAGGAAATTTTGGTCTAGGCAGTTTACAAATCAAAATTACCAGTCCAGTCAGGTGAGCTTGTGGTAGAAGCTGCCCATCATCTGTAGCCCAGTGCTTCTCTGGGTCCATACAGTCTTCTGGTCTCACTATTTGTTTGACTAAAAATATCCTGTAAAATAATCTGTCCACATAAAGTGTCAACTCAGCAGTTTCTTTTTCTTGTTCTCAAATGTGTTGAGAAACTAAGAAGAAACTCATTGAGGATTCTCTGCACTGCCAAGTGGTTTTTCCATAACCTTGGTAAGGGTTATAACTCATGGTACTCTGATTTCAGATCATGTGCAAAGTTGAGACTTTCCATTGTTATTTCTATTATTTTCTACTTTACTTTGCACTGTAGAAATTTTTCAGAGGTATATCCAATTGAGGATTTAAATTATTCCCTTCTAGAAGAGCATGACAACCTTTCCCTTGAGAGAGTTAGTTGCTTGAAATAGTGTAGTCTCTGTAGTACTCAACTTCCTTTTCCTCTCCAAATGTTGACTTACTCTCATACATTTCTCATAGCACATTCAAATAATTCCTTCCTTTACTGGAGAGTTTCAAACTTTATTCTCATGTCTTCTTCAGTGGTAGTGTCCAGGTTTTCTTTTCCATTTTAAATTCCTTGGAAAAAATTCCCACACCCTACAGTTTCTCCAGGGCACTTAGATTTCACATCATCACAATTCTCCCAGAAATAAGCTCCGCATTCTCCACGTGAGGAGATCCCATCCTAGGCACTCTACGCTTATGTCAGACCCTGTTACTCTTAGAATTATCAAGATCTTGTCTTTTATGCTTGTTTGAAGATGTTAGAAGATTAGGTCTGATAGTCTTGAGACCTCCATGACACTTTCCCCTTATATGAAGCTGTAGCTTATAGATGCTATGCATGGAAATCACTGTTTTATTAGGCCTGATGGTTTTGAGGTCATTATAACAGATTCCTCTTAAGGAAGGTTATAAGCTTATAGAATATGCTCATGGAAAAATATTGACAAGAACTTTTTTCCAAGGTTGGCATAACTGTATTCCTCAAATAATATTTTGTTTGCCACCACCAGCTTGTTTTTCTCCCTGATAACAAACCCCAAAATAATATTTTGCCCTGACCCCAAAATAATACTTGGGTCAGCTCCAGGGCAGTCATCCAAAATCCTTATCAGAAGAGAATTTTGGAGGATACCCTCCCCTCCATCAGGAGCATTTCTTCCCTCTGGAGTTCTCTACTTTTCCACCCCCTTCTTGCTGAATGGACCCATGTCTCTGAGCTCTCCAGTGCAGCACTGGGCTTATGTGAGTTACATACTTTATGTAGGTTGGATGTTTGGTTCTCTTTTCCTTTCTCTCTTCTCCTACTTCCCCATTGCTAATAATAAAGCTTGCATTGAACTTAATCCCATTGTTTTCCAAGTTATTCTCAGCATCCAAACTCATTAAGGAGTTTTCCCTGAAGTCTTTGATTGACCCACTGGCCTTTCCTTAGACATAAATTAGGTACCTGGACAAGGACACCTACAGTGGGAAAGTAGGGGACTGTGAACTCAGATGTAGAAAGCAGGATCAATAGAAGAATCCTACCTCCTCCAAGGAGGGACTCTGCTATGCCCGAGGATTGTCTAAAAATAACTGGCACAGTAAGCAGGGTCTCAAAACAGAGGGTTATGAATTTGTTGATTTTCTAGTTTGTAAATTGTACGCTCAATTAATTAGTTCTATCACTTTCTCTTTGTTAATGCAAGTATTTAGGAAAATATATTTTCCTATAAGAACTATCTAAACTACATCCCACAAATTTTGGTATATTCTCTCACTCTTCCAATTTTCTTTAGTATTCTTTATTATGTATTTGTGTTTGAAATTTTCCTTTGAATTGCTGTCAGGGTTTTTCCCTTTTGTCCTTGCGCCAGTGTGGTCCACTCCCTTATAGTAAACACTCACTCAGGATGCAATAAAAACCCAATTTATCTTTATTTAAAGACAAAACTCATTATCATTGTATAGGCAACAAAACAGCAATATTTTAAGAGAGCTGGAAATTCCCAGGGGTAAATGACACCAGTTTATCAGGAAAGCAATGAAGTTTTGGGAGGGAGGTAGGGAGAGGAAATAGAGTCCTTAAATTTACTAATTCCAATAGTGGTGGTATTAGGGACACAGCAAGATTCTGCCTAGGCAGTTCGCTCTTTAAATAGGCTGAAGTCAGTTACCATTCAACATTCGGACTATTCATGATTGTATTCACTTTGGGATAGGAAAACATTTCTCTTATAACTGATAGGCAAATTTTGTTACTTCTCTTTTCAGAACCCAAAAGTTCCTGGGCTTGCTTCTATCATGTATAGTTTCCTCCTCCCATGATCCTTCAGCTTTTCTTCTAGCTGGGAAAACCACATTTCCCATTGGCCCCATTGCCAGTGAGGGTCAAGAGTTGTTTTTATGATTTGATCCTTTTTGTCTCAATTAAGACTGCATATTTTATTCAGGAATTTTTTTGGCTTTGTTTTCTAATTCTTACATTTCTCAACTTCTTTATGAGTAAATAAAAAAGTGAAAACTGTTAAATTTGTTTTTTTATTCTTCAGATATTATTATATTTCCTTAAAAAATTCATCATAGCCTGTTTTGCTTGTGGTTATTCAATCATCATTTCTTCATTCACCTGGAGACATGTCCCGCCTCTTCCTTTTCCCATAGATCTTGGACTGTGTTCAGTTGTGTCCATTAGTCATGTCCCCTTGGAATTTTCTTGGCAAATATACTGGAGTGGTTTGCCATTTCCTTCTCCAGCTCATTTTATAGATGAGAAAACTGAGGTAAACAGGGTTAAGTGACTTGCCCAGGGTCACACAGCTAATAAGTGTTTGAGGCTGAATTTGAACTCAAGTCTTCCTGACTCTAGGTATGGTGCTCTGTCCACTGAGGTACCTAACGGCCCATTTATCTTCCACATACTCTTAATACTCCTTCTTCCATTGCAGATAGGAGTTTTTATTTTAAAGAATCACCCTCTTTCCATACCTTCTTCACTTATTTATTTGACTAACCTTCATTTGAGGAGTCTCAGTGAGAGAAGCAATAGTTTGCTGCTTATCCTAACCTCTTCACTTTAGCCTTTTACTCTGGTTTTGTATTTTCTCTCCTAAGAAAAAGCCAGTAGATTAGCTTCCCTCACAGTCTGTCTTTATATTTTCACTGACTTTTGTTAGATGTTATTTTAAAACTCCAATAATCTTAATTACCTCATCAAGCAGGTAAAATCTGAGACATTATTTACTTTTTAGTTGTTTTTAAATTTTGTTTACTTGGTTAAGTTTCTGTAGGTTTCTAGATGTACACATCAACTGTCCAGTCAAACCTTATGTTCTTTATTAGGAAAGAATAAATTTCTCTAGCATTGAAGAAATGCCTTTCTCATGATGAATTATACATACCTTTGTAGGTTGGGGATCTTTAGGGTGGTGCAAAAAATCTGTTTTTTCTTGTTTTTTTGTATAACATATTCCAACCTCTTTCATTTCTCACTGTCCAGCCAAACCTTATGATGTTTATTAGGAAAGAATGCATTTCTCTAGCATTGAGGAAATGCCTTTTCTCATGATGAATTATACCCAACTTTGTAGGTTGGGCAGCTTTAGGGTGGTGCAAAAACTGGTTTTTCGTATAACATATTCTGACCTCTTTCATTTCTCATAACTGAGTAATTTTATGAAAAATCAAATTATTGTCCAAATCTATTCAGATTGCTCTTTGCCATTTGCCATTCAAGCTCTAAGATTTAGTGGCTATATTTCTAGATCAGTTACATTTATGGTTCCTTTCTTTTGGCATCCTATGAATTTTACTCACAGAACCTCTGCCCTGTTTCAAGTACATTCAGGCATTTGTTTCTGTATAATCTCCCAGAATATAGTGTTCATAATCATTATTTCTTTATATTTCGAGAGAATTCACAATCCACAGATTGTATTGTGAAGGTAAAACTGATATCTCTAATTCTCACCTCTTTACTGAGCTCTGGATCTGTCACTACACCCAGTTGACCTCTGGAATCCTAAACATGATATATCTATAATGAAACTTAACATTTATCTCCACTGCTTCCCTCACAATCTGTTCCTCCTTCTGACTTTTCTATTTCCCTTAATGGCACCACTCAGACAATTACCACACATCCACTCTCATATCTTCAAAGTTCTCCTTGACCTCTTCCCTCGTCATCCTCTCCCTTCCTCATACAACTGTTATTGCCAAGTTCTTTTGCTGCCATTTTTATAATATTTCATCATCATCATCATCATCATCATCATCATCATCATCATCGTCATCATCAATCTCCATTTTCCACTGCCATTTTCACAGCTGAAGTCCTCATCATCTCTTATATATTATAAGTATAGTCTTTGACTTTAGGAGTCCTAGGTTCTAGTTCCAATCCCAGTTTTTCAACTAATAAATTATGTTTTTGTGACCCAACCATTTTAATATCTCAGAGTTCATATTTTTTCATGTGTAAATTGAGGGTTTCAGAGTAGATATTTAAGTTCCTTTCAACATTCCAACACTATGCTTCTGTGGATTATTAAAACAGGATCTTAAGTACTCTTTTTGACTTCATTTTCTCTTCCTTATAACCTATCCGGTACAATGATGTCAGATCATTCCTTATATAGATACATCTCCAGGCAAATCATTCTATTCTTTGGAATCCTTCAATAGTTCTCCATTGTTTACTGACAAAATCTCTTCGTAGAATTATAGCATGCTGCTCTGTGCTTCAAGCTGAATTAGATCACTCACTCCCCAATACCTCCTCTCACTCTGCCATGTTTATGAATTTGTTTATTCCACTCCTTAGATTTATAATCCCCCTTACCATATATTTTTTTTCTGTTAAAATGCTACTTTAAAGCCCAGTCCAAGGGCTTCCTCCTGTATGAAAACTTTCATAGCCCCTCTTCCATCCTCTCAGCTGGAATTGATCTCTACCACTCACAAACTTCTGTATTATCACCCTTTTTCCTGACAGTCTATTTTGTTTTTAAAGTATTTGTTCATATGTCCTGTTTGCCCTCCTAGGTTAGAGGCAACTTGAGAGGAGGACCTGTGGTTTCTTTATCTTGTATTGTGTGGTACAGAATTTTATTTACAAAATAAAGTCGGAGGCTTCTCAAGGTGGAAAGTAGAAAAGAATTTTATTACAATCTCATGAGAAAGGAACACTCCAATCCAACCAGTGATCAGGGAAGAGAAGCAGCTTACAGAAGGCAAAAACATGGTTATGTACCCTAACGTGGAAATCTCCCACCCCTTACTGACCCTATTCTCCCATTAGCTGGGAGTCAGGTTCACAATCTAAATGTGTGAATCAACCCTGGGTAGGGAACAAGGAAGTATGTAGCTAGCCAATGTAAAGCTTTAGTCCACATTTGGCATATCTTTAGGTTTCAGGTTCTAAGAAATCATGTGATGATGAGTATCATGAACCTGAGGCCTTAGGTTGCAATTTCCAAAAGAAAAAAAAAAAAATCATGAGATAGCCAGGAACACGAAACTGAGGGCTGTAGTTCATCAAGAGCCCTTTCTAGATTTTAAAGGACAGTGTCAGAAGTCTTTACCTGTTTCACTCAGTATTTTCCTCAGAGCCTACACATAGTGCTTTCCTATGGTAAATACTTCTTAAATAATTGTTTAATCGAGTTGTTGCTGAATATTTGAGCCATAAACCTCCTTCTTATATGTGTCAGTGACTGTATGAGGCTATATTTTAATTTTACCCCTGATTTTCTTCAGAAAATCTCTGGAACTTTTAACTGTTTTTAAAAATGTTTTTTGAAGCCCCTCCCTTTTTTCCATGCTGCTTTCACTTCTCATTAATTTCTCCTCCATCCTTACCATAGACTCTCCAAAGTAAATTTTTCTCCTGATTCTGCTTGCTTCACCAGGTAGCAGACTACATATGTCTTAAAATGTTTCTCTAAATTCTTCACATTTATCAATTTTGCATCAGAATAAAGTTTTATTACATAGTATAGTGAAAAACACTGAGCTTGGGTTCAAAGTCTGCCTCTGACACTTATTACTTACTGCTAGCAAAGACCTTGGTTTGGAAATTTACAGGAAATCGAAATTTGGGGAGTTTTATTATTTTGTGGCTCATCAAGTAGGAAAAAAGAAAGCATATTCACATATTATATGACAATAGAGAAAAAGAGGTTTGTCCTCAAGGATGCAAAAATTCACCTGGGAGGAGGAAGGAGATGTATTGGGGAGAGAAAATGCTCAAAGCTGGGGTTCTGGTAGTGACGTTATATAACCTAAAAAAGGGACTTGGCAAGGAACAGGTTGATCAGCGTCATATGTGACAGTTGACTTTCCTTATCAGACTCAGATGTTATGAAAATGTCCTTGTGGTTACTTATCCATATTAGGCTTAGGTGAGGCTCAGGTAAGGGGAGTTTCTTAGGATCAGAAAGTGGAAGAAGGGATTGACTGGACTAAGTAAAGCAGCAGGAGGAGGGTGACTCAGAACCTTGTGGTTAATCAGAAATTGTATCTAATTTTTTTCCAGAAGGTGGGTGCAGGGGTAAAATTGATTAAAACAAAAGAAAAATACAAACCTATCTGCTTTTACTTATATGATTTATGAGCATTAGGAGCACTTAGACTATTGGAGTTCTATCCTAGCTATGTTGTTGTTCAGTTGTTTCAGTTTTTTCTGAATCTTCATTATCTCATTTGGGGTTTTCTTGGCAAAGATAGTGGAGTGGTTTGCCAATTCCTTCCCCAGCTCATTTTACAGATGAGGAAACTGAGGCAAATGGTTACATGACTCCAATGGTTACAAAACTAGTAAGTGTCTGAGGATGGATTGAATTCAGGAGGAGTCTTCCTGACTCCAGGTCTGGCATTCTATTCACTCTACCACCTAGCTGTCCTATCATAACTATAACATTAAACCATATAAAAAATTTAAAAAATCACATTTTGTGACCTTGGACAAATCATTTCATGTCTGTGGGTCCTTGTTTTCCTCATCTGTAAAATGAAGGGATTAGATTACATGACGTCTGATGTGCCTTTCCCTTCTAAATCTGCTATCCCATGATCTTATGTGACCACTCCCCAATTGATGGGCTTCCACTTTCCAGTTCTTTGCTACTACATAAAGTTTGGTTATCAAGAGTTTCATGAAGTTCCTTATAATTTCCAAGTCATACTGGAAGTGATCCATAGTATTCAAATTTATAGTTTTCTCTGGGCATTTTTCTCCTTTCCTCTCTGTTTCAGTTTAAAGTTCTCCGATAAGAATAATTTCCAAGTCTGTGGAATTAAAGCATGGATAATTTCCATTTGTTTAATTGGCAGTGCTATTTTGACTATATTATTGGGTAGCTAGGTGGCACAGCGGATGGAGTGCTGGCCCTAGAGTCAGAAAGACCCCTCTTCCTGAGTTCAAAATCCAGCCTCACACACTAGCTGTGTGACCCCAGGTAAGTCACTCTTTGCCTCAGTTTCCTCATCTGTGAAATGAGTTGGAAAAGGAAATGGCAAACCACTGCAGCGTCTTTGCTAAGAAAGCCCTAACTGGACTCACAAGAAGTCAGACAAGATTGAATAACACTTTGATTACAGCTACCAAATGTTCCCATTTTCTGCCTTTCCCCCCAAGCTGTATGGGCAAATTGTGTTATGTAAGAGTAAATTCCATATTATTCAGTATTATTTCATACCTCCCCAAATACTTCCCTTTGCTATTAAAAAATAGGTATAAAATTCCTTGGTATAAGATTCCTTTAGAGTAAGATTAAAGATGTTTTTACGTTTTAACTCATTTATAATTTTCTTTCCCTCTTCAAGTAACTCTTTATAGCTTTTCTTTTCATAATACTTAATGACATATGGTATTGGTTTACATTCCCATAAGTGTAGGCTATTGAGCTGACTGAAACAAAGCCCTGGACTGAGAAAGAATGGGGTCTACAATGTGGCTGGTTACCCACAAGTGAAAACTATTTGTTACTGTAGCCTACAGTCCATTAACAGGATCCATCTACAGCACTGGAAGATGTAATCAATGACTAGTAGGTGGTTTGTTCATAATGTATGCCTTGTGATTTCTCCCTGACAGCTGAATGGTCCTTGAAAAGTTGGAGATAAGAGTATTTCCTGTCAGATCTCTTTCAGTTTTGCTTTTCATTCCTGCCTTCTGTAAACACACAAAAAAATCTCCTTTCATTTCTATTTTCCCTCCTGCTTTCTCTTTCTCAGAAAAACAAAAGAGAACTCATGTCTCCTTGGATAGATAGCTTTCACAGCTGATTTCAAGAAATAATTCTGATTTTCAGAAACTCCTTCCTTGTATTAGTAATGTTCCCTTTCCTTGCTCCATACTTTACTGCCCAGAGTTACAACTGGAGAGAGAATGTGCTGTGGACTGGAGCTTAACCAAATGCTTCAGGCTGTGCCTTCAAGGAAACCGCATATACTTGGCCCATGTTTGTCTTAAATGGGGAAGGAAAAAGAAATGTGAATTCTGCCCTGCATTGCTAGAAGGATCGGCAAAGGATGTGGTCTGGGGGAATGGTTCCTATTTATGAGGAGCAGAGAGAATTTGAGTTCTGCCCAAGAATGGGTGTTTTTATGTTCTGATGCTAAGGGTTAGCCTCAGTGTTCAGTTTGCCTACGTTAGCTATATTTAAAGTTGCTTAAATCTCCTAGGATGAGATAACAAATGTACACAAAGAATTATAATATAAATCGGAATATGATAAATTCATACAAAAACTATGCAGGGTTAAGAGATTAGGGGACAAAAATTACTTCAAGTGTGAGCAAATATGAAAGATTCTTGGAGTTGGCATTTGAGCTAAGCCATGAAGAGTAGACATGATGCCAACATGTGGAAATTGGGTACCAAAGGGGCATTACAGATATAGGGAGTTATGTGTATACACAGGTGGGAAAACATGAGACATATTCAGCTTTAACAAATTATTCATTTTGACTTGAAAATATATGAAGGGGATTATATAGGATAAGCATGGAAAAAATAAGGTTGGAGTCAGGCACAAAAATGAATGATTCCCAAGAAATCTAGACTTTATCTCATAGACTGTAGAGTACCATGGAATGTACAGGAGTGGTATAGTAATTATACCAGTGTTGTGTAGGATAGGAGAGACTAGGGGCAATAAACTTTTAGTAGGGATGGGGATAGGGATTGGACCCATGATTTCACTAGAAAAGTGGACTCTCAAGAAAGGGAACTCTCTCTGCCAGTATCTAGATACCAAGAAGTTAAATGACTTATCCAGAGTCATACCACTGGTATATATCAGAGATAGGTCTTGAATCCAAGTCTTTTTGGCTTCAAGAAAAGCTCTTTGTGCCACACTGCTTCTCTCTCTAGTAGTAATTTATTACAAGTCTATGTAAGAGCTAGTTAGAGCCTAATCTATGGTGGAAGCAGCCGGGAGACATTGAATAGGTAGAACTGACAGGACTTATTGACTAATTGTATTTGGGAGGTAAAGGAATCAAAGGTCATTTTTGGGGTTGGGAGTATGGGTAACTAGGAGAATGGTGCCATCTATGGATGAGGGGAAGTCAGGAAAAGGAGGATGATCCTGTGGAGAAATGAATGATGTGTTTAGTTTTAGATGTTTGTAGTTGCTATCAAAGAATATAGTACGTAACTATGGCTATGTGGGTCAATCATCAAGGCTCTCTTTAATGTCCCTTTAGCATCCTGTGATTGTAGTATTTTTAAGATGAAACCTGACTTTTTGTGTGTCTTGGTTTGTCTCTGCTTTTTTTTTCCCTCTTCTATGACCAGGAGAGCAGAGTCACGTCTCCATGACTGTCTTTGCCCCCACACTAGTCAGGCTAGAGTTCCTCTCTGAACTCAGAAGTCAGTAGGAGCAATTTTTAGCTTGTTCCTTAGAGTTAGTATTTAGGTTATTAGGAGAAGGACATGAAGGAGGCATTAATATAGAAAACCAAACCAAAACAGCCACACAGAAAACCAGGCCAGGTGGATACCCTGCTTTTAATCACATCTACTGGAAATCCAATTCACTTAAGAATCAATGTACTAGGTACATAATTAATTACATACTTTTGCATTTACTTTTGAGCCTGAACTTCCATACATGTTATTTAGAATCAAGGAATCATGTACAAATTTACCTCTGGGAGTACCCAGACAACACTAGGCTGAAGCCTCAGGGGCTAAAGACATTTGGCATTCCCATCTTTGGCTACCCTTACAATTTCTCTTGTGTTCATTGCTCTGGGGTTGTCTACACCCTCAATTTCATTCCTATCTCAGATTCTCAAGGAGAAATTCTACTTTTGACTCCAGTTTAAGGGTTAGTAGAGTGGGTTTGAAAGAAATAAAAAATCTCTAAAATACAAGGGCACCTAGGTGGTACAGTAGATAGAACACTGGACGTGGAGTCAGGATGACTTGAGTTCAAATCTAGTCTCAACCACTTAGTAGCTGTGTAACCCTTGGCAAATCACTTAACCTTGTTTGCCTCAGTTTCTTCATCTGTAAAATAAGCTGGAGAAGAAAATGGCAAACCACTCTAGTATCTTTGCCAAGAAAATCCCAAATGGGATTCTGAAGAGTCAGATCTTAATGAAAACAATTAAACAAGAAAGAGAAGAGAAGTCTCATTCCCATTCAGAAAAAGATTGCTGAGTGTATGAGACAAAAAATTTATAAAATAATTATAATCAATTGAGAGGCCAACATGCAATCTGCGTTTGGACATTTGCAACAGGTCTCTTCATCTGTTTTACTTTTCATCTCCCCTGAACACATCCTGATCAAGTAGGCCTTCTCATTTCCAAAGGATATTTCTCTCTGTGGGGGCCTTTTTCCCGTTAGGCCAGTTTGCAGCTATTATAGCTAAATCCTGGTAGCTGATGCCCTGGTGCTCAGCTGCTCAAGAAGGGAGAAAGTGGCTAGTTGCCTCTCAGAATCTCACAAGGCTCTGTACCTAAGGAAAGAAGACACAAATGAGATCTCAGGAAGTCACTTACTTAAGAGGCTGCTTGGCGGGGAGAAAGGCATCCCATTACTGGAACTCAGAGAGTTGTGTTCAAGGCTGGCAGGAAGAAAATTGAAGGGGTAGGGTTGCCCTTTCAGTATAAATGCCCACAGAGTTCCTGTTGAGCGATCAATTGAAGGTGTCCTCAGGAAGCAGTCAGAGGATAGCTGAACCTGCTCACATTGCATATCCGCGAGGGAGTGCTGCACATAGAATGCCAAGAAAACACTTATTTGTTCTTAATGAACTCAAGTCCTCAGGGTGGGGGTGGGGGGGTCTCTTATCTTCTCAGGAAAACTGTAGCTACCCACAGGTTTATTCATTTATTCATCTATCTATCTATCTATCTGTCTGTCTGTCTGTCTATCTATCTATCCATCCATCCATCCATTTATTCATTTGCTTATTCCTTCTTTCCTTCTTCCTTTCTTTCCTTCTTTCCTCCTTTCTTTCTTTCTTTCATTCCTTCTTTCTTCCTTTCGTTCCTTCTTTCCTTCTTCCTTTCTTTTCTTCTTTCCTTCCTTCTTTCCTTCCTTCCTTCTTTCTCTTTCTTTCTTTCTTTCTTCCTTCCTTCCTTCCTCGCTCCCTCCCTTCCTTCCTTCCTTCCTTCCTTCCTTCCTTCCTTCCTTCCTTCCTTCCTTCCTTCCTTCCTTCCTTCCTTCCTTCCTTCTTTCCTTCCTCCCTCCCTCCCTCCCTCCCTCCCTCCCTCCCTCCCTCCTTCCTTCCTTCCTTCCTTCCTTCCTTCCTTCCTTCCTTCCTTCCTTCCTTCCTTCCTTCCTTTCCTTTTCTTTCTTTTCCTTCTGGAATAATCTAGTCTTGCCCGTGGGTCTTTTTGAGAGATGGAATTGTTTCATTTTATTTTTCTTTGTATAACTAGTGACTAGCATAGCACTTAGTACCTTTTGGAGTGGGGGGTGCGTCTTAAAAATGCTTGTTAATTGATTGAGGTTTCTTTTTCGGCAGGGGAGAAGGGGAAATACAGTTTTTCCTTTTTTTCTTTTCTTTTTCTCTTTTTTAGTGTCTTAGAGGCAACTGGTGACTCAGTGGATAGAGCACTAGGCTTGGAGTCAGAAATACCTGAGTTCAAATTTGGCCTCAGATACTTACTAGCTATGTGACCCAGGGTAAGTCATTTAGCTTCTGTTTGCCTCAGTTTTCTCAGCTGTAAAATGGGGGATTAAAATAGTATCTATTTCCCAGGGTTGTATGTGAGGATCAAATGAGATAACATTTGTGTAAAAAAATTCATTTAGCACAGTGCCTGGCACATAGTAGATACTGTATAAATGCTTATTCCCTTCCTTTTTTTCTCCTCAAATCATTGATTATTAATAATCATTTCTCTCAAGATTAAGGAGATATTAGTGGGTTGGAAGCTCAATGAGAATAAGGTGTACAGTTATCCTTTTCGCATCATGACTTTTCCCACTGGGGTTTTGATATGTTGAAGGGTCGGTCTAAGAAATCAAATGGGGATTTTTTTGAAGTTTTGTGGAAGCTGCAGACAACACGTGAAGGCCAGCAGAAAACACAGAAAAAGTTTAGAAACTCAAAAATGCATAAAATATATGTATAGCATACCAACATATTTTATCTTTTAATGCCATAATAATTCAGACTTCTTCTCTGGTACCAAGGGAAGGCCAAACAATTTTACATAGATTTTCCAGATTGCCAGGGTGCCACGCCCTTAACCTCAGCAACATGGAAGGATAACTGTAGTAATCAAAAAGCTAATTCAATCTTAAGTTTCATTAAGTGAGATGTAGCATCTAGAACAGTCACAACATATCATCTGTGGGCTACTTTGGCAGGTTGTAAATTGTACAGGCCTGATCCAGAATGAGCAAGGGACTTGGTCTGACCTTACTTCAGTTGTACCATTCAGTTCATTTTAGGAATGACCTAGATAGGCTGGAAAACATACCAGTAAAGGGTCTTGAAATCATGTGATAAGAGGATCTATTGAAGTAAGTGGGGGTGTTTCACTGAGAGAAGACTTGGAATGAGGATAAGGTGGGAGAGGCGATGACATACGTGATGGTTGTCTCAGTATTTCAAGGAGTGTCATGAAAAAGGAATTAGATTTGTTCTGCTTGACTGCAGAGACAGAAGTCAGGGCAATGGTCCAAGCTGCAGTGACAACAGTTTTAGTCGGATACAGAGAAAATGAAGGGAAAATGTCCCTTTCAGATGTGTTTTTAGAGTCTGTGTTAGGACATATCCCTGTTCCATTAGTTGTCTGTTGCTCCATCCCACAGATTCAAGGTGCCCCAGTATATGAAGTGGTGAACAAAACTCCTATTTATTGAACTAATATGATGTGTTAGAGTTTGGCAGCAGGTCCAGGAGTTAGGAGTTCAGTTAGAAATTCAGACTGTGAACAAATTTAACAGCATCTTTTTTCTTTTCCTGTTAACGCTGTATTCTCTGAACCTTGGTTCTGTAGTAATGAGCAATTGTTACCTCTGTAGAGCAGTGGAGCCCAAGACTTTGGGGAATTAAAAGAAAAATATGCTGTAGAGTTTAACCAAGGCCATGAGGAAAATGACAGCTTAGCAATCCTGTCACCTCCACAAACTGTTCTCACACTGCAGGCTGCTGCCTACTTGGCTAGTGGATAACCATCTTCATGGGCAGACTGTAAGATGTACAGTGTCCTTCATCTTGAGGCCTTGTTCATCTGTAAACAATATTGTCTATAAACAGCATTTAGGATGTGAAATTTTAGTATATGCCTTGTCATTTCCTCTCTTGCCTGCTGATTTACACAAAAATTACTTATTTAGAAAAGCATGTACTGCTGAATGGTAGTACATTAAATAGATAGAAGAGACTCATAAAATTTTCCCCATTTAATGACAAATCATAAGAACTCAGAACAGAAATAATTCAGATGTTAAAAGGGTAAAAAAAGGTATGACTTAAAAATAAAGGAGAGATTAATTTTTCTCATTTCATAAAAAAATCTGAAGAACCCAGAATAGCACTAATTCAGATAAGAGGGGAAAAAGAAGCAAGTTTGGGAGAAGCTAAGGTTTTTTAGACTAGTAAATTTATAATATATAGTATCCAAAAATTACAGGATCTTAGAGGAAGATGAGACCAAGGAGGCCATATAATCCAACCCATATAAGAGAATCTCTCTTTTCAACACTCTGCTACACCTGGAAGCTCTGTCTAGTGACTGAACTCATAGAAACTTTTCTAGTTTTCTTGGTGGAGGATCCTCACACTCTGCTACCAATCCCAGACACTTACAACTATCTAAAAGAATCACTGAGGGGAGGGAGGGCTTCTATACACACCTTACTACACCCACTGGAGAACAGTGATAAGGACCCACAATCCTGACTAAGAGGAACTTGTTTTAAGACTGAAGAGATCGATCCTCTCTCCTCCCACTTCTCCCCTTGACCCTATAGCCCTTTCTCCCTTTCTGTAGCCTTCATCCTCTAAACTCTGTGTCTTGCTTTCAAGGAGTGAACAAATTCATTGAAAAGGAAAGGAAATTTGGCATCAGGTTATTAAAGTGATGCTAGTTTCCTGATATATGATCCATTTCCACTCAGGTGAGGTAAGAGAGGGATAACTTTGTTGTGCTCCATGTACAGAAGGAGACACAACTCCTGTCTGAGAGAATACCAAGAATTCCTCACCTATATAATGGACCTGAAATGATTTCAGAGAGATTTTAGGAGAGGACCCGAGGAAGGTGAGGTACGAACTTTTTATGGTAGACTGGAGCCCTGATGCCCCAGCCGGAGAAGATCCATTATTAAGATCCTTGATTTCCTAGTACTTGGAATTCTAGACACTGCTGAGAGTGAACCTCACTATAGTGAGATTTCTCTTTTGGTTTGCATTAAGACATTTTATATTGATCCCAGAAATTCTTTTACTATTATGTCTATTTGGTTTGTTCTAATCTGTGTAACTTTCCTGAATTCTTCTAACTGTTTTGCTTGGATAAATGTTTTACTTGTTATTCAGTCTTCATGGTGGTCTTTTGTGTAATGAGTGTTTGTTGGGAAAGGGCCAATGGGGCTAAGTTGGTGGGTATGAACTAATGGCTCCCTTTTCTTTTTGACAGTGGCCAGGAAAGCACCTTCCTTCTGAACCCCTTATAATTGTATACCTAAGTCAGAGATCTTCCTAGCAAGTAGATATAATTATACTCCAATACACTTCTTGGAGACCAGAAGAGAGATTGTCCAGTCTTTATCATCCTGGTTCTAAGCTGCCTCTCCCCTGAGGTGGTTGGAAAAGTCTAACCCTTCTATCATTACCCCAAAAGCAGGGGCAGTCCCCTTGGACATAGGCAAGACAAGATAAATTCTCAGCTTATATCTTTATATATCTAAATAGCTTCACATGCATATCTATCTTATACTGTCTGACATTTGCCACCTATGCCAGCAATGGGCTAAAATAGTAGTCTTCAACTATCCTGGAAACTTCCAGCCCCAACCATTTTGCTCATGGAGGTTTGGTTTATAACAGCAGCCTAGGGCTCATGCACATGCCAGAGACCTTTTAATCTGAGAGACATATACAGAGACTCTCAAGTGATCTGCCAAGGTGATCAGGGGAACCTTGTATTAAATTAACATTCCTCATTTGGTGATGTCATTTCCCAGTTATTGTTCCCAAAACATGTTCAACAATAAAGAGATGTTTCCCCACGCACAGTATAGACAACTAGACACAGGTTCTTTCTCCCATTCCTGACAGTCTACAAGAATCTTTATATTACTTTTGACTCTGGAGAGAGTCAAAGGCTCCTACTGTTCGCTGTTAGGTTGGCACTGGCAAGCTCAGAAAGGAAAGTCGCAACAATATTTTCATTTTTTGCTCTTGGATTCAGACTTGTGGACATTTGGCAGTGCATACTCATTCCAGGCAAAGGATTGGCACAGACGATGTAACTGAGGAAGAAATTTTTTTCTTTCTTGAAGCCAAATGTGGGGGAAAAATCCGTTTGACTATTTCCCTGAAATAGTAGGAATAAGAGAAAAAAAAATACCCAAAACCAAAGATCTTATAAAGAATTGAGGTTTCTTTTAATTAAAAAAAATTTAGTTTTAAATAATATCATACCACTCGGGTTTTTGGTAATAGAAATTAATGTAGTTTGGATGTGTATATGGATTCTAAAAACCATAATCAGAGATTTCCTGAAACACTTTATGAAAGGGCACTGTGCCTGGGAGTAAAGGTCTAATTAAATACATGATTCAGATATACTAAGGGCCACAGTAAATATTCTGGAGCTTGCCTCAAGGGACAAGCTTGGAAAAGAATCATTGGTTTACACTGAGAATCTGTATTTGCCTTCAAGACTCAGTGTGGGGGAGGGCATGTAGTACTCTATTTTTGCCTGTTGGATGCCCACATAGCAAATGCATCCTGAGGTCCCCTCAGGCAGGCACACATTCTCATGGCAACCTAAACACAGAGATCCAAGAGAGCTCATCTCAAATGAATGAAAATAAAAATAATAATAAAGATGACATTTTAAGATTGCCAAATATTCTATACAGTATCTTATGTAAGCTTCACAGTACAGGAGGTCCTATTTTATGGGTAAGGAAACTGAAACTTAGACATAAAGCTAAGTGTCAAAGATGATTTTTAAGTATGTATGCATATGTACATGCATGTATGTATAGATACATCTATAAATCTATCCATATATGGATATATGTACATGTGTATACACACATGTATAAATCACCTCTCTCTTTCTTCCCACATATGTACATACAGATACAGATGAAGAAAATGGCCAAGACTCCACTCTCCCCTCATTCCAAACTTTCTCTAAATTCCCTGTGCCCCAGAAAATCTTCCAAGACTGGGTTAGTTGCATCAAATTTCTCATGTGACTTTTCCCTCTTTCCACCTTTCACTTCATTGCCACCATCACTGTGGTTCACAGCGTCTTGACTGAGTCTCATGACATCCACATTCTCTTATAACCTGATAACTAAAAAATATGTAAAGTTGAGATGTAGGGCTGGGAGGGAGAAGGAAGATGGAATTTTAAAAAGTACACTTCTGGATGTGTGTGTGTGTGTGTGTGTGTGTGTGTGTGTGTATGGGGGTAGGAGGTGGGAGGGGGTGCTGAAGTTCCAGGTACTAAAAATGAATTCTATAATTTTCCTAGGAATTGAGGTCAACCTCACTGGCCTAGAGTTTGCAAATTTTATTTTTTTCATGTTTTAAAAAATTTGGAAAGTTTATCTTTTTCTAATTCTGTGGCACTTAGGATATGGCAGTGGAGTGCCCTAGAGACAAGTGAAGTAGCCTACCACTACTATGTGATGTCTCTGTGACGGGCTTGTGATTTCTCCTCACTGTTCATTTCTTTTTTTCCTCTCTAGGCCACTTATAGTAGAGGCATGCCTCTTTTTAGATTGCTTCACAGATATTGCATTTTTTACAAATTGAAGTCTTGTGGCAATCCTGTGTCAAGCACAACTATGGGCATCGTTTTTCCGACAGCATGTGTTTACATCAAATCTTTGTGTCACAAATTTGATAATTCTCACAATATTTCAGAGTTTTTCATTATTCTTATATTTGTTTTGGTGACCTGTGGTCAGTGATCTTTGATGTTACCGTTATAATTATTAGGGGATGCCACAAATCGCACCCATATAAGAAGGCAAACTTAATCAATAAATGTTGTGTATGTTCTGAATGCTGCATCAACCTGCTTTTCTCCATCTCTCTCCTTCTTCTTGGGCCTCCCTATTCCCTGAGATACAACAATATTGAGATTAGGCCAATTAATAACTCTATAATGGCCTCTAAGTGTTCAAATGAAAGGAAGAATCCGTCTATGGGGGAAAATTTCACTGTTGTCTTGTTTTAAGAAACCACCACAGCCATGCTAACCTTCAGCAACTACCATCTTGTTCAGTGGGCAGCCATCAATACTGAGACAAGACCCTTCACCAGCAAAAAGATTATAATTTACTGAAGGCTCAAATGATGGTTAACATTTTTCCTAACAATAAATTATTTTTTAAATTAAGGTATCTGCATTGTTTTAAAAGACATTATACTATTGCATGATTAATAGACTACAGTATATGTAAACATAACTTTTACATGCACAGGGAAATAAAAAAAATTTCATGTGACTTGTTTTATTTCAATATTTGCTTTATTGTGGTGGTTTGGAGCCGAACCTGCAATATCTCTGAGTTAAATCATATCCCAAAGACAGTACTGTTCCATTTTTCTCTCTATTGATCTTTATACAAATGCTTTCCACCATGCTGCATTCTGTTTCCTGAGGGACTCCACATGAGCACATCTTCTCAATACTCGCAGCCCATCCAATCTGCCCTATGCCCTTTTACATGACTGTTTCTTTTGAGTAAAGTAGACTCTTTCAGAGTCATATTCTGGTTATGGGTCTGAAATCACCAAATTGCAATGATAAGTATAATGTCAAATTTCTTCTTTGTGATATGTTCTTCATTTTGCTTACTACCCATACTTATCAACATTTGAGGACATTTTACTATTGTATTCTTTTAGGATTTTGGATTTTGTCTGCCTTGAACTTGTAGCAAGTGGAGAGAAGTTGTAATAGGATCATAGAGCTACAGCTGGAAAGTTCTTCAGAGGAACATCTACTTCAAGTCTTTTATTTTACAGATAAGGAAATTGAGATCTACGGAGGTTAACTGACCTCTTGGGTGCCAGATAGTAAGCACCAGATGTAGGATATGAACCTAGTTCCTCTGACACAAAAACTAGTGTTATTGACTATTTATTACTTATTGACTGTATCATGGAGTCCCCTTTAAAATGGGTGAATGAATTAAAAAGGCATTCAGGGCTATGCAAAGCACAGAATTAAGTTCTAGGGATCCAAATAGGAATGCCAAGGCATTTCCTGCTTTCAAGGGACTCATATACCCAGGGAGGAGATGACATAGATGAGATTTCAGCTTCAAGTCTGATGGAAAGATTCAATAGTTCTTAGGGTACAGCAACAAAGGAGACGCTAAGGCATCTTTTTAATGTTTCTTTTGATAACACCAAGTCCTTTTTATGTTAAAGAATTTGACAATGCTAAGGACTTTGGATCATATATTTAGAACTAGAAGGGACTTGGAAGTTATCTAGTTGAGAGAGAGGGAAAGAGGGAGGTGAGGGGGAGAGACAGACAGACAGACACACAGAGAGATAGAGACAGAGACAGAGAGAGGAGGAGAGAGACAAAGAGACAGAGAGAGAGGAGGGAGAAAGGAGAAGGGAGAGAGAAGAGAGAGGAGGAGAGAAGGGGGGAGAGACAGAGAAGGGGAAGAGAGAGTGAGAGTGGGGGAGGGAGAGAGAGAGAGCTAGAAAGGGGGGGGAAATGGGGCGGGGGGAGAGGGAGAGAGAGAGAGAGAGAGAGAGAGAGAGAGAGAGAGAGAGAGAGAGAGAGAGAGAGAGAGAGAATTTTGAAAGAAGCCAGGCACCCAAACAAGTGAAGATTAGATGGGACGGCCTTACAGGCATGAGGAACCAGTATAAAGACAAAAAATGAGAGATGGACTATCATATGTGATGAACTATAAATAAACCAGCATGAATAGATTGTAACTTGTATGGAAAAGGAATAAAGTGTAAGAAAGTTGGATAGGGAAGAAGAGGCCAGGTTTTTGAAGAGCTTTAAATAGCAAACATTGGACTTTTTATTTGATTTTGAAAGTGACATAGAACCGTCGAGGTTATTGAGAGGGAGAAGGTACTAAGAGAAATTGGCATGCTTTAGGAAAATCACTTTGGCAACTACATGGAAAATGGATTATAATGGGGAAAAACCTGAGCCAGGGAGAGAATTAGGACAAGGCTATTGCAGTAATCTGGGAAAGAAGCAATGAGGGCTTAAACTAGGGTCATGATTGTGTGGAATTCAAAAGAGGAAAGATTTACATGAAAATTATGAATGTACAAATGACAGAATTTGACAAGACACTGGATTTGTGGGGTGTGTGAGAGTGAGGAGTCAAGTATAATGCCAAGGTTTCAAGCCAGGATGACTAGCAGAATGGTGGTAGCAGAATGGTGGTGTTCTTGACATTAAAGAGGAAGTTGGAAAGAGTAGAGGGTTGGGGGAGAGAAGATAAAGAATTCTATTTTTGACAAGTTGAGTTTGAGATGCTTACATTCAAGATGTCCAAAAGACAGTTGGTACTGTGGGGCTCAGAAGAGAGACTAGAACTCTATGAATGTATATGTGTATGTCCACGTATAGATGCATGTGAATATATACTGTAAACACATGTGTGTCACATATAACATACTAATAAACATATGTGCATATGTAATTGTGGAATATGATGCATAAGGATAATAATTGGATACAGTATTTTTTATTCCATTGGATGAGATCATTACATAGGATAGAATAGAAAGAAAAGAAAAGAGAACCTTCAGGGACAGTCATGGTTAGGGGATTTGACACGAATGAAGATCCACTAAAGGAGACTGAAGAGGAACTATTAGATAGGTAGAAGAAGAAAGTAGTGCTATGAAAACCTAGAGAAGGGAGTATTCAGGACAAGGTGATCAATAGTGGCAAATGCTGTTGACCAGACAAGAAGGATGGAGATTGAGAAAAGAACATTGGATCTGGCTATTAAGATACCATTAGTAACTTTAAAGAGGACAGTTTCAGTTGAAGGATGAGGCAGAACATTCCAGAATTTGATACCCACATTTCTGGATGAAATAACTTGGGATGCTTGCCCATTAGCCTTCTCTATATGTGCACATTCTTCTCTCTGTCTTCCATTTTCAACATCTACAGATAAATTTATTGTTGCTGTTATGTTCCTCGTTCGATATCGAAGACCACGCCATCAGAGAAATAATGACATGCACTTGACTTTGTTTTGAGTGAGGGAGGGCTGTGCAGGTCACCAACCTCGCTTCTCCTCCTGAGCCATCTGGGTGCAGTGACCAGATATTCACCAGGATGACTGGAGGCAGCCCAGGATATAATGGGAGACCTTGGCCTTTTTAGGCTAAGGCCTTTTCAGGTACTCACTTAAAGTGAGGTAATACCTATTCTGTGAATTCTCTGCAAGAAGTAGTCAGGAGATGACCCTTTTAAATAGAAAAGAATAAATAAATAAACCAATAAATAAATAAATAAATCTGGGATGGACCTCAGGACCCTCAGGGTTGTTGTTTCAAAGAGAAACAGTATTATTTCCTGAAATGACAGCATTCAGACTATTTAATACACCAGATTCAGAGACAAATAGTAACCAGGTTGGCTGTTGAAACTCTAGCCTCTAGCCATGCTATTTTTCATATTTTCACTTGCAGGGCTGTCAAATATTTCAGTTTTTATTCTTTGGTTTTATTTATTTTAGCTACCTCTGTTTTCCTTTGATCAAAACCATTTTATTCTCTATATATTTTACCTCTTCAAAAAGGAACTCCAGTGAATTTTTCAGATTCTTGCATATTTTCAATCTTTTGTTTTTGCTTTTGTTTCTTGCACTGATTTCCTTTTCTCTTTATAGTTGCTGTCTTGTCTAATTTTTCACCACTGGACAAGTCGAAATAGTCTTATATTTCATCCTTTATGACATTATTTTCAGGATTCTAAAAACCCCACAATAGTTCATGTTTTTTGTTGAATACTTTTTTTCCCTTATTCATTTCTTTAGTCAATTGGTTTTGTGTGTGTGTGTGTGTGTGTGTGTGTGTGTGTGTGAATTTTCTCCCTATGGTTTTAAAAAAATTTCTTCATATATTGTTTTTGGCACATTTATTGCTCTTTGTGAGGTGACAGAAGTTTTTGGGTTCACAACCATTCACTTTGTCACATTATGTAACCCTGGAAAACTCACTTAACCTCTATTTACTTCAATTTCTTAATTTGCAAAACGGGGGTAATAATAGTTATTATTAATAATATTATTATAACCAGAGTTATTGTAAGAATTAAATGAGATAATATTTACAAAAACACTTAGCACAGTGCATGGCACATAGCAGGTTGATTCACCTCCCTGTACTGTTGCTTCTTTGTAAAGTACTTTGTAAATTTAAAAATGCTATTAAATATCAGTTATTATTATGACTTTATTTATTATTATTTATTTTTATTATTATTATTTATATATATTTATTATATATTATATATTATTTATATTTATTATTATTATATTATTTATTATCATATTATATTTATTTATTATAATTTATTATGACTTTAGTCAATTCAATAAAGTAAAGCAACAGAAATATCAGAAGCAATAGCTGCAGTAGTGGTAGCAGCAGTAGGAGTAGTGGTAATACCATAAAGTGAAGTATTGGAAATAAAACCACTTTGTTTCTAGGATTAAAGTTCAGGAATGGGAACCAGCCAGGACACATTCATAGCACCCACCACTACCTGCTGACCTTGCTCAAAGACAGACAACACATAAGGCATGCCTTTCAATCACACATCAACACACCCTTGAACTAGTTAGTTTAGTTGGCACTAATCATGCAGACTAGGGTTAATGGCCTTCTTGTATGTAATGTTAATGTAAATCTTGGTAGAATTAAAAATATTTCTTTAGTAATTAAAAAAAATGTAATGGTATTTTTTTGAACAGTTTTAGTCTGGGACTTAAGGATTCCTAAATATGCTGATTATTATTCAGACCAGAATGTTCTGAAAAGAAAAGAGTTTCTATTAGTTTTTACTTGGGAAATTGCTTTTATAAATTTATATTTATAAATAAAATATATATTGTATATTCATTGCCATGCACAGTTATCTTGGTTGTTGGTACCAAAACAATTGCTCCCAAAGACCTTGTGGTTCTACTCAATGATTACTGGATTTGAAGTCAAAACATGGCATAATGAAAGTAAATACTGGACTGGAGTTAAAGATCTGAACGAAATCCTGGATCTTCTACCAATTACCTGTGTGACCTTTGCCTTCCTGGGCCTCAATTTTTTTTCCAACTGTAAGATGAAAGAATTGGAACAAATGATTCCTAATTTACCTTTCATTTCTAAATCTTATTACCCTTTTCCTGAGCCTCCATATTCTATCTCCTAGGAATGACATCTTCCACCTGACTTATTTTCCCCAGAGGGAAAACTCCTGACAGCATCCAAGTATGCCAATATGCATAGAGTGATTCAACTTAAGAGACAAAAAAACACATCTACTATGGCCTAATTATAATTCCAAGCAAAAAAAAAATATGATTTGTCCATAAAGAGGAAACCAATTAAGTTTTAATTTCCTTTTGTCTCATAGTCAGTCTGTTTTCCTCATGCCCTATGCCAAACTATGGTAAGCTGTCACACAAGTGGATCCAAAAACCTTAATATTGAAACTAGCATTTTTCATTTAAGTTATTTCCTCACTGCCCTTTGTCCCTTAGTTTTGAGGAAAACCATAAATTACCTTAGGAAGAAGAGGTTCATTTTGAGAGCTGAATGAAAGGTTAGTTTCCTCCACCCAACAGAATACATGGAGCTTTTTAGGAACCACATTCCTGGCCCTGAGATGGAGATCTGGATACCTGCCACCTTCTCCCTTTTAACAATACTCAAGCCCTGGCCATTGTGGGCACAGTTTCTTCTTCATTTTTTCCTCATACTTAAATTTTGTCAATTATGTTTTTAAGCTCAAAACAGGACCTTTCATTCAATTATCATTCAACACACATTTATAGAGC
This sequence comes from Notamacropus eugenii, assembly GCF_028372415.1. NCBI lineage: Eukaryota > Metazoa > Chordata > Mammalia > Diprotodontia > Macropodidae > Notamacropus > Notamacropus eugenii. The sequence continues at coordinate 192,319,934 of NC_092874.1, forward strand.
CCTCTATCTATAAGACACTGTGATAAGATTTGATCTTGTTCTACATCAGGTTCCTTGGTGTTCAGGACGAAGACAGTCATGATATCCTACTTGATATCAGATCATTTTAAAGAGGACCAGAAGTAATATAGCTGGTCATTATGAGCATTTTCTGCCATGTTGGCCAGGCAACTTGTTTTCCTTGGAAGGTAGTGTAATTATTCTTAAGTTGTGAATGGCTCAGGGGACAAAGGGTTGGGTCACTGCTGTAGTCTCCTGGTCACCTGAGTATAAAGAAGCCACAAGGAGCTCCATCTCAGCCTTGAAGCTTTGGCTGTCTGACTCAGTAGCATGACCAACACTAGGAAGCAGTGCTCTACTGAATCAGCCCAGTGTTCTTGATGAATGCTCTTCTTGAATATCTTTTCTCTCCTATGGCTAAGTCGATTTCCTTCTGTTGACTGCTAAATGTTCCACAATCACCATTTCTTTCCAATGAACCTCAGCTATCAGGAGTAAGTCATGCCTTTCCTACAAATGTACCTCTGTGCCCTTGAACAGAGTGAGTTTAAAATAGTGAGAGCTAGAACATAGGCTTAGGAGGAATAGTAGGGCTAATGAGACCAAGTCTAATGGGTTTGTTGTTCTTTGGTTGTTATAGTCTTGTCTGACTCTTTGTGACCCCATTTAGGGTTTTCTTGGCAAAGATCGTGGAGTGGTTTGCCATTTTTTTTTCTCCAGCTCATTTTACACACAAGGAACTGAAGCAAATGGGTTAAATGCCTTGCCCAAGTATAAGTGTCTGAGGCCAGATTTGAACTTAGATGAGTCTTCCTGACTCCAGGCCCCATACTCTATGCACTATGGCGCCACCTAGCCGTCCCAATGGGTTTATTCTATAGTGATATTGTCTCCTTACTCCACCTCTAGTTATCTTCACTTTTACTGGGCTATCCCAATCCCTCCCACTTCCTGTTGGCCAGCTTATCTTGATGCTCTCATACATATGGATGTCATAGAGCCATCACATTGATATTAATAGAGAGAAGAGAAAAACAGCATGATTTACATAAAAGATAGTGCATTTGGAATAAAGAGTTTCAGTCAGCCATTTTTTCAGTCGTGTCTGACTCTTCATGACCCCATTTGGGTTTTTCTTGGCCAAGATACTATAGTGGCTTGCCATTTCCTTCTCCAGCTCATTTTACAGATGAGGGATTGAGGCAAACAGAGTTAAGTGACTTGTCCAGTGTCACATAGTCAGTAAGTTTCTGAGGTCAGATTTGAACTCAGGAAGATGAGCCTTCTTGACTCCAGGCCAACCTCTCTATGTACTATAGTGCTGGAATAAGGAGGCAGAGATTAAAATCTCATCTCTCTGTACAAAGTGTATAGCCTTACAGTCCCTCCAACTCTCTGGGTGTCAGTTTCCTCATTTGCAAAATGAAGGAGTTGAAATTAGATGAAGTCTAGGGACTCTTCCTGCTTTGAATGCTATGACTATTCTAGAAGGCTATTTTAGAATGGTTTTCACTCATTAAGAAGTTGAAGTTGTACAATGAAACCTAAGCTCTCCAAAGAAGTAGAATGCTATTTTCTCTTATTCTCCCTCACCCTACCACCCTGTCTTGGATTGATTTTCCCCAGTTCACAGCAAGTCAGAGAGAGAAAGAGAGAAGAGAAGGGAAAGGGAGAGAAAGACAGAGACAGAGATGAGACAGAAAAAGAGAGGAGAAAGTCTTGGGTAGATGCAGAGACAGAGATAGAAATAAACAGAGACAGGGAGATAGAGAGACAGAGATGTAAAGAGAGATGGAGGCACAGAAAAAGACAGAGTCTGAGCAGATACTGGAATACTAACCCCTAGCCTTACGCTCTCAGCACATCTCCTCCCCACCCTCCTCCACTCCCCCATTTGTGAGGAGTCCAATTTGCTTCTGTCAATTATGCCTGGGAGGAAATGAGCATCCACTCAGTCATTTTTTGCCTTCCTGAATTACTTAGGCAGTAGTGAGAGGTGGGCATGAATATTTTATTTAAAAAGCCATAAGAAATCCCACATTTTGCTCCTTTGAGTAAATTAGAAACTGTAGTTAAAAAAAGAAAGAGCTGTTACTATCACTGAGCCAGAGTGCTCCTGTTATTCAGGCCCAGTTAGTTAGTTTTTATTAGGAAAGCAAGAGAATCAGACCTTAAATAACAGCTGTTACTCCTCAGGGCAGGATACATCAGCTCAGAGGCAAAGCTATATCTGTATTTGCTGTGCTGGTACAGGAACATTCGGCTTTTTGCTCAGAGGGTGTCTACGGGAGGATGACCACCCTTTGTGGCATGTGGAAAACTTCTTCCTTCCGTAGACCATCTTGCAGTTGTTCCCACACTTACATCCCAGGCCTGCTCCCTTTCTCCTGAGGGCTCCCTAGCAATCATTGATTGTCTCAAGGAGTGCTCCTGGAGGTTTCCTCTTTCTCCTTCCTATATTCTGGGCATACCCCTTCCCTTCCACTACTCATACTTCACCCCTGGGTCTTCCCTTAGTTATTCTCCCGTTTCTGACTCCCCTATAAGCAGATTTTGTAAATGGGGTGTCCTAGGGAATTTTTCACAAAAGCCTCTTGTTTAAGGTATCTGTCAAGTCCCCTTTTCCTTTATCATTGGGAGAACATTTTCAGGATTATATCATATGAGGATCCCTGTAGGGACAAGGTATGCCTTGATGAGGACATGTTAGAGTTCTTTACCTGCTGGTAAAGTAGACAGAGCGTTGGACCTAAAGTCAGGAAGACCTGAGTTTGAATCCTCCCTCCCTGAAATACTTTCTAGTATTTTCTGGGCACTAAGTTGTTTAATGGCAAAGTGGAGATAATAATAGAGCCAACTTCAGAAGCTTGGGTGAGGATAGTATGAAAAGATAGATGTGCAATGCTTTGTAAATCACAAAGCACTACATTCTAGCTATGATTATTTAAAGGCTTGTCATGTGGAAGAGAGATCAGACTTTCTCTGTGTGGCCCCAGAAGGCAGAAGCAGGAGTAATGAGTGACAAATTTAATTTAGATGTCAGGAAAAACACATGTGTAACCTGTATCTGATTGCTTACTGTCCTAGGGAGGAGGAACAGAGGGAAGGAAGGATAGGATTTGGAACTCAAAACTTAAAAAAAACCAAATGTTAAAAAAATTGTTTTACATGTGGGGGGAGGGAAATAAAATATTTTATATTAGATATCAGGAAAAATTTCCCAACAATTAGAGTGTTCCCAAAGTGGAGTGGGTCATCTTGAGAGGTGGTAAGTTTTCCTTCACTAAAGGCCTTCAAGCAAAGTCTTGAGGACCACTTGCTAGGTACATTGTAATTTCTCTATTTCTTTTTGGATACGGAATGGAACAGACATGTGGAGATTCTACTGTAGGAGGGGTTAGTTTGGAATGAAGGGATAGGCCTGTGAGAGTCTCCTTAGGAAGTCAATAGTGAGGCCCCCAGGTCACTTCCTTGTACACAGGATAACCCAGCACAACATTGAAGGACTTGGGGCTTGGGATGATGAAGTCATCCCTTTGGTCCCCCGGAAAGCAGCAGAGGGAAAGAGATACCTCAAAACAGACTTGGCCACTGAGCCACAAAGTGCCATTCACTCAGCAATCTTTAATCTCCCTCTCTCTGGGATGTACGTTGTAGAACATTGTTTCTGGGACTTACTGTGTTTGGGGGTAAAGCTGGAGAATGGAATAAGCATTTATTAAGTACCTACTACATACTGTGTTAAGTACTTTATGGATATTATCTCATTTGATACAACAGCTCTGTGAGGTAGGTGCTATTATTATCTCCATTTTACAGTTGAGGAAACTGAGGCAGACTGACATTAAGTGGCTTACCCAGCATCGCACCACTAGCTAGGAAGTGTTTGAGGCTGAGTTTGAAGTCATGTCTCCAGGTTCTCCATTCACTGTGCCACCTAGATGTTTGTTTCTTGTCTCCCTGGATTTATAGTGGTTATTCACATAAAACAGTAAGAATATATATTGATTCAGTGATCCTGAGCCTGGGCTTTGGTTCTCTTGATGCCTTTTCTGCTATGTGTTTTCTTTTCTAAACACAAGGGACTGAACAGTGGTCCCAAGAGATGAACTTTTCAACAGTTGGAGTTTAGGACATAGAGAATTGCTGGGTTTCTCATTCAGTGCTGGCTATGGTACGGGAAGCTACCCAAAATTCTTCCCACAGGAGAAGATGACCCATTGATCAAAGAGTGGCTTCTCAGAAGATCTGGACTTTGAAGGAGCCATTTGGACAGTGCTGAGCTGAAGTGAGGGTGAAATGCTGATTCAATAGTCCCACTAATGAATAAATAAGTGATGAAGCACTTATTAAATGTTTACTGGGGCAATTGGGTAGGGCTGTGGATAGAGTGCTGGACTTGGAGTCAGGAAGACCCATGTTCAAGCCCAGTCTCAGACTTTTACTAGCTATGTGACCCTGGGCAAGTCCCTTTACTTTATTTGCCTCATCTGTAAAAACAGCTGGAGAAGAAAATAAACCACTCCAGTATCTTTGTTGAGAAAACCCAAATGTAGTCACAAAGAGTTGGACACAACTGAAAAAAGATTGGCCAACAACAATAAATGTTGACAATGTGCCAAGCACTGTGTTAAGTGTCAGGGATACAGAGATGAAAGCAAAGACAGTCCCTTACAAGGTAAAGGAGGCATGACCTGGAACTCCTTCCAGATGGTTTTAAATTCTTAAAAATAGTCAAACAAATTCTATAAGGAGGCAAGAGGCAAAAGGGGCTGCAAGGAGCACTGGTGGTGATGCTGAGATGGTTCACTGGGTGAAGCAGGTCATTTGTTCATGGGTTATGGGGTTCATTCTTTAAAAGCAGTATATATATACATATATATAATTTTGATTTATGTATAAAGTGTTTTTATGCACATATTTGCATATATATATTTATGAATGCATGTGAGAAACAGCATGGTGTAGTAGACGGAGAGATAGTCTCAGAATCAGAAAGGCTTTCCTTCAGTTCTGACTATGACACATACTGACTGCATTACCCTGGGCAAGTTACTCACTCAGTGTCCAAGACAACTCTCTAAGGGTATATGTTGCTGAACAGTTGCAGATCCTAATTTGAAGGCTAGAATATGAGAGGCGAAATTGTGAAAAATTAGTCTGGAAAAATAGGCTGAGGGCAGGTTGAAAAAGATTTTCAATTTCAAAGCAAAGAGTTTGTAATTTGTCTTAGAGGCAATAGGGAGCCAGCAGAGCTTCTTGAGCAAGGGAGTGACATGATTAAAAATACTTTAGGAATACTACTTTGACTCCTGTGTAGAGCATAGGTTGGAGAGGGGAGAGCCTGGAGGCAAAGAGAGTAATCAGAAGGTTATTTCAATAGTCCAGGTGAAATGTGAGGGGATGAGAGCCTGCAGTAGGGTATATCAGATCAGATCAGGCTCCTCTTGGTATATCCTGAGGTCAGATTTCAAGCTTAGGCTCAATCACTGGCAACAGTATCATCTCAGTATTTGTTACCCTTATTTCTACAGTTATCTTTTTCTCGCAGCCCCCTGTCCCCAAAACTCTGTCTCAGTTCCAGACTAGGAGTAGTAATAGAGGACGATAGCGCAGGTGAAAGAATACCCAGAGAGAGCTAAGAATAAAAGTCTCTGTATAAATCTGTTAAACCACAGTGTTAAGGTCTGGATAGAGCCGTGTCAGAGTCTTTATACTAGCAGAATTGGGAGATGTATTGTGAAGACAGATGAGGACATTGAATGCATATGTGTGGTGAAAAAGAGGCAAGAATTAAGGATAACCTTAAGATCATTAACTTGGGTAACTGGAAAGATTGTAGTGTTTTAGACTGAAATATGAAAGTTAGTAAGAGGATAGGTTTTGGAGTGCAAGAGGATATAAATTAAGCTTTAGGCATGTTGAATTTGTATTACTTATTGGGTAACCAGGCAGAGATATTCAACAGACAGCTGGTAATGGAGTATGGAGTTCAGGGGAGAGATGATAGGGGGATATGTAGATTTAGGAGTCATCTGCATAAAGATGATGGTTGAATCTCTGGCAGCTTATGAGAAGAGAAGAGGAGAGAGAAGAGAAAGAAAGAGAAGGGAAAGAAGAGAGGAGAGAAGGAAAAAAGAAGAGGAAAGGAGAGAGAGAAAGAAAGGGAAAGAGAAGAGGAGAAGGGAAGGAAAGGCGAGGGAAAGAGGAGAGAAGAGAAGGAAAAAGAAGACAAAGTCTTGGAGTTAAAGGCTAGAATATGAATGATTATGGGAAGGAGCAACTAGACAAGTAGGAGAACTAGGAGAAAGTAGTATCACGAATACCCAGACGAGAATACTTGGGAGGAAGGATTGCTCAACACTAACAAATGCTGCAGGGAAGGAAAAAAGAAAAAAATAGGTGGTCAGAGAAAAAGCCATTGTATTTAGATAAAAGATCATTGTTAACCTTGGTGAAAGAGGTTTGTGAATTGAATTGTGGGATTGGAAGCCAGATTTCCAGTTTGAACATTGCTTACCTTCTTTTCCTCTTCTTTCTTTTCTTCCTCCTCCACTGTAATAATATACACTTTTTTCCCCTTTCACTGTAGTATTATTCAAGAACTTGGGGTGGCTGAGAGGAGGAAAGGTGAGCTCTTCCACCCTTAATACCTCCTTGGGAAGGATGACAGACTTGGTTCTGTCACACCCTCTGTGATTCTAAAGCAATCACTTCATCTCTCCATATCTCTGTTTACTCATATTTACTGTCTGAAACTAGAAGAGAGACTGTGTGTTGTTGTAGATGGTATATGGGATCTGGAATCAAGAGAAACTGGGTTTGTATACTGCCTTCCTCACTTGCTAGCTGGGTCACCACAAACAAGTGATTTAAACTTTTTGAGCTTAAATTTTCTCATCTGTAATATGGGAATAATAGTTCTAGTACCTATCTCCAAAGACTATAAGGAATATTAGATGATATAATGTACGAAAAGCACTTTGCATACTTTAAAGTGCTATGCAAATGCCAGCAATTTTACTATTATCTCCAAATCTAAAAAAATGCTGCCTATGTAACACACAAATAGTAGTTGTATTTTCTCTTCTAGAAGGACTATTTTCCCCATGTCTTCCAAATACTGCTTTTAAAGAATTCCTGAACAGAGTGAGGGAGTAGTCTTATGAATAAAACATAGCACTGATAAAAAAAATGGATACATAAATGAATAATTTATTATCAGTTGTGGAAAAAAATGAATACTGGTCAAACAAATTTGTCAGTCAGGGGATGATTCCTTATCTTTGTGCATTAATAATTGCATTTCTGAGAAAGTGACCATGGATACAAAGAGTATCTTCTTTGTTACCTTTTTCATTTATAGGAATATTGTTTTACAACAACTTTGAGTGAATAAGTCATTTTGACTATTATAAATACCCAGATTAATTGAAAAGAACCTATGAAGGAAGACACATCCAGAGAAAGAACTGATAAATAGAAATATATATAGAATGATTTTACATATATATGTATATATGTGTGTGTGTGTATACACACATTTGTGTCTAATGGCAGCCATCTCTAGGGAGGGAGGGAGGGAAGAAAAAAAGAAGTGTACATGATAACTTTATTATATATTTAGAAGGAAGAGCAGGTTGTATATAATAGATTTGCAGTTTCATGTGTTATCATCTTTTTAATTATATTATATTGTGGAAATGCTTGTTTTATTCCATAAATTAAAAATAAAAAAAAAGGAAAATGGATCCACTTTAGGACTTACTCATGTGGCATCTGCATTGTTTAATTACTGTCATGCATGTAGAAAAGTGACCAACAAATCTGGTGTCTATTCTTTACTGAGACATATAAAGAAAAAGAGATTAGAAAATACCTGGAACGTGAAAAGGGAAGAAAGGATGAGCTAGTGTAACAATTCAGTCTTGGTGAAAGACAAGTTGGTTGTGGTTATTTTGAGTTCTAATCCTACTCCCTTTCTACATTCAATTAACGCCTAACCTAATTTCCTTGTCACTTCCTGTCATTCAGCTCCTTTCAACTCTTTGGTAGGAAGGAGGGTAGAAGTACGTTGCTGAGAACTCCTTTGCTTTTAAAATGCTTTGCCAACACAAAGGGCTCTTACAAGTAATTGATGGTTACAAAACACCTTTCTCCATCATTAGCAATCATAAATGTTTAACATTCAAAATGCAACAGACAAATTCCCCTTTTGGCACTTATAGACATCAATCTAGCAACAGTCCAAGAGGCCAGACTGAAGCATCAGGAAGTGAAGACCACTTGACCACCCAAAGGGAGAGCCAGCAGAAGCCAGGTTTCCTGAAAAAATGCTCCAAATAAGTACAATAATGATAACTGTCATTTACACAGTGCTTCTAGAAAGTGCAAAGCACTTGACATATTTTATTTCATTTTATCCCCCAAATAATTGTAAGTACAATGGGTTAGTATTTATAGGTTAGGAAAATGAAGCTACATGACTTGCCCAAGGTTACATAGCTACTATAGTAAATGTCAGGGGCAGAACTCAAGGCTAGGTTCTCTTTATTCCAATTGAAGAATTTGCTTCCATTTTATTCTTGTGACAAAAGATATTTTGCATGCAATCCTTTTCAGAGAGTTTTGGAAGGCTATTCCTACAGGAGCTCCTCCCTGCCAGTTTCAGGGAGGGTACTACAGGACCTTGTTGTTCAGTCGTGTCTGACTCTTCCTGATCCAGGCTGAGATTTTCTTGGCAAAGGTTATTTACCATTTCCTTCTAACCCTTCTACCCTTTAGCAACGGATAATTTATTGCAAATTTATACCGCTTTTAAAGAACCTCAGGGCAGCTAGGTAATGCAGTGGATAGAACGCTGGACCAGAAGTCAGGAGCACCAGAGTTCAAATCCGACCCCAGACATTTACTAGCTATGTGACCCAGAGCAAGTCACTTCACCCCGTTTGCCTCAGTTTTCTCATCTGTAAAATGAGCTGGAGAAGAAAATGGCACACCACTCCAGTATCTTTGCCAAGGAAACCCCAAAAGAGGTCAGGAAGAGTCAGACACGACTGAAAAAAGTGGCTGTAACAACTATAGAATCTTAATTTAAAGGAGCGTTACCTAGAAGCAACTACTCCTTTGTCTTGCTTCCCCACCTGACTTGACTCTCCTTTCAGATGGCACATCCAATTGTCACTTCAGAAGTATTCCACATCACACTGCATTAGGGAACAGATGTTTATTTTCCAGGATGTATTCTACTGTCAGAGAGAGAGAGTAGGAAACCACTATTGGCTGTTTTTTTTCTTTACTGGAGCTTCTACACGTATGTGACAATGTCTATACCTTCTCAGAACTGATTCAAAGCAAACCTTTCATCACTCCTGTTCTGAGCAAATTGCCTGTAGCTTAGACCCTTCCTGCCCAGCAGAGGGGTAGTCAGATGCTCTTGCGGTCTCTTTCAACTCTGCCATTCCAGGAGTCTACGAATCACGCTGGACCTCTTTTGTAAAGGGTCGCAAGAGGGAAAGAATTAGGTTGTAGATTGAGGAGTAAAGGTGTGGTGTTGGGTGTTTATTTGAGGAGTAAGGAGAAGGGGGCGTGTCAGGTTACGTGAGAATTTTGGCTCAGGAACAAGGTGTGTCTGTACGTCCTTGTGTCCTACTCAGCCCCAACTAGTGGGCAGTTCTTGGCTGGATTAGGGGTGTGCTGTGGGAGTGGGATGGGAGGGGGCAGAAGGCGGGGCCTAACGCGTCACTTGGGGAGTGTAGTGAGAGAGGAAGGGCAGAGCCATGCTGCAGCAGCTGCAGTGACAGTAGCGGAAGCTAGAGCATTGGGGAGTACTGGTCCCCGTGCTCCGGCGCTCCAGAGAAGGATTAGTCTATTCGGATAGACCAGTCCATTCGGAGCCCATGGGAAGAGCGCAAAGAGAGGTGGCGTCGTTAGCAGCGACCTCAGTCAGACTCGAGTCGTGCGGTAGGCTACGGGAGGAGGCAGAAGTCACAGCTGGTGGAGAGGAAGGCGCATCTTGCGCTTCTGGACCGAGCATCACTGTGGATTCTGGAGCTACGCCCAGTGGGCGCTGGGAAGTGCTCAACCAACCCGAGAGGGACCTAAGAGTCCTAGCGCCCAGATCTAGGAAAAGCCAGGCATTTGAACTGGGCATACAATTCCAGACATCGTGGTGTGTGGATCCAGGTACCTATACTGGTGAATCCCCACATCCGCTTCCAGTCTATGGGAACGGGAGCGCATAGACAGCTAGGTCAAGATCAAAGAGAAAGGGGATCAGAAGCCGCACCCTAGGAAGGAAGAAACAGGGAGCTCCACTCGACCACATCTGGTAAGCCAGACCCCCATACGGGCAGCGGGCGCCCTGTGGAAGGGCGCACAGCGTAGCAGGCGATATGCGAGAGGAGGCAACATTGGCACAGGCGGCTCACGGGGAGGTCCAGGGACCCGAGGAGGATCCACAGGGTGGGGGAGATTTCCCCGGGGCCGCAGGAGGTGGCGGTGGCTGCTGCAGCAGTGAGCGCCTAGTGATCAACATCTCAGGGCTGCGATTTGAGACACAATTGCGCACCCTATCTCTGTTTCCTGACACACTTTTGGGAGACCCCGGTCGCCGAGTCCGCTTCTTTGACCCTCTGCGCAATGAGTACTTCTTTGATCGCAACCGACCCAGTTTCGACGCCATCCTGTACTACTACCAGTCTGGGGGCCGGCTGCGGAGGCCCGTCAATGTGCCTCTGGATATCTTCCTGGAGGAGATCCGCTTCTACCAGCTGGGTGAGGAGGCCTTGGAGGCTTTCCGTGAGGATGAGGGCTGCCTTCCAGAGGGTGGCGAGCACCAGAAGCCCTTGCCTTCTCAGCCCTTCAAGCGTCAGGTCTGGCTTCTCTTTGAATATCCTGAGAGCTCAGGCCCAGCTAGGGGTATAGCCATTGTCTCTGTACTGGTCATTCTCATCTCTATAGTCATCTTTTGCCTGGAAACTCTGCCTCAGTTCCGGCCAGACCCCCGAAGTAGAAGTGATGGTGGGAGGGTAAATTCAGGTGGCCCAGCACCCAGAGGGAGCCAGGAAGAAGATGAGGGAGACCACTCAGTATATAAGCTGTTAAATCCCAGTGTCATAGTCCAGGGAGGAGTTGTATCAGGACCTGGACCATCATCCCAATTGATCCCACTTGGGGGTCCTACAGAGTCTGGCTCTTTCTTCACAGATCCCTTTTTTCTGGTAGAGACCCTCTGCATAGTGTGGTTCACGTTTGAGCTGCTGGTTCGTTTCTCTGCCTGCCCTAGCAAGCCAGCCTTCTTCCGCAACATCATGAACATCATAGATTTAGTGGCCATCTTCCCTTATTTTATCACCTTGGGCACAGAGTTGGTGCAACAGCAGGAACAGCAGCCTGGAAGCACTGGAGGAGGCAGCAGCCAGAATGGGCAGCAGGCGATGTCCCTGGCAATCCTGCGAGTCATCCGCCTGGTCCGAGTTTTCCGCATCTTCAAACTTTCACGACACTCTAAAGGTCTCCAAATCCTGGGCAAGACCCTGCAGGCCTCCATGCGGGAGCTTGGGCTCCTTATCTTCTTCCTCTTCATTGGAGTCATCCTCTTCTCCAGTGCTGTCTACTTTGCTGAGGCAGATGATGATGATTCGCTATTTTCCAGCATCCCTGATGCCTTCTGGTGGGCAGTGGTCACTATGACCACAGTTGGCTATGGGGATATGTACCCCATGACTGTAGGGGGCAAGATTGTGGGATCCCTGTGTGCCATTGCAGGTGTCCTCACTATTGCCCTACCTGTACCAGTCATCGTCTCCAACTTCAACTATTTTTACCACCGTGAAACAGAGCAGGAGGAACAAGGCCAATATACACATGTCACATGTGGGCAGCCTATACCAGATCTGAAAGGAGTGGGTGGGGGACTGGGTAAACCAGATTTCTCTGAGATTGCCCCAGAACGGAGACCCAGCTACCTTTCCACCCCACACAGGGTTTATGCTGAAAAAAGGATGCTAACAGAAGTTTGATTATTGAGAGGGAGAAGCTGGGGGTTGAGGGGAATGGAGTGATAAAGAACTGCAGTGGTTTTATAGTCATCCCTTATCCAAAACCCAGGTCTTCATCATTCCCTCTAACTGGAGTGACCAGATGGCTGAACTGTGAAACCTATTGTCTGGAACCCTGACTCCAGGGACCACAAGGCTGTTTCTTGATATTTAAGATACATAATATACTTCCATGGGTGTCATCTGATAATTCTTACTTTTCTAACAACTATATGGAATATCTTTTCTCGTTATACTCCCTGAAGACTGATTTTCCATGCTTTGTCTGTAGTCTCAAAAGAACTAGAACTCCTGGGACCACTTTGGCACTTCAAACCTTAGTTTTCATCTGCTGAATTTCCATCAAAGGTGGAGGGTCAGGAACAACTCATTCAATCTACTATTTTTGTATGGTGCCCTTTGTCATCTACCTACTCAGAAGACCCTGCCTTTTAGCATCATGGATCTAAAACATTTTAATCATCTCTAAGTTGAACTAGGATGATAGATTTCAGGCTCTAACCTGACCATTTAGAAGATATATAGGGTAATCTAAAAACAATAGGATGGTGTGTGAGTGTGTGTGTGTGTGTGTGTGTGTGTGTGTGAATGTGTGTATGTTGGTACAAACATGCACTTATCTTTTGTTTATGTTTAATGCAACCCCTGATCCAGGTTTCTCCACTTCCAGAAGTGTTTGTCAAAGTGCAAAGTTTGTCAAAGTTTGTCAAAGCCTAATATTAGTTATATCCAAGTGCCTTCCCATGCAAAGGGAATGGGGAGCAGGCAATCACTAAGTCCAGAGATGCACCAAAATGGAGTCACATGTAACCCTTGGTTCAGTTCGGTTGCCTCTGAAGGGCTGTCATGGTTTGGTACATAGTACAGTTTTCTCTATTGCCCTAACTGCTATTCAGTAGTGGCTTTCAACTGCTAGCCCAGCCCAAAATGCTCTCAAGGTCTTTACAGTTGCCATGTCCTCCCTATAATCTGGACATTTAAACTTGGGGATGCCTCTGATGTTTTGCTAAAGCAAACATCTGGCTTAAGTCCCCAGACTGGAAGATGTAAGGATGTTGCAAAGTTGCCCAAGAAAAGATTTCTGAGTCTACACAAGTGTTTTCCATTTTCATGGGCAATAGGAAGGAAGCACCTATGTTAAGCAATTATCATTGATTCTTCATGGGCAACACTATTGTTAGAATTCTTTTGTTCAGTTAGATGAGCATTTGTGAATCTTGCTCCTCTGAGCTATGTCTTCTATAGAGTTAATATGAAAAGAACTCTGAATTTGGCATCTGAGATCCTGGATTCAAAACCTCCTGCCCCTTACTGTTGATGTAACCTCGGTCAAAACTTTGCCTCAATTTTTTAAATTATAAAATAAGAAGGTGCTGGATTTGATGACTCCTAAGGCCCCTTCCTGCTCTAAATCTGTGACTTCATAACTGTCATTCACTTGTCTTTGAAGTTTGTGGTCCTCCATGCACCTGGGAACTCTCTTTTTGTTTTTACATAGGGTGAGGTATTGGTCACATCTGTTCTCTGTGAATTTCAGTAACCTGAAAGACTGTCAGCCAGGTTTTGATTTTCTTTTTAAGGTTGAGATTGCTTGACAGACTTGTTTTCTCTAGGTGTGTCTAATGATGGATGTCCTTTTAAGGACAATTCTAAGGAGTTGCACACTAGATTAGAAGTTGACTAGTCTCAGATTCACATCTTAGTTCTATCCTAAATTCCTTGGGTGACTTGGGGCAAATCACTTTCCCTTTCTGTACCTCAGTTTCTCCATCTCTTAAATGGGAAGTATAATCCTTCAAAGCCTCTCCTTACCTCGTGAGACATCTCAATGAACTTCTCTGGTCAGATTAGAGAGGATGCTATGCAAGCACATGAGCTTATGACTTTGGCATCTAAATCTTTGCCTTCTCTCTCAATCTTAACCAAGGAACAATTCTCTCTTCTCCCTTCCCGCCACGAATCGCCAGATTCAGATCTAAAGCTAGAGGCAAGGAGAACGTCAGAAAGAAACATATTTGGGTCCTCAAACTCCTTCAATCCTTCCTCAGGCTTGAGACTGGGGCAGTCCTTACTTTCTCAAATCTTTAGGAGGAGAAAAGGGATTATCTAGTCAGACTAACTAAGTTTGAACTATAGCTAAGGTAAAATAGTTTTATGATTCAGGAACATGCCAACTGGATAAGAGTTGTTTTTCTGAAACCCTTCAGTCATGTCTGCTGGCCATTTAGAGAAAGGAGAATTAAAGACAAAAGGGACAAAGGATAGTCCTGACCATGGATAGATATGTGAGTATATGTATATATAATCCTACTCATAATCTATTACAAAACATTTCCTTTTCAAGACAGTGCACATATGAAGTTAAGGCTATGTGGAAAACTGCTATTTCAAGAGATTCCTGTTGTCATAACAACCTCTCAGCCTGTTTTCATATCTTATGACTGGGAGAGCAAAGGGAAACAACCCCATCTTGGTTTCCCAAATAGAGAGACCTTGATATATTCTTTTAGGTGCTACTGGTGGCCAGGGCAGGGCATGTGGTCAATCCCTACATGGATCAAATGAATCATCAAGCTTTCTTTGATCCTTCTTTCATCTTACTTTGCCAGCCCTGGCTTCCCAGCTTCCTCAGTCACTTCTACTTAACCTTCACTCACCTGTGTGCTTGTCACCTGTTTAAGAAACCATTGGTAACCTGGACTCCAGAGAGACACAGGGAAGCCCGTGGAGGGGAGGGGTCTTACTTGGAAAGGAAACTGGTGAGAGGCTTTTGACAGGATGATGTCTCTTTCCACTCAGAAGATGACTTCTCAGGCCTAATAGATAGAAACAAGTAAATCCTCCTTCCCTCCAGAGAACTTCCCAGCTGCTAGAGGAAATTTCTTATAAACATGACATTGAAGAAAAGTTTCATAGACTAAAACCTTTGGAGACTGTGGCTCAAGCCTGGTTTCTGTAAGGTTTATTTAATGTATTCTTCCGATACTTTTGTCTGCTTCCCGGGCCTTTGTTGCTACAGCTGTTGTTGTAGCAGTCAGACAACTCCATTGGGAAGACTGATGCTCAAGCCATCTGGGTCCCTGAGCATGGACCCAACCAAAGCCCCAAAGGAAATTCTGGGGACTTCCAATAAGAAACGTTGGAACATCCCTGCAGAGAGACTCGAGCTTTTCCTACTTTATTCCACAGGAGAGGATGGAGTGAGAGCTGCTCTTTCATTTAAGGTAGGTGTTACCACAACAAAAACAATCTGGTTCTTTAGGGTAACATTTGAATCCCTGAGGGAGGGAAAGCTGGGTTTCATGTGATTCAGTATTCTTAGGCAACATCTGTCCTTTATAGCCGGGATCAGCTGTAGCATTTCTGCTGAGATGCTAGGTTTTCTCTCTTGGGTAAATGTGCATGGGTTTACTGGGGAATATCCTAGAATATACAATCATTCTTATGCTCTAAAGACAGTCACTGTACTATCTTTCTATGTACAAAATTGCCTTCTGGTCATACTAGAATGGTAGAGAAGGAGCTGGAGAGAGAAGAGAGAGAAAAGGAGAGAAGACAGAGAGAGAAAGAGAAAGAGAGAGAGAGAAAGACAGACAGAGAGAGAGAGAGACAGAGAGAGACAGAGACAGAGAGAGAGACGGAGAGAGAGAGAGACGGAGAGAGAGAGAGACAGAGAGACAGAGAGACAGAGACAGAGACAGAGACAGAGACAGACAGAGAAAACGATAAAGAGGAAAAAATAGAGACACTGAAAAACAACATACCGGAGACAGGGGCAGAGAAAAACAGATTGAGATCTATTGCATAAAAGACATTGTATTAGGTAGTATGGAAGAAACATACACATATTTATATTTGTACATAAGAATATATGCATTTGTATATATGTATAATATATATTATAGTTGTACCTCTCTTGCTACACCCCTTCCCCCCAACATTCCTTCCAGCCCTGTTCCTTTGCTTAATTGTGCTAAGCAAAACCTTGTTATAGGTAGTACTTTCTGCCCCCATATACATCATGTAGTTGCTAGGTCAGATTCTCAAGGAACAGCAGGGATGAATGGCCTGCTGGTATATGGCTGATAGAATGGATGCTCTATCCCTTTGCTGATTTGACTGTATATATTGCTCAGAAAAAGGAAAAGGTAGTCCAAACCTCCTTTGTGATAGATGATTTAAAGGAGAGGATGAAACACATTTTATTTCCTTTTTACACAAGATTATTTACCCTGACATATCTAGTTAGTGCCAAAGTGAGAACTAGATTCCCTATTTGTCAGGTGTGTTTTTGGATAAAGCCTAGGAAATCTGGATATTTGAGTCCATTGGCCCAGTCCTTGCTCTATCTGCCACTGACACACTATGCATACAGTTTCAGGCTTTCCCTCAGATACCTCCTTTCTGCACAACTATCCTCAGAAGATTCTCTGTATCAGAAAACCTGCAGGTTTTACATTTTTAGAGATGTAGTTGGGGAGAAATAAAGGCCCAATTTCACTGAAATTTGACTACAAGTATTTATAGAGCCCATGTAGGTTGATCCCTGATGATCAGACATACATATGTATATATAGACATTTACATATGTATGTAATCATACATATGCATGTTTGTATGCATACATATAAAATTACAAGAATAGAGCCAGATGAAGCTACTGTGAGAGCTGGTAAGACCCACTGCATTTTAAACATGATGTAAATAAGAGGTAAATCAAGGAAGAAATAAGATTGCTATCTTCAGTGGATAGGATGATGATAATAGAAGACAATGAAATGAGAACTACTTTATTTGTGTTTTGTATCTTATTTCTTTATCAAAGATACTCTTCAGATTGGGAAATATAAAACAATGTGAAATAACAAAAACTGAAATCCAAGATGAGTGAGGTAATGAAGACACCTAGCTATCTTCCAGACAGTCACCAGAACAGAGCAAATTACATACTGAGTACTGAACAAGCTTGTAGATGGAGCAGCTGAGCCACCGTTAGGAATCTTTCATAGAGACTGTTAAGAAGAGTTGAGTTGCTATTGGACTAGAGATAAGCAAATGTCTCTTTTTTTTCAAAAGACACATTTTACAAAATAGATTCTCCAGTCTATAGCTTTTATAGTTTGGTTCTATGTAGAGCTTGACTGCTTGCTAATGAAGTAATGGGACATATAATTAATGGGTTTGTGAGCACTTAGATAAACAATAATCACTATGAAAACAACGTGGGTCCATTAAAAACCGATAATACCAGTCTAATTTACAATTTCAACAGTTATTAGACTGATAAGCATGCCATAAACATTGTGTTTCTGGATGTCAGCAAGATATTTGACAGAGTATCTCATGATATCTTCATGGACAATATGGAGAGAAGTGGAATGGATAGTATGGTCAGATGGATTTGGAACTGGTTAAATGGATGAACCCAAAGAATGATAGTAGTGGATTAATGATGATTTGTCAGTTTTGAAGAGGCTAGGCAAAAAAGATCACAATAATTCAACAATTAATTTCTTACTGTGTGCCAGGCACTGTGAGGATAATTACTGCCTGTGTAACATCAAGGGATGAAAAGGTAGAGAAATACTATGGGGAACCTGACAAAATCCTCCATACCATTTCAACATATTTTTTTTGGATATTTGGTAATTTCATTCTGAAAGTGGCCATAGGGAAGTCTCAGTTTCTTCATAAAAAATGAAGAGTTTGAGTTAGTTAAACTCTAGGGTCCCTCCAGCTTTAGGTTAATGAACCTAAGCTTCAATAGGATGTTTTTCAATAAATTATTTATGCTGAAGCATGGGAAATGACATGTATCTTGACCTTAATTATCATTATTTCCTATGAATGTAAGACAAGCACCACCTCAAGGGACTCCCTCCCCCCAATAAATAAACATGCCAGTAAACACTTGATCTCTTTGCTAAGTGGAAGGAGATGCCAACCAAGGGCAACACTTCTTTAGAATTCCAACTCATTCGTGAAACATTACAGAAGAGGATCTCAGAAGGTTTTGAGTAGTGAGTTGCCTCATAAAACAGTGAAAAGCATTGTCTACTAAAGGCTTGGAATGACACTTAGTCTTTCTAAGAGTATTCAAAGATAAAATTGATAGGGCAATAAATGGAGAGAAAACAGAAAAAAAAATGTCAAAATTTGGAAACGAGAAAAACCAGTGCAAGATTTAGCTGCATCATAGAAATAAGATGAGCACAACAAAAGATACAGTTGTTTTAGTTCTGGTGACCTGTCTTCTGGTCTGATCACATCTAGAATATTATGTTCAGTTTTGGGCACCACATTTTAGGAAGGACTTTGTTTAATCTAGAACACATTCAGTGAAAGAATGACCTGGATTGTGAAATATCTGGACACTGTGTCATAGAAATGTTGTTTTTTTTTTTTAATTCGTAGAGGATGTTTGATAAGAACTGGAAATATTTATCCTGGAGAAGATAAGATGGAGGAAATAAAGAGATATATTAAAAAAATTGAAGCATTATCATTGTTCAGTCATCTTCAACTCTTTGGGACACCGTTTGGGGTTTTCTTGGCAAAAATATTGAAGTGGTTTGCTATTTCTTTTTCCAGTTTATTTCACAGATGAGGAGACTGATACAAACCAGATTAACTGACTTGCCCAGGGTCACACAGCTAGTAAATATCTAAAGCCAGATTGGAACTCACAAAGAAGAGTCTTCCTGACTATGCCTGGCATTCTATCCACTGTGCCTCTTAGTTGCCCATTATTATTATAGCATTATTATATGGAAAGATTATTGCATTTGTTTTGCTTGGACCCATATGGCAGGACTTGAAACAATGCTTGAAAGTTGCAGAGAGATAGATTTTAACTCTATGTAAGATGTTTACCAACAATTAGACCTGCCCCTAAATGGAATGAACACACAAGGCGTTGAGTTCTCCATTACTAGAGATTTTCTAGTGTATTCTAGGTGACCACTTCTCAGTGTCATTGTAGAGGGGGCTTTTGATCACTTATAGGTTGGACTACGTAAGTTGAGATCTCTTCTAACTTTGAGGTTCTATGAGTCTATCTGCTATTGACAGAAATAGGTATAAAGGACCTGTATCTGGATCTAATCATCTTTTCCCTGGTATATTGCATCTTTCAGAAGACTCTAAGATCAGGGAGTAGATGAGTAGAAGAGTGATTTCTCAGGGGCTCATGTAGGACAATGACTGAATGTCATTAGACAGGACTTTGAAGGGAAGATCGGAGAGACTAAGAGAGATGGAATAAGGGGATAATCACTGTCATGAATTTGATCTGTCCCTGGAGCAGAGAAGAGCAGGGAGTTCCTTGAGTGAGGTGCTTAGAGATAAGTAAGACTTTAATGTGTACCATGTAACATCAGAGTTCCTGTCCATCTAAGTCAATGGATGAACAGCGAGTGAACTTTCTGTAGCCTTTTGAGTCGAGTGGGCAATTCTACTCCTCTACTCTCTGCCTCCCCCCATGGTGGATAATGTGAATGACTACCATCCTTCTCTGTGGGCAGAGACAGTCTGAACTTTTGTATTGAGCACCTAATTTTTATTTCATCCAATTAAGGAAGATGGAAAAATTGAGATGGTTGTGATTTCTGAGATACATATCCATTGATTTTACTTTATTGCTTTTTAATATAATTCAAGTTTCTACTAATATGATCCTTTGTATACAGATGTGATTGTCCCAACATGCTATGAAAGGAGGGGAAGGGAATTGTAAGTGGGAGGCCATGCTAGTGAGTAAATAAATCATACTCTTAGACTATAGCAGGTCCCACGTGGTGAAGCAACAATGTGGGTTGATTGACAGCCACTGTTGTCCTTGATTCTGTTGGAGCACCCAACTGCTGCAATGTGATTGGCACCTTTGTCACATGGGAGAAGTCAAGAGGAGGAGTTGGTTTTGTAGAAAACATGATTAGTTCTGGTTTGGCTATGTTTAATTTGATATTCTTATGAGACATCCAAATACCCTGAAAGAAGTTGAAAATGCATGTTTGGAACTTGGGAAAGAAAGTGAAGACCAGAGATGTAAATTTCAGAGTAATATTGGGAAGAATGCTGGGTTTCAGTTCCAGTCTTGTCACTTACCTTTCAGCCTTTGGCAAGTCATCACATACCTCTGGGTTCTGGTTTCCCCATCTTTAAAATGAGAGGACTAGATTAGATAATTTCTAAAGCTAATCTCTCAATTGTGATACCATGATCCACATAGAGGTGATAGTTGAGAGGCAGCATAATTTAGTGGAAAAATGACTATATTTGGACTTAAAGACCATGGATTCAAATCCTAGCTCTGCTCTTTGTTGCTTTTTAGACCTTGGACAAATCTGGGTCTCAGTTTCTTCATCTATAGGAGGTGGTAGTTGGATTAGATGATTTTAAAGGTTCCTTCCTTCTTGATCTAAATCCCAAGAAGCTGATAGGGAAAAAAAGATGGAGAGAGAAGCTAAGACAGAACTTTAGGGAATACATGCTTTAAGGGGTCAAGAACAGGAAGAAGAATGATTAAAGAACAGGAGAAAAAGCCCAGATTCCACGGGAGAACTTTTTTGGGGGACCATAGTTCTGTACAACTGGAGAGTGATGTGAGACAGTGAAAGAACAGCCATGAAATCAACAAGAGGCAGGAAGATATTAAATTAGCATTTATATAGCACTTTCAGGTCTGAAAAAGTATTGTGCATGTCTATATATTAATATATTTTAAATCAATATTAATAGAGTTCGTATATTAATATATTTCATATTTATATTAATATATACTAATAGGTTTTATGTTTATGTATTCATATCCATATGTTTCTCTCTGTCTCATATGCTTCTCATAATAATCTAGTGAGATACATGTTATTATTAATCTCCATAGGAGGCAGCTAGGTGGTGCAGTGACAAGAAAGCTGGGCCTGGAGTCAGTAAGACTTGTGTTCAAATTCAGCCTCAAGCATTTGCTAGCTGTGTAGCCCTGGGCAAGTCACTTAATCTCTGTCTCAATTTTTTCAACTGTAAAATGAGGATAAATAATAGCACTGGGTTGTTATGAGGATTGAATGAGATAATACTTGTAAAAAAAATGCTCAGCAAGGCAACTAGGTGGTGCTGTGGACAGAACACCCGCCCTGGAATCAGGAAACTGAGTTCAAATCTGGCCTTAGACTCTCACTAGCTGTGTGGCCCTAGGCACTTAATCCCAACTGCCTCCCCCCACAAAAAAGTGCTTAGGACTGTGCCTGGCACATAATACGTTCTATATAAATGCTATTCCCTTCCTCATTTTACAAATGAGGAAACTAAGACTGAAGGAGATTAAGTGACTTGACCAGTAAGTGAGACAGAATTCAGTATTCCTGCCCCCAAGTCCTCTACAACCACGCCACATAACTCTCTCAATAAAAATAGCTTTTCTGAGGCTATTTCTTGACTTGGAGAAATGTAAGGGGAAACTTAATAGTGTCTTGAGAGGCATAAAGCATAATTCTATAGATGATCTGAACAGCAAATAACTACTGTGGAAAAAATAAAACCATTCTGTCTTCATTCAAGAGATCTTTAGTGGGTGCTGCTGCTGCTTGAGACAATTTCTATATTGTTTCAGACCTTTTCTGAAAAACCTTTAGTGAAAGAGTTATACTATTACCTCTCTTGATAATCTCTTTTAGGGCAGGTGTTTGGTGCAGTGGATGAAATGCTGGGCCTGAAGTCAGGAAGACTCATCTTCCCGAGGTCAAATCTGGCCTCAGACGCTTACTAGCTGCGTGACCCTGGGCAAGTCACTCAACCCTGTTTGTCTCAGTTTTCTCATCTGTAAAATGAGCTGGAGAAAGAAATGACAAACTACTCCAGTATCTTTGTTAAGACAGGCTTATGAAGCAAAGTGACTGAACAATAAACCATTGCTGTCAGGAAATTTTTCCTCAAATTTCACATTCTATATTTTGAATTTCACTATTTCCATGAGAAGTTTAGTAATGAAAAGATGGAGACAGCAGAAGAAGAAAGAAAAAGACCTGTGTAGCCTCCAGAAGAAATAATCAGTTCTACTATTGATCTTTTCAGTGAGGCACAATGAACTCGTCATGACTTATTTCTCACCCTATCTGCTGAGCCCTCTATAGAAATCAAAGCATGTCTTAAGACTGAAGTAAAACCCCAGAGCCACCAATTCATTATCTCCCAAGTTCCTGTTTCCCATTACAAATTCTTTCGATCTCCAAACTTTCTTGACTAAAAGAGCCTGAAAGACATCAAGGATTCTCTCACATATTTCTCCTGACTTATTCCCTCCTCCCCACATCTCTCTCCCCCCACCAGTAAACTGAGGCATTCTAAACTCTTTTCTGGGAAGACAGATCTGTGGGACTAAAATGCCCCCAAGACAATGTGTCCAGTTGACATCCCCGAACAGCCTGCCTCATTAATTTTACAAATCAGACTATCAGAGGACTCAGTTTCCTTGTCTGTAAAATAAAGATGTTGGATTAGGTAATATTTAATATTCCTTCTAGCTCTAACTGTGATCCTGTGATCCTTTGGACCAGTAAGTAGGGGTATCAAGGAGAGGAGAAACACACATAGGGGAGGTGGGGAGGTAAGGCAAAGAGATAGAGACAGAGACAGAGAAACAGAGACAGAGAGGAAAAAAAGACAGAGCTAGAGATAGAGACAGAGACGGAGAAACAAATAAACAGAGACAAAAGAGAGAGACAGAGACAGAGAAATGGAGGAAGAGAGACAGAGACAAAAAAGAGAAAGAGACAAAGAAAGAGAAAGAGGCAAAAAGGGATAAGACAGAGAGAGAAAAACAGAGAGAGACAGAGAGATAGAGACAGAGAAACAGAGACAGAGACAAAGAGAGACAGAGACACAGAGACACTGGGTAATTGTTCGCAATTCCATTTTATCCACCCCCACCCCAATCCAAGCTAGTTATAATACTCTCTCCTCCTAATCTAGGACTTTTTGCTATTGCTCCCTCCCACCCCCCAAACTCCCGTTTCGTACCTACCCGTTTGCTTGAACAGTCTGTCTTGGACAAAATCCCAGTGACTGCAGGTTTGCAGTTTCTCTGTGGCAGAATCTTACAGTGGTTGTCATTGCAGATTCTCTGTGCTGAGGGTGATTGGTAGTTAGAGAGGGAGGTGGGGTTTTCCCTAAATAGGCAATTCAGGCAGCAGAATTCCACCTTGGGAATAAGACCTTTTAAAAGGTCTTTTAGTGTTCCCTCCATTAGTGGCATTCCCTCCATTTTCTTCTTCTGTTTAGAGGCAGTATAGCAAAGTGGAGAGAATGCTGGGCTTCATGTCAAGAGGATCAGATCTCAAATCCAGCTTCAGGCATATATAACATGTATGACCCTGAGTAAATCACTAAGCCTCCCTGAGCTTCAGTATTCTCATTTGTAAAGTGGAGATAATAGTAGTACCTATCTCACAGGGTTATAGTGAGGATTGAGTATAATAATATATGTGAAGTACTTTGCAAACCTTAAAAGCATTATATTGGTGCCAGTTATTTCTTCTTAGTAACTGAGATGATGTCACTTTCTATACTGCTGTAACTGATGTATTTTCCCTCTGTCTTGTTGGTAGGATCTGATTTGTGAAATTAAATTTAGCCTGGCATCCTGGGGGACATTCTGACCTGACAGGTTTGCTTTGTAGACAAGGGATATGCCACAGTAGTAAAAGGAATCCTACCATCAGTCTTCCACAGTAATTATGTTGCAAAATAAAAGTCTTTTGGTCTTGCACAGGGGAACTGACCAAATCTTTCCTTCAAGGTCAAAAGAAATTGTGGTGCTGAAATGCAGAGCAAGCACTGATAACAGTGAGGTTTCCTATGAACCACAGGACTTGTGATACAAAAGCTTTCAAAAAACAGTGGCTTTTCAGCATGTACTTTATAACATACTAATCAGTAAGAAAATACATAGATGTCATACTTTCCAAATATAGACAGATGGAGTGTATGTATGGTCTTGGGCAAGTTATTTAACTTTTTGGGCGTCAGTTTTCTCATCTGTAAAATGAGGAGGTTGAATGATTTGACCTCTAGGGCCACTTTCGGTTCTATATCATGAAAGATGGAGTCAGGATATCAAAGATCTTGGTAGGCTACAATGCTGGCCCCAAGTAACCATAAATTTAAAATCTTGTGTTCCTCCTTTTGTGAATCTGTGACTTTCTCTGGGCTTGGGCTATAAAAGTTGAGGAGTGTAGGAAGGTATAAGGAAACATAGAAAAACAGAGTTTCCATGGGGGAGGAGGAAGTATGCCATATACACAAATAAAGAAATACAAAAAATATATACAATGTAAGTGCAAAATAAGTGGGGAGGGGGTGACACCAACAGAGGAGGAAATCAGGATATCAACCAAGCCTTCTAAAAAGATGGACATGAAGAGGGAACATATCGCAAGAACGCTAGAGATATACAAAGTCAGAGATGGGAGATAGGATGTCATATATGGGGAAACAGCCAGTAGACCATTTTGAGTTGAATGTAGAATAATTTTAGTCATTTTTTTCAGTCATGTCAGACTCCTTGTAACCCCATTTGGGGTTTTCTTGGCAGAAATAATGGAATGCTTTCTCCAGTTCATTTTACAGATGAGAAAACTGAGGCAAACAGTGTTAAGTGACTTGCTCAAGGTGACATAGTTAAGTAATGTAGAACAATTGCATTCCATTAGATATGTTACAGGCTACTTTAGTGGGTAACTGGACATTTACCTGTGGTCTTTTCAGTAGCTTATTCTTTTTGCCCTGTTTTGGGATATCTGGGGATGGAGGCCTTCAGCCCTGTGCTAGCTTGATATCATGGTAATTTTCTCAAACAGCTTTGAGGCAATTACTCTTTTTTGGTTGTTTCCTCCATGCACTGAATTGCCTCATATGTGAAGATATATCCTAGCTGCCAACCATAAGCACAAATGAGGGAATTCCTGTGGAGCTCCCTACTTGAAGGGCCAGGTTCAAATCCTGCTCATTTTTTAGGAGTTAGTTGAAGCTTCACCTTTCTCATAAAGCACAGCCCTCCCTCATTCAAATCAAAGTCAACTGCAAGTCATGTCATCGTCTTGACACCATGGTCCTCTTTGACAATGAAGGACAAACACAACACCACCAATAGCACCGAGCCTTCACCAGCCACTATGGCTCACTATGGTGAGCTATCTCAGCTAGAGATGAAACTCACTGGAAGCAAAACTCTCTTTATGAAGAGGCAAAAGCTTTTCCTTTCTAAAATAAATTTTTACTAATATTAAAAAAATTTTTGAGGGGGCAATTGGGGTTAAATGACTTGCCCAGAGTGGCACAACTAGTAAATGTCTAAGGTCAGACTTGAACTCAGATCCTCCTGACTGTAGGGCTGGGGTTCTATCTACTGTATCACCTAACTGCCTCAATTATTTTGCTTTTACGTCATCTACATTTCCTCCTTTATTTCTCCCCCTCCCCCAGTTATCCCAGGACCTATTTTCTCCTCTTCATTCCCTTCCCTTCTCCCCACCTCTTTTTTCCTTTCCTTTCCTGTTTCAGCAGGGATCTGTTAGGTTTCTGACCTGGGCTCTGGTTCATTCGCCCCTAGGCAGTCTTCTAGTGTTCCTACTTTCAATAGCTAGGCATCTAGATAGTATAGGGGACAGAGTGCCACACCTGGAGTCAGGAAAATGAGTTCCAGTCCTGCCTCAGACATTTACTAGCTGTGTGACCCTGTGCAAATTACCTAACCTCTATCTGCCTCAGTTTTCTCATCAGTAAAATGGGGATAATAATTGTAACTACTTCCCAGGATCAGTAAATGAGCTAACATTCGTAAAATGCTTTAAAAACCATAAAGTGCTGGGTATTATTATATTGGTGCCAGATGGTGCAGACATCTGACTGACTTTAGCCCTATTGCAGCTCAGAGCTCTAATGATTCACTGCCAAACTGCAGGCATGCACCACTGCACCTGGTAACATATGCTTTTCCTACATGTATTCCATGAATCTCATGAAATTGAGATCTTTTCACTTTGGTGGTAATGCGTCTTGACAGATTGTACCCAGTACTTCACAGGTCTGGCTTTGAAACAGGAATGTAGATTTATTAAGCATACAGAATTAAAAAAAATATGTGTACACACACATACATACCTACATATCTACATACATACATACATACATGCATAGAGACAGGCAGAGAGAGACAGAATGGCAGAGATAGAGAGAGAATATGAGAAAATTTTACCTCACAAGAGGTACGTAAATCATTATTCTTCTAAAGGAGAGCTTAGCTCAAATCAGATAATTTACATTAAGAAATTTAGCTTTAACTTCCAATAGTAAGATACACATGACACAATCAGAAGAAACATTCAGGAAAACAGATGAATAGAGAGGTACAATTCATCACCAAGAAAAGATTCATACATACATACATGCATATACATGTATGTGTATACATATCTGTATAATTATATATATATATATAAAGACAGAATTATGGAACAGCAGAGTAGGTTATGACTTACAGTGATAATTCTACTGGGAAAATAGAACAGAGCAATAAATATCATTCCTAGGGTCCTGTTGGACCATTCATACTGTGGAACATTTTGGGACTTCTTGTTAGGCAGGAGGAAAAGACTTCCCGAGACTCTCAGCCCTCAAGGAAAGAATTCTCAATAAAGAGCAAGTACCCTCTGAGCTCCTCTCTAGTCAGAGAGAGTAAAAAAAGTAAAAAATAAATAAAGCTGCTCTTTCCAAAAAAAGAACCAGAAACAAGTGAAAATGCAAGAGAAGAGAGGGAAGGAACTACTTCTCTCTTCAGTACACACATATATGTCTATCTATCTATGTATCATCTACCTATCTGGGGCAGCTAGGTGGTGCAGTGTATAAAGCACGAGGACCTGAGTTCAAATTTCACCTCAGACACTTGACACTCACTAGCTATGTGACCTTGGGCAAGTCACCTAACCCCAATTGCCTCATCCTGGGTCATCTCCAGTCATCCTGATGAATATCTGGTCACTGGATTCAGATGGCTCTGGAGGAGAAGTGAGGCTGGTGACCTGCACAGCCCTCCCTCACTCAAAAGAAAGTCAAGTGCAAGTCATGTCATCATTTCTCTGATGGCATGGTCTTCTTTGGGCAATGAAGGACGAACACACACATCTGCCTATCTATAGATTATCTATCATCTATGTATCATGTATCTATCCCCTGTCATCTATCTTTGTGTCTACTAATGTATCATCTCTCATCTATGTATCTATGTATGATCTATCTATATATCTATGTGTCTATCTACACATTATTTATATAACTATCTTTTATCATCTATGTATCTGTCTTCATCACATCTTCTTCATCATCTATCTTTTCAAATTCAAGATACACAGGAATGTAAATTTATTAAGATATTTGTGACCTCTTACTATCTTACTATCTCTTGTGACCTCTTACTATCTCGTGGTTAGAATTAATATAGAACTCTTCCTTTTCTACCTTCCTCTCTCTACTTCAGTCTGTTGAATTTCACAAACATTTGTTTCTTCTTCACATGAACAAGTCATATAGCTGTACGGAGGATCTTTGTGGAACATGTAGTTGTCTTCCTCAAAAACCAGTCTAATTTATTGTGGGATTGGAAGGGAGGGGAACACCTCTGGGAATCCACTACAAATTGTATTCTGCCAAGTTTTAGCCTAGGAATTATAAACGTTGCATCCTTTTTCTGGTTCTACTTTCTTTTTAGTCTTAGGTAAAATATGGTTACAGAATAATCAATTTCTGCTGTCTTAGAAGTCTAATAATTAATCTCTTGGTATACCAGGTCAGGGGCTGCCCCTTTCAAGGAAAGCAAAACAGCGGGGGTTTGAGAAAAGTTCTGCCAACACTTGCCTGGGGGTGCTTTCTTAATCCTTCTCTATTTATTAACTTGTGACAGAGAGTCACAAGAATTCACAAGAATTGTTTCAATATTCCTTTTATGAGCATAATATCTCCTCTGGGACTAACTTCCTCAATCCATACACAAATTGGACCTCCAGGGGGTCATTACTCCCAGGCTCAATGTACTCTGTGGGTCTACGCTACTAGAATGATAACTCTCAAGACACACTAGTAGCTTACCTTTAACAATTAGCTAGGAAACACAATTAGCTCAAAGCAATGGCATTCACTATCTTTAGAATAGTAAAGAAATATTCTCTTCATAAACTTGGGACTCCCTTTCCCACAATGGCACCCAATGTCAGTTGCAAGGATGGGCACACACTTAGACTATACTAACAGAGGCACACACATAGGGAACAAGTTTGGACCAGGCTACTAATGCCTCTGGCACTGGAGGGTCCCATTGTCCTATCCCTTCTCACGATGTTCTGATGTTGCTTCCTCTAGGAGTTCTCTCAGCTGGGTTCCTTAGGTCTGTTTGTCTCTGTAGCTCAAATCTGATTGGCCAGGGCTGGCTTTCTTCTCAACTTGTAAAGCAAACACTTCTCAGATACCTTGACTCCTGGGCCAATTCCCTGTTGGGGATGGTATCTCCAACTTGTCAAGTAGTTCTA
This sequence comes from Notamacropus eugenii, assembly GCF_028372415.1. Taxonomy (NCBI): domain Eukaryota; kingdom Metazoa; phylum Chordata; class Mammalia; order Diprotodontia; family Macropodidae; genus Notamacropus; species Notamacropus eugenii. Next base: position 192,348,573 of record NC_092874.1, read on the forward strand.
CTGCAAGTCACTATGTCCATTTGGGTGGTGGTGGTGGTGGTGGTGAGAAACCTCCTTTATTCCCACCTCTCCAAAGTTTGGTTCTTTCCCTTGGCTATCTTTTCTTCACTGTTTCCAGGGATGGAGCCTCTGATGGCTGTTTCCGGTTTTCCCTGACTGCAATTGCTTAGAGCAGACCTGCACAACTTGACAGTAGGTGGGGGCCAAAATTAAAATAGGCTATACTTCTTCAGGTGTAGGTAGGTTAGACTAGAGACAGACTGATGATGGCTGGTTGCTGCAGGTCATGTGACAAACAGGAATAAATGCGCAGTGTCAATCCTACATTTTTCTTGGGCCACCAGAAATCCTTTGGTGGTCTGCAAGCAGCCTGAGGGCTGTATGTTGTGCAGACCTGGCTTAGAGAGCGCATTTCTGTTTTAAAGGGCCACCAGGGGTTTGGCCAATCATGAACTAGCCAATGGCTAGTTGCATTTTACTTCCATCAATTTTAATAAAGAATTTTATACTTCTATAGAGTTAACAAAGTATATATAATCCCTTCTTTAAACTCCTTACAAGAGCTTAATACTTCCTGGTGTCTGCTATCTTCCCCTAATCTTTAGTGATTTTATCATATAAACTGGGGGAAATAATTTGCTTAAGGATAGCCTAATCAACCTTACTCCACCCACTCCCCTACCCACCTCTAGTGATACTCCAACAAGCAGCCTACAGTAGGCACCAGGGCAATTTTGGCAGGGGAGGTAAGGTAGGCAACTGCCTAGGATGCAATAGGCAAGATGAGCTCAACAGAGGACAGCTTTTCACATTCCTTTAAAAGCACAGAGATATTAATTCCAGAAAACTCCATTTCCCATTGCATTTTGCTCTCCCAATTTGCTTATAGTATCAGCCTTTATATCTAAGTTGTATACCCATTTGGACTGTATTTTGGTATACAGTGTAAGATGTTGGCCTATGCCCAGTTTCTGCCATACTGTTTCCTCAGCATTTTTGTTGTTCAATAGTGAGTTCTTATCCCAGAAGCTAGTCTTTGGGTTTGTCTAATAGTTGGTTACTAGTCACTGACTACTATGTCTTATATATCTAACCTATTCCACTGATCTATCACTCTCTTTCTTAGCCAGTACCTACCAAGTGGTTTTGATGATTACTGCTTTATAATACAATTTAAAATGTGGTATGGTTAGGCCACCTTCTCTAGCATTTCTTTTCATTAATTCTTTTGATATTCTGGACCTTTTGTTCCTCCAGATGAATTTTGTTATTATTTTTTCTAGCTCTAGAAAATAATTTTTGATAGCTTGATTGACATGGTAATTCCATTTTAGATTTATTTATAGAGGCCCTGTATCCCGAAGGAGGAAGGTTTTAGTCCTATTGTATCTTTCCATGACCCTACCATATCATGGTATGCATGTTTTCAAAGAGAAGTTCAGTGACCATTTACTTGTCAGGAATTTGTAGGGGGAATCTTGATTAAGAAAACAAACTCCTTTGAAGTTCTTTCAGCTTTGTGAGACATGGAGTATGAGTTTGAAGGGTTCTTAGAGGTAATTGAGTCTAATTACCTCATTTTATAGATGAGGAAAGTGAGGAAATAATAGGCACAGAGTAGTTAAGTGACTTGCCTAGGGTTACACTGTTGATAAGTTTTGAATGCAATTCTACCTGCCCCTGAGTCAAACACTTTACCCACCAAGCCATCTAGGTGGTACCTCAAAATACAAGACACTCATTGTTACCAGGCCATGCCTCATCCAAGTCTAGATTGAGGATTGCTTGAGAGATCCGAAGAGAGCTCCCAAGATCAGATAAAATAGGGCACAGCAGCGGGTATGGGCAGAGACTGAGATATATGATTCTCAAAGGGTTTTATAATATAAAAATGCACATGATCCCTAAATAAGATCAAAGGGAGCCTAGAAGCCATCAATCCAACACCCTCATTTTACAGAGAAGAGTCACAAGGTCAGATAGGAGGTATTTAAACTCAGGCTCTCTGGCTCCAAATTCAGTCCCCATTCTGCTGTATCATGATGCCTCTTATCTTAGGGAATTTATAGTCTAAAATTGGGAGAGAACACAAATGTATGAACACTAGTATAAATTCATGCAATCAGCTATCCAGAGAAGCTGGAGTAGTTATGAAATATTCTGAAAAATCAAATGATCCCCAAATCACTTTATTTTTACTTTGGTGTGCATCAGATTTGGAGATGTTGGGGAGTAAGTCTTCCTTTCTAAAGATGTTTTCCTAGAGTCAATCCAAACACATAATTATATCAGCTTGGGGATTATGCAGTTATTCAACCCACTGCATGGTTAATGTCTACTGTGTAGGAGATACAAATTATGACACAATCTCTATGCCCTAGGAGTTTGGTAGCCAGTTGAGGAAAGAGAATCTCTCTCTCTCTCTCTCTCTCTCTCTCTCTCTCTCTCTCTCTCTCTCTCTCTCTCTCTCTCTCTCACACACACACACACACACACACACACACACACACACACACACACCAGAACAATTAAGTGTTAAACTGAGTGGTGCAAGTGTAATAGGAATTCAGAGGGGGAGAGACATCAGTAAAGGCAGACAGTTGGAGATGACTTCAGGAGAAGGTAAGACTTGAAATAGGTCTTGAGGGATGTAACGGATTTCAGAGATGAGGGAAGAGTAAAGGAGGGAAAGATTAGAAACACCAGCAAGCAGTAGAAAATAGTATTGGATGAGTGGAACTGTGGAATCAGTCAGTCAAGACTGTACATTTATTAAGAACTACATTCCAGGCATTGTGGTAGGCACTGGGGATACAAATAGAGACAAAAATATGATCCTTGCTCTCATTCCAGTGGGGGAAACAATAGGCAATAATAATGTACCCATATAAGCACATATATACATACACATAGATCACATAAATGAGAGGTAATCTCAGAGGGAAGGCACTAGCAGTGAGAGGAGGAAGGCAGCCAGAAAGGGCCTCTTGTAGAAAGTAGTATTTGAAGGGTCTTGAAGGAGACCAAGGAGACCAGGAGGTAGAGGGGAGGAGGGAGAGCATTCCGGTGATGGGGAAGGTCCTTGAAAAAGTACAGAGTTGGTAGATAGAACGTGGTGTGAGAGGACAGCAAGAAGGCTTTGCTAGAACATAAGAAGGTAGGGTAGAGTAAGGTCTAAGAAGACTGGAGTGGTAGGAAGGGACCAAGTTGTGAAGAAGCTTTAAAAGTCAAACAGAAGATTTTATATTTGATTCTGGAGGCAATAAGGAATCACTGGGGTTTTTGAGTTCCAAGAGTCAATTAGTATTATAAAAAGATCACTCTGGAAGCTGAATGGAGGATGAGTTGGAATGAGGGAGGGAAGGGGAATGGAAAGATGCCAGGCACTGTGCTAAGTGCTTTATAAATATCTCATTTGATCCTCATGATAATCTTGTTATTAGGTACTTTTATTATCCCCATTTTACAGTTGAAGAAACTGAGGCAAACAGAGGTTAAGTGATTTTCCCAGGGTCCCACAGCTAGTAAATGTCTGAGGACAAATTTAAACTCAGGCCTTCTTGACTCAAGTCCCAGAACTCTATCCATTGGGCCACCTAGATCAACCAGCAGGTTATTGGAATAATCCAGGATAAAGTGATGAAGGAGTCCATGTGAGCTGCAGCTAAGTGAAGATAGAAGCAATAAGACTTGGCAACAGATTGATTACAGTCTGGGATGTACTTACCTTGAAGGACTGTTGTGAAAACCAAATGATATAATATTTTAAAGTACTTAGCAGAGTGCTTGATATGAAGTAGGTGCTGTATAAATGTTTATTCCCTTCTCTCCACCAGTAGTTGGGGTGAGTGCAAATGAGGATGACACTTGATACTTAGGTTGTGATCCCAGAGGACTGGAAGGATGGCACTGCCCATAGTAAAAGGAAAGTTTGGAAAAGGGGAGGTTTTGGATCCCAAGATGAGTTCTGTTTGGACATATTGAGTTTGCTATGTCCATGAGACATCCAGTTCAATATATCCAGTAGCAATTGGCAAGTGAGACTGGAGGCAGGGAGAGAAGGTTAGAGCTGGATAAATAGATCTGAGATTCAACTACATAGAGATTATAATTGAACCTGTGGGTACTGATGGCATCATTAAGTGAGAGAGAAGAAAGGGAGAAGAGGGACTTAGTAGAATCTTGAGAACACTCAAGGTTAGTGGATGTGACCTGGATGAAGGAGACCGAGAAGGAACCATCAGACAGATAGGAGGAAAACCAGGAAGTGTCACAAGAACTTGGAAACAGGAGAGCATAGAGGAGAAGAATGTAAACAGTAATGTCAAAGACTGAAGAGAGATCAAGAAATATGAGGACTGTGAAAAGGGCCTTCCATTTGGTTATTAAGGGATCATCAGTAACTTTGTAGAGAGCAGTTCCAGTCGAATTATGAGGCTGGATGCTAGATGGTAGAGGGTTGAGAACTGAGCAAGAGAAGAGGAGAACTTTGAAAAAGCAAGCAGAGAAATTTAGATTTAATTTGTTAAAGTAGGGAACCACTGGAGAAACTGAGCAAGAGCATGATCCACTAAAAACATATGAGGAAGATTAGTCTGGTAGTGTTATGCAGGGTAGACTAGAGAAGGAAACTTGAAAATAAGAAAAGCGGTTACGCTGTGTTTACAGCACCTGTAGGACAAGTAGTGTGAAAAGGGGCCAAAGTTCGTGGAATTCTTGCCAACACTTCCTTGCATCTCACTGCTGACCCTAACTAACCTTTCTCTTATATTTATACTTCCCAGGCAAGCTAAATGTATATACATCTTGGCCCCAAAGAAGGAAGCACCCACATTTGTATAGCAGCTCCTGAGGAGAGACAAGAAGACCTTGGATGACCAAGTGGATCCTTGGGCTGACTCCAGTCGCACACTTCTCCTGTGGTTTTCTATTAATAGAGTCTAGGCTGCAAGAAAGAGAAACATGATGGTGAGGAAAAGAAATGTGGTGTGTGGGGGAGGGTTGTGAAGACTGGTATATATGGAAAGGAACTAAGGAGTGGGAAAGACAGAGGATGGAAGTAATAGAGCTGAAAGGGACCTCAAAAATTATTTTGTAATTCCCCCCCTACACAATTTTATAGGTAAGGAAAATGAGGCCTAGAGAGGTAAGGTGACTTTACCAAAATCAGTCATAATTCAAACTCAGATTCTTTGACTCCAAATCTTTCCACCATCTTAGGGCTGAGAGGTTCTTAGAAGATACAGGACTATATACAGATCTATTTAATTAAAGGATGTTGTGCTGATTAAAAGGTTCAAGAGACAGTTTCTGGGTAATTTAATCATTTTATTAATCAGGACAGCACGTTATTAATAAAAGGCTGGTCATTTGACTGTCTCTCTTCCACCAACGACAATCATGGTAGGGTTCACAGTTTATATACTCTTGGAAAAGTAGGTGTTCTTAAGGGGCTGAGGTTGACATCATGCCACTCTTAGACAAAGAACCTATCTCTATACCCAGACTACCCCCCAGCCTTGGGCAATCTATACAAAGAATGTGTGTTCCAACCAAGCCTGAGCAGAACTCAATGGCTACTCCACTTGGGTGGGGTCTGAACAAGAGTCCAGTCTCATTATTAGCAATGTCCTTCAAGAGACTGAACCTAAAAATCAGGATTGTAGAAAAAGGAGAGAACTCGATATCCCCCAAATCATTGGTTATTAATAATAATTTCTCTCAATATTTATTAATATTAACCACCAAATATATTAGCAAACCCCTGCAATCTTTAGATTACTATAGAAAGAAGATATATTCACAGCCAAGTTTTTTAGATAGAGTGAAACAGTGGTTTCCACAGAGCAGGTCAGATAGATAGTCTTTGGTGCCAGACCACTGGGTAGTTTTCAGGATTGGCTAGCCTTTGCTGCTCCCTACTGCCAGGAATAAATAAAGCAATTTTATAGACCAACCACCAGACCAAATGCCTGATGTTTTCTGGAGTAATGCAACCCTATTCATTCATGAAGCTTTAGGTTTAGGTTAAAATTCCTCTGCTTTTTCTTCAGATATCTGTCATCAATGATGATTAGGATCCTGAAGGATGAAATCCAGTGCCATGGGATGGATGTAACTCCAGTTTTTACTTCTCTACCTCCTGAAGAATCCCAAAGGGGAAGAGACTCCAGACCTCACATGAACAATATGTTTTAGTGTCTCCCAACCTGTTTACAGTAAGGTCATCCTGGTTTGCAAACCAGATGACTTTTACTCCGTTGGATAAGACTGTTACTTATATGTTCAACTGTTGATTATTTGCACTCATGAAGGGAGGTTGTAGGATAAGTAATCTCTAGCAACAAATGAGATGAAAAGTCATTTCCATTGGACTTTGGATGTTTTTATTGCAGTAGATTTGCCTTCCAAATTAGGTTTGCTGAACTGTAATGTATATTGATTTATATTCCCTGAGCATTTTATAAGCTATATGACAATGGAAAAGTCATTTAGAGGCTCAATTAGGCAATTAGGAAAAGGCAATTAGCGCCTCAATTTCCTCATCTATAAAATAAGGACAATGATGCTTATACTACCTACCTCACTGTGTTGTTGTGAGGAAAACTAACAGTATTTGCAGAGGTGGAGGACTGGATATAGAACATTGTGGAACATGCTGTCAGACCAAAAGCATCCTGCTTGATGTTTTGGTTAAATTTGAAATACTGCTTTTTTCTCCTTTATTCTTTGTTGTAAGGGATGACTCACTGAGGAGGGGAGATGGATATAATTGAAAAGGAAGGTATTGTAAAAATAAAAGATATCAATAAAAAGAAAAATTTCAGTCTAAGTAAGTGGTCTAGAAGTATGTGAGATGCCAAGCAAAAGAAAGTCTGAGACTTAATGTTGCTGTTGTTCGGGTGTTTTTCAGTCATGTCTGACTCTTTGTGACCCCTTGTGTGGTTTTCTTGGCAAAGATACTGGACTGTTTTGCCATTTCCTTCTCTAGCTCATTTTACAAATGAGGAAACTGAGGCAAAGAGGGTTAAATGACTTGCCCAGGGTCACACAGCTAATAAGTGTCTGAGGCCAAATCTGAATTCAGGAAGATGTATTTTCCTGATTCCAGAAGTGCTGTTTTATCCACCGTGCCACAAATCTGAGATTAATTACTAGATTATATCTGGTCAAAGAAGGGACAAACACTTTTGTATCCCCTTATGCATCTAATAGTATATCATATGGAACACTCAAAGGTTTGCAAAATACTTTATATACCCCATCTTAGGGACAGCTAGGTGGAGCAGTGGATAGAGCACTCTCCCTGAAGTCAGGAGGACCTGAGTTCAAGGGTGACCTTACTAGTTGAGTGACCCCAGGCAAGTCACCGAATCTTTTACTGCCTCCAAAAAGCCAGAAACTACAAACTATTATCTTGACTATCTTTCCAACCACCCTTTGAATGGTACTTTATAGGCGAAGACACACGAGACTTAGAGAGATGAACTGGTTTACCCAGGGTCACATAGCTAATAAACACGTCTCTGGCAGGATCTGAATTCAGATCTGTCCACTACTGCATAGGTGTTTTTTAATGCCAAGCACAGAGCCTCAGACACAGGCATTAAATAAATATAGGACGAAGTAAGCAATTTAATATTGAAATGGAAAGGCTTTCATTTGCCATGGCTTATCCACAAGGCAAACAATTTATATGTGGCTAATTGAGTTAAACACTTATCTTTCTCTATTTATGAAAACCATTATTATGCATCTCTCAACTTTTTTAGATCAAGTCAACTCTTCTGAAGATCAGTTTCCCAAAATGGGTTTCATCTTATATCATATGCATGAGTGAATATGTGTAAAACATATAAATATACAAAATGGGGCATATACATTGTGTAATAATAGCTGACATTTATATACTGCTTTCAGGTTAGCAAAGCACTTCACAAATGTTATCTTGTTCTATCCTCACAACAACTCTGGGAGTTACTACTATTATGATCTCCATTTTACAGAAGTGGAAATTGAGGAAGTTAAGTGACTTACCCAGGTTTACGTAGCTAGTAAGTGTGTGAGACTAGATTTGAACTTGAATTCCCAACTCTCTATCCACTGTACCACCCAGCTGCCTCTATGTATCAGGTATGATGACAGCAATATAGCTGAGCTAGGAGATGATATGGTGTAGGATGTGATAGTTCATGGTTGAGCCACTGGACATCCTGCTATTAGATGACAGGTTGGGTAGTTTCTGGTAGGAGGAGATGCTTCCATCTGGTTATATAGTGTTTTTTTCATCTGTGACTTCTCCTCATCTCACAATAAACAGAAAGTAATTGAACTCCTCTTCCCCTACTCCCCCTATCCTATTCCTTCTTTCATTCAATTTACCAGTGAGGCGAGTTTTTCTTGTGGTATCTTTCTCAGCTCATCTGTCTCCCTGATTCCATATCCCGAAGAGAATGCTTCTGAATTTCTGTCAGTTCTCCTCTCTCACTTCTTTTCTTTTTATCTTCTTCCGTTGTTTTCATTCATCTGCCATCCCCAAAGTAGAGAAAGATGGTTTCCAGCTAATGGAGAGAAGGCAGTTGCTTTACTTGTGTTCCATAAAGAAATCTTCTTCATCCATCAAATTAAGTAGTCAAAAGATAATGGAGCATAGAAAGGCAATGAAGCTTCATTCAGTAATTCTGAAATCTCTCTCTGCTTTTCCCACTTCTTAGACAGCCAGCAATGAGTCTGCCACTAAGTCTGGTCCTTACATCGCCATCCTAAAAAAGGAAGAGGCAGAGATAACATAGGACATGGAATATAAAGGGTAAGAAAAAAAAAGAAAGAGATAGCATATGTGGCTTCTTTCAGGAGAGCAAGAACAGAGGCTAAAACTCAGGTTAGGAGATGAAAAAAATCATGATAATTGCTTCCATTTCCATATCATTTTAAGGCTTCCAAAGCACTTTATTCACAGCAACCCTGAGGAAGTAGGTAGTACAAATATTATTGTCTTCACTTTGCAGCTAAGAAAACCAATATTCTGAAAGGTAGAGTTTCTTGCCTATGATTGTAGAGCCTGATGCCAGGACTTAACCCAAATACGTAATTGCAGTCAGGCAGATTTGTCATAACTCCAAACAGGGCCACCAAAAGGTCTTTTTCAATCTGGTTAGATGAAAAAGGAAAGAAATGAAGGAAGAGGGAGTGATCAGCAGTCAAATGTAACCCATGAGGTCTGGGTTGCCTTATGGTCTATGAGCTGGATTGGCGTTTTTGGCAATAAAGTTCTCTGACTTATTTTTACCCCTGCTCAGATTTAAACTTCTCTAATTAGCTTGCTTCTGCTCTAGTCTGTGACTCAACTGCTGGCAGACCAAAGACTGACAATGAAATATTGAAACATAAAACATTGATTCAGAGCAGAAACGAACATTAAAGCAGCAGCAAATAATCAAAGATTGTTCTAATCAAGCTAGAAAAATCGCCAAACCATATTTATCTTTTGACCCAGTGATAGCACTAGTAGGCACATAACTCCAGGTAGCTTAAAAAAAGCAGAAGGAATGACTCCATACATACACAAAATAGCTAAACTTTCTCCCTTTTTTTTTTGTAATAGCAAAGGAATAGAGAAAAAGTGGATGTCATAGATTTAGATCTGAAAGGGATCTTGAAGGTTATAGCATTTCCTTCATTTTACAAATGAAGAAACTGAGGCCTAGATGAGTTATATTACTTGCCTTAGCATAGAATGTTATTGCTCTCTAGTTCCCCAAACCCACTCTTATACTGCCCCTCCCCACCAAACCACCCTAGAACTCTAGTCAATCCTTATTTTACGGGACAGAAGGAAGTCAAATCAACAAGCAATTGTTGACTAGGTTCTAGGATTTATGCTGGGGATATTGTTGTAAATGTCTTTTGTTTTCTAAGAAGATCAATGACATATTTATATGCAAAAAGAAAGATGGTCCTGGCCCTCAAGGGAGCTGAAAAGTTAAGGGGGGGCATGGTGGTGAAGTCCAGAGAGTTGGAAACAGTCAGGAGAGGAATGAAGGCTAGCTGGCAAAATGACCATTCTGGGAAGAGCTCACCAATGCAGCAGGGAGTCATGGGGCAGAAGGATGTTCCAGAGTGAGAAAGCTTGGAGGGGTATGAAGGTGGTTGGGGAAAGATGAGGATGTCTGGAGGGTCAGGAGAACAAATAAAAATCGGAAGCAGAAGCACGCCTCTCCACTCTTGGCAGAGAGAAATGGTGGATTGTGAGAGCAGAATGAGGCACACATTAGCAGACATGACCACTATGCGATGGTTGTGCTTCACTTTGTCACAAGAGAGGGTTTTATAGAGGTGGAGGAAGTCATCATGAAGTGATGGCGATCTTTTTTAAACCTTCTTTTCTGTTTGAATTTTACTATTTTCCCCCAATTGCATGTAAGAACAATTTTTAATATTCATTAATTTTTTTTCTAACAAATTAATTTATTTTAGTTTACAACATTCACTTTCATTGGTTTTAAATTTTCTCCACCTTCTTCCCCTCCCCTTCCCCAAGATAGCATGCAGACTGATATTGGCTCTCTCTATACATTCCTATTAAACACATTTTCACATTAGTCATGTTGTATAGAAGAATTAGAACGTATGGGAGCAACCATGAGAAAGGAAAAGCAAAATAAAACAAAAATAAGAGTGAGGTTTTTGAAAAACATCAATAAAACATTTCAAAAAATTAAAGTGATCACAGGCTGCATTTTCTGTGAGTGCGCAGCATGCACTTCCTTCTGCCAGGGCAATTTGGTTGTCAAACCCTTCTGAAAGCATTTGACTTTAAAAGGGAAGGCATTGGCAGGATCTCTCTCTCTATAGCCTCTAGAGTGAGAGGTCAGGAACTTTAGTGACACCATTTCTCCCAACTCTGTCTAAACCTTAACCGGTCTTGTTACCCCTGTATGGTGAAGATTTTTCAACCTTCCTTTATGGGGCCCTCAGGATTAATTGTAGATCCTCAGGTTCCTCTGTGTCTATATTGGCTGTGTCTGTTCTGCCCACAAAGCTCTCTCTCTCTCTTTCTCTGTCTCTGTTTCTGTCTGTCTGTCTTTCTGTCTGTCTGTCTCTCTCAACAGCTGTATTCTGAGCCTCATCAGAAACAGAGTCCTGGTTGTCCAAAGAGTTTGCGTTCTAGGTCCATACGTCCTCAGAAATATAATAGTTTCCCTAAAGAACAAGTCTATTACAAAGTCATTATTTTGCCTATCTCTAGTTAGTGTCTGAGAATGTGTTGGGTAAAGTTAACCTGAGATTAAAAATTCACACTGTGGAAACACAGGTTGATAATAGAAGGTGACTTTCATACCTGGGAAATGGAGAGCTGACTACATCTTACAAAGCATCTACAACAGTATTCTTTTTCTATTAAGGAATACCCCAATATATGGCTATTTTTTGTAAAGGTAACACATATATTTGAGAAATATGCAAGTTCCTTCCTATTCTCATTTAGCAAATGCAAGAGATCTATCATCTTTCATTTTTTAAAAGTTTTCTTCAGGTCCTTAACTTCCTTCTTTTTTATCTCTTGATTAGAATTGTATAGGACATAAAGGGGATATATTGAGGTTTCCCCATTATTGTAATTTTCTGTGTTTCTGTCTACAGTTTCCTGAACTTTTCCATTAAATATTTAGAGTATACTATTTAGTATATAAGTATTAAATATTGTTATTGATTCATTATCTATGGTACTTTTAAACACAATGTAGTTTCCCTTTGTATCTCTTTTTATTATATTTATATATTTACTATAGCCTTATCTGAAATTATGATCATTGGCTCCAATCTGAAATTATGATTGCTACCTCTGATTTTTAAAAATTTTACATAATAGCATAATAAATTTTATTTCCGTTCTTCATTTCAATACTAGGTGAATCTTAATATTTTAAGTGCATTTCTTATAAACAGTATATTGTTAGATTCTGTTTTCTATTCCATTCTATTAGTCTTCTCATGTTATGGGTAAATTTATCCCATTCTCATTCATAGTTACGGTTAATAATTGTGCCTTTCACTCAGTCCTGTCCTCTTACACATTTTCCTCTCTTTGCTTCTATCATCTTTACAAATAAGAAGGTGATTAAAGAAGAGTTTGCCTAACCCTTGTAATCCAGGATTGAAATAGCCTGTTTCCACACTGCTGCCCCTCTTCTCCTCCCCTTGTTGTTTTACTGTTCACTAGTTTCAGTTGTATCTGACCCTTTGTCACCCCAATTGGGCTTTTCTTGGGCAAAAATACTGAAGTAGTTTGCCATTTCCTTCTCCAGCTCATTTTACAGATGAAAAACTGAGGCAAACAGGATTAAGTGACTTGCCCAGGGTCACACAGCTAGTAAGTGTCTGAGGCCACATTTGAACTCATGAAGATAGTTCTTCCTGACTCCAGGCTAGGCATTCTATCCACTACACCTTGCTGCCCTCTCTTACCCTTGCCCCACTCCAACCCCAGATTTTTACTCTTTCTGTTTTCTTTTAAATTCTCATCCTTTTATTCATCTCCTTTCTCCTTGCCTCTCCTATTTCCATTTTGAGTTTAATATATTTGAGTTTTACATATCTATACTATGATATTTATGTGTGTGTGTTTTGGGGGAGGGGTATTGTAACTGTCTTCAATATTTCTTTGTTCAGTTCAGATGAAAAGTAAGGTTCATAGGATGCTGTTCCCTTCACACCTTCCTCCATGTTTGAATATTCCTTGTTTTATGAACTTCCATTATGTGGCAGTGATTTCCCTTGCTCTTTTCTTTCCTTCCTAGTACAGACCTCTCTCTCCCTCCTATTTCTGTATTCTCCCAAGATCATAAAAATAGAAGAAAACCTCCCCCAGAACCTCTGGATAACATATTTTACCTGCTCTATGGCACTTGAGGGTATTAGAGTTCTGAGAAGACATTCATTTATTATCCTCCCATTAGCATGTAAGCAATTCTCTGCACATAGTCCTGTCCAACTGAACAGATGTGTTCACCTTTCTATGTTTTTCTTGGCTCTTGCATTCCCATTTCAAAATGTCCGCTTACTTCTGGCCTTTTCATTAGGCAGGCTTGGAAATCCTCTATTTTGTTTAAAGATCTTTTTTCCCCCATAAGATTATTTTTGTTTTTGCCAGATAGGTTATTGTTGGTTGTAAAGCTTTATATTTTGCCTCTGAAAATAACATATTCCAAATTCTCCTCTTTTTTTAAAAAATTGGTGGCAGCTGCTAAATCTTGTATGACCTTTATTATATCTCTTGGCATTTGATCTCCTTCAAAAGAAAAATCAGGCAACAACGACTGCTTATAATTTTTTCCTTTGATATGTTAGCTCTGAATTTTGGCTATGATATTCCTGGGAATTTTCATTTTGAGTTTATTTCTAGAAGTGGCAGATAGATTTTATTTTCATTTTGCCTTCTGGTTTTAAGAGTTTTGGGTAGTTTTCATATATGATTTCTGGAAATATAGTATCCAAGTTTGTGTGTGTGTGTGTGTGTGTGTGTGTGTGGTTACAATTTGCAAATAGTCTAGCAAAGTTAGATTAAGGAAATAATTAAGTAAAACTTAGATTAAGGTTAAGTCTCCTTAACCTGCTTTTTATACCGTATTTCGTATGTTTTCTTCTGTTTTTTTCAAGCTTTTCATTTTGTTTTATTATTTCTTATTGCAACATTTGAGGAGTTGTTTTCTGTTTAGAGCATTCTAATTTTCAGGGCATTCAGTTGTTCTAATTTTCACCCCTTGAAATTCTTTCCTCCCTGGCTATTGCATTTTATATCTCTTTTCTTTCATTTCTCCCAGGTACTCTGGTAGTCCTTGGGGCCAGAACTCTCTTCTCTGGTTTTCTTAGACTAGTTGTGGTGTTGTTCTATTTTTTGAGATTTACTTCTAGAGAACCTTTCATTCCAAGATATATCTTTATAATTATTTGGTGTTTTTTTGGGTCTGCTCATGAGGACAGATTCAGTGTTTGGGTTGGAGTGTACTGCTCCTAGGACACATTTTGATCTCATACTTCTGGATGGCATAGACAGGTCCTGCCTGGTTCTAAGTATGGTGACCAAGGCCAGAACATACCTCTGTAGGAATTACCCAGTTCTGTGTCCTGTCATTGCTCATGTCTGTACTCCTTGGGTGTTGGCTGGACTGGGGCTGTGTGGATGCCAGTCAGGGCCTTTCTTGTGCTATTGCCACACTGCTGAAGTCTTTTCCAACTGTTGTAGGGACTTATGGGCACTCTCTTTCTGGGCTTTTTTCTGGAATCTTTCTCCTTTTTCCTGCTACAGTATTTTTGGGGTTGTCTCCCTCCTCCATTCTGTTCCTCCCTGTTACCACAGGGTTATGACCTATCTTCATTTGGGTTCTGCCTGGGATTTTTCTCTTGCTGCTAGGTTACAGAACTGATCTCCATTACCTACCCACCACGTGCTGGGCTCTTCCCATGGAACTCAGGTCCCACCTCTTCCTGGGCTCCCTGGCCACAGTGTTGTTTTGCATTGCGCCTTCTGTATTTCAGGGCTGGGACTACAGGTTTCTGATGATTCTTCCATATAGTCTTGGCTAGGAGGAGTCTACAGTCAAATATTTTTCCTTCCTTTTTTAGCTGTTGCATTTTCAAGCATTGCTTGAGTGTTTGTGGGACATCTGGCATTCTCTAGGTCCTAACCCATCACCATCTGCAGAGAAAATCTCGTTCAACTCTTTGTAATAATAATTAGACAGGACAGGAAACATGGTGATGTATACTTTGCAAAGGCATTATCTGCTGTGATGGGGAATGTCTCATACAGTATTCGAGCTGAATAGCTATTCTCTGTGGTTGGCCAGGTCCTCCAGGTCTTGTATACGTGTGCTTGTGAATGACATTGTGCTAGTTACAGCAAAATAAGGAATGTTGCAGGGCCTAATGGAAGAAATCTTTATGCCTCAAAAGAGTTTAATCATCCACAGAGGAAAAATGAAATGGATAAAGAATATCTCTTATCTGGTTTATGAATGTAGTTCATTTGACAACTTAGAGAGCTTGTTCATATATATATATATTATATATATATGCATGTGTGTATATTTATATACCTATATAGGTATATATATATACGCAGAAAGATAGTGTGTGTGTATGTGTATGTATTTTATGTACCGGTCAGCTAGGTGGTGCAATGGATACAGTATGTGGCCTGGAGTCAAGAAGACTCATTATCCTGAGTTTAAATATGACCTCAGACACTTACTAGCTGTGTGACCTTAGGCACTGTTTGACTCAGCTTCCTCATCTGTAAAATGAACTAGAGAAGGAAATGGCGAATCACTCCATTGTTTTTGTCAAGAAAATGTCAGACGTGACTGAAAATGACTGAACAACAAAATATACATACATATATCTACATGTGTGTGTGTGTGTGTGTGTGTGGTTCTCTGGTGTAGAGAACCTGAAATAGTAAACATGTTGGTGTAGAACTGAATCAGAGCAGGAAAGAATGTTGGATTCCTTTCAGGAAATTTCAAAGCATCTTTAGTGAAACAATAGCCCATCTTTTTAATATCATACCAGCATCCTTCCAGTGACTCTACATGGCTATCGATCATGGAACATGAATCTTTGAAAAATAAAAAATTAACTTCACACAGAGGGCAAGAGAGAGAGAAGTATGTTATGGGTGTGAACAGGTTGTAATATGCACATAAGGAGAAGGAGGACAATGCAATGGACAGAAGGTCAGAGTCATGAACAATCTGGGTTCAAGTAACATTTACTCAATGCATACTCACAGTGTGAACCTAGTCAAGGTCATAAACTTCTTGGTGCCTTCATACCACCTTCCCCTTTCCTTCTTTCCCCCTCACCCCCGCCTTGGGAATTCTCTATTACCCTGAAATCACTGGTCTGGTAAACAAAATAAAACACATAATAAATGAGCACCTTCAAAGAAGAGCTAAACGTTAAAGCTGTCCTCTGGGAAATGCATGATTGAAAAAGGTGAACTGGTCACATGGTAAGAGTGAGGGATGAGTGCTCTTACACAGCCTGAGTGCTCCACTTTTATCCTTTCATCATGTCCCCTGGTGTCCCCCCACAACTCCCATTTCCAGGTTGGTTTCTAGAGGTTGATACCCTAGGTCTGAGGTGCTCCCTATGTCTATACTCTCCAAACTATGGTTCATGAGTCCCCACAACGTGTTTCCTTTCAATACTCGGCTAGAATACACAATTAGCTCAAAGCAAAGATATTTACTGAAATAACATAGTAAGAAAGTAACTACAATACATCTGCTCCATAAACCTGAAGAAGGGTACACACAGAGCATTCACAAGTCCAGGGACACACACGGAAGTCATGTAAAATCACATCTATAACACTGCAGGGTTGCATTGTCTTTCGTCTCCTGGTAGGCATCTTATTCCATTGGGTTTCCTGAGCCTTTTCTTCTCCATAACTCAAATCAAACTTAATTATACTCTGTTTTGGCTTTCTTCTGGATATAGTGTCTACTACTAGGGAAAGTGATCTTCTCAAAGACACCATTGTTGATGGTGGGTGGAGAAGGGAAGGCTGGAAAGAGAAAAAATCCTTTTTCTACCCCATCATCCACTGCTGGACTCCAGAAGGGATACAAATCAAAAAGGTTATAGAGTAAAATCTGGAAGGTAGTTTAACAGCCACCAAGTCCAAACTTCTAATTTTTACAAATGAAGAAACTAAAGCAGAGAAAAGTTAATTGACTTTTCCAGAATCGCATGCTGAGTGCCTATGGCTGGAGGTGAACCCATGTTTTCGTGACTTTTAAGTTTAGTAACTTATCCTAGCTCCTGTGATGTTAAAGCTCACACTGAACATTTGACAGTCAGCTCATGATGATGCCAGTGTACCCCTGCTCCAGATGGCACTGTTGTTTCATCCTTGTACCATTGGCATTCCTGTTGCTAGCTCTCTTTCCTGGGGAAACCTTACAGTTCACATGAAGTAAGATAACTGGGGCCAACTTGCCTTGGAGTTATTTGGGACATGTCAACCACTTTAGGGAAGGTCTAGGTTTGGAATGCCACCAAACCATTTAACCTCTTTCTTTCCCATTCAGATCCCTAGACCTGACCTGAACACAAGAAGTTCCTATTAAGGAGTTGTCAAAAATATTCACCCTTACTTTCTCAACCAGAAGTTACTCTTATCTAAGTTAGGATAGCTGGATGGTGTAGTAGTTAGAGCTTTAGGCCTAAAGTCAGGAAGACCGGAGTTCAAACCAGGCCTCAGACATTTACTAGCTGTGTGATGCTGGGCAAGTCACTTAAGCCCGTTTGCCTCAGTTTCCTTATCTGTAATATGAGCTGGAAAAAGAAATGACTAGCTACCTTTGCCAAGAAAACCTCAAATGGGGTCACGAAGATTTGGACACAACTGAACAACAAACAGCAAATTAAGACAATTTAGTTCTAAACTAATAAATGACCACCAAAATTGTTTCTCTGTTTCCATAAACCCCTCCATATACTCACTCAGGCAACACTTCTCACAGAGACTGTGGGATGGGCTCAGAAAACACTTTTTCCATTCGTCTATTTGTTTCTCATCTGCCAATTCTTACCCCCCCAATTCCTGTGACTAGGGTCATATCATAAGAATTTCTTCAACACTCAAACATCTCAATAAATCACTAGAAGCATGTGTTGAGAAAGGGTTTTAGTCAGAGGGTGCTGGTAATTTTTTTGTTTAACAGCTGCCTCCAGAAATAAAAAATAAATATGTATTACACATTTTAAAGTTTATTCTGCATCACTACTACTTTAAGTCTAGGCAATCAACATAACAATAACCAGTCCCTGATTTGTAGCATTCATTGAAGTGTTAATGCTCATACTGGAAATCTAATGGTAGTGGCCCAGCATGTCCTTGGATAGTTGATAGACCTTCAGGAAAACCTTGTTATGATGGTAAGGAATCATGTTCTTCTTCTGCTGTCACTGGAGTAATTAAAATATCTACTCTGAACTGCCATTATGTTTGCTATACAATCTAAGGAAAATAAAAAAAACATTGAGAAGCTATGGCCATAAGAATATATTTACTATTGAAAGAGCTCTTGAAAAGATATTGTTTCATTCTTTAATAATTCATCCTAGTGTTCCTTCTGAATATACAATACTGCTTATTATTCCTGTTTGTAGAGTTATGAAAGTCCACTGGGGCTTTGTCTCAAGGCACCAACATAAAAGGGAGTGAACTCTTTCATTGTGGGGAAAGAGACTCCAGATAACGTTATAACATTTTCAGTGTGGATCACAATTCATCCATTCATTTAATACTGTGCACCTCACCTGACCCTACCTGAAATAGAAAGGGAATGGAGGACAGGGGTCCTATTCATCAACCATAGCCCTGGAACATCCCAAATGTGATAAGGGGATCAAGGATTGGTAATGCTGAGAGGGCCACACCTGGACAGTTGCTGCTATGGGTGCATGGGTCTGGATTAGATTATAAATGCCCTCAGGAGCCTATACTCCATGAAGAATGGAGAGGTTGAGAGCTGACACAGCTGTGGAAAGGGGTGAACCAAAAGAGTGATGCTGAAATGGGTGTAGGACAGGTATGGTTGTGTTAGAGACAGACTATTATGGGGTGGGTGGTATGTGACCATTCAGGATGTCATAACCCCAAAAGACCATGGCTCTCACTTTGTAGACCTCTACGATTTATTCCATTCACAGAGTCAGGGTGGGTCAGCTGAAGAACTTGAAAGTAGACCTTCCCAATTCTAAGGATGCATTTCAGTGAAGACACGTGTCTCTTAATGTGTCCACATTACTTACTGTTCTGTATGTCCCAGGAGATATTTCAGTGATGCCTGCTGGTCAAAGTGAGCTATATATGAATGTAAGTACTTTTTGTGAGTGCAGCACATTTTAAACACACTGTCAGGAGTTCAACTAAGGAAAGTTTCATGAGAGTTTAGACATATGCAATATGGATATTACTACATGCAATGGGGATACACTAGGAGCTTTCCTCATGAAATAAATGACCACCAATATTGATGGACCTTTATCCATGAGTAAAATGCCACCCATTTGGGCTTCAGGTGGTGGGGGCCAAAGAATCATTGTTATGTATACATTATTTCATCTGATCCTCTCCACAGTCTTATGAGGTAAGTACTACTATTGTCCCCACAGAGGAAATAGATTCAGGTTAAGTGATTTATCCAGGGTTACACAGATGACTGGCAGAGAAAGCATTTGAACTCAGATCCTTTGATTCGTTGTTCAGTGTGCTTTCCACTGTACTAGTTGCTATTAGTTTCTGGGTACTTATACCCCCAAGCAGCTGGAATAGTCTGTTCTCCCACTTCTTGGTAATGAGAGTGTAGCACTAACTGAATGTGCAGCTTTGCAACTTTGATATATTGGCTAATTACCATCCTTGCCAGCTCAGACTTCTTATTGCAAGTGGGAATGTTATCTGCCCACCAGAGTAAATTCTCAGGAATCTTAGACTGAAGGGGAAAAGTTATGGGAATGAGAATGAATGAACCTAACTTTTTGATGTAACACATAGCCCAGAACCTTCATCTTTGGCTAACATGAACCAGATTTGATCTTGGAAATGTCCCTCAAATTATTCAATTATTGAATTCAATTATTCAAATTATTGAATTATTCCTACCCAGTATTGCCTGTGGCAAATATCATTATCTAGGTCAAATATGTTTTCCTCTGAGTCTTCACAAATATGAACACAAAGAATTTCCAGCTCCCATAAAAACTCTTAAGGTAGGGGTTCTTAAAAATGAATGCATATGTATATACACATATAACCCCACATCTATGTATAGTCACACACATATACATATGTAAATCATGTATATTATATATAAATATATATAAAACTGGTATTTCAATATATTTCAAAGGATTTCCTTTGCAACACTATGTATTATTTTATGTATTTAAAAACATTGTTCTGAGTTCGTAAGTATCACCAGACTGACGAAAGAGTACATCATACAAACTAGCCAAGGTTAAGAATTCTTGAATTCAAGTAAAAATTCATTAAAAAAATTTATGGAAGCCTTTATTCTACCCTACAGAACTTGCAAAACCAACAATAAGGAATAATCATGGTCCATAAGCTATTAATAAAATGATCTTATCTTTCCATTGAGTCTCATCTTTTCCCAATGGCGTAAAGTCCTTCAGAATCATAGCAAGACTTTGTGGTGTAGATTCTCCTCAGAAAAGGAACAAATATGAGATTACTAGGGAAGCAAATGATCAACATTCCAGTGGGTTCAACTTTCATCCTAGAGGTAGGAACCTAATCTACTATTGCAACGGGCTTGGAATCCCCACAGACAGAAACAAATTCAGAATTAAAATAGAACCAACCTCTTTCCACATCAGTCCTTCACTATTCAAATAACTCATAATAGGAGAGGAGGGTAAAGTCTAGATCTTTAGTTTTTCTCTTTTTGTATCCCTAACACTTAGCACAGTGCCCGGCAGACAGTAAGCACTTGATTATGTCATGATTTAGACTCATCTATTTAGCTTCAAGGATACCTTCACAATCCTCTTTTCTCCCTTTAGAGATGGCTTACTCTGCCCAGGAACTCCCCTTGTCCTGCTGAAAAAGGCTGGATCTTAACTCTTGAATTTAGTGTTGATACACTGGCAGCTCTCATATTGGTCATGCCCTGGAACTCGTCTCCTCTGTCTAGTAGGTCAGGTTCTGGATGGAACTTTCAAACTCCTGACTTGGACACCACTTGTCTACTCACTACACCATACTGACTCTGAAAGTGTCCTTACTGCTCTGAATAGTCCACATGAAGACATCTCCAGATATCTAGTCTTGAGACATTTCAGGGATGTCTGCTGAAATAAAAACCATTTGAATGAATGTGTGTGAGCACATTTACACACAGTGGAAAGAGTCCAGCCAGTGGCTCATATAGTACCATGATAAGATATGACTCAGGCATAGTGAAAACAATAGACTTTGGGGGAGAGAGTGTTATTGTTTCTTAATGGCTATAATATCTAACTTGTATGCAGTACTTTAATGTTTGCAAATAGTATCTCATTTATAAATATTGTTTCACTTTACACATATTATCTCATTTTATCTTTATGAGAACCTTGGGAGTGAGAGAAATGATTATTAATAACCAATGCTTTAGGGAGATTCAGATTTCCTCTTGTTTTCTATTATCCTTATTTCAAGTCCTCAGTCTCTGAAGGTTGAGTTTACCTTCTCTATCTGACCCTACCCAGCCTTACAAAAAATCTCTAGTCTAAGGTGAATTCCATTCAATTAAACTTAGGCAGAGATAGATACTTTTGTCTAGATTGGGGTGGTCTGGGTATAGGAAGAGTCTGTCCAACAGTGACATAATGAGACATGTGACGTGATGTCACTTTCAGCTCCTCACTGGAGGAGGTAAAATCCACTTCTCATTAATTGTTAACCAGTCAATTGATTGTCACCCTCAGGAATACTCCTCTTCCAAAAAAGCATATAAGCTGCGAGCCTGCTGCCATGATTATCTTTGGTCTAAGAGAGAGACAGACAAATGATCATCCTTTTATTAAAATGCTGGCATTATTAATAAAATGATCAAATTATCCAAAATGGTGGAGTAAAGGCAGGGACTTGCCTTAGCTCTCAAATTCTTCTCTAAACATCTTTAAAATAACACCTCAAAATTAATTCTAGAATGGCAAAACCATTGAAAGGACAGAGTAAAACAAATTTCCAGTCCAAGAAAACCAAGAAGATTGACAGAAAATGTCTGTTTCACTGGGGTGAGAGTAGAGAGTAGTCCAGCACAGGCCAATCCCCAGCAAACTAATAGCAGGCCTTAGGGTGTCTTCTGGAGCTCTTAGTCCATAGATGATAGGGGGTTGTAATACTGATCCTTTACTGGCACCAGGTGCAAGACAATGCTGTGTTGCCTGTACACAGTTTCAGGTCATCGTTCCAGGGCAAGGAGGAACACTAACACATTAGAGTGCAGAGGAATGGGAACTGGTCACAATGCCAAGGCAGAAAAGACTGCTTGTGGTTGCTCAGAGGCCAGCATACAGGCCAGACAAGCAGTGATTGCACCTTTCCTTAGATCATATTATTTTAGAAGAAGTAAAAATTTGCAGACCCCTAGAACTATCTCCGAAAACAGCAGCAAAAGAAACTGAAGTATGGGTTCATGCCCCTTACACCCAGAGAGAAAAGTCCAATGCTAAGATAAATTTAAATGTCAAGAAATAGTCTGGAAAAATGAACAAAGAACCTGACCATAGAAAGTTATTATGGTGTCATGGAAGAACAAAGCAAAAACTCAGAAGAAGACAACAAAGTCAAGACAACTATATCCAAAACCTCAAAGAAAATGTGAATTGGTCTCAGGCCCAAAAATAATTCCTGGAAGAGCTCAAAAGATATTTTAAAAATCAAATAAGAGGTGGAGCCAGAATGGCAGAGTGAGAGCAAGCACTCACCTAAACTTTACAACAAACTCCTTCAGATAGCTCTAAAAAGACAATCTAAACAAATTTTAGAGTGGCAGCATCCACTAGGAGACAGAGTGTAGCAGATTTCCAGCCCAGGACAGCCTGGAAGGTTGACAGGAGGGATCTTTTGTACCAGGCTGGAGGAATGCACAGGCTGTACCAGTTTGGACCCCACCATAGCAAAGCTGAGCAGGAACCACCTGGTGGTCTGAAGCAGAAGAAGCAGTTCAGATTCTCAAACATATTAGCTAATGATGGGAATCCAGCAGAATTGAGTGAAAGAGAAGCACAACACCCCAGGTAACAGCAGCAGCTGCTCCTGAGACTATCAACCTGCAGATTAAACGTCTGTTAGTCACCTACTTGAACTTCTCGCAGCTGAGATGGTGGCATGATCTGTAAATGCTCTCCTCTTCCCCTTGTTGACCTTGAAAAACCCAGAGAATATTTTCCCAGGAAAAATCCTGGAATAGTGGGATCAGCCAAAGGGATAAATGGTCTCTTAGCTAGAGAGGCTAGGAAAATTGCAAAGGGGGGGGGTCCCTCTTGCTGTAGCTGAAGGGGACCAGAGCAGGACTGGAGCTGTCCCAGACAGCCCCACCTCAGCAAACCAGGAGGAGATCTTGAGCCCCAGTGGGGTGGAGCCCATAAGGGCCAACACCAGGACCCCAGGCATGCCTTAGCACAGCCAGGGGAATCGGGAAGACACTAGCACAGATGGGGGTTCCCCAATTGCTGATCCTACCTGTGCTTTAGCTCAAGAGAGGAGACCTCCTGTAGCCAGCCCACCACTTCCCCATACCTTACACAGCAAGTCCATGGTAACTCCAGGAAAACTCAGAAATACTTCAATTGACCTATCCTTTGGCACATCAGTCAACTCAGCACCAGGTAAGCTGCAGCATTCTACCTTTTAGCTGAAAGAACCAGAGGCCACAATACACAAAGCCCCCAAGTTCCAAGCACAAGAACCATGGCACAGAGCCCCCTGTGTCCCAGAAGCAGAGATCCAATTTAAAAGTCAGGAAAAAGGCAATAATCATGAGCAGGAAGCAAACCAGAAAAGAAAAGACCATAGAATCTTACTATGGGGACAAGGACCAAAACACAAATACCAAAGAGGTCAGCATTGAGAGTGTACTCCCATCTGAAACTGCAGAAAAGAATATGAACTGGTCTCAAGCCCAAAGTGCATTCTTAGAAGAGCTCAAGAAAGATTAAAAAGCCAAATCACAGAGGAAGAAGAAAAACTGACCAATGATTTTGAAAATAAGAAAAAAAAATTCACTGAAGAGAATAGCTCCTTAAAAAAGGAAAATTGGACAAAAGGAAAAGCAAGTACAAAACCTGACTGGAGAAAATAACTCCTTAAAAGGAACAATTGGGCAAATGGAAAAGGAGATGCAAAAGTTAACTGAAGAAAACAATCTATTAAAAATTAGAATGGGGCAAGTAGAAACTAATGACTCTATGAAACATCAAGAATCATTCAAAGAGAAGCTACAGAATGAAAATATAGAAGAAAATGTAAAATATCTCATTGGAAAAACAACTGACCTGGAAAATAGATCCAGGAGAGAAAATCTAAGAATTATTGGTGTACCAGAAAGCCATGATGAAAAAAGAGCCTGGACAATATCTTTCAAGAAATCATCAAGGAAAAGTGTCCAGAAGTCGTAGATCCAGAGGGCAAAATAGTCATTGAAAGAATCCACCATTCACTTCCTGAAAGAGATCCCACACTGAAAACACCAAAGAATATTGTTGCCAAATTCCGTCTATCAAGTGAAGGGGAAAATAATGCAAGCAGCCAGAAAGAAACAATTCAAATATTGAGGAACTATAGTCAGGATCACACAGGACCTTGCAGCTTCTACATTAAAAGGTAGGAGGGATTGGAATATAATATTATGTAAGACAAAGGAGCTTGGACTAAAACCAAGGATCAGTTAGCCAGCAAAATTGAGCGTAATATTTCAGGCAAGGACATGAACATTCAATGAAATAAGGGATTTCCAGACCTTCCTGATGAAAAGGCCAGAGTTCAATAGAAAATTTGATTTTCAAATGAAGTAACAAGAGAGGCATAAAAAAGTAAACAGGGGAAAAAACTTGTTATTTAATATGAGCAAACTGTTTATATCCCAATAAAGGAAGATTATACTTGTTAATCTTGAGAATAGTATACTTATTATGATATTTAAAAGGGATATACATAGATAGAGGGAGTGGATATAAATTAAATGATGTGATGATAAAAATGTGATTTGAGGGTGTGAAGAGATTGTAATGGGAGATGTGAAAAGGAGGCAGAAAAAGGTAAATCAGATCACAGGAAGAGGCACAAAAACATTACAATAGAGGGAAAGAAGGGAGGGAGATGAGCATTGTTTGAGATTTGGTTCTGATTTGGTTCAAGGAAGGAATAACAAACTCAGTTAAGTATAGAAATCTAACTAGCTCTATAGGCAGTAGGAAGGGAAAGGGGAAAGAAAAGGAAGGGGAGACTAAAAAGGAGGGAAGAAGTAGTAAGGGAAAAGGGAAATGAAAGGGAGGGGGGCTGATAGAAGGGAGGGAAGACTGAGGGAGGTGGTGTTGTTCAAAAATTAAAATTCTATTGGGGAGGGGAAGGGAGAAGGGAGAACTAAAAGCATAAACAGGGGAAAAGAGGATGTAGGGAAAGATACAGATAGTAATTATAATTGTGAATGTGAATGGGATGAACTCTCCCATAAAACAGAGGCAGGTAGAGGAATGGATTAAAAACCATAATCCAACATTATGTTGCTTACAAGAAACATATTTGAAACAGGAGAATACACACAGGGTAATGGTAAAAGTTTGGAGTAGAATATATTATGCTTCAGTTGATGTAAAAAAAAAAGCAAGGGTCGCAATTCTAGTCTCAGATAAAGCAAAAGCAGAAGTAGATCTAATCAAAGGAGATAAGGAAGAAAACTATATCCTACAAAAAGGCGCCATAGACAATGAAGAAATGTCATTACTACACATATATGTACCAAGTGGTATAGCATTCAGATTCTTAGAGGAGAAGTTAAGGAAGTTACAGGAAGAAACAGAAGCAAAACTATACTAGTGGAGGACCTCAACACCCCCCCTCTCCAAACTTGATAAATCTAACCTCAGAATAAACAAGAAAGAAGTTAAGGAGGTGAATAAAACTCTGGATAAGGTAGATATGATAGATCTCTGGAGAAAATTGAATGGAGATAGAAAGGAATATACCTTTTTCTCATCAGTTCATGACATATATACAAAAACTGACCTTATACTGGGGCATAAAAACCTCACAATCCAGTGCAGAAAGGCAGAGATAGTCAAGGTATCATTCTCAGATCATAAAGCAATAAAAATTATATATAATAAAAGGTCATGGAAAGATAGACCAAAAATTAATTGGAAACTAAATAATCTAATCCTAAAGAATGAATGAGTTAAACAACAAATCATAGAAACAATCAACAACTTCATTCAAGAGAATGACAATAATGAGACAACCTACCAAAACTTATGGGACGCTGCAAAAGCAGTTCTTAGGGAAAGTTTTATATCATTGAATGCCTGCATGAATAAAATAGAGAAAGAGGAAATCAATGAATTGAGCATGCAGCTGAAAAGGCTAGAAAAAGAAGAAATTGAAAACCTCGAGTAAATACCAAATTAGAAATACTAAAAGCTAAAGGAGAGAGTAATAAAAATGAAATTATGAAAACTATTGAACTAATAAATAAAACTAAAGTTAGTTTTATGAAAAAAAGTCAATTTGATTTAAAAAAAGAAAGAAGAAAACCAAGTTACTAATATCAAAAGAGAAAAGGGTGAACTTACCTCCAATGAGGAGGAAATTAAAACAATAATTAGAAATTACTTTGCCCAATTGTATGCCCATAAATTTGACAGTCTAACTGAGAGGGATGAATATTGAAAAAAAATATTGCCTATATTAATGGATGATGAAATTGAATACTTAAATAACCCCATCTCAGAAAAAGAAATTGAACAAGCCATCAATGAACTCTTGAGGAAAAAATCTCCAGGGCCAGATAGATTTACAAGTGAATTCTATCAAACATTTAAAGAACAGTTAATTCCAATACTATATGGACTATTTGGGAAAACTGGTGAAGGAGTCCTACCAAATTCTTTTTATGCTACAAATATGGTTCTGATACCCAAACCAGGAAGAGCCAAAACAGAGAAAAAATTATAGACCAATTTTTCTAATAAATGTAGATGCAAAAATTTTTAATAACATAGTAGCAAAAAGAATACAGCAACTTAGCATGAGAATAATATATTATAATAGGGTAGGATTTATACCAGGAATGCAAGGTTGGTTCAATACTAGGAAAATTAATAGCATTATTGATCCTATCAACAACAAAACTAACAGAAACCATATGATTATCTCAATAGATGCAGAAAAAGCTTTTGACAAAATACAATATCCATTCCTATTGAAAACACTGGAGAGCATAGGAATAAATGGAGTCTTCCATAAATAATAAGCAGTATCTACCTAAAACCATCAGCAAGCATTACATGTAATGGGGATAAGCTAGGTGCATTTCCAATAAGATCAGGGGTGAAACAAGGATATCCATTATTACCAATGTTATTTAATATGGTACTAGAAATGTTAGCTTCAGCAATAAGAGAAGAAAAAGAAATTGAAGGAATTAGAATAGGAAAAGAAGAAACTAAGTAATCACTCTTTGCAAATGATCTGATGATATACTTAGAGAATCCTACAGAATCAAGGAAAAAAACTACTTGAAATAATAAACAACTTTGGTAAAGTTGCAGGTTTAAAAAATAAACCCACATAAATCGTCTGCATTTCTATGTATTATTAACAAAGTCCAACAGCAAGAGATAGAAAGAGAAATTCCATTTAAAGCTATAGTAGATGTAAGGGGCGCTGACCGCCACACCATCTGGGATGCCACACTGATGGACATCAGGTTAACTGAGTCCAGTGCAGGGAAGGGTGAACAAGATGGCACTGGAAGGGATGGCCCCACCTTTGGTTTGTTTTTGTCACTATAGTTCCAGCTTGTGTTCATTACTATAGCTTCGGGTTTGTTTGTGTGTGTTACCATGGTTCACTGGGCTAGCTGGCAGAGACTATATAATCAGAGTGCTTGCTTGAATAAATCGGAATTGCTTCATGACCTGCTCTCCCACCTCATTGTTTTACTCGCGAGCTCCACAGGAGGACAAGCAGTCTGCTGGTCAGGCATAAGACTTGCTCCTCTTGGTAAGCTATGCCGTCACCATAGCAAGTAGACACTATAAAATGTATGGAAGTCTATCTGACAAAACAAACCCAGGGATGATATGAACACAATTACAAAACCCTTTTCATGCAAATAAAGTCAGATCTAAGTAAGTGGAAAAATATCAGTTGTTTGTGGGTAGGCTGAACTAATATAATAAAAATAATAATGCTACCTAAATTAATTTACTTATTCAGTGCCAAACCAATCAAACTATCAGATAATTATTTTCTAGAGCTAGAAAAAATAATATCAAAATTCATCTGGAAGAACAAAAAATCCAGAATATCCAGGGAACAAACGAAAAGAAATGGTAGGGAAGGTGGCCTAGCCCTATCAGATCTCAAATTGTACTATAAAGGAGCAGTCATCAAAACCACTTGGTACTGGCTAAGAAGTAGAGGTGCAGACCAGAGGAATAGGTTAGGTACTCAAGAGACAGCAGTCAATGGCTATAGCAGTCTCCTCTTTGATAAACCCAAGGACCCCAGCTTCTGGGATAAGAACTTACTGTCTGACAAAAACTGCTGGGAAAACTGGATTAACAGTGTGGTGGAAACTGGGCATAGACAAATGCCTGACACCATACACAAGAATAAAGTTCAAATGGATACATGATCTAGGTATAAAGATTGATATCATAAATAAATTAGGGGAGCAAGGAATAGTATATTTGTTAGATTTATGGAGAATGGAGAAATTTATGACCAAACAAGAGACAGAGAACATTATGAAGCAAATGGATAATTTTGATTACATTAAATTGAAAAGTTTTTGCACAAACAAACCCAATGCAACCAAGATTAGCAGGGAAGCAGAAAACTGGGAAAGAATTTTTGCAACCAGTGTCTGTGATAAAGGTCTCATTTCTAAAATATATGAAGAACAGAGTCAAGTTTACAAGAATACAAGTCATTCCCCAATTGATAAATGGTCAAAGGATATGAACAGGGAATTTTCAGAGGAAGAAATTAAAGCTATCTATAATTATATGAAAAAAATGCTCTAAATCACTGTTGATTAGAGAGATGCAAATCAAAACAACTCTGAGATACCACTTCACACCTATCAGATTGGCTAACATGACAAAATAGGAAAGTGATAAATGTTGGAGATGTGGGAGCATTGGAACACTAATTCATTGTTGGTGGAGCTGTGAGCTGATCCAAACATTCTGGAGAGTAATTAGAAACTATACCCAAAGGGCTACAAAAATGTGCATACCCTTTGACCTAGCAATATTGCTCCTGGAACTCTATCCCAAGAGATCATAAAAATGGGAAAGGGTCCCTCATATACAAAAATATTTATAGCAGATCTTTGTGGTGGCCAAGAACTAGAAATCAAGGGGATGCCCATCAATTGGGGAATGGCTGAACAAGTTGTGGTGTATGAATGTAAAGGAATACTATTGTAATATAAGAAATGATGAACAGGAAGACTTTAGAGGGACCTGGAAGGACTTATAGGAACTGATTCTGAGTGCAAGGAGCAGAATTAGGAGGACATTGTACACAGTAACAACCACAGTTTGAGACGAATTTTTCTGGTAGACTTAGCCCTTCACAGCAACCAAGGACCTAAAACATTCCCAATGGACTCTTGAGGCAAAATGCCTTTCACATTCAGAGAAAGAAGTATGGAACTGGATCACAGAATGAAGCAGAATAATTTCTCTTGTGTTATGTTTTGTTTTGGTTTTCCTCATGGTTTCTCCCATTCATTTTAATTTTTATATGATTAATGTGAAAATGTGCTTAATAACAATATATGTATAGAACCCATATAAAATTACATGCCATCTAAGGGAGGGAGGAAGGAGGAAGGGGGAAGGGAGAGAGACAAAATTAAGGACTTATGAAAATGATTGTAGAAAACTGAAAACAAATAAATTAATAATAACAATAAGAAGAAAATTTTTGTAACATGATTAGGGATGAATAAAGAATCTCTAAGAAGGGGCAGCTAGGTAGTACAGTAGGTACACCACTAGACCTGGGATCAGGAAGACTCATTTTGATGAGTTCAAATTCAACCTCCGATATTTTTCAGCTGTGCAAGTCACTCAAAGCTGTTTGCCTCTGTTCCTCAACTACATAATGAGCTGGAAAATTTTCCTGGAAAAGGAAATGGCAAACCATTCTTGTATCTTTGCCAAGAAAACCCCAAAGAGTCAGATGTGACTGAACAACAAAAAAGATGCCTACTGTCTCCACTATTATCTGCTTTAGTACTTGGAATTCTAGCTATAACAATAGGACAAAAAAAGAGCATTTGAGGAGATACACAGAGACAAAGGGGAGAGCATTTTATCTCTCCTTGTAGCTTATTTAGAAACATCCAGGGAATTGATGGAAAAATTAATGGCTTCAATAAAGTAGCAGAATCCAAAATAACTTTATAAAAATAATAAACCTTTCTACATGTTACTACAAAGAGTAGAGGAAGAAATAGGAAGAGAAATTCCACTTAACTAATAAGTATTTGGGAAATAACATAAAAACACATGTAGAAATTTTATAACCACACCAGAGAGTAATTTTCATAGAAATAAAAGTCCTAAATAATTGTAAAGATCTTCAATGCTCACTCAATACAATAAAAATGAAACTACATGAATTATACTACAGACATTGCAATACTAATCACCTTACCAAAGACATACTTTACGGAATTAGATAACAAAATTCATTTTGCAGAATAAAAAGTCAATAGTAATTACATCTAACATTTACATAACATTATAAGGTTTGAAAAATGCTTTACAAATAAAGTGGTTATTTCTGTTCTGGCTAGAAACTCTGAGGGTTTTCTCCTCCCTGACTGATTCTTTTGTGAGGGTAAACTAGGCCATCTTTTGCCTCAGGTTTTACCTGGTCTTTGATCACTGAATGGGCGTTGCCTCAGATAAACTGAGTACTGGGAAAGATCTTAGATTAAAAGAGCCAAGCTCTACCACTTGATCCTGGGCCATCATTGCAAGTGGTCCTGACCTGTGTCTTGCCACTGGGCTCCGATGGCCCTGGAGGAGAGAGTGAGGCTGATGACTCTGCACAGCTCTGCCTCACTTAAATCCAATTGACTTGCAAGTCAGAACATCACACTGCTCATGTCATTGGTCCTCTTTGAGAGCAAAGGATGAACAAGACAACTAAATGTTGCTAGGTGTCACCATGGTGTGCAGAATACTGGTCCTGGAGTCAGGAAGACCTAAGTTGAAATCTGACCTCAGATACTGACCTAGGGTTGTTGTGACATTTAGGAATCACTTAGCACAGTATTTGGCATATGGCATATAGAAATGCAAGTTATTATTTTTTCATTTTATCTCCGTAACAACTTTGGGAGGTAGGTGCTACTATTACCATTCCCATTTTACAGATGATGAAATTGAGACAGATATAAATTGACTTGCCTGGGGTTGCCCAGCTAGCAAAATATCTAAGGTAAAATTTGAACACAGGTCTTCCTGATGCCAGGTCCAGTGCTCTCTCCACTGTGCTGACTAACTGGGAATTAGTAATCAAAAGAAGGAAAGAGGAGTGCTCAATGCTCTCAGACCTCAACCTTCAGGCATCAAAATAGTTATTACCCAAGCTATCTCATATTGGATTAAAAAGAAGAAAGGATCCAGGAAGGGAATACACATTTACATAGTACCTACTATGTGCCAGGTACCAAATTAAGTAGTTTACAAATATCTCCTTTGATCCATCCAACAACCCTGTGAGGTGGGTGCCATCATTATCTCCACTTTCTAGTTGAGGAAAGCAGAGGCTAAGTGCTCCCAGGGTCACACACAGTGTCTGAGGCTGGATTTAAACCTAGGTCTTACTGACTCAGGTCAGGTGCTCTTTCCATTGCACCACCCTAAAAAAAAGGTGCACTGCTCCAAAGAAAGTAGAGAAATGGAATTGACTAGATAAGTAAGACCTAAAAGCAAATGAACACATTTTAGTGTTTGAAAAATTTAAGAGTATAAACTACTAGGGTAGGAGCTGCTTATTCAACAAAAACTACTTGAAAAACTGCAAAGCACTTAGGTGAAAGAAATGTTTAGATCAGCATGTTATATGGTATACTCTAATAAATTCTAAATGGACAAATGACCTGAATATTGAAAAATTATACCATAAAAACTTAGAGAAGGTTATAGATTTATATTTTTCACTACTGTTGGTGGAGGTAAATTATATGTATGTAATATGTACTTATAAATGATATGAAATTATATATTTTTATATATCTCAGTATTGTTGATGGAAGTAAAATTTGGAACTAGTTCCAGGACAGAAAGATCTAAAAGACAAAATAGAAAATCTTGAGTGCATAACATCTAAAAACTTTTGTACAAATAAAGTGAATGCAACTGAATATTTGCATTTAATATCTCTAAAAAAAGCTTGACGTTAAAAACAAGCCACTTTTCCCTCAATACACATCATGCATTTCAATGTAATGTGCATATCAAAGGACATATGTTTTCCAAAGGAGAACTAAAGCTATCACTAGGCACCTAACAATGTTTACAGTCATTAATTATCTGGACAAAAAAGCCAATTAAAATACCCACCAAGCTAGGAAAGATGCAAAAATTAGTGTTGGATGAACTGTGGGAAGACAGACATAGTAATTTAGCTCTGGTGGAGATTTGAAACATGCCAACAATTCTAGAAAAACATTTTGAAGTCATTCCAAAAAAATTGTGAAATTGTTCATTACCATCAACCCATAGATTTCACTACTGAGACTGTGTCTTATGGTCATTATGGATTGCAAGAAAAGACCAACATGTACAGAAATGTTCTTAGCAGGACTGATTCACAGTCATTTTTCAATTGTGCCCAACTCTTTGTGACCCCATTTGGGATTTTTTTGGCAAAGATACTGGAGTGGTTTGACATTTCCTTCTCCACCTTATTTTACAGATAAGGAAGCTGAGGCAAACAGGGTTAAGTGACTTGCCCAGGATCAAAGAGCTAGTAAGAGTCAGAGGCCAGATTTGAATTCAAGGAGATGAATCTTCCTGACTCCAGGCTTGGCACTCTATCTACTGTGCACATTATTTAGGATAAAAAGCTGGAAACTGGCTATATGCCAAATGAGTGTGGCATAGCTGAACCAATTAGGATATTTAATGTAATGTAATGAGGAAGGACAAGTGTGAAGAATTCAAAGAAATGTGAGAATATATATATATTATATATATATATATATATAATATATATATAAACTGATTCAGTGATAAAAAAGTCGAAATAAAATGACAATATTGATTTCATCAATCTAGAGAGCCTCTCGTAAAATTTACCTGTACCTATATAGTATCTATAATATGTATCTATATCTGTAAACTATAGATAATCTATAGATCTGTAATTTCTAATATTAGAAAGTTGCCCGAAGTACTGAGAAGTAAATTGAATTTCCTATAATCACACAGCTAACATGTTTTGGAGGTAGATCCTTCACTTGGAAGATGGTCATATACCTGAGAGTCAGTGTGGCTTCAGAAAGGGCCTGGGAACAGTTGATATGGTGTTTGCTGTCCAACAACTCCAGGAGAAATGCCAGGAGCAGAACAGAGGTCTGTACACAGCGTTTGTGGATCTGACCAAGGCCTTTGACACTGTTAGTTGTGAGGGCTTATAGAAAATTATGTCAAAATTTGGTTGCCCAGGGAAGTTCATCAATATTGTATGTCAATTTCATGATGGCATGTTTATCCAGGTTCTGGATAATGGACAAAGCTCTCGTGCCTTCCCAGTCACCAATGGAGTGAAACAGGGCTGTGTGCTTGCTCCCATGCTTTTTTAGCATGATGTTTTCAGCCATGTTGACAAATGCTTTCAATGAGGATGATCATGGCATCAAGATCAACTACCATACTGATGGTAAGTTCTTCAATTTGAAAAGGTTACAAGCCAAGACCAAAGTGGAGGGAGTGTTGGTGCATAATTTTCTGTTTGCAGATGATTGTGCACTCGATGCAGCCTCTGAAGCTGAGATGCAACAAATTATGGATCAATTCTCTGCTGCCTGTGCTAATTTTGATCTAATAATTAACACCAAAAAAGCACAGGTGCTCCATCAGCCACCACCACACCATCCATACATGGAACCATTGGTTACAACAAATGGAGAAGTTTTGAATGCTGTGGATAAGTTCACTTACCTTGGTAGTGTACTTTCTGGGGATGTACACATTGACAATGAGGTTGATGCACGCATTTCCAGAGCTAGCTCAGTGTTTGGGAGGCTCCAAAGAAAGGTTTGGGAGAGAAGAGATATTAGATTGACTACCAAACTGAAGGTCTACAGAGTCATTGTGCTGACCTCATTGTTATATGCTTGTGGAACATGGACAGTCTACCAGCGTCATGCTAGGAAACTGAATCACTTCCATTTGAACTGTCTTAGGAAGATTCTGGGGATCACCAGGCAGGATAAGGTACCAGACACTGAAGTCCTTGCTCGAGCTGAACTGCCAAATATTCAAACTGTGCTTCAGAGAGCGCAACTCAGATGGGCTGGCCATGTTGTTCGAATGCAAAATATATGCTTGCCAAAAAGACTATTTTATGGAGAACTTGCATGGGGCAGGCAATCACATGGTGGCCAGAAGAAATGATACAAGGACACTCTCAAGAACTTTGGATTTGACTGTGCAACATGGGAGACACTGGCACAGGACCGCTCAGCATGGCATGCCCACATCAGAAAGGGTGCTGTGCTCTTTGAGCAAAGCAGAATTAAGACAGCCCAAAGTAAACACAGGATGTGCAAATTTGGGATATCCTCACCAAATATTCAAATGAACTATCTGTGTCCAACCTGTGGTAGAGCATTCCGAGCTCATATTGGTCTGATCAGCCACAGTTGGATACACTGAAATTTCACTTTATAATGGTGTTGTCATTTTGGTCCTCTTCAAAGACAAAGGACACAACCATTGGAGGTAGAATTTGAACTCAGGTTTTCTTGATTCCAAAAACAATCTTCTAACCAAGTTACCTTTCACATAATACAAACAAAATCAAAGTGAGACATTGACAAAAATTCTGACCAGATGTTAGTGTAATGGGGGCCTAGCACATTCCCAGGCTACCTGAGACAAACAGGCTCCATGTTAAAAGGCTGGGGGGTGGCTTCCAGGATAGTTATGAGAGACTGCAGCATTCAGTGATTGGTTCTGATTGGCTAACATTGTGGTTGGCCAACTTCAGCTTTAGTGACCTCCTTGTTATATTTGAGTTTGGAAAAACAAGGTGATGATTCTACTCACAGTGGTGGTAAGAGACAATACTGTAAGGGAAAGTCTTGAGGGCCTTCTTCCCCTCTGAGGCCATATGGCCTCCAAGAAATGAGGTCTCCTTGGCCTGTTTGTTCTTTTCCTCTAGGTACAATTAGTGTCTTTGATCTGGCCTAGGAACACAAGTTAAAGGAATCTGGGTGTCTGGATTTTTAGTTTCTCTTCATCTTAATCACTGCCTTGTCCTGTCTGTCCTTCAGACTTCCCCCTTCTCTCTGTGTGTCTGTTTGAGAAATATTTTATTTCCCTCTAGGTGTCTTCCTATTATCATTTAAGCTTGCCTGTATCCTATGGAGAAAGTAGTTTCAGTTAAGTGGTAGCATAGGTATCAGGATTTCTGTGTATTAAAAAGCAATTAGATAATAAGAAAAATGAATTGAGAAGTGGGTAGTTGAGAAGTGAATAAGGGTGAAGCTCTGTCGGGATCATTTCATGCATGTGTACACATAGCACTAAACAAAATAAATGATCTCTAAGATTCTTTCCATGAAACTGCACTTCTAAATTTCATGATCCTGCTGATGATTA
The DNA here is from genome assembly GCF_028372415.1 of Notamacropus eugenii. Lineage (NCBI taxonomy): Eukaryota > Metazoa > Chordata > Mammalia > Diprotodontia > Macropodidae > Notamacropus > Notamacropus eugenii. The sequence goes on from NC_092874.1 coordinate 192,384,240, forward strand.
GTTTCATTTCCTGTTTCCTTCATTGTCTTGTCATAGGGGAAAAACACAGTTAAAAATTTAGAGTATAAGTCAGTAAAAGATTCGTGCAGATTATTCTTTTAAGCTATGATAGGGATAGGCTGGTTCCACCAAATTTCCCATGTAAGTCAAATGGGTTTTGATTAAAAGTCATTTTTAAGCAGCGTACATATATATGTATATGTGTATATGTCTATACAAACATATACATATATAATAAAATAAAAATTATACTGGATGTCAAATTAGTACTAAGTACAAAGAGAGATAAAGACAAAGCAAACAAGTTTTCAAGTATGGGTTTTAGGTATTAATCTCAAAGATATTAATGAAGATAATTCATCTCAAAAGATATTAATGAACCATTAAGCGCCTACTGTGTGTTAACCATTGTATATACAGTGAAAAAAAATGAAACCTTCTCTGCTCTCTAGGAATTTTCATTCTAAGAAAGGAAATGTGCATATATAAGTATAATTAAAAATAAATACAATAGAGTTAATGGTTGTAGTTGAGAGTGACTAGGAAAGGTTTTGTGGAGAAGGTCATGTTTTTGATTTGCTTCTTGAAGGAACTGAGGGATTCTTTGAAGCAAGGAAAGGGAGGGAATATGGTCCAGGCATGAAAGACAGCCAATGCAGAGGCAAGATGATGGGGGATGGAGTAGTATATGTGAACAACAGAGGTCAGTGTGTGGGAAGGGAGTAATATATAAATGAGACTAGAAATGTATGATAAGGTTAGGGCCAGGTGGTAAAAGACTTTAAAAACCAGAGGACTTAATTTTATTTAAAAAAAATCTATCATTGATTCATTTATTTTTAACATTTATTAAAATTATTGTTGAGTTCTAAATCCTATCCCTCTGTCCTGCCCCTCCCCCATCCGCTGAGAAAGCAAACAGTATGATATCAATTTTACATGTGAAGTCATGCAAAACATATTTCCATATTAATCATCTTGCAGAAAAAGTAATGAAAATAATGTGAAAAAATGTGCTTCAATCTGGAGTCAGAGTTCAGCAGTTCCCCCTGGAGGTGGACAGCATTTTTCATCATGAGTCTTTTGGAGTGGCTTGAATCCCTGTATTAATTAGGGTAGCTAAGTCTTTTACAACTGATCATTGTTACAAATGTTGCTATTACTGTGTCCAATGTTTTCCTCCCTCTGCTCACTCCACTTTACATTAGTTCATGTCTTTCCAGGTTTTTCTTAAACCATTATCTTCATCATTTCATATAGCACAATAGTATTCCATTGCAATCATATATCATAACTTGTTAAGCATTTTCTTAATTGATGGACATCCCCTTAATTTCAATTCTTTGTCACTACAAAAAAAGTTGCTATAAATATTTTTGTTCATATAGGTCCTTTCTCTTTTTCTCTGATCTTTCTTTTTTTTAGGTACAGATCAATAGTGATGTTGGGATAGAGTATGCACAATTTTATAGCCCTTTGGGCATTGTTCCAAATTGCCCTCCAAAATGGTTGGAGTAGTTTACAACTCCATCAACAATGCCTTACTGCACTTATTTTTCCAACCCTCTTCGGTACTTATCATTTTCCTTTTCCGTCATGTTAGCTTCAGAGTTATTTTAATTTACATTTCTGTTTAATCATTAGTGGTTTGGAACATTTTTTCGCATAACTATTGATACCTCTGATTTCTTCTGAAAATTGCTTGTTCATATTCTTTGACCATTTATCAATTGGGAAATGGCTCTTCTTTTAGTAAATTTGACTCAGTTCCCTATAAATGAGGCCTTTATCAGAGAAATTTACTGTAAAAAAATTTCCCCCTCCCTCAAGTTTCCTGCTTTCCTTCTAATTCTGGGTGCATTGGTTTTGTTTGTGCAAAACCTTTTTAAATTCAGGTAATCAAACTTATCTATTGTACTTCCTGTGAAGCTCTGTCTTGTGTTTGGTCATAAACTCTTCCCTTATCTCTAGACCTGATAGGTAAACTTTTCCATGATCCTGTGGTTTGCTTATGATATGGCACTTTATGTCTAACTCATGACCCTATTTTGACCTTAACTTGGCATAGAGTATGAGATGGTAGTCTATGCTTAGTTTCTGTGAAGCTGCTTTCCAGTTTTCCCAGCAATTTTTGTGAAATAGTGAATTCTTGTGTAAAATATTTGGACCTTTGGATTTATCTGACACTAAATTACTGTATCATTTACTATTGTATATTGTATGTCTATTCTGTGTAATCTATTCCACTGATCCACCGTTCTACTCCTTAATTAGTACCAGATTGTTTTGCTGATTACTGTTCTGTTCAGCTTAGTCTTATATATGGAGCTGGTGGGCCATCTTCCTTTACATTTTTTTCATTGATTCCCCTGTGATTCTTGGCCTTTTGTTCTTCCAGAAGCAGAAGCCTTCATAGCTGATTCCAGAGGCAATGGGAGTAGTTGCAGCTTATTGAGTAGGGAGTGAGATAGTTACATTTGTGCTTAGAAGGAAAAAACCAAACACTTTGTTAGTTGCGTGTATGATGAAACGAAGTGGGGAGAGACTTGAGACAGGGAAATCGACTAATAGTCTAATTCATTGTGATAGCCCAGGAGAGAGATGAGACTTGAGTTAAGGCAGTGGTTTTGTGTGTTGAGAGAAGTCAGATGTAAGAAATATTATGGAGGGTTTGAAGAGCAAAACATGACAATTGATTGAATACATGGTGTGAGGGAAAGTGAGAATTTGAGGAAAATGTACTTGCAAGACCAGAAGGATGATGTGCTAAAGAGGAGGGTTTTCAGGAAAGATAATGCATTCTATTTTAGATGTTGAATTTGAAATGTCTTTGGGACATCCAGTTGGAGATATCCACTAATCTGTAACATCTGTACGTCATCTTTGCAGAAAATAATTAAATCCATGGGAGCTGGTGAAATCCCTGAGAGGGTTGAGAGAGAAGATAAGACAGGACAGAACTTTGGACTATACAGTCAGTTAGGGAATCTAATATGGATCATAAATCAACAAGGGAGAATGACATATGGAGAACCAGGAGAGAGCAGTGTCACAAAAATCCATGTAAGAATGAAATGGTCAGCAGCTCCAAAAGGGCAAGTGTAGCATAGAATTCAAGAAGGACGAGGCTTAAGAAAAGATGTGATGTCGTAGTAATAAAGACACTGGTGATGATAAGACTATATTATGAAAGGTTTTGAAAACAGACTAGGGTGGGGGTAAAACCAAAGTGGAGGAAAGTGAATAACATTGCTCATTTTGCAGTGTAAAGGAGGGTTATTTGGTAATAATAATGATAAATAACAGTTATATAGCACTTCCTGTGTGTCATGCATTGTGCTAAGTGTTCTAAAAATATTAACCCATCTGAGCTTCACAACTCTATTATTATCCCCATTTTATCATTGAGGAAACTGATGCAGAAGGAGGTTAAGTGACTTGCCCAGGGTCACACATAGCTAATGAGTGACGGACCAGATTTGAATTTACCTCTTCTTTACTCCAGGCTCAGTGCTTTATCCACTGAACCATCTAGCTGCTTCATCAGTTTAAAGACGGAGTCATTTATATTTAAAGGGAGTGCCTAGGGATTCTTTTCCTTTAACTCCACAATTCCTTGGCTCAGCTTTCTTATTAACTTGATTCTTCCTTGTGCATGTCCGCTTTTACAGCCATGAAGCAGTCTGACAACCAGAGGTTAGGTAGGGAATTTGACTTTCTTCTTCCTCTGCATACACCCTTCCCCCACTCCATCACTAAGTCTGACAAGCAGAAAGAGGAAGAACACTATCTGCGATTAGGTTCTATTATTTGGCTGCTGCTTCTTTTTCCCCCCTTCCCTAGATGCTGAATGTTATTTTTAGAAATGCTTCTTCCCCCAGGGGATGTATAGTCTTTTTTTTCAAAAAAATCTTCACAGAGGAGCAAACCATGCACTTACTCCTTGGAGGTAGGGGATTATTGCAAGATACTCAGAGAGGAGGGGGAGAGGGGAAATAGGAGGGGGTGTCAGCAAAATAGAGAACTCCAAAATACATCACAAGGGACAAGATCCCCAGAAAAAGCCATGGTGATGTCGCAATCTTATCTAACTAACTAAAAACTCATCTGCCCCTCATGTTGCTGAGGACTAGAGTAGCTTTGTACTCCATGGTCCCTAGTGGCTGCAAACCAGGTTTCCTTCAAGTATTGCTGTTGATTTAATTAGACAAAGCATTCCCTGCTCTGGCTTGGATTCCTTGCTACTACTCTTCTTCAGCCCTGACCTCCCTTCCCTATCCTATGCATATGTTTTCTCTCTCAGTGGTATATATACTCCTTGAAGGAAGAGATTGTTTCATTTTTGCTTTTGGGTCCTCAAGAGCCTGACACATAGCAGATGCTTAATAAGTGTTTGTTGATTCTCTAATTATTTGAAAAAAAATCTCATTTTCCTGGGATGAATTTAAACCTTCAAACCCCAATGGAGAGATACGACATAGTGCCTCATCACTGCCCATATTTCCACAATGTGGAAGCAACTCCATAAGTAGGTTGTGAGATCATTATTATTCTACACTATAAGGAGTACGAAAGTAAGACTTGGCAGTGTTAAATCACCAGTGAACTGTGTCTGATCCGGGACTTTCAGACCTCAAGTCTAGTGTCTTTTCCATGTCTAAGCTTGCTGGGAAATGGAAGAGGAGGAGTTTATTTTGAAATTAATTTAATATAAAAGTGAAAGACTTACTGTGATTCTTGGATGGAGTCTTGCTCTCAGGCTATACCTCTGACAAGTCAAAGCTAAAGTATTAGATGATAATGGCTTAAGATGTTATCCTTGTCAGAGGCATTTGAATTTAAATGGGTATACCAGTAAGCAGAATGGGATTTTTTTGTTTTCTTTTTGGAGTTCAGTTTCCCAGGCTCAGGCTAAATTGTGATCACCTGAAGGCTCAATCTCCTTGGAACTCTGATAGTTCACAGCTGTGCTGAGTCATGTAGATTTCATGTCTCCTGACTAAGCCAATCAGGAACCATGTCTTTACTACACATACTGGGATATTGGTATTTTACTTTGGGGGTTTGCTTATGAGAAGGATCTTGTGATTCCCTGGTCGAGACTCTGAGTGGCTGTATGTTCATACTCCTGACTGCTCAGATGTAAAGGCTCTCTTGATCCAGGGACATATGTAAGGTGTACAGCAATATTGCTTTGATTCAGGCAGTCCCCGTCTGTTGGATTTTATTCCTCTGCTTATATTTTCTGTTTGTTGAATGTAATTAAAAAAGATTATTGACCCTTTGAAATGACTATCTTTCCTAGTAAAGTAGATATAAGAACCTGTGATAGCAGGCCCTCCTGTGTATGTTGGGGTGCTTGCCACTACAACAAGGGACTATTTAGGTACCAAAGAAGCTGATTCCAAGTGATAGAATTTTTGGCATCATGGTAAAACACAAAGAAGCTCACTGGGGGCAGTAGACCTGTTCCAAATAGTGCCATGCTTTATTAGCTATCTACATTCACTTGCAAGGTATTCCCTGGATCCAAGTCATTTTTTTACAATTATTTTTGTAGTTAGAGGTCAAGATTTCAAATCCCAGATCTGACACTTACTACTTGACAACACTGAAAAATTCTCTTAACTTTCCTGGTGCCTCAGTTTCTTAATTTGCAAAACAAGAGAGTATGGTTTAAATGAAGTCTAAGTTTCCCTGTAACTCTAAATCTATAATTCTATGATCTTATGTTTGACTTGAAACTCTCAAAGAAGAGCAAACAAGCTGTCCATTCCATAAAGTTGTCTTTGATGAGACACACAGGCAGATTTCAATACATATTCTTATTGATGGTAATGAAAAAGAAACAGTGACCTACCAAGATGAATGCAACTAGTGATAGAATTCAGGTTTAGAACCCTGGGCTCCTAACTCCTAGAGTAGACCTGGATATAACAAAGAAAGGCTAAAAAAAGTCCCTGCCCTCAAGGAGTTCCCACTAATGGCACAGATATCTATCTATATATCAGACATATACATAGATACATATACATACAAGTACATAGATATAAACATACATCTACATTACAGAAATAATTTCAGAGAGAAGATGGAGATGGAGATGAGGAGGGAAAGAATTCCAGACTTGGGAGGCAGCCAGTGAAAATGCAGATTCAGGAAAAGAGGTGTCTTGTGCAAAGAATGGAAAGGAGACCAGCATCACTAGATCTGAGTATGTGTAGGAGAGTAAAGTGTGAGAAGGCTGGAAAGGTAGGAGGGGGCCAGATTATAAAAGACTCTAAAATCCAAACAGAGGATTTCAGATTTGATTCTTGAGGTAATTGGGAGTCACTGTAGTTAATTGAGTAAGAGGTAGTTTAATAAATTACTTTTGCTTTCTAGGTGCTAAAATCATTCTCCCCCTCCCTATTTCCAAAAAGGTAAAAAGTATTATCAAAATGTAACTTACAAATGTCACAATCTTTTATAATCTTTTTTGTCCTCTCTAGATTTCATTGTCCTGGAGCAAAGCCTTTCCCTAGTTATGGCTCTGTTGAAGGGGAACAAGTATTTGCTTCAACTTATTGGAATGCTGTGTGTCGTTAATAACCTGGGGCTTGAACACACACACACACACACACACACACACGCACAAATACACATCTCCCCTCAAATATCACCATGGAATTTTGCTTATAAAAACAAAATTCAAAGCATGGTCACTTCACAGATTCTAGTATAGTTGATTTGTTTGACAATTGTATTTTGTTTTGCTTTTTTTCTATTCCATTCATACCAAAGCTATGGGGACCTTCAGAGCAGGGCTTATTAGATAGATGTCCAGCAATATTAGCATAGGTGTAGTAGCTGGAGTTTTGTAACAGGCAAGTGAGCAGAAATCCAGAAAGAGAAGACAAAGCCTTAAGAAAACATTCCATAAGACATAAGACAGAGCAGGCAGCATGTCAGAAACCTGGATGAGTAAATAGGAGAGTCAATAATTAGGTACCATCTCTAAGAGAACAAAAAATTTAAATAAAATTAAATAAAATTAAATAAATAAATTGGTACAAGGTTCTGGCCCAGTCAAAGTTTTCTTGTATACCTGATTTGGGACAGAAACAAGCCAGAGATACTGAGAGAACGTGGGTAGTAACCAAAAGCAGGTTAAGTGTCTACAGTAGGCTGGAAGTAGTCTATGTTCAAGGCTTAGGAAATGTCAATTTAGTCCAGATGGTGGACGTTTGGGGCCTAGGGACTGAGTAGACTGCTAGATTGGGGCAAGTAATATAGGAAGGACCTAGGAGTAAGTAATAATGGGAAATCTGAATTTATGGATGGAGTAACAACTTAGCCTAGGGACATATAGAAGATCATGGTCTAGTTAAGAAGAGATTATGCAAAAAAATTAGAGATTCTTAACTTTTTGGTTTCATCTAAGGTCACCAAGGACCCTTTCAGTAGTTTGATAAAGCCTGAAATTACTGTAGTCTGTTGTCTACATTCATAATTAAAGAAAATGCTTAATTTCAGTTAAAGTTATTAACTGTTAATAGTTTTATTTATTAAATTAATAATTAATTAATAATTTTATATTATTATATAATATATAATTATATTAAAGTTAATAATTAAGTTAAATTAAGTTACGAATTGGTGAAAAGAAAGATCCAATTAAAAATAATAGCTAGCATTTATATATTATTTTAAAATTTGCAAAGCATTTTATAAGTCTTTAATCTCTGGAAGGTAGGTGCTATTATTACGCCCATTTTATTGAAGAAGAAATTGAGGATGGCAGAGGTTAAGTGACTTGCCCAGGTTCTCACATTTAGTAAGTGTCTGAGGCCAGATTTGAACTTAGGTCTTCCTCACTCCAGGTCCACTGCATTATTTAGTTTCCTGATAAGTAACCAAGCATAGGCTTAGTCAGAAAGAACAAAACAGGGGTTCATCTAAAGAGACCTTGTGAGGTATAAGGTCAGGGAACAATTTTAACAGGCAAGGTTAAAGTCCACTTATGGGAATGGATTCAGACCGCAGCCAGCAGCAAGGCTGACTCGATGAGGACATCGAGTTCTGAGTTGAGGATCCATACTCATATACTTCCTTGTAGGATTCATCCCATGGTATGGAGGCAGGATAAACCTGAAAGAGGAAATTAAATAGGCTCTATAAAAAGGGATTGGAGGAAGGGATCCATTTTGGTCAGGCCAGAAGAGGAGTTATATATCCTCAGATGAAGACAAAGACTGATTTGTAAGTGATTAACATGAAGCATAATTTGAGTTTTGTGACACGTTTTCTTTTGCAGTAGATTTGAAGACAAGGCAAGGGAGAAGAGCCATGACATGCGTGGGGAGGTGACAGGTCCTTTGAAAATCTGGTACACAACTCCCAACCATCTGTCTGCCATGGACAGCAAGCTCTGGGGGCTTTCACAAGGGAGATGGTCCTGCCATTGAGAAAAGGACTGAGCTGTAAATGGAGATCTTTCATCTCTTTACCCTTCTCTGCAAATGCCCAGTCACCAGAAGCAGGCTGATATGTTGACAGAGAACAGGGCCTTCTTGTTTACCATGCTCACCATCTGGACCAGCAAGGCAACATCCAAGAATATGAATGCATGTGAATTGTGTGTGTTTGTCCTTTGTTGCTGAAGAAGACCATGCCATCAGAGAAATAATGACATGACTTGCACTTGACTTTGTTTTGAGTGAGGGAAGGCTGTGGAGGTCACCGACCTCACTTCTCCTGCAGAGCCATCTGAATCCAGTGACCAGATATTCATCAGGATGACTGGAGATGACCCAGGATGAGGCAATTGGGGTTAAGTGACTTGCCCAAGGTCACACAGCTAGTGAGTGTCAAGTGTCTGAGGTGAGATTTGAACTGAGGTCCTCCTGGCTCCTGCACTGGTGCTCTATCCACTGCACCACCTAGCTGCCCCAGTGCACATGAATACCAGAAGTTGGTCTCCCTGGCTCTCTTCTTACACCTACTCCTAAGAGTTCGGTTGCTTTCCACCATTGTTCTTTTCTCATCTTGTATACAGGAGCTGGGAAAGGTAAACGACAGGCAAGAAACTCCTGATCAAAGCACCCTGGGCTTTAGAGGTGAAAGAAGGTTAGAGGTTAGCTTAATCCCTAATTTTACAGGGCCTGGAGAGCGCAAAGGATTTGCCCAAGGCTACACAGCTGGTAAGTGACAGCTCCTGGACTCGAACCTACACCCTCTGATGGTGTGAATACACAGTTCTTTAGAAATCTTTCTATATGGAGAAGAGAATGATGTCATAAAATCACAGTAAACTTGGCATAATGGGAGGGTCACTAGTGAGAAAGTCCTGACTCAGGAACTGTTAGCAGGTTATTTCACGTTGCTGAGTCTTACTTTCATACTCTGTATTGTACAGAATAGTAATGATCTCACAATCTACCTTGTGGGGTTGCTCTGAAGAACATATTGTGTAAATCTAAAAGAACTTCATGTAGAAATGTAGGCAATGGTGAGCCACTATGCCCTATCTCTCCCCTGGAGTTTGAAGATTTAAATTAATCCTGGAAAAATGAGATTTTTCAATGAATCAGTGAATCAAAACATTTATTAAGCACCTGCTAAAATGCAAAATGGAGCAATTCCTTCCTTCAAGGAGCTTATACTTCATATTAATTTTTTGAGAAGGATTGCTTGCATCAGGGGAACAGGAAGGACTGCATTTAGAAAATGACTTATTGTGCTTTGAAGGAAACTAAGGATTCTAAGAGATGAGGAGGGAAGGCATGAGAAGCTTTAGGGACAACCTATGTTTATGATTGGACTGATTTGTCTATCATAATGTGAAATTTAGGCAAATTACTGTAGATTCCAGGTTCCCCTTTAGAAGGGGATACATCTAATCTTTCCCTCAAACATTCTTCCTCCCCAAATATTCCTCCATTTCTACTGGCCAGATCTATTTGAGTTTTTAACTTCCTCCTGCCACACTCTAGGATAAAGAAGTCAGTTTTAAAAGAAAGAAGCCATTTGTACTAGTGCTGAGATTCTGGGATCTTTGTTTTGTAGATATGTAGTCCAGCCTGAAGAGGTCAGTGCAGAACTAGGAAAGTGGTGTCCAAGAAATAAGCCAATACTGGGAAGATTTTCTAAGTGAAGAGGAAGGTAAAACCCTAGGCAAATGATGTCATTGTTCGTAGTCATCAATCAATAACTATTTGAATAATTAAAATGAATGGTGTTTGCTTAGAAAATATGAATTAGAAACCTTCTTTGGACTGTCTTCTCCTCCATTATCTAATGAAACACTTTTTTTATTTTTTGTGGTCTTATGCACTGAATTTCACCTGAAGTTTAAAAGCCTTTGTAATTATTCAGATTTGATTATCAGATAAGTTAGAAAGACTCTTAAGAGTGGAGAAGTATGCATCCTTTGTTTCAAGTTGAGTAAATTGTATTGTGGGAATGTTGCTGTTTTTCAGTCATTTTAGTTGTGCCCAACTCTTTGTGACCCGATTTAGAATTGTCTTGGCAGAGATACTGGCATGGTTTGTCATTTCTTTCTCCAGGTCATTTTAAAGATGAGGAAATTGAGGCAAAAAAATGTTTAAGTGATGTGCCCAGGGTCACCAAACTAGGGAGTATCAGAAGCCAGATTTGAACTCAGGAAGATAAGTCTTCCTGACTCCTGGCCCTGCACTCTATCTGCTGTACCAGAATTCAGACAAAAAGAATTCTGAAAACCCCCTTTTTGGGAGAAAAAAGATTATTCAAGAATGTTTCTGCAAGCATACAGAATTGCAGCTGGGTCTAGTAGGACCGAGACACCTTCTTTCCAAAAGGCCTACATCGGTAGAAATGGGAAAGTCCTAGGGGACCTTGGCTCCGAAACATAAGGATCATGTTCTTTTCTTTGATCTCTTTGGCTCTTTATACCTTCATTCTGGGTAAAAATCACTTAAAGCTCAAGTTTGGCTCATGTTCAGGGGCTTCCCAAAAGGGAGCCATAAGGTCAAGTATAGGACAGCTATTTATTTCCTTTCCACAAAAGAATACTTCAGATACAAAAGACTCACAAGCCCATACTGATGACGAAGACTGAAACTTGAAGCAATAACTTATAACTATTATAATGTTCTCCCAGGAGACTGATACTTAAAATATTAAAAAAAGGAAGTACTTAGATATATTTTTGATTAGCCATTTCACCTTTACCCTGGCTTTAAACTATCCAAACAACTCCGTTCATGTCTTCTGGCAAACTAGGGCAGGGGTTGTTCTCATCTTCTCAGTGGTTATGGAGGTTATTTACTGAAGCAGCTGCAGAGGGCACTCATCAAAGTGCATCTAGGTTAGACTGAGGGACTCAGGAACTCCCAACATAGCTATTCCTATAAAAGACTATCTCTCAGTATGGCTATTCAGGCCTCTGTAGGCAGGGAAAGAAACACCAAGCAGAAGAAGTAATCAGATCCTGAGGCTTAGGTTATGGCTCATGTAGGGGACATCTATATTCAAGACCACCATAGGAAGAGGGAGAAAGTTTCAAGATGGAATGCCACAGGGTAGTCAGTCTATTGAGTGGGCAGTTTTTCTTTTTTGGCCTCTGTGGTGAATCCTTATTAATGCTGGCCCTTCCTCTGCTGGTATTATGGGGGTCAAAGAATTGATGTGTCATCCCAAAGCACTAAGTCTTTCAGCTCTGAACAAACATTCAGCCCACTAGAAAGTGATAGAGCAAATGTATCACTGGAAAGGGACCAGATCCAAGGACAACACATGTGGTACTGGAAGAGACTGAGATACAATCATGTTCAGTGAGGCATATTCTAGCCGGAGATGATCAGAGGGTCATGATTACACCTATTACATTTATACTACAAATATCTAGGTAGAAATAAAAAAAAAATATGCTTTATATTTATAGCAGCTCTTTTAGTGGTGGCCAAGAATTGGAAATTGATGGGATGCCCAGCCACTGGCAAATGGTTGAATGAGTTGTGGTATATGAATGTAATGGAATACTATTGTGCTATAAGAAATGATGAGCAGACGGACTTCAGAAAATCCTGGAAAGACTTATATGAACTGATGATGAGTGAAGTGAGCAGAACCAGGAGAATATTGTATATAACTGCCACATTGTGTGATGACTGACTTTGATAGACTTAGCTCTTCTCAACAAAGCAAGGATCTAAGACAACTCCAAAAGACGCATGATAGAAAATGCTATCTACATCCAGAGAAAGACCCATGGAGTCTGAATGAATATAGATTGAAGTATACTATTTGCTCTCTTTTTTGTTGTTGTTTTATTTTGTTTCTTCTTTCTCGTGGTTCCTCCCATTGGTTGTAATTCTCCTTTACAACATGACTAATGTGAAAATATGTTTAATATGAATGTATATGTAGAGCCTATTCAAATTACATGCCATCTTGGGGAGGGGGGAAGGGATGCAGGGGGAGAAATTTTAAAACTCAAAAGCTGATAGAAGTGAATGTTGAAAACTAAAAAGAAGTAAATAAATTAAAAAAAAATTTAAAAAAGAACTAAAAAGTGGATGTGGGAATGTAGAAGGTAGGGAATAGTAAGGGTTGTAATAAATGTTTGATATATATACATATAAAGGAAAAAATGCTTTAATAAATATACTAATAATATTTTTGTTAGTATTCAGTCATTTTTCAGTTGTGTCTGACTCTTGGTGAGCCCATTTGAGGTTTTTTTGGCAAAGACACTGGAGTGGTTTGCCATTTCCTTCTCCAGCCCATTTTACAGAGGCAGAAACTGAGGCAAAGAGGATTAAGTGACTTGCCTAGTGACTCTAGGCCTAGAACTCTATCTTCTGTGCTATGTAATTGCCCTAGTATTTATCCACTATATTAATCAGTCTTGTTCTATTTATTCCTTTTTCTTTACCCACATGTTGATCAATTTTGGTCGATCCTCATCACTTCTTCATGGAATATTATAATAGCTCAATTGATCTCCTCACTTCTGGTCTTCCCCCTCCCCCACTTCTCTTCCATTAATCAAAATTTTTTTTTTAAATTTTAAACTTAAAAATGAGAAAATAAAAAAAAATTGCCATATATACAGCAGAACATGAGGGAACTGAATATAAAACAATAAGCTTCCATTTCAAGAAAGCCTAGCTTTTTTTTGTTTCCTTGTAGGTTTTCTTTTGTTCTCTGCTATATACTTTCTTCCTCCCTCCTTCCATCCCATTCCAAAGAAGGCTACAATTAAACATGGATATAGGTGTGTATATACACACACACACATAGATATCTATAAACATACATATATACTTGCACAAACAGACACACATATATATGACTGTACTATGCTATTTTCATTTGTCATCCATTTCTCTGAAGGTGGATAGTATCTTCCTTCATAAATTCAAGTCTTTCCACATTTTTCTAAATTATTCAGCACATCATTTCCCTTACCGCAGCAAATATTTCAACCCAATCAATCCTATCTGAGAGACTGTCCATGAAAAATTTTCTCCAGTTTTCTGCATTTCTTCTATCCTTGGCTGCATAGATTTTTTTTAGTTTCAAAACACAGAGACTCTATTTCGAAAGGATTTTGCAGCAAACAGTAAAATGGCTTCAAGTGGCCACTCTACTCTTCCCCCTTATCCTCATCCTCATAGGAGTCGATGCCCATCTCCTCGTAATCTTTCTCCAGGGCTGTCATGTCCTCCCTAGCCTCAGAGAACTCTTCCTCCTCCATGCCCTCACCTACATACCAGCGTACAAATGCCCTCTTGGCATGCATCAGGTCAAACTTGTGGTCCAGGTGAGCCTAGGCTTCTGCAATGGCTGTCATGTCGCTCAGCATACACACTGCTCTCTGTACTTTGGCCAGATCTCCACCAGAAACCACAGTGTGTGGCTGGTAATTGATGCCAACCTTGAAGCCAGTAAGGCACCAGCCTACAAACTGGATACTTTGCTTGGTTTTGCTGGCTGCTATGATGGCATTAACATCTTTGGGTACCATGTCACCATGGTACAGGAGGCAGCAGGTCATGTATTTGCCATAATGAGGGTCATAGTACACCATCTGGTTGGTTCGCTCAAAGCAGGCATTGGTGATCACAAATACTGATAGCTGATCGTGGTAGGCCTTGTCGGCAGAGATGACAGGTGCATAGGTTGCCAGGGGCAACCTATTCGAGGGTAGGGCACCAAGTTTGTCTGGAACTCTGTGAGGTCCACATTAAGAGCACCATCAAAATGAAGAGAAGCTGTGATGAAGGAGACAATTTGGCTGTTGAAATGGTTGAAATTGCTGTAGGTGGGACATTCAATGTCTAGATTTATCTGAGTGCTCAAGGGTGGTGTGGATAGTCAGAATGGAGTTGTAGGTCTCCACCATAGCTGTAGAAACCTGGGGGCTGGATAGATGAACAGCTCTAGCTTGGACTTCTTGCCATAATCAACTGAGAGCTGTTCCATCAAGACGAAGGTGAAACCAGAGCTGGTGCCACCCCCTAAGCTATGGAATACCTTAAAGTCTTGGAGTCCTGTACACTGGTCAGACAGTTTGCAGATTCCATCCAGCACAGGGTCAATGATCTCCTTGCCAGTGGTGTAGTGACCACGGGCATAGTTGGTCGCAGCATCCTCCTTACCAGTGATCAGCTGCTCTTGGTGGAAGAGTTGTCAGTAGGGGCCATTTTGGATCTCATCGATTAATTACTGTGGGCTCCAGGTCCACAAAGCCAGCCCGAGTCATATGCTTACCAGCCCCAGTTTCACAAAAGAAGGTGGTGAAGGAGTCATCTCCTCCTCCGATGGTCTTGTCACTGGGCATCTGCCTATCAGGCTGAATACCGTGTTCCAGATAGTACCACAGGCATTGCCCATCTGGACACCTGCCTGTTCCACATGGACTGAGATGCATTCATGCATGGTGGGAATCTGAGCTGGAATGTCTCACGTTGAATCAGCGTGATGGATCTTGGTGAGAACTCCATAGATTTTATTTATAGAAGAAAATTTTAAAGTAATCAAAACTATCCATTTTACACTTCAACAAAACCCTCATCTTAGTTTAAGGTCTGATACTACTGAATCTGCTTCCTTTACTTCTTTTTCCCCTGGTTTCTTTGAAGTTCCCGACCTTTTGTTCTTCCAAATGAACTTTGTTATTATTTTTTCCAGCTCAGTAAGATTTTTCTTTAGTAATTTAATCGGGATGGCATTAAATAGATTAGTTCTATAAAATTGTCATTCTTATTATATTAGTTTTACCTACCCACAAACAATAAATATTACTATTTAAATCTGACTTCATTTGTATAAAAGGAGTTTTATGTTTATGTTTATATAGTTCCTGTGTCTGTTTTGGCAGTATACTGTCAGACATTTTATACTGTCTAGTTATTTTAAATGGTCTAAAACAGTATTGAATAATATGGGTAACACAGTGTACTTTCCCTATTTTTCTATTTTGATCAAATCTACTTTAGCTTTTAACTTTACCTGAGGTCATGATTATTACCCTTGCTATTTTTTTTACATAATAAATTGTAGTCCTACACTTTTTTTTAATCTTTGTATTTCTCATTTTTATTGTGTTTCCTGAAAGCAACATATTGTTGAATTCAAATTTTTAATCTGCTATCCATTTCTGTTTCATGGGCAAATTCATTCCATTCACATTCTAAACTATAATTACTTGTGTATTTTCCTGCTTCATATTTTTCCTCACTCCTTCTCACCCTATTTATCTTGTCGTTCCTCTCTCCTCTACTTTACTTCTATCTGCTACCTTGCCTTTCTGTTCCTTAAGCTACCCAACCCTCTAAGAATCTCTCCCTTGGTTTTAACCCTTTGTCCTCATTTCTTTTTGAGTTTAAAAGATTTTTATGACCTTCTAGAAATATATGTTGCTCCAACCCATTTTTGAGAGTAGGGTTCTCTCCCAAATAGTTTCTTCTGTATCATTTTTTCCTTTTATGCCTCATTTGTATGAGATTATTACTTTTTTTATCTCTCCCTAAAGTTTTATATTTTTAGGATTACCCCATCATATTCAGCTCAGCAAAAACTCTTCTTTCAAACTACCCAAATAATGACAGTCATAAAAGTACTGATAATATTTTCACATATAAGAAGTAAACGATTTTGACCTTAAGTTCTGCTGTTTTTGTCACAAATATGAAAGTCTCACTTTGTTATATATCCATTTTTTTTTCATTCTGAATTATGCTTAACTTTGCTGGTTAAATTACCATTGGTTGTAACACCAACACTTTTGCTGTATGAAATATAGTATTCCAAGACCTATCTTGCTAGGTCTTGTGTAATCCTTTCTGTAGCTCTATGTAGATTTTTAAATTGTTTGTTTTTCTTGTTGCTTCCAATATTTTTCCTTAACCTAGGAGCTTTGAAACTTGGTTATGATATTCCTGTAACTTTTCCTCCTGGGATCTCTTTCAGGTGGTGATTGATGAACATGTTCTATTTCTACTTTGCCATCTTGTCCTAGAACTTCAGGCAATTTTCCTTCATAATTTCTTGTTGTGTTACATCAAGATTCTTTTTTAATGGCAATTTTCAAGTGGTCCTACTATTTTTATATTATTCTTATAGTATTTCTCCTCAATCTCCTCTAGATCAAATGTTTTCTGATGAAATATTTTATGTTCTCTTCTATATTTCCTTCTTTTGATTTTTGTTTTATTGTTTCTTGGTGTCTTAAAATATCGTTAGCTTCCCTTTGCCCAATTTTAATTTCAAGAAATTTTCTTCCTCAAGTTTTTGATTCTCTATTTGAAGTTGGTTGACTTTCTTTTCATAATTTTCTTGAATTGCTCTTATTTTTTCCCTTCATTTTTCCTCAATCTTTCTTATTTGCTTTTAATGAACCTTTTAAATTCTCCAAAGAGCTCTTTTTGTGCTTGAGACCATTTGACATTTCTCATTGTAAAAGCAGTGGCTTTTCTTTTTGGCTCCGTTATTTTCCTCTGACTATGAACCCAAGTCTTCTCTGTCCCCATATTAGCTATCTGTGGTTGGGTTGTTTCTCTTTTGCTTACTCATTTAAAATATTTGTCTCATTCATCTATCTATCTATCTGTCTGTCTGTCTGTCATCTATCTATCTATAGCAGTTATTAGTGTAATCAATTTCTAGTCCAAAGGTATGGGGAATGACTCCCCAGGCTTCAGGTCCTTCTTGCTATTATTTTTTGAAGTCTGTCCTGTCCTGGGGCTTAAACTTGGGCTCTCCTCTCTACTACTAAGCCATGGCTGGGGCCCCCAGCCATACTGTTCCACAAATAATCTTGCTCCCTGCGGTCCCTCCAGTGGCTGCAAACTACAGTTGTCCTCTCTGAGCTGGAACTGAAACCAGGGACCCTTCTCTCCTGCAAATGCCCACAGCCAGCAGGGTCCCTGCCACCCCTCTGCTACTGCACTCAGCAGGTGTGAGCTAGTTCCTTCTCCCTCACAGTGGCAGCCCAGCCCAGGATGAGTCTGATCAACAGAGCTGGGCTTGGTGTCCCTTGACAGTAGAAGGTCCTTCAATCTTGTCCTACTCAGCCGTTAGACCCTTACACAGTCTGTGAGGTTGAGGCTGCCTCCCAACCCCCAGCTGCCCCCAGGACTTGCTTTCATAGATTTCCCAGGGTTGACCTGGACGTGTTTGCATTTCATTCAGACCAAACCTCCAGTGCTGGGGGTCAGGTCTTTCCTGGGGTCTTCTCAAGTTGTCTTAGGAGAACAACTGCTTTACCCTGATTTTTGTTTATTTCCACTGCTCTATGATGTTCTGTCTCTTTTTGTGGAGGGAATTTGTAGAGTCAAAAGTTTTCTGACCTACTCTGCCATGTTCCCAGAATCCTCTCCATCTCTCACCTCTTCAATCCATGCTCTATGTTTATAGCTGAGCCAATGTGCCTAATACACAGTTCTAATCCTGTCATTTCCCTTTGTAAGAAACTTCAGTGACTTCCTATTATTTCCAGGATAAAAGACAAGCTTCTCTGTTTGGCAGTTAAAGTCCTTCATAACCTTACCGAAATCTCTTTCCAGACTGATTTCACAGTCCTCCCCCTCATGTTCTCTACATTTTCACCAATTTCATCTATTTTCTGTTTCCCATACATGACATTAAATTTTGATTCTTTTTATTTTCCATGGCTATCCTTTATTCTTCCTAAGCTCTCATTCCTCGCCTCTGCTATCTGTAATCTTGAGCTCCCTTCAAAGCTCATGTCAGGAATGATTTCCTACACAAGGCATTTTTTGATCACTCTTTTCCCCAGAATTATTTTATATTTATTTGGCATGTGGAGAGATCTGTGGGGTGTGGGTGTGTGATACTAAGCTATGAGCAACACACTTGAGGACAACCATAAAAAAACACTATCCTTCAGTCTGTTGTGGTTTGATTCCTTGAAATTTTTTTTTTTAAATCAGGTCCATAAGTTTGCAGTCTAGTGCCAGTTAGGAAGACCTGAGTTCAAATCTAACCTAAGACATTTATGTGTCCACTAGCTGTATGACCCTGGGCAATATACTTAACTCCAATTTGCCTTGGTTTCCTCCATTATGAAATGGGGATAATAGTAATGCCTACTTTTCAGGGTTGCTATGAGGACCAAATGAGATAATCATTCTAAAGCACTTCATACAGTGCCTGGCATGAAGCACTATATAAATGTTGACTATTATTATTATACTCTGAAATATTATCATTAATTTCCAATGTAGCAGGTGTAGAGATGAGTACACTGCACATGCAAATTAGTTAAGATGGAGTGGGCTGTGCAGTCTGGGCATTAATTAACAATCAATCCAACCCTCATTGCTCTCTATTTGCTATTGGTTTATTTCCTTATGAATCATCTACTTTGGTTCCAAGGCAATCAAGAATCATGTTCTGATTTTACCTCAAAGTAATAGGAAAAAAAACTCTCATGAATCAATTAATTAGCTGCAAGTCCTCATCTCAATTTATAAAAGAGAGCAATATTTTCTCCCTAAGTGTCTGATCATCTCTCTATCTCAGATCTTCAGGTTTTGTTGATTTCAATAACTTATTACAGTACCAAATAATAACACAGACATAAACACGTATTTACAGTGTAACTAGAAGTCACAGCCACAGTCACGAAATCCACAGCCTTTGGGTTCTTTCAAAAGCATGGAAAAAAAGATATGGAATAAAAAATTTCACTCATGCTGCTGCTGACTTCTCCTCAGCTCTGGAAACATTTCTCTGAGGATGGTAAATAGTTTCAGAAATTTTCTCCAAAATATTTCTTCAGATTCTCCCAGGATCTAACAGATAACTTTCATACTCTTCTCACACACTCCTCACTGTGTGAGATGGTAAAACTCTCAGTCTCAGCCTTTCACATGAATGACAGTTCATGTTCTCTTACAAGTTCCAGTCTCTCACAAGAGGAGAGGTAATTCTCAGGCTTCTCACAACTCCTCTCAGCAAACAGTTAACTTTCAGTCTTTCCCTCTCCACGTAGGAAACAGCTATTTAAACCTAATTCTCTCATAGCACTTCTGTAGACTACTTCTGCCACCGTAGTTAAATGTCAGATCCCAAAGATTCTCTTTCCTCTTATATGTATGGTAACAGAGTCCACAGTATGTGGGATAGGCTACTGAAGAAAGAAAACTCTCCCTGTCTCTAAAGGGCTGTCACCATCCCCAGATACCATCAGGGACTTAGCTTCTTCCATGAGCTACTGTTCCCATACTCCTTTAATCTCAAGCCCCAGACTTATAAACAGACAAAATCATGATTGATGGGCATGTCATTTATCAGTATTATGACCCCATTTATTAGTGTTAATACCCCAAGACTCTGGACTGCATTACACAAGTAATTATGCAAGCTAAATAAGGTATAGGCTGGGATGAGGCTCACGGTCATAGTCATCTTTGTCTTAAAACAAGAGAAAAAATATTGGACATCACTTTCAACAACTCTCACCAGTTAATTGTTCAACCTCTTTAGGTTCTCTGACTCACACATATAACAAGAGAGTTCCTTCTTTGAGGTCACTGGAACTCCCAGAGTTTTGAACAAATGGAAACTTTCCATTAACAATCTAGTTTTCCTTTGAATGTCTGTTGAGCTCTTCCTAGAATCTGTTAACAGTATGGTCATCATCATCACAATCCTTGCTAGCGTTTATAAAACACCTACTATGTGCTACACGGTGCTAAGCACTTTATGATTACCATCTCATTTGATCCTTCTAACAATCCTGTGAGGCAGGTACTATCATCATCCTTGTTCTACAGGTGAGAAAACTGAGTCAAACAGAGGTTAAGTGACTTATCCAGGGTCACACAGCTAGTAAGTGTTTGAGACTGAATTTGAACTCAGGCCTTCTTGACTCCAAGTCTAGTGCTTTATCCCTTGCTTAACTGAGCTGCTTTCTTAGAATCCCAGTGAACAGTTTTCTCCTTCTCAGAACATCAGTTAACTGTTTCCATGAACTCTCAAAAGGCAAAACATCAACATTCTAAGTCTTTGTGATGCTGGGTCTTAGCAACTCAGGGTCACACATATATATTATATTTCCTTTTGGGCATGCATATGTCCTCCCTTCCCTCCACCAACAAGTAGAGTGTCAAGTTCCTTGAAGGTAAGAATTGTTTTCCTTTTTGTCTTTATATTTCCAGCGCCTAACAAAGTGACTGACACAGAGTAGGCATTTTATGAATGTGTGTTGAACTTTTGATTTGAATTTGAATTGAATTAAGAAAATAATATCTTTAAAAATTGCATATAATTAATGAATGAAAAATATGATAAGTAGATATTCACCATCCTATGATTTCCCCTTTACTTAACTGGGTAACTAGGTGACACAGTATACAGAGCTGAAGGCCTGGAGTCAGGAAGACCTGAGTTCAAATCCAACCTCAGACATTTACTATCTGCATGACCTTGGGGAAGTCACTTAACTTCTGTTTGTCTCAGTTTCCTCAGCTGTAAAACAGTGATAGGGTTATTGTGAGCATTAAAGGAGATAATAATTATAAAACACTTAGCACAGCAGCGTCTGGTACATAGTAAGCATTATGTCAATGTTAGCTATTATTAAACCATCCATATAAAATTTTATTTTTATTATTATTTTAGTTACGTTCCCAATTCTGAACTTAAAAACCAGATGAATAGAACATTTTAAAAACTTTTAAAAACAAATAACAGTATAAACTAAACTGATTAAAATCACATTTTATTTAAGTGATTTTTGATTGATCTTTTTTCTCCCTTTCCTTTCACATGTATCCCCTAACACCTCCAGCAGTTGTCCCTCATCATCCTCCCTCTTGCTAATCTTTAATCTCTCCCTATTTAGTGGTTCCTTCCCTATATTGTACAAATACACGTAGGCTTCCCCTTTAAAAAGTCTCTCTTGACTTCACAATCTCAAGCTACTGTCCTATAATTCTCTTCTTTTTCATGACTCTTTAGCGGGAGATATGATGTCTTTATTTATTGCCTCCACTTCCTTTTCTCTTACTCCACAACCCTTTGGAATTGGCTTCCTTCTTCATCACCCAACTGAAATTGCTTTCTCCAAAATGATCACTGATCTCTTATTCAAATGATTTTTTCTTAACCCTCATCATTCTTAGGTACTCTGAAGTATTTGACTTTATCGACTCCCATCTTGTTCAAGACTATCACTTCTCTTTGTATTTTTAGGACTCTGCACTCTCTTGGCTCTTTTATTTCCCAAACCCAGTTCTGAGCTCAGGCTCCTCTCTTGCATCATCATCCATGAGCCAGTTCATAACTGTGGATATACCCCAAGATGCTGGACTGTATCCTTTTCTTCCTCTCTGTCTCTCTCTTTCCCTCTTTCTCTCTCCCTCCTTATCAGTTCCTACATGTTTAAACGTCATGTCATTGCATACACTCAGATATAGAAATCTAATCCTAGTCTCTTTCCTAAGCACCAGTTCCATTTTATCAACTGCCTTTCAGACATTTTAACTGAGATGCCTGCTAGGCATCTCAAACTCTACATATCCAAAACAAAACTCAGGTAGATCCCACCAAACCCAGCTCTCTGCCAAACTGTCCTATTTCTGTTGGAGACAAACTTATCCTTCCAACTACCCAGTTCACTCTTCCTCAACATACATATCCAATCAATTACAAAGCATTATTTATACTTTCACTGCATCTTTCAAATCCATTCTCTCTCTGTAATTGCACGGCTACCATGCTAGATCAGGTTCTCGTCTTGTGTGGTTTTGTATATCTTCTCACCTGGTCATTCCATCTTGTCTTTCCCTTCTCTAATCCATTCTTCACACAGCTGCCAAAGTGATTTTCCTAAAGTTCAGTCTCAACTTTACTGTCTGAATAAGTCAATAAACTCCACCACCTTCTTTTTATGTCTAGGGTCAAATCTAAACTCCTCTGTTTGGCATTTAAAGCCCTTCACAAGGGGACTTCAATCCACCTTTCTAGCTTTGTTGTGTATTATTCTCCCTCATGCACTCTACGATCCAGCCAAACTGGCCCTGCTATTCTTTACCAATGACACTTCATCTTCCTCCTCCATGCCTTTGTATGAGCTGTCTCCTATGGCTAGAATAATAACGGTAATAATAACTAACTTTTACATAGTGCCTACTATGTGCCATGCATTGGCTAAGTGCTTGACAATGATCATCTTATTTGATCTTCACAACAACCCTGGGTGTTAGGTACCTATTACCCCCATTTACAGATGGGGAAACTGAGGTAGACAGGTTAAATGACATAGCTAGTAAATGTCTGAGGCTGGATTTAAATTCATATCTTCCTGACGCTAGGTCCAATTCTCTAAACACTGTACCACCTCATTGTGCTAAAATGGCCTCCTTTCTCACCTTTTGCTTCTTAGCATCCCTAGTTCATTTCTGTAGTGGGGGATTGGTACATGTACAGACTACCTCACATGTCTTCCAATTCAGAGAGGCTGGGGAGCTTCCTGCCAGGAAAGTTGTGATGTGTAATAACATGGAAGTAAAATGGAGAGTTGTTGGAGATTTGTGGAGACATTCTATGAATAGTCCTGGTTGGCCATGTGAACAGGAGTCAACTGTGATCAACTGTGGAAGCATTCAAAAAAAGACTAGCAGTGAGAGCCCTGCCAACATCACTGGGGGGCATCTTGGACTCCTTCACTGATGCTGTTTGATGAGAGACAAAATCATAAGGGGAGAGATATTAATTCCTCTCCTCATTTGGGTTAACATCGGGCCTATGAAAAGAGGCCTTAGGTCTTTGTCTGCCTTAGTGGTGTTTTCATTTTAAGGAAGAATGACATCCTGGTGTCTCAATGTCCAAAATTTTGCAGCCATTCCCTTACTTATGTCCCAGGAAACACAGTTTGGAATTAAGTAACTTGGTGGAACCAATTTTATGTAGCCATTATGTTAGTAGTGAACTCAATATCTCCAAAGACCTAGACAAGATTGGGGAACGTAGGCTGCCAGTTTTTCCCCAAATTGTTGGGGGGAAATGTTTGTACTTTTGTTCTTGGTATCGAGTTCATCCTTTGTTGCTGAAGAAGACCATGCCATCAGAGAAATGATGACACGACTTGCACTTGACTTTGTTTTGAGTGAGGGAGGGCTGTGCAGGTCACGAGCCTCACTTCTCCTCCACAGCCATCTGGATCCAGTGACCTGATATTCCTCAGGATGACTGGAGATGGCCCAGGATGCACGGGGCAACCTTGGACCCTTTTGGCCAAGGTCTTTGCAGGTACTCACTTAGGGCTCATTCATTGAATAGGCCTGTTTAAGAAGTCACCAGGGCATGGCCTCTTTAATGAGGTCAGGAAAAACAAAGACATCATGCTGGGTGAGAAACAGCAACAGTTCCTATTGATAATTACCCAAAAGCTAGGGCCCAAGGTCTCCCAGTGCATCCTGGAACTCCCCTAGCTTTAGAGTGTTCTTGGTATAACTTCAAAGTAAATATCCTTTTGTAAAAAGCAATTGACTTTAGTTAGAACTGAGGGGTTAATCATAAGCACCTACCAAAGGGAGTAAAACAATTGATGGGAGCTTGAGCCGCTAGGATTAGTGAAGAGATATGCCAAATCTATTAGGGCACCCTAGAATGCAGACATAACCAGCCTTGCTCTAGGAGAGTGAGGGCAGTGTCTTATTATACTTATAGTATAGTAACTATACTTATAGTTACTATAGTCACTTATAGTTACTATGCTTTGAAACAGCTCAATCATTCATTACCTTGTACATGATGGCTTTTTAGGCCTTCCAAACTGCTAGTGACTTACCATCGATCTTGCATTTTTATATTTATTTTGCATATCTTTTCACAAGTATTTAGGTAGTGGGAGTTGGACTGGAGTAAATCCCATGGAACACGTGCTGGACACCCCAGGCAACTTTTGATGACATGTGTGGCTAAGAACCGATGGGTTTGTCTCTTCATCCCTCACCTCATAACAGATTTAGGGAAAGGAGATGCTGAATCAAAAATGTGTCAGAAAGGACTGGCCACTAAGTTAGGAAAAGTGGGCACTCAGCGGATTTTAAAAGGAATGATTCTACTCTCTAGACCACTATGTCTCTTCCCATCCACTGACCATGTCTTCAAGTCTCTCCCTGGAGGACTGTGGGAGAATATAGTTATCTCCCCTACGGCAACATAAATGTCAAACGTTGACAGCTAAATTATACGTGTTGGCCAAGATGAGTTTGAGTCTGTGCTTTGGTTCATTGGTTTCACCTTCTGCTTTGTTTTTTTTCTATTTCTTTTTCTTGAGACAGTTAGCAAACCTTGAGATAAACATTTTCAACCTTGTAGGCAGCTGTGTGAGTTTGAAGGTTTTAGAGCTCCTGGGTCCTCTTATCCTTATGGCTGTATTTCAGGAGTCCCCAGCAATTAGGCCACAACTTGGAAAAAATGACCATCAACAGGAAGATGAACCCAATTCTCTGACCTGGAGGGATCTGATTGGACAGTGTACAGATGAGGTGAAGGTCAAATGCTGATTTAGTAGTCTTACAAAATGTTTCATGCTTTGTTGTATTATATTATCAGTCTCCTGGGAGAATACCACAATAGTTATAAGTTACTGCTAATTGTTTAAATCTTTGACAGGGAATGCTTGTGAGTCTCTTGTGCTTAAGTGTGGAGGAAATAAATAAGTGTCATATCTAATTTTCATCGCACTTTCTACTTTTTCCTTTTGGGGAAACTCTAGATATGAGCCAAACCTAAGTTTTAAGTGATTCTCCCCGGAACTCTGCATTAGGGATATAAAGAGTGAAATAATTTAGTAAATTTAGGCCTCTTTCTTGAGAGGCCAGCATCTTTCAGTATTGACCCTGGTCCCTATGTGTGGGTCTTCAGTTGATTAGAGTCCCTTAATGGAGAGGGAAAGAGCAAATGCCTTAGTCTTTGGGCCTAGAAACAGGGTCTTCTTGTTAGCATTTATATACATACGTGGTATCTCCCCAGTAGAAATGCAGGCTCCTTCAAGGCAAAGAATATTATTTTTCTGTCTTTGTATATTCAACTCCTAACAGCACCTGGTTTTAGTAGGCCTTTAATAAGTGCTTGTTGATCAGTTGATTGATTGTATCACTGATCAAGTAGATCAGTAATCCTTAATAGGAAAAAAACTGTCTTTCATCTATTTAAGTCCTACAGTTTCTATGTCTTTAGGGCGATACAGTAATTGTGCATATGAGGATGACTAGGAATTGTTGAAAGATTCAAAAGTAATTTAAAAACATTAGAAATTAAATTATTTTTAGTATATCCTTTATGAATTTTGAAAAATTATATGCTGATTCTTTGAAAATTGGTCATCTATGTATGATAATTTGATTAACCACAATATTCAATTACAACAGTACTTCATTCTTAAGCAAGAAGTTACTGTAAAACCAACAAATATAATGATGGGTTAAATAATTAACTTGGGAATTTGAATGTCTGAATTTGGGAAATTATTCAATGCTTTTAATGATCCCAGACTTCTCACAAAGACACTCATCTTTCTATCATCAATATTCTTCATGTGATGCTATATGGCTGTGAACCATGGAATGTGACAATCTCTAAAGAATAAAAGTTAAAGGTCACCCAAAGGACAAGAAAGAGATACATGATTGTGAATAGGCTGCAACACATTACTAATGAAGAATTATGTAAGAGTTACAGGGTAAAGGATGCCATAAGAGAGTCATATGGCAATCAAGAAAATTGTCATTCTTAATTGGTGTACTAAAAGGTAAAAGCTAATTTCCTAGTCTTTTTCTTTTCAGTTCTGAGAAATGGAAATTCAGGAAGTAGGCATGAAAAAGATGTCTTCACAGTGAGCACCCCATAACATTTACTATAACTATTTAGAAATCCTTGGGTTTGATCAAAAATATAGTCATATTTTCAAAAGCAAAGAATCAATTTTTGTGTAAGAATACTACTTTTTATGCTTTTAAAATGCTAGCTGAAATGACAAAATTAAAAGTACATAGTTTGATTTTCTATAAATATTCTAATATTTGTATATATAGATAAATCTTGTTATTAACTTATGACTCTATGCTTATAATTCTAAAAACAATAACACTCCATTTCCCACTGTAGTATATCTGCTGTTGACAGAGTTCATTTTGATATCTTTTAAAGTGTTACATATTTCACAATTTCCTTCAAATGTTTTTGATGTCTCATTCTGAATTACAAAAGCATATCAACTGGAGGAAATAGAGGTTTAGAAAAATCACAGAATTAAATAAAGAATGGGAAAAATATTCAGAATTAAGTGGTAGATCTAGAAATTGATTAAGATACAGTAACCTTAGTATTGTTAACAACCCTGAAAACTTAGAAAAACAAAAGAATATAAACATTTCTATCTTTGGAAAAGGGGAAGTCCAAGTTTAGAGAGGTTAGGGCCTGGAGCTATGAGTTAGTTGGCAAAGGGATCTTACAGGTGAGGTAACTCTTAGTAACCTTTTTTGCAACTTATAGACTTAGAGAGGAACCTAGAGAGAACTGACAAGATAAAAGACGTGTTCAGGGTAATATAGCCAGAATTTATCAGTGGTAGAATTGAAACTCAGATCTTCTTTGCTTCAAGGCCAGCTGTCTATCTTCTAGGGCACTACAATGTCTCTTAAGTGAGGATTAATGTAGAAAAATAATAAGAAAGTTTATATTCTCTTCTGATGGAGGAAAATATACCTCTAATTGTTGTAAAGCTAAATGTTAAGGGTCTAAATTATCCCATAAAATGAACAGGCAAGGAGATAACATATTTATTCCACCTATGGAAGAGAGGAATGGTTTTATCAGTCAAGGAAATTAAAGATATTATTAGAGACAAAGTTAATGAATTTTATTATATATGGGTAAAATGATTTATTACACCAAAGATTACTACTTCTAAAATAAAAAAAATAAACAGATTGAGAATATACTAGCAGTAAATATATAAAAATTTGATAACTAGAATACATATATATGTGTGTGTACCTAAATACATATGTATATTTATATATGTACATATATAAATATACATACATATTTATGTTTATATACACATATACACTTCTCACAGGAATAGTTATCCAAGGACATAAATAGCTACTTTTCAAGGTATACAAACTGTTAATCACCAAATAAAACAATAATTCCAGCTCAAACTGTAAAACAATGACTTCTTTGTATAAATGAATAAGTAATACTGAGTAAGTAATAACTAAATAAGCAATTTTTCATAACTTGATGAGTACCACAAAAATATGGGCTAGTTCTTAGTATCACAATAAAGAAAGCATTTGGAAACATATAGAAGTTGTTTCTATGGAAAAGCAGTGGTGGTTATTTTCAGGTTTTCTAATTCACAGGATATTAATATTGAAATGAATCCTTTTGTATATCCTTCTTGTATGTCCTAGGCAGTCAAATACAAAGAGTTGTCCAACTTATCCCATATATATATATATATATATATAAGTTTGCAAATGAAAGATCCAGAAAAATGAAATGATTTTGTTCAAGGTCAGAGAGATTGCTAATTGCAAAAGCTAGAACTTGAATCCAAGTCTTTTGACTCTGTTCTAGTGTTTTCATTAGTATGTCATGCCATTTAAGCAAATCTCCAAGGTACCAGACTATTTCCAAGGTATAAGGCTGTAGAGAGCATGGAATTTTGCCAAGGTCAAAGGGCACACAGAATGAGTTGGGTCAATATTAACAAATACTTCTATTTGTAAGTAGTAGGCAGCTTTGGGGGTATGTGTAGTCAGCTACCTGATCCTCTAAAGCCAGTGGAAAATCTTAATAGCTCCTAAATGAAAGCCAACATTCGATTTCAGTTTCTGAACAGAATTCAAACATACTGAATTTTCTATTTATTTTTCCATTCTAGCCTTTGAATGATGCCCTGGGTTCTTTAAGAACAAGGATTGTATCTTGCTTTGTGGTGTGCACAGCTCCTAGCAAACTAATGAGCACAGAATAGGTGGTCGATTTTTGTTGATTGAAATGGCTCTCTCCAACTTCTGTTCACACCGTGTTATTTTTCACCCAACTTATGAAGCAAGATTGACCTTTTGAAATCCAATTTAACTTTAACAAAATTCTGGACTTACAGTCAACCATTTTTTTCATTTATTGATTCAAATATTTATTGATGGAAAACCTATAGTTGATCATCATCTTATGCAAAAAAGCTTCCTCCCCTGAACAAAGTAATTTCCCTATCATCAGTCTGTGTCATGTTCTCTAACTCTATTCACACACTCAATTATCACCTATTTACAATCAGATAGCAATGGACATCATTACTACCCTCAGTCATCATTTTAGCTTGTTTTCAAAAGTGACTCTGCAAAAGAAAAATTTCTTCCGTATCTTACAGGAGCTGACTTTCTTTTTTTCAGGACTGAACTCCATATATCCCACTATAGGTACTCAAATCTCTGTTGAATGATTCATTGGAAAAGAAAGGACTATATGATAGAGGTAACTTTACCATGCTTCTCTCCCATCATACCCTTCTTTGAGATATCTCTAGTTTCTCAAAAGTAGAATTAGATAGTGAAGTGAAACAGTGTGAGCCATTTCAGAAGACCAGCCTGTAAACCTGGTGGACTTCTCATTGTTCCCTTATTTTTAACAGGCATAATGATCTCCCTGTCTTGTAGTGTCAACACTTCAGAAGAAAGATTCTCTACCCATTATGATGTTTTAGTACTGGAACAGGTCATTTATTAATACTGATCCTCTAGAAAGTGGGGAAAATGTTATTCAGTTAAGGCCTCTTAAAACTTTTTTGTATGCAGAGAGGAAATTCATGCCCTTGAAATGCTACTAACCTCAAAGGTTTACATTGTGTAGATTTTCAGAGTGACTTCAACTTGGTCTCATTCCAAGAAGAGTCAGAAAGGACAAATGGCAAAGCCATTGGACTATGACAGGCTGTGCAGACTGTTTGAGATGAGAAAGGTAAAATGGGATTATTTCTTTATTGCTTACCTTGAAAACTTACAGAATACTTTTTATCAGGTTTTGAAGTTAGAGGAAAACTGAAATTGAAGGATTTTATACTTTTACAGGCATGGTTGATGTCTTATATTTCTATCAGAATTAAGGCAGTCAATTCTTTGGGGTTTGTTTCCAAGGAAGAATTAATGTAGTAGGATGTCTTGCGTCCACACAAATAAGTGGAATGGGTTATCTAAATGTTTGACATAAATGAAAAAGAGAAGTGAAATAATCTAATACCCTCTTGAATAGAATGAAATACTGTCCTACCTCATTTAGCTTCTCCTTAAGCTTAGCCTTATGGCACCAGAACAGAAGATAAAAATGTTTACTGTTTGGAACACACTATTGATGAGAGGTCAGAGAGCACTGGCTGCAGTGATTCCACTCAGAAGGATATGCTTACAGTGCAATACTACCACTACCCCACAACATCTATATAACTTCTCTCCTGTGAACATACCTTATTTACTGGGTAGAATGACTTGTCTGTGCTTTTTCACCACCTACCTGTCCAAAACTTACCTCAACCAAGAAGTCCTCCCAGATTAATGTTACTCATCACTTATCAATGCAACTCTTTGTAAGAGCAAGAATCCAGGAAAGTACCAAGAACTGTGGCAGGTGCTCCAGGGAATAAAAAGAGAAATATGACACTTTTCTTGCTTTCAAGTAGCTTAAAATTCAGTAAGGGGATGAGATATCTATATGACTATGTAGCATTTATGATACTCCATCTATCGATCCCATGGTGTCCCCAGAATAGCTACTCCAGATTCAAGGTCTTCTTTGGGTCCACATCTACTAAAAATGGTTCTCTATTCCTTATTGATGCATGTTTTTCTTCTATTGAACCAGAGGAAACAATTTATTTGAAGCAAAAGTATTTAATGAAAAAGCTCAATGAGATTTGCAAGAGAACATTCTTCCCCTAAATGTAGAGTACACTTTCCCACAAATATATGCCCCATGAGAGTAATAATTAATAAAGATCATACATAAGGAGCCTACTCATGGAGTATATTTGAGGAGGGGCAACTCCTACATGCAATGATTAAGGATCCCTTCTGCTGTCTTCTCAATGCTGTCACTTGATCTGTTCCTACTTGGGTGTGGTCTTTGCTGGGCATGTTGCTCTGTGAGGCTCACTAAGCCTTTTCTTCAAAGGGCACAACATCTCTGCTGGTCCTATCCCTTTGATGTGCGTTGCTCCAACAGGCTCTGCTGGTCTGGGGCTCTAGTCTCCACTGGTTGCCCTTTTGGTCCCAGTATCTTTCTTCTGGGTCTGCTCTTTGCTGCTACTATCTTTTGGGCTTGCCTCTTCAGGACCAGCCAAGTCATCTCTGCTTCAGGCTGCTAGGGTATAATGGCTAGAACCTTCTCCTTTTTAAGATAGTACTGAGAGTTCTTTAGTCATAGCCATTATTAGCAGTTAACAAAAGAGACAGAGGTGTCCCAGGCTAAGATTAGAGATTTGCTTCCTGATTATTACATCTAGGTCAGAAATCAAAGCCTTTTGTTACACATAATGGTCTAGTTCAAGGTTCAGACAATCTTATACATCCCCGAATTCCTCTAATACTCCAAATGAATTTAAGCCAGAGAAAAAGGTACACCGATAGCTCCGAACCCACAACCCATAGAACGGCTACAGGGAAGTAACTCACGGCAAATTCTGCACCCAGAGGCCACGGAACATTGGAGCGAGGGAGATTTCTGTTCCAGAGAGACCTGCAAACCTCTCGCAAAAGGTCCTTCACGCTGCGGACTGGGTGCCAGGACTGGGAGCTGAGTGCAGCCCTGCAGTGGTCGCGGCACCAAGAGGAAAAGATCCGAGCAGGCTTCAGGGACAGGATCTCCAGCGGCCACGTGGGTCCCTCCACCCACAGAGGGACCTGCAAACCTCTCCCGAGGGGTCCTTCGCGCTGCGGACTGGGTGCCGGGACTGGGAGCTGAGTACAGCCCTGCCGCGGCCGCGGCACTGAGAGGAAAAGATCCGAGCGGGCTTCAGGGATGGGATCTCCAGCGGCCATGCGGGTCCCTCCACCCACAGAGGGACCTGCAAACCTCTCGCAAAAGGTCCGTCGCGCTGCAGACGCGGAGCCCAGCCCAGACCTGCCGCGGCCAAGGCACCAAGAGGTACAGATCCGAGCAGGCTTCAGGGACGGGATCTCCAGCGGCCGCACAAGTCCCTCCACCCACAGGTGACGGGGGTCGGTGAGAGAGTCTCTTTGGCGGGTCGAGAGGGGAGTGGGGTGCCCCCATAACTCAGGCCCCCCCGGGAGGTAGAAGCTGAGAGGCGGCCGCAGACCGGGGCTCCCCAAGCTGGCGGGAGCCTGGATCCATTGTGGAAGGTCTGTGCATAAACCCCCTGAGGGAACTGAGCCTGAGAGGGGGCCCTGCCCCGACCTCAGCACCTGAACTTAATCTCACACTGAATAGCAGCCCTGCCCCTGCCCAAAGCTCTAAGGCTGGAAGCAGCATTTGAATCTCAGACCCCAAACGCTAGCTGGGAGGATCAGGAGGCGAGGTGGGTGTGAGGAGAATATTCAGAGGTCAAGTCACTGGCTGGGAAAATGCCCAGAAAAGGGAAAAGAAATAAGACTATAGAAGGTTACTTTCTAGGTGAACAGGCATTTCCTCCCTTCCTTTCTGATGAGGAAGAACAATGCTTACCATCAGGCAAAGACACAGAAATCAAGGCTTCTGTGTCCCAGCCCACCCAATGGGCTCAGGCCATGGAAGAGCTCAAAAAGAATTTTGAAAATCAAGTTAGAGAGGTAGAGGAAAAGCTGGGAAGAGAAATGAGAGACATGAAGTCAAAGCATGAACAGCAGATCAGCTCCCTGCTAAAGGAGACCCAAAAAAATGTTGAAGAAAATAACACCTTGAAAACTAGCCTAAC
Source organism: Notamacropus eugenii (assembly GCF_028372415.1). Taxonomy (NCBI): domain Eukaryota; kingdom Metazoa; phylum Chordata; class Mammalia; order Diprotodontia; family Macropodidae; genus Notamacropus; species Notamacropus eugenii. Next base: position 192,416,665 of record NC_092874.1, read on the forward strand.
TCAAGTGGCAAAAGAGGTTCAAAAAGCCAATGAGGAGAAGAATGCTTTCAAAAGCAGAATTAGCCAAATGGAAAAGGAGATTCAAAAGCTCACTGAAGAAAATAATTCTTTCAAAATTAGAATGGCACAGATGGAGGCTAAGGACTTTATGAGAAAGCAAGAAATCACAGAACAAAGCAAGAAGAATGGAAAAATGGAAGATAATGTGAAATATCTCATTGGAAAAACAACTGACCTGGAAAATAGATCCAGGAGAGACAATTTAAAAATTATGGGACTACCTGAAAGCCATGATCAAAAGAAGAGCCTAGACATCATCTTTCATGAAATTATCAAGGAAAACTGCCCTGAGATTCTAGAACCAGAGGGCAAAATCAATATTCAAGGAATCCACAGAACACCGCCTGAAAGAGATCCAAAAAGAGAAACTCCTAGGAACATTGTGGCCAAATTCCAGAGTTCCCAGGTCAAGGAGAAAATATTGCAAGCAGCTAGAAAGAAACAATTCAAGTATTGTGGAAATACAATCAGGATAACACAAGATCTAACAGCCTCTACATTAAGGGATCGAAGGGCATGGAATAGGATATTCCAGAAGTCAAAGGAACTAGGACTAAAACCAAGAATCACCTACCCAGCAAAAGTGAGTATAATACTTCAGGGGAAAAAATGGTCTTTCAATGAAACAGAGGATTTTCAAGCATTCTTGATGAAAAGACCAGAGCTGAAAAGAAAATTTGACTTTCAAACACAAGAACGAAGAGAACCATGAAAAGGTGAACAGCAAAGAGAAGTCATAAGGGACTTACTAAAGTTGAACTGTTTACATTCCTACATGGAAAGACAATATTTGTAACTCTTCAAACATTTCAGTATCTGGGTACTGGGTGGGATTACACACACACACATACACACACGCACACATACATAGAGACAGAGTGCACAGAGTGAATTGAAGAGGATGGGATCATATCTTAAAAAAAAAATGAAATCAAGCAGTGAGAGAGAAATATATTGGGAGGAGAAAGGGAGAAATTGAATGGGGCAAATTATCTCTCATAAAAGAGGCAAGCAAAAGACTCATTAGTGGAGGGATAAAGAGGGGAGGTGAGAGAAAAACATGAAGTCTACTCTCATCACATTCCACTAAAGGAAAGAATAAAATGCACACTCATTTTGGTAGGAAAACCTATCTCACAATACAGGAAAGTGGGGGAAAAGGGGACAAGCAGGGTGGGGGGGATGATAGAAGGGAGGGCATGGGGAGGAGAGTGCAATTCGAGGTCGACACTCATGGGGAGGGAAAGGATCATAAGAGAATAGAAGTAATGGGGGACAGGATAGGATGGAGGGAAATATAGTTAGTCCTATACAACACAACTATTATGGAAGTCATTTGCAAAACTACACAGATTTGGCCTATATTGAATTGCTTGCCTTCCAAAGGGAAGGGATGGAGAGGGAAGGAGGTAAAGAAGTTGGAACTCAAAGTGTTAGGATCAACTGTCGAGTAATGTTCTTGCCACTAGGAAATAAGAAATACAGGTAAAGGGGTATAGAAAGCTATCTGGCCCTACAGGACAAAAGAGAAGACAGAGACAAGGGCAGAGAGGGATGATAGAAGAGAGAGCAGATTGGTCATAGGGGTAATTAGAATGCTTGGTGTTTGGGGGGGGGAGGGGATAAAAGGGGAGAAAATTTGTAACCCAAAATTTTGTGAAAATGAATGTTAAAAGTTAAATAAATAAATTTAATTAAAAAAAAAAGAAAAAGGTACACCAAGGAGTCAGTCAGGATTCTCCACCAGACAAACCTGAATTCCTCTCTTAATTACACATATCTTTCAGCAGCAAAGACTGAGTGGGCTTCGGTGTTGTATTTGGGAAAACAAAGATCTTAGTGTCCCCAATAGTCCTTACAGTATTCCCAAGGGGATAAGTACATAGGAGAAGTCAAAAAGAGCAGCATAGGAAATTCAAGTAGGTAGGGACTACTCTATCAGGGGCCATTAGGGAAAACTTTATGGAGGAAGTGGCAGCTAAATGAGTTCTTTAAGAAAAAGAAGAATTTAAGTAGACAATTTCATGCATAGGGAATAGTGTTTACATGAAGGTGGGAAAAGACAGAATAATATTTAGGAATTATTAGTACAGTTTGACTCCAGTGTTGAGAGTAAAGGGGATTAGACTGAAACAAAACTGGTTAAGGTATATTGGAGTCAGATTGAATGTCAAATTTAAGAGTTTACATTTTACTTGGTAGGGCATGAGGAGGCACTGAAAGTGTTTGAGTGAGGGAGTGATATGATCAGAGAGAACAGTGCACTAGGAAGAGTATGTAGGTAGAAGTATGAAGGGGTCTTTGCTTTTCTGATCCATTGACCCCTCCTTATTCTCCAAGGTCATAGCCATACTTTGATTTCACTTGCCTGTATTCCCAGTCGACACCATAATCTGTCATATTAATAGTTCACTGACCATTACTCTAGAATCTCTCACCTCCTGTACCTTTCACTATTCCCATCCTGCAGATTTCTTTCTCTGGATAACCCTCACCAATGACTCTCTCAAATGGCTTACTCATTACAAAATCCAATGGACTTTTAAAAAAACTTATATTCCTTAAGCACTATACACTATTAACCTTTTTCTGTATATATATTCTTCCTTACTTTCAGAGATACCACAATGTCCCAATTTTCTCCTACCTTTTTTTAGTAGCTCTTTCTCCTGCTCCTAATCCCTTAAGGTAAATATCCCTCACATCTCTGTCCTCTCTGTATACATTGTCCCTGGGAACTTCATGTAGTTTCATTCTTATATAACTTCAAGTATCCATAAGAGAAAATTTGACTACATCAGTCCCGTATTCAATGGGGATAGACTATTTATGGCCTCTAGAATAAAAAATGTAGGCTTCTTTGTTTAGCTTTTAAAGTACTTTATAACCTGACCCCAATCTATCCTTGTAACCTCATTGTACAGTATTCTTTTCTCATGCACTCTGCAATGCAGCTAAACAAGCTTTCTTCCTATTTCTCATATATGACGCTCTATCTCTCATCTCTGTATGTAGTAGCAAGTACTCTAGCACATCCAGGATAGCCTGCTAATACACGTTCTTTGATCTACTTTTCTAAAGGAAAGACAACTTTTAAAAGAGTCAACAATCTTACTTTAATAACAGAGAAGTAGAAAGAAGTGTATAGAAAATACAAGCAGAGAAATTAGCTCAGAGATTAAACAGATAGGGCTTCAACTGTATGAATAAGGCAATACAACAACTTATATACACCACCAGACCAGGAGAGCACCAACATCTGAGTAGTTAGAGGGAAGGGGATCTTAACAAATAGCTACTCAGAGTCCGGTCCAGAGAATCAAAAGTTTCTTCTCATGAATGAGCCCCCAAAGCAAAATGCCAACCTCCCAGAATATATAACAAAGACTCACCCATAACTGGCTCAATGCCAGAAGGCACAAAACCTATGTGACTTAGCACAGCTGTGAATTATCAGGGTTCAAAGGACATTGATCCTTCAGATGTTTACAATTTAGCATGAGCCTGGGAAACCGAACTCTAGAAAGAAAACAACAAAAAATCCCACTTGACTTACACTTACACTGCACTATTCCTTATTCCTGGATTATACTCCATTCTAACTTGTGCCTCACAGAATCCTGTTTCCAAGGGCCACCTTGTCCATGAAATCCTTTCTGATTTCTCCTACTATTAGTGTCCTCCATCATAAATTACATTGTATTTAATGATTTTGTGTTTATTTGCATTTATCTTCTTCACATTTATTCTGCATATACTCAAAACATGTATTTATCTCCTCTGTTAGGACCAGGATCCTTAAGAATAGGGATTATTTCTTTTCCCTGTATTTGTATCCCTAGTGTCTAGTACAGTGTTTGTGTACATATCAGTGCTGAATAAATGCCTGTTGGTTGATTAATTTATTCAGATCCCTCTCAAATCTATGTAATGTGGATGTCCAGCTATTGTCCTGGGTCCTTATCGCCCTCTATATGCAGTCCTCTATTCTGGTACTGATAAATATGGCATGATATTCCTATTGCTGCTACTGAGGAAAATTTTGATCCTGCATTGATGACATTTCCTTAAAAAGGTTAAAGAATAATAGATTCACAAACCAAGAGCTGGAAGAGATGTTAGCAACCATCTAGTCCCTTCCTCAGGTTTTACAGATGGTGAAATTGATGCCTGGAGTGGTTTAGTGACTTATCCATTGTTATACAGGTGGTCAGTGTCAGAGCTGGGCTTCGAAGCCAGGTTCTTTGGTTCCAAGTCCAGTTTTCTCTCCAGTGAGCCATTAGGTGGAACTTCCTTAAAAAGGTTAAAGGAATCTTTGATAATGTATAAATCCTTTGTTATGTCCTGGATACTTATTTTCCCATTTACATGATGATCCTATCTGTTCATAGTTAGGGTAGACACTAATGACCAATGAGAGAAATGATTATTTTAAATATTATATTAATAACCAATTATTAAATTAGGATCAAGGCTTTTCCTTTCTATTCCCTCATTCAAGGACCTGCCCTTGTAGGTCATTTAGCTAGTCTCTGAAGGACATTGCTGATAGATGAGATTGCCCAACTCCTCTGGGTACATGCTCTGTGATCTTGGGTGGGCCCTTACTCCACTAGAAGACCTTACAAACAGAATCCAGTCTAGACAAGTTTTTACCCTTAGGAAATAAGCTCCTTGGAACCTTCTATTAGAATTTAGAGTAGCTCAGCTTATAAAGGAGAAAACCAACCAGAATGGTCTGAGTAGAGAGGGATTCCTTTGTCCAGATTGTTGGAGGTGACTGAGTCTCATGATCAATTCATGTTCTCAGCAGGAGGAGTTGAAGATTTTTAGCCCACTTCCTCATTAATATGTCCATCCCCTTATCAATTGATCACCAATCAGGGTTGATTTTCAACTATTAGGGGCACCTCCTTTTCCAAAGATGTTTAAACATCCAGGGATCTCCATCATTTTGTCTTTGGTAAGGAGAGAGACCCCTGACTATAAATTTGATTATTTGCTGGCCTAATTAATAAATTGATTATTAATTACCCAGAAGCTCTAACTCTCAGGATTCTCATTCTTCACACCTTTAAAGGGAGGTCAGAAGGCTACGGCTTAAAGAAAGGGAAAAGATCAGACCAAGGAGGTCAGAAAAAGAGATGCAGGAAAAATATTTGTGGACTTGGTTCCCTGAAGGGAAATATAATTAGCAAAGCAATTCTTTCAGGGTAGAAATGTAGCCCCTGAAATGGCAGCAAAAGGGTGTCAGCTTTGGAATGATGGAGAGTTCTGGGACTAAGTAGAATACATCCTAGACTGGTCTGGGTTCTTGTATTGTTCTGAGTTTCTGGATTCAGTGGAAGAATTCCTCAATCAAACAGGATCCTATCGGGGAGTAATAAAGATCAGAACCGTAATGTAGAGAAGTAAATTCAGACTTTGTGCTTTAATGGCATTATGAATTATGTGGGAAGTGGGAGAGTTGGTGGAGTGGGAGGGGAGTTAATTCTATGCTCCCCAAGTGCTTTTCTATTGTGGGTGGGCTGCATCCAGGGTGGCAATGTATAATTGTCCCTACAGAAGTGGGACTAAGTAGAAAGGGAAGAAAGTTACCTTAGTGGTTTTTGTATCTAACATTTTCTACTTTTCTCAGCTTATTCTGAACTTTAGTGTTAGCACCATTTAAAAAATTAATTAATTTTTCGTTTTCAACCTTCACTTCTATAAGATTTCAAGTTTTAAATTTTTCCCCCTTCCTCTCCTCCCCCACTCAAAGATGGTATGCAATCTGATATAGGCTTTACATATACATTCATATTAAATATATTTTCACATTAGTCATGATGTAAAGAAGAATTAGAACTAATGGGAGAAACCATGAGAAAGGAGAAACAAAACAACCAAAGAAAAAGAGAGCAAACAGTATGTTTCCATCTCCATTCAGACTCCAAAGTTCTTTCTCTGGATGTAGATGGCATTTTCCATCATGAGTCCTTTGGAGTTGTCTTAGATCCTTGCATTGCTGAGAAGAGCTAATTCTATTGTTGGTCATTGCACAATGTGGCTGTTACTATGCACAGTGTTCCCCTGGTTCTGCTCACTTCACTCAGTATCAGTTCATATAAATCTTTCTAGGTTTTTCTAAAGTCCATCTGCTCATCATTTCTTGTAGCACAACAGTATTCTATTACATTCAAATACCACCAATAACACCATTTTTTATAGGTTCATGCTATATTTTTTCACTAATCTTTCACTACCTGACACTTTTTCCATCTTCTAAACATCTTTTCAAAAATCTAAGTTTAGTACCAATCTTGCTTTTTTGTTGTTAGATTAAATACAACCTGCCCTTTGTTGAATATATCATATTTGCCTGAGTGCTTACATTGAAGTTGAGGGTTCCTTTTCAATTTTGTAAACAATTAGATATGAACTAAATTCTGATGTTAGGGAGATAGCATCAATACCAACACAAAAGGCATTAAAGTCCCAGGACAATTCCTGGGCACCTCCACCGTGTGTGTATGTTCCCAGCCTTGCCTTGTTTCTGAAACCTGGTCCTGGGTCTCTTCCTGGACATCCCACAATGCTTGTTCAGTGTGATGCCTTAGGGAATGGGCAATTTGCATAAAACATTATATGGAAAGACAGGGTGAATAGGTCTTTCCCCAATTTCATCTGTAGTAGTGACTACAATCTGGACCCAGCAAGTAGAATTATATGCAACACCTATTTATCCAAGGAGTGACCAACAGAACTTCCTTATTTGTAACTATCTATAAGACTTATGTGATTCTGTATACCTAAGATAGTATAAATAAAAGTGAATGGAACTTTTGAAGTCTCATCCTGGATAAGGCTTATGAAGACAGGCAACTCTTTTTGCAGAAGCTTGTCAGAGTTTCCATTTCCTGCTGTAAATGTGAATGTGTCCATCTAATTTTTTTTTTCTATCACTGTCTATAAAAGTTCTTTTTGTTACTGTTGTGGTTCTCCTCCTGGAGAATTCAAACTCAGACTCTTTGCAGGCAATGATGTCTCAACAGTGGATTGCATCTTTTCCCCAAGACCTGGTTTCTTGCTCTGATTAAATTATTTATGTAACATTCAATCTCCCAAGTTCAAAACCTTGGTGTTTTCTTGGAATCTGCCCTTTCCCTCACTTTTTAAATCCAATCAATAACATTAAATCCTACCCATTCTACCAAAAGATTTCTTCACAGTCATACAGATATTCATTGCTATCTGCTTGTACTACTGCAATAATCTTTTACTTTCGATTTCCATCTCTAATCCAACCTTAACTCCAACACCAGAATAATCTTTCTTTTCCTTAGAAATTATGCTTTGTCTGTGCTTTCATCTTTATATTATTGCAGGCAGGGGACTAGGGAATTGTGGGGGAGAAATATAATCCTCCAGATTCAACCCTCCTTTGTAACAAAGAAATATAATTAAGCAAGAACACCACATACAATGACCATTGAAAATGTAGTCTGCTCCTTTATGGACTTCTCTCCATTTCCTCCTTTCTTAAAGGAGATATGCTCCATTGTCTGTTCTACAGGATCATTAGTGTTTTTTCAATTACTCAGAATTTAATTATCTGTTAAGGATCATTTACAGTTATAGACATTATATATGTTATTCTTTAGGTTCTGTATATTTCATTCTAAGTTTATACTCTCTTCTCACATATTCGGCTTATGAAAAATAGCAAATTCCAATACTTTATTCCTCCTTCCTCCACTAGTGTTTCCTTTCACCTCCTTCCTCTTTCCTGTCTTCAAATTCTTAGAACAAAATCAGTCTATTTCTAGGATCACTATTTTTCTTATATAATTTCCTTGCTATCTTTTGAAAACATCAAGTTTCTGAAGGAACTTTTATTTCTTTTCTCTTTATTAGGTTATTAACACTACATAGTCACATAATTCCTTTCAATTACCTAAATAAATGTACCTTTCTAAATTTTTCTGGATTGTTGTGTTTGTACTCTGATCTTTTCCTCAGAAAATTCTTGAAAGATCAATTCCCCCTTCACCACCCCTTTTAGGATTATAGTCAGCTTTGCTGAATAAGTTGTTAGTTGTAAGTCTATAGCCTTTTGAATATTATATCAAAGATCTCCTGCCATTTCTAGTAGAAATTGTCAGATCTTGTGTGATCCTGGCTGTATATCTTGGAACTTGAACTCCTTTTTTTTCTGGATGCATGTAATATTTTTTTCTTGGATGTGAGAGCTCTGCATAACAATCTACATGACAGTTGGCTATGACAATCTTGGGACTTTTCCTTTGGGAATTTATTTCAAGAGGTAATAGTGAATTCTTTCTATATTCACTATTCTCCATGATTTTAATAGGTGTGACCAGTTTTCATTTATCATGGTTTTTTTGTGATATAGTATTCATATTGTTTTTAAATTGTAGTTTTCAGGAAATCTCATGATTCTTAAGTTATGTCTTTTTGATTTGTTTTTATATCAACAAGATAGTGTATATTTTCTTTTATTTTTATTAATCTTTTGAGTTTGTCCTTGATTTTTGTCCATTTCTTGATGTCTCATAGAATCATTAATTTCTACTTGATTTAATACAGTTTTCAGGGAATTCTATTTGGGTAAGTTGTAGTACCTAAATATTTATTCTGCTTCTGATTCTTTCCTCAAGAGTTTTAATTTCATTTTCTCTCTTGCCAAATTTATTCTCTCTTTCTTTTGAGGGATCTCTAGATTTGCAATGAGTTACAGTACTGGTTGGTGTTTTAATTGATTTACTGCTATCTTCAACTTTATTTCCTGAACTGGAGCTTTGCTGGATCCAGGGTCTACCCTATCCTATACTTTCAAATCGGGTATTAGGCCCTGTTTGGCCTCAAACTGGGTCATTTGTGTTTCTGCTCTGACCTCTATCTCCAAGAATGAGGCCCCCTTGACTCTTTAAGGTTCAAAGTTTCCTGGGACAGAATTCTAGAGACCTAAGCTATCAAGGTGTGACACTACCCTGCAGTTGTTGTCACTATTTCAACCTTACTAGCCACTGCTGCTCCCAAAGGGCCCTTTTTGTAGATTTGTATAACTTTCCTAAGGGGCTCTTGGGCCCTCCATTTCTGCCGTATTCAGAGAGACAGAGAGACCTGCAGCAATCATTTAGCAATGTGATCAGTAATTCACTGATTATGCTAGAAGGCTGGGCTTGTTTGTCTGTGCTGGTGCTAATTTGGGGTTTTTAAGCTCCATTTTCTATTACCTGGCTGACTTTTTGTGTAGTGTGGGTGTGGCAGAAGTAATTTTCTATTTTCTCTTATTTCTTTTTAACTTCTTAATATTTCTTAATATCATTTTAAAATTTCTTATTCATTTATTTCTTAATCATTATTTACTCTGGTGCTAATTTTCTAGTGTTTGTTGGAGTGAGGGAATTCAGGAAGTCACCTTGGCTGAAAGTCTAAAGATTTAAATGAATCCTGTAGACATAGAATATAAAATCTTGGATAGAATCATTTTTGTGTGAACCACTTTGAAAATACTATGTGCTATAATGAAAAGAGTACTGAGTTGGGAGTCACCTGACATGGAGTGGAGTCCTTAGTCTACCACTAATTCCTATGTGACAATGGGCAAGGTATTTCCCAACTCTGGAATTCTAAGGTTGCATTGTTGGACACAAGGCTGTGTCAGTGACACACATCGGTGAGCTATCATCTGATGTATGAGTAAGTTAATGGGGACAGATGAATACATTGAGCAGACCTCTAGGATAATAGACCCCTTCTCAGGTAGTTTCCAGAAATTATGGTAACTGTTGCCTTACCTTCACTATCACCTTAACTGTTCCTACCCCTTCCTAGGATCCACTCCTTCTCTAAGAGTGCAAAAATAGCTTCTCCCTTTGGGGGAAATAAAGACCTCTTCATCTTAGATCTTCTCGCCTATGTTTAATTTGATATCTAGTTTCAAAGTATTGCCTTACCCCTATCTTCCATTATACTTCATATACCCCTTCTCCTCTCCAAAGTAAGGTAAATTTGGATGGCCAGAGGATGCCCAATTAACTTGGGGTTTAACTGGCTAGATTTCCTCCTCCCCTCTCCTCCTGTCTCTTCTCTCTCAAAACCTTAAATACTGCACTCTGAAGCCCATAGATTAGACAACAATAGGTCCCTGCTCAAGCTCCACTTAAAGGCTGTTTCCTGGACCCTCCTGGTTTGAGTGATTATCAATAGTAACTGTTGCTCTTTCCCTCCCAGCTTGATTTAATTATTTTTCTTTTGCTCGTTAAAGGGCACACCCCTTGATTACTTCTTAATCAGACCTGTTCACTGAACAAGGGCGTTATCTCACACTGAGTGAGTACCTGAATAGTCCTTAGACTAAAGGGGCCAAGGTCTCCCATTGCATCCTGGGCCATCTCTAGTCATCCAGATGAATATCTGGTCACTGGAGAAAGTGAGGCTTGTACAGTCCTCCCTCACTCAAATCAAAGTCAAGTACAAGTCATGTCATCATTTCTCTGATGTCATGATCTTCGAAAAGAAAGGATGAACACAACAACAACCCCACCTCCTTCAAAGCTTTACTCCTTCAGAGTCCCTGCTAAAGCACACTAGAAATAAAAACATACAGACAATATAATCAGTACAGAACATTAGAAATTATCCAAAGAGTGGGTCCTAAGAGGGTCCGGAGAAGGGTAAGTCTCCTGCTTTTCAAAAAAATGGAAAGTTTGCGAACTACAAGCTGTCCAAAAAGTCTTAGGACAGTTTCAAATAAGTTTGATTAATCCAATTTAACCTTGTAACTAATTAAATCAAGCTTAATTAAATCTGCACTAAGACTTTTGGGACATCCTGTATAGGCCCTTGAGGGGAACTGTGTTTCTTGGCAACCTCCTAGAATATAAAAGGTATAGAGTTGGGCTGTGGCCACGGCAGCAGCAGCGTTGTGGTGGCGACCGGCCAGTTTCTTCAGTGAATCTACAGAGCTATTTTCTCCGGAGTCCAGTCAGGCCTTACTTCAGCCATAAAGTGGTAAGTCTAGACTAGCTACAACAAATACAAGTCATGATGTCTGGTAAAGGGAGCAGCACGGATGGCAAAACAGACCTTGCGAATGGAAGCTTATCAAGCTGTCCTGAGGAAATGTCTGGGACAGAAGAGGAGAGAGAAACATCCTCAGGCATGGAGGTGGAGACTTCAGATCTAAGCCTGAGTCTAACTGCAGACGATGGGGGGGACCCCAACAGCACCAGCACAGAAAGCCGAGGCACAGACACAGAGAGCTCAGGTGAAGACGAGGACTCTGACAGCATGGAGGCCACTGGTCACTACTCCATTAATGATGACAGTTCAGAGGAGGAGGAGGAGGAAGAAGAGCAGCCCCGACGCGGGGTTCAGCGCAAAGGGGCCAGTCGTGAACAGGACTCATTAGATGATGAACGAGCTCTTGAGGACTGGGTGGCCTCAGAGACATCAGCTATGCCCCGACCCCGCTGGCAGGCCGTTCCAGCCCTGAGAGAGAGGGAGCTGGGCTCAAGTGCTTGTTTTGTTTATGAAGCTTGTGGAGCGCGAGTCTTTGTGCAGCGCTTCCGTCTGCAGCATAGGCTAGAGGGCCACACTGGTTGTGTCAACACCCTGCACTTTAACCAGCATGGTACCTGGCTGGCCAGTGGCAGCGATGACCTCAAGGTGGTGGTGTGGGACTGGGTTCGGAGGCGACCTGTATTGAATTTTGAGAGTGGCCACAAAAGTTACGTCTTCCAGGCCAAGTTCCTTCCCAACAGTGGTGACTCAACTATGGCCATGTGTGCCCGGGATGGGCAGGTGCGGGTAGCAGAGCTGTCTGCCACACAGTGCTGCAAAAACACCAAGCGTGTTGCCCAGCACAAGGGAGCCTCCCATAAGTTGGCTGTTGAGCCAGACTCCCCTTGTACTTTTCTATCTGCTGGTGAAGATGCGGTTGTCTTCACCATTGACCTCCGACAAGACCGACCAGCATCGAAACTGGTGGTGACGAAGGAGAAGGAGAAGAAAGTCGGGCTATACACAATCTCCGTGAACCCCGCCGACACTCACCAATTTGCAGTGGGTGGGCGAGACCAATTTGTGAGGATTTATGACCAGCGCAAAATTGATGAGAATGAGAATAATGGTGTACTGAAGAAATTTTGTCCTCACCACCTGGTAAACAGTGAGTCCGAAGCAAACATCACCTGCCTTGTGTACAGCCATGATGGCACAGAGCTCCTTGCCAGTTACGGTGATGAAGACATCTATCTCTTCAACTCTTCTCACACCAGTGGTACCCAGTACATCAAGAGATACAAGGGGCACCGAAATAATGCCACAGTGAAAGGCGTCAACTTCTATGGTCCTAAGAGCGAATTTGTGGTGAGCGGCAGCGACTGTGGGCACATCTTTCTTTGGGAGAAATCGTCCTGCCAGATCATCCAGTTCATGGAAGGGGACAAGGGAGGCGTGGTGAACTGTCTAGAGCCTCACCCCTACCTGCCTGTGCTGGCCACTAGTGGTCTAGACCAGGACGTCAAGATCTGGGCACCTACGGCTGAGGCTTCCACGGAGCTGACTGGGTTAAAGGATGTGATTAAGAAGAACAAACGGGAGCGGGACGAGGACAACCTGCATCGCACTGACCTGTCTGACCCCCCCATGTTCTGGTTCCTCATGCACCACCTGAGGCAGAGACGAAATCACCGGCGCTGACGGGAGCCCAGGGTCGGGGCCACAGATGGAGACTCAGATGAGTCCCCCAGCTCCTTAGATACATCGGACGAGGAGGAGGGCCCAGACCGGGTGCAGTGCATGCCATCCTGAGAGCCCTGAACTCCCTCGGGAGGGATGAGGGATGAGGGGTAGGGAAGGCGAGGCAGCTCTGCTTCTCAGTGGGGCATGAGGCTGCTCTCCTCCTGACCCACCCGAGGCCCTCACATTCAGCAGCGTTGCGCTTTGGACTTTTTGCTTTAGAAAAAAGACATTCAAGGGGGAAGAACAGACTCAAGGAGGGAGGGACACAAAACATTAAGATGCGCAAGGGGCAGGTTGAGTCCAGGAATGTGGTTGGATGGAGAGGTGCACGGGACTCTGCAAAAATGACCTCTCTCCAAATCTTTTCTTTTTCTTTTGTCTTCCTTTTTTTTTTTTTTTTGAGCCTGTCGTGTTAGTGTGTTTTTTTTTTTTTTTTTTGTGGGGGGGTAGGGGGGCAGAGAGTGGCAGTGTTACTTTTCCTCTCTTTCTTGTTTCTTTGGGGGAGAAGGCCAAGGCTGCTCAGCACCATGAAGCCAGAGTAGAAATGGAGGGGCCACTTCCTCTTTGGTTTAGGTTTTTTGATATTTTTTCTCTATTTTTTTTTGAAGCCTGGGAAAGTTGCATTTTTCTCCTCCTTTCTCCCCCCTTTCCCCCAATCCCTGCTTGTTCAGGGTAGTTTCCACTCCCCACTAGGACTGCTGCCTCTGTACCCCAACCATCCCACTCTCCTCTTCCCCTCTTTGTCATCCTTTACATATCAGTGTTTTGCACTTGATTTTGCCCTCTTCTTTCTCCTTTCATCTTCCACCTCACCACCTAAAGCAGGCTGGCTAAGAGGTGGGGGAGAGGGATGAGGATGGGGGGAGGGGGTGGGATAGGAAGAATGTTAACTTTTCTGTTACTTTTAAGGAAATGTATGTTCGGTGGCGGTGATGTCCCTTTCCCTATCACTGTTAAAGGTCTCATTTTATGTCTATAAATATATTAAAAAGCAAAAAAAAAAGTGTAGTTAATAGACATCTAGAAAAAAGTGGTAATTACAAAGAACCAGCACAGATAGCTTCATCAAGAACAAGTTATGTCAAATTAACTTCACTTCCATTTTTTTTTGTGAAAAATTACATAGGCTGGAAGTTTAGATTAATAGTAGATATAGTTTACCTAGATTTCTGCAATGCAGTTGTGAAAATCCTAACTGTTACCGTTATTGACAAGATGGAGAGATGTAACTTAGAGACAGTTGTGTAGTTATATTCAAAATTGGTTGAAAATCCAGACCAAAGAGGTACTTAATGCCATATAACTCATTTTATTAACACAATGATATTTAATTAATGTCAGCTTGGAATGAGGTCTCTGGTGGTTTGCCCCAGTGTTTTATATTTGGATCTGGGTTTTTAAAATTATTTTTTATTTACAATTTGACTGGGCTGGAGGGTTAACATCTTGTATGACATAGTTAAGATCTAAAGAAATCTCAAAAGGCTACAATGGTAGGTTGAATCTATAAGATGAAATGTAATAAGGGCAAATACATATCTATGACATATTGAGTTTACAATCTTCTGAAACCCCCAAATCTTTTTTCAAATAAACTGCTGCCAGCACAGCTAATGGATGTATGTTTTTGCATAATTTCACGTATAATTGATATCATTTCTTGCTTTCTCAGTGGGTGGGAGGGGAGGGAAAGAGAAAAGTCAGAGCTCAAAATTTTTCAAAAGAATGTTAAAAATAAATACAACAGGAATCCTGCCCCCTCTCCCCCCCAAGCTATTGGAAACAGGCTGTATGAAGCTAGGTGGGGTGTCCACAGTGAGGGAAATGAGTCCCCCAGTATCTTGGGTGGTCCTCCCACACCTGGAGTATTGCACTGATTTAGTCATTGCGTTTCAGGAAAGACATTGATAAGCTGAAAAATACCCAAAGGATTGACATCAGATGCAAAGGACCTTGAGATCTTGGTGTATGAGGGCTGAATGAAGGAGCTGGGAATGTTAAATCTACAGAAAAGACCAAAACGAGACACGATGTCTTACTTTAGATATTCCAAGTAGGGTTATATGGAAGAAGGAATATAATTGTTCTACTTAGGCCCAGGGGGCAGAACTAGTTGTCTTTTGTAGAAGTTTAAAATGGCAGAGTTAGCCCTGAGAGAAGTGAGAACAGACTTCATCGATGCATTTGGGCTCAGCTTACACAACCTCTTCATGAAAAGCTTGTTTCTGGGAGAATCATGATGAGATTATGGAGCATGCCTACACATTCTGTAACTGGTTCTGGTTGGCAAAAGATTGGGGGGAAAAAAGCCTTTTTAAAATTGCTGTGGAGATAGAATAATCAGTGATTTCAAAAAGGCCCGACTCATCTTCACCTGCCTCTTGGCTTTATTTCAGTTTGGAGGAGCTTTGTGATTCATTCTCTCTGGGGCATCCAGTGAGAGGGACCTCAGGGCCTTATTACTCTGAGGCCATTTAGCCTAGGGAAACAGGCCTCAGTCCTGGGCCTTGTTTCACATTCTTTTCTATTCTAGGTGCCAGGAGTGGAGTCTCTGAACATGAGAGAGTGAGCCACAGGAATCCAGAAATTAGAATCCAGATCAGCCCAGTATAGATGTCTCAAGGAACCAGGAGTCACTGTCTGGACCCTTAGCAGTAAAAGCTGAAAAAAGAACCAGCAGCAATGTGGCCTTTGGACATGAACTTGGAACCAATGCTGTTAGGAAATGAGATCAATTTTGAACCTGTTCTTTAGAGGCCAAGATGCCGTAGGGGAGAGTAGTTCCTCACAGGCAATGTTTAACAACTGTCTTTCCAGAAAAAGTCTCATTCACTTTTAAATTTAATCTATATTATTATTTTCTTCATCACTTTTTAAAATCTAGAAATCAACAAAACAATAAATCAAGTCCTGATGTGTAGTATTTGCTAATATTCAAGGTGTAAATGCTTGCACTGAAATTTTAATAATCAGCTCTCACAGCTAGTTCAAGCTGGTTAGCACACTTCTGCCTGTTGGTATTGGGGAAGAGGCTTGTACATGTGTTCTTAGTACATATTTAAATTAAACATCCCTTAAAAGCTGTCTGATATTAAGTTGTTAGATGGAACTGGAGTGCTGGTCACAGGCTTATACTGAATGGGGAGAAACAGTGGGGCCTCAAGATGATGACATTAGAGAAGAAAGACATGGCAACCTTCTTGGAGAATTCTAGAACTCTGTGGGGTCAGTAACAGCCTGGTTCTGAGAGAATGGGGTTGGGGCAAATATGTTCCAGTGTTTCATAAGTAAATTTTTGATGCTGAATTTTAAAAAATTACAGAATTTTTCTAGGAGCCATCACAATTGAGTAATGCAATATGATGTGAATTTTTATATAGATAAGGAAAGATGGGTCATTAATAAAATATGGGTTTGGGGTGGGGGTTAAGGAAAGGTGGTGAAGCGGGAACGAGGAGAATGGTGGGGGGGAAAGTGACTAGTTGGTATATTCTTGCATGCTATGTGAAGTCCTAGTGTGTGCATTGTGTGGTAGAATAGGTTGGGACATAGGACTGAAGGGACTTAAGTTCCATTACAAATGAATAAACTAAACAGAAGAGGGAAAGTGATTTGAGTAAGGTCACACAAAAGTGGTAGAGCTGAAATTCAAACCCAGGTTCTTTGACTCCATATCCAGCACATTTTCCATTCTTTCACGCCAACCTGTCCCATATCAGGCTTGCTGTATCACGCTCAGTCATGCAATGAATCTCTCAACATGAAACTGACTGTTCTCTCAGTAATGTGCCTGGTATATTTTTTGTAAACATCACTATTTTTTCTAACATTGGTTTTTTAAAGTGTTTCATACTTTGTAGATGTTAGTGTACATTTACTTAAATTTTCTGTGTGTCTCTTAAGTGTTATATCAATCATCTGAATGATCTCATAAAGCTTGATATTCAAATTAAGAAAACATATGAATTGTATTTTGGTTAAGTGATCAGGATAAGTCTTGTGCTATATATTACTTGTGTTTTATTAGTCCTTTGCGTTTGTGATTCCCATGATTTGGAAAGAACAAAGAGATCAATCATTCAACAGATTGCTATTTTTGCTTACCAAATATAAGTTGTTACAAAAGTCTTACTGCAATTTAAACTTAAGTAGCTTTAATAGAGAAGGTAGCTAGGTGGTGCAGTGAATAGTGGGGGGGCCTGGAATCTGGAGTCAGGAAGAACTGAGTTCAAATATGGCCTCAGACACTTATTAGCTGGGTAACTCTAGACAAGTCACTTAACCTTGTTTATTTCAGTTTCCTCATCTGTAAAATGAGGTGGAGAAGGAAATGACGAAACCAGTTCAGTATCTTTGCCAAGAAAACCCCAAATGAAGTCTCAAAAAGTCAGACACAACTGAATAACAACAACGGCTTTAAGGTATTAAAGCTAAAAACTACACTAAAACTTTTTTGGGACACTTTATATATATGTATTGATCCTCCACGTCTAAGTTTTCTACAGTATTCAAATCTGCCATCATATGTTGTAACAGCAAGGACCCTGACATAATCAGGAGGGCATCTGTACAGGTTCTTATATCTGTTTTTCTAAAAGGAAAGCAACTTTTGAGGGGTCAACAATCTACTTTAATGAAGCATGCATATATCATTCCCTTAGTTCAGGGGAAAAAGTACCCTTAACTTCAGAGAAAATACAAACAGAGAAATAAAGATCAACAGACAGGGCTTCCAACTATCTGACCATAAGCTATACATACATCACAAATCAATGGACAGATCCATACATACATAGTTACCAGAGAGAGAAGCACCAACAGCTTTGTTTTTAAAGCTGGGGGCGCTCCTTAACAGCTTCCTAGAGTCTCCTCTGGCACACAGACTTTCTTCCCAGAACTAAGCCCCATATGAGCCTCACCTCACAGTATACATACTCTTTTCAGGGCTAGAGGGCAGGACACTGATCCAGTGCCTCAGTAGAAATTAACAAAAGGTATTGAGGTGTACTAATGAGTGGGGGAGATATTTAACTCTTTCCCCCACCCACCATTAGTCTTAAATTACCATTGCATATGTAAGACCTGTTTTACACACGAATTTATTTACACCAAAACTTGTAATTTTGATGAATAAGGTAAATCTGATGATTGAAATCTTAATGATAAAGTTTAGCATGACAAGGTTGGCTATTACCAAGGTGATGTATACCCTATTTGAAATATCCTTTTTATCATCTGAACCTCAATTACTCGAGAAGACCTAAATGATCTTGTTTATAATATTAGCATATTCAAAAATCAAACTGAATTCCTAGCCCTTGCACTAAAAGGCTGAACTTTTGTGAAAGAAGACACCAAAATAGCATAAAAACATGAAATTTCTACTGAGAAGTATTAAATATGAAAAGTATTATTGTCATATCTATGAGGAGCTGAAAAGAATTGCTCTTTTACTAAGATTACAACTCATTTTATCGGATACTGAGGCTTTGTTTGTGATAGGGAGAGCAGAAACAGAAAAAAAAAATGAAGAATACTTTAAAAAAACCAAGCAAATTGTGATACCTTGGGAAGATCACTGATTCTAGAGTCAGATGACTTGGGTTCAAGTTCTGCCTGTGATATTTGCATATGAAACCTTGAGTTTCTTCAATTTCCTCATCTGTATAATGAAAGCGTTGAACCAAATGTCCTTTGAGGCCCCTATCATTTCTAGATCTATCATATTATCTACCATGTTAAGGAAAAGAACTGATTGTATAAAAGAAAAATGTGGTAACTTATATTTGTGAAACTTATATTTGTGAAAAACTGTCAAACCAGGAGATCAAAATGGAATATTTTTTCTTTATTGAAAAAATAAGTTTCTAAGAAAAGGTTAAACTCAAAGAAGGGATATTTGAGGATCATTAAATAAAAGAAATGACACAAGGTGAAGGAACTGTTAGAAACACAATACCAGCATATTCGCAGTTGCATTTTTCTGGCAGCAAAGACCAAAACAAAATAGAAAATCATGAACTGGGGAGTGACTGAACAAGTTGAGGGTATATGAATGTTAAAAAAGTATTTTGTATTATGAGAAATGATAAATATGAAGAATTCAGAGAAATGTAAATTGCCACAGTGAGACAACAAGGGAAGGTGACCAAGGAGACATTAGAAAAATAGGAGAAAACCAGGTAAATATGGTGTTTCTGATGCTTAGGGACAAGAGATTATCTGCTTAGGAGGAAGAGCACACTAGAATCGTAAGAGAAGTATAGAAGTACAGGACTGAACAGAAACCATTGGGTTTGGAGATTAATAGGTCATTAGAGACAGTTTAAATAGCAGAGTTAGTAGAATAATAATAGAAAGCATTGGTAGGTCTTCAAGATTATGACGTATTTGGTGTTAGTAATTTTTTTCTTCAAGATTTTTTGGAAGAGGAGATGGTTTAGTAGTTAGATCAAATAACAAAGTAGGAAGAAGTTATTTTTTTCTTTTAAGGTAGATGAGACCTAAGTATTTTTGTAGGCAAATGAGGACAAGGCAGAACCTTACAAAGAATTTAATCCCATTGTGTTCTACTCTGGTTTTGGTGGGGATAAATTCTTTAATTAGATTGCCTATGGCTGGGGATAATTTAGAAGAAAAGACAATATAAATAGGTCCAACCTCTTATTGGAATATTCATTCTCTCTAATTAATTATTAACCAATCAGAGTTGATTGCCACCTTCTAGATCACCCACTTTTCTAAAGCCATATAAGCCTTGAGCGTGTAGCCACGAGGGCCTTTGGCATTCAAGAATGCCATTGACTTCTATTATTCAAATGATAGTATTATTAATAAATTTGCTAGTTAGTAGAAAACCAAAAAACCAAAAAAATGAGCACAAGGGAGAACATGACATGGACAAAGAAGAAATACAGATAGAATGCTATGAGATGGGGAAGAGATCACTTTCATCTCGAGAGAAGGGGTACATATCATGCAGGAGGCAGTCCTGGAGCTGGATCTTAAAGCAAGAGAACAAAATAGGAATAAAGATTTAAACAATCACCAGTAACAATTATTACACTCTATGGTGGTTGATACTTAACCATCAAAATATGAAACAGCATTTCACCCTCACCTGGGTGCTTCATTATCCAAACAAATCCTTCCAGATCCACATTTTTTTGCTGCAAGATTGTGCCAGACTGCTGCTCATCTTCTCCAAGAAGGGATGGAGTAATTGTGAGGAAATCCTGAAGCACAGTCGGTGCTGACTGGGGCCTTTGAAATTCTCAACCTCTCAAACTCCCAGGGTTGCCTCCAGGAAAGTATGGCAGCAAGCACCCTGACACACATACAGTTTGGCCTGCTAGCAAGGTTCTTAGATCTGCTTTTCTAAAAGGAAAGAAACTTTTGAGGGGTCAACAATCTTCTTTAATCATATATAGCAACAGAGAAAAATATAGGCAGAGACATAAAGACCAACAGATAGGGCTTCTACCCTGTCTGACCATAAGCAATGCATACATCACAGATTAACAGACAGATCCAACTGTCTGAAAACTAAATACATAGTTACCAAAGACAGAAGCACCAACTTCTGAGTTTTCCAAGCCAGGGGACATTCCTTAACGGCTACCCAGAGTCTCATCTAGCACATGAACCTTCTTTCAAAGAGTAAGCCCCAAAGCAAAACCTCACTTCAGAGTATATATATATATACTTTTCTGAGCTGGAGCTCATCACAACCCTCATGATGAAGTGCTTCATTAACAATTAACAAAAGGTGTGGGACTTCCTTCAAAACAAGCCTCCCCTAGCCAAGCATCCCTTGATGGGCTCCGACTGAGGCCTATTAATGGGCAGGGAAGATCTTTACATTACAGAAGGCTAACTGAAAACACCTATCTCAGGACTTCAACTCAGCTATATCCACTCAGGAAAGAAACAGAAAGGAGATTGAGATCCAGTCTCAAGCTGACTTGGGCCAGCATGTGTGCTGGCTGCCACTATTTCTGCCAGGCTGGGAGTGACCGCTTCTATTCTGGGCCTGTCCATTCTCATTCTAGACAAAGCTACTCAGCTATTCTCAGGCCTTTGAAGTCGTGTTAAGCTATTTTAGTAAATAACTGTATTAAGACTGGGATCAGCAAATCCATCCCACTCCCTTCTTTAGGCTTCCAGGGGTTTTTACCTATAGGGCAAGTAGAAGGTTACATGTTAAAGAGCAATGTAGGCAAACCTCTGAGGGAGTTATCCCTTTCTCAAGAGGAGAACAAGGCAGCTTTTATCTCATCGTTCCTTCAGACTTTAGAGTACTGGAGTTATCTGGCTGCAGCCCTTCCTAGCTGTGTGACCTTGGGCAAGTCACTTAACTTCTGTCTATCTCAGTTTTTGGAATTGTAAAATTAGAAGAATAATAGCCCAGGGTTGTTGTAAGGATCAAATGAGAATATATTTGTAAGGAACTTAGTAAAGTGTCTGACATGTTTTGTTGCTGAGTCTTTTTTTCAGTTGTGTCTGACTCTCTGTGATCTCATTTGGGGTTTTCTTGGCAAAGGGGCTGGAGTGGTTTGCCATTTCCTTCTTCAGTTCATTTTACAGATGAAGAGATTGATGCAAACAGGGTTAAGTGACTTGCCCAAGGTTACACAGCTAGTGGCTGAGGCCAGATATGAACTCAAGAAGATGAATCTTCCTGATTTTAGACCTGATACTCTATCCTCTGTGCCCCTAGCTAACCCCTGTGGCATGTAGTAGGTACTTGGTTTTTTTTCCTTCCTCATGGGTCAGATGTTCTGACCCTGGGCTCTGGTCCATGAAAAGATTTCAGGGGTTCTGTGAACTTGGATGGGAAAAGTACATTTTTTTCTTCACTAACTTTTGTAATCCTATGTATTTTATTTTATGAATTTAAAAACATCATTCTGATAAGGTGTCCAGAGTCAATGGCAAAAATAAAGATTAAGAACCCTTGTTATAGGGGATTGTTTTGGCAACTGAGGATTGGTTGGGAAAGAGAGAGAATGGAAGCAGGGAGGCCAATTAGGAGGCTATCACAATAATTCAGGTGAGAAATGGTACAGGTCTGATCTTGGGTAGTGACTACCTGAGGGGAGAGAAAGTATCAAATGTAAGAAGTGTTTTTCTGTTAGAATTGACAGAACTTGGGATCACATTAGATATGAGAGAGAGAGGAAGAGAGAGGAAGGGAGAGAGGAAGAGAGAGAGAAGTAGAGAGAGAGAGGAAGAGAGAGAGAGACACAGAGAGAGAGACAGAGAGAGAAAGGGAGAGAGAGATGGAGAGACACAGAAAGAGACAGAGAGGGAGAGAGGAAGAGAGAGAGAGAGAGAGATATCAAGGATGACTCCAAGGTTACAAAACTGAGATTTGGAAGATGTTGGTGACCTCAACAGAAATAAAGAACAAGGTTAGAGCTTGGTACAGTAAGAAAAAATTGAATCTTTGATGTTGAGATGCTGTTGTTATAACCAGATGGAGATGACCAGCAGACAATTAGATGTGAAAGAAGGAATCAGGGAGAGATTAAGGTTGAATATATAGATCTACATAGACACTCCTGGGGAACCTGGGAAATTGACAAAGATGATGGCACATAGAGAAGAAAATAAAATAGAATTATCGTTTGTATTTTCACATAATCCATATTTCTCCTCTGCAGAGCCTCATGGTTCCATAGGACAGAACTTCTAACCCTTTGCTTTGGAGGCTCATATCATCATAGATGTACATCTGGAAAGGCATCAGAGGCCATATGGTTCAATTTCCTTATTTAGCAGATGAGAACATTGAGGAAAAATTCCTTAGTTACTCATTGGCAAAGTCAGTACTAGGGAACAGGTCAAGAAAAAGGAAATAGCATCTAATATTGTTACAATTCTCTAAGTCAATGAAATGTCCTTTAGGCCTAGACTAAAGGCAGCTAGGTGGGATGGTAGAGTACAAGAAGATCTGAGTTCAAATATGGCTTCAAACACTTACTAGCTGTGTGACCCTGGGGAAGTCACTTATCCTTTGTCTGCCTCAATTTTAAATTATAATCTCCCAAGGTTGTTGTCAGGATTAAAAGAGATAACATTTATAAGGTACTTATCACAGTGCCTGGCACATATTAGGCATTTAATCAATGTGTATTTCCTTAGACCCATGAATATTTAGAACCCTATTTGCAAAACAGGACTTTCAACATGTTAAAATAAAATCTTTCCAGTCTTTTATTTAAAAGACTCCAAAGAAAGTGTACGGCAAAGGGAAGAATAAAAACAATCATGAAAACTAAAAACAAAACACTGAACTTGACTTGGAATGAAAGCTTTGGGTTGAATCTCAGCTATGCCATGAATTTGCTGCAAGACCTTGGGTAAGTCTTTTCTCTCCTGAGTACCTAAGTTTCCTCACCTACCAAATGAAGTGTCTGACTGACCATCTCCTAGGTGCCTTCCAACTCTGATGCATTGGGCTATAATAATGGTTTTATAGAAAATGAAGCCCAGAGCCATTTTAATCAACTTGAAACTTCATTGGAAAAACCCTTTGTGGAGAACTTTTTTTCCAGATCATAGCCAAACCTTTCCCACCAGCGACTGCAGAATTGAACAGTGATGGATAGAGCAAGCCCTGCCAAAAAGGAGCTGCTCACAAAAAATATGCAACGGAGACAATAAAAGATATGATGGTAAAGCACGAGTCAGAAGCCCAGGGAAAGCAATGAAGATTATAGACTGCGGAGTGTGCTGCACTTGGCTACTTGCACAGACCGGTATTTATTTGGAAATTCTCTAAAATATAATTTCAGAGCAGGAGCCCTAGAGGCATTGAAACATGAGCTGATGATTACTCCAGGGACTCCTCACCCACTCCCCTCAACTATTTAGAAAGCCAAAACATTCTTCTTTTAACCTAAGTGGAGGCTCAGATATTTGACAACCTCAGAGAGAGAGATTATTTCAATGCTTAGGTGGGAAAGGAAGCTACACGGTCTCCAATATCATCTTATCTACTCTGCTTAGAGTCAGCACAGTATAGCAGAAAAGGTATTGGCTCTGGAGTCAGAGGGCCTGGTTTAAAAATCTTTCATCTGATGCATTTTCTTCTCTCCTTTTCTTCCTTCCCGCCCCCTTCCCTACCTTCTCGTCTCTTTCCTTCCTTCCTTCCTTCCTTCCTTCCTTCCTTCCTTCCTTCCTTCCTTCCTTCCTTCCTTCCTTCCTTCCTTCCTTCCTTCCTCCCTCCCTCCCTCCCTCTCTCTTTCTCTTTTTCTCTGTCTCTGTCTCTGTCTCTCTCTCAAAACCTTAAGCCCATTTCACTCTGAAGCTCATAGATTAGACCACAATAGGTACCTGCTCAAATTCCACTTAATGGCTATTATGGTAACCATTTATCTTTGGAACAGCAACTCTAAGGGTCTTCCCCACTCAGCTTCATTTCTTTTTATCTAATTAAAGAGGCCATCCCTTGACTCACTTCTTAAGGAGGCCTATTCACTGACTGGGCATTACCTCACTCAGAGTGAGAACCTGAAAAGACCTTAGCCTAAAAGGGCCTGGGTTTCCCATTACATCCTGGGCCATCTCCAGGCATATTGATGAATATCTGGTCACTGGACCCAGATGACTCGGGAGGAGAAAGTGAGGCTGGTGGCTTTGCACAACCCTCCCTCCCTCAAATCAAAGTCAACTACAAATCACATCATCATGTCCCTGATTGCCATGGTCCTTTTCAAGAACAAAGGACAAACACAACAATAACCTCTCTTACCTTCTATTCTCTCTCCTGGAGTCAATGTTGGGCAGATCACTTCACTTTCCTAGACTTTATTTCCCTAATCTGAGAAATGAAGGTGTTGGACTGGCTAGCTCTCATGGTTCCTTCCAGCTCTATGACTCTCTCTCTATGCAGGAGTAGAATTCTGCTCATGCCATGGAAGGGAAGTCTAGTATAGTCTGGAACGTCTTGAGGAAATGAGATTTTATGAAACTATAGGATTACCTATTTATTTCATAACCCAGGGAATTCTTCAACTTAAATTTATCTTTTGTTGAAATTATTATTCTATATGTGCACTATTTTAGACAAGCAACCTAAAGTTTGCAAAGTACTGTGCTAGGCTCTGGGAAAGATCCAAAGTTTAGGCTATGAATGATCCTTGTTATTATGACGCCTAAATGATGGAAAATATAGGAGGTCTTGATTAAATTATTGCTAAATTTCCTTCAAATTCTTATAATACAAAATAATGTATTATAATACAATATAATACAAAATAATGTATTGTAAGTGTATCAGAGAGGTAAAAAAAAAGTATTTTCTGAGATAATTATTGATTAAGGATGGTAGGAAATTAAGAAAGACTCTCTGGAAGAAGTAGGATGGCCCCAGGATAGTGGAGAAGGAAGGCATCCACTCTAGGCAGGGAGGGACACTGTTGCTAAAGAGCACCACCGTGGTGTAGGAAGTATGTGTGTGTCTGTAGCACAAGACAGGGACATCATGATAGATTTAGTCTGGGGTCAATTTGTAGAGCTGTACCTCCATGGGCAATGCCATCCAGCAGGGGAAAAAAAAAGATAGATGAATTCCTAGGACCATTTGGCACCAAGAATGGTATAAGGGGTGGGTGAAGGGAATACAGATTCAGAGATGATGACACAGCGCTCCCTTTTTGAGGTGCCCCTTCCATACAACATTGGTTCTTTCATGATTTAGTATTTCTAAGAGTGATGCACAGCATAAAAAAAGAGATGTTGGGGCAAAAGTCATAAAAGCAATGACATAGAAATTGGTTGGAAGAGGGAAATCAGACTTGAAGTTTCAGAAACTTTAATCACATAAAGAAAATAAATATAATAATAAAGCAAGAAAAAGGGTATAGGCCATAAAGCAGAAAATAAAATTCAGGACAGACTGAAAGAGAAGATAAATAATGAAGAGAGCAAAACAAATAAAAACTTCTTAGAAAAAGGCACAGTAAACATTCTAAAAATAAGAAGTCTGTGTGTGAGGGTGAGTGCAGTGCCAATGCAATATTCACAGCACCTACAGCAGCCATGAATATGCCAGTGCAATTCTGAATCGCAAAATACAGCAGACTCTCCACAAGGAAGACAGAATCAAAGCATGTATTCAGAGACCAGAAAGCCAAATCCATCATAATCTATACACAATAATAATGAAGAGGACAACACCATCCCCAAGTTGTCCCCCTGCTAGGCTTCCCACAAACCAGCTCCATTAACCAAATCACAAGCAGGCTCCCTTAAACAAAATCACAAACAATTGTTTTCACTCATGCTAGCCAGTTGCTTGCTTACTTGTGTCCTTCCCAGTTCTGCATAGACTCTGACCAATTTGCTCTCAGCTTTGTTCTAGCTCTGCCTCTTCCTGTTCCATCTATTCAGCAAGCTCCTCCCATTACAGGCTCCATGTAACTCAGACTTTCATGTTTCCCAGGCAGGTCACATGGGCCTATTAATGAATGGGAAAGATCTTCCCATTTAAATTACCATTACAAGGTGGTTCCTCAGAGGGATGTCTACATAGCTACACCTAAAACCTGAAAGTAACAGAGGTAAACACGGTTGGGGGATGGGAAGAGTGTGAGGAGAGGGTACATTCTTTCTTACTACTTTAGATCCTGAGCCCCCACTGATGTGGTACCCATTTACACAAAGCAATCACAATGATGTCATTGACTCAGTCAGTCAATAAACATTTATTAAGTACCTACTATGTACCAGGAGCTATACTAAGTGCTGGAGATACAAAAAAAAAAAAAAAGGATTTTTTAAACTAATCACTTAATTGAGGGGGGAAAGAGAAGGGACAAAGGAGGGAAAGAAATAGATCACCAAATATATTTTTTTGGGTAAACTATTTTTCCTAATTATATGTAAAGATAGTTTTCAACATTCATTTTATATAAGATCTTGAGTTTCAGTTTTTTTCTCCCCCTCTCCCTTTCTTTCCCCTCCCCAAGACATCAAGCAATCTGATATAGATTATACATGTACAATCATGTAAACAAATTTCCATATTTCCATTCATGTTGTGAAAGAAGAAACAGAACAAAAGGGAAAAACCACAGAAAACAAAAAAAAAAAAAGAAAAAGAAAAAGAAAAATGAAAATAACATTCTCTGATCTGTATTCAGACTCCATGGTTCTTTCTCTGGATATGGGTAGCATTTTCCATCATGAGTCTTTTTGGAATTTTCTTGGATCATTGTATTGCTGAGAAGAGTTAAGTCTATCATAGTTGATCATCACACAATGTTGCTGTTGCCATGTACAATGTTCTTCTGGTTTTGCTCACTTTACTCAACATCAGTTCATGTAAGTCTTTCCAAGTTTTTCTGAAATTTGCCTGCTCATCATTTCTTATAGCACAACAGTGTTCCAATATATTCATATACCACAACTTGTCCAGCCATTCTCCAGTTGAAGGGCATCCCCTCAGTTTCCAATTGCTGCTATAAATATTTTTGTACATGTAAGTCCTTATGAAATACATTTTAAAAAGAGATAAAATAATAAAATCTAAGGTCTTGGGCTAAGGTGAGTGAGAGAAAAACAGAGAGAGAGGCAGAGACAGAGACAGAGAGACAGAGGGAGAGAGCGAGGGAGGAAAGAGAGGGAGGGAGCAAAGAGAGAGTGGTAATTGATTAGAATCAAAAGAGTTTAAGCAAAATTAATCACAGGGACAAAGTTCTAATTGAAAAGAGATAGAAAGGGAAACACTAAAGAAAGATGCACAGATAAACACAGGCCTAGCAGACATAATTTTAAATGTGAATGGATTAAATTATGCAATAAAATGAAAGAGATTGACAGACCTTGTTAAAGGATGGGTTCTCTATAAAATCCTATTCTAATACCTCATTATGATGTGGAGGTAGCCCTGACCTCTCAAAGACTATTTCAGAGAAACACAAGTTTTGGCAGTTTCTACTATACTTGAAAGGCTTTTGCTTGGCAACAGAATGATTCTGCTTTCTGAGGGTCAGCCCAGAAGTTCATCACTAGTAAACTAGTGATGAATTCTTAGGTCATGGCCACCCATGAAAAAAAGTAAAATATTTTATGACCTTCAGTCCTATGTACATATTCTGCAATGATATCAGGACTCCTTTAACTCTCCTTTTTTCCAGATTAAATATTCTCAGTTCCTTCAATATATTTTTATAATTGTGGCAGAAGAAAGTTGGAAAAGAGAGATGATGCTAATAATTGTAGTTTTAATATTCTAATTTGACTACTGGTACTTTAAATATGAAATCCTTGTCTAATGACATGAGAATAGATATATGACTGAAGTAATTGAATCATTATCAATCTTAACTTTCTCAATAAAAACAAAACCAGAAAAAGGGAGTTAAAGTTAAACTGGAAGGAGCTAAAAAGAAAAAAAATGGAGATGGACTTGATTTTATCATATTCCCTGATACAACAAGAAATATCATTTAGTCATTTTATATTGAAGTGCTCATGATAAGTTTTGGAAGGAGACTGCCATGAAAACAATCTATTGAAGATGATAATAAAGTAAAGAAATGTTATGATGATTTGATGAATCTACAAATTAAATAAACCATACTTTGATGCTTAATGACTTCAGTTCAAAGGTTTTGGTTGTTGTAATTTTATGTCATATCTTTTTTTTAGTTTTATGCTTTCTTCTACCTTTCTGCTAACTTTGATCCTTGCTCTAACAAATTGATAGTTTGACTATACATAGCTAGCTAATTCAGGAATGACTCTTATAATAGAAATGAGTCATTCTCTGTTAAATGTAATCCCTTATGTTTTATGAAGATTTCTATGTGTTCGTCCTTTGGTGCCAAAGAAGATCATGCCGTCAGAGAAATAATGACATGACTTGCACTTGACTTTGTTTTGAGTGAGGGAGGGCTGTGCAGGTCACCAGCCTCACTTTTCCTCCAGAGCCATCTGAATCCAGTGACCAGATGTTCATCAGGATGACTAGAGATGACCCAGGATGAGGCAATTGGGGTTAAGTGACTTGCCCAAGATCACACAGCTGGTGAATGTCAAGTGTCTGAGGTGAGATTTGAACTCAGGTCCTCCTGACTCCCATGAAGATGTCTAGAGCTTTCTTGAATAAGCCTCCATTATACATAGCAATGAGACTTCTGTGGGGTCCATAAACCTTTTTCTCTTATTCCTTATCCCTTATCTATATTTTTCAATTTATTTCTCACTATCCATTTGTCACTTTTGAACTGAAGTCATTAAGTATTAAAGTATATTTGTTCTAATTTGGAGGCTCATCAAATCTTTCCTAACATTTCTATAACATTTGGCTTGAACTGTATGTCAACATTCCAAGCCACCTATTTAAATTACACTGGAGGAAAGAAATGTAATGGGATATAAGCAATGTGTATTTGTAGAATAACAATGTACTTGAATTTTCAGATATTTGCTGAGGGTGCTTATGATTCCCTTTATGGTTCTCTCTAGCTCAAGAGAGGAGGAAATAAAAGGGAAGAGACAGGGTTTGTGGTTGGGTTTCTGGGAGCTATTCTAATTGGAAGAGAGGCATTATTGCTGGGAGTTAGTTGGAAAAAGTAGAATTCTTCTGACTGAAGGCTTGTCTGGTTTGTGTTGTTCTTCAGGGCTCAGCTCTGGGAGCAGACCTGGAAAGTTGCCGATGCAAGGCTTAGGGCTGCTGTTTCAATGGAGTAGTGGAATGCTGTTATTTTTTGCTAAAAAAGAAAAAGTTTAACACTTTCTCAATGCCCTGCCAAAAGTAGCCGTCTTGTGTGCTGAAAGAGCTTGGCTCATGGCTTCAGAAGCTCTGGAGTAGCAGAGAAGCTGTTTTTCCCAGAAGGAGAGTTGTGAGGATGAGAACAGGTAATAGAAAAATGATTTTCCCAGCAGGTGGAGAGTGGCAATATCAAGGACACCAAGGTCTGCAGAGCAGAATTGTGATGGATCTAGGCACATGGGTTTCATACTTATGTACTCTGGTTAGGTTTTGATAGATGTGAAACTTAAATCTCATCAGGACTCCTTGACCCTGGGTCCTCCCTCTCCCTCTCATTGCAGGGGTGGAGAGCAGACATTGGAGAGCTTCTTCCAGATCTGCATTTAAGGAGGGTGACTAGGACAGTCATCTCATTATTTCCCACCCAGCTACGCTTCTCTGGACTTCATCATGTTCCCAGGTTAGGTACCCTCCCTTTCCTTACCCTCATTTCAGTTTCTTTTTATGTGCTTTTCCACAATTAGATTGTGGGCTTCTTGATGACAGGGATCATCTTTTGCTTTTTTTTTGTATCTCTAGCACTTAGTATAGCTCTGGTACATAGTGGGTACTTAATAAATGTTTATTGACTGACTGAGTCAATGACATCATTGTGATTGCTTTGTGCAAATGGGTACCACATCAGTGGGGGCTCAGGATCTAAAGTAGTAAGTACGAATGTATCCCCTCCTCACACTCTTCCCATCCCCCAACTGTGTTTACCCTGTTACTTGGAGGTTTTAGGTGTAGCTATGTAGACATCCCTCCGAGGAACCACCAGGATCTGCCAAAAAGGATGAAAAAGGAATGAGACAGTCTTAGTCAAAGTAGGTATCACACTCAAGTTACACATACATAGCCATACACGTACACAATGACATACAAAGCCATTTTAGGCTTTGGGTTCAATCTTATATTTATCATTTTAGAAAGGTTATTTTTAAGTATATATATATGTGTGTGTGTGTGTGTGTGTGTGTGTGTGTGTGTAAATATATATGTATATACATATATGTATGTGTGTGTGTTGATAGCTAGCATTTATATTGCACTTCACGGTTTGTAAAGAACTTTCCATGGTATGTCATTTGATACTCCTTTGAGAGAAAAGCAATCCCCTCCCCGTTTTTTACAGTTGAGGAAACTGAGGTTGAGAGGTTAAGTAACTTACCCAAGGTCACAGATTTAGTAAGTGTCTGAGACAGGATTTGGACTTAGGTCTTTGTGACTCCAAGTCAGCATTTTATCTACGACCACCCCCAGCTGCCCAGGCATCTTGACAGAGTGAATAGAAACCTGGTCTCAGAGTCACGTGTGTATATATATATATATATATATATATATATATATATATATATATATATATATATATATATATATTCAAACCTGCCTCTGACATATACAGTATTTACCTGTATGACTCTGGGCAAAACATTTCACCTCTAAATGAGGCAAAGTACTCTCTAAGATCATAAGTGATAGACTAATTTAAAATACGTGTTGGTGGAGAGAGTTTCTTTATGTGAAGTTTCCTACAAACACAATGAAATCAGAGTTTAAAAAAAACCCCCAATAATTATTTTAAATAAATTTTATATTTTATTTTTTATATTTATATTTTAAATAAATAATATAAATAAATAAATAAAATAATAAATAAAATAA
Organism: Notamacropus eugenii; assembly: GCF_028372415.1. NCBI lineage: Eukaryota > Metazoa > Chordata > Mammalia > Diprotodontia > Macropodidae > Notamacropus > Notamacropus eugenii. The sequence goes on from NC_092874.1 coordinate 192,447,908, forward strand.
ATTATTTTAAAAAGATATGAAACATTTATTCTAAAATTGACCCCCTTCCCTATCAGCCTTCATCTATATCGGAAAAGGTACTAAGTACTTTTAAATAAAGCTCTCTATGTAACTTTTAGTACTCATGACTCAGTACTTCTTTTCCTTAATTCCTTAATACTCTTCCCTCCAAAAAAAACTCCTCCCAAACAAGTGAATTGAAAGAGATACCTTCTTCATAGGACCTCAGAGCGCTTTGTATGGTTTTTACGTACTTGCTATGTTTTAATCAATAATACTTACATGTGTCTTTGTCTTATCAATTCTATTAGATTATAAGGTCCTTGAAGGCACAGATGTTTTCTTTATTTTTTATCTTCCCTAGAATTCACAATAGTAGGCACCAATATAGGTTGAAAGTCAATGAATAGTTGAGCTTCTGGGCTGGAGGCTGCTGGTTGAGGAGAGTAGGTGAGGACCATTCCTTTACAAAACTTATGGGAAAGGGAGGGAGACAAAAAAATCTGGGAAAGAGCTCAATGGTCATTGTAATTGGTGAATTGAGTTCCAAGACAGGGCAGAGAAGAAAGTTTTCTTCTGAAGTTTGAAATAAATGGCTCTTGAGTAATGAGTAGGCTGAAAATTTAGATAAATGTAGAGCTATTTGGTGAAGTCTTTGAGTATTTGCAATGTTACTGTACTATATATATTTTGTATATACATACATACATACATACACATATATATGTATATATACATACATACACACACATATATATGTATATATACATACATACATACACACATACACATATATACATACATACACACATACATATATACATACATACATATATACATATATACTCTTCTGCAGTGGCCTTGGAGATAGAACAGAATTGTCCCAGGAGAAGCAATTAATTCCAAACCATCTCACTGCAGTCCATAAAATATTTACACTGTTATTCTACATGTACACATTGCTTATATTCCATCGCATTTCTTTCTTCCCGATGTGATTTAAATAGGTGACTTGGAATTCTGACAATATAACCCAAGCCAAATATTAGGAGAAAGGGCAATAGAATTATACATTTGAAAGTCCCATGAGCAGTTATCAAGTCCATGGCCCTGCCCCTTGACAGAGAAGTACCTAAAGTACTTGAAATAAATTAGCATCTATCATATATATATATATATATACTTATTCTGTGAAATTTTAGATATTTAAACAATCTCTCTCAATCATTACTCAGTCCTCAAAGGAAGGATGTTTTTAAAATCTCCCATATCTTCTTTTTTTTTAAAATTTATTTATTTAACTTTTAACATTCATTTTCACAAAATTTTGGGTTCCAAATATTCTCCCCATTTGTCCCCTCCCCTCCCCCCAAAACACCAAGCATTCTAATTTCCCCTATCACCAATCTGCCCTCTCTTCTATCATCCCTCCCTTCCCTTGTCCCCATCTTCTCTTTTGTCCTGTAGGGCCAGATAATATTCTATATCCCATTATCTGCATTTCTTCTTTCCTAGTAGCGGGAACAGTACTAGACAGTTGTTCCTAAAACTTTGAGTTCCAACTTCTCTTCTTCCCTCCCTCCCCACCCATTCCCTTTGGGAAGGCAAGCAATTCAATATAGGCCATATGTGTGTAGTTTTGCAAATGACTTCCATAATAGTCATGTTGTGTAAGACTAACTATATTTCCCTCCATCCTATCCTGCCCCCCTTTGCTTCTATTCTCTCTTTTGATCCTGTCCCTCCCCAAGAGTGTCAACTTCAAATTGCTCTCTCCTCCCATTGCCCTCCCTTCCATCATCCCTCACCCCTGTTTATCCCCTTCTCCCCCACTTTCCTGTATTGTAAGATAGGTTTTCATACCAAAATGAGTGTGCATTTTATTCCTTCCTTTAGTTGAATGTGATGAGTAAACTTCATATTTTTCTCTCACCTCCCCTCTTTTTCCCTCCACTAAAAAGTCTTTTGCTTGCCTCTTTTATGAGAGATAATTTGCCCCATTCCATTTCTCCCTTTCTCCTCCCAATATATTTCTCTCTCACCCCTTAAGTTCATTTTTTAAAGATAGGATCCCATCCTATTCAATTCACTCTGTGCTGTGTGTGTGTGTGTGTGTGTGTGTGTGTGTGTGTGTATGTGTGTAATCCCACCCAGTACCCAGATACTGAAAAGTTTCAAGAGTTACAAGTATTGTCTTTCCATGTAGGAATGTAAACAGTTCAACTTTAGTAAGTCCCTTATGACTTGTCTTTGCTGTTTACCTTTTCATGCTTCTCTTCATTCTTGTGTTTGAAAGTCGAATTTTCTTTTCAGCTCTGGTCTTTTCATCAAGAATGCTTGAAAGTCCTCTATTTCATTGAAAGACCATTTTTTCCCCTGAAGTATTATACTCAGTTTTGCTGGGTAGGTGATTCTTGGTTTTAGTCCTAGTTCCTTTGACTTCTGAAATATCCTATTCCATGCCCTTTGATCCCTTAATGTAGAAGCTGCTAGATCTTGTGTTATCCTGATTGTATTTCCATAGTACTTGAATTGTTTCTTTCTAGCTGCTTGCAATATTTTCTCCTTGACCAGGGAACTCTGGAATTTGGCCACAATGTTCCTAGGAGTTTCTCCTTTTGGATCTCTTTCAGGTGGGGATCAGTGGATTCCTTGAATACTTATTTTGCCCTCTGGTTCTAGAATCTCAGGGCAGTTTTCCTTGATAATTTCATGAAAGATGATGTCTAGGCTCTTTTTTTGATAATGGCTTTCAGGGAGTCCCATAATTTTTAAATTATCTCTCCTGGATCTATTTTCCAGGTCAGTTGTTTTTCCCATGAGATATTTCACATTATCTTCCATTTTTTCATTCTTTTGATTTTGTTTTGTGATTTCTTGGTTTCTCATAAAGTCATTAGCCTCCATCTGTTCTATTCTAATTTTGAAAGAACTATTTTCTTCAATGAGCTTTTGAACCTCCTTTTCCACTTGGCTAATTCTGCTTTTGAAAGCATTCTTCTCCTCATTGGCTTTTTGAACCTGTTTTGCCAATTGAGTTAGCCTATTTTTCAAGGTGTTATTTTCTTCAGCATTTTTTTGGGTCTCCTTTAGCAGGGTGTGGGCCTGCTTTTCATGCTTTTCTTGCATCTCTCTCATTTCTTTTCCCAGTTTTTCCTCCACATCTCTAAATTGATTTTCAAAATCCTTTTTGAGCTCTTCCATGGCCTGAGCCCATTGAATATTAATTACGGATGTTTGGGATACAGAAGTCTTGACGTTTATGTCTTTCCCTGATGGTAAGCATTGTTCTTCCTCATCAAGGATGGGAGGAGATATCTGTTCACCAAGAAAGTAACCTTATATGGTCTTATTTTTTTTCCCTTTTCTGGGCATTTTCCAAGCCAGTTACTTACTTCCAAGTTTCCTTTCCACACCCACCATGCCTGCAGATCAGCCCAACTAGGGCTTAGGGGCTGATATTCAAATGCTGCTTCCCAGCCTCAGGGCTTTTGGCTGGGGCGGGGCTGTTATTCAGTGTGGGATTAAGTTCAGGTGCTCAGGTGGGGGCTCAGGGGGTTTATGCAGAGACCTTCAACAATGGATCCAGGCTCCTGCCTGCTTGGGGAGCCCAGGTCTGCTCCCGCCTCCGCTGCTGCCTCCTGAGGGGGCCCGAGCCATGGGGACACTCTGCTCCCCTCCTGGCAAGCCAAAAAGACTCTCTCACTTGCCTGTGGGTGGAGGGACCTGTGTGGCCGCTGGAGAGCTCGGATCTGCTCCTCTTGTTGCCACGAGGCTGAGGCAGGGCTGGGCTCTGCTCCGGGTCTGGTGCACTACGGACCTTTCCTGTTGGTTTTTCAGGTCTCTCTGGAACAGAAATCTCCTCCACTCCATTGTTCTGTGGCTTCTGCTGCTCCAGAATTTGTTGGGAGTTCTTCTTTACAGGTATTTTATGGGCTGTGGGTTTGGAGCTAGCTTATGTGTATCTTTCTACTCCGCCATCTTGGCTCCTCACTTTGAGAATGGCATATCTTCTTTATTTTGTAATTAGTACAATTCAATTCAACAAATCTTTATTAAATTCCTATTATTCTCAAGCTAAAAATAGGAAAAAAATTGCATAGGCAATTTTTAAGAAACTTACAACCTTCTTGGGCCAATGACAGAATGCTATTAGGAAGAACAAATTAAGGAAAAGTCCAGACAAAGCGCTTTAGGAAACTGAAGGAGGGAAAAACCACTTTGAGTTGGAAGGGATTTTGCTGCAGTTGTTCAGTCCTTGGTAAAGATACTCGAGTATCCAACAAGATTAAGGGACTTGTCCAGGATCACCCAGTTAGTAAGGGTCTGAGGACAGATTTGAACTCAGGAATATGAGTCTTCCTGACTCCAAGTCTGGTGCTCTACTCACTACACCACCTAGCTGCCCTGGATGGAATTAGGTGATGAGGGTGGTTTCTGAACCCCTAAAGGAAAAGACCATGTCTTTGGGATCTGGACCCCAAAAAGGAAAAGCCCCTGGACTTTCCTGTGTGACCCAGGTCCCTGGCCTGAAGTGCCCAGTTCTTCCCAGTTAATAATCTTTTCATTGTGGCTCTCAAGGTCTGCACCTGGCCCCACCTTAGACCATCACTCCTTAATTCCATCTAGACCTCTCCTCTGTTCTCAGACAGCTTGACCACTCCTAGATCAAGTCTAGATCTTACTACAGTTCTTATTATCTCCTTTAAAGTGCTCAGATTCCTTAAGAATCTGACCTGCTTTCATTAGCAATACAAATGCTCAGATTCTTAAAATCTGGGGAATAGCTTGCATTCTTAGAATCTCGCCCATCCCAACTGGTGTTTGAATAAACCTTGGCTGTGACTGAAAGAGGGTCTGGGTCGAATTCATTCAAGGCAGGATCCATGACTTTTGCCCTTGAATTTCGGGGTTCCCAGAACCCTTAGACCTCAACATAGGGAAGACATAAAAGAGAAAACTATACTTTTCTAATCTCTGTCCTTCTGTTAGAATCTGACGCCTCAAATTGGGAAGGTAAACTGGAACCAGAGAAATTCAGAAATGAAAGCCCCAGGGTCAAAGGTAAAGATCTTCAGAAAAATTTATATAAAGGTATATGAAGAATAATGATGATAATGACAAATATAACAGGGTAGACAAAAAGCAACTGGAATACATCCTTTAGCAAAGGGTCTAAAATTCCTAATGTTTGTAAAGTGCTTTACCTACGTAATGGAGGAGGTGGGCCCAGGGGGAGGCAAACAGAAGTCCAGCCCTCGTCTGCTCTAGGAATAGCAGATGACATGAAGTGTTGAAATTACTTTGGGAAAAACAAGTGACTCAGTGCTTAATGACGTGGTTCTTTGGGGTTTTGCAGAAAACCCTTGATCTGTCCTCTCCTCCCCCCCAACCCCATTTCTTTCCTTGATGGCTGTAGTTTGGGGAGGGGGATTGGCTACATAAAAAGACTAGACAATGAGCCATAAGAAGTGGCTCACCCCTCAAGGAATCAAAGAGGGAGTGACTTCTCACCTTTTGGATCTTTTTTCTTCACCCCAGAATGAGTAACATGAAGGATATCTTACCGGGATTTCCCTGGGAGCTGTGAGATTCTCCCCCTTCTCCAGCAGCATGGAAACTGGGAGTACATGACAAGATAAGACATCTTCCCCAGGCAAATGTGATGGTGGATCTTGGGTTACTCTTCAATGGTTTCTTCCTTGAGAATAGCAGTGATTCTGAGAGGAAGATTTCCAGCCTTGGAAGCAGTGATTTTGGAGATTGGAAGCTCAGTTCCTCTGTTGCTGATTGGCTACACTCTAAGGGAGCCTGACTGCTCCTACTGTACTCTTTGGAGAAAATGGAAGGAAGGAAGGAAAGAAGGAAGAAAGGAAGGAAGGAAGAGGACAATTGCCCAACTGGCTGTTCATAAGACATAGACCTAAAGTGAATAGGCCAAGGGGGAGGTAAAATGCCAATTCACCAGTCCCACCAACTGTTTCATATTGTGATGCTTTGAATCTCAGTATAATAGTGGTTATAAATGATTGCTGCATGTTTGTTTTGTTTTGGTCAATACACACTTGTGAGTCTTCTGAGTTGAGTATTCCTTTTTTTTTTTTAATGAAGTAAAGTGAATAAGCATTTATTAAGTATCTATCATGTACCAGGCATTATGTATTTTTTTCTTTTCTTTATTTATTTTTCCAGATTTATTAATTTATTTGTTTTCAGTTTTCAACAATCACTTTCATAAGTTCCAAATTTTCACTCCCTGCCTCCTCTAGATGGCATGCAATCTTATATGATCTCTATACATACATTCCTATTAAGCACATTTTCACTTTAGTCATGTATTTCTTTTGTTTAGAAGAAATAAATGTTTGTCTTGTCCCTGATTTATATTGTAAATTGAAATCTTTCTACTCTTCCTTTTGGTTACATCCTAGACATTTTTCCAGGGTTTAAGGGTGAGAATAATATAAACAGCCAGAGAGTTTGAGAAAAAGAGCCTGACCTCTTTCTGTAGAAGCGAGGATCTCCTAGAACTGAACATGGTCTAAATATGTGGGTCCAGAGTTGACAATGGCTCCTTAAAAGAGAGAGAGCATAGGTCCCTGATAGGATCAACATCAGTTCTTACTATTACAAAGACAAATTATATTTATAAAATTATTATAATATGTATTTGTGCATATATAAAGATTGTATTTATAAGATATTTTCTGGCCTAAGTCATAATCAGTCATTATCATATTTGATCCTATTGATAACTCACACTACAAGTATTACAAGTATTGTCCTCATTTTAACAGAAAAAGAAAAACCAAGATTGAGAGAGGTTAAGTGATTTACTCAAGGCTACAGAATTAATAATTGCCTGAGGGTAGTAATTGTCTGAGCAAGTTCAGCAGGAACTGAAGTAGAGGTAGTGATGTGCTGACAAATGTTTAATAACCAACTCTCCAAAAAACTGTAGGCATGGCACACTTTAAAATTTGTTCTCAAAAATTTATTAATAATAAATATTCATACTAATGTTAATATTTTCTCCATCATTTTAAGTTCAATTAACTGTTCAATACAATGAATCACTCTCTGATTCATAGTGCTTACTGATTTCCAGTGTGTAGATACTCGCACTGAAAATTTAACAATTGGCTTCCACAAGCTGGTTCAAGCTGGCTGCAGCACACCCCTCTATCAGAGCAAGTTTATGGAAGAGATGTGGACATTGAAAGAAGAGAAGAATTTCAATATATAGAGATGTGGAGGGAGTATGTTTTAGACATAGGGAATGACTTCTGCAATTGAATGAATGCATGAAAGGGCAAAATGAGATCAAGGAATTAGTTCAATTTGCCTAGAATGTAGGGTATGTGAAAAAGATTAAGTAAAATAAGATTGGAAAGACAGATTGGATCTAGGTTGTGGAGGACATTGAATGCCATACTAAGGACTTTGTATTTTATTCTGTAGGCAATGAATATAGGACCATTAAAGAGTTTGGCTCAGGATAATGATATGGTCAGACCTGTGCATTAGGAAGATTATTTTGGCAGCCATGAGAAGGTACTGTCAAAGACAAAACTGACTTAGAATACAAAATCATTTGTATGCCATTACATAGTAGGACAATAGAAAATTACAGGCAGCAATATCTCCTCATAAAACACTGAGAAGTAGGAGAGGGGGAAATGAATCTGCAAAAAGCTTGATATGAGACTCAGCAAAGCTAGGTCATCCCAGGAGCATTGGGAGATGAAACTGGATGTCAGCACTTTTATAATCACTGATTCTCATCAATGGTGATGGTGACATTGCTACCTCCGGACTTTAACTCTTCAGTCCCCAAAGTTTCCACAGTGAAATGGAGGTGGCAGGTAAGACTATATAGCTGGAAAAAGTGCAAACCAAGTACATGGAGAAGAAATCTGTGCTAGAAAGAACACAGTTTTAAAAACACTGGTTTGAGGTTTTTATGTTTTCTTAATAATGAATTTTGTTTTATATACTGTAATCACTTCCCAATAATCCCCCCTCTCCCCATAGATTCTTCTGTTATCACAACATGAACAAATCAGAGAAGTAACATTACTGAATACAGTGATGATGGTTGATGGTGAATGTAATACTCTATATCCGTAGTTCACCATCTCTGCACATAGAAGAAAGTTCTTGTCATCTAGAACCACTATCGATCATTGAATTTGCTCTGTATTCTATTTTCTTTTAGCTTTGTCTTGTTTTACATTATGGTGATAATGAATAAGTTGTTTGACTCTTTCTGCTTTCTTCTGCATCATTTCATAAAGGTCTTCCCATGTTTTTCTGAATTTTTCATTTCTAATGGTCAGTTAATAAACACTTATGAAGTGCCTACTATGTGCCAGGCACGATGCTAAGCACTGGGGATATAAAGAGAGGCAAAAGACAGTCCCTGCCCTCAAGGAGCTTACAGTCTAATGAAGGAGAAAACAAACAAACCAATATGTATGAACAAGCTATATACAAGATAAATAGGAAATAATTGAGAGGGAAAGCATTAGAACTTAGGAACTGGGAAAAGGTTCCTATAGAAGGCAGGATTTTAATTGGCACAAAAATCTTCTATCACATGCCCATAACACAGTTTGTTCAACCATTTTCCAAATGATAGATAAATCAAATCAATGAGCAATCATCAAGCACCTATATGTTTCTGGAACTCAGAACCTGGAGGACCCAAGTTCAAGTCTTGCTTCTGAGACATGCTAGCTGCATGACCCTGGGCATGTAAGTCACTTCACCTCTTAGTGCTCTGGTCAAATCTAAAAGATTATAAGTTGGACAGAATCTGCTGATTTGCATTGGTAGAGGAAGCTTTCACAATGGAGGGTTCCCTATGTTAATGAAATCACAGGTCATGTCCCAATCCCTTTGTTTCAGGCACTGTCTAAGGTGCTAAGGACACAATGACAAAAATGAAATAATTTCTACCCTCAAAGAACTTACATTCTACTAGGAGCATGCAATATAAACACAGGCAAACACATCCAAAGTACGTCTAAGTAAATACGAAGTAAAGAGGAGGAAGGGGAGAGCAGTGATAACAGGAAAGAACTTGTGAAGAAGGGAAGATTCTAGCCAAGCCTTAAGGGAACTCTAAAAGTTGAGATGAAAAGAAATATCATTCCAGATTTGGATATAGCCTGTGCAACAGCATACAGGCAGGGGGTAGAATGCCATGTAAAGTAGGTCATTTTAGCTGGAACATAAAGCGTGTGAGGGCGAACAATGTCAATTAAGTCTGAAAAGATGGGATGGATCCAGATTGTGGAAGTCTTTAAAAGCCAGAGAATGGCTTATATTTTATTCTAGAAACCAAATGGAGACACTGAGGATTCTTAGAAAGGGAAGTGACATAGTTAGACTTGTGTTTTACAAATACCAATTTCATAGCCACATAGAGAATGAATTGAAGAATGAAGACACTATAAGCAGGGATATCAATTACAAGCATAATGTAATGGTTCATGCAAGGGGTGATAAAATCTTGAGCTGGTGTGGTAGCCATGTGAATGAAGAGAAGGGAAAGCTAGCCTCTCTACCTATGTTCTCGATACTTCCTCTATGAGCTTGTCCATTCAAATAATCTACTTTCTATTTATAATCTTCAATTTTTATATAGTGGTTCTTTGCCCATTGCTTACAAACATGCCTGGATCTCCCTTATCTTTAAAAAAAAAGCAGAAAACAAACCTTTACATGACATTACTGTTTCCTTAAGCTATCATATTACATTTCTCCCTTTTCATTGTCAAATACTTAGAAAAGAGACTGTGTTCCTTGCTTCGCTTCCCACCCTACCACTCAATTAGAACTATGTCCTTACTTCTAAGACCAGTGGCCTTTTTTTCCAGTCCTCTTCCTTCTTGAACTTTCTGTAGATTTTGACACTGTTGATAACTTTTTCTTTCCTGATATTCTCCCTCCCCTCCCCATCCTTGGGTCTTTGTGATGTATCTTGATTCTCCTCCTATCTGTCTCACCTGGTTTTTCTGAATCTCTTTGGTTGGATCATGTCTCACCCCTCGAAATGGGTATATCCCAGATTTCTGTCAAGGGCCTCTTCTCTGTACATATTCCCTCTCCTAGTTATTCCATCAGCTCCTATGGCATTGACTATCATTTCTATATAAGTGACTCTCTAATCTACAAATGTAGTTTTTTTTTCTCTTGAGCCCCAGTCCTAGTTCTTGAATTAGCTATTGGACATTTTTACCTGAATGTCCCATGGACATTTCAAATTTAATATGTCCAAAACAAAACTAATTATTCTCTTTCCCCCCAACTCTTCTCCACCCCCACCCCCATTTCAAACTTCACTAATTCTATTACCACCTTTCTAGTCACTCATATTCATAACCCAGGGATCATTTCTCAACTCTTCGCTTTCACTCAACCCTCACATACAATAAGTTGCCAGGTACTGTTTATTCTATCACTACAATATCTATTTTATCTGTCTTCTCTCCATCCATACAGCTGTTACCCTAGTCCTCATCACATCTCACCTAGACTACTGTAATAGATTCCTAAATGTTCTTCTTCCATCCAGTCTCTCCCCTCTCCAATCCATTCATTGAAGAGTGAGTGTGTTCATCCTTTGTTGCAGAAGACCATGCCATCAGAGAAATAATGACATGACTTGCACTTGACTTTATTTTGAGTGAGGGAGGGTTGTGCAGGTCACCAGCCTCACTTCTCCTGCAGAGCCATCTGAATCCAGTGACCAGATATTCATCAGGATGACTGGAGATGACCCAGGATGAGGCAATTGGGGTTAAGTGACTTGCCCAAGGTCACACAGCTAGTGAATGTCAAGTGTCTGAGGTGAGATTTGAACTCAGGTCCTCCTGACTCCTGAACTGGTGCTCTATCCACTGTACCACCTAGCTACCCTTCCAAATTGCTATTATTAACCACAGGTCTTAGCCAGATCACTGGCATACTCAAGATGCTTCACTGACTCCCCATTTTCCCCAAATCAAATACAAAATTCTTTGATTATTTTTTAAATCACTTCACAATCTGGATCTAATTGATCTTTGCAGGCTGATCATAAGCTCCTCCTCAAATACTCCATATTCCACCCAAATGCTTATGCTTACCTATACATGACATTCCTTCTCCTTTCTTTTCATTTGTACATGCTGTTCCCCACAGTAGAATTCTCTGCTTCCTCACCTCTTCCTAGTAAACTTAGTAGTTTCTTTATAGTTCAACCTTCTATGATCTCCCTCAGTTGTTGGTACTTCCCCTCCTACCCCTGAAACTACTTCATATTTACTTTATATATTCTTACTTGTGCACATATCATTGCCGAGCAGTAGAATGTAAGTTCCTTGAGAGCCGGAACTGTTTGGGTTTTGTCTTTGTATTCATAATGTTAGGATAGTAAGGCACTCATAGTGGATGTGCAAGTAATTCTTGTTGAAATCAATTGATCTGAAGTGGTGATCACTGAGAACCACCATGGCGATAAAAAGTTTCCGTAGTCAAACTCATCTCACTACCCTATTTAATAGTGTTGCTGGGCTAGTAGACCAGACAAACTTTGTCAATGCTGTTTACCTAGATTTTAGATAAGTGGATAGCTCCCATTCTTTTCTTTAAAAGATGGAGAGATGTGGTTCAAAACTTACCTTTGATGCTTACTGCATGTATGACCTTAAGCAAATTACTTTACTACCTCCTTGGGTCTCATTTTCCTGATCTGTTAAATGAGAGTGTTGGACTAGATGGCCTGAGATCCCTTATTGCTTTAGGTCTGCAATCCCATCATTCAATGATCCTTGATTTATTTTATCTGTCAACATGTATCCTTTCAGCAAAATATAAACTTCTCGAGGGGAGGAATTGTTTCATTGTTGCATTTGTAGCCCTAGCACCTAGCTCAGCACATAGTAGTTGCTTAGTAAACGTTTAGTAAATATATTAGACTAGATCCGTGCCTTTATGCAACTTACATTTGGGAGAGATAATGATTATGTACGGCAGCTAGGTGGTAAGGTGGATTGAGCTGGTCCGGAATCAGGAAGACCTGAATTCAAGTTTGGTCTCAGATACTACCTAGCTGTGTGGCTGTGGGCAAGTCATTTCACCCTGTTTGCCTCAGTTCCTTTATCTGTGGACTGGGCTACAGAAGGAAATGGCAAACTGCTCCAGTATCTTTGCCAAGAAAACCCCAAGTGAGGTCACAAAGAGTTGGATGTAACTGAAAAAATGACTGAACAACAACAAAAATGTTTATGTAAATAATCATAATATAGAAATAGAAGAAGGGGATTGCAAAGAGCACTACAAACAAAAATTTGGGGGTGAGTTCTGCCATTCTCTTATTTGGCATGAGTAACACCAAACAAGACCGGGAACCTGAGAAGACAGGACCTAGTTTCATCATGGAATCACAGATCGGTAGAGTCTCAGAGTTGGAAGGAACATTTAGTCCATCTCAGAATCCTCTCCCCAACATATCTGACAAGTGGTTGTCTGGGCTTGAATGCTTTCAGTCAGCGGGAACCTATTACTTTCCAAACTAGTGAGCATTTTTGGATAGATCTAACCATGAGGAAGCTTTTCCTTAAATCAAAACTAAATCTGCTTCTGCAACTTTCACCTGCAGCTTTTAGTTGTGCCCTCTGGGGCCATCCAGAAGAAAACTAATCCTTCTTCCATGTGATAGCCTCTAGAATACTTGAAAACTGCTCCAACCCATGTCTTCTTGTGTCCAAGCTAGGTAATCATGAGCTCTTCCAACTGATAATCATGTGACATTAATTCTACCATCCTAGTTACCCTCTACTTGTAGATTATTAAAAGCCTTTCTAAAACGTGGCACCCAGAACTAAATATTACATTCCTGACGAGATCTGCTTAGAACATAATTCAGTCTTGATCGCTATGACTTTCTTCATGAACCATAAAATTGTTATCTCCATTGACTGCCATGTCACACTGCCTAATGTTTATCTTAGAGTCCACTAACTCCCCCAATATTTTTCTGACAGATTGCTATCTAGTCATACCTGTTCCCTTCATATTTGACTCATGAACTTGATTTTTATAACCCAGTGTGACTTTATATTTATTTAATTTAATTTTTTATTTAATTTCATCTTTTAAATTTTGGCTGAAATTTCTAAGCCTTTTGGAAATCCTGCCCCCCTCTCATTAATATACTGTCACTCCAAGCTTTGTGCCATATATCAATTTGATGAGCATATGATCTAAGATTTTATCCACGTCAGTGATTAAAATGTTAAATAGCACATGATCAAGCCCAGGTCCCTGGGTCATTCCTCTTAGAGACTTCTTTCCAAGTTGACAACAAACTATTAGAGTGAATACTCTCCTAGTCTAATATTCAAGTAATTCTGAATCTACCTACTATTTCTAGACCACACCTCTCCAACTTATTCACAAGAAGAGCATGGGAAGTTTTGTCAAATGTTTAATAAAACTTACATAAACTCTATATTTACAGTATTCCTCAAGCCCGCAGGTCAGTAACCCAATGGAAAAAAGGAAATTATGTTTGTCTGCTATGAAATATCTTGGATAAAGTCATGCTAGCTTTTCTGGATCACTTCATCCTTTTCTAGACTCAAGTTCTTTTAGGACTGCAATCTCCAAATGCTGAGTCAGCAAAACTAGAGTGTGCTTTTGCAGCCCCGACCAGGAAGACAGATAGATTCTATGGGTATTCAATTCAATTGAACTCAACAAGCCTTTATTAAGTGCCTCTGCTAGGGTCTGGGAATGAAAAACAGGACAAAGAGTTATGGAGCTTACATTTCATTGGAAGATGTAACAGGGATTCCCAGGGGAATAATCTTGACTGTAGTTTATCTTTAGGAGCAAAATTCTAAATAAAACTGCTTAAACAATATGCCTAATTCTCCTTTATTTCAAAGCCCAAATGTTTGTCAAATCATACAGCATCTAATAGGACAACTCGTTCTAGGTAGTTGGGATGGAGGGAAATCCGTATTTAGAGAGGATGACATTTGGACTAGTAGCTTAAGACTGAGGGAAAGAGGTACTTATATAAGATACCTCAGCATCCTCAAAAGGAATGCAGGGGTGTGAGTATGGGGGGGAGGGGGGAAGGGAACACATAAATAAAAAGGAAAGCTTTAACTCTTTCTTTTCAAGTAACCGCTGAACTGCTATTATAAGTGTCCAGGGAAGCATGGAATCCATTAGACATTCTCTAGAGTGAGCCAAACAGGGAGGTTGGGGCCACTGACCTTGATTAAAGAGATGGTGTAAGCAGAGGAAGGGGGGGTGAATGTGTGTATGTGGGGGTGTTGGTGCCAGTACATCAAGGAGAACCAATCACTGGCGACTCCCGCTTTCCCCTTCTGTGTCTTAAGAGGCTTAGCCGCAGCCCTAAAGAGCTGGAGTGTGCTCTCTGGCTTCCCTTCTGCTGCAGGTTTAGGCGCAGCGCCTACGGGGGCACAGCTGGCGCCGTGTGCCTTATGCGCCCAGGCTCCTCGTGCCAAGTACTGCGTCCTACTCCGCATCTCACCGCCTGGCGATTCCATGGGGGCGGCTTCCTGATTGGAGAAGTGGCAAGGACGGCATGTGGCTCCGTAGGGGGGATCTACCGGGAAAACAGTAGATCGAGAGTGAGGAGGAAAGGGCAGTGTATGTGCTGGGGGTGTTCAGCTAGGTTTTCCACTTAACTGATTTTCAATTGGCATCAAGTGGGTAGGATACGCCACAAAGCTAAGGCGAAACCGTCCCCTCACGGGCAGGCACATCTTGTCTAATTAAAAATAAACAAGAAAACTTCATACCCATGTTAGGACGCAAGGAGATGATTCCTTCTCTTCCCCTCAAGAATATCCCAAACCCAAGTGAACCCGGATTGCTGACTTTTCGCACTCCAAAAGATGCACTGCCAGGGAAAGGGCAGAAGCTGCCTTGGAGTAGAACTACCTCAGGCAACGGAAGCTCTTGGGGTGGTGGGGAACGTGTCGGGTGGGTGCTGGGAAGGTGGAGAGGGGTTTTCGGGGGAAATGATGGGAGAAGGGAAGTATGCCAATAATGCAATCACACAGTGACTAAAGAGACTCAATGCGGAACGGACACATCTCTACAAGCATCCACATAAAAGCCACCAGAGATTCTGCTTGCCTTGAGTGCTACATCCTGCATTGCGTAGAAAGTGGTCATTTGCAATGTTAAATCCCCTGGGAAGGTCGCAGCTGGGTAGTTTCGCGTGTTGAGGTTCCCATTTGGGATGGGCTAAGGAGGGAGAGGGTGAGGTTCGGGGGATGGGTGTTCGTTGGAGGAGGAGAAGGATGGCTGACAAGGGTGAGAAACTCGCTCCTCTGCACCCCCCCTCCCCATCCCCCGCCCACTTCTCTATCCTCCAGCTCCTTCCTCCTCCCCCTCCCCATCCCACGACCCTGGCGGGCCAATCCCCGCTCCGCACCAGAGGCGCCTCCTCGGGTTTCTGCTGATCTTGCAGGGTCCAGAAATGGACCGCGCCGCCGCTCTGCCGTTGCTACCGCCGCGGCTGCTGTCACTACCGCAATAGTCCCGCTCGACTCCGAGGCTTCCCAAACCCCAGGTGTCCAGCGGAGCTTCCTGGAGGACTAAGCTAGCGGGAGGCGGGGTGGAGGTGCTGGAGTAGCTATGTAGAGCCGGGGGCGGCTCTCTCCTGCCGCCCACAGCCTGGATCTCCCCCCGCTCCCCTAGAAGCGAAGCGGAGACTCCTGGAGTGCCGGGGGGAGAGACATTTTTTTGTTTTGAATTTTAATTTTATTTTAATTCCAGGGCTTTTGGAGAGATACCTCTCCTCCCCACTCCCTTGCCCCCCTCCCCCCCCCCCCCCCGCCTCCCAACCCTTTTCCATCTCCAGCAACCCCTTGCAACTTGGAACTGGAGAGGGGTCCCATCTTTCTCTCTCTCTGTATAGAGCATCGAGTTAGAAATGGGGGTGGGTATAAATATTTCAGCAGCAGCGGACCTATAAAGCGTCCTCTGCAAGGAGAGGAGCGCAGGAGGAAAGAGCTGGAGGCTGAGTTTGCCACTGCGCCTTTTGGATGCTGCTGCTGCTACCGCCGCCGCCGAGGAGACTTGCCGCATTCCAACAGGAACTCGTCTCCCGAGTCAACATCGCCGCTGACGCCTGCCCAGACACCCCCTCCAGGTAAGACGAGAAGCCCGGTAGGACTCAGCCATTCGGGGGGCTGGCTGCACGAATCAAAATGGGGAGGGTGAGGGGGAGCGGGGCGGGAGAAGCCTGGATCTCTGGTAGCCCCCACCTTTGGGCTGACTTGTTAATGAAGTTGGTAAACAGATCAGCTACAGGGGGAATCTGGGAAGTGGGCAGGAGAATCTAGAAAACTTAAAGTGTGTGTGTGTGTGTGTGTGTGTGTGTGTGTGTGTGTGTGTGTGTGTGTGTGTGAGTGTGTGTGTGTGTGCGCGCGCGCGCGTGTGTGTGCGCGTGTGTGCTGTGCCTGGTGCTTTCCAACACGGGAAAGGTGGATAGATGTATGTGCCTTTGCAGTTTCTGTAGATGCGTTCCGTCTGAATGCTTTTGATTTTTTTTTTTTATACCTCCCTATCACTTTCTGTTTCTCTGCAGCATCCATCGATCGCCCTGGTGGGAGCTTAAAAAGCAGCAGAAGAGGGGTAGGAGGGAGGTTAGACCAGAGAAAGAGGGAGAAATGGAAGGCAGGGGAATCTGCTGAGCTGACGCGGCACCCAGTCCTATTCTTATGACGATTTAGGGCGGGGGTAAAGGGGTGACCCCCCTAAAAGCAATGTTGAAGTTTGCCAGAGCAACATTACCTTGAGGGGAAAGAAAAACCACGCTTCCCTCCACAACAGAATAGAAGCCAGGTGTTGCTAGAAGGGGGAATTCCAATTTGGGGAAAAACTAGGTTGGGGTGAGAGTAGATCGATTGAGCCCACGTTAGTTTCCTTCCTCCCCTTGGGCTATTTTCCCCAAGGGGTGGCGGATTCAAACACTCTAGGTGGGGGGTGGAGGGGAACTTGGTTACCCTCCCCCCCCTCCTTCCAACATCTTTACCACCCCAGTTTCCCCTCTCTGCTCCACACCCTTCCACCCAGCTTAGACCATGACGGTGATGTCCGGAGAAAACGTGGAGGAGGCTTCTGCCGCCCAGGGCCATCCCCAAGACATCAGCTATCCGAGGCCAGCAGACCATGACGACCATGACTGCTGTGAAAGGGTGGTGATCAACATCTCTGGGCTGCGTTTTGAGACACAACTTAAGACCCTGGCGCAGTTCCCCAACACGTTGTTGGGGAATCCCAAGAAACGCATGCGGTACTTCGATCCCCTGAGAAATGAGTATTTTTTTGACCGCAACAGGCCCAGCTTTGACGCCATCCTCTATTATTACCAGTCTGGAGGGCGCCTTCGGAGACCTGTCAATGTGCCCCTGGACATGTTCTCAGAAGAGATCAAGTTTTATGAGTTGGGTGAGGAGGCCATGGAGAAGTTCCGAGAGGATGAGGGTTTCATCAAGGAGGAAGAGCGTCCTTTGCCAGAGAAGGAGTACCAGCGCCAGGTGTGGCTCCTCTTTGAGTATCCCGAGAGCTCTGGGCCTGCCCGGGTCATTGCTATTGTCTCAGTCATGGTAATCCTCATCTCTATAGTTATTTTCTGCCTGGAGACCCTGCCCGAACTAAAAGAAGATAGAGAATTCAGCACCTTTCAACCAAGTGACAACACAACGCTCTACTACAAATCCAACATTTTTACAGATCCCTTCTTCATCGTGGAAACATTATGCATCATCTGGTTTTCCTTTGAACTAGTGGTACGCTTCTTTGCCTGTCCCAGCAAAACAGATTTCTTCAAGAACATCATGAATTTCATTGACATAGTGGCCATCATCCCCTACTTCATTACCCTGGGCACTGAAATGGCAGAGCAGGAGGGCAACCAGAAGGGTGAGCAGGCCACTTCACTGGCCATCCTAAGAGTCATCCGCTTGGTAAGGGTCTTTAGAATCTTCAAATTGTCCCGCCATTCCAAGGGGCTTCAGATCCTAGGTCAGACTCTCAAGGCTAGCATGAGAGAGCTAGGGTTGCTCATCTTTTTCCTGTTCATTGGGGTTATCTTGTTTTCTAGTGCTGTATACTTTGCAGAGGCAGAAGACGCTGAGTCTCACTTCTCAAGCATCCCCGACGCTTTCTGGTGGGCTGTGGTGTCCATGACCACTGTAGGATACGGTGACATGTACCCTGTGACAATTGGAGGCAAGATCGTGGGCTCCTTGTGTGCCATCGCTGGTGTGCTGACAATTGCCCTGCCTGTACCTGTCATTGTGTCCAATTTCAACTATTTCTACCACCGAGAAACTGAAGGGGAAGAGCAGGCTCAGTTGCTCCATGTTAGTTCCCCTAACTTAGCCTCTGATAGCGACCTCAGTCGCCGTAGCTCCTCTACTATCAGCAAATCTGAATACATGGAAATTGAAGAGGATATGAATAATAGTATAGCCCATTATAGACAGGCTAATATCAGAACTGGCAACTGCACTACAGCTAACCAAAACTGTGTTAACAAGAGCAAGCTCCTGACGGATGTTTAAAAAAATTAACATAATACACACACACATATACACACACACACACACACACACACACACACAAATTCCACTTAGCAACTTGAAAGACTTAATAGAAAAAAAACAACCTCAAATAACAATAATCACAAAAAACCTAGTGACTTATGTCACACTCTGTAGATACTTTACTAAATAGTCTTTGAATGCTCTATTGAACTGTAAATGCGTTATTGCATTGCAGATTTTTTGGCTCAGCGAACCAGAAGCTTTCAGGATCCATAAAAAAAAAAATACAATTTTCATTTTATTTTAAAAAAAGAAAGAGAAAGAAAGGGTATTTTCCATAACTGGTGAAAAACAAATGAACAGTCTTTGAACTAGTCTAGGTAAAATAAGACTCATATGCTTCTCTATATAGAAATGTTTTTCATCCCTCTGCTTGTTTAACTTAATTTTAAAGAAATATTTAAAAACAGATGATCATTTAGAAGTATAAAAAAATGAAATATGCATGGGACTCCAGTTAAAAATCTCTGCGAAATGCACAGACAGTATATCAAAGAAAGTGTATCAACTACCTATACATATAAGATATATGTATAAATGAATTGACCAAAAAGCATAAAGAATATTGACCGTTTTTATTTGAATCAGCTGAAGTGTATCTATCCTCTTGAAAAATCAGTAAGTCATGAATGGGCCATATAGCACCTTAAAACATAATATTGGGCCTGATCTGTAATGATCTCTCTCTTTGCCCCATTCTCCTTCTTACCCAAGCCAAGATTTCTTTCCTTTTTTTTTTTTTTTTAGGGAAAAAATCAATTGAGACATCTGCAATGCTGCTAAGTTTTCTTAACTGCAGATGAACTATACATAAGTTTTTCTTCCCCATTAGAGCTCCTTGTCCCTTCACTTAAAAGAACTGGATGCAAAACTTTTGTCCCCTCTTCCCCCTTTTGTTGCAAGAGAACAAATGGAGTTTAATACGCATGTTTGAATTTGACACTATTTATTTTATAATCGCATGTGGGGATCATTACCTCAGACAATAGGGGATAAGCTTTCTTTTGAACTAACTCTTCTAAAAATAGGCCCTTTTTCATTTGCATTCACCAAAAGTGCACTCCTTAATTTATTACCTATTTTATTAGTAATTTAAAGTACTGTATTTAAGTGCATATGTTAGTCAAATGGGAATACTTTTTTTGGAGCTCAAAGCATGTTCTATTATTCCGCATCATGGCCTATTTGACTAAGGTGTAACTTGAATTCATTAATGCATGATTTCAGTAAGAAAAAAATTAGTAAAAAAAAGTTTATGATATGTAGGGCCCAAACAAAGTGAAGGGAGAGGGGGACTCAGTGAATTTTCCTGCCTTTGCTCAGGGAAATGTTTGGTTTCTGTCCAGGTGTTGTCAGAAAGAGGATAAAATATTCCCATCCCTTAAAGGGAAAGTATATGGAAGAAATAAAAAGCTATCAAGTTATACATAGCAACACCTAAGAAACGGTATCCTCTATAGCTAAAGACAAAAACAAACAAAACTAAAAATGGTGCAATACTGCATGCTTTTTGGTGCATTCTTAGAATGTAAATGAAACTATCTAATGTGCGCATCCAAATTATAGATGATTTTTTTTTTTGCAGTTATGATTTGAGGTCTTTAGGGACTTTGGTACTCCCTTTGAGAACTTACTGAAGAAAATCAATTTATTTAAATAGTTGCTTAGTGCCTTTATCCTGCACCCACTGAATTGCAGAAAGTGCCTCCATTAAAACAGCTGCAAAGTTAAAAGAGGGGTGAAAGGGGAGGAGCTGGGGCATTTTTTTTTTAATTTTTCCACCCTCACCATCTTCCTTCCCTCACTGCTCACTCCCCCATCCCCACCTCCACCAACATGAGAAGACCACACCATACTGACTCCTGGAGAGAAGACAGCAAGGACAACCATGTCCTGTGTCATCAATGGACTTTGCTTCTCTTTGGTAGTCTGATGTTGACAGTGACCTGAGGCCTGAGACCCAGCTTCAGACTGAATATGGACAATGGCCTCAATCTCTCCTTTCCTATTCTTCTAAAAACTGAGAGAAATGCTTTGGGATTTTGACTCCTGCCAGAGTCCCTATGAAGTTTTAAGTGTCTCCTCAGATCATGTACAAGTACTATGCTCTTTCATTCCTCTCATATTTCCTTCTTAGTTCTCCGTTATTCTGGAATCCAGAATAACTCAGTAAACCTCAGTAACCTTTTCCATGTCCTTCCAAATCTCAACTCCTTCAGTTTTCTAGTTAAAAATTTTTTTCTTTCTACCCTCTTTTTGTCTATCTGCCCCCACCTCTATTAACTGAACACCTTACAACCCCTGCCCCAATCACCAACCTCAGAGAGTGGTGGTCTGCTTATGAACCAGCTAAAGGAAGGAAATGCATAGGTCCTTGGAGACAAACAGCTGTCACTTAACTGAGAGGCACTCAAAAATCTTTAAGGACACACAGGTGGGGATGGAGCTTCATTTTGAATTTAGCATGAGGCTGCCCGCTGCTGACCACTTCCTTCTCCTGTCCTGCTTTGTATAGGAATCTCTCCTCTTCCTTTCTCCCTTCTGCCCTTCCCTCCTCTCTAGGCAGTACAATAAGGCACTTAACACAATATAATCGTGCACAAGGCTTACTTGCTGAGCTAAAGCAAAATAATTTAGACATTTTCTTTGCTTGTTTGGCTTCTATGAGCCGGAAGGATGGATACAAACAGACACACCCTATGTGAAGAGGATCATTTAAAAGGGAACATGACCTTCCAGTGATAATTGGAAGGCACCTGATTGTAGGACGAGAAACCTCTCCAGAATGAGCCTGTGGTGCTTCCTCCCCACTCTCCCCCTTACCCCAACAGCCATTCATCACTCTCCCTTTCGATCTCCCCTCCCCTCTACAACTCCCTGCTTAGGGGAGGAAAAAAAGCCACCTTCAAAAACAACTACGAAACAACCAAGAATGTTCCAATCCTTCATCTCCACTCA
Source organism: Notamacropus eugenii (assembly GCF_028372415.1). Taxonomy (NCBI): domain Eukaryota; kingdom Metazoa; phylum Chordata; class Mammalia; order Diprotodontia; family Macropodidae; genus Notamacropus; species Notamacropus eugenii. The sequence continues at coordinate 192,469,516 of NC_092874.1, forward strand.
GAGGTCTAGAACGCACAACTTCCTGTGTTCAACTGCACTCAGTCAACAGCAATAATCCATTCAGTGCTGTGGGATGGATGCTGAAAGGACCAGCCAGTAGCACCAAAAGCAGATGAGACTGACTGGCTACTAGGTGTCTCTAACAGTTGGAAACCTTCACCTTAGCCTGTCCACTGGACTGATGACTCTCTGCATGTCTTAGAGGAGAAAGAGCTATGTGGATGGGCCTGTTGACCAGGGTTTGGGGTGAGTTCTAAAGAGTTTGGGGGTGGTACGGGGAGTCTAGATGTCCCTTACCCATTCTTAATTCATTTCCAGAATTCAACAAGGATGGCTTAAAGGGATCATTTTGTGTAGTATAGGCATGCAAAGTTCGACAAAAGCTCTTATTCCTTGCACTACAACAGGGCTGAAATGTATTTGTAGACCTGAAGGTGCACTTAACAAAGCTGCCTGTTAAGGAATTGAATACCCTTTGGCTTATTTGTTTATTTTTTTTTTTGACTGGCTTTTGCCCTTTTCCTTTCCTTCCCCAGAGACTGATATGGCTCATGTTCTGAACACTGGTTTTCTCCAGGGGGAGAAAACTTCCAAAGGGCTGATATGCAGAAATCAGCCCTTCTAGAATTTAGGGGCCCTAGTTTAATAGGGTGAAATGTTGGTCCCTGCTAGTGCTGTTAGTGTACCAAGAAGCTCTGAAAGGAGCTAACTTAACTCGACAGATTTGAAGTGACCAAAGAAATTAAATCACCTCTGTCCTTGAATGTGTAGAAGACAGATTATAGCCATAAACCTTTTCTGTTATTTTTTTGACTTGCTGTGTCCCACCAAAAAAAGTTGATGTTATTAACTCAGTCATTCAGTTCCTTGGTAGTGGGTTAGCCCAATGAAACCAAGTTAAGCAGCAGCAGTTTCTTGAAGTTATGGCTAATGGACAATCAATCATTTCCTTAAAAAAAGGAGTTTGTATAGATGGTTTAGTTCCCATTACAGTAGAGCTGAAGCACAAAGGGAAATTACTATCCTAACTCACTTAGACATAATAATCATCAGACCTTAAGTGAGGGATGTGTTTCCCTAAGTAGAATTCTCATTCCATTGTAGGAGAAAGGGCCTCTTTTATTTCATGCATCACTTTCAGATTTTCCAAATAAGAGAAAATATATCTGAGGGAGGCAGGAAATAAAGGTCCTATCCCATCCCCCATTTATTGTGAGAGATCTAGAAACATACGCTCATCATTTTAACTTCTTGTTTGGTTGATAGATAACTCAGTTGGGTAAAACAGAAAGAATGAAAGAAAGACTGAGCAGAAGGCAATTCTCCTTTCTCTTCCAGGAATGGCATATTCTTGGGAGTGGTGAGAATTGGTGGGTGGTAACCATCCATTGTACAATTTGTTAGGAAGAATGCGACTGCCAAACAATCAGTCTGAACTTTTTAAAGCAGGAAACTTCAAGTCATGAGGAGTTTGGTATGTCAGACCTGATTTTTGTTTTCCTATTAAAGAAAAATAAACATGAAATCAGGTATAATCTGTACTGGTTGGTGGCATCAGGAGGTGGAATCCCATCTGCCATTCAGACCATTTTGCTCATGTTTACGTTATAGAACTTTGAGATATATGTAAAATTTATCTTCCTCATCCCTCAGGCAAGATACTGAGAAATTTACACACTTCATTTTGCAAAGAAGCAAATGATGTGCTAATTAGCTAAAAATCCTCATCTGCCTTGAATGAGCTTCAAGGTTTAAGGTTTCAGTTTGAAACCCTAAATCTTTACTTAATATATAAGTATTCAGGACCAGAAACCATCTTCTCACACAGGTAAAACTACCATAGACTTTCCTGGGAGTTCCAGGACATCTGACAGGGTTTCTTAAGGAAGTCCTCCCACCATAAGACTTACTTTAAGGGTGCCTGAGTGGCAGGGTGGCTACTTGGGTTTTCTACAACACAAACCAGAAAGTGCAAAGAAAGTCTTGTGACTCACAGTTTAGCAAAAACAAAACCTCAAACCCTTGAAACAATAAATAAGGTTAGAGGACTGGGAAAGGTGGGAAAGTTGGTGGGGGGAGGGGATGTGTAATATGCCAGCTGAAAAGTTTTTCCTTTCCATTAACATGCAAAAGCACTTTTATTCTCTAATGCACTGTTTGGAAATCGTATATTCAACAGTTGCAGGTAGATAATATGGGCTGTATACTACATACCTCTGGTTTTAAAAATAAAGTATTAATCACCAAGGTTAAAATAGAAAGTGAATAGTATTAATTTAAAGTGCACCATCAGGGCAACAAACCATTGAAGCTGACAAAGCAGTATTTTGCTTCCTGAGTTTGCAAATTGCTAACCTTATTTTCAGGTTACTGCTCATTTTCCCCTCTCCTCACAAAGCTCTTGGATTTGTCAGTTAGAGGACATTGAATGTTATGAGTTGAGAGCCTAACTGAAGTGCATAGTTTTCATCTATGCAATTTTCCTTGCTTCTGTCACTTTATTATCTGTTCATACTTGGCATCAATTAAAGATAATTTTTAAGGATCTTACCTTGGAACATCTCGACTAATTATTTGTCTGGAGTCCAGTTTATCTCTTTGGGATATGTAGCTCAGTATGGACACTGATAGACCTTATTCACTTACTGTTCACTTATTGATGGAGTTGGTACAGAATCATGAATACATGTGTTCCCTTGGAGAAACTTGTAGCATTTCTGTTGAGTGGTGAACACCTTTGAGGTTGAATGAAGGTGCTGATTGTAGGATTCTCCTCAGACTGAATCCAGCCAGAAACAGATGTGCATAAGCAATGGGGGACCCAAACCTAGTGAGTGAAAAAGGAAATGTGGCCCAAGCGTGTAGTGGATTCCATTTTCTCATATGCTGTTGGACATATACTTGTGATTTGTTGTTGTTTTGAGTTTATGGATTAAGCAGTATTTTGGGATTTTGACATAATTGTAAAGATATGTTTTGACATCATATGGCCCAGTGCAAATGAGCGGTGGAATGTATGGAAGGACAGGGTGATTTGTTAGCTATTTCTTTTATGATACTTTTTTCTCCCTCCTTTGATGGGGCTCATGCTCTTGGCATGACTTTTTTTGACCATCATCTATGACTGAGTTGGGGAAGTGATGACATTTCTATTTGGTTGGTTGCAAGACTGAGAAGTTGTTTCATTGTTTGTTTGTGAGGGTGCTGTTTTATCCTACTTATTATGGATCATCAGTAAAGAAAGCATTCAGGTGCTGTGTGTCTAGAATCAGAGCCAGGACAAAGTGTTTGTGCATCCAGTGTTAAACCAGAAATGCTTTTGTTGTGATACGTGGGAAAAAATGTCACAGATATCTGTTCTCTCTCTCTCAAAGCGATGAGAGCAACAAGACCCCAGAAGCCTAATTTGGAAGCTCACCCTACACTTTGCATAGATCTGGACTTTCAGGTGTCACCAGGAGGCAGGCCAGATGAAGAGTAAGCAGTAGGGTAGAGGAAGGACCGAAAGGATGGGTGTGAATTTTTCTAAGACTCAGCCTAAGTGGAAAACCTTCTTAAAACAGCTGCAGTCAGAACCAAATAACTACCAGGGCCAAGCCTGGGGAGGGAGCCAGTAGCTTCCCAGCTTACAAGCGAAAAAGAAGCCAAGCTAACTTTGAAGCAATGCAACCCTTGGAGTTGAGAACAGGGAATAGATATAATTTGGTCTCTGAGGGCTCACTAATACGGGGAGAAGGATCTTGGTGACTACTTACAGTCTACTGAGAACCTTAACCAAAAGGCAGTTTAAAGAAGGAGGGAGCAGGAAGATCAGGTGGGAGGGACTGTGTTGCTGCCCTGAAATTATGACGAAGTCTATATATGTTTTACTGTTAGAAAACAACCCTCTGTACCAACTCAGCCACCCGATCTTCCCCGAAAGTCTGATGCTGAAAATGTTGGATACGCTTCATTGTTTAACTCTTACTCTGATGCTGAAGAGGGAAAATCGGTGAGTTAGGTAGTTTTCCCAAACCTTGACAATGATCTCTTCACATTTCCCTTTCTCTCAGGCTGCTTTGGCTCGGTACCTTTCCTCAGACACTCACTCCTCTTTCTTCTCCTTAAGCTTCAAGTAATCGCATATGACTGAAGTAAAAAATGTTAAGTTTTGATTGTATTGTGTCTTCTCACTACCTTTTCCAGCATCTCCTCTCTCCTGGGACCCATGCTTCCCCTCACTTATTTTGGGGAGCAAAGCAAAGAGCTAGAAGTTGATGACATTGTTACTAATAATTAGCAAACATTCATTAAACTCCTATTGTGTGTCAGTACTGAGTTAGGTACATGGGATACGCATAAAAGAGGGAGAGACAGTGTAATGTAAGCTCCTGAGCTTGGGGGTATATCTACTCCTCCCTCCCCAGTGTGTGTGTGTGTGTGTGTGTGTGTGTGTGTGTGTGTGTGTGTGTGTCTGTGTATGTGTGTGTGTGTGTGTGTGTGTATACTGGGGTATACAGCATACTTACAGATAAATAACTAAAGGATACATGTATATGTATATATGTATATGTGCGTATGTCTCTCTCTCTCTCCATACATACATACATATATATACATATATATATATATATATATATGGAGTGATGTGAGGGTGAACAAAGCTGGAGGCATCAGAAAAGGCTTTCTGAGGAGGGTAGTACTTTAATGAATCTTCAAGGGAGCTAAGGGCTCCATGAGGTGGAGGTCAGGTAAGGGGGAGCATTCCATGAATGGAGAAAAGTCTCTACGAAGGTGTAGAAGTGGGAAATGGATTAGCATGTTCAGGAGACAACAAGGAACGCAGTTTAATTGGAGTGGAAGGACCTGAGGGAAAATAATGCATATTCAGCCAGGATTTCAAAAAGTTTTAATGCCAAATGAAAGAGTTTGGATTTTATCTTTAAGATAATGGGGACTCCATGAAACAGTGGAGTGACATGGTGAGAGCTGTGCTTTAAAATTACAAATTTGTCAGCTGTGTAAAGATGGATTTGAGAGGAAAGAAACAGGACATTTAGAAGGCTATTGCAGTAGTTGAGGGGGGAGGGGATGAGCACCTGTACTAGGGTAGAGTGGGATGAGTAGAGAAGAGAGTGTGTATTCAAGAGATGTTGAAGAACTATAACTGGAAACCCTGACAGCTGATTGGCTATGGGGGTTGAGAGAGAGAGAGAGAGTTGAAGATGACTCTTAGTTGTGAATCTTTGACACTGAAAGTATGTTGGTGCCCTTTATAAAAACAGAAGTTAGAAGGATGTGTAGGTTTAAGAGGAAAAATATGAAGTTCTGTTCTGGACATGTTGAGTGGAAGATGCCTGTCAGAAATACATGTGTATATGCCTAGCAAGCAGCTGGAGATGCAGGACTGTAGTACAGGGGAGAGATTTGATTCACTTTAATTCAGTTCGGTAGACACTTATTAAGAGTCTACTACGTGCCAGGCACTTGGCTAAGTGCTGGGACTACAAAAAGAGGCAAAAAATAGTCCCTGTCCTTAAGGAACTTCCAATCTAATGAAGGAAACAATATCCAAACAAATATATACCAAGCTGGCTTATATATAGAATAAATAGGAAATAATTAGCAGAAGGACGGCACTGGATTAAGAGGGGCTGGGAAACAGCTGTAGAAGGTGGGATTTGAGTTGGGGTTTAAAGGAAGTCGGGGAAATGAGTATGAGAGATGAGAATTGGATACGTAGTTGATAGTTGAAACAAAGGGGGCTGCTAAGATCACTAAAAGATAGTGTAGGGAAAGAAAAGAAGAGGAATCAGACAGGATTCCTCAGTGGAGGCTGAGGAGTGGTCATCTATGTGGGAAGAGAACTGTGATAAAGTTGTATCACAAATGCCCAGGGAGGAAATAGCATACAGAAGGAGGGTCCCTAGTGGCCAACAAAGTTGAAGACTGTGGGAAGATCAGGGAAAATGAATGGTGGACTTTTTAGTTAAGAGATCATTTTAATCTTAGGGAGAGTGGTTTTGGTCAAATGGTGGGCCAGACTGAGAAATAATTGAAAGTGGAGGCAATGAGCATACACAGTCCTATCCCCCTCCCCCTTTTCTGAGAGTTAGACAATGAAAGAGAAGAGAGATATACAGTAATAACTTGAGGGGATGTCAGCATTGAGTGATAATTCCTTTTCTGGATAGGGCAACTACAGGTGTGTTTGAAGACAGCAAGAAAAGAGACAGATATAGTTAATAATTAAAAATAATTGCTATTGTCAATAATGCTTATAATAATAATATTTATTATAGTAATACCTTACACTTGAATAGTGTTTTATAATTTTCAAAGTACCTCATATACACTATCATCTCATTTGATCTTCACAACCCTTTAAGATAGAATAAGATAAAGCTTACTCTTTTTTGTTATTGCAATTGTGGAAATTGAGGTCCAATCAAAAATCAATTTTTACCTATTTTGTGCCAGGCACAGTATCATGAAGCAATATATGAAACTGTTAACAAGGAGTTTAAATTCTAATGGGAAAAACAATGACATACCTAGAATAAATTTTTAAAAATACAAAAAAGCTAAATATGGGGTATATTGAGAGGGAAGGAACTAGCAGTTGAGCAGATCAGGAAAGTCTTTGCAAAGAATGTAATCCTTGGGCTATATCTAGAAGGAAGAGAGGGATTCTATGAGGTGTAGGCAAAAGTGGGCAGGGTGAAGTCAGTTTCAGGCATGGGGGACATCAAATGGAAAGACAAGAGATGGGGTGTCGTGTAAGAAATAGAAAGAAAGTCAACTTGTAGGGAACAAAGAATGTAAGAGGAGGAATGATGTCCAGTGAAACTGAAAAGATAGAACAGGGCATGGTTGTGAAGGAATTTGAAAGCTAAACAGTGGATTTTATACTTGATTCTAGAAGTAAGAAGAAACTACTGGAATTGATTATCATGTGATCAGATCTGTGCTTAGGGAAAAATCACTTGGAAGCAGAGTAGAGGATGAACTGAAGTTGGGGAAACTTGAGGGAGGGAGATCAATTAGGAAGCTACTGTAATAATCTTAGAAAGAAGTGATGAAACCTTCAAGGAAGGTGGTAACCCTGTGAGTAGAGAGAAGTCATATGCAAGAGATGTGGTAGAGGCAGAAACAGCAAGATTTGGCAACTGATTGGATATGTGGGATGAAGGAGACTGAAGAGTTGAGGAGGTGACATTTATGAACCTGGGAAGAAAATTGGGACTTTGACAAAAGCAGGCAAATATGGAAGAGAGTTGGTCATGATGGGGAAAGGTAATGAGTTCTGTTTTGGACATGTTGGGTTTGAGATGTCTCTGGGACCTTCAGTTTGAAATGTTCAATAGGTAATTAGTGATAGAGGATTGAAGCTCAGGGAATAGATAGATCTAGAAGTCATCAGCATAAAAATGATTATTAAATCTATGGGGACTCTCACTGAGTGAGAGAGCATGCAGAAAGAGAAGCACATGGGGCCAATAAGAGACTTTTGGTGATCAGTCCCAGTTAGGAGTCATGATGGCTCATGAACCAGCAAAGGAACTTGAGAGTGAGTGGGTAGACAGATAGGAGGATAACCAAAGAAGAGAGTAGTGTTATGGAAGCCCAGAGAGGGGAGAGTATCCATGAGGAGAGGGTAGTCAACAACATCAATTTCAGCAGATGAATCAGAAAGACTGATGACCATGAAAGACTATCAGATTTAGAAATTAAGAAATGATTGGCAGCTTTGGGGAGAACAATTCCAGTCAAGTGATGATGTCAGAAGACAGATTACAAAGGCTTGAGGAGTGAGAGGAATAGAAGTGAAGGCTGCGGAGATACAGGATGGTAGCTTGAGTGAATGGCAGGGTCTAGTGAAAGATTTTTTAAAAGAGGAACAGACTTGGGCATGAGAAATAAAGTGACTTTACACTGTCATCATGACTAATAAATGAGAGTCTTAAGACTAGAATCTGGGTCTCCTGATTCCTAATCCAATGCTTTTCCCATCATGCCTTTGAATTTAATGTGCTTCCCCTCCACAGGAGGAATATTATTTTCAGGGAAATATTTGTAGGGCCAGAGAAAGCCTACCTTAGAGGAATGAGTCACTAATGTTAGCATTTGAAGCACTGGTCGTGGAGATAATTTTAAGTAGAAATGGGAGCTCAAATCTCAAAATCACACCAGGGCTTACCTTTATTTTTCCTATACTTTTTTCAAAGTTGTTCTCTATTCCATGTCCTGTCCTAATAATACCAAAGACCATCAAATCCTAAATGTCAGTATCAAGTTCTGACATGGGATAAACTGAATCACCAAGTTTGGCATTAGATAAATTACATTCTCTCTTTTGGCTTCAATTTTTTCATAGATAAAAAATTCCTGAGATTGATTTCTTCCTTTGACTTAGTAATAGTGAGGCACTATAAGAGTTCTTTCTACAGTTTGTTAGACAGAATTTTCAAATGAAAAAGGCTATTGCTAACCTTCTGTCCTAAAACAAATAAAGAAAAACTCTTTCAAATATGTTGGTTAAGAGGATAAATCTGAATAGTACGTATATTTAAGGCTTCCTAGGAAAATTCTTCTCCCAATTCTGTCTCTGTAGAATTGTACTGATTTTTAGTGTTTTATATGAAATTGAATGAAATGGCTTTGGTTGAAATACAAATGATCTTTCAGTTGCTGTAATTAAACAGAAACTTAATTTTGATTAACTAAGGGAATTAGAGAGGTAACTTGACCTAGTAGATGGTCATCCTTAGAGTCAGGAAGAACCAAGTTCAAATTCAACTGAAACTACCTTCACCAAAGTTATAAATGATCTCTTACTTGCCAAATCTAATGACCTTTTTTCAGTCCTCATTCTTGATCTCTCTGCAGCCTTTGACCCCATTGATTACCTTCTCTTGGATACTCTCCTCTCTAGGCTTTCACAGAGTGATCTCACCTGGTTCTCTTTCTACCTATCTGCTTGCTTTTCATTTACTGAAACTTCTTTCATATTCCACCCACCCTCAGTGTCTCCTAAGGCTCTTTCCTCTACTTTCTTTTTCCCCCTCTATACTATCTCTCAGTGATTTCATCAGTTGCCATGTTTTTCTCTAAACAGTTTATCCCTTGATGCATATACCCAGCTCCAGTTCCTCTTCTGAGCTGTAGTCATATTTCACCTAATTGATGTCTCAAATTAGATGTTCAAAATAGAACTCATTATCCCCCACCCCTCCTCAGCCTTTCCCTCTTTCCAACTTCTCTATTAATAGCACCACCAACTTCCCAGTGGCTCAAGGTCACAATCCTCAGAGTCATTCTCAGTTTCTCACTCTCAGTCATCCCATACACTCTGCCTATTGGCAGATCTTGTCATTTTTACCTTTGCAATATCTCTCCTATATATCCCTTTTCTCTACTCACACAACCACAGAGAGGCTCTCATCACTTCTCACCTAGAATATTCGAGTAGTTTACTGGTTGATATCCCTCCCTCAAGTCTTGTCTCTTTCTACTCCAGTCTATCCCCAACTCAACCGTCAAAGTGTCACCCCCTTGCTCAAAGAGCTCCAATGGTTCATTATTTTCTCCAGGCTCACCTATTAAATGCTCTGATTAGCATTTGAAAGACTTCACAACATTTCCTATTGTTCCAGTCTTCTTATAGCTCCCCCCTGCTTCTCCTGCCCCACCTCCCCATGTGTTCTAGGATCTAGCTATAATGTTGTCCTTGTTGGATGTGATGCTGCATCCCCTTCTTTGTGCTTTGCATTCCTAAGCCAGGAATGATCCTCTGCATTTTCTGATTTAATTGAAGATTAGCTCAAACTATACCTTCTGCCAGTGGCCTGTCCTGAGCCTTTTATCTTCTAGTGCTTTTCCTTCTAAGAGTACCTTCCATCTTCTCACAGAGGCAGCTAGGTGGGTCAGAGGCTTTGGAGTCAGGAAAGATGAGGTCAAATACTACCCTCTGACACTTAATGGTTATGAGACTGTGGGCAAACTACTTTACCATTGGCTGCCTCAGTTTCCTCAACTGTAAAACAGGGATCATAATAACACTTGCCTTATAGTCATTGTGAGGATCTAATGGGATATTGTAAAGCATAATGCCCAGCACACAGAAGGCACTTAAGAAATGCTTATTCTCTCTCCTATCCATGTCTATATCTATATACACACATATATATGTGTGTATGTGCATATCTATCTATGTATCTATCTATGTATCTATCTGTCTATCTATCTATCAATCATCTATCTATACTTACATGTACCTACATGAAGACACATAGTTTTCTCCATTAGAATGTGAAATCCTGAGGGTGGGAACTGTTTTTTTTACTTTTGGGGGGGTATTCTTTAATTTTAGTGCAGTGATTAGTACATGTTGAACAACACATGATGGCTACATGATTTTAGACAAGTCACTTAAACTTTTAGTGTCTCATGAAGCTCTGTAAGACTGTAGGTTACAGAGCAGTTGTGGATGGGCCTCAGTAGAGTTAATTTCTTCATTGGGAGTTCCTTATACTAATATAATCATAAGCCTGGACAAAGAAAGAAATAGAAAGGAAGAAAAAGAAAATTGGTTATGTAGGACTCCTTGAAGTTAAATATTTATTTGTAGATTAACAATCAGGAGGTAAGCCAGATTCTGGGACATATTTTCAAATGTATAATGAATGTATTTTGTGTAGGAAGCTTGTATTTGCATATATATGTGAATATGTACATACATGTGTGTATATACAGATATGTATATACACATATATGTTTGGTATGGTCTCATCTCAAGGTTGCTTCAAAAGTTTGGAATTAAGTGTCCTTTTAAGGAACATTTCCAAAGGGGATAAGCACATTCAATTTGGGTTTTTCAGAATTTAAACCAGAAGATAATCAATGAATAGAATATCAGATGAGATAATTATATTTTGAGGTTGGGCCAAGCCTAACCTTAATCAAAAATTCTCACCTCATAATGCATTCAATTAATAGTGTTTGGAAATAAAAGATACTTTAATTAGACCAACGGTAGCCATTGCCCTTTTCTGTGCATTCTACATAGAGCAGTCATTTTGTGGGGGTAGAAAAGAAGCAATTATGCTTTATTGGAGTTTCAAAAAGGAGCCTTTCTATGACTAGCAAGGTTCATGTTAAGGTTTGTTCTCCCTTACCCAGGCAAAACTTCCTTTGCAACTGGAGACAGTTGTGCCTATGACAGTTCCAAAAGAAGGGTCCCTAAAATCAATTTTTTTCCAATTAAATTCATGTTTTAAAGTTGTTCTTAAATGTGAAATTTTTGTTTAGTTGTTAAGGATGATGTTTAATAGTGATGATTGAAAATATGTTCATTTCACTATGTAATTAATATATTGAGAGGCAACTTGGCTTGAGGGACAGAGAACTTCCTCAGTCAGGAAGACCTGAGTCACTTCAACTCTAAGTGTTCCAGACAACTCTCTGAGAATTACAGAGCAATTACCCATTTCCACTGGTTGAAGGTGAGAATTTCCTTCACCAATGAAATAATAGACCAAAAACAATCAAATAAGAAGTGTTTTAGATATTATTAACTTTGACAGAAAATGTTTTATTTTCTATCTAGTAAAATAATTTCATATTATGTAGTACAGTTGTCATTGTGTTCATCTTTCATTGCTGAAGAAGACCATGCCATCATGACTTGCACTTGACTTTGTTTTGAGTGAGGGAGGGCTGTGCAAGGTCACCAGCATCACTTTCTCCTCCTGAGCCATCTGGATCCAGTGACCAGATATTACTCAGGATGACTGGAGAGGACCCAGGATGCACTAGGAGAGCCTGGCCCCTTTAGTCCAAGGTCTATACAGGTACTCACTTAAGGTGAAGTAATGCCCATTCATTGAGTAGGATTCTTTAAGAAGTAGTTAGAGCAAGGCCCCTTTAATGAGGCAAAGAAAAGAAAGTACTGACAAATCAACAATAGCTAGTGAATACCTGAAGAAAGGTTACACACATTGAAATGTTTAACTTGAAGAAATCTTTCAAGTGACTTTAACAAGTCTACCAGAATATATTGCATTTAGAAGGAACATGGAAAAATGGCAAGTCTTATCTGTTAGAATTGGTATAACCATAGCTTACCATTCTAAAGATATGGGCTGGGGTTTTTTGTGTTTGTTTGTTTGTTTTGCTGTCTCTTTCTGTCTCTCTGTCTCTCTCTGGTTCTTAGATTGATAGATTCAGCATAATATCAAAGAGGAACTAGTTACTGGGTTAGAGATAATGGGAACTTTGAGGGTAAAGTGATGGCTCCATCTTACTGTTTGTGACAAAGCACAGCAGAATTGGATCCTATTTGACATGGACCCTGGGTTTGAGGAGAAGATATGATAAAGGTCTCAGAGAACATATACTTTGGACTCTGTGATTTAACTTCATGACTTCAAGTCCTCAACCCCCATGAAAACTTTAGGTAGATGGGAAAGTCTATACATACACACATACGTGCATATATATGTTATGTATGTAACTATATGTGTAGTGGTTGATATTCTCTTGGTTGCTTCTTTTCTTAAATATTGATAAGATCTGAGACTTTATTTTTTGTGCTTTTGGTGCCCTTGAGATACATTGTAAAATAATTCCCCATATCCTTCACAGTCCTGTCACCTCCAGCACAGATTTCCGCAGTGTGCACTTGTCTAATCTAGCTGCATTTCCCATCTTTCTTCTCATTCTTACCATTTCTACCTCCTCTAAAAGCACATTCAAGACTATCATATTAGAGTTCAAGTGTAGTGTCTCTAGTGTCCTTCATAATGAAAAACACCTGTTATAAAATCTTTGGGGATCTTTTCCATTTTTTTTCTATTGGTTGTCCTTCCATTTCCATTCCTCAATGCCCTTGGCATACTTTATGTGATTGGGTCTCTCACTGAGATTTCTTTAATCTGTGTGTGTTTCAGAAGTGAGGTTTCACCACAGTCCTCAGATTCCAAAGCCAGTCCTCCCTCTGCTGTACCACATTTTTTTTTGGACCAACTATCTTTCTTTAAGCTCTTTTTTTGTCTTCTTGCTATATAATTTTTGTCTGACACTGGTTAAACTTATGTGTGAAATTATTATAGTCTATGCCCTTCTGTTTTTCATCTTTTCTTCATTTTTTGTCATTGACAATTTGTTTAAATAAGTCAGGTTGGTATCATTCTAATTGCCTAGCCTTTCATTTTCCTCATTTGCTTTTTTTTTTTTAATTTTTACTAATTTTGGTCTTTATTTAAATTAGTTGGTAGTCTGACAAGGTGTTTATGGAACATGAACAACTAATTTAGGAATGATTCTCATATCAGGAACAAGTTGTTTCATGTCCATCAAAATATAATCAGTTTTATTTTTGTGATATTATTCAGTACTTGGCATATAAAGGAGCTTTCTGATTCTTTTCTGAAAGTGAAAAATTCATTATATATATGTATATATACACATATATATGTGTGTGCATATATACACACATGCACACATACATGCATGAAGCTTGTGTGTAGTCTACAAATCTTTGACCTCTCATTCCTTATTTGTGATCTATATTTTCCAATATATTTCTTACCATCTTCAGCTTTGGGTCAAAGTCACAAAATATCAAGGTATGTCTTAATTTAATTTTGAGGATCTTATTGACTACTTTTTGGAAATGTTTTCATCCTCTGTACAGATGTTGCATGAGCTACAATTGTATTTAGGATGGCATTTGGGCAAATTAGGGCACTCAAGAGTTCTGTCATCCCTTGCTTGATTGGTCAAGTTCTAACACTAGGAGTTGACTCAGTTGAGTGACTGGAGTTGCCTTAATAGAGATATTCCACAAGCATGGCATTGTATTAATAAGTAGGTGAGGTATAATGTTTGAAAGAACCAATTGGGTGTTGTCATGACCCATTCTCTTATAGCTCAGTGAAGCTATTTAGCCAATGACCACTTACCTGTGTGTTGCTCTAGCCTTGAAGCCTGACATAACTAAATCTGATTTGTGTCTAAAAATATAGACAATTTGGAGGCCAAAAGGGCAACATGGGAATTCCAGCTGGGGACCATATGAGACAATATTAGCTTGCACACTAGAATTGTCATTATACAATATAGTGGACTTGTGAAAACCCATTCTTCTTTTAATGGGCAATATCCAACACAAATAAACTATGTATGTATGTACACACATACATATACACACACATACATATATGTGTATATGTATATGTTTACACACACATATATGCACCAATACATAATCATATATGTATTTGTAGCTGTCATATGAATGTATGTGTCTTTTCAAATCCCTCTTATGAATTTAAAATAAAAAGACCATACCAAACTCATCTTCCCCCTTCCCCACTTTATTACAGGGATATTAGACTAGAAGATTAGAGAATGTTGTAAATATTATTTGCCTAGATTTTAGGAAAGGATTCTACATAGGAGAGGTACACGCAGACTTGCTGCACATGTACTCAAAGCCCCTCTAGCTTGGTGGGATCTGCTGGAGAATGCATTCACTTAGCTTAGTCTTTGAGAATTCATGGTCACTTCCATCAAGTATTAAAGCAATTGAGTAGGACTTCAGTGGGAGGTCTTGGTGGAAATAATTGCTTGTAAATAATAATAATAATTCATATTTCTAGAATATTTAAAATTTTACAAAGTTCTTTCCTCACAACAATCCTATAGAGGCAGGTAATAAATTTTATTATTCCAATTTTACAAATGAGGAATGGAAGCTCAGAAAGGTTAATCCACTCACCCAAGATCACACAGCCAATAAGAGTTTGACCTAAGTCTTTGGATCTAGGACTCATTATTTCACAATCCTCCTTCCTGGACTGAAAAATTTGTAGTGATATGATCCATTATTAATTAATTTTATAAAAAGAAATTGATTGCATGATTAAGTGTGCAAAGACACAATGAGGAACATTAACAGTGACAGAGATCATCAGGATAAATCATATTTCCCACCCCTTGACTGAAATGGACTAGATGTACTCAATGAAACAGACATTTTCAGATGTGGTCAGTATGGGAATTTGTCTTGTTGGATTATGCTTATTTATTCTAAAGGAAGGCTTCTATGGGAATGTATGAAAAGGAGATGTAGATGACTTGTGATCATTGTACCAAAAGAAGAAGAAAATAAAGGAAAATATCAACAAAACATTAATCAACACCGGGAAAACAAGAGAAGGAAACTCCAGAGGGAACACAGACAGATAGGACAGTTTGCGACTGATGAGGAATGTCCATCAGAAGGCACTTATTAAGGACTTCCTCCGGGCCAGGCCCTGTGATTTCATTCACATAGGGAACTCTCAATGTGGGTGGGCAACTTCTGTGCAAGTTTGAACTTCAGAGCATGGTGGAGTTAAATGACTTGCCCTGGGTCACAAAGGATCTGTCAGAGATAGAGCTTGAATGGTCTTCCATGCTTTTGGGCCAGCTCTCTGTCTGCTACTCCACACTGCCTTCATTACCATCATGTTAAGTTTAATATACACTAAAAAAACAAAACAAAACAAAACAAAAAACAACACACCCCAGATTGTATGCAATAAAAGTTTATCCTTCCATTTACAGAAGAAATCATCAGAGCCTAAATCTAATAATTCTAAATCTAGCAATTAATTCCTAAAGGAATTTGCATATGTGTGATAGAATGGGCCTAGCATCTTCATGTAGCCCCTGGGAGTTCCTGTACATGCAGGCCTCAAAAATTACTTCCTTTTCAAGCTACTCTGCAGGTTACCACCCTCTTCTTATGTAATTGCTTTTGCCAGCCAACCAGAAGACAGCTTAATTCAAAGAACAACACATTTAATCAAGCAGCATAGAAAAGAAAGTGAGAAGAAAAGCTTCCAATCCATATCCCACTCACACAGACAGTACGTACTTCTGCAGGTTGCCATGTCCTCATGAGGCAGGGGATGTTGAGGACACTCAGGATCAAAAACATTCATGGAAGAGCACACACACACACACACACACACATACACACACACACACGCATAAGGAACAAGTATAGCCAGGCAATATGCATGAAGGAGTAAAGTGACAGAGGCTGGAAACCTGAAAGTCCAGGACTTATCAATCAATCAATCAAGCATTTATTATGTACTTACTAGATGCCAGCTACTGCACTAGGTGCTAGAGATAAAAAAAAAAACAAGGATAAAACTATGCCTATGCTCAAAGAACTTACATTCTATTGGGGAAGATGACATACATACATACATACAGATATATATATATACATATATATACATATATATGTATATATATAATATAAGGCAGTTAGACACAAGGTAGTTAGGGAAGGAAGTCCTTAAGAGTTGAGTGGATTGAGAAAATCATGAATATGCTGGTGTTTGAGCTACATCTTGAAGGAAGAGAGATTCTATGAGGAGAAGATGGGTGGGCATGGAAGATGACCAGAGAAAAGTATGGCGATGGGAGATGGAATGTCACGTGTGAGGAATGGAAACAGGTCCAATGTGGCTACACTATAGGGTGTGGGGAAGGGGAGCAGTGTATATAATGCGACTGGAAACATAGTTTGGGGCCAGGTTGTAAAGGGCCTTCAAAGCCAGAGGAATTAAAAATACCTATGATTGGAGGGCACACATGTAGGGGGACATGCAATCAGGGTACGTATGTATCTGGGGTGGCTCATCCTTCTGATGTGGCTGTAATCATCCTTTAATGATGACAGTTCTCCATGCTGGATGTTGCATTTACAATCTGTCTCTGTTGGGTATCTTGGTCTCATGGGCATTAAGATGATCTCTGCTTCCATCTGTTGTGCCTCAGATATCTAGTCCCTTCAAGGCCAACTGCTGTTTTCTCTACTAATATCTACTGTGTTACAATAACTGGCAAACCTGACCAAATATAAGGCTCTGTTTCTACATAGCCAAAAGCAAGGGGGTCCTAGACCTAGCCTGCAGAGCCATTGTTTAGTATGAGCATTTTTTGTTTGTTGCTTTTCTAGATTTAAGAAAGTGATGGAGAAAATGCTACTAATAAAGATCAAGTGTTGAAGTATTCCTTGTTTACTTTTTTTTTTGAGAGAGCTGATTATTAAATATGTGCCAGCACACACCTCTATGAGCAAGGAACTCATAGAAGCTAACAGGATAAAGTTATCTATCCCTTTAACTGCTTGTATGTGGTACTGATTTGAATTCTAAATCTTGGATCACGATCAAATTTCAGGTTAGGAGATTCCTTCTAAATCTTGTTGTATTTTATCCCTAATTGGAATGTGACTTCACAAATTTCCTTTTTGTAGGGCTAAATTTGCCCGTTAAATTAATTTTATGAAGAATTTATGTGCAGGTTCTCAGCTTGGGGCTTGAATAGTTCTAACATGCCTCTTTGAGGTTGATCACGATAGATATTCCAAGATTTTTCAGGGGTATGTACATTGGGATAGAGATGCCCTAGATGTAATATCTTATGTCAGATTTCATAATATGGGTTTTGTTTGTTTGATCTTATGCATAGCGTCAGGGAAGCTGGTTCTGTACTTCAGATCTAAAATGTACTAACTGCTGTTATGATCATAAGCCAGTTTCTTCATCTATCAGATTTGAATAATACTTGTTCATCAGTGTTGTTGTAAAGAAATAGTAAAGTCCAATTTAAAGTTCATATAAATATGAGTTATTATGGGATCACGGAATGCTCGATCCAGAAAACATAGTCAAAATTCATCCCCATACCCCATTTTTCAGACAAGGAAATCTCCCCAGAGAGGCTGATGCCCAGATTCACTGGAGCCGCGATTAGAACCTGTGTTTCTTAAATACAGGTTTAATGCTTCTTTCTCATGAGCAAATGCAGATAACACACGAGGATGAGGGAAATGGGACAATCTTAAAGTAACTTCTGGTTGAAATTCTCTAAACTTAGAGTTAAATACCAAGTATTTAAAGTATCCACCAACCTATCTAGGTCATCAATGATATTGATTATTAATATTATCGAATAATAATAATAATATAAAAAATACTTTGTCTATAAATATAATCTATATTAGATAACTCCTAAAGCCACATATTTCAGTTGTCTACTGGACTTTTCCTACCTGGATGTTTCATAGACATCTCAAATTCAAGATGTTCAAATCAGAATTCATTATCTTTTTCCTCAAGCCCATTCTTCCTAATTGCATTATTATTATTTCATAGCACAATGCTTCTCATCACCTAGGTTCATAACCTAGGAATCATCCTTTATTCATTACTTTTCTTCGCTCCGCTATCCAATAAGTTGTTAAGTCCTGGGAAGCCTACCTTCAGAAAATTTCTCACATTTGTTCTGTCTCACATCTCTCCTCTAGATTATGTCGATAGTTTCCTCATGGGTTTCCCTTCATCCAGTGTCTCCCTCCTCCAGTCAAATTGATACTCCTAAAGTATAAGCCTGACCGTATCACTTCCCTGCTCAAGAAGTTTCAGTGGTTCCCTATCACCATGAGGACATTTAAACCCTTTATAATCTAACTCTGATCTGTCTTTTCAGGATGATTATACCTCCTCTTCGTACATTAGCTACACTGTAGCCAAACTGGCTTGTTTTCTGTTCTCCCACAAGATTTTCCATCTCTTGTCTTTTTTGCCTTTATATAGGCTATCCTCCAAGAATATTTGCCTATCTCACTTCTCCTTTTTGAAATAACTAGTCACTTTTTTGTCTCAGATCAAGTTTTACCCCCTTTGTGGTTGTGATTTGTTCTTTGTTGTGAAAGAGGACCATGGCATCAGGAAGAGGATGCCATGACTTGGAAATGAATTGGATTTAAGTGAGGGAGGGCTGTGCAAAGTCACCAGCCTCATTTTATCCTTTAGAGCCATCTGCGTATGGTGGCCAGATGTAGGTCAGGACAACTGGAGATGGTCCACAATGCAGTGGGAGACCTCAGCCTTTTTAAGTTAAGTTCTCACTTTGACTGAGGCAATGCTCATTTAGTGATTAGGGCTATTTAAGAAGTGAGCCAAAGGATGACCCTTTTAATCCACCCTCACCCCAAAAAATCAGCCTGGGAGGGGAAGACTCTCAGGGCTTCTGGTCAAAAGAGAAACAATTACTATTTACATTCACTCTGAGCCTTCTGGGCCCAAATAATAACCGTTTAGTAGTGCTTGGGTAGGACCTGTTGTTGGCCAATCCATGAGAACCAGAGTGAGTTAGGTTTAAGGCATGGTCTTTAAGAAAAATCTAGCCAGTAAACCTCAAGATATCCAGGTAGGTTTCAGAAGCCTTTCCCTATCATCTCTTCCTTCCCCTTTCCCCACTAATATTTTTATTGACTCTGTATATTTTAATATTTACTGATCTATGTGTATATTGTTTTCCTCTGGGAGAATGTAAGATCCTTGAAGGCAGGGACTACTTTGTTGTTGCTAGGCACCATGCCTGGCACACAGTAATAATAACAGCTGGTGGTATTTATGTAGTAGGTTTGCAAAGTATTCTCACAACCACTCTGGGAGTAGGGAGTTATTATTACCCCCATTTTACAGAGGGGGAAATTGAGGCCAGCAAAGGTTAAGTGACTTGCCCAGGATGACACAATCAATTGAGACAGGTTTTCCTGACTCCATGACCAGCATTCTGTCCACTACAACCTCTAACAGTACCATAGTAGAAACTTAAATATTTATTGATTTTGAATACCTACACAATACCTGTCCAGATATACATATGTGCTTTCTGTGTTAAAGCAAACCATTTGATTTAATTCCACATGGGGAAACACTTTCTGCTAGAGCCTTTATTTGGACTAAGTGCCTTTTCATAAAATCAGAGATATTCCATTGAAATTATCCACTCTGCAATCAGATGATAACTCATTCACAAGACAAGAAAAAAAATATGAATTATCTTAACTGATGTCATGTTTTTCATTAAGGTGAGCATCAACAACAGTGGTCTAATGGGAAGGGATGATCCCAGCAAAGAAGGACAGCTCCCAGCACTCTCTCATAGAGTTCCATTCCTCATGTCTACCATTTTTGTTTGATCCCCACAGAAACTTTGTAGTTTATCTAATTTTATTGTTACAACCACCTGTGAGGGAAGGAACTAGCTCTAGGTCACTGGGAGATGAAATGAATGCCTCTGGTATCTATTGAGTAAAAGCAGGGAACTCATAAAGGGCAGAAATGGATCTTTTGTAGGTTTGCTGTCTTCCTGCCTGGGCCATTTGTGGTCAGCATGGTACACTGCAAAGATTACTGGATTTGAAGTCCAAGAACCTGAATTTGAATTCTGTTATGTGCAATTTCTGTGTCCTCATGCATATCTCTTAATTTTTCTGAGCTGAGGTTCCTCATCTATCAAATGAGGGAATTGATCTAGATGACCTCTGAGATGCCTTCCAAGCTTTAAATACATGATTCCATTATCCAGAATTGATAAATTTATATTTTAAAATGAAACAGGACAGGAACATTTCCATTAGGGAGAAGACCTTACCTCAAGTTCTTTTTCTGGGTTTATGGAAGATGTGCATGTAGCAAAGCTCCACCTCTCCCCACCTTTTTCATGTAGGGAAGTTCCAGTAAGGGAACTTCCCCAGTAGATTTAGATGAACAGCTGTTTTGGAACTTAAAATCTAGGAGAGTTACCTAAGACACTGAGAAGTAAGGGTCGGTAAAGTCCAGGGTCATACAGTAGACTCTTCATTATTCAGTTTTTCAGTTGTGTCCAACTATTCATGACCCGATTTGGAGTTTTCTTGGTGAAGATACTGGAGTGGTTTGCAATTTCCTTTTCCAGCTCATTTTTCGGATGAAGATAATGAGGCAAACAGGGTTAAGTGACTTGCCCAGCATCATATATCTAGAAAGTGTCAGAGGTCAGATTTGAACTGGAGTCTTCCTACCTCCAGGCTTGGCACTCTATCCACTGTACCACCTAGCTTCCCACAGTAAAGTCTAGCCTTTTGGAAATCTCCCAATTACTTGATTACAAACAGGAAGGTATTTTCCTCTCCTATTTTTTTTTTAAGAATTTGATTGATAGCTTCAGTTATACAAAGTAAACTATAAGCCAGTAAACTTGACTTGGATTCCTGGCAAAACTCTAGATTATCTTATTAAAGAGATAGTCAATGAGCATATAGCAAAGGAACAGGTCAACTAACATAGCTTTTAAAAAAAGAAAATTGTTACATGGATAGAAATTCTAGCAAGATATCACATATACGGATCAATCAAGAAGACCAGTACAAAGTAGTAAAAAAATATAAAAGATATTTTGAAGAAACGCTATTTATCTTATTTTTTGTTGGAGTAAATATTGTACATTAGGCTGTTTAGATTGCTCTGCAACTCTTGGAAACAGCTTGTGTTATCCAAGATGCAAGATGCTAACCTTGTAATGCATATTAAGAGTAATCCTCTAGATGCTCTAGAGTTTTGCTATATGGATTATGCTCAATTATTAATCAGAGATGATGGGGGATGGCTGGCTAATGCTAGTTAATGGCAAACATTATGTAATGGCTCTCCCTTTTAATGCATGTTCAAAGCATAGGTTCGGGTGATATTGGTATGATCTGTTCTTCCTGGCTTGGACACCTCTGTGGTGTAATGCTTCAAAGGTCACAGAGAAAGCACTAAGCCACTGGAATGCTTTAATGTAGTTTCATAGCATTAGTACATTTTCCTAATGATGCAACATGGATTATATTATATGGATGCCTGGAAATGGGCTAGTGGCACAAGGGCTGTTAAGAGAAAAACCTCTGAAATAATATTGTTAATTTACTCTCCAAATTCAGGGATATAATCAGATAATATTAGAGCTGGAAGAAGCTTAACAGGTCATTTAGTCCATTCCTCTTATTTTTCAGATAGGCAAATTGCGGCCCAGCAATACTGAATGTATCTAAGTTTATACATCTATTTAGTGGCAGATATAATACTCGATCCCTTGTGTCTTGATGCCTAGACCAATATTTTTTCTATAACACTAGATTATTTCACCAGAAAACTGATTCCACAGAAAGAGTTTACTTAGGAGGGACACGATCTCTCTTATTCTTTTGACACAAGTTCAGTGATTTGACGACTAAATTTACCTGAATTGAGACATCCTAAGTGGCCTCCAAGGAATAAATATGTATCTTGCACGCTTAAAATCATCACAGAATTGCAGAATTTCAAAAATGGTAGTGGCCTCAGTAGCTATCTAGTTCATCTCATTCTCCAAAATGACTAGCCTCTATAACACATCCAGAAAATGGTCACCCATCCTTTGCTTAGAGACCTTCAATGAAGGAGAATTCACCATTTCCTGAGATAGCCACATTTGGGTGGGTCTAATTGTTCAGATCAAACCTATAATTTCTTTTCCTCTTTGTAACTTCTACTCACTCTTCCTAATTTTTCTTCCTGGAGTCAAAGAGAATAAATTTGAGTCCTATTTCAGGTAATAACCCTTCGAATATTTAGAGATCTTATCATGTTCCCTCAGAGTCTTCAATTCTCCAAGCTAAATATCATCAATTTATTCACCTTGGGCTCATATAGCATAAAGTCATCCCCCCTTTTATCATTCTCTTCTCAATGACCCCCAGCTTATCAAGATCCTTCTTAAAATGTGATGTCTAGAGCTTAATGCAGTCCTTAATATGTGATTTGACCAGGGCAGAGTATTGTAGGACTATCACTTCCTTTTCCCTGGAAGTTATGCCTCCCTTAACGCAACCCAAGATCACATTAGCTGTTCTGATTGTCATATAATACTCATATTGTATGAAGCACTTGTAATCCATTAAAATCCCCAGCTTTTTTTGGATAAACTATTGTCTTACCCCATCTTGAACTTATGAAGTAAATTTCTTAAAGCCAAGTATAAGACTTGTTTTTATTGCTATAAAATATCACTTTATTAGATTCACTCCAATTTTCTAGCCTGTCAATATCTTTTCAGATCCTGGCTGTTATTCACTATGTTGCTAAACTTCCTAACTCTGTATTACTGGCAAATTTCATAAGGATGTCACCTATATCTTTATACAGATTTCTAATAAAAATATTAAATAGTATAGGGGTAGCACCAGTGACTGCAACACTCTACCAGATACTATCTTCTAAGATGACACGGAACCATCAACAAGTATTCATTTTGTCAGATTATTCATTGGATTGTATTGTTGTTTAGAAAATCTCTCCACTTTTTCTACAAGAATAACGAGATACTTTATCAATTACATTATTAAATCTAAGCAACTTTTATATACCAGAGATGCAAGGCCCACCTGTTGGAAAAGGAAATAATGTTAGTCTGGAATGACTTGCTTTTGAGAAAGTTATGTTAGTTGACCTGTTCCTTTGCTATATGCTCATTGACTATCTCTTTAATAAGATAATCTAGAGTTTTGCCAGGAATCCAAGTCAAATTTACTGGCTTATAGTTTGCAGGTTCCATTCCATCCCCTATCCTACCTTGTTTTGAAAATGGGTATAATGTTTACTATTTTCTAGGTTTGTGGTTCTTCTGCTCCCCACAATCTTTTTTGTTGTTCATAGCTTTTCTTACCAACTTCACCTTGTCTGTGCAATTCGATACTAATATTTTCCTTATTGCATCATGACACATTTTAAAATCTATTTTCTCTTACCATTTCTTGATTCCATCTTCTGTGAATATATTTTAAAAAATCTAAGTTGGTGGGTGAATTTCATATGTATCTACATTGATCTGTTCAGACAACTCTTATTTTTCTTCCTCATTAGAACTGTTATATCAGCAGACCTTAATGTCACAGTTTTGCCTTTCATCTAAGTGGGGGAGCAGTCTTAGGAAGATTTTTTAGCTTAAAAATGAACTCATTTTTTATTGGTGTATAGCATTTAGATTTGTAAGGGATCTTAAATCATCTGCTCCGTCTTTTCTTCTAAAATTAGATTAGCAATACCAGTTGCTAAATGTTGTAGCTCAAATCTTGTAGGAGTTGAGGGTGGGAAGAGGAAGTAAGTGGTGGGTCCTTCAAACTTAATAAAGAACATGTTTAACTCTCAAATGCACTTATATAATTTGTGTTTATGCATAATCTTCCATAAACTTTTGAAGAGCAGCAACTATTTTTTATCTGAACTTTGTATCTTCTCTAGTGCCCAGGGAAAAGCTCTGTATGTGGTAGGTGCTTCATAGGTGCTTGTTGAATAACTGAATGAACAAATTTCAGATCTTAACATATTTGAAGAGTTGTTTGAATAGAAAGATTAGCTTTATTCTGCTTGACCACAGAGGTCAGAACTAGGCCAATAGTTACTTAGTATAAAGAGAAAATTTCTGGTTGTTAATACTATTTTAAAAATGCAATTGTCTGTCCTAATTTTGGGTGAGTTCCTCCATGCCTGGAAATATTTAAGCAGGAACTGGATGAGCACTTACCATATTCTACTTTCTCTGTCTCTGTCTCTTTCTGTGTCTCTCTCTGTCTTTCTCTCTCTCTTTCTTTTGGGCTTCCTTCCTTCCTTCCTTCCTTCCTTCCTTCCTTCCTTCCTTCCTTCCTTCCTTCCTTCCTTCCTTCTTTCCTTCCTCCCTTCCTTCTCTCTCTCTCTCTTTCTCTCTCTTTCTTTCCTTCTCCCCCTCTGTCATTATTCTCTCTTTGAGCCAATTCTAATGAGAAGTTAAGGATAAGGTTCACTCACTACCCCCCTCTCCCATCTTCCTCTCCATTGTAAAAGCCTTTACTTACCTCTTTTATAACAGATAAATTTACCCCATTTTACCTTTCCATTTCTCCCAGTGCATTCCTCTCACCCCTAATTTTTATTTTTCAAGACATCATCCTTTAATATTTAACTCACACCTGTGCCCTCTATCTATGTATCTATCTATCATCTTATTTATCTGTCTACTCCTTCTAGCTGCTCTAATAATGAAAAAGTTCTTATGAGTTACAAGTATCATCTTCCCATGTAGGAATATAAACAATTTAACCTCATTAAATCCCTTATGATTTCCCTTCCCTGTTTACCTTTTTATGCTTTTCTTGAGTCTTGTATTTGAAAGTCAGATTTTATATTCAGCTCTGGTATTTTCATCAAGAATATCAATTTTTTTCCCATGAAATATTGTACTCAGTTTTTCTGGGTAGGTGATTCTTGATTGTTGTCCTACCTCCTTTACCTTCCATAATATCATCTTCCTAGCCCTCTGATACTTCATTGTAGAAGATGCTAAATCTTGTTATCCTGACTGTAGTTCCACAATAATTGAATTGTTTCTTTATGGCTGCTTGCAATATTTTCTCCTTGAGCTGGAAACCCTGGAATTTAGCTATGACATTCCTGGGAGTTTTCATTTTGGGATCTCTTTCAGGAGGTGATTGGTGGATTCTTCCAATTTCTATTTGATCCTCTGGTTTTAGAATATCAGGGCAGCTTTCCTTGATAATTTCTTAAAAGATGATGTCTATGCTCTTTTTTTGTTCATTGTCTTCAGATAGTACAATAATTTTTAAATGATCTCTCCTGGATCTATTTTCTAGATGAGTTGTTTTTCCAATGAGATATTTAACATTGTCTTCTATTTTTCATTCTTTTAGTTTTGTTTTATTGTTTTTTGATTTCTCATCAAGTCACTAGCTTCCTTTGGCTCAATTTTAATTTCTAAGGAATTATTTTCTTCCGTGAGCTTTTGTACTTTCTTTTCCATTTGGCCAATTCTACTTTTTAAGAAGTTTTTTTCTTCAGTGAATTTTTGTGCCTCTTTTTTCTTTTGGCCAATCCTGCTTTTCAAGTCATTTTTCTCCTAATTGGCTTTTTGTACTTCTTTTATTATCTAGACTAGTCTGTGTTATTTTCCTCAGTATTTTTTTTATGTCTCCTTCACCAAGGTATTAACTAGTTTTTCATGATTTTCTTGCATCACCCTCATTTCTTGTCGCATTTTTTCTTCTACCTTTCTTACTTCATTTTCAAAATTCTTTTTGAGCTCTTCCATGGCTTGAGATCAATTCATAATTTTCTTGGAGCTTTTAGATGTAGGACCTTTGACTTTGTTTTCTTCTGAGTATGTATTTTGATCTTCCTTGTCACCATAGTAACTTTCTATGGTTAGGTTTTTTTCTTGTTGTTTGCACATTTCCCCAGCGTATTTCTTGACTTTTAATTCTTTGCTGAAGTGGGGCTCTAATTCCAGGGTGGAGGGCACCCTGTCTCAAGCTTTAGGAGTTTTGTGCAGTTGTTTTCAGATATGTTTCCTTGGATTTTCAGTTCTTCCAAAGTAGTATGGTCTAAGGCCTATTTTACATTCTCTACATTTTTTGTGGGCCACCTGAAATCCTTTCACAAACCACAAACAGTGTGTGTCTGTAAGTGGTCTGTTGTCCTAATGTTGTGTAGGCCTGATCTAAGAAGAGGTATATTTACTACTTTCCTGGCCTATGTGTGACCACAAGCATCTTCTCTGTCCTGGACCTGTAAGGAGGGTTCCTACTCCACTGCAGCCACAAGTTCTGGTGTGCTAGTTCTCCTCCTCACTCTGGGATTGCCACCCAGGATTATGACGTGGATCTGAGCATGGGCAAAGCAAAGAGTCCTGTGGCCTATGCTAGCAAAGAGATTCCTGACCAATTGCTCGATCCCTTTGCTATCTGTGGACTGAGAGCTCTAGAAGCAGCCTGCACTGCACTGTGCTCCACTCTAACCCAGGTGCAAAAGAACTTTCTTGCTAACCTTCTAAGTTTTCTTTGGCAGGAAAGCTATTTCACTCTATCCTTTTTTGGGTTCTGTCTCTCCAGGAATTGTTTTATGGCATTATTGAAAGGTGTTTGGAGAGATTTTGGAGAGAGCTCAGGCAGGTCTCTGCCTTTTCTCTGCCATCTTGACTTTCCTTCCTTCCTTCCTTCCTTCCTTCCTTCCTTCCTTCCTTCCTTCCTTCCTTCCTTCCTTCCTTCCTTCCTTCCTTCTTCCTCCTCCTCTTTCTTCTTCTTCTCCTCCTCCTCCTCCTCCTCCTCCTCCTCCTCTTCCTCCTCCTCCTCTTCCTCCTCCTCCTCCTCCTCCTCCTCTTCCTCTTCCTCCTCCTCCTCCTCCTCCTCCTCTTCCTCTTCCTCCTCCTCCTCCTCCTCCTCCTCTTCCTCTTCCTCCTCCTCCTCCTCCTCCTCCTCCTCCTCCTTCTTCTTCTTCTTCTTCTTCTTCTTCTTCTTCTTCTTCTTCTCCTCCTCCTCCTCCTCCTCCTCCTCCTCCTCCTCCTCCCCTCCTCTTTCCTCTCTTCTCTCTCTTTCTATCAGTAGAATGTCTTTGCTCATGTGGTGGAGTGGAAAGAGCACTGCTTTTCTCAATCAGTTTTTATTGAAGTAAAACCTTAGGTTTATATCATGTTGGATTTATCAAATACTAATTTGTACTGTATATTTGGTTCTATTCTGAGATATCTACTTTGTCTTATTAATCTATTTTGTATCCAGTATTAGATACTTTCAGTAATTTTGATTTTATTATATAATATGAGGTCTCTTTTTGCAAGTTTCATCTTACTCATTTTTTCCTCCATAACTTGCCTCATTATTAACTGCTCCCTTGTATTTATCATTATTTCATCCAGTTAGAAAAAAAAAACCTATTCATTTTTTGAATGGTATTAGAACAAATGTATAGATTAATTTGAATAGTAATGTCATCCTAACTATATTGACTGGTCCTAATCTTGGTGGATATCTTTCCAGTTATTTAATTATCCTTTATTTCTTGTGAAAATGTTTTATGATATACAGACATTGTTTGTGTCTGGTCACATTAATGCATGCTTATTGATTTGAATGGTTGAATGGATAACTCTCATTGGTTTTGTTAGACAATAATTCCAGAAGCAAGTTATTGACCTGGTAGAGAGCTAGTTCAGATGGTCCAGTCAAGAGAATAGATCTAAGTCTTAAACGACCTGGCCTCTAATTCTTTTTCTGCTATTAATTACACATAGCAGATGACTGGAGAACATCTTGGCTTCTGGGTCTTATTTTGTTCTCCAGTTCATATATACATCTATGCACATGCACTTCAGAACTAAGTGAATGAAAAAGTATTTATTAAATGACTTATTCGTGTCATGTCACGTTCAGTCATATACAATTCTTTGTAATCCCGTAGACCATAGCACTTCAGTGCTGAGCATAGAATTTTCTTGGCAAGGATATTGGAGTGGTTGATTAAGGCAAACTGAGATTAAGTGATTTACTGAGAGTCACACAGCCAGTGTCTGAGGTCAGATTTGAATTCTGGTCTTCTTGACTCCAGGCTGAGTCATTTAGTGGCCCCTTACATTCTAAGTAATAGTAGGGTCTAGCATACTGAGTGTGCTCTGACTTCCTTTTCCAGAACCAGGCTAGCTACAACTCTGTCTCAGGGCTCTAGGATACTCTTATGGGGATTATGGAGTGTTTTTCTTGACTACCACTGGCTCAAGTCCTCACTAGCTGTGTTCCTCCATTGTTAGAGACCAAAGATTAGCACCCCAGTTCCCCTTAATACTGATTAACTTTTACAAAAAAGGTTTATTTCAGACATAGCGAGAATATGGTACAAACCAGAAAATGGCACAAACATTTCCCCTAGCAACTTGGGAACATACACTTCTCTACAAGAGCTTAGTTTGTGAGGGAATAGGCACATAACTTAACCCAGTTCCTACATATCATTGGTACCACCACATTCACATCCAAATGTGCCATGTTTGCCAGATGAATTCTTATCTCAGCTTCCTCCTCAGCTTTTGTTGCCCTAGTTTCAAAAAGTCAGTTCCAGAGGTTGCTCCTTGCTCTTCAAGGCATCAGAGATAAATTAACTGCAAAATCTAAACTGGATTCTGACTGAATTTCTATGGTTTGCTCTCCTGACCTTTCAGAACTCATAAGGCTGGAGACTCCATTTTCTTTACATAGAATATAAAACAGCAACCACAGAAGCTGAGGACAGAGGCCCATGTCTTGAAGCCCGGAAACTTTGATGAGTAGAAGGTCCCAAAGCCTCTTCCCTTGCAGCATTGTCCCCCAGGAAGCAACGGTCAAAGGAATCCAGCTATGAGAAGAACAGCCAAAAGCACTGAGGCCAGAAAGAGAAGGTGGAAACCTCCTAAAACCTTTTGAATATCTTGGCAACCCAAACACCTGGTTTAGCAAACCGGAACCAGTTACAGAAGGTCTCCTCATGCTAAGGCACTTATTTCCCTTATACATCACCTTGCCTTTCCCAGAAGCAGGCTCTCCAATAACTGCATTTTGGGAAGGTGTATCAGCCAAGGAAGGCAATGTATTTTGCACATATGCGAGACTCTCCCTTTTACACTCAAATGCTAGGGGAGGGGATTATTTTTTTAAAAGTGTTTTTGGTGGTGGTGGTGGAGGCAGTTTGGGTTAAGTGACTTACCCAGAGTCACACAACTAGTAAGTTCTGAGTCAGGATTTGAATTCAGGTCCTCCTGACTCCAAGGCCAGTGTTCTATCCACTGTATTACCTGGCTGCACTGGGATTTTTTTTTGAGGGAATATATAATAAACTACAGTTGGAAGAAAAGGAAATAACCTGGGAGGGAGGTTATTTGTTACTTATGACCTTGTAATCTATCCTTCTGACCTTGAATATGAGCCCCAAACTTCTCTTCAGGGTTGAAGACTTAAAATGAGATAGAAAAAAATTCCGTAAGGATTATCTTAGTGGTTCATATTTTGGGTTGTTTTATGTCTATAAGATGGTTTAGAAGACAACTATGGTAGGCTGAAAAAAGAATGGAAGCACTACTTGTGCCTTTCTCCCAAGGTACTTACTAGTAGCTCCTAGGGGTAGGTGAGATCACCTCTCACACCCCAACACCCTGCTGTTTGCTTAGCTTTGATATGCCTTCAAAATCTCTTCAGAAGGAAGAAGAAGAAAAAAAGTGAAAAAGCCAAGCAGGTCTTTTCTTTTAAAAGCCAGGACCAAGGAATGACACCTCTCTTGGGATTTAAATCTGGAGGAGACTTCATCGGGGAAACTTTGACCTGTTTCATTTTTGACTTGAGTTGATTTGTCTCTCCTTAGCCTGATGCCTTCCCCCTCTCAAAGAGCTCACCATATTGATGCCAGACTTAGTAGAGGAAATTGGTTGGCTTTAGCCCTTCTCTAGCTTAGAACTCTCCAAGTCAAGTGATCCATCAGCCTCAGCCTCTCTAGTAACAGGGACTACAGGCCTGAGCCATCATACCTAACTGGTCACCAAGTTTTTAAGGCATGGACTGTTCCTCCCAAAATGAAGTTTGAGATAAATACAAAATTAAGTTTCTTTCATAGATCTGCTCATAATTATTTTTTCTTGTTTGTTTTTATATCACATTCATTTCCTTTTTAAATTTTTAGTTTTTTATCTTGAACTGAGCAGCAGCAAAAGTGCATTTCCATATACAAAGAATAGAAAAAAATTACATGTGAAACTGCAAAGCTCCATTACGTACAGTTTTCTTTTAAAAATGAAAATATATGACATCTTCAACAGGCTCCTTGCAAAGTTGTCATATTTCCTTATGAACTTCCTTCTATGCTCCTTTATACATTAAAAAACTTAAAACTTCTCCTCCTTCTACTTGTTTCTTTCTCTTTCCTTCCTTCCTTCCTTCCTTCCTTCCTTCCTTCCTTCCTTCCTTCCTTCCTTCCTTCCTTCCTTCCTTCCTTCCTTCCTTCCTTCCTTCCTTTCTCTCTTTTTTCTCCTCCTTTTCCTCCTTGTCCTTACCTCTTTTTTTTCTTCTTCTCCTTCTCCTCCTCCTTCTTCTCCTTCTCCTCTTCCTTCTTCTTCTTATCTTCCTTCTCCTCTTTTTCCTTCTCCTCTATTTCCTCCTCCTCTTTCTCTTTCTTGTTCCTCTCATTTTTGTGAATACTGTCACTTATTCCCTACATACTCCTACTATGGGTAAAAAAAAAAAAAAAAGAAAACCACAATCCTCATAACAAATAGGCATAGCTAAGCAAAACAAATCTCCACATTTTTCAAGTCCAAAAACATCGTGTTCATATTTGAATATATCTCTCTTTCTGTAAGCCAGTAAGTTTTTCTTTGTAAAATAAATAAAAATAGAAAAAAAGGTCCTGCTCCTAATTATTAAATATTTCTCTTCTCAGAACACTTAAAACCAAATTTAAACAGAATCCAACTAGGTTTAGAAACAGTGGTTCATATAGTTTTCAATATGGGGCATATACCACTTTTATGATGGCAGCTGCCATCATCTTTCAGCACTTAAAGTGTCATGCTCCCAGTGTGCTGTCCCCAGTAAACACAGAAGAGATACAGCCACCTGAAATGGCAACCAGAGGTACAAATGGTCGAAAGGATAGGTAACAAGGGGAGAGTAGTTATGAATCGCTAGAAAGTAGAAGGGGTTTCTTAATGATGAGGCAGTCCTGAGGAGAATGGTGAGAAGTGCAGCCAGGACAACACCTTCCTGGTAGCATTCATTCATGACCAGAGCTGGAATTTCTGCTTGATAGTTTTTGCTGTCTTTTTGATGTCTTCGAGCAGAATCAGAAACACTCCATCCCTGCAGTTCTGGGTCTGTGACACTGACACATTGAATATTCCCTGGAAACCACAGTGTTTGGAAAGAGGAAAGCGTAGCATTTTTAATTATGTTCTCGCTGTCATAGCTGTCTACCTTTTGAAGCTTGTGAACATGTGCCTCCACTGAGTACAGCTACTCTCTGTATGGGAGTTCAAAGGCTTCTGCCATCTCTGCCTCCATAGACTTATACTTTTCTGGGCTGAATATAGGGGCACAGACATGCATCCTTTGCTTCTTGGGCAGCCCTCTCTTTTCCCATTTCTCCATTACTTTTTCTGCATTGTGTACCAAAGGGTATCAGTTATTTCAGGAACGCTATTTGTCGATAACTAATATTATTATTATGTTTAGTAATAATAATAAGCAAAATCACTTAAAGAAAGGATGAACAGATTTGAAAGAAAAAATTAAATAACAAAATCAGGAGAAATATTTTGAAAATGATATAAATAGACATATAATTAATAATCAAGACTTGAGGAAAACCAAGTTATCAAAACAAAAATGAGAAAGGGAAAATCATAATGAATATGTAAAGAGATTAAAAATTATTAGAGAATGCTATGTCTAATTACATGCCAATGAAAATGAAATTATAAATAAAATAGATTAAAGGCTACTTATATTTCAATGTTAATAAGATATGTGATCTTATTTATGTGGGTATTGAATTCAATGTAGAGCACAATCTTTCAAATGCTTTTTCATCCTGGGTGGCTCTCCTGTAATCTCCTATACTTCTTCTCTGGGATTGGGGGGCTTTCTCTAGGTCTTTTAGCATTGTGTGAATACAAATGTACTTTTAAACTATTCTGTATCATTCCCCACTCTTATGACATAGCCAGCCTTCCTTTTTTCCCATTGAGATATTACTTTGATATCCTTTATTGTATTTCTTGTGTTGTCAATAGCTTGCCCTTTATTTTTACTCGTCATATGTTTCTGCACTGACCTTTGAGTAAATCCTAATTTTAGTTGCTCAGAGATTATGACATTTCATTATTCTCAAAAAATGTAGTACTATGGGAAGATTTGATAGATTTTATTTCAGGGAGAATCTTGGGGTCAGTGAAAGTGTTGTGTAATTCCCCAGTGCTATCTGTCTCAATGTCTCCCATTCATTCCTTCATTCAATGAACATTTACTGAATAGATCATATGTTCCGGTCTTGGAACTAGACCCTAAGAATACTTGCTCAAGTGGATCTGTGATCTCATCTGTTT
Organism: Notamacropus eugenii; assembly: GCF_028372415.1. Classification (NCBI taxonomy): domain Eukaryota; kingdom Metazoa; phylum Chordata; class Mammalia; order Diprotodontia; family Macropodidae; genus Notamacropus; species Notamacropus eugenii. Next base: position 192,502,300 of record NC_092874.1, read on the forward strand.
GGAAGTTTCCTCCAATAATACAAATGGAAATCCCTTTGTGCCTGCCTGACTTGAATAACTCCTGTCCATGTCTTTCTATAATCTTGCCTCAGGAAATCCACTCCACATGATGGGGGTCTTCCTCACTTTCTTCTGTCATTGCATGTGTTCATCCTTCATTGCAGAAGAAGACCATGCCATCAGAGAAATGGTGACATGACTTGCACTTGACTTTGTTTTGAGTGAGGGAGGGCTGTGCAGGTCACCAGTCTCACTTCTCCTCCAAAGGCATCTGAATCTAGTGATCTATTCATCAGGATGACTGGAGATGACCCAGGATGAGGCAATTGGGGTGAAGTGACTTGCCCAAGGTCACACAGCTAGTGAGTATCAAGTGTCTGAGGTGAGATTTGAACTCAGGTCCTCCTGACTCCTGCACTGGTGCTCTATCCACTGCACCACATAGCTGCAATGACCAGTGGAAAACCTGTCATCCTCACCCTCACCACATGAACATCTTTTCTTCCTGTCATGTATTTCTTTGATGACATCTTTTACTCTTGTTCTTCTTTGATGTTCCTTATTGGTTGTATGTGGCAGACTGCTCATACCTATTATATTCCTCTATGTAATATTATTTTTTAATTCTTTTGAATAGTGTTGTATCCCTTGTCTTGCTGCCATATAACAACAATGGTGTAATACTGGCATTAAAGACATGGTGGAGTTCTGAAATAATAATTAGTAAATCTCCTTATATAATGTAAGCTTCTTGGGGGGGCAGAGACAGTTTAATTATTTTCTTTGTATTTCAAGCACCCAGAAGAGTTCTTGGCCCATAATATACATTTAGTAAGTACTAGCTGGTTGATTTGATTAATATGGGGAAAAAAGACTTTTCATTTCAAAATGAAGGGTCATAAAGGGAATAAAGAAATATAAAACCAAGACTTAAGTATATATGTTTTTTTTAAATAAAATAAAGAAAAGCGGAGGAATACCCTACAGAAGGAATAAGAAGGAACACTATTATTTTTGGCAAATGGGATATTACAGGAGAAGATTATATGGATATAAAGATGGAGGCAGAGGAAAAAGTCATCTCATAAATCTCATTTTCATCTGTGAACAAGGTAAGGCTGAGGGGAAAAGAATATAGAGTAAAGAAATAGTAAAGGCAATAAAGAAATGGACTGGGACAAGGAGACTGTAAAAGGGAGCTTTAAGAGAGAAGGCAGACTTGGGAATGAAATGATCACAAATCAACCGTGAAAGGCTCATTATCAAGCAGTGATTAAAAAGAGAGAGAACGGTATTTCATTGAAGAGAAGGAAATGGGATCACACCATTTCAGCTAGATTACTAGTTCTGATTTCACTTCCCCCTCTGTCTTTTTTTTCCCTCTCACATTCCTTTTCCCTAGATGGTAAGAGGGAGGGCATAAAGAGATTAAGCATTGTCATAAGACACATTGGAAAGAAAAGCAAATTTAACCGTCACAATCGTGAAAGTGAATGGGACAAACTCGTGGATAAAATAGAGAATGGTGACTGAATAAATCAGAAAGTAAATCCGAACAACATGTTGCTTCAAAGGAACACAATGAAAACAGAAATTCACACAGAGCTCAAAGGAATGGTTGAAATAGACTCTATTTTGCCTCAGTTGGATCTAAGAAACTGGGGTGATCACGTCAAAATAAAAACATAGATACAATGAAAAAGAGATAAGAAGGGAAACTACCTTATGCCTAAAGGCATCATACATAATGAAACAATATCCATACTAGATACACATACGCTAAATAACATAGCAACAAAATATTTAAAAGAATAGAACATCAAACTCCTGAGAGAACTAGAGAAAAAACAATAATTGTTGGAGACTTAAATATGTCAGTCAGTCAATAAATTGTTGTTGTTGAGTTGTTTTTCAGTCATGTCTGACTCTAGATTAGGGTTTTCTTGGCAAAGATACTGGAGTCGTTTTGAATACCAAACAACAAATTTTGCATTTGACAAAACAGGAGGTAATAGGGTTTATTGAGTAGAGGGGAGATATGGTTGTACCTATGCTTTAGAAAAATCACTTTAGAGGCTGAATGGGGGATGGATTGGAATGGGGAGAGACTTGAGGAAGGCAGGCATCATTCATTCATCCATTCATTCATCATGGCCTACACCAGAGTCAGAGAAGAGAAAAGGGGCATCAACTGGCCTTGACAACAGATTGGACATGGAGGGGAGGGGAGTATGAGAAATTGTGGATGACACCTAGGTTGGGAGCTTGACAGAAAGATAAGAAAAGTTAAGGACCTAAAGAAAATTTTAGAAAATTATATGAGATAGCATTGGCAATTATTGAATATGAAATTTGAAGAATATACACATTTCTTCTTGAATATGCACATATTCTTGAAGAACATACACATATCAGCTTTGCCTGACACTGTTACCCAAATTGATCATATTATAGGGCATAAAGAACATAAAAAAGTCAAACTGTGAAGCATATCATTTACTGATGGTAGCCCATGTAAGCTCTGTTGATCCATATCCTGAGTGTCACAGATGAGTTTTGGATCCCAGAGCAAGACTACATCTTTCCCTCAGGGCACTAGAAGTACCAGTGAAGGGTCCAAGGTAATTCTCTAATTCCAGAATCCCCTCTGTGGTATACTTCTGGCCAAGATTATCAGTTGAAAATCATTTATTCAGTCAAACTTAAGAAACTTTTAAAGAAAGGAGTATTAACTACGGTGGTTAAGTAAGCAGAATTGCTGCAAAACATTCCTCCCCTCCCAAAGGCTGTGACACATTCTCCCACAAGTACAAGGAAAGTGGGCTCAAGCTTAGAGAGTGTATATGACAAAAGGGGGACTCATAGATCCTGGTTGCTGGAAAACTTTTTCTCCCATTTGTGGGGTGCTTAATCAGCTCCCCTTCAGTATAGTTAATCTGTTCATCTGTCCTGGGCTCACAATGCAGACACTACCTTGGCTGATCCAGAGGTACAGCAAGAACTGAAGGAGGATGGGTGTCCCCAAATCCTTCAAAGCTGGCAAGATCCTCCTCTGACTCAAGGGGGTCTGGGTAGTCATGATCAAGGCTACAGCTGAAGCCCCTCCTACCCCTCCACAAAGTTCCTCCTCAAGAGTGTGTTGGAAAGTCACACTTGAGACAACTTTTGGAATGAATCCCTTTCTATCCTCTTGATAATTTATAGATGATCCTGGCATGGGGCCATTTTTCCTTGACTATCCTCTTTGTACAACTCATTCTAGTTGGAAAGCCTTTTCCCACTTAGTCTAAGACCTATGATTGAATTGATTGATTGGGCATCTTAACACTTTAAGTAGGGGTGGAGTTGAGTAAATCAACCATTCTATCTTTCCAGGACCCACAGCACAATAAAAATGAAAATCAATAAGAACTTGAAGAAAGGATTAAGGCTTAAATGAATACTAAACAAACATAGAAACAATAAATAATTTTATCAAAGAAAATGATAATGAGAAAATAAAGCAAAACTTTTGGGATGTCGCCAAAGAAGTTTTTAAGGGAAAAGGTAAATCTTGAAACATTTTCGTCAGTGAAGGAAAGAAAACAAATCAATGAACTGAATGTGCAACTAAAAGAAATAAGACATTGACAAATAAAAAACCCAAATAAATATAAGAGAAATTCTAAATATCAAAGAAGAAAAAATGTAATTGTAAAAAGCTATTGTTGATAAATAAAACTGAGTTTTTTAAAGAGAGTCTTAAAATAGGTAAATCATGAGCTAATTTGTGTGCATGAGAAAGAAAAGAGACATGAGAACCTTTTTACAAATGATTTCACCCAAATATATGCCAGTAAAACTGAAAACTTTGAGGGAATGGGAGAATATTACAAAATAATAAAATACTTAAATTAAGAGATTAACCAGGAAATAAAGAATTTATGTTTAACTTATATAGGTGGGAATTGAACAAGCTGTAAATGGAGCTTTCTCTGTCCCAGATCCCCCCAAACAACAAATCAAACAGATTGAGATTTTTTTACAAGTGCCTTTTTTTGAATATTCAAGGACCAATTAACCCCGCTATTACGTAATTGTACAGGTAAAAATAGAAGTCACCTTACCAAATCTGATCTGTGAGACAGAATGTTCCTAATATCCAGACCAGAAATAAAGAAAAAAAAGAGAAATAAAATGGCAGAATAGTATTACTAACAGATTTTTAAAACAGATTTCTATAGGGAACTCCTAGGAAAGATCTTCCTCTACCCAAGTAGACCTGCTCTTGCTCTGACATTTATAATCTTAGGGGGTTGCCTGGGATATTGAGAAGTTTAGTGATGATCAAGATCACACAGCCAGCATTTGTCAGAGGCTAGCCTTGAACTCACTTCGTACCTTTGGGGTCAGCCAGGTCTTTATCCTTAATACCATACTGCCTCTTAAAGGACTCTGTAAAAGCCTCATCAGAAAACAAAAAAGTTGGTGTTATTTTAGGTTCCGAAAAAAAAAAATTATGTTAGATGTTACCTGTGCCCATCTAAGAGGTGATTGTTTTTGGAGGGGGTGGAGTACCAGACCAGTGATACAATTGGTGAAGAAAACTTGATCCAGTTAGATTGGCAATTGCCTTTTCAGCTCAATCCTAGAGAGCTGCCTGAGATACCGAGAGGTTAGATAACTTTCCCAGAGTCACACAACTTGTATGTGTGAAAGGCAGAATTTGAACCCAAGTCTTCATGGTTTTAGGGCCAGCTTTCTCTCTATTAATTCTATTACAGCTGCCTCTCATGGCTAACAAGCATCTGGTTTGCAGTTATAATAGTGACCTTGATCTGACCCCAGGAAGTAGAAGTGTGTACCACACCTACCTGACAAGGTGGTGCCATGAAGCTGGCCTGCCTGGGCATCTTCATTTGGAAGAATGAGGAGTCCTTACACCTTCTAAACCCTGGGACTTCCTGATGCTGCAAACATGGATTTATCCTCATTCAATAAAAGTTCTTTATGCTACCACATGTGGTTCTCAATTTCCTGGTGCTCCTACAATTCTAATGCCATGCTGCCTCACTGCTAGTAAATATTGATCCAAAATAGTGAATTAAATATTAGCAAAGGGTCTGTAGAAGTATATTATAAAGATTATTCACTTTAAACAGGTTTGATTCATATGCCAGGAATGCAAGACTTGTTCAACATTAGGAAAACTCTAAATATGATAGATAATAGCCGCCCCTAACTTCTCTTCTGAGCTCCAGTTACAGTCACATCTTGGGCCTCTCATATGCAACATGTTCCCCAAAACTCATCTTTTCTTTCTCCTTTTCTGAACTTTGTTTTTATTTCCCACTACCCTTTCAGTCACCCAGGCTTATACTATCTATGTCATCCTCAATTCCTTATGCACACTCCTTACCCACATATACAATCTACTGCCAAATAGTGTTTCTCCCTTCACATCATCTCTCCTATATGGCCCCTTATCTCCAGGCACTTTGTCACCTCTTGGCTGAGCTATTGGAATAGCCCTTTGTTTGGTCTCTCTGTTTGAAGTCCCTTCCTACTAGAATGAATCCTTCACTCATTTGCCAATGTGATTTCCCTAAAGTGAAGGTCCAACCAAGTCATTCCCCAAAATGGTCAGTGGATATGAACAGCTAGTTTTCAAAAGAAGAAACACAATCATCCCATGAAAGCATATTCTGAATCAATAATAATAAAGAACTTGCAAATTGAAACAACTTTAAGTTTTTGCCTCATTCTAATAAATTGGTAAAGATGACAAAAAATTAAATTGCAAATGTTGGAAGATCTGTGGAAAGATGTTCTCATTAATATAGTGTTGGTGGAGAGATGAATTGGTCCAATCATTCTAAAAATCAATTTGGAATCAAACCAAGAGACTAAATTTTGACTAAATTTGTAGCAATACTACTATAACGCATTTAAAATTGAAAGGTCAGAGACAGAGCAAAATGTCCAATATATACAAAAATATTTATAGTAGCGTCTTTTGTAATGACAAATAACTGGAAAGAAAATGGGTGACCCTTTTATGCTGAGAGTTTGAGTCTTTTTTAATTCTTGTAGTTTTTTTCTACTTATTTATTTTGTTAATCTGTCCCTAACACAGCAGCCCTCCTACTACCTCCAAACCTCTCACTACTCTCAAAGAGCAAATCTTTATAAACTTGAAAAATAAACTCTGCATACGTAGTTGGAAATAGGTGACTGTTGATCAGGTAATGACTTAGCAAATTGTTATATGAATACAAATGGAATATTATTGTTCCATAAGAAATAATGAATATTTAGAATTCAAAGGCCCATGGGATTATTTGTATGAACCGCTGTGGAGTGAAATAGGCAGAAGCAGGAGAGCACTTTTTTTGATGAACACATAAAATAAAAGTTCACTGAAAGACTTCAGAACTTTGATCAAAGCAGTTGGTAATCATGACTTTCAAAGGCTGATGATACAATATGACTTCTGACTCAGCGAAGAAGTGGTCAACTGTAAGGACAGACATATTTTCAGAAAATGAACTGGTTTGTTTGCTTGACCATTCATTAAAGGGGAGTGTTCTATTGTGAGAGGAGGTGGTGGTCACTGCAAGTCACAATGATATTTTATAAAAAGAAAAGTGCATCAATGTAATGTTTTGTTTTGTTTTTTTGTTTGTTTTTTACAAAATGTCCCTACTTCCTCATTTTCTGTAATAGTTGTTTTTTAAAAATCAATTTATTTGTTTTCAGTTTTCAACAATCACTTTCATAAGTCTTAAATTTTCTCCCCCTCCTCCTCACTTCCTCCCCAAGAGGGCATCTTATATGAGTTCTACATGTATGTTTTTATTAAACATATTTTCACATTAGTCATGTTGCATAGAAAAATTAAAATGAATGGGAGAAAAACCAAACTAACACAAAACATAACAAAAGAGAGAATAGTCTGCTTCATTCTGAGTTCCAGTTCTATAGTTCTTCTTCTGGATGTGGATGGCATTTTGCCTCAAGAGTCCATTGGGAATGTTTTAGGTCCTTTCATTGCTGTGAAGGGCTAAGTCTATCAGAAACAGTCCTTCTACACTGTGGCTGTTACTGCGTACAATGTTCTCCTGGTTCTGCTCATTTCACTCAGCATCAGTTCATGTAAATCATTCCAGGACTCTCTGAAGTCTTTCCGTTCATCATTTCTTATAGCACGATAGTATTTCGTATGCCACAACTTGTTCAGTCATTCCCCAATTGATGGGCATCCTTTCAATTGGTCAGCCCAAAGAAAGCTGTTATAAATATTTTTGTACATGTGGGACCTTTTTCCTTTTTTATGATATCTTTGGGATACAGTCCAAAAAGTGATATTGGTGGGTCAAAGGGTATGCACATTTTGTAGCCCTTTGGGTATAGTTCCAAATTGCCCTCCAGAATGGTTGGATCAGCAGCTCACAGGTCCACCAACAATGAATTAGTGTTCCAACTCTCCCACATCTTCTCCAACATTTATTATCATTCTGTTTTGTCATGTTAGCCAATCTGATAGGTGTAATGTGGTACCTCAGAGTTGTTACCAAAGGAATTAATGAAAAGAAATGCTAGGGAAAGTGGCCTGCCCTGCCAGATCTCAAATTGTATTATAAAGCAGCAATCATTAAAACCACTTGGTACTGGCTAAGAAATAGAGGGGTAGATCAGTGGAATAGATTAGGTACTCAGGACACAGTAGTCATTGAATATAGCAGTCTACTGCTTGATAAACCCAAGGACTTCAGCTTCTGGGATAAGTATTCACTGTTTGACAAAAACTGCTGGGAAAACTAGATAACAGTATGGCAGAAACTGGGCATAGACCAATGCATGACACCATACACAAGAATAAAGTCCAAATGGATACACTATCTAGGTATAAAGGCTGATACTTTAAACAAATTAGGGGAGCAAGGAATAGTGTATTTATCAGATTTATGGAGAATGGAGAAATTTGTGACCAAACAAGAGATAGAGAACATTATGAAGTGCAAAATGGATAATTTTGATTACATTAAATTGAAAAGTTTTTTGCACAAACAAACTCAATGCAACCAAGATGAGGAGAGAAGAAGAAATCTGGGGAAGAATTTTTGCAACTAGTGTTTGTGATAAAGGCCTCATTTCTAAAATATACAGAGAACTGAATCAAACGTACAAGAATACAAGTCATTCCCCAACTGATAAATGATCAAAGGATATGAACAGGCAGTTTTCAGAGGAAGAAATTAAAGATATCTATAGTTATATGAAAAAATGCTCTAAATCACTATTAATTAGAGAGATGCAACAGTCATTAACAATAAACTTCTGTTATCTTCATGATAATCTTTTTGTTTATTACCACTGTGAGCCCAGAGGAAGATTTGGTCAAATATCACATAAAATATTTTTTGCTCTCTTTGGACATTCCAAAAAATGAAATTCACAGACTTCTTTATTTGTCTCTCCAAGGGTAACCTATGAGTCAACCTCCCATTTATTTGTAATATTCTTAGTTTGATTCATTTCCTTCAGTAGCCTATGAGCTTTTTGATCAATGAACAAGGAACTCACATTTTGAATACTAACAATTAAATTGATGTTTATGGATGACCTAAAAACTAAGTGATTTTTAATATCCTTAAATGGCGACTCATGAACACCAATAAATACTCAAATAGATAAAATGGATAGATAACCTATATAAAAATCAGAATACAAAATTGAACAGGCCATTAATGACTGGTTACATTTTTTTAAAAAAGATACTAGGACCTGATAAATTCATGACTGGATTTTAGCGATCATAAATAATCCTTGTATCTTGTGAACTGCTTTCAAAAGTAAAGAAAGAAGGTATTTTATCAAATTATTTCTATGAATATGATCCTGAGTCCTAAGCCAGGGAAGGATAATGAAGTTAAAAAAAAGACTATGGGACAATTTCATTAAACTAAAGATGATTGATGGAAAATATTTGCAAAATCAATATAATAATCAATCAATAAAACCATTTGTTATGATCAAGTTGATTTATAACAGGAATGCAAGAATGGTTCAATATCAGGAAAACAATCAGCATAACACACCAAATTAATAATAAAAACAAAACATCATTCTATCATTATTAAAAAACTAAAATGGATCTGTGATCTCATTAATGTAGATGTTCCTTCCAATAACACAGACCACAGCCCATGCTGTGAAACTCTTGTGTGCGTATTACTCCAAGTGAATAGATTGCAACAAAGGCATGCTTCATTAGTTAATGTTTGTTGAATTGACTTCTGGTGAGATAAGGAGATTGGGATTATTTTTTCCCCAACATTGCAGGTGGTGAAAATAAAGTCCACAGTAACTTAGCAATGTAAAGGCTACACACTGGAAGTCATATGATATGTTGAAGCTACTACTACTCTGCTCACAAAGCACTGGGAGTAGGTTGCTTTTCTTTTTTCTGTCCTTACAGTGCTCTTGTCCATATTTCAGTGAATATTTTTAAGGTCTATCTCAAGAATCAATCACAAAATCAAGGAAATATATTATCTCCTCAAATTGTTAACCTATAATTTTCCATCCCTTCACAGAAATAAATGTATTCAATTTTGTGTCTACTTTGTCGCAATATGAGTTGATTCTAGGACTTCATCCTGAGACCACTTTTCCTCTTTGTCCCTACTTGCTCTCTCAGTAATTTCATTAGCTCCTATGGTTACAACCATCATCATGATGTGGATGGCTCCCAAATCTATATATCCAGTCCTCAACTCCAATGTCTCCAATTGCCTTCTGGATATTTCTACCTGGATGTCCCTTAAATACCTTAAACTCAGGGTGACTCAAACTGAAGGCATCTTTCCCTCTAAAACTCCTCCTACTCCTTCCCAGTTCTCTACAGAGCACCACTGTTCTTTCAGGCACTCTGGTTCAAAACCTGGGTTCATCTTTCACTCTTCCTTCACCTTCATCCCTAAAATTCAGTTTTTATCGATTCTACTTCTTCCCTTTCTCTATCTCATTTTCTTTGCTTATTTGACCATTACTTTAGTTCAGTCCCTCATCATTTTTTGCCTTCATTATTTCAATATATTCTGAATTGGTCTTCCTGCCACATGTCTCTCCTCTTTCCAATTCATCTACCACACGGCTAGTCAATTGACATTCCTAAAGCACATGTCCGACTGTGCTATTCCCCTGTTTGAGAAAATTCAGTGTATCTCAGTTGCTTAAATGACATAATGTATGTGAAGTGCTTCATGAACCTTAAAGTGTTATTTGAATGTCTTATTATAGGATCAAGTGCAAACTCCTTTGTTTGGCACTGAAAGCCTTCACAATCTGGTGCCAAGCTCTCTTTCCAGACTAATTTCAGATTATCCTCTCTCACACATTCGACTTTCCAGCCAAACCAATCATCTTGATGTCACTCCCTGCTCTATATGGCATTTCATTTCTTGATGCTATGTCTTAACTGCCACTGTCCCCAGTGCCTGGAATACTCTCCCTCCTCTCCTGCCTCTTGAGATCTCTGGTTCACTTCAAGACTCAACCCATCTTCTACATAAAGCCTTTCTTCCTGTTGTTCATGCCCTCCCCACCCCCCCCAGTTTATATTTATCATTTTGGATTTACTTACCTGTGCCCATCCTCTCTCTTAACCCTCTGTCTCCAAGGAGAATATCAACTTCTTATGTTTAAGGATTTTTGTTTCTATCTTTCTACCATCAGCATCTATAACCTTGTCTCCCATGTAATAAATACTTATTGAATCGAGTTGCCCACTGACAAGCAAATTGTTCCATGTGGCAAATAATCCAAGTGAAGGAGATTTTTGTGTGTTCTCTTCTTTCCCTTGATAGTTAGCCATTCTCTGGCTGCATTAGGTTTTGCCTTTTTCAAAAACTCAACCCAGGCATCCTCCTCTTCTCTGTGCAGACTCTGGATGGTGTCTGTATTGTTTTTTTATTTCTTTGGCCTTTGTGTTGTTTGCAACACCTCCTGATTTAGCAACCTCTTTGCCTTTATTGAATGTGTTGTTAGTGTTTTCTCCTCCTACCACATCATTAATAAAGATGTTAAGTAAAACTGGGACTATCACCAATCCCTGTGACACCCCACTAAACACCTCCCACCCACTTGCTGCGTTACCATTTATCATTAGCCTTTGTTTACAATCCTTTCAACTATTTCTAGTCCAAGTGCTGGTGCTTCACTCCCCAGCCAACCTGCATTTGTTTCACAAGGAAAGCACAGGGCACATCATTTCTTGTACTGGGTGGCATAGCCTTTGTTCTGGTGAATTTAGAATTTACTGAAAGGTGATTTTTGGCAAGCAGATGACTGACTGGATTTTGATTTTTCTTGAGTTAAACCCAGGTAGGAGGAAAATAGCACAGACATAGTTGACAAGGCAGCCAGATGCCCAGACAGCAGCAAGTTTTACCAGTAAACTTGCCAAGGAGATGCCAGCTGCTTTTGTCATCTTGTGAGAATGTCACACATATACACATTCATTCAGTTGATTTTTCATGATTTCAAAATAGGGTCACATTAAAATTTTTTTCCAAAAATGTTAGATGCAAAATAAATTTTCTTGTTTGCTTTTTGGTGATTGAATTGCATTTAGCTCAGGTTTTTGTTGGGACTGGAAGCTCAATTCCGTGTGGACAGTCTCGGGCAGGTAAAAGTGGGACTTCTAAATCTTAGAGTCTTACGAGGCCCTCCATGAACAGCGGGGGTTCGAGAAGGTCAGACCGAGCTAGCTCGGCTAGCTCGGGTATTTCCGCCTCTCCCCCGGAGATACCTGATGGGTGGAGTCTCCCTGCCCTCGAGGTCGTCCCGGATTGGAGCACACCTAGTTACCTAACAGCATGGTATTGAGATGCAAACTGTGTGGCTGAAGATTAAGTAGGATTGAGGAAGCCAGAAAGCTCTTAGCACGTGTGGAGCCAAAGAGAAAAGTAGGGCTCCGCTTCTTTTCTTTCCTCTCTCCCCTCCCCCTCTCTCCCCCGCTTGTACTTCTACTTCCATTCCCTTAAGCTTAGCCTTCTTAGGAAATCTCCCCCTCTTCGTCCTAAGAAAGAAGAGCCCCTGCACTTGTAACCGAAACCCTGTAATAAAGCTCAACCCCTGTTTGACTCTGGAACGTCCTTTCTCTCATATGTGCATCCGGCGTGGCCAGCCGAAGACCTCGGGAGGTGAGGTAAGAAAGACTCGGGTAGCCCAATACAGGCCTCTAGGCTTGGCAGGTTTTTGTCTTTCTTCATTCATGATACAATTAATTATATTAAATCAATTATTTCTTCGTTCAATAAATATGTATTGAATATCCACTATCTGTAAGATAATGTGTTGAGTGCTGGAGATTTTATAACTAATATTTCTAAGGACACCAACCTAGAGCTATAATAGAATGCTATGGTTAGAAAGGTTCCTTGGTATTTGATTAGCCCAGTTCTTTTATTTTTCAACTGGGGAGGGTGAGATTCAGAAAGAGGTCACTTGCCTGATGTCAATAAAAACCTGTTTTTCTAATGTTACTTCCCAGGCTCATGCTCTTTTCATTAGACAATGCTGATGTCATCAACATCAGATGGAAAAATTGCCAACTTGGATCAGACTATTTCTTGGCCTACCCAATCTAGGATTTTATCTCTGATGGTGGCATTAAGGGACAATTTGTGACAATAGTATGGTTGTACAAAAACACTCCTTGATGTCACTGTCAGTAATGAAATCCTAGAGTGAATGGGCTAAGGTTCTGACCAATGTAGGAATTGCCTTAAAGACCCGTTCTGTGTATCAACCAAAGAATAACTAAATTTATCTGAACCAACTGATATTTTTCCATGTGTATCATCCTTTGGGATAAGCAGTCCCATAGGTTTAATGCTTGCTGTATCGAATAGCACATGTTTTATTTGTTATAAGCTCACTTCTTTTAAATCTGGGTTATTCTCTAGTTCCAAACTTCAGGGATTTGGGAATTAAGTCTGATTTAATTGAACACTGTGGAAGTTTCATGATTTTCTTTCTATATTTTGAACTAATCCCCTTTTAGACTTCATCTATGCTCTTATTATTTTTTCTTTATACTCCATCTTTTGCCATTATAAAATGCAAAACTGGAAGAGATGTTAAAGATTGAGAAGTTGAATGCACTCATTTGACATATAAAGAAGTAGATGTTATATCATTATTTGCACGCAGTGCGGGACCCGGGACCCAGTTATCCTAAACTCTTTCCAGCACACTTACTTTTCTCCTTTATTATGTACAAATTTTTCTGTTTTACTGCTTCCTATCATCATTTTAGTTCCTTGGAGATATTTCAAGTCCATGGTTTCTTTCTTGAGGTTCAGTGGCCAGAACTGCATTGAATATACCATTATCTTACACATGGGCAGTATAATGCTCTCTGCTGTGTTTCTATTGCATAATCTACAGATTAATGAATCTCTTTGGTCATAATAGAACTGTGGGAAACTTGATTAATAATTATTTTATGAACCTTAATGAGCTATAGAAATATGTACTGGTGTTATTATGGTTTTAATTTGAATGTAGGATGTTTCTTAATATAGATCATATCCCTAAAATGAGATTTGTTTGATTTCAATATATATATATATGTAGCAAAAGAATTGCAAAAGCATAAAAAATATTGATTTGTGCTATGAAAGGCTTTTTAAAAAAACATTTCTTTCAATTCAAATAATGAAAATTTATTCATTGAGTTGAACTGAATTTCTTTCACTTAGAACAGAGGTGGTTTTTATTTGGGTTCATCATTTCTCATTTTTTTTTTTTCATTTTCATAGTTGTTGTCAGCTTCCTGATCTTCCCATAATATACCACTCTCTCTGTGATTCACAGATTTTGGGCTGTGTTCCTGTCGCTCTGGATTTTCTCTGTCATGCCTCAGTGTTGGGTCCCTTATTGCTTTATTTGTAGCTCTAGAATTTAGCATAGGGCCTGAACCATAGGAAGCCTTTAATGAAGTCGTGTGAACTTGACTTGACTGATGATGATCTGTCTATGCTAACTGCTACCTGACAAAGAGGTGGTGTATTCAAGATGCCAAATGGACATACCTTTGAGGAAATGGACGATGTGAGAATTTGTTTACTTGAAAATTTATTTAATGGTTCTGGTTTTTGTTTTCTTTTAAATTGAACAGTAGAAGAACAAGAAAATAAATGCTTGCTAGTTGAAAAAAACTGAAATGAACTCATCTCTTACCTTTGTTTCTTCCAATCTCTCAAAGTTTATTGGCAGGTTTTGTCAGGAAGAAAGGCATTTTAAATCTTGCCAGAGGAGCAATTCACTTTAAATCCTTTTGGGAGAGGCTAGAACAGTAGAATGGAGACTACAAGATCCGCTCAGTGTGTATGTTTAAACCACGAAGCTAAAAATTTAGAGGAAAATAAAGTTTAAATGCAAAACCACATTCTGGTTTTTTTCTACATCTTTTCCTCTTTGTTATTTTTGAGTTGTGTCTAACTCTTTTTGCCCCATTTTGGGATTTCCTTGGCAAAGATACTAAAGTGGTTTGCAATTTCCTTCTCCAGAGCATTTTACAGATGAAGAAACTGAGGTAAACAGGGACAAGTCACTTGCCCAGGTTTGCACAGCTAGTAAGGGTCTGAGGCCAGATTCGAACTCAGGAAGACGAGTCTTCCTGTCTGCGGCTGTACTCTATCCACTGTACCACCTAGCTGCTCCCCTTTCCCTCTTTATTCCTCTTTATATGTTTTCCTTTCTTACAGAAACCACTCTGGCACGCATACATTGAAAACATCAAGATTATAGCTTTTTCACCATAAGCTGAGAGTGGAGGTGGGCCAGGACCCAAATAGCAATATAAATCACTCTCCTTTCTGTTTTGAAGCGAACATTTAAAAATTACAAAGTTAGCATGAATAAATGTGAAATGTACTGAATTGGAAGGAGAAAAAAATTCTATGGGCTATAACAAGGCTAGACTTGGAAAAATGTACTGTTAATCAAATGTATGATTAATATCCAGTGTGAGAAAAGTATGATTTCATGATGAAGAATTGGAGAGTATGTCAAAATTCTGCAAGGTCAGTTCCAAATCATGTAAGAAAAGTGATTATAGGTCTCTAAAGTCCCCTTTAAGGAGTATTTGATCTACAATTTAGGCACACTATGGAAGGATAAGCTAATATCTGACCAAATGAGTAGACCAAGTCTCATGAAGATTTTTTAATAATCAAAATAGGGAAGGTTATGATAGCAAACACATACTGTGGAGTATCACAGAGTAACAGAATCATAGAATCAGAATCTCATTGAGTAAGTCCAGCTCAGGGAAGCCTGGTGGCGCAGTGGATAAAGTGCCAACTTTGGAGTCAGGAGGATTGCCCTAAAAATTAATAGCTGTGTGACCCAAGGCAAGTCGATTAAACCCTGATTGCCTAAAAAATGTGCAGTTCTCCTCATCTCCTTCCTTGCAAAAGGTGAACACCTATGGGCATGGCACATTGAATATACAATTTAAACTCAGTTGATATATTGGTGAATTTTTCTGTACTCTTTTTTGTTAGGTTCAAACCTCATTTGAAAATTCTTTATTACAAGGACAGGGAAGGAGGAAGAGAGATGAAAAGAAACGTGGTTTAAAAACAGAATTTTAAGTTAAAGAAAAATGAAAAAAAATGAAAGAAACAGAAGAAAGTCTCTGAAAAGGTTCATAATCATTACCAAATCTTGCTGATTGAAAAATATATTTAGGATTTTAAAAAATTGAAATTTCATAGTTATAAGGAACCCATGCATGTCATTTAACCTAATTCCATCCCTGAGTGGGAGTTTCCCTTCTTCTCCCCGTGCTACCATCCTTGACAACTATTTAACCAACTTCTACTTGAAGACATTCAATGAGAGAAAGCTGGCTCTCACTTTCTACAGTTGTCTTTCTCTACCCTTTTGATTCTAGTGCCTTTTCTCTTTTGAATATTTCCTATTTTATCCTGCATAGCTTGCTTGCACAGGGTTGTTTTCAAGTTGTTTACCCCATTAGATTGTGAGTTTTTGAGGTCAGGAACTAATTTTTTTTAATTGCCTTTCTTTGTATACCCAAAGATTAGCATAGGGCCACAATGCCTATTGACTTAAAGCTATGCCTGTAGAGTATTTTCCTTATATCAAGCAGAAATCTACTTTTTCTACATGTTCCACCCATTGCCCCTAGTATTGTCCTGTGACTAAGAAGAAAAATCCAAAGTCTTTTTCCACATGTTAGATCTTGGTTGTCTGAGTTACACTTATGCAGGATGTCTTGACATTGCCTACCTTGTTCAGTGTGTGAAAAGGGGCATTCAACTAATTTTCATTGTCTCATAGGGCCTGGAGTCCAGAGTAAAATTGCAAAGTAAGTGGAGTTTGTTTTAGATGTCTAGACACTTTCCCCCATCCCTTCCTACCACTCTCATTTTTTACTCTCCCTTCTGATCCTTCCCTTCCCCCAGAGCCCTCATGTGTTCTCTGTTGCTGTCCAAAACTCCAGCTGTAACATCCCATTCAGGTTTCTACCCATGCACCCAAGGTGCCCCATGCTCCAAAATTACTTCTCCTACCTTTCTTCTTCTTTCTCAAGACATTCTCTGAACTAAAAGCTCCCATTTCTCCAGGTGGCAGCTTTAGTCAATTTGAAGATCTAATTAACGTAATTCGCAGTAAGATGAGAATGATGATGAGGTGTTGAAGGGGTGAGTATCTGGTTGGGGTGTGTGTGTGGAAACAGCTTGTATTTTCATTTTAAAAGGAGAGAGAAGTGTGGTAGAGATGATTCTTAGCAGATTCTTGGATGACTATAGGCTATTCTGGACCTGACACCTCAGGTCCCCTAGAAAAATGGAGTCACAGTGCCACCCCCCCCCCCACTGCAACCTAGCTCCCCGCCACATGCATGCCATATACATATACAACCTAATGGGATTATTCTGAAGGGAGAAGCCTTTTTAAAATTTATTCTTTCCATATCTTCTAATCCCTCAGTGTCTCATCTCCTGCTTCTTCTCAATCTAGCAATAATGGTCCTTTTAACTTATTTTCCCAAATGGGTGACTGCAGTCAATTAAGATTACAGACAAGGGGTGGGAAACCTGAAGCCTCTTTGTTCTGTGAAATTTGGATTCAGTCAAAGGGCTGCACTTGAAGACCTAGAGGGCTACATGCGGCCTCAAGACTGCAGGTTCCCCACTCTTGCTATAGACAATATGGGCATAAGATTATAAATTACACAGTGTAATTCAGGAATGTATTCCTTCCTTCCTTCCTCCCCACTCTCCCTCACCCATATAATCTGGGTTCAACATTGACATATAGAAAATACTAAGTTTTCTTACTCTATGTCAGGCCCTGTGCTAAGTGCTATGAATACAAATCCAAGTAAGACTATGCCTGCTTTCAAGGATCTCATAGTCTAATATGTAAACATATGTAAACAACTATGTGTAGTCAACTAAGTAAATAACATTTATTAAATACCTACTGTGTGCCAAGCACTGTGCTAAGCACTGGAATTGCAAAAACAGGCAAAAGACAATCCCTGCCCTCCAGAACTTTATAATCTAACAAGGAATAATAAATAAATAAACAAATATTTGTAAAGCAAACTATATATGTGATAAATTGGAAATAATCAACAGAAGGAAAGTGCTAGAATGAAGAGGGATTGGGAAAGATTTGTATTTTTTTTGTAGCAGGTGAAATTTTAGCTGAGATGCGAAGGAGCTAGGGAAGACAGGAGATACAGAGATCTAGACATGGGGGATAGCTAGTGAAAATGCCCAAGGTCTGGAGGTGATGTTCAGGGAACAATTGGGAAGCCACTGTTACCAGATCTCAGAATATATATGTGTGGGGTATAAAGAAGATTGGAAAGGTGTGTGTGCGCGTGTATGTGTGTGTGTGTGTGCACGCACGCATGTGTGAGTGTGTACATGGTGCACATGTTTGGGTATGTGTACATACGTGTGTGTGCAGAGGCAGGTTTTAAAGAGCTTTGAATGACATTCAAAAATCCTGAGATTGAGAGCCCTGGTTCTGACATAATTTATCTGAATAACAACAGAAAATTCTTTTACTTTTCTATGCCTTAATGCTCTCATCTGTAGAATGGTGATAATAATATTTGCACATTGCAAACCATATAGATATCATATATATTTCATATATATGTATATATAGCTGCATGATGATTATTACGGGTCTAAAAGGGTATAGAGCTGTAGGGAACCTTAGAGATCATCCAACCCTTTCGATTTGCAGATGCAGGAACTGAGCCTCCAGGAAGGGAAAGTGATTGTCCAAGGTACTAAGTAGAAGACTAGACATAAAAATCTAGGTGATTTGACTCAAAATCTTTTTTTTTTCTTATACTAAACACTATGGATGTCACCATTTCCCAGTTCATTAAAGTTCAAAAGTTGAAAATTTTACTGTTCCTGGCTCACAGTAGCCTTATCTTTAGTCTACTCCTTAAGTTTGAATACATCTTTGGACGGCTCACATGAAGAATATTTCAGTGAGAAAGCTGATTTTGTTACACATTCCTATATTTAAGTATCAAATATAATGGGAATTTCTAAATATGGAGAAGTTAGAACATGTGCATGTATGGGGGTGAGGAATAAGATTGATATGTTAAATTCAGCTCCAGCTTTCAATCAATCTAGATTTGTTCCTGGGATGGCAGATGGTGGAATTTTGTAATAGCATTCAGAAAAAAAAAATTAACCAAAATTCTGTAAGGCCAAACCAAGAGAGAAGTGACATATAGCCATAGGATCATAGGATCATTGGTTGAGAACTGCAAAGTGTCCCAAACTGTTAAGAGCATGAATCTGTATTATTCTTTTGACCCATTTAAATGAATGGGAGATTCTTAAATATAAACTTTATCCTGCCTTGTATTGACAAGTATTCAAATATGTAACAAAATTTTAAGAAAAGAAAATGAGAGAAATTAGTATGGAAGCTGAAACCAACTGACAAAAAATACCCAAGAGACTGTAAATAATTGTATTCATATACCATAATGTGCTTAGCCATTTGACAATTGATGGGCACCCACTTTGCTTCCAGTTCTTGGCTACAACAAAAAAGTACTAGTAGAAATATTTTTGTAAACATGATCTTTCCCCTTTGTCTTTGACCTCTTTGGACATATATGCCTAGTTCTGTCATCTCTGAGTCAAAGGATATGCCCAATTTAGGGATTATTTGGCTATAATTCCAAATTGCCTTCCAGAGTAGTTGGACTAATTTGCAACTCCATCCAAAAGTGAATCCAAAAGTACATCTGTTTCCCCAAATCCCTTCTAGCAATTGCCATTTTCCTTTTCTTTTTGGCCATTTTTGCCAATCCATTGGGTATAAAATGAAACCTCATATTGTAATGTGCAATTTTCTATTTATTAGTGACTTGGAGCATTTAAGAACATGATTATTGATAGCTTGCATTTCTTCTTTTGAAAACTGCTTGTTTGTTATTAAATGGTTCTTAAGTTTATACATTTATACCAATTTCCCTTGTATCTTAGATATCAGACTTTTATCAGAGAAATTAGTACAAAGATTTTTCTCTCCTTAATTATTTTCCTCTTAACTGCACTGATTTTGTTTGTGTAGAACTTTTTCCATTTTATACGATCAAAATTGTCCTTTTTATTTTCTGTGATCTCTTCTATCCCTTGTTGGATCAAGAATTTCTCCCAGTCCTCTAACTTGTTTATCAGATGACATTTTCCTTTTAAGTCCCTTTGGAGATTATACTATAGTATATAGTGTGAAATGCTGGTTTAAATATTTTTTTTTGGCCAGACTGTTTTCCAGTTTTCTACTCAATTTTTTTCAAAAGAGACTTCTTACCCCCATAATTGGTAACCCTCTGATTTAACCCTCTGCTACTATGTTTGAGGACTTTAGCTACCTAATCTCTTCCATTGGTCAACCTTTCCATTTTTAAACTGGCAATGTATTTCCTAGTGCTATTACTTTGTAATGTAGTTTAAAATCTGGTGATGCTAGGCAGATGCCACGCTGGGTGATGCAGTGGAGAGAATACTGGGGCTAGAATCAGGAAGATATGAGCTCAAATTTGGATTTAGGTAGTAGCTAGCTATGTGACCTTGGAAAGTCACTTAACCTCTGTTTGCCTCAGTTTCCTCATCTGTAAAATGGGGAAAATTGCACCTACCTCTCAGGATTGTAGTGAGGATCACATGAGATAATAATTGTAAAGCACTTAGCAAAGTGCCTGGCACATGGTAAGCACTATATAATTGTTGTTGGTCAGTTGCTTCAGTTGTGAGATTATACAAATATTTTTGTTCTTATTGTCGTTGAGTCATGTCTGACTCTTCATGGCTCCATTTGGAGTTTTCTTGTTAAAGATACTAGAGTGGGTCACCATTTCCTTCTCTAGCTCACTTTACAAATAAGGAAACTGAGGCAAACAGGGTTAAGTGACTTACCCAGGGCCACACAGCTAGTAAGTGTCTGAGGCTAGATTTGAACTCAGGTCTTCCTGAGTCCAGGCCTGGTGATCTATCCACTGTTCCACCTAGCTGCTAACTTATGAATGTTAGCTAACATGTAAATGTTAGCTGTTAATGATAATGATTTCTCCTTCCTTCCTTTTTTCCCCGTTATTTTCCTTCACTTTCTTGAGATCTTTTTTTCCTCCAGATGAGCTTTATTAATGTTTTGTCTAGTCACCAAAATAAAATCTTTGTAGTTTGTTACGGCACTAAAGTTGTAAATTAATTTGGGTAGGATTCTCATTTTTATTATATTACTATGGTCCAGCCAACCAAGAAAAACTACTGTCTCTCTAATTATGTAAATCTCCCCTTATGCCTAGAAGGAGGGATTTTAGTTGTATTCATATGCATAGGTAGATTCCCTAATTTATATATTTTGAAGTTATTTGAATGAAATTTCTTTTTCTAACTCTTGTTTAGTTTTCTTTATAATATACGAAAGGACTGATGATTTTTTGTAATTATTTTATATCTTGCTACCTTATTGAAGTTATTGATTATTTCAAATAATTTTAAATTGAATATTTAGGGTTCTCTAAGGAAACCATATTATCTACACGAAATGGCAGTTTTGCTGTTTCTTCTTGCCTGGCATAATCTATTTATCCTACAATTTTGCAATAGTTGACATTTCTAAAATATAAAATAATAGTGGTAACAATTAGTGTTACTTTGCCATTGATCTTACTTGAAATAACTATTTTCTTCAGTGAGCTTTTGAACCTCCTTTTCCATTTGGCTAATTCTGCTTTTGAAAGCTTTCTTCTCCTCCTTGGCTTCTTGAACCTCCTTTCCCAATTGAGTTAGCCTACTTTTCAGGGTGTTATTTTCTTCCGCATTTTTCTAGGTCTCCTTTAGCAGGGTGCTGATTTGTTGTTCATACTTTGCTTGCAAGTCTTTTATTGCTCTTCCCAGTTTTTCCTCCACCTCTCTGTCATGATTTTGAAAATTGTTTGGGCTCTTTAAGACCTTTTCCCAGAACTGATCCCACTGAGTGGGCTGGGATGTAGAAACACTGACTTCCGTGTCTTCCCCTGATGGTGAGCACCGCTCTTCCTCATCAGAAGGGAGGGGAGGAGAAACCTGCTCACCAAGAAAGTAACCCTCAATAGTCTTGGTTTTTTTCCCTTTTCTGGGCATTTTCCCAGCCAGTGACTTGATCTCTGAATATTCTCCTCACACCCACCTCGCCTCTGGATCCTCCCAGCCCGTGCTTGGGGTCTGAGAATCAAATGCTGCTTCCCAGCCTCAGTGCTTTGGGCGGGGGCAGGGCTGCTATTCAGTGTGAGATTAAGTTCAGGTGCTCAGGTGGGGGCAGGGCTGCCTCACGGGCTCAGTTCCCTCAGGGGGTTTATGCAGAGACCTTCAACAATGGATCTGGGCTCCTGCCTGCTTGGGGAGCCCCGGTCTGCTCTCGCCTCTGCCATTGCCTTCCTAGGGGGCCTGAGTATGGGGGCACCCCACTTCCTTCTCGACCCACCAAAGAGACCTTCTCACTGACCCCCGTCACCTGTGGGTGGAGGGACCCGCGTGGCCGCTGGAGATCCCATCCCTGAAGTCCGCTCGGATCTGTTCCTCTCGGTGCCGGGGCCGGTGCGGGGCTGGGCTGGGCTCCACGTCCGCAGCGCGACGGACCTTTTGCAAGAGGTTTGCAGGTCCCTCTGGAACAGAAATCTCCTCCTCTCCACTATTATGTGGCTTCTCCTGCTCCCGAATTTATTGGCGGCTCTTTACTTCGGATATTTCATGGGCTGTGGGTTCGGAGCTAGCGTATTTGTGTGTTTCTACTCCGCCATCTTGGCTCTGCCCCCCCCATTGATCTTACTTGAAAAGCCTTTAGCATTTTTAGTTAGCTCTTAGTTTTAGATACATTCTGCTTATTAAAGAAAGGATTGATTGTTCTTATACTTTTTAATATTTTAAAGATAAATGGGTGTTATATTTTAACAAAAATCTTCTATATTTATTAATATAATAATGTAATTTTAAGTTATTTTTCTTATTAAGATAATCCGTTATGTTCATAATTTTCATAACTTTGAACCAACCTTGCATTCTTGGTAAAAATCCAACCTAGGAATAGAGTATAACTTTTTAATATGTTGCCATAGTATCTTAGATAATATTTTAGTCAAAATACTTGTATCAATACTTATTAGAGATTGGTACATAGTTTCTTTTTCTGCTTTATTTTTTCTTGGTTTGAGTATCAGGACTATATTTGCCTCAAATAAGTTCAGTAGGATTCCTTCTTTTTCTATTTCTGCAAATAATTTATGTAATATTAGAGCTAATTAAAAATTTTTTCAATAGAATTTACTGTACGTAAATACAACTGGGCCTGTTCTGTTTCCCTCTAGGACTTCATTTATAACTTATTCAATTTCTTTTCTTGAGTTTAATGTTATTTAAATTCTCCATTTCTTGTTCTCTTAATCTGAGAATTTTAAATTTTTAAAAATATTCATTTAATTTATGAGTTTTATTGGAATATAATTGGGCAAACAATTTTTGAGTATTTTCTTTATTTTCTCTTTATTGTGAATTTTTATTTTAAGAATTTTAATAATTTTCTCCTTTTTATTAAATTAACTAGTAGTTCATATATTTTGAAGTAAAAAAACCTACTCAGTTCATTAAGTTGTTTTGTTTTTAATTTTTTTCTTCTTTGTCAAAATTTTTATTTTATTTTTAGTTGAGAGATTTTGATTTGTTTCTTTTCTAACTATTTTGGTTGTATGACCAATTAGTTTATCTTTTTTCTTTTGGTGAATGAAAATGCCTAATGCTATGCATTTTTCCTTAAAAACTGTTTTATCTATATTCCCAAATTTTGGTGCCTTGTGTCATTATTGTAATTTTCTTTGATAAAAATTCATTTTTTCTATGATCTGTTCTTTAAGTTATTCTTTAGGTTCATGTTATTTTCTCTTAAATTTGAATTCTATAAGTTTTATTTGTTGATTATAATTTTATTGTTTGTTTTCAGTAAAGGATATGTTTACTACTTTCATTTCTTGCATTTGTTTGGGATGTTTTTGCCCTAGCAAATGGCCAGTTTTTGTAAAGGTGCTATACAAAGTTGAGAAATACCCATAGTCTTTTCAATGACCGTTCATTAATCACCAGATGCCTATGATATATAGTTTTTCCAAAAAAAAATTCAGTTATATATGTGTATATATGTGTGTGTATATGTATATATATATATATATATATATATATATATATATATACATATACACACACATATATACACATATATAGGATATCTGTATATAAATTCATATATATTCATATAAATCTGAAAGGGACACACTGAGGTCCCCAATTATACTTTTGCTGTCTGTTTTAGCCTATAATTTAAATATCTTTTTCTTTAAATATTTAGATGCTATGCCATTAAGTTATAATATATACCATATTATATAATGGTATATGTATACACACATCTAATGTGTGTGTTGATATTGGAGGCATTTGAGTGCAGAGTGAGTAGAGCACTGGACCTCAAGTCAGGAAGACAGAAGTTCATAATGCAGCCTCAGACACTTACTAGCTCTGTGAGCTTGGCTAATAATTAATCATTATCTGCCTCAGTTTCTTCATCTGTAAAATGGAAATAAAAATAGAATTTCACTCCTAGGATTATTGTGAGGATAAAATGAGGTATCATGTAAGGTGCATTGCAAGCCTTGGAGTGCTATATAAATTCTATCATTATCATTATCAAAAATATTATTTCATTATTTTGTCAATTTTAAACACAATATAATTGCTTTACTTATTGTTTTTAACTATGTTTTCTTTTACTTTTGCCTTGTCTGAGATAATTTTTACTCTGTTTAATAATCTTCTACTTTTCAAGTGTGTTTCTTGTAAACAACATACTATTGCATTCTGCTTTCTAATTTATTCTGCTACTTTCTTTTGTTTAATGAATGAGTTTGTCCTATTCATATTCACGGTATTTTAGGTCATTATTGTTAATTATGTTTTCTCGTCCAATTTATCTTCTTCTAATTTTTCTTCTATTTATTAAGAAAAAGAGTATGAGGAAAGGAAAAGAACAGAATACACTATTTGGTTCCATCTCATTCTTTAGCCATTTGTCTCTTCATTCAGTCCAGACACTGGTCATTGGCTCTTATATTTTCTTTCTTTCCCTTTCTTTTTAATCCCTCTTTATGATTCACCTCTCATTGTTAAGTTCATTTTGTTTATGACTATTCTCTCCCTAGTATTATTTTTCCCTTTAAACTCCTCTTTTCACATCTTTAATTTTCTTTAGAGGGTTCACTATCCAATTTTAGATGTTTAATGTTGGGTACAGGTTCATTTCTTAGGCTGTCTAAACAAAATGTAGTAGAATGATCATAGGAGTGGTAGAGTATAATATTAATAAACCCTTTTCTGGGGATACTTTTTGAGAAAAAGAAACATTGAGAGCATTTACCCCATCACTCATACCTAGGAACTCTTTGCATAAAGGCAGAGGCAACATTTTAAATTCATTAGCAATACCCTTTCCTTCCTTTCCTCTCCAATAAGGCCAAACAAGCCAACAAGTCAATCCATACTGGGCCTTCATCTCTGAAACTTGGGGTTAGTGGAGAGGAAGCTCAGAACAGCCCCTAAAATAAAGATTTCCACTATGGCTTTTTAAAAAGTTTTTAAACTTTAAGATTTTAAACTTTTTTTAAGTTCTTCACTGCCACTAGGAGGGAGATCAGAAGTAAACCTGGCCAAAAACCATCTGTGGGATTTCAAGACCTTGATACTTTCTATAATATAGTAGCTTTGTCCAACCTTGTCCAGTATAGTATAGCACACCCTTTCCCAACTCTTCAAAATTCACTAATTAATTAATTGAGGACTACAAGGGAATCTTGGGGTCAAGACTATGTATTGTAATTCAGTCATTTCAATCATGTCTAACCCTTCATGATTCCATTGGGAGTTTTTCTGGCAAAGATACTAGAGTGGTTTGCCATTTCCTTCCAATGGATCCATTTTGTCAGGCAATCAAGGTTAAATGACTTGCTCAGGGTCATACAGCTGAGAAGTATCTGAGGCTAGATTTGGAATCAGGTCTTCTGACTTCAGGTCCAGTGCTCTATCTACTGAGCCACAAGCTGCCTTATTTTGTATCATCTATATCTATCTGTCTGTCTATCTATCTATCTATCTATCTATCTATCTATCTATCTATCTATCTATCATCTATCTGTCTGTCTGTCTGTCTGTCTATCTATCTATCTATCTATCTATCTATCTATCTATCTATCTATCTATCTATCATCTCTCTATCTTACCTCTTCGTCTATCTAGTTAGACTGATATAGAGCTAGATATAGATACTGAATAGGTAGTTTTTAAGTGTGACATCATCTGGCCTGTTCAATTCAATTAGATTCATCTTAAAGAATCACTCAATCTTTTTCATAATATTCTTACATCACTTCAAGGTCTGATGGCTCCTCCTTTGACTGGGTTCTTTGAGTCCCTCTGCTGTTCTTTAATAATTAGCCTTTCCTCCCATCCCTTAAGCTGAGCTTAAAGCTCTTTCTCTTAGAAATCTAGGAAAGGAAGTTTCATTCAGTCTAGACCCCTTTGGTTCCTGATCAAAACTACTCTTCTTGAAGCACCTCTGCAACACATGGGTTCCTATGAATTATTGCTATTTTGTTCAATACACAACACCCTGATTGTCTTTGAGTTTCCCTTGCTTTCTTATTAATTTAATCAATTAATTTAATGAAATTAATTTAATCCATTTCTTAGATTCTTCTCTTTCTTTCCATTCCCCTAGGCATCTCCAAATCTGCCATATTCTTTAAACCACAAACTTATTCCATTGTTCAGGACTTCAGGCCTTCAACTTGGGCCACATATATTTTGATCATTGCTTTTTCTCAGATAAATAATAAGGTAACTATTAGCCTTTCGATAATTTAATTGCAGTTGACTCACTTTAGGCAGTCAGGTTGCAATCCCTACAAACTACATATGATTTTCGGGAGGAGAGAATTTGATTATATTCAGTCTTCTAGATAGTCCTTCCTAGTTTATTTTGTTATTGTTGTTCTTGTGGTGGGTAAATCACTTATATGAGATGAGTCTTTTTAAAAGATAATTTATTTCCTTATATTTTCCTGTCTCATGATCAGAAAGGTGGAGAGAAAAGAAGTTAAGGTCAAGAAAAGTTAGAACAGGAAGGATGTTAGAAATGGAAGTGATCTCCAAGTTACTCCCATCATTTTACAGGTAAGGCCCAGAGAACTGCCCAAGGTCACACAGCTAGTTACAATAAAGCCAGCACTAGATTGGAAACCTATGGACAGTCAGTCCTGTACTTTTTTTTTTTTTTAATACTTCAGTACTTTAATATTTCAAATAAGTAGGTTGCTCCTCAGTGGACTTTCTTCATGTAAATAAGAAATCCTAAAAGAGATAAAGGCAAATAAAAATTCTTAAAACCCTCTCTTTGCTTTGACAGTTTCTTAATGTTTTCTCAGATGATATTATTCTATGGCAACAGCAGTGGATTGGAATTTATACAACAGATGTGAGGTTTAGGCTCTTTGCAAGTGTGAATAGGTCCTACTACATCACAGCTCTTCTCTGGGAACTCTTTCATCAGTGAAGAAGGAATCACTATTTTCAGCTTATGTCTAGGGAGTGTTGTGAGGGTAAAAGAAATCATATCTATAGGTAATTTGGATGCTGCAAATGTTTAACAGGCAGCTCACTGGGGCAAAAATGGACCTAGGACACATTTTAAAATTTAGTTTGCATTATCGAACCCTTCACATCACTTTCTTACGTGATCACAATCAACAAAATAGTAAATCAAGCCCTGCTTTGTAGTGGTTGCCAACTTCTTGGGGATAAATATCCACATTGAAAATTGAACAGTTGGATCTCTTGAGGCAAAAGGAGCTGACTCACTCCAGGGAACCCTTATCGTAGGGCATTAAAAGCTGAGCTAAAGCTATATTTATTAGCCCGTGATATGCATTAGCACAGACTACTGAGACTTGAAAAGTGGGGCCCGAACTAAAAACTTCAGCTTGTGACTAATTCAAAATAAAACATTTGTCAAATTGAAGAGGAAACTCCAAGAGATACCTACAGTCTTTCTTCCTTCCTTGCCTGCATTCAGGTGCATCCATTAGCAGAGTGGAAAGGACCTGGGGATCGCTTAGCAGAAAAATGCCTGCCAATCTCACTCTATTTGCTAAAGAATTCCTTGCAGACTTATTTCATAATAAAAGCTTCCACTCCCACTAAAAGTTTCCCTTCCCTCATTCCTACTGGTCACACTGAATGCAGAGGCAGCAAAAAGAAATGCAGAAACAGTGTTACCCTCTCCATCCACCCATCACTACACCTGACTGCAGTATTGCCTTTTCTTTAAAATTAGAAATCAATAAAACCGCATCCAGGGCCAGAGGGTGAGGCCTGGAAAATAATCTGCCTCTCTTAATCCCCACCACTCCTCTAGGGAGCACAGACTTTCCTTGAGCTCTGACCAACGAGTCTGCAGGAATGCATTTATCCCATCTGATATATGCTTCCCAAACATTCTGCTGATTCAGATTCCTGTTAAATTTGCAAAGTGCATTAACACCAGATAGTCACTTACTGGAAGTCTCTCACACGGATGAGGAGTGTTGAAAATTCACCGAAGATGAGTATAAATTCATTGCTGTGGGTTCAGGGGGCTTGTGAAGAAAGCGCCAGAGAGAGGGTATCTCCTTTCCACATTTCCATAGATGTGTTCACTCCAGCTCAAAGGTCACCCCTTTCTCTGACTCCTGGAATCAGAATAGGTTTCTCACCTCAGATCTTACCTAGCACATGGTTTTCAAGGAATCAGTGAATCAATGCACAAGACTTTATTAGGCATCTATTATGTGCCATGCACCTTGCTAGATGCTGGGCACGTAAAGAGAAAAAGGAGACTGCCCTTAAGGGTCTTTTATTCTCTTGGGAGAAACAATATAAACATACATACATATATACATATACACAATACACACATATATATAATACATATACATATATGCATACATACATATACATATACTCACATATAAATATATATTTATGGAAAACCTGTACAAATTAAATGCGGATAATTTGGGGAAGAATGGTTCCAGCAGCTAAGGGCAAGCAGGAAAGGGTTCAGGGTGGTATTTGGGCTGAACCTTGAAGGAAATGAGGATTTCTAAGAGGCAAAGATTAGGGGGAAGTACCTCCCATGCATGGAGGATAACTATGGAAAGGTACTGGGACAAAAGATGGAATTTGGGAAGTGAATTACAAAAAAGATGGTTTGACTAGAGCATTAAGTATGTGAAGGGGAGCAATGAATAACAACGGCTGGAAAGGGAAGTTGAGGATAGGTGGTAGAAGGCTTTAAATGCCAAAAAGAGGAGTTTATGTTTTTATCCTAGAGGTAATGGGGTATACTTAACCTAGAGTTTACTCTATTAAAATTGGAGTTTACTCAATAGGGAAGTGACATTGTCTTGTGCCTGTGCCATTTTGATAACTGTATAGAAAAAAGATTGGAGAGGGGGAGAGAATTAAGGATAGATCAATTAGGAGGGGATGAGGAGGAGGAGGAGGAGGAGGAGGAGGAGGATGATAGCATTTACATTGTTCTTCAAGGCTTACAAATCCCTCATGTGATCTCTAATATCTGATGTGATTCTCACAACAATCCTAAGAGAGAGGTGCTATTATCCTCATTTTATAGACGATGAAACAGAGAGGTTAAGTGACTTGTTCAGGGTCACACAACTAATAAGTATCTGGGGTAGAATTTGAACTTGGGTCTTCCTAACTGGAGATTCAATGCTCTATACACTGTACTACCTAGAGAGTGTGACTTTATTCACTTTGACAACTAATCTAGGCAAGAGATAATCAGGACCTAAATTAGTATTGTGGTTCTGGGAGTGGAGAGATGGGAACACATAGAGTTGTGAAGACAAGAACTACTAATTAATTATGTGGGGGTGAGGGAGCTTGGGGGGCCAAGGACGCTAGCATTGCCAAACCAAATGACCAGCAAGTTGGTGATGCCTCATATTTCTGTTTGATCAAGTGTGTGTGTGTGTGTGTGTGTGTGTGTGTGTGTGTGTGTGTTTGTTACCCATCTACTCGGTCATGAATGCGTCATAGAATTTTTGAGTTATAAGGGACTGTAGTAATCAAATGGCCACCATTTCCGTTATTACTCAAGAGATGGTCATCTAAACCTCTAATGAGGTGAATCCCACTCTCCCTGGTAGGCCCATTTCACTTTAGGCTAGCTCTTATTTGTTAGGAGGTTTTCCACCATATAAAGCATACATTTGTGTCTTTTCAACTTTCATACGAGGATTGTTGTTTCCAGTTCCCTTAACTTCTTATTTAAATGACCTTTGAACATGAGAGATTCTGTTGCTTTTTAATTTCAGTTGATCACACAAGTCAAGGATCCCACCATAGTAAAGGGGAAACTTGGGAGCTGTAATGAAGTGAACCTAATCAGTAGACCTGACTGTAGAGTTGCTGTTAAAAAAAACAGCTAGGGATCAATAAAACAACATCCGGGGTGAGGGGGTGAGCCCTGAAAAATAATCTGCCCCTCTCAATCCCTACCACCCCTTTAGAGAGCACAGACTTTCCTTGAGCTCTGATCAGTGAGTCTGGAGGAATGCATTTATCCCATTTGTATGGGGATTTAGTCTTAGCTTGGTCACTAAAAACGAATGTTGATCTGAATTGGTGGAATGAATTTCCTTGCTAGGAGTGCCTCACATCAAGGAATTTAATTCACTAAATTTAAAAAAGTATAGATATGATGCAAAGTGTTAAGTGAGGTCAGGCAAGGAAAGGTCTTTTTGAGAAGGTGTTATCAGATTTATTCTTTAAAGGTTGGATTGTCATCGAGGGAAAAACATTCCATAATAAAGGGCTGTGTATTCACAGAGATGTGGGAAAGCATGAGGCATGTATAGAACAGTGGGTTTAGGCCAGTTTTACCAGTATTTAGACTATGTAGAGGGTGGTAGAATGAGATGAGGAGGGAAAGGTAGAGCAGTCTATCTACCCTCATCTCTCTTGACCCTGAATTTTTATTTATTTATTTGTCTTATTATAGCAGCAACTCTTGTGCTTCTGGAATCATCTGAATTTTTTCAATTAATCTATTTGATTTCCTGTTTTCAAAAACATTGGGAAATTTTCTTCTATTATTTTCTGCAGTATGGTAGTCAGGTTTTCTGATTTGTCATATTTTTCTGGGAGACCTAAGCTCCTTAAATTGTCTCTGTGCATTCATCTTTAAGGTCGTTTTCTTTGGCTTGAATAGAATTCATATGTCCTTTTAACCTTACTGCCTTTTGCTTCTTGCCAAATTTTCTTTTTTTGCATTCCAAACCTCTCTCAGAGGCCTTATTTCTTTGGAGATATTCTTCATCTTGTCTTCTAAGTTCTACACTTTAAAAAAATCTGCATTGAGAGCTCTGAATTCCTAATTTCCTTGCTGGCATCTTCTTTTAAAAATGTTATTTTTCTTATGAACCGCTCTGGAGTTTATTGCTTTAGTTCTATTTTTTCCCCTGTGGAGCCCACAAAATTCCCTTTTTGAATTCTCTTTCTCGGTATGTATTTTTTCCTTAGTGTTCTGGCTTCTTTGATTTTGTTTCTCTCATTCATTCTTTTGTCTTCATCCGTCTCTCTGTTGTTTTATCTGCTTATGAGCTAGGTTTTTACTCAGGCTGCTTTGATCTTTGGGTCTTCCAACCTCTCCCTTGCATTCCAAATCTCTTGCCTTTGGTAACACCAATCACTTTTTGCTCTCTCCTGCTTCCATGTTGCATAGATCTCTTTGAGCCTGGACACTCTGAGCCTACTTGTTTTGGGGCCATGTGGGATCTTTGGAGGTCTGGAGGGAGGATATTGTCCCTACTTGTGTTTCTAGCTCCTTTTTCCTCTGACGCAGAAACCTTACTCTCTGCCTAGATCTGCATAGCACTGTTGTATTCTGTGATGCTCAGATATTTTTCACCTCTTCGCCCACTTGTTTTCTTTTTCCTTCAGTTCATGTTGTTTCTGTGGAGTGAGGAGAGGTTCAGAATAAGTCCCTGCTGTAGGATGATCCCTGCAACCAGCTGCTGAGGTACAGGTCTATAAGATTATTTGGGTTGCCTCAGCCTGGAAGGTGGTGTGGTTTGGAGTTTGAGGACATTGAGTAGGAGTTCTAAGTATTGAAGTTGTTGTTCAGTCTTTTTTTTAAGTCAAGTTTGGCTCTTTGAGATCCCATTTTGGGTTTTCTTGGCAAAGATACTACAGTGGTTTGCCATTTCCTTCTCCAGCTTGTTTTGCATATGAGGAAACTGAGGCAAAGAGGGTTAAGTGACTCTCCCAAGGTCACGTAGCTAGTAAGTGTCTGAGGTCAGATTTGAACTCAGGAAAGATGAATTTTCCTGAATCTAGGTCTGATGCTTTATCCATTGCACCACCTATCTGCCCAAGTCTTGAAGTACACCGATGGTATTTCAGGGAGTTTTTACCTTGTGTCAAGTTTTGGTCTCCTTGTCTGTAGGATTCAGCTTTATTTAATCTATATCTGGCCCATCAATTCTTCCTGCCTTCCCACCTTCCTGCCTTCCTGCCTTCCTCCCTCCCTCCCTCCATCTCTCTTCTTCCTTCCTTCCTTCCTTCCTTCCTTCCTTCCTTCCTTCCTTCCTTCTTCCTTTCTTCCTTCCTCCCTCCCTCCCTCCCTCCCTCCCTTCCTTCCTTCCTTCCTTCCTTCCTTCCTTCCTTCCTTCCTTCCTTCCTTCCTTCCTTCCTTCCTTCCTTCCTTCTTTCTTTCTTTCTTTCTTTCTTTCTATGCGATTTTTGGGTTGAAGAGTTTTGAAGAAAACAACTACCCTACCACCTTGCCAGTTATATGGTCTAGACTTTAACTATGCTAAAAAATAGAATATGGTTTCATGATCCATTGCTAGGATCACGAAGAGCTTTGTGGTAAAACCAGATGAGTCAGTTAATTATGAAAGCAATAGGCCTTTTCGATTTATCACATTTGAAGTGACTTCACTGGAGACAGTCAAAGGAATATGGAGTGGGAGATGGTGGCAATGAGGGAAGGGTTTTCAAGCAGCATGTCCCTCACAAACTGGAACAGCATTTAACACTTCCAGAATGAGGGTAATCTGCCAGCTCTTTCCTGGGGGCTGGCACTGACATCTACAAAGAGAGAGAAGGAGGGGCAGGGGAGGGATACACTAAATATGTACCTCAAGGCCTTGAACACTAGAGTCCTTAGACCATGGTAAGAGAAAGTTTCTTGTAAGAAGCTACAGAGAGGAGTTGGCATATAGCGATTTCTAGGCCAGTTCCATGAGTGAACATTCCAGTTCCATCTTGTTCTATGGTTTAGAAAAACTCAGAGAGCTGAAGAGGACCAGGTCTTATAGAAGGGGATAAAGTATTAGTGTGATCACTTCCCCTCCTCCAGTGTCAGGTAGGGAATATCAATTACCTCAGGAAGCTGGAGATTCCTAACTTAAAGATAGCTGGTCTAGGACAGTGGCCAGCAAGGCAAGATGAGGCTGCAGTCACTTGAGTTGCTGACCTTTGCAGTCCCTGTCCTGTCTTCACAGTTTGACTTGGGTTCATTCCCCTGGGGTTGTCTGTAACCTCAGCAGGGGAACAATGCTTCCATTCCTACCCCAGACTCCTGAGGGAATAATTCTATTTCTGCTTCTAATCTAAAGGATCCTCCCCAGCAGAAGAGGGAATAAAAAGTGAATCCAGAGTACAAATATGAATCAGGTGAGGAACAGACAGTTTTATTCACACACAGAAAGGGATTGCTAAGCAACAAAGAATTTTAGAATGGTTACAATTGGTTGAGAGACTTTATTGGGATTTTCACAAGGGGATTTCCCCTTAGCTATTTTTCACTTCACCTCCACTGAATACAGCCTGATCAATGCCAAGTGGATTTGTCCCTTTCTGGTGGTTTCTCCCTCCCTCCTTCCCTCCGTCTCTCTCTCTCTCTCTCTCTCTCTCTCTCTCTCTCTCTCTCTCTCTCTCTCTCTCTCTCTCTCTCTCTCAGTGTGCTGATGTCTCTGCCTCTACCCCTGTTACTGCTACAATCACTCCAGCAGCTAATACCCCACTGCTCAAGAGCCCAGGAAAGGGGATACAAGTGCTTTTTGAGATTTCACAAGACACTATACCAAAGGAAAGATGACACGAATAGTAGGAGAATTTATTCAAAACAAAGATTTATTTAAAAGACTATGTGCTCATGGGGCTGGACCATAGCATCCCACCACCAACCAGAGAGATGCTCTTATACCTCAAGGGGGTTGGAAGGAGAGGCTGGAGGGGAGAAAACTGACCCTTTGTATATCTAGGGAGTTGTGTCTCAGCACTAACCCTACAGATTAAGAGGAATTTGTGGAAATGGGAGCAGGGAGACAGCATGAGGTAATAGAAGGAACATGGAATTTGAACTCAGAAGATCTTCATTTTAGGTCCAGCTTTGTCATCACAATTGAAAGGGAGTTTTCAGAGGATATCTGCATTATGTCTGAAGTAGAAAGGAGAAGGTCTCCTCCACCATGCATCCCCAAGGGAGTGCTACATAATTATAGAAGATTCTAGAGATAGGAGGTTCTAGAAAAGGGTTAATCCAAATACAGAAGGTGTTACCTAGGGCACAGGCAACTTGCTAATGGGGAAAGACTAGTCTAGATATATTATTTATATATCCAGTATATAGATGTATGTATATATCCACACATACTTATGCATACATATATATATACTGAATATATGAAAATACACATTTATGTCTCTTATGTGATATCTTTATATACCATCCATATCTATAGCATCTGTATCTATATCTCTTCCTGTATTTGTATCTGTACTCTCATACACACATATACACACACAAATAGCTATGAAAGGTATGAGGGAGGAGGGAGGCAACATGGCAAAGTGTTGAACTCAGAATTTGGAAGACCTGGGATCAAATCTACCTCTGCCACTCACTAGCTGTGTGAGCATGAGCAAGTCACTTAATCTAATTCTCAATTTCTGCATCTGTAAAATGAATATTGTAACCCCAGCCCCAAAGGTCATTGGGATGGGATTCTCTTAATTAGTAGAGATCAATTGATCTCCTCTAATACTGCTAGCACCTATCTCAGTGAATTGTTCTGAGGTTCAAGTGAGATAATACATATGAAGTATTTTGCAATTTTTTTTTAAAAGCACCATGTCAATATCAGTTTTATTAGCTTTGTGTCTCACTGGTAAGATCGCTTAAAGCTTCATGGAGAGAGAATACCTGAGTTTGGACTTGAAGGATGGACAAATTTTTGAAAAATAATCAATGACAAGGGAAAAGGCATCAGAATAAAGGGTTGGTGGGTAGTGAGGGGTAAGAAACCAGTTTGAGGAATAGTTGGCCATTCTGTTTTGGCAGGAATGAAAAGTTAGATGGAGGAGAGTGTGAGAGAAAGCTAGAAATACGACTTGGTAGGAGCTCATGGAAATAAGCCCTCTGAATTTTCATCCTGGCTCTAACATATTGTTTAAGTAAGCATGTATCCTGTTTCTCTTGTTCTTAGAGAATAGAAACCTTCAGAAACAGAATGATTAATCTAGCACTGTTACTGCTGATGAGCTGATGAGCTGATGGATGAGACAGAACCATATAAAGCAAGGACAATTGGGACTGAAAAAAATCACTGGTTCTTTCATCACACACAGTTCAGTGCAGGGTTAGGCTGTCTGGATTAGTCTCCAGCCAAGTATACTATGGAAAGAAGACTGTTGCTAAAAAGATACATAGAAAAGAGTGATGCAATGTCAGAAGTACAGCAAATTGAAACTGGAAGATGGTCCTTGAGAAACAGCATAACATTGCAGAGTTGGTCTTGGAATCAGAGGACCTGTGTTCAAATCCTTGTTACTATTACCAGCAGTGGGGCATGCTGGGCTTCAGTGTATTTGTCTACAGAATAAGGATGATTATATAATAGTAGTGAGCTTGTAACCCTACAGATGAGTAGAAAGTTGTGGAACTGGGAGCACGGAGACAGAATGAGGTAGTAGAAGGAACATGGGATTTGGACTCAGGAGACCTTCTTTTACTTCCAGCTTTGCCACTGGAAAGTACTGAACAAATAACTTTCCCCCTGGACCTTCATGTAAGAGGAGGGGGTTTAACTTAGTGCCATGATCCTGTGAGATTATCCAAAACCAGGAAAGGGATAAGAGCGAGGAGGTATGTGTGAAAGACCAATGAATGTGGGTTGGTTTGTCTGGAGAGGGGAAGGTTGAGGGGTGACTTAGCAATAAGGCTTTTGTGTCTGAGAATTTTTTAATACAAAGGGTTTCAATCCTTTTCAGGGACTATTCAAGAGGAAATTGCTTGATATTAAATCAAAGAAAGAATTTTCTCAACACATCAAGTCCAACTCATCAAAATTAATTGCTGAACAGGATTATAGAATTGTTGCTGTTCCGTGTTCTTTTTCAGTTGTGTTCAACTCTTCATGACCCCATTGGGGGTTTTCTTGGTAGAGATACTGGAGTGATTTGCCATTTCCTTCTCCAGCTCATTTGACAGATGGGGAAACTGAGGCAAACAGGGTTAAGTGATTTGCCCAGAGTCACACAGCTGATAAGTATCTGAGGCTGGATTTGAACTCAGGAAGATGAGTCTTACTGACTCCAAGTCCTGCACTCTATCCACTGTGCCACTTATTTGCCCCAAACAGCATTCCTTGATCGGGAATGGAAGTGGGGCTGCTGTGGTGAGAGTGCTGAATCCTAACCTTCTTAGCTTTCTGTAAATGTACATGTTAAGGAATAATCTCTGTTAGTATAGAGTGGCATCAATGTGATCCTTTTCCTAAGGCAGGAGAAAACAGAAAATAACATTTTAAGGTCCTTCCTAGGTGGATTAACCCATAGTTCTCTGGTGGCACCTTTCTTTAAAAATCCAAAGACCTGAGTGATCTTATTCTAATATTTTTCATAACATTCAGCATTATTTAGAGATAGTTGGTGCTTGGAGTCAGGAAGACCTGAGATAAAATCCATTCCTGACAATGGCTATATGACCCTGGGCAAGTCATTTAACTGCTAGCTATCTGTCTCAGTTTCCTCATCTATAAAATGAGGATAATAATAACACCTACTACCCAAAGTTGTAGTGATAATCAAGCAAAATAATATTTTATTTGTTAAGCACTTTGCTATCTTTAAGGCATTATATCAATGCTAGCTATTGTTATCCTCCTCCTCCTCCTGCTTCTCCTCCTCCTCCTCATGATTATCCCTTTGTCTTCATTTCCCCCATACCCTAGGCACAATTCTCAATAACTACTTACAGAACCTTTTACCCATAGTATTAGAGAATTTTAGAGAACTTAAAGGGACCTTCAACACTATCTACTTCACCCTCCTCATTTACCAGATGAGAAAACCAAGGCCCATAGAAAAGAAGAGATTTACCCAAGTCACAGAGCTAGCCACCCAGCTGGGATTCAAGCCCAGGTCTCTTGGCTCCTAGGCCAGTGCTTTTTCCTCTATACAGATTTTCCTAGGACTAGGACTAGGACACATTTCCTAGGACACATTTGTTAAGAACCTAATGCTACATTTTAGGTGTGGCCTCACAGATATAGGGGACTCATCACTCTTCTAACTTTCAATGTGATGCTTTTGCTGAAGAAGCTCTGAAAGTCACATTAGCACTGACTTTTGCTGCCTTACTGCATTGCAATTCGCTTTCCAATTTGCTGACCAGTATCCTCATCCTTAGAATCTTTCTTGGCATTCCTCCAATCCACTTTTGTCTGGAAAATCTTTGGGATGGACTTATTGTTACCCATGGAAAGTATTTTCCAGGTTGAATCTTGCCTTGTGGTTTCTGTCCCTATTTCAGAGTTGGAAGTGTGGGGAATGGGGATAATGTACCTTGGTGTCATTCCTCTGCAGAGCTTTATTGGGAAAGAAAAGTAATTAACACCCCATTCTCTTTTACTCTCTTATTTTGTCCCTTTACCATAGCAAAGAGTTCATCTTTGAGCATCTAGGGTTTACTCAGTGCTTTCAAGGTCAAAGGTATGGGCTCATATACGTAAGTATCTGACATATTGTAAGTACTTACTAAAGGTTTTTGAACTAAATTGAATTGGGCCATATTCACAAAGAGAAAAATTGTACTCCATAACCATAAACTTTCCCACCCCTCTTACATCCCTAACCTCAGCTGACTGTGTGCAAGTACATGTGATTAGTCACAAGGGATGCCAGATTAGGGAATGTTCACAATTGGTGAGGTCTTATTACCATTACTCAGAAAACTCCTTAAATGCCATACTGATGGTGGCTCAATCGCATCATCTTCCCATAGGGTAGCACGTTTTAGTCATGTTTCAGGCCACATCTCTTCATGCCTGCTGAATATAATGTCCTGTTTGAGCTTTCCATGTGATTCCCACCTTCAGAATTATACCTCCATCCTTGCTGCTGTCAGTTATAAATGTCATCTTGTGAGCTTGTTATTTTTTCCTCAAGTGATTAACAAATATATGGAACAAAACGATAAAATATGAGCTCTCATCTGTGAAGTGAGTGCTTTGGATCAGCACAAGACTTCTTAACCTTTTTCTTTTTCCTTCCCTCCCGCATTCCTCCCTTCCTCCCTTCCTCCCTTCCTTCCTTCTTTTCTTTCTTTTTCTTTCTTTCTTTCTTTCTTTCTTTCTTTCTTTCTTTCTTTCTTTCTTTCTTTCTTTCTTTCTTTCTTTCTTTCTTTCTCTTTCTTTCTTTCTCTTTCTTTCTTTCTTTCTTTCTTTGTTTCCTTCTTTCTTTCTTTCTTTCTTTCTTTCTTTCTTTCTTTCTTTCTTTCTTTCTTTCTTTCTTTCTTCCTTCCTTCCTTCCTCCCTTCCTTTCTTTCTTTTTTCTTTCTTTCTTTCTTTTTTCCTTCTTTCTTTCTCTTTCTTTCTTTCTCTTTCTTTCTTTGTTTCTTTGTTTCTTTGTTTCTTTGTTTCTTTCTTTCTTCCTTCCTTCCTTCCTTCCTTCCTTCCTTTCTTTCTTTTCTCTCTCTCTCTCTCTCTCTTTCTTTCTTCCTTTCATTATAGACGCTCTTTGGCTGTCTGGTGAAGCCTGTGGCCGTCTTTCAAGAATAATGTTTTTAAAAACATTAAATAAAATGCATAGGATTAGATTCCAGGAAGCCTATTGAAAAATAGTTACCAAAATATTAAAATAAAAACAGACTCTCAAGGACCTCCAAGTTAAGAATCCCTGGACTAGATAATCCCTTAGGTATCTTCTACTGTAAGTCTGATGTCCCATTGTTTTCATTGTATGGAATATTTAACTTATTATAATGATGATGATAGAAAGGCAATATGGTATACCTCCATGAAAACTGGCATCTAAGTCAGGAAAACCTGGGTTCAAATCTTATCTTGGAAACATACCGGCTTATGATCCT
This sequence comes from Notamacropus eugenii, assembly GCF_028372415.1. NCBI lineage: Eukaryota > Metazoa > Chordata > Mammalia > Diprotodontia > Macropodidae > Notamacropus > Notamacropus eugenii. The sequence continues at coordinate 192,541,402 of NC_092874.1, forward strand.
AGCTGTTTCATTTCATCTCTCAACCCCTGCCCTCCCAAATAACTCTGCGAGACCCTAAATGCAGACTGGCATTAAGAGATAGTTTCTCTACAGTAAGGAAGTTATAGGTCTGGTATCCTATCCTCTTCCACAAATGAGGATAATTCATGCTTGTTCAGTGCTTAAAGTTTTTCAAAGTAGATTCCTTACAACTCAGTGAGGTAAGTATTATGATCTCCATTCTATAGATAAGGAAGCAGTCACGGACATTGCGGTGACTGTTATGGCCACACAGCTAGGAAGGAATGTTTTGTTGCCTAACTCTAGGCCATAATCTCCTTTTTGAGTGGAAAGATCACTGATATTGCAGTTAAAAATACCTGAGCTGGAAACCCAACTCTTGGTACCAACAACCTTTGTGGTCATGACTAAGTAATTTCATCTCCCTGGACTTCAATTTCTTCATCTGTCAAATGGGTATAATTTTCTTTGCATTACCTGCCTCACAGCCATGTGAAAAATGTGCATTATAAACTTTAGGCTGCTGTAGAAATGCAGATTGTCATTGTTGGTTAGTGGTACTTTGTGGTCAGTTTTTGCTCTTTGTTCAAGGTCAGGCTTACCAGTTTTCTGCCCATGTAGCAGTGTTCAGTTCCAAGTCACAATTGATTTTTTTTTCAATTGAGATTTTTGGTGAGATTTGGTTTCAGATGTTGTTCAGAAGCCCAGCCCCACTTAAGTCTGCTGCATTCCCTCCATCCACCCACTTTTCTCAAAAAGCTATTGCATTTGGCTGGCATAATGTGCCCTGGCAGAAACCTTATTACCCAGATCTCAATCATCCCTGGGCAGGGAACAGATGCTTTAGTTCCCCAATCCCTTAGAGTTTGTTCCGTTATTTTGCCATGTGCTCTGTGGAGAGCTAAGATCAGTAGCGATATCAGCATTTTCTTAAAGCTTTGTCTCAGAGGTGAGCTGTTCCCTTTACATTCTCTGTGCCCAGTTTCTCTACATCTGTTCTTTATGATTTATAGGATGGCATTTTCTAAGCATTTTCAAGAAAATATGCATGCATTGGGAATATTTGAAAACTTTTTTTGGTTTTGCATTTATTGTATGCATCTGTGAGTGACAGTTTGGAGGGAGGATGTCATAGAGAGAGGACAGGATCAGGTTCATGATGAACCAAACTGCTTATTTTGTGGGATAATCAGCAGGACCTCAAGTAGAGGCTAGATGTTTGGCCTAGGTAACCTATGAACTCTCTTCCAAGTCTGAGATTGGGTGAAGGTGATATGCTGGTTTTCCCTGTAGCTTTACAGAGAGTTCAGGGAAATGAAGGACCAAGGCAGTGACCCTATGGATGCTCTTGACCATAGCTGTTATTACACTTCTCTGTTCTCATTTGAAGAGGAAAGAGTTTGGATTATATGGTATCTAAGAACCCTTACAGCTCAAACATTATGTGATTCCAGGAGATTTGGATGCTGTTGTTTAACCTGCTTTATGTTAATCCCTTAGGGTTTAAATAAAGGCCAAATTTTGGGAAAGGAGTACAAAGAGTATGGGAGTTTTGGTTTTTGTCATTTTTCATGAACTCTGAAATTCTGACTGTAATCTGTTGTCATTCTACTCTCCCTCTCTGCCTTGCATACCTATCCCTATTTTTTCCTTCCAATCCAATCAATCCGTACTTCTTTCCCAAGCCATCACCCCTGAACTGATCTCGCTTCTCCATCTTGACCCCTTGATGAACTTACTCCATACTGCCTTCTTGTCCCTTTACTAGGGGTGTGCTTACAAATTTTAACAACTAGCTCTTCAAAAAAAGTCCATACAACATGCTTTTAAGTTTAATCTGCATTATTAATATTTCCTCCATCAATTTCTTAATCTAGAAAGCAACAAAATATTTAATCAAGCCCTGATTTGTAGCATTTGTTGATTTTTGAGATGGAAATTTAGCAGCCAATTTAGCATGCCAATTTTGTAAAGCAGGAATGAGTAGGCTTAAGCACACTCCCTCCCCTTACCCTATAAAAGATCTTGACCTACTAAGTACTAAGCTCAGCTTTGGATTACTCCTATTATTCATGTCCTGCTGAATAAATCTGGAGAAAATTTTAAAAAAAACCCTGTGCTAAACTAGGTTCACTATAAATTTATATTACATAGTCTCAACTTGGACCTCACCGGAGCAAGAAAAACTTTATACACTTTTCCAGTCAGTTCAATATACCATTTTTAAAATCCTCAACACTTAGCACAGTGCCTGGCACACAGTATGTACTTTATAAATTCCTGACTTGACTTTGTATCCTTAACAACACCATGCACATAGTAGGCACTTAGTAAATGCTTGTTGACTGACTTTGCATCCTCAGCACCTACCAGTCCTTGTACGTAGTAGGCTCTTAAATATTTGTTATATTGAATGGATTAAATTGAAGCATGAGACTGCCACTATATCTCCACATCCCCAGCACTGTGAAAAAATTGAAAACTAACTTGCTTCTGAAAGTTTGTTTCACTGCCTAGGTTTGTAAAGCAGAGGTAAAACAAGTCTGATATCCACAGTCATAGAATCTTAGTGCCTATGGGGACTTTAGAGCTCATTTAATCCTCCCCTTGAATGATGAGAAAACTGAGACCCTGGAAAGGAGAAGAGAAAAAGAAAATGAGCAGTTGCATAGTACCTGCCATGTGCCAGAAACTGTGCTAAGCACTTTTTTTTTTTGCAACATCTTATTTGATAGTCACAACAACCTAGGGGATGGGTGCTATTATGATCCCCATTTCACAGTTGAAGAAATGGAGGCAATCAGAGGTTAAATGACTTGCCCAGGGTCACACAGTTAGTGAATACCTGAGGCCAGATTTGAAGTCAGGCCTTCCTGATCCCAGCCCTCAGTGTTCTGTGCATGATAGTGAAGTGAAATGACTTACCAAGGTCACATAGTTAGTAATTGGCACAGCCACGGCTCAGACCCAAAAGTTTCTGCTCTTTCTACTATGTAAAACTTCTTACTTGTCCTGAGCAAGTAGCTATTAACATAATTAATATCTATTCGATTTTTAGCACCTACCATTTCATGGACCAATAGGGAGCTACAAATTTATAGCATAAGACGTAAAATGTACAAGAATTACACACTCTGTCCCCAATCCTGCTCCTCCAAGGGCATTTTTATTTTTATGTTGAAAAGCTTTGGGTAGGTGGATAGAGTACAGACTTTATTTCACCCTATGGAAAATGAAGAGCAGTCCTGCAGCCATAAACAGATAGCAGGAAGGCAAAAAGATTCTCTTGGGAGCTCATGCATTCTCCACTGAAGGCAACTCCCCGGGATGGGCTGAGGAGGCAAGCACACGTCTGCTTCTGACATTGGCTTCTATAGAGACTGTATCATTGCCTGGGCCGCTGCCATCTCTTGGGTCAGCTATTTCCTTCTGCAGGAACTCTCCTATCAGACTCTGTGGGCAAGTAGATGCATCTTACCATGTGCTTCTATGGCAAGGCACCATGAACTATTCCTGGGAGATAGGAGAGAGAAAAACCCTTTCCTCTTTCCCGCCCTGCATCCCCTCCCTCCCCCAATTCTAAAAGAAAGGCACAAGAGAAAAGGGAGAAAATTTAAAAAAAACCAGAAAGACTCTTCCAAGGAATTTTGGCTGCAGGTCTTACACTCAACTGGAAAATTAAATGGAAACCTTTATCTAAGTTTTAAAAGATACTTTAGAAATGGAGTGGATAAAGGAAAATAAGATGCAGGGTAGTATATACTAACTTGCTAAAATTACATGACCAGTGGTGAGGGTTCTCAGTGCTTATAATTAGGAGCTAGACAGTAGATTATATTCTCCCTAGGATAGTTCATTTCATTTTATTTTTTAACCAGTGGAAAGAAAAAGATGATTTAACTGATTATCATGACAAGATACTGTGAAAGGAAACAATCAGAAAGTCATAGGCAGATGACAGAGGGAGGATAGAGGCTGTGAGTAACAACTGATTTGTAGCAAAGTTGTGAACAGTCCTCGGTGTAAATGTAAATGACTCATTCTACAATAGGGTGCCAGGCAGAGGTGGGCACAGTAGTTGCCTACTGCTAAGAATACAGTATAATAATAATTTTAAAATTATGTTCAGTTCAGTTATGCATTTAACCCTTAACTCAGCTAAATGCTGTGGAGGATAAAATAAAAAAGTAAATGACATTCCACTTTTCTTCTGATACTATTTCATGTTAACTTGGGCAAGTCACTTAAGCTCCTTGGGCCTCAGTTTCCTTACGTGTAAAATGAAGGGGTTGAATTGGATGACTTCTGAGGTCACTTCCAGCTCTAGATTTATGATCTCTCTTGTCCTCAATAGGGAGCATGCACAGTTTTGTGGAGAGTTCTGAACTTGGAATGAGAAGGTGAATTTGGTTCTTTACTGTGGCATTCTGGCCATCTGAAATTGACTGTAATAATTTAATGCCTTCTGGGCCTCATTTTCCTTATTTGTAAAATAAGTCAGTTGGATTAAATGATTTTCCAGCTGTAACAGCCTGAAGCTAGGGGTTTGGGAGTAGACTCTGTATCCCTACTTATTATTGTTCAGTCTTGTCCAACTCTTTGTGACCCTGTGGACCATAGCAAGTCAGTACTGTCTGTGGGGCTTTCTTGGCAAAGATACTGGAATGGTTTTCCATTTCTTTTTTTCTAACTAAGATCTCTTTTTAGTGTACCACAGACTTAGAGCCACACGTAAGTGTAAAGATGGTATGCCCCAAGCTGTCCCCACTGTTGAGAACTCCAACAGACATCGGCATGACTGTGGAAAGGCCCACAAAGGAAATAATATCATTGACAGTATTATCTTTGGATACAAAGGATAATGTTCTTTAGATAATCCATATGGACATTTTGGTTGGCACTGTTAGTTGGAAGGATTTGCAAGTACTGAATGCACCTCGGATTTAAAGCACAGTAGGAAAAAGCCAGAGTGAAAAAAATTCAGGAAGAAGGAAGACTTAAGCATCTTGCAGGAGAGGTGTGGGAAGGAGAGAGAGGTCGTTTGTAGGGAACAGAGCTTGCCAAGAAAAGCATGTGTCAACACAGCAGGGAAAAAACAAATCAAGACTCAGTATTAAGAGCACTGGGAAATTTAAAAGACTATCCCCCTTTCCAATGAAATCTAAATGATCTCACAGTCTTAGATTTCACACTTCAGACCTCAGACCTTAAAGGAGCATGGTACTGTGGAAGGAGCACTGATTATGTTCTAATGCTGCATCTGCGTCCATTACTGTCTATTACTACCTGTGTGACTTTGAGCAAGTTAATCAACCCCTCTGGGCTCTCGAAGAACTTACAGTCTGTTTTTCCTCGTCTGTTAAATGAGGAGATTGATCTAGATGACGTCCATTACTGTCTATTACTACTTGTGTGACTGAGCAAGTTACTCAACCCCTCTGGGCTCTCGAAGAACTTACAGTCTGTTTTCTCTCATCTGTTAAATGAGGAGATTGATCTAGATGACTTTGAGGTTCCCTTCAATTTCTACATCTCCAATCCCATGAATAGGCTTCATTCAGTTCTGTAAAAGAGATAATATGACGCATAGATGATCATAGGACTAACTCAGATCTGCCTTTAGCAGAACCTCTGTATGTAAATATGTAAACCATATCATCAATCCCTGACCTGGAATTTCTTTTTCCCCTCTTCACTGGCTCTGTTTTCTTTTGTTTCTACTCAAATCCTCTTCAAACTTTTTACCTATCTCATCTTATCTATATCTTGTCTTTCTCCCTTTTCTTCTTTGGATTTTACTCTTCCTTTACCCTGGCTACTTTCTCTTCCCCTTCTTTCTTCTCTTCATCCTCTGCCTTTTTCTTCCCCCATTTCTTCCTCTCTCTCTTTTCTTTTTAACCATTTTCCTCTCCCTCAATCAATCAGCAATCAATTATAAAGTTCCTATTGTGTGCCTGACACTGTGGTAAGCACTGGGTATACAAAAAAAGTATTCTCCATTCTATGCCCTCTCTTTGTTATTGTTATAGGTTTTCATATCAAATATATATTTTCATATATTTTGTATAGATCTTTTCAATTGAGTCCAACTCTTCATGACCCCATTTGGGGTTTTCATGGCAAAGATACTGGAGTGGTTTGCCATTTCTTTCATTGGCTTATTTTACAGATGAGGAAACAGAGGCAAACAGGGTTAAGTGACTTGCCCAGGGTCACACAGCTAGTAAGTGTTTGAGGCTAGATTTGAACTCAGGTGTTCCTGACTCCAGGTTCTCTCCACTGTGCCACATAGCTGCCATGCCTTCTCTACCTCATTTTCTTTCTCATATACAAAGGTTCTATAAATCACAAGATTCTTTCTGTAGAGCCCTGCCTAAAGAGCTCCAACAACTAGGGATCTTGTTGGGTTATTTGTTATTTGAAATTTTCTTTAAAGGAGAGAGATGAGGGTGCTTATCTTACATCACTGCTTTATTTAAGTATATTTAAATGAGTACTTTAAAACTTAATAAGGAAATAAATGAGAAGTAGGGTGTGAGGAGGTCTGTCAGAGTTTATAAACCACTTGAAGGACTCATTTTATTTTATTGACTAGCATAAAGCTTTATTCTGATGGGCACTTAATAAATGCTTTTTCTGGTCACAACCTGTGTGCCTAATTTTTTTTTTTAAAAACTCTCATTTATATGGTGCTTTATGGTTACAAAGAATACTGCACTATGATCTCATTTGATCCTCAGAATAACTCTTTGAAGCCTTAGGAAGACTATAATCTCAATGAGTCCAGGAAGTCTTATTCAGACTTTTGGTATCCACCCAGTGTCCAGCAAAATGCTCTCTATATAATATTTAATTTAATAGATGGTGTAATTATTGTCATACCCATTTTTCAGAAAAGGAAACTGAGATTCAGATAGATCAAAATAAAATTCAAATCTAGACCTTGAGAAAAAACTCTAGTTTTTTTTTTCCCACTTTGCTATGAAGCATCCTAAGTCTTAGAATTGTAGAATCTACTTACTCTCTGCCAAATACTGTGTTAGGAATACAAAGAGAAAATGGAGACAATATTTTCCCTTATTAGACTGTAAGTTCTTTGAGAGTAGGAACTATCTTTTGTCTTTCTTTTAGCACAGTATCTGGCACATAGTATGTACTTAATAGATACTTGTAAGCTGACTTGACTATATTCTTTCCCTTAAGGAGCTTGCATTAAAGGGACACAACACATGCACAAATAAATAAACACTATATTTATAAAAGTGTGTATATACATGCATGTGCACATATACTTTTATGTGTGTACATACACACAAAGGACATTATTATTAAAATATGAATTTTCAGGGATTTTTTGATATTCATATTGAATAGTCTATCCATTCTTCTCTGGCTCCTTTTGGGAATCAAGAAAGGGAATTTGGAGTAGAAGGTATAGTGCTGGACCTGAAGTTAGCTTCTGTGTTCTACACCTACTCCTTGTGAGACCCCAGACAGTTCCCTTAATGTCTCTGAATATTAGGTTTTCTTTAGTTGTATGATAGGGATGGTAATAGCACCTACCTCAGAGGGTTGTATGTATCTATATAGATACATATATATACTAAGATGCATAGCTATATATATCTATATAGATAGATCTATATATATGTGTGTATGTACACATTATATATATATATATAGATACATATGTACACATATATATCTATATATATGTGTGTATGTACACATTATATATATATAGATAGATACATATGTACACATATAGATGTATCTACATCTATGTATCTATAAAATATGTATTATTATTGTTGTTGTTGTTTCAATGTCCAACTTTTCATGACCCCGTTTGGGGTTTTCTTGGCAGAGATACTGGAGTGCTTTGACTTTTCCTCTCCAGCTCCTTTTATGGATGAAGAAACTGAGGCAAAAAGGGTTAAGTGACTTGCTCAGGGTCATACTGCTACTAAGTGTCTGAGTCCAGATTTGAACTCACAACGATGGAGCCTTTCTAACTCCAGGCCTGGCACTGTATCCACTAGCTACCTATATACATGTACATGTATATCTATATATGTATATATCTGTATGTTATATAGATACCTCTATGTCTATATAGATACTTCTATATAGATACCTTTATACCAAAATAGATACCTCTATATCCATAGAGATACCTATATGTGTGTGCTATATAAAGATTTATTCATACATATGAATATAATAACTTCTATTAAGGGATTGAATGATCACAAACATTCTAGGATTTGTAGTTCTTTCACATTGGGAGGAGGGGAAATGAACCATCTTTGTAGGCAGAATGAAACATGAAAGAGTTAACAGCAGAGACAACTTCTCCCTGTGCGTTGAGTACCAGCTTAAGCATCTGGCACTGGTTGACTATTTCCATGGTTCTGGCGTTTTTTCAGACAATTAAAGTCTCATTGGCTTGTTGTTCAAAAACTCAGCCTTGGTACTGTTGAATTGCTTTGGAAGGGCGGGGCTGCGGCAGATAGTGGATTGTGGCCTTCCTTGCCTGTTTTTCATTTCTTTGTGTCTACCTTTCTGCTTTTTCCCTTCATCCAGAAACCATCCTGTCAGTTTAGCTTAGCATAATTAAACACAGTGACTTTGTTTAGGATTAAGGTGCTCCCACTTTCCTACATGATACAATACTCAGGGTTTGTGGATGCATAGAGAATCAAGTCACAGGATGGGCATTATATTGCTTGGGTGTAGGAGATAGGGCTCTTTTGCTGGCTTGCTGCTCTATGACTTTTCCATTGCTTATTTTATTAATTTATAGAATGAGTCTGCTGAATTGCATTGTCTTAAATTCTCTGATTCACAGAAATAATAGAAAATTCATTGTATCTAATCTACGATGAATGACAGCACAATGTGGGTCATATTTTTATTTTTTGTTAGAATTCTTTCTTGTCTGTGGCCACATTTATTGTGAATCCCATGTTTTTTTCTCCCAGGCTTTGGGTTTGTGGTCCATGTTTAATTTGTATGTGTATTGGAGGTTGTGCTCAAGTTCAGCTGACCCTGGTTAACCAAATCTATTTATGGGGTGGTTGAGTTATATAGCAACAGAAGGCCAAGGGATGAGCTAGTCTCCTATATGACTGTACTTTATTGCTACATAAACCGTTTGAACAATTGGAAAGTACAACTATAGGAACTCCAAAAGGACAAAACACCCAGACACTAAAGGAACAAATCATTACATAAAGGAACATAATCATTACAGACGAAGAAACTGAGATCCAAAGAGGATACATTACATAAAAGTGGTCCTTGTGTTTTACCAGTAGGTCAGATAACATTGTCAGGAGCCTTCAAGACACAGAAGCAGAGTAAGGCCTGATGATCTTCCATCTCATGGGAAGGATAAAGCTGGTGATTCTCATCTCTGTACCATATGAGCAGTCCAGATAAGTTCTAGGCATCTGGGGGCAAGGGAGGCATGATAGGACAAGGTAATAGGGAAAGATACTACTGCTGATTTTGAGTTCTCTGGTTTCTCAGTTGTTCTGGAGGGTTTCTTGGACAACCTGGGGCAAAAGCAGAAGGCAAGGAAGAGATAAAGGGAAAAGGATCCATCATATTAGTAGGCTTTCCTGCCTTGGTTATCTCTCATTTGAAAGGATGAAAGATCCTCAGAAAATCTTCTAAGATCTCATACTTAAATAATTCACCAAGACTGACTTCTCTTGTTGAGCAGGTAGTGACATGCTGAGTGATTAGTGTGCTGAGAAGTCTTATTGGCCAATTATCTCCATCAATCTACTTCAAGTCATCCTGAGTGATCACCATTCTTTCAGTCCAGCCATTTGATTAAGGGTTATGAGCCAAGAAGGCAATAACTCAAATAAGATTTCTGTTCAGAAATTTCTTAAACACACATGAGATAAATGTAGACTCATCATTATATGAAGAAAAAAGTCTCTTAAGTCTGGAATCCATTAATTGAGAATAAGTGGTGTGCACATATAATTGTGACAATTGAGGTTTGGTTTGGAACTAGGACTATCTAGGCTTATTTGACATGGTAGCTCTAACACAAATAGCAGTTCTTCTTCAGAAAATGTTCTGTAAAGTCAAAGGGGAAATTTTGAACAAGGGTTTTTAGTTGTTCTGTGTAGAAAAATATGTGGTTTCACATCTCTCTCATTTGACGGTATCCTACCTTTCGAGTCTTATCATAGTCTTCCTCCAAAGATCCTCTAGAGATTAGATCACCCATTGCTCTTCGGACATGCTCTCTACTCTCCTGACTAGAGACCTTTTGCTCACATTGTTCCTTATACTCAGAATATCTCTATGTTTAGCCATAGCTTAATGAAATCCTGCCCATCCTTCAGGATCCAGCTCAAATGTGAGCAAAGTAGTCATTCCAGTCCTGGAGTGCACCTCAGAAATCATCTTGTCAGCTGTATCATTTTGTAAATGATGAAACTGAAGACTAGGGACTGTGACCTCCCCAAGGTCACACAGGTAGTGAATGGCAGAGTCAGACTTGGAACCCAGATCTGTGGGCTCTAAAGCTAGTATCCTTGCAACCATAAATTCCATTTCTCATTTTCCACAGCGAGCAATTATTTTTTCCTTCATTAGACCTCACAGACCTCTTTAATGCTCTTTCCACATTCTCTTTTATATTATAGATATTTATGTCTGTGTTATGCCTCCTATTAGATTACAAATTCCGTGAATGCAAGGATAATGTCATATTTATTTTTTTTATTTTCCCCAATGTCTAGTATGGAATGCATTGAATGATAGTAGATATTTATTAAATATTCACTATGAGCTTGGAAGCTAGGTGACATAGTTAATGGAATGTTGGACCTGGAGTCAGGAAAACTCATCTTATTGAATTCAAATCTCACCTCAGACATTAACTGTGTGACCCTGGCCAAGTGACTAAACTCTGTTTGCCTTAATTTCCTCATCTGCAAAATGAGGTAGAGAAGGCAATGTCAAATCACTCCAGTATCTCTACCAAGAAAACCCCAAATGGAGTCACCATAAAAAGTCCAATATGACTGAAAAATGACTGAACAACAATGACAAAGGTACTAGGCACTGTACTAAATGCTGATGAAACAAAAAAGAGTCAAAAGACATCCCTTGCTCTCAAGGATATTGCAATCTAATGGATAAATGGCACAATTACAATTTAATGGAATAAATAGGTCATAGATTTAGATCTGGAAAGGATCTAGAAACCATCTGGTCTAACCCTCTCATTTTATAGATAAGGAAACTGAGCCTGGAAAGTTTCAGTGATTTTCCCAAGGTCACATAGGGAAAAGTGGTGGATTGAGTTTTGAATTCAAGTTTCTTACTCTAAATCTGTCACTCAGCACCTTACTATACCACCTCAAATATTTGTTGACTTGGTTTGGCTTGAAATTTTAACATAGCTATATAATCTGGCATATCCTGTACTGTTTTAGAGTCATAAAAATAACTGAATCTAAGCTGATTCAGTTCTAGAATGCCAGAAAAGACTTCTGGTGAATGCCTTCTTGTGGGCAGGCTACACACATGCTGAATGTAGTGGGACCAGAATTGGCACCTTCTATCACAAAGGGGCAAAAATCAAGGGTTAATGAGAAACTATAGAGGTCAAGATCTAAGTTCTGGATAGGTCCTACCATGATCAGTGCTAGCAATTCAGAGTTGGGGAGGGAATCAGGATGTCAGAAATCTAGGATGCTGTTATCAATCAATGCTGAGAATGTTGATATCAAAGTATTACCTAGAATGAACATTGAGAATTTCAAACTTATATGGAAGAATGTGGGGAAAAGCTGGGAGTCTGGATGAAATGAGATGAAATAAGAACCAAGCAGATGACGTATAAGAGCAAGGATTTTAAGAGGACCATATTTAAGGATTGTGTTTGAAAGGGCCATATCTCAAGGACTTGAGAGAATACAATGAAGTGAAAAGACTGTATCGCATGTGCCAGGCTAGTCAAACCACCACCACTGCTATGATTGCTACTAGTCCTTGGACCCCAATAGAGATAGCCCAAGACTCTGAACTCAAGACCCTTGGTAATAGCAATGACTTCCCACAGTACCCCACTGCTTTTAGACTGGGACCTGCCGTCACATTGAGGGGGGGAGTGGTTTAATCACTGTGGAGAAGGGACTCACTTTCCATGACTAACACCAACTGCTAGCCAATTGCCATTGATAGACAGATAAATTCAGAAGCCCTTGGAGCAGAAGCAATACCCAAACCATTGGTCCTATTTCCAGACCCCACAACCATCATCTAGGGAAGCAGTTCGTATGGAGAAGGGACCAGCTAACAACTACTGATATAACCTGGGAATTGTGGTGGCAGATGGATTGGAGTGTCAGGCTTTGATATTGCTGTCCTTGGCTTATAGATAAATGTGTGATTATAAACTCTCAGCATTACATCTCTAAATATTCTTAGAAAAGAAAATAACCCAGTGAAAAGCTGATCATCAATACAAATTGTAAATACCATAGAAAAAGTGAAAAGAACTACCTTTATTTCATCATAATAAATAAAAAGGATAAAGGTCTATATATAGTTGAAAGTTGGTAAATCATTCTGTAGGTGATACTATTCTGAATATTAAGCAATTGGTGCTTTAGGGCCATCTGGAGTTTTGTGGCTAAGCATAGTTCCAGTGCCATAAGGCAAAGTATTAGTGGTAAGAAGCGTGGTTGCTTATTATAATGGATTGGTACAGGCTTTCCAGTCAATATGGGAGAATGTGGGAGCCAGGTTACTCATGTACTCCTTGAAAACAACAAAAGTACCAAGAACACAACAAAAATTTTTAAAAAGAGAATGAGCAAAGTAATGAAGTGCCAGGATAATGGGAAAAAAATAAAAGAAAAACCAGAAGCAATTAATCAAGAGTTGAGATGGAAAAATAAATGATACAAGATATCCCAAGAGATGTCCTCAAATGCCTAAACTGTCATTAAGAGAAGTAACACCAGTAAGACAATCAAAATTAAATGGTAAAAGAGACTGAAGAAAATTTTAAAGAAACAGGGCAGAAATAAAGCTAGAATTAAACGATGCTAATAAATATTATAAAAAATAATGAAGATGATAGATGGAGAACATAAAAGCAAATTTGGGAGAATCAATAGAAACAACAGAGATTCAAATGGAAATATGATTGTACTCAATAAACAGTTTACCACAATGCCAGACACATAGTAGGTGCTTAATAGATGTTGACTGAAATAACAACTCAGAAAATTATGGGGTTTTTAAAATAATTAGAAAACACACAAAATCAAGCAGTAGACCTAGAAGACAGATCGTGATACAGCAATGTTGAAATTGCCAACATTGCAAACAATTTGGAGAAACCAAGGCATTTCAACCTGATATTCTAGGAAATCATTAAAGATAATTTCCCAGACCTAACAAAGACAAGCTCTGATATTATAAATATAAAGAATCCATAAGACCCAATAGCTGAAGAATCAAAGATTCAATATTCCTGATAGCCAAATAATGTCTTCTGGAGACATTATAATTAGCTTCCAACATTATAGCAAATAGTAGATTGTTATTAGAAATTTTTAGAATTAATTATTATTAGAAAATAAATCATTTGATAAATATTTCTAGGAAAAAATAAATTATTAGAAAAAATGATTAGATGCTGCTAGAAGACAAATTAACTACTAACTAATCAGGATTACAGCAGACTCCTTCCCAGGTTCAAGGGATAACTGTAAAAATCTGAATATAATATAATCTGAGTATAAGGGAGGTGATCAGGAAAGTTCAATTTGATCTGATGAGACTGCAGGGTATAGGCTTCATTTGGAGGCTACTAAAGGCAATTTCTTACTGAAATATCAGCATGCCCCATTGTGGCTATATATAGTTGGGTTTTAAAGACCGTGGAATGCCTCTGGATGACTAATAATTAATTAAGAATAGGCCATCCATGGTCTATAAAAGTGAGTAATGAGATCCAATTCAACACCATTGAGAAAACTTACACATCTCCTGAGGACATCTGAGTTTGTTTTTTGGATAGCCAGCTCAACTCACCTCACGTGTCTAGGCTTCTTTACTGAAGGGACTCATTGGAGAAACTGTCTGGGAACTCCATTTTGTGTTGTACATACAAGTCCATTAGGAATACTTATGTCTAGGATGATTGGTTTGCTTACGTACATTCAATTGGAAGTACCACATGTTAGGAAGAGCTCCCAGTGCCCTGGAAACACATCTCAGACTGTATGTAACATTTTTTCTTTCCTTTTCTTTTTTGTATCTCTCTCCCCGTCCCACAGTTTTTAGTTGTTTGTTTTGTTTTGATTTTTCTCTTTCCTAATTGTTCTGGGTTGGCATGCGGCTTTACAAGTGTCAGACAAGTGGTGGTCTATGAGAATGTGGTAATATTTTGTTTGCCTCTTGAATTTGTATCACTCTGTATTTGTGGGTGAATAAAACCTCCAGTTCCATTAGCTTTGGAAATCCCATGTTCTCACAAAAGATTATAAATTTGAGGATTGACTTTAGAGGAGGTGGTCAGTAACTGTGCAGAGCTCTTGCAGAGAACCTGCCAAGCTAAAGCCTCCTTTCATCACCAGAGAGTTACCCAGAAGTGGGGATCTGCCAACTGTGCCTGAAAATTCCATAGTTAAATTTACCTGTAGAAATTGTGGAGTGTGTATCTCCTCTGCCCTGTTGATTCTGTTATTAAATAGTCTCTTCTTGCTTGTTATGGATAAAACTGTCATTGGAAGTAGCTCTTTTAATTTTCTGTGACATGTAGTACTACTGTCTCATTGAATCAAAACTTGGCTTGGCCCATTTTACATGTCAGATTAGAGGGCTTTATCCTTAAGTCTACATGTAAGATGATCCTGCAACATGTCATCTATGAAATCCCCCAGATTGTGTATTGAGACGGATGGCACAGCCCTGTAATCTCAGCAGAAATGTCCTCATCAAGGTGTGAGTCCCACATGGGAGATCTAAATCTCTGAACATTTATTGGTGGTGCTAGTGAGAAGTAGATCTCCATGATCATAGGATAATAGATCTCTGGTTGGAAGTACTGTCACTCCTCTGTTCCAATTGCTTCATTTTGAAAATGAGGAAACTGAGGCTTAGGATATTAAGTGACCTGCCTAAGGTCACACTAGTCATAAGTAGCAAACTCCAGTCCTCTGACCCCAGAACCAGCCCTCTTTCCATTGTCCTAGACTGGAAGAATTCAATGGCTATCAGTCTTGAATGAAGCAAAGGCTGGGCAAGAATTAATGATGGTACATTTTTGAGGCACACACATTTCCAGGAGCATGGCACATATTTTTATTTGAGCTCTCTTGTCTTGTGCCCTTCGAGATAGAAGGATAGTGTCTTTATGTAATAATCCCAGGACATTGGCTAACTGACATTGAATATTTCAGTGTTCTCCAAGGCAGCATTTTAAAGAAAGTTTTATCCAGGTTTCAAGGTACAGAAAATCATTAATTCATTTGCTTACTAAGAGTATTTGAGAATGAATACGCTGCCTGCCTTTATCAAGCTGTGACAGACTCTCATTCTCATGATCAGAAAGTGTTCTTTTAATGAGAAACAAAGGATGAATGGACCTTTACATTACTGTACTTTGTCACTAGAAAACCTACTTTAGAAGCTACTTCAGTAAGTGACTGTAGGAGTTCAAAGAAGTACAAAGAACTGAGGAACTCAAGGAAATAGATCCACTGCTTTGTTCCATTAAAGCCACTGAAACTGATGACAATAATTATAAGATAACGGGTATCCTTGATGACATTTGATATATACATATTATCCATATGTGTGGATATTATTAGTGGATAGTATTATGCTATATATATATATATATATATATAGTGTGATATTCTTTGATAATAGGATTTTACAGCTTCCCTTGGTCAACAGTTCTAGATTAGGCAAGATACGTGTGTGTGTGTGTGTGTGTGTGTGCGTGTGTGCTTGTGTGTTTTGATCCAAACCTGTGATTTTTATCAATGTAGGGAGCTTCCATTAAGAAAGTTCAACAACTCTTTTGAAAGTTAGAGTCCTGGAGGGTGTGTATGTATATATTTATTTTTGTTCCTACAAATATATATATATGTATGTGTATATATATATGTATATGTATATATGTACACAAGGTATAGCATATGTCATACTGTTGAAGATTTTCATTACAATGATATAGCATTCTGTTAGCCAAAATGGTGCCTGTGAGATGCTGGGTCCCATTACATGTAAGGGAAATTTTCCTCATTCATCATAATCATAGCAGGCAGTGGATGTTGATGCATTCAAATTGCCTGGTTATTATTATTATTTTCCAGAAGGTACCATTTCTCTATCTCTGGGAACCATCAAAAAATGAAGATTGGCAATCATTTGGGATGGGCAGTTATCACAGAAGAGGGGGCATAACTGTATTTATTTTTTATTAGTTATTCATTTTTAGTTTTCAACATTCACTTTCAGAAGTTTGAAATTTTCTCCCCTTCCCTCTCCCTTCCTTCCCCAAAATGGCATACAGTCTGATACGGGCTCTACACATACATTCCTATTAAACACATTTTCACATTAGTCATGTTGCATAGAAGAATTATAACAAATGGGGGAAACCATGAGAAAGAAAAAAACAAAACAAAGCAAAAAAGAGTCTGCTTCGCTCTGCATTCCTACTCCATAGTTCTTTCTCTGAATATGGGTGGCATTTTCCATCATGATTCCTTTGGAATTGTTTTAGGTCCCAAGAAAGCCTTATTGACTGTTGGAGGGACTGCTCCTGTCTCGGATTTTAGCAAGCTGACCACATGTTCTGTGTTTTTGATTGCATAATGTCTTGGTTTTTCCACATATCTAGCTGTTATTTGGAATTTAGGCTAGGTTTTTAACACCTGGAAGAAGCTCTTCTCAGTGACATTTGACTTCTGGTCCTTGGCTTCTTTACGAGAGATTTGATTCCCCAATAAGAATGATCTTGTTATATTGTTAATCTCTCATAAAAAGATTTACCCTTGGATACAGAAGATGAGATGTAGGATGAAGAGCATATTTTTCTTTGGTAAATAGTATTTTATTTTTCCAATTACATGTAAAGATAGTTTTCAACACCCACTTTTTAAATAAGATTTTGAATTTCAAATTCTTCTCCCTCCCTTTTTTCCCTTCCCCTTCCCCAAGATAGCAAGCAATCTGTTCTAGGTTATACATGTGTAGTCATGTTAAACATTAACGATGTGAAAAAAGAAACAGAACAAAAGGAAAAGCCACAAAATCCCTAAAACCCCAAACCAAAAAAAAGCGAAAATGGTATGCTTCAATCTGGATTCAGACTCCATAGTTCTTTCTCTGGATGTGGGTAGCATTTTCCATCATGATTCTTTTGAAATTGTCTTAGAATTTGGAAAACATGCTGTATTGCTGAGAAGAGCTAAGTCTAGAACAGTTGGTCATTGTACAATGTTTTTGTTACTGTGTACAATATTCTCCTGGTTCTGCTCCTGCTCATTTTACTCAGCATCAGTTCATGTAAGTCTTTCCAGGTTTTTCTGAAGTCTGCCTGCTCATCATTTCTTATAGCATAATAGTACTCCATTACATTTATATACCACAACTTGTTCAGTCATTCCCCAATTGATGGACATTCCCTCAATTTCCAATTCTTTGCACCACAAAAAGTGCTGCTATAAATATTTTTGTACATGTAGGTTCTCTCTTCTTTTTTATGATCTTAAAGAGCACACTTTAAAGCTGGAAGGAACTTTAAAGGTCATCCTGTTTTCATCATTTTATAAATGAACTAGTTCATGTCAGAATCAAAGCAAAAACACTTGACACATGATCTTTCTACTTCCACACACTAGCTTCATTTTCTGGTGAATAGAAATGTATTCAAGAAGGCATGGTATATATCTAAATAACCTTGTACCCTGGAGTCATTAATTCACATTTTGTCAGATTTCATAAACTTTAAGTTCTTTAAAGAATTTGCTTCTCTCCTTGGAGCTAGTCAGATTTTTCCAAAGGCAAGGCTGTTCTCTTCATGTCTCCAATTAGAAATGAGGATAAGGGAGAGAACCAGTTTGAGAAACACTAGCTTTTCCAAATCTGCAGACTAATTGAAAAAAGCCAGAAGCTCATCAAATTTTTCATTGTTTCTTTTATTTTCATGAATATCTCCCAGATGGAGGAGGGATTAACTTTGTTCTTCTTGGTCCCAGAAGACAGAATTAGTTCAATTTCAACTTAGTAAATGATGAAAAATAATAGCAACAATATATTCATGAATATAAATGTTTAGAAATGGAATTATCTTGGGAGCTAGTGGGTTCTAAATCATCGGAGTTCTTAGAATTGAAGTTGTATGACCATTTGTTTTATTTTTTCTATTTTTTTCAAAATTAATTTTATCTTATTTCAGTTCCAAATTCTGTCCCTTTTTTCGCTTCCTTCATCCATTGTGAGAGCAAGAAATACAAAATCTGTTAAAAATATGTATAATTTAGGAAAACCAATATCCACATCAGCCATATTCCAAAAAACAAACAAATGAGAAACCAAAAAACTCTGCTTCAGTCTATACCCTAAGTCTCTATTTGGGAGTGAAGAGTATATTTCATTAAGAGCCTTCTGGAAATGTAATTGGTTCTACCATGTTGGTCAGAATTCCTAAGTTTTTCACACTTCTTTTCCTTTACAATACCATTATTTTTAATGTAAATTGTTCTCCTGTTTCTGCTCACTTCACTTTGCATTAGCTCATATATCTTTCCAGTTTTTTTCCCCCAAAATAATACCCTTTATACTGTTTTATAGCATAATATTCTATCACATAAATAGACCATGTACGTGTTTGACCATTCCCCAATTTATAAACTTCTTCTCAGTTTTCAATTCTTTTTTTTACCATCTGAGAAGAGCTGCTAAAATATTTTTTTTACCAATGAATCTTTTCCTTTTTTCTTTGATGTTTTTGGCATATAGACCTAGTAGTGGCATCATCAGGTCAAAGTGGATGCATTTTATTAGTTTTTTGGGCATGGTTCCTAATTGCTTCTGGAAGACCACTTGTAAGAGATGTTATAAAAAGGATTTGATCTTTAACTAGGGATTAGACTAGATGAATTATGAGGTTTCTTTAACTCTGAAATCAGTGAAAAGTCATCCTAATACCTCTTGAGTTACAGGCATTTCAATTCAATTCAATCCAGTAGACGTTGACTTCACACCTAGACTCTCTGGGCCTATTATCTACGGGATGTGGTATGCTGCCTTCCTGCAAGAGACCATTACCAGTGATGAGAGCAGTGAAAGAAAATCCTTCTGTATATTCTCCCCACTGGATTCTCAGAGGCAAAGAACATTTCTCTCTCAAGAATCAAGAATCAAGTTCTTCCTTGGGTATATGTTCTTGACACCCAAGGATAACTCAGTCAATTGATAGAGCTCCTCTTGTCTCCAGAGATTTGTCTTATCCTCCTTATGATTTTGACTTCTGCTAGTTGTCCATATTTTGAAAGATTTTCATTATATTTCCTTTTTTATGTCTTCTCTATCCATTCCTTTAATAACGTTTTAGAATTTCTCTATAAATTAGCATCAAGATAACTTTCATATAATCTGAAGACTCCATTCTCTTTCCTTTTATGTAAATCAGGACATGGTATTAGTAAGCCCCCCCACGTACACAGGGAGCCTGCTATGACAGGTTCTTTGATCTGCTTTTCTAAAAGGAAAGACAACTTTTGAAGGGTCAATAATCATTTTAATCAGATACATGTATCATTCACTTACTTCAGGGGAAAAAAATCAACACTCTGAACTTCAGAGAAAATACAGAGAAATCAAAATCAACAGGTAAGCTTCCTACTGTCTGACATACATCACAGATCGACAGATAACTGTCTGACCATTCATACTATCCTTTTCTTTGCCCAGTATAACTTGAAAAAAACAAAACCAAAGGATCCAACAGCAGCCTTTTCTGAGTTATGGTTCTCCTGAAACTATGCGTTGATCATGTCTCACTTTTGTATTTTTTCCCTCACTTATCTGCCGTCACTTCCATTTTCTGGCCACATCTTTTTAAAAATCTACTTTGGTTTGTAAGCTCCCTAGGTATCTACGTCAGTCTCTTTAAACAAACAACTGCCTCCTCCCCATTAGAATTGTTTCTTTTTGTGTCTAATGAAGTTTTGTTCTTGAGAGTTTTCCATTCCTACTGTATTGACATCCATCCTCTATAGAATGTTATGCTACTGGACTCCACCCATGTTTTTTCCTGTAGTATTTTTTTAAAATTATGTTTCTAGCCAAAAAAATATTTAATCCCTGCTTAGTAACCTTTGTTTCTTTTTTTTTAAATTAGTAAATTAGATGAGGATTAGTTATATCATCATTTGGACCACTCCTTATGTTGTTTAGTTTACTTGTTTATGGGATTTTATGGGTTTTGTTCTTGTTTCCTCCATGACTGTTTTCTTTGAAGCCTTCTTAGTTTTATGGCTCTCACTTGTCATTTTGCTTGGATTGAATTTCTTTGTTTCTAATTCACATATGTATGTGTTTGAACATGTTGAGTGACATCTAAAATCCTACCTTCTATAAGAAGCCTTCCCACTACCTCCTACTTTTAATATTTTCCCTCTATTAACTATTTCCCATTTGTCCTATATACACCTTACTTTGTATATGTTTGTTTGCGTGTTGTTTCCTCCATCACAGTAGAAGCTTGATGAAGACAGGAATTGTCTTTTGTCTCTTTCTTGCATCCCCAGTACCTAGCACTGTGCCAGGCAGATAGTAGGTGTTTAGTAAATGTTAACTGATTGATTGAATGAAGTTTAAACAAAATTTATCAATAACAAAAATAAAATAGAATAGAGCCCTAGCTGATGATAAGATAATAAAAATAGCTTATATTTATTTAGCACTTACTATATGCTAGGCACTGTGCTAAGTGCTTTGCTATCATGATCTCATTTGATGCTCATAACCACCATAAAAGAGGGTAAGTGCAATTATTAACCTCAAACTGAAGCAAAAAGAGTTTAAGTGATTTGCCCAAGGTCACAGAGCTAGTGAGTATCTAAGACTGGATTTGAATTCATGTCTTCTTGACTCTAGAGCTGGCTCTCTATCCATTGTGTCATTAATAGTCCTTAGATAGAGTACTAGATTTGGATTCAGGAGGAAGTGGGTTGAAATCCTGCCTTTGACACATATTACCTATATAACCATGGGCAAGTAACATAAACTCAGAGCCTTAGTTTCCTCATCTGTAAAATGAAGGAGTTGGACTAGTTGAGTTTGAAGCTCCCTTCTAGCTCTAATTTTATGATTCAATGGAAAAAGGCAACATTAATACTTAAAATACAGTCACATTATATAGGGAGTCACAGGGAAGGTAGGTCTTCTCTCTTTGGAAAGGAGCCCTCTGAAACCAGAAGGCATGAACGGATGGCTCTTTCCTTCTCTCTCACTGCAGTCTCACAGGGGAGTAGCAAGAAGGGAAGGCTTTTCTGCAGGAATGTAGTTGGCACTATGGTCGAGCCCTGGAGCACTGGCAAAGGCCTGGGTGGCTATGCTTCTGGTCTCTTCCAAGTCACAGGGATGAGGCTGGCAGAGAATGGAAGCAGTCACTATTGCAGTCTGACCCAGCTGCAGCAGGCAGTAGTAGCCAGCCAACTGATCTTCATTGGACCAACACTCCGGAGGTATGGGGAGGGAGGAGAGCCCACTTCCTCCAGCTCAGGCCCTAAGGCTGGCTGTCATCCTTGGAAGAGGACAGAGCAGCCATGCTTGTTTCTGCTGGCAAACACAAAGGTAATTCGTGGTCAGGAGCTTTCCAATTCCCAGATGTCTCCTGCTCTCCCTACCTCAAGAACCTCAAGAATGTGATGAATGTCCTGTTTATAAACACAGTCTGAAAGGCTAAGTCTACACCCAAGAGTCAGCATGATTTGGATCCCAATTCACTGCCTTCTTGGTTTTCCTTATCCAGATGGCCCAAGCTAACCTTACCCCACCTGTGTCAGCAGAGTCTGGGCCGAGCTCCATACTGGAAAGCCATCAGAGAACCATGGAATTAATGGAAAATTTGAAGAGGAAGGGACTATGGTGATTTAACTTAGAGAGAAAGGAAAACCAGGAAACTTTGTGATAGTAGGGAAATTCCATCTCAGAGGATCAGTCCAGCAAAATAGAGGGGGCAGAGGCACCAGAAAGGAGACATCAGGTTCAGTTCTAGGCAAGTCACTTGATTTTCTGATCCTTGGTTTCTTCATCTGTCCTTAGAGTACAAAACTTGGATTCAGAAAGAAGTGGGTTAAAATTCTATCTTTGACACTTCTTACCTATATAACTAGGGGCAAGTGACAAACTCTAGGAGCCTCAGTTTCCTCATCTGTAAAATGAAGGGATTGGACTACATATGCTTGAAGGTCTTTTCTATCTCTAATTCTAGGATGAACATCTAATTCTAGATGAACAGTTCTTGCCTCAATGAGTGACTGGAAGAAAAGTATCTTATAAATCTTAACTTATAAATAACTTATAAATCTCCCTTAGTCTCTGTTAACTCTTGGAATTCTATGGTTCCTTAAATCAAAAGCCATTTTCAAAGTTTCAAAAGTCATACTCAGTTCAAACTAGTAGCAGCAGCAGCAGCAGCCCACCAAAGCCTCTATAATGTTGGGAAGTAGGCACACATTTGACTTTCCCTTGCTTCTCCTATTGCTTGGTCATTGTCACCACTGCCCAACTGTCTGCTGATCTCCATTGATGAGAACTTCCTCTCTCCCAGTTTTAACTACTTCTTGCTTTGACATCCCTTTCTCACGTAGTAGGTGAGGACTGGGTATTAGAGTGGATTGGCAGTAGGGATAGGTCAAGGGTGGAGACCTATATAAAGGAGAAGAAGTGATTCTAGCACAGTGATGGCTCGTCTCAGTGACGTGATGCCTTGGAACAAGCAATAAACCAGCACTGTAAGTCCCAGTCTCATCACATCCTAGTTGCGCCATCTTAGGCAAGTCCCATTCCATTTCTGACTTTCAGTTTCTTAATCTAGAAAATGGATCACAATGACACCTGCTTGCACTGCCTATTCTGAAAGGATGTTGTGAGGATCAAAGGAAATAAGTAATAAAATAAAGTATTTCAAGAATAAAGAGCCAGATAAAATTAAACTTTCATTATTTGAAAGGCAGAGGAGTGGTTTTATGGTCTTCAACTCCATTATTGGCTTTTGGCTGTGACGGTATGGTGAAATAGCAGTCAGTTAAAAAGTTAAAAAAATTCTCATGTTCATTTGTGCTACATAAATGGCTATCATTTCTATAGTGCTTTAAGACTGTAAAGCACTGTACATATGTTATGTCATAACCTTGTGAGTTATATGCTATTATTATCTCCACTTCCAGGTGAGGAAGCTGAGAAAACAGGGGTTAAGTGACTTGCCCAGAGTCACGCAATTAGTAAGTGTTTGAGTTTGGATTTAAATTCATGTCCTGATTTCAAGTCTAGCACTCTTACCCTCTGCATCACCTAAGTGACTGAGTGATTCTATTTTTTTCCCACATCCTTGAACAAACTGATTCGTTGAATTGACTTTGGGTGAACACAACTACAGAACAATGATAATAGCTATTTTTGCAGAATAAGACAAGATGATTTTTAGGATCACTGTTGGATTGGATTGGGTTGGATTTAAGTTAGATTTTAGGAATTAATGAGCATTATAACAAACTAGAACAAGTGACTAAGGTATCTTGCTACATCCTAGTCTTTAGAGAAGATGTTTTAGGCACAGTTCTTTTTTAAAGAGGAGTGAGTTGAGATCTCCCTTAGTTCTTGTAAACCATTAGATTTCTATGGCTCCTTAAATCAAAGGCTCTTTTCAAAATTCATACTCTGCAGAACAGGCCTAGAGTTTTTAACTTTCTTATGCTCTCAGCTAGAATAAAGATATTAAGTTTTGTTACCTTCTACTCAATAATTCTGGTTTTTTGTGTTTTTTGTATTGGTACACACAAAACCTGGGGCCTTCAGGCTTTAGAACAATTGGGACAGATGGAGAAAATTCCATAGGGATTCTGGAAATGCAAGAGAAAAGAAATAAGCGAAATGATGCAATTAGAGGTATCCAAGAAGGGTAAATCTTTGGGCTTGGGAGGTTTATATTCTGGGCTCTTTTTGAGCGCACCCAGATTCAGCTAGCAACCTCATTTCATGTTTTCTCTTCTTGGAAAGGAGATTGATAATCCTTAGTTGCCTTTTGTGTGGATTAGCACTGCAAAACCCCTAAAAGAAAATATGTTTATTCACAGTTCTATAAACTTTGTCATATTTTCTCAAAATCAGTTTTGTGATTTCATTGGTATAAGAAGTTCATTGGTGAGGAAGCTCTATCAACTGATCCAAATTTGCAATTTGTAGCCTTGGAACATGGCCACTGAGAAGTTCAATAATCTGGCTACAATCACAGAGATAATACGTGTCAGAAGTGAGACTTGAATCCAGGTCTTTCTCACCCCATGGTTGGATGTTATATAAAATGTAATTTTGAACAATATTAACAAATAATACTGAATTAATGGTTATTACATTCATTATTTCAAATGTATTAAAATGAAAATTTCTCAAACACTCAACAAATATCATATTGGATAGAAGAAATTTTGAGTGGGGTAGGAAACATGAGTTCTTGGACAACAACACTTTTATCATCTATAAGAAATATACATCAATTTTTCCATCTGTGCCTTTATTTCCCCATCTTTCAGGGAAATACTTCAGCATTAGAACACATTACTAGTCATAATTTACTTCAGAACAAAGCTTATGGACAAGTCTTTATCTTTCTGGCACTCAAGTTTATCTTCCATACAATGAGGAGGTTGTTGGGATCCTTTTTGATTTGAATATGTTGTGACTCTTTGATTGAATATGCTTCAAATGGTAATAACATATGGATTTCTAGTGCTTACTTCAAGAATCTCAGAGAATTTTCTTCTCTGAGCACAGTGAGCTAAGTAGATTTCTGGCAAATGTGAAGAGAGAAAAAGGAATGAATCAATTTTGAGAATTTCACAAAGCAAATCAAACATCCTGCTGAGGTGAACTCTTCCTTTCCTCAGAGGACTTGCTAACCACCAAAGTCTCCTAAGTCTCCTCTGTCTCTTCTTATGGAGAGCTGGCATTGAACTCCCACTGGAGGAATGGGAAAAAAGTCGTCATCCTCTTCTACTCTCTCCTAAGACTCAAGGGATTTCTCAGCTCCATCCTGGGCCCTCATCTCTTTTCACCCTCTCATTCTCCCAGATTACCTATCTATCCCTAATCTCTCTCCTGAATTTTAGGCTGGCATCACCTGCTGGATATCTCCTGTTAGATATTCCAGAGATAACTCAACCCAAACATGTTCAAAAAAAGAGCTCAATATTTCTACTTCACATGCAAATCCACCCCTTCTTCAAATGTGCTGTTGAGGATATCACCATTCTTCTAATCACCCAAGTAAGCAACCTTAGAGTCAGCCTTAACTCTTTCCTCTTTCTCACCCCTAATAAGTATAATAATTTCTACTTCTATAACATATTTCCTCCACTCAGACTAGAAGTCTAGTTCAGACTTTTATTGTCTTTCACAGCAGCCTCCCAATTGGACCACAAATTATTGTCTTCCTATAATCCATTTCCCAAGCAACTGACAAACTAAAACAAGTACACAAGTATGACCATGTTCCTGTACTTAAGAACCTTTGGTGGCTCCCTTTTGCCTTTAGACTAAAATCTAAACCCCTGTTTGACAAACACTGCCTTTCACAATCTGAATCTAGCCTGGCTTTCTGGAATTACTTTGAAGTATTCCCTTTCATGTGTTCTACATTCCAGTTGGACTGGCCAACTCACTGTTCCCAGAACTCTTCACTCTATCTCCTGTCTTTGTGGCTTTGTGTTGTTCCTTGTACCTAGAATGGAACTCCTCCTCCCTACTGTCTTTTAGATTCCCCAGCTTCCTTTGAGGCTCAACTAATGTGTCACCTTCTACAGATTGTCTTTATTCTTACTCAAATTATCTTCTATAAACTTGACTATATTTTACTTCATCCCCTTCTTCCTTCAAGTAGAAAGTGAGTCCTCAGCTTAGATTCTTCAGAAACTCTGGCCTTCCATTACACACAGTATGATATTACTAGAAGAATATTAATGTTAAAAAGATGGACTTTTGCAGGATGAGCTCTCTCACTATCTATTAGTCAGCTGATAAGGTCCAGCATCTACCACTTTTATAATAGCAATTTTGTTTTAGGTTTGGTTTTAGATGCAATTTTCTGGTGACCATGTATCCTCCTTTTGAGCACAAATGGAATTTTTTATTTAATTTCAAGGCTTAACAGACGTTCTCCCTCAGGAAGCTTTATTCTTGATCCCCATTCTGACTTTTACTCTGTCATCTAGACTCCACCCTCTCTGAATATTTTGTATTAATTATCTGTGCAAATATTACTATTCCATTACTACCCTGTCCAGGAGAATGTAAGCAAATGTCAGAGATTTTTTTCTTTTTCCCGTGATTTATGATCTTTTGATCTTCATATACTCTGAGGTTAGCTCAGTGTCTAGCTGGTTTCTAAATGTTTGTTGGATTAGTTCAGGAAGCATATTTCCAGTTTGCAGTTGAGATAATTGAGGTAGAAAAGTAAGTAAAGAAAATGATTCGAGGTCTGAAGATGAGTCAGTGACAGAACGGAAATTCAACCCCGACCTCTGGTCAATATTTTTTCCCACTACCCCCAAATTCCTTCCATCAGAGGCCTTTGCCAAAAGCAGACTAAATGAGGCCATAAGGACACATAGTTCCTCACATTTTCCCTGGTGAGAAGGGGTAGGGAGAAGACTTGTCCATTCTCTGAATTGTAACCTGAGAGATGTTCTAGGGAGGCTCCAGAAAATTGAAAGGATATTGGTTTCCCCAACTAGACAGAATCTGGAATCAATAGAGAACAAAACACTGCCTTGTGTCCTCTTCCCACTGAAAGACTGGTGTCTGACTTGGATTCAGTAGAGCTGCCAGAAGCTTTCATCAACTCTTCTCCTCTTACCTGTTGCCTGATGCTATCATGGCCACATTTCCCATCACCTCACTTTTGCATCTTTGGTCAGCAAATTAGCTAGGGGTGTGTGTGGGCATTCTCTTTTGCTTTGAAAGACAGTGAAGGTTTGAACTAGATCTGAGTGGAGGAATATACGATAGAGGTATATGTTATTATACTTGGCAATTGATTAGATATTGGGGGTGGGAAGGAAGAAAGAATTAAGGATGACTTTGATGATTACTACCTGGATGATTAGGAGAATGGTGATGTACTCAATAACACATTTGAAGATTTGTAAATTTGTATGTAAAGTGGAAATATTGAACTCTGTTTTGGAACATTTTGAGGTTGTTATCTATATGATATCCAACAGGAGATGTTCAGTAGGTAGTTACTTTGCAAGAAATGAGAACCATCCAAAGCAATGGTAATTTACTTTTATATATTGTTTCATGTCTCTAACTCATTATTTCATTCAGTCTTATGACAACCCTCACCTTTACCATTTTTATAAATGAGAAAACTAAGGTTCAGACAACCCAACCCAAGTCACTTGCCCAAGATCCCAAATCTGGTAAGCTGTATATCCAATATGTAAATGATCATTAAGCCTTCCCATGAGGACCTTTTGTGAGGGAAACCCACTACCTCCTGAGATAACCCATTCCACTTGCAGATAGCTGTAATGGTAATAAAGTTTTTTCCCCCATATATCAAGTTGAAATCTACATCTTCACAACCCCCCACTCCACACCCAGCCCCATTCCTGCTTTTGTCTTCTGTGATCAGTTAGAATGTTTTCTACCTGGCAGTCTCAAATACTTGAAGATATTTATCATGCCTTATCCTGTCCCTGAGGCTTCTATTCCATGGATTAAATATCAGCAGTTTCTTTAGCCAGTCCCAGGAGGGTATGATTTTGAGACACTTCACTACTCCAATTACCTTCCACTGAGCACTCTATAGCTTTTGAATGAATGTCTTTTTTTATAGCACAAAACCCAGAACTGGGTGAAACATTCAAAATATGATTACATAGAAAACAATAATTAAATAAAATTACATTATTAGAATTAAATAGAAAACAATGGAACTCTCACATCTGGTGTTTTGGATACTAAGCCTCTCAAATGCAGCCTAAGATCAAATGAATTTTTTGAGTACCCTGACATCCTTTTGACTCATCTTGATCTTAAAGTTCACTCAATCCCTGAGATTTTCTTAGTGAACTGTTATCTAGCCATATCTCTTATATCATGGGCTTGTGAAGGTCTTTTATTGATCTGATGTGTACGATTTTATATTTATCCCTAATATAATCATTCTATTTGTTCTGTCCCTATTATAAATGTTCTCCCTAGTGGTTCTCAAACTTCTTGGTCTTAGGACCCCCTTGTACTCTTAAAAATTACTGAGTTCTCCCAAAAGAGCTTTTATTTATCTAGGTTATATCAATCAACATTTACTGTATTTGAAATTAAAATATCTTAGTGTTATTATGAAACTAGTTGATTCCCTGAAAGTGTCTTGGGGACTTCCAGGGATCCCTGAACTACACTTTGAGAACCTCTATTCTAATCTATCCAGTTTCTTTTACATCTGCACTCAGTCGTCCAATGTCTTAGTTATCCTTTCCCACTCTTTATCATAAGAAGTTTTGAGAAGCATAGTATCCATGCTTTTATTTAAGCCATGTTAAAAATCTTAACTAACACAGGTTAAAGGAATTGCTGAGGTACTCCATTGTAGATCTCTCTCTAATTTAATATTATCCTTAATGGCTGTTCTTTGGGTTCAGTCATTTAACCAGTTTTGACCCCTTTACCTATATAATTGTGTAGTCTACATCTCTATTTTCTCCACAAAAATAAAATGAAATACTTGTAAAATATTTGCTAAAATCTATGTACCTTAAATTTGTTATACCAACGCTGACATTTCAATGACAAATAAAAGCAGAAGCCAAAAAAATTGCAGCTAAAAGAAAAATTAACTCACAGGTCCTCCTTCAGAAACACCAGAGTCACTGGGATTTGTTTCATCATGTACCTAAAGTTAATAAGAATAATTACTTCATGGGACACAGTCATCTTGTCTTGCAGTGTTCAGAATGGGACCACCCATATGATCATTGCAACTCTTGTCCTAATATCTCTTGCAGAGGATGAGGAGGCAGAAAAATTGCATAAAGAATTGACTAGACTCTTCAAGCCAACAGAACATACATTGTGATACTGAGTGACTCAGATAGATGGGTTAGATCAGGGAAAGCTTCATTGTGGAGCTTTCTCTTGAATTCTTGGTAGTCTGAAACAAAATAGAAATGATAGGAGAGACCATTTAAGGTTTTGGGAATGACATGAGCAAAGGCAGGGAGACAGGAGTGTGTAAGATGTCTATAAGGGATGGAGAGCAAATCAGTTTGATTGTAATTCAGGAGAAAAGAACAGGGGATATTCTAAGATAAAATGGGAAAAAGAGATTGAAGCCAGAGTCCATGGGACTTTATTTAGGATATAGCATTTATTTTGCTTCAGCACAAAAGTTTTGGTAGCTTTGGGAAATACTTAATAAGGGTTGACTCAGCCTTCTCTTCTACTTTAAAAAGACTAATGTCTGACTTTTTCCCTCATAGATCTTCCTTTCCAGACATACCTGTTTTCACTTTTCTTCTTTCAGACTATTTTTCATGGGTATTCACAGTGATAGAATTCTGAGGACACACTTTATGTTGCCATTAACCCAAAGAAACTGTTTTATAAGATCATATTATATGGAGAGTAATTTTATGTTACAAAATAAATATTCTAGACTCTGAAAGGCCAAAGATTGAAGGTCAAAGAACCATAGTCTAGGTGCTTCTAACCTTGCTGATGTCAATGGAGATTATAATTTTCCCCTTTGAAGAGTTTCAAGAATTGAGATTTAGAGAATAACTTCTTTAACATTATACACAAATGAAATTGATTTTATCATGTTCCTTGAAAGTCAGTTAACAGATAACTTTTTATTTAGTTCATCATTGGGAAAAGTTAGGAATGAGGAGCATCATGACAATGGTTTGAAATTGTATTAGCTTGTGAAAAGAATGACCTCAGACCATGTAGGAGATGATTTGGAGGAAGAGCAACATGGGATGACCAGACCAACGGTTTATTGTCAAAGGAGCTCCCAGTGAGGTAGTTCCTTCCAACAAAGCAGAAAGACAACTGCATTGTAAAATTTACATAGTCTTACACAGCGGCCTGGGAGCACTGACAGGTTGAGTGATTTATCTAGGATCAAAAAGAGATTATATGTCAAAGGCTGGACTTCAACCAGATCCTGCCAACTCTGGGTCTAGCTTGACTCTCCCAGGTGATATAGGTCACCAATAAGAGTAATAAAGACAACAATAAAAATAGTAATAGAAATAATAATAATTCATCTTTAAATTGTATTTTAAGGTTTTTCCAGATGCTTTCCTTAGTGTAGTCCTCTGAAGCAGAGAGTGCAAATGTAAGAGTAGCTATAATTATGATTATTGTTATTAATAATAATGATGATGATAAGAATAATGATGAAACAGAACCACAAATACAAAATACAAGGGGTATTATCCTTAGGCAGTTACAAAGTAATACTTCAATGTCAAAAGAAGAGAATTGAGAATTCCTTAGATCGCATGATACACAACTTAAAAATCTACAGAAATAACTTTTGTAACAAACATATCAGTTTACTGAATATTAATCAAGGCTGATAACAGGTACATGCAATTTGATGTGTCATGGGAAACCAACATGATTTACCTCTGGAAGGAATTTGTGAAATAATTAATATATGGGGATGGAATCAAGAGACCACTCTGTGGCTAACATCAGGATAAACACAGCCAACAATATTTCGATAAAGAAGTATTGACCCGATGGCTGAATCAGGCAGATCTATTTATGGAAACAGAAGGATTTATGATGAAAATTCAGGACCAGGCCATTGCCACCAGAAATTATAGAAAGGCTATTCTTAAAGACTTGGTAGTTGTCCTTTGTGCTTGAAGAGGAACAAAATGACATCAGTAAATTAGAGTCGAGGAAGAGTATGTCTGACTGTGGCTGCTCGGACCAGTATGATCTCAGAAAGCTCTACCCCATGTCAAGCACAAATAATCCATATGAATATTTGGAGTGAAGATATCTCTAAATGTGCACATTTCATGTTTCTTTTGAGCTAATGCATTTCTGCTTTACTGCTAGAGCACAGAGGCTTCTTTGATCTGGGCATGTCATGCTGGGCTGAAATGTGGCAGTGTCTCCCATGTCTCAGAATGAATTCCAAAGTTCTTCAGAGAGACCTTGAAAGTGTTCTTGTATTGCTTCTTCTCACCTCTGTGTGAGTTATTGCGTTGTGTGAGTTCTCAGTAAAATAGTCTTTTAAACAAACATAAATTTGGCATTTGAACAATGTGGTCAGCCCACTGGAGTTACACTCTCCACAGTAGATTTTGAATGCTCAGCAGTTCAACTCGAGAACAGACCTCCGAGCCCAGTATTTTAGCTTGCCTAGTGATCTTCAGAATCTTCCTAAGTCAGTTCAGATGGAAGCAATTCAGTTTCCTGGCATGGCGCTGGTAGACTGTCCATGTCTCACAGGCATAAATAATGAGGTCAGCACAACAGCTCTGTAGATTTTGAGTTTGGTAGTCAGTCCAATACCTCTTTTTCTCCTACACCTTTGGAGTCTCCCAAACACTGAGTTAGAGCTTTCACTATCTCCATGTTTGGGAGACTAAGGACTTAGTGATCAATGTAGACTATGCAAAGAATAGGTAGAAATTGTACCACACATAGCTGTAGACTATACTAACTTAGCACCTACAAAAAATTTAGTAAAATATAACTTAGGCAACTAGATGATGTGAAAAATAAAGTGCCTAAGTGAGCAGAAATCTGTGAGTTCAAATCCAGCCTCAAAAACATACGAGCCTGGATTGTTTATCCTCCCCGAGCCTCAGTTTCCTCATCTATAAAAATGAGGCTAATAAAAACAGCTACTTCATAGGGTTATTGTGAGGATAAAATGAGATAATATTTGTAAAACACTTTGTAAAACCTAAATCACTCTATAAGTGCGAAATATCATTATTATAGCTATACACCAGAAGCACAATATCTTTACAGACTGACAAATGATAATTATGCTATAGATATAAATGTTAAATTATTCTGGAGCAGTCAACCAATAAGTTATATCGGAAGTAGGTCATTATCACAGACTGAACTGTTGCCCCAAATCACCCAGACGTAGCACTGATCTATAAAAACTAAAGAAAATTTTAATAGATGTAGCCACACAAAATACTTGCAATCTACAAGCTATATGGAGCGAAAAGCTTTCAAAGTAACGAGACCTGGATGAGGAGATCAAAGCTATGTGGGGAGCATGTCTGCTGTTCCTGTCTGTTACTGGAATTATACCAAGGATGCTTTCGATCGGCCAACAGAGGAAGCACTTACATCCTAATACTCTCATTCAGCTACAAAAAGCAGTTAGTTCCCAGAACATTAAGTATGAAAGAATAACAGTAGGATCATGACTTGTCCTACAATTCTTTCTATTGAAAAAGGTAACAGCGGCAGCTACAACCCTAACAGTAATAATAAAGTGGAAAACCCCCAAACCATATGGGAACAGAATGAGCTCTCTATCCATCCTATCTACTACTAGAGTAGTCCCAAAGAAATCTTCAGTGCATTTAGCTAGCTAGTGAGTTGAATGCCAGGCCTGGAGTCAGGAAAACCTGAATTCAAATCAGACCTCAGATACTTACTAGCTATGTGTCCCTGGGCAAATCACTTAATCTCCATTGGCCTCGGTTTCCCCATCTGTAAAATGGGGGTTAATAATAACACCTATCTCCTCCCAGTCTTATTTTCAGGATCAAATGAGATAACAGTTGTAAAGCACTTAGCACAGTGCCTGGCATAGAGTGCTATATAAATGTTGTTAATTGTGAGTATGATGACCATGTTATTACAGAAGATGAACTTATATAGTGATATTTTTTAATTACAAAAGGCAACTCTTTTAGCCATTGATTCAGTAGTCTGCAGAATAGAATCTGCAAAATAATAGCAAGAAAAAACTTGCTTTTGCACTGTTTCTGAGTGAACTCCATTGAAAAGATGAGTTTATAACAATGATAATAATAATAGCAATTATTGTTATTATTTTTTCTCTATCCTTATAGGAGACAGGCAGCCTGGTAGTTATAGAACTCTGTACCTGTTGGGTAAAGCGCTGAGCTGGGAGCCCAGACATCCTGGGTTCAAATTTTGCATCTGGTATATATACAGGCTGGGTGATCCTGGGCAAAAAATCAACCTTTCAGTGCTGTGGGCCACTTTCAGCTAAAGGGAGTTTCCTATACTAATTAAATCACAGGTCCAATCTGATTGCACCACGTTTCATATTTCAGGCACCATTTGATGCGAGGAAGTTTTTGTAAATTGTAAAGCGGTATATAGATATACATGTATATCTATATCTATATATCATTTTACAGTTTCCAAAAATTTCCAAACACATATATATATATACACATACATATATACATACACATACACATATATATATGCATGTATGTGCATATATATACACAATGATATAAATACAAGGTGTTAATATATTACTACTCTGGATAAGACATGGCATTGGAAGGAGGGTAGGTACAAAGGTGTGTGTGTGTAAAGGTGTGAAAAGATAAGTGACAATATGAGAGGGTAGATGAAACATACCGAAAGAATGACAATGAAAAAGAGAACTTTGGAAGGTCAGGGAGTATCTGGAGGTTGAAGGATGAGCCAGATTCCAAAAAGAGAGATGAGGTCGACATTTAGTGCAAGTAGGATATATGGGGGCAGCTAGGTGGTCTACTTGGATAGAGCTCTGGGCTTGGAATCAGGAAGACTCATCAGTCTGGCCTCAGATGCTTACTAGCTATGTGTACCTGGGTAAGTCACTTAACCTTGTTTGCCTTACTTTTCTCACCTGTAAAAGAGCTGGAGAAGGAAATGGCAAATAACTCTCGTATCTTTGCCAAGGAAACTCCAAATGGGGTCCCAAAGGATCAGGCACAACTGAAATAATTGAACAAATAAAAAATGGGCATTTGAACAAAGGATGAACTCTGAGACTAGCGAATAGTTCAGTTTGACTGGAATATAGTGGAACTGGAAGAGAGAAAGTTGGAAAGGAAGATTGAAATTGGATGAAAGTAATCCTTGAATGCCAGGTGGTATAATTTCTGGAGCATCGTACTTGGAGTTAGAAAGAACTTAGTTAACTCCTACCTGGGTACCTACTAGCTGTGTGGTGCCAGGCAAATCACTTGACCTCTCCCAGACTAAGTTTCATCTTCTGTGAAGTAGCGATAATTATAGCAACCCTTCCACAGTGTTGTTGTGAGAATCAAATGAGATGATGTATGTGTAAAGCACTTTGTAAACCTAAAGCCATTATTTTTATCAGTACTAGTGCTAGGCTGGACATTTTGATTTTTAGACTGTGGGTGATGGGGAGCTATTAAAAGAAATCAACAAGAGAGTTGAGTCTAGCACCTGAAATCCATCCCAGAGCTTGCCATGTTTCTCGGGGAATATGTTCCTACTCCTTCCCACACCATTCAGTTCCATCATTATTTCCTAAGGGACTGTTTGCTCCTTAGAAAAAAATCACTCCACCCAAAAAGCAGGTGGGAAGATTCATGGGCTTCATTCTAGACTGCAATTGTTTAATTAAGACTGCCACCATAATGCCCAGTTATCTTGTCAGCAACAAGCAAATGTAAGCTCCCCAGTCCCAGGTGCACAAGTGCACATTTGGGAAAATTGGTGGGTAAATCATTGGCTGACTTTACCACATAAACAATGTTGGTATCCCTTAATTCTCCAGTTCATGCAGCTCAGGGCAAGGAACATTCAAATCTCTGAGAGTTGGTGGCCTCTAACTCTGGAAAGCAATGGTTAGGATGATATGTCCAACAGTTAACCTGCCATTGAAAAATTAACCATGGTTTAACTGTACCATGGTGAGAGATGGTAGTAACCAAAGCACAAGCATTAGTGTGTCAAGTAGAAAGATTACTATTGTGGGATGCTAGAGCACCTTTGATTTTTCCATTTATAAAATGAGGGGAGGGGAAGAGTGGGATTAGGATCCATCAGGTATGTTTCTTGATCTGTACAATGGAAGCAAAACTTCAGGATTGCCCTGAGCTCTGAACTTCACTCTGCTGTTTTGTTTCCTTTTGATGATCCAACCTTTTTGAGTATGATATGTCAATGCAAAAAAATTTTATGTCACTTACACTCACCACCACAGTATGACAGTAGCATTACCAGTCATTGATTTAGATTTTTTGGGGGGCTCTGGATTTGTGATTTCATGGGAGCAAGGAACTTCCTGGTGAGTATACTGCCTCCACCAATTCAGATCAGCCCCTCTTCTGCAAGTTACATTCTTAGAGTACTAGAGCATTGTCTGTGGACACTGAGGTGCTAAGTGACTTGTCCAGGATCATATAGCCAGGGTGTGTCAGAGGTAGGACTTGAAGCCAGGTCTTCCTGATCCCAAAGCTAGCTTGCTATCCACAGTGTCATGTTACTTCTCCAAGAAATTGTATGATACATAGGGGCAACTATGTAATGCAGTGGATAGATCACTGGCCCTGGAGTCAGGAGGACGTGAGTTCAAATCCAACCTCAGCTTTTTTCATAGCTGAGGAAACTGAAGCAAACATGGTTAAGTGAATTCCCCATGGTCACACAGCTAGTAAGTGTCTGAGGCTGGATTTGAACCTCGAGTCTTCCAGACTCCAGGCCCAACACTATTCACTGTGCAACTTAACTTTCCAGCCTATATTTGATCTATATTTGTAGACTAAGCATTCATGCACAGCCTCTTCCACCCTACCCTCCTGTGAAGATAAAAACAAAAATAAACCTAAGAATGCTTTCAGAGGAGTATATAATGAAGTGTAAGTATACATAAAGAAATTTCAATGAGTAGTATTTAATGCTAGAAGACACCTTAGAGATCAAGTGACTTGCCCAAGGCCTTACACATACTAAACAGCAGAGGAGGAGTTTCCAATCAGGTCTCTTGGTTTCAAATCCAGAGCTCTTTATATAACAGTATACTTCTCTGCAGATACTGTAATCCCTACCAAGAAGATGGGAGTGAAGGCTGTTTCCTGAAGGCTATGATTTAAGAGAAAAATTGTTGACTCAGGAAAGGAAAGAGGAGGGCATTCCAGGTAGGACAAGTTGAGTGACCCACATCAACATATCCCATATCAGTTTATTTTTGAAAAAACCGATAGTTGCAGGACAATAGATTTAGAGCTGGAAGGGGCTTCAGAGGTGATGTAAGCCAACCCCTTCATTTCACAGATGAGGAACTGAGTGGAGATCACACAGCTAGTGGATAGCACAACTGGGAGTAGAGCCCAGATTTCCACATTCCTACTTCATTTCTATTGCCATTATACTGTGCTGTCTCCCATTCTCACACGTATTTGCAGGCTACTTAGGACAAGGGAGCACAGGATTTAAAGCTAGAATGAACCTTAGGGATCATGTAGTCTAGCCCCCTCACTTTACTGAGAAAGAAACTGAGGACCAGTGAAGGGAAATGGATTACTGAAAATCATGCCAGTAATTGGATGGAGTCTCAAGGCTCAAGTCTTTTACCTTTAAATCCCTTCTCTGTGTATGAGAATGCTGATAAGCAGGGAGATTATGTTGATTTTCCTATAACCATATAGCCACTGAATGATCGAATTCCGGGTGAACAGTTCAGCAGAGTTACCCATTCGGTCTTCAGGCATATTCATTAGACCTAAAACACTGTTAAGAAGGACTCCAAATCTGACTGTCCCAGGTATCTCTGGGGGTTGGGGGGGGGGAGACTAATGGGGAGTATTGAAGAGCCATTGGCTTAGAACCAGTCTGTCCTGCTTTAACAACCTTTAACATCCATTGTCTGTGACTGGCTCCTGAATTCTTTCCCTTGTGTTGCCCCTCACAGATTTCTCACTGTCTGTCCCAACCAGGATCCTGGCAACCCAGCTGTTCTTTCTTGTTCTAGCACCTAGGTGTGGGAAGGACATCCTGTTTGCCCTCACATTTGGCACAAGATTTCTTCAAGTAGTGGTTCTAAGATTGTCTACAGCCTGTCATAAATTTCCGTTGAGCTTTGTTCACCTCATTACCTCTGTCCTCTCTATTCCCTTCTGTACATGTACTTCGCAGAGAGAGAGGGCATTGAAGATGATGATCATGATGGAGGAAAAAGAAAGAAAACTCAGGATGTGGAAACCACAGGATGGAATGAGAACATATTATTTTTTAGAAAGTGCTTAAGAGTTGGAGCAGCTAGGTGGTGCAGTAGATAGAGTACCAGGCTTGAAGTCAGAAAGACTCATCTTCCTAAACCCAAATCTGGCCTCAGGCACTTAGCTATGTCAACCTGGGTAACACTTAATACTGTTTGCCTCAGTTTCTCCATCTGTAAAATGAGCTGAAGAAGGAAATGGCAATCCACTACAGTGTGTCAGCCAAGAAAACCCCAAATGGGGTCATGAAGAGTTGAACATGACTGAAACAACTAAATAAAACATAAGAACAGAAAACTCATTCCATGGTCTCTAGGGAGGACCATACCTAGAATATGGAAAGGGTAGGGAGGGAATTCTATGTCACCATCTAGGCCAGGTTACCTATCCTTGTATATCAATTGAATCTTCAGAGCTAGGGAATTCTTTATTACATGTCACTGAAAAAATGAATAAGATCCATTTCCCCAGAGTGTGAAGACTTGTGTTTGAATGAATACTATTGTAACTTTGGCCAGATCACTTCAAATCCTGGACCCTTGGTGTCTTTGTTTGCAAAGTGAAGATACTGAACTAAATGATTTATAATGCCCCTTTTATAACTTTGTGATTTTTTGAAATCCTTAAGCTAGCAGGTTTTTTGGACCATCATCAGTCAGTAAAGCTGTACCACATACAGGTACTTGCCAGGTGCAGAGCTATGGATTGGGTATTGTGGGGGAGGTTCAAGAGAAGGGATGAGCTATGGAAGCCACCCTCATGAAAAAACATTTTTTTTCAATTGACAAAATCTATTTTGTTTCCATCTCATCTTGCCTCTATTCTTGGGCAGAAAAGCCAACAACCTTG
Source organism: Notamacropus eugenii (assembly GCF_028372415.1). NCBI lineage: Eukaryota > Metazoa > Chordata > Mammalia > Diprotodontia > Macropodidae > Notamacropus > Notamacropus eugenii. The sequence continues at coordinate 192,579,768 of NC_092874.1, forward strand.
TAACAAATATGCATTGTCAAATACAACAAATTCTGGCATCAACCACATCCCAAACAATACGTCTCATTCTTTACCCTGAGTCTACTACCTGTCGATCAGGAGGTGGGTAGCATGCATCATCCTTTGGAATTATGGTTAGTCATTATGTTGATCAGAGTTCTTAAGTCTTTTAAAGGTAGAAACAGTTAGATAGCCACAGGAGACTTCCTTGAGATTTCTGGAACCTTTTAATGTTACAGTAAAGGAATATGGTGACTTTGACCCATCCAGTGAGTCAGAGACCAAAGATAGGAGAGAACCTAATGATGTATGTCCACTGAGCATGCATTGAAGGCAAATATATTGAGGAGTGTGTACTGCATGAATAAAAAATATTGATCAAGTAACTACTGTGTTCCAGACATTGTATGAGGCATTAGGGATACAGTATGAAAGTGAGATAGTCCTTAACCTCCAGGAGTTTTTATTATAATGGGGAGACAACACATAGAAAGGAATCATGGTTAAGGAAGGGAGTTTCAGTCTGTGAATTTATAGGAATGGTGAGTAGAGCCCTTTCCAGATGCAGTGGTAGTAGTGGTCTGAGCAAGAGGTAGAGAATCTATGTTTTTGTGTGTGTGTGTGTGTGTGTGTGTGTGTGTGTGTGTGTGTGTATGTGTGTAGGGTAAGAAGCAGTAGGTATCAGTGGCAAGTATGATAACAAGATGGGACCAGAACCTATAATTAACAAGGGACTGTGCTAAATGTTATGGGATATATACTTTACACACACATACACACACATACACACACATACATACACATATACAAAGGACATATATATATAAAGTCCCTCAGACACTTAATAATTGTGTCCTATTGGGCAAATCACTTCACCTCTATATCTTTCAGTTTTCTCATCTGTAAAATGGGGGATAATTAGCACCTTTCTCACAGAGTACTGAGCACAGTGACTGGCATATAGTAAATGCTATATAAAGATTAGTTATTGTTATTATCATTATGTAGCTGTAGATGTATTATACATAGTCCTTGCCCTCAAGGACTTTACAATATAAATTGGAAGAGAATAAATAAACATATGGAAATTTAAGCAACAATATAAGGTTTAGACAACAGCCCCAGGCAACAATAGGAATGCTATCTCAGGGACTAGGAATTGAGGTTATAAAAGCCCTAACTAGGTCAGAGTAAGCATGCTTGGCTCTCAAGGTTTAGAGGGTATTTAGAGGGCACGAAGAGCCATTGCCCAACTGCAGGGTTTAGTACTGAGTTAGCAAGAATTACTAGCTAAAATCAAAAACTACCAGATGATGTTTCTAAGCTCCATACCTGCTGCTCTGTGCACCAGGTGAGCTCTTGTGTAGATTTTCCTCTGCATTCTTAACTCACCACCATTGCCCACTTCCTGAGCAATAGCCTCAAAATGTTCTAGGGTTTCTGTCCTATATCCACAGAAGGCTTCCCCTTTAAATAAATTTCTGTGGTGCTAAAATTTCTAGTTTTGACTCTGGATGCTACCAATAGTAAGTGCTATTAAGACATCATGGCTAGGGAGGCCAAGTCGTTCCAGCTGGGTTGGTCAGGGAAGCCTTAGAAGAGGAGATAGGTTCTAAGATGAGTACTGAAGATGATAGGATTTGCATAGGCAAAGAAGAAAAAGGGGAATCTTTCAGGTCAGGGGATCTATGTTAGCAAAACTGTAGGAGTGAGAAATGGTTCCAATTTAACAAACATTTATTAAGCTTTTACTCTTTGTAAAGGCTCTGCACTAAGAATTAGAAAATCCAGAGATAAGTGGTGGTAACAGCGAGGAAGGTAATTTGCTAGAGTGAAGGGTTAAGGCCGGAGAGCAGTGGGATATAAGATGGCAAAGGTGGGTCAGCCAAGTTATGAAAGGCTTTAAAAAAGTGTGGACATAATCCTGTAAACCATGGGGAAGCCATTGATGCTTTTCTTTTAAAACAGTGAATTGTAGTAAACTAGAATATAAATTCAAACTTGGATATAAATGCTTTTAAATTAATCCCATGGCCATGTGCAAAGTAGAATTGGGCAGAAAAGAGAGACAAGGAGACTACTGTCATTAATAGGCAATTGTAATTGCACAAATGAGAAATCATATTCTATTACATTCATATACCACAATTTGTTCAGCTGTTCCCCAGCTATCAAAGCGACAAGCTACAGTTTCCCTTTAGATTCTAGTTCTTTCCTTTTTCTTCTTCTTTATTCCACCCATCCGGGTCAGGAGGTTTGTTTTTCTCACAGCCATTCGCTCTCCTTCTTGTCCTCCTCATTTTGGGCTCCTCTCATCACAGTTTTTTCCCTGTTGAGTTTGATGTATTTCTACACCAAACTCTTTGTGGGTCTGATGAAGGCTGGAAGGGGTGAGAGGTATTACAGTAACTCCAACACTGGAATTTCCTGCATGGGACACCGGGAAAAGAATGCACAGACTCAAGCATTATTGAGGTCAAGGTAAAGATGTATTGCACTTTTCAGCAGGCAAGAGTTCTTAGGGAACCTGCAACCTTAGAGGGGTACAGGGAAAGTTTATATAGGATATTCTGTAGTATCACTTGTGCCAAATATGTTATCTAGGTGTTCTGGGGTGGGATTAGGGAGTGATTAAGAAGTGGTTAGTTTTTAAAGCAACATGCACTTTTGGTATCTACTGTGGGAAAGCTCTTTCTTTTCTTTGAGTCACCAATTGCTTTGTCACAGAGTTTCTCTCATCTTTGGGAGAACTCTCTAGATTTCCAATAGTTTTGAGACTGGTTGAGGTTTTCTTTGAGTATCTCATCTTTCCAAATTCAACCTTTGATTCTGAGTGTTGTGCCAGAGCCAGTTTTGTTTCCATCTCTTTATATTCTTTTGGGTGGGATGGCCAGCCTTGCTCCAGATCATTTGGGTTGCTGCACTGACCTCCTCCTAGGGTTAGGTCCCTCTGAGTCTTTGAAATGCAGACCAGTGGGTCTTCAGGACCTTTTCTGGCATCTGAAGACAGAGTTAGGGCCCTCAGAACCCTTTGGTCTGAACTGTCACAGTCTGAGCAGTGGGAATTTTAGGTAGTTAATACTACAGTCATTTCTACTGCTCTCAGGAATTTCAAAGATACCCATCCTGGGGCTTTCTTTCACCTTATCTTGCTGACTCTGCTTATTTTGAAGGCCACCAGTATCTCATAGCTTGTCAGTGGAACTTGATTTTTTTTTATGAGACTCCCTTTCCTATTGTCCTAGGGCTTCTGATTGACCTCTTCTTCCCATCTGGGGTAGAAGAGGACATTACATTATCTCACTGATTTTCTTGATCATTACATGATGTAGTGTGAACTTCAGGGTTTTGCTGGAAGTAAGTGTGTGAGTATGAGGCAGTCTGCTTCCTGTTTAGGTGGCCAATGTGGCTGCAATCAGAAGTCACTCATTTTATTCTATCCCAGATTCTAGGCAGCAAAGACTGCTGCTTTGGGGACTAGATTACTTTTGAAGTTCATTTCAATTCAAGTCAGTTCCAAACATGTGTTGTGCAGAGTATATAGGCACCAAGATGAATAATGGAGTCAACACTATACAATGGAAAGGATACTGGATTCAAATGATCTGGATTCAAATCCCAACTTTTCCACTTAGCTATTTGACCTGGGGGCACGTCATTTAACATGTCTTTTCCTCTGCTTTCTCATCTGTAAAACGAAAGCAATGGATTAGATGGCTTTTAAGAACTCTTCAAGCTTTAATACTGCGATCCTATGCCATGACCCTTTTCCTTTCTGCCAGTGACCATGGCCAAGAGGAAAGTCACTTAAGGGGGTGCTAGTAGAGGGGGTGACTAAAGGATGGGAGCAGACTGTTCCTAGCTATATCTTGCTCATAGAAGGAAGAGGAGTTAGGATGAGTAGGAGGCAGAGGATAGTGACTGGCAGGGTGCCATCACTGCTGTCAAGGAGGGTGACTCAGATCCTAGCCTGCTCAGGCTACAAAAGCTGTTTCTTTGGCTCTCAGGGACTCAGTTCACTGCCATTCATTTCTCTGTTCCCCTCTCTGTCCTGCTCCCAACACTCCCCGCCAAACTCCTGGGTGAGGATGTCTAGAAATAATAGCACACAATTTAAAACCAGGAGGACTCTGGTGATGGGTTTGCTTATTTTAGAGTTGATGAAATGACCTTAAAGAAGTGAAGGGATTTGAGCAGGGTCACACAGGTAGTAAGTAGAAAAACAATCAGGATTTGAACTCAGGTTCTTTGAATCACACTTTTTTTTTCCCACCATGACTCTCCTGAAAACCAGCAGGCACCTTATCCCAACCCTCCCCTCTTGATAGGGGCTTGATAGGGCTTCTTGGTTGTAATGAGACTTGGTGTTTCGTGAAATAGATACCCCAGAGGTATCTATGGAAATAATATAAATAAATAAACAAATAAAATACAAAAGAAATAAATTCACCAACTTGCCCAGCCTCTCTAACCTTTTACTATGGAATCAACCCCTATCAGTGAAATGCTCACTTCTCATGTACTGAATGCTGGGAGTCAGATGTAGGAGAAGCTAGTGGAATGTTGTTGTGGTTGTTATAGCTGGTTGGTACAGTGGATAGAGCACCAGGCCAGGAGTCAAGGGGACCTGAGTTCAGATCCATAACTTGTTAGCTATGTGACCCTGGGCAAGTCACTTACTCCTGTTTGCCTCAGTTTCTTTATCTGTAAAATGAGCTGGAGGAGCAGCTGGGTGGTACAAGGGATAGAGCTCTGGCCCTGGAGTCAGGAGGACCTGAGTTCAAATTCAGCTCAGAAATTTACTAACTATATGACCCTAGGCAAGTCACTTAACCTTGTTTGCCTTAGTTCCTCATTTGAGTTGAAGAAGGAAATGGCAAACCACTCCAGTATCTTTTCCAAGGAAACCCTAAATGAGGTCATGGAGAGTCAGACATGACTGAAACTACTCAATAGCAATAATAACAAAACGAGTTGGAGGAAGAGATGGCAAATCATAGTATCTTTGCCAAGGAAATCCCAAACTGCGTTATGAAGAGTTGGGCAAGAACGAACATCAACAATGTGAACGTAGTAGCTTAGTGACTTAACCACCTATTTTCTCAATTTATCCATCTTTAAAATATGGATAACAGGGTTTGCATAATAGTTTATAGGTGCTTCCATAAAATTGTTTATTTTTGTGTAATGTTGCCGGAGAGTCTAGGGTATTTTTGTACAATGGAAGAACAGCGAGGGCAGAACCTAATGCAGGTAACCCAGGCTTCCATGTCCCATTCCTTACTGTTCATTAGGACACTTGCCTAACTTATTGTCTACCTTAATTTCTTCCTTCTCTGTAAATCAAGAATTCTAATAGCTAAAATTATAAAGCATCTTACATTTTTAAGAAAGATTGACATATATTTTCTCATGTAATATTTGAAACAATTTTGTGATACAGGCAATATGATATGGATGTATTATTAAAAGGACTGTTAATAAACATCTAGAAAAGGAAGCAAGTGATCAGAAAAGAGCCAGCACAGCAGGTCATACCAGATCAATCTTGTTTCCGTTTCTTGACAAGGTCAGTAGACTGTTACACTAGAGAAATGCAAAAGGTGTAGGTTGAAGAGAAGATTTAGGCTTAAGAAAAAGAGAATCATTATTTTAATTAGATGTGCAGTAGGCTTCCTCAGAAGGGATTAGTGGGATACTTCTCACTGGAGGCCTTTAACCACAAGTTGTATGCGTTGTAGAGTATAGTCTTATTCAGATTTGGATTGCAGTAGATGACCTCTGAGAGTCTGTGATTCTTGGATTCCCACTTGATAAATATGGAACCTGAGGTACAGACACATTCAGTGGCTTACTCAAGGTCACAGTTCATAGGTGTCAGTATCAGAGCCAGGAATTCAACATAGTTGACGTTGTCTTGGATGTTGTCTTATCTACCAGACTCAACAAAGAACAGCCAAGAAAAGCTCCATGGAGCTCACATTCTAATCGGAGAGGCAACATGCCAGTAACCATATCCATATATGATTTATACATTGAGTTACATTCTAGTAATTTAATGAATATCTTTAAGCCAAGGAAAGATTATTTAAATGACCCTTTTCCGATGACAGCGAAAGAGGAAATGTGTTTCATGGCATCAGTAGGGATGCAGTTAGTGGTATGTTGGAGCTGGCTCTCAATGACTGCTAAATTTTCATTGTGGACATTTACACCTTGGAAAGTGAAAATACTACAAGTTAGGGCTTGATGTAATGTTTATCTGGCTTTAACCTGATGGAGAAAATGTTAATAATGTAAATTAAACTTAAAAGTACATCCTGAACACATTTTTTTTTTTTTTGAGAAACAGTTGTTCAATGTTTAATTACCACCAAATCCCAGGATGCAAACTAAACATGAAAAAGCACTTTCTAGTTGTTGGTATTTAGGGATTATCAAACATGCCATTAAAGAAATAGAATAGCTTTTCCCAAAGACTTAAGGTTAAGTTTAATGCCTATTCATCTCAGGTACCTAAAGTAAAAGCCTGCCTGGTGGCAAGGGTTAGAGGAGATTTCTTCATATAGTCTTAGCAGACTAGGACAAAAACGTATCATAAGTGAAAAGTGTTTGTAGCTCCTGGGAGAAAAACCTAGTGGAAATTCACAAAATACTGTTATTCAGAATTAAGTGGTTTTGGATACTTGTGTAATATTTAAAAGGGGATCATATTTTGTAAAGAGACCTCAGAGGTACCTGTGGTGTGTGTGAATGTGTAAGAGAGGAAATGGTCAACTTGTAAGGGAAAGGAAGATCTGGGTCCTGTCTGCACGAAACTAAGAGAGAAATCAATCAGAATCTAATTCAGCTCATGATCCAAGGAAATTCCTGAGGCTCCCAAGTGCACAATGGTCCTTGTTTACACAGTGGACTAATATTATCCATCTCTAGCACCAGTGGGGGAGAAAATCAGATTGGCTCCCTGAAACGGCAGGGAAACCACCGTTAGGTTTTGTTGGGCAAGCATTTTACTGAAAATAGCCCTGTTGGGTACATTGTGTTAAGTACTATTACTCATGTTTCACAGATGAAGAAATTGGAGTTCAGAGACATGTATTAGAGTGACATAGCTAGGTTATATCTGAGGTGGGACTCAGAGATACTCATAGTCTAATGCTCTTTCCATGATATCGAGATTACTGCATGCTCAACCATCTGAATTGTACAGTGTTTTTAAAAGAATTATGGTTTGACTGATTCCTGAACCATATAAAGTCTGACAGAGTATTTCTGTGAAGGAGGAAAAGCTACTTCAATAAATAATTAAGTATTGTTTTTCATTGACACATGTTTGTATAGAATGGATTCTATTAACAATATTGCTCAGGAGAAAAAATTTATCCCAGAAGTCTTAGATGTGCTTAGAAGGTCTAGTCTGACCTGAAGGATAGATGGGACCAAAATCCAGTTGTTACCTTCAGGTTGGGGATGTTTAGAACTCATTTCCTTCCTCTCAAAGAAGAGGATGCTGATGTCCCTTATCCCCAGACCCCAGTCTTTCACCCTGTTTCAGACTGTTCAAGCTCTCTTGGATAATCCAACTGGCCAATCAACCTCTTCTTAAAAAAGCCTTTTAAGGGCTGAATGTCCCCTTGGTTCCCAATCCTACCATGCCCAAGGGCATGACCTTCACTCCCACTATTAGTGTCACTTTTATCACCCAGGGGTTTATTAAATGCCTAAGGAACAGTCCCCAAAGAGATGTGTATTTGGTGTCTTTTGGATATATGGATAATTGCCATCTACATTGTACTATTCTCTTTGAGTCACAAAATATTCAACTGGGAAAGGATCTTGGAGATTGCTTTCAATCTCCTCCTTTTACAGATGAGGAAACTCAGGCCCGAATTAGTCAGTCACAGAGATAGAACTTGAACCCTTCTGTCTCGGAGGGCTTTGCAATTGTACTGCTCATGTATGTTTATATGACCGTCTTTGTATTTCTGAATATATTTCAAAAGCAAATCAAGATGTTTTCAAGATTGCTCGTTTCATGTTTAATTCAACACAGCAAATTCAACATACATTTATTTATTAAGTGCCTGGCACCAGGGATGCTCAAGTGTAAAATGACACAAAATAAATAGAAATAAAGAAGATATAGAAAAGCACTCTAGGAACATTTGAGAACATAATGACTTTAGCTGGAGAAGAAATCTGAGCTGTGCCTTTTGAATTGGCTTCTCTGCTAAGTCTACGTAGCAGATCACATATTTGTGTAAAGTGCTACTATCCTCAGCCCTATGGATTCATTTTGCTTTTATTTAATCCGTATCATCTATGAATGAGGGTGTTAGGATAGGACCTCTTGAAGAGTTCTTCCTGCTCTGATATACCTCTCTTGTTGGTAAATGGAGAATTTGGTAAATCATTATTAGTGCTCGAGAGAACACCAGTTTTGTTTTAGAGAACTCTGGGCAAAGCACAGCAGAGAGAAGGTGAGGAAGAGAACTCAGCAATGATATCTTAGAAACTTGCCCAATTTAATCAGGAATCCCCAGGCCCAGAACCTTGGAACACCTTTCAAAAACATCCTATAGTGCTCTTAATCCATATATGAAAAACTGCTCATGGATGGCATCATTTTAAGTATTTTGATTCATGATTTTGAACATGACACTAATCAGGAGCTCAGAGGAGGCTGCATCTATCAGTAAGGCTAGATGGACAGTTAAAGCAGAACCAGAGTGATGCCAAGTGAGCATGAAGAGCTTTAGATGCAAAATATGAGTTGTGTTAATCAAAGTTTTTGGAGACTCCATTTCCTCATCCACAAAATAGACACCAATAATACTTGCTTAACCTATATATCATAGGGATAGTGTGAGGAAAGTGTTTTGTAAAATACATATGATGATGATGATGATGAATTGATGGGCTCAACTCTTTGAAATATGATCTATTCATATGAATAAAACAGTATGTATTAAGTAAGTGACTACCATGTGTAATGGACTGTATTGGTGTCCAGGGATACCTAGACAAAAATCATTCTAATAGGGAGATGATGTATAGGCAGCTGGATCTTCAGTGGTTAGACTTGGAGTCAAGAAGACCAGAATTCAAATTTGGACAAGTCATTAAGCTCTCTCAGCCTCCATGAGGATAATAATAGCATTCACCTGAAAGGGTTGTTGTGAGAGTCAAATGAGAGAATACTTATAAAGCACTTTGCATACTTTAAAGCATGAGGGGAGTATTGACTAAGGAAGATGTTTTTCTTGGGGTGGGGTGGAAGGAGGTCAGGAGATTGGAAGGAATGGCAGCTTTGATCTGATTATTCTTCTCAGAAGAAAATGAGACTGGTAACCTTGCACAGCCCTCCCTCACACAAATCACAGTCAACTGCATGCCATGTCATCATCTCCCTGATGTCATGGTCCTCTTTGAGAAACTCTTGTTTTCTGAACAAGACATGGTAGGTGGAGTGGAGAGATGCCTTGTGTGCTGCAGCAGGTCAGATGGAGAGGGATTTGAAGTGAATGGATATGAAGTATGACTTGAGGCCAGGTGGATATAATGGGTTAAATGAGTTTGCACTCATTCACTCACCAATCAAAATGGTTCGTCCCCAGGAAGGCATTCCAGAGCTGAGGGCATTAACTCCCCTGGAGGGAGGCATGGTGTTTGGAGGCCTGGTCCAGAAGATGCTCTTCCCAGTGAGGAGAGGGAGGTAATGGCAGGAAAGATGGGCCAGATGCTTTGTTCTATGGATGTGAAACCCAGTCTAGGGCCAGTTACATAACAGAAGGCTAGAAGAACTTGTCTTCATTCACTTGCCAACCAAGACAGCTCATCCTGAAGGCAGAGAATGTATTTTGTTTTGTTTTTCCAATTTTTTATTGATCCAACTGTAGATAGGCCCAGGTTGAAAATATTCTGTTCCTTTCTTAAGGGTGATGGAGAGTGGCCTTGAAAAGTTATGAGCATTTCCCTGCCAGGGACACACTCCAGTTATAGCTACATGGTTTGAGGCATTCAGATAAGATCTGAAGGAGACTTGTATTGCTTCCTTGATATTCCAACTGAGCAAGAATGTTTTCTGAAGCATTTTTGGAAAATATAGGCATACCAACAAAACTAAATTAACTAATCTGAGCAGAATGCTTTTTGTTAATTGAATCTTCTGGTTACCTGGAGATTTGATTGAGAACTCTTGTGAAAGTCTTTCTAAAATTTATGATTTCACTTTCCTGCCTTAGCACATTTAATAAGTATAATGAGCATAATTTAACCCTTGATATCGTTAGCAATTAACATCTTGTAGAATTTCAGTGTAACCATTGTAACTATTTCTTCTTATTTTCTGGGACTAAACATAATATTCTAAATAGAATTTTAACTATCAAAAATGAATAAATGGCAAGATATTTTAAAACATAATAAATAATATTTATGCCAGTTTTTTAAAAAGCACTTAGCACAGTGTCTAGCCTAGAGTAGGTACTAGGTAAATACTTTCCCCTTCTCTCTCCCCATTAAATGATGGGACTCAGGTGATATCCCTGATTGGGTTAGCATACTGGCCAATGTGATTTCACCATTCTAGTGAAATAGATGGGATGTAATAAGGTTGTGGGCTTGCACTACATGAAACATGATGATTACCTTGACATAGAAGGCAGTAGAATAAGTGGCATTCATTTGAGTACTGGTATAACCAGAGAGTAAGCTGTATCAGGCCAAATAAGAAATATTAATATTCTGCCTCATGGAAATGTTTCAGTTCAGATGGCATTAACCACTAAAGCAGGCAATACACAAGGGGCACATGTAATGGCCCAAAGACATGATTTTTAAAAAATCATACATCAGTATAATTCTGATCTGTGTACTTCACAATGCAATTATAAATTATAATGCAGTTATAAAGAGATCTTATCAGGTATAGGCAGGGGCTTCATTTTGTTAGTGATATCATCAGGTCTCCATTGTAACATATTAAAGATCATTTCATGGAATTGCTAAGATATAGCTTCATTCCTAAGCCCAGGTAAGATGAAATAAAACCCGAAATGGAAGCTTAAAGACTTAAACCATCAGGAAACAGGTTAGTTTTATCCTACTGATAGTAGGTTGTCACTATAGTTTTTTTGTTTGGTGGAGCCACAGCTTCAACATTTGGGGTTTGTTCTTGGAAGAAGAGTCAATAGATGGAAGCCACCATCTGTGAGATTATGACTGAATCAACTCTTAAGTTAGAACCTTCCCAAGTGTGGTGATATCAGATGAAGATATTAAATGAAAAGTAAAGGGGTTAAAAAAAACAAGAAGAATTAATGAAGAAGTGACCATCTTGGAGAATGTAAAGTGGTTAACCTCTGTTGAAGGAGGCATGGGGTTGTGAAAACCTGGGGAATGTAAAAAAAGCCTGACTCTTTCTTTTTAGTCTAGGTTCCATTAAGACTGAAGGTGGTCCTTCGGAACCCAGAGCCAGGGTTCTGTAGTGGAAAGGGGCACCTATTCCCCTGGATCAGAGGATTCTTTACATTCTTTGGCTCTTTTCACCCCTACCTTGGGAATTCAAGGGAAAAGTCTCTTAAACAGATCTCAGGTTTTGCTCATTTCTAGGACCTCCTCCAAAGAGATTAATAGAGACTCTTCTAAAAAGACAGACAATGCACAAAGTAAATCAGATATAGATATCTTCTTTACTACAAAAAAAATTCTTAAAATATACTTTCTCATTGACAAAGACTTTTTAAAATAATTCAGTAGCCCTTAGCTCCTGTTATTTTCTTCTGGGAGGCTGAGACTCAAGACATGAAAGATTTTTTGTGGAACTGCTGAATCATCATTTCACCTTCACCTGATCTCTATACTATTTGAGCAACTGCCCCCATTTCATCTGGCAAGCCAGGACAAGGCTTGGCACATTCCCTGGTGGTGGTTGTATCTTCCTCCAAGAAGTGCTGCAGTAGCTGTAAGGAACACTTTCCGATGCCGATCTCCTGGACCTCTCAATGACTCCAGACTAAGACTGGAAATGTCCATTGAAGGATCATTATTTGGCCACCTGGTTCAGGGAAAGAAATATAAAGCCTTGTGAGCCACTCTTAGGCTCACTTCAGTGATCACATGGACTGACAACCATGAGCAAACAGTTACCATTGCTGCTAGGGAGGGAGGAGGAGAACAACATTCCTCCCTCTTATGAAAAGACCAAAGTAAAGGCTTAAAGAATTGTGACCCCCTTAGCACGTGGAAAAAGAGAGAGTGATAGAAGTTATGTTTCCTATTGTGTTTATTCTTCATTCCTGAAGAGGACCATGACATCAAGATGATGACATGACTTGCAGTTGACTTTGATCTGAGTGATGGAGGGCTACACAAGGTCACCAACCTCATGTTCTTCTCCTGAGTCATCTGGATTCAATAGCATGTTATTTATCAGGATGACTGGAGATGGCCCAGGATGAAATGTGAGACCCTGACCAGGTTGTTTAAGTCATGTCTGACTTTTCATGACTCCATGGACCAATTATTTTTCTTGTCAAAGATACTGGAGTGGCTTGCCATTCCCTTCTCTAGTTTTATGCAGGCAGGGGTTAAGTGACTTGACCAGGGTCACATAGCCAGCGAGTGTTTAAATTCAGATTTGAGCTCTGGCCTTTCTGACTCTAGGCCCAGTCTCCTATCCACTGTGTTACCTAGCTACCTGATGCATAATAAGTGCTCAATAAATCCTTATTCCCTTCCTCTTTTCCCCCTTCCTCCTGCAGGTCTCCCCACCCCTCTCCCTGATCGTGGTGACCAAGAGACCAATAAGGAGATTGGGTAACCACATACGTCACCACCATAACTAGCCAGGGAAACTTCAATCAGCTAAATGCATGTTCCATGAGGTATGCTTTAGCTGAAACAGTTAAGTAGGGGCTCTCTTTACTACCCCCATTACACACAAAAACCCTGGGGATGAAAAAAATGCTGGAAAAATGGAATGACTGGGGAAAAAATGGCTTCAAATACATATCTTTTACCATATACACACAACAATTAATCAACAAGCCTTTTTAAAACCTCAAAATATGGCAGACCCTATGCTAAGTGCTGGGGATACACAAATACACAAAAGGGAAAAATAGTTCTTGCTTTTAAGAAACTTATTTTCTGATGGGGAAGATGACATGTACATAAATTTGTACATACAGAATAAACACTGAGTAGGTAGAAAGTTGCCTTAGACATCAATGAAAATAATTATATAAACTTTCCCATCTAACCACCAGTTCTTTGAAATTTATCCAGAGATCTCTTAGGGGTAGTGGTGGTCAATAAACCTCAGATTGAGTCCCTTTCTTAGAGAGTCTTAGGGGGACTTGAAAAGACCTCAGGGAGTAAGTTCTACTTCAGCTGAGTCTTAAAGGAAGCCAGGAATCCTAAGAGAATTGAAGAGGCAGAGCAATTCAGGCATAGGGGTAGGGGTGGGGAATGGCCAATGCAAAGGCAAATCAATGGGAGATAGAGAGTCATATGGAAGAGTTATTCAGTAGGCTAGAATGTGGAATTAATATTTGATCAAACATATTGTGAGTTCTTTGAAGGGAGGGACTGTTTTATGCCTCTTTTTGTATTTCCAGGGCTTAGCATAGTGGTTGGTTCAAACTTAATAAAGGTTTATTGATTGAGAGATTGATCCTAGAGGTAATAAGAAGAAGACCTTAGAGCTTATTGAGAAAAAAGAAAGAAAAGCAAACAATCAAAAACAAAAAAAAAGTCAAAAAAAGAACAGTGGGGTGACATGTTCACACTAACATTTTAAGAAAATTATTTGAGGAAGATGGATTGGAGTAGGGAGAGACTTTAGGCAAGGAGCCGAATTAGAAGGCTATTTCAGTAATCCACATGAAAGGTTGAATGGAAAAAAAGGGGCATGAGAAATGTAGAGAAAGAAGTTACAAGATTTAAGAGCAGTTTGGATATGTGATGCAAGCAAGAGAAAGGAGTCAAGGAAGAATGAATGAATTTTAAAAAATGTCTATTTCTGCTTATTATATCCCAAGTCCTATGCTAAGTGTTGGGGGTGCAAATAAGAAAGTCCCTGCTTTCAAGATACCTTAACAGGGAGAAAGAACATGTATAAGGGAGTGATGGCCAGGGAGGGGTGTGTTTTGAATTCATAAACCACAGAGATGATGAGGGAAGCCATTGGTTAATTAATTGAAATGACTTTTCCAGGAATCATAGGGGTGACTTGATTTCTGTTCCCAAAGGTAGATGTTGGGGTGGGGACAGGGAAAGGATATGCCTGCTATGGTTAAACAGGAACTATATATTCTTTTTTTAAAGTTAATTTATTTATTTTTAGTTTCCAACTTTTACTTCCACATTTCCCTCTCTTTTCCCCTAGAACTTTCCCCCTATTCTTGATGGGACTACTAATGTGAAAATATTTTGGAGAGCAATATGAAAACATGAAATCAAAATTATAAAATGACCATGCCATTTGACCCAGTGATTCCCTTACTAGGAATCTATCTTAGAAACACCAGAAAGATGGGGAAATAATTTATATACACAAAAATATTTGCAGTACTATTTATAATTCCCAAAAGACCAAGAAACAACATAATATCCAGTAATTGGAGAATAGCTGAATAAATTAGGGCATAATAGTGTAATAAAATATTATGGCACATTGAAAACCAATACATATTAAACATACAAAGAAATATAGAAAGGTCTACATGTGGTAATACAGAATGAAATCAATGGAGCAAAACTGAGTGCAACCATATAAAAATGAGAATGAGGAAAGAAAGAAAAACAGGGATGGAGCTGGAGTAATTTCAGATAGGCCTATAAGGGAATACAAAATAAAAAGACTTTATCGGCTTATTTGTTTTTTAATTCCTTTGGTTTTGCCTCGTCAAAGCATAGGAGGTTTGGGTAAGAGTTTGTCTCCTGTTATGTATGTTTCCTTGACTGTTTTTTTGTTCTGTAATCATTTTCTGATTTATATTTTGATTTATTATATTTACATATTTTTATTATACTTATATTTTGATTGATAATCATTCTTGAAAATAATGAAAAAGCACCCCAAACCCTCATACCCACTACCCTTTCCCAAGCATTCCTCTCAGGCCCAGTTCTTTCTATGGCTTGTGATTCTTACCAGGGTGTTTGGCCTCCTCTCTTTGCCTAAGAGGTGAATGAGGAAGAGTAGGGTGAAGCTAAGAGTAGATGTCCTATCTAGGCCAAGAATCTGGATAATCCATACACTGAGAGGAAGACTAAAAGTCTTCCTTCTCATCCGATTCCCACTGTAGTCATTTAAATAGGGATAATAAATCTTTATACTGCTTACCTGGGAGTATGGGGGGAATGGAAGATAAGTGGTTTTATAAACATTGGTATATAGAAATATGACTGAAATCAATCATATCTCTCTCAGCTGTCTAATATAGCAACTAAACTATACTTCACAGAGATGATGCAAAGACATCTTATTTGTCATAAATTTCTCTCCTCTTTGTTCAAGGAGCCCACAGATCATCTTTCAGGAAATTTGCCCTATAATGCTTCCTGTCAGTTAGATTAATCAACAGGGAGCTCATCTTTCCATTTAGCAAATGGAGAAACTGAGCTCAGAGAGGTGAAATCACTTGCCTATGCCCACTTCACCATTCAGGTTAGGAGCTGGAGAGAAAATGAATTCTGCTCCATCTTGACCTTCTGCTCTCATTCCTATATCTATCCTTTGATGACCTCTGTGGAAACCAGTTAGATACCCAAGGGGAAAAGTAAGGAAGAAAAGAGGTGAATTTGGGAATTCCCAACTTCCCTTGTCTAGGGCCTATCCTGCGTCATAAACCTTTATTTGTGATAATTTAATTCATCCCCAGTAAGTCAATTAATGCATGGAAGTGTTCAGAAATCCTCTTGGGCTTTTTGAAACACTTGTAGAAATAACAGACAGCATCATTATGAGCACCATGGTCACATCTCTTTGAACTTAGACATTCTCCAACTCAGTTTGAGCCTTGGTTCAGGTACTTGCTAGTTATATGATCTTGGGTAAGTCACGTAACTTCTGTGGTTCTCACTTTTCTCATGGATCTCATGAGAACATGGCATTAAATTACCTCTAAGGTTTCCCCCAGTTCTAAATCCTAACATCCTATACTGAGGGTAGGGTCCCTCCAAAGCTATAGCACGGGTAGCCCATGTCATGGCATAAGTTCCAAGGTGTCGGCCAAAGTTGAAAGGATCAAGAAACAAGAAAGCTAGGAAAACTTTTCTTTCTCTATTTGTTTATGGCACCAAGTGCAGCAGGAGGCATTGAAGCTGGATTTATGTCAGGTCTTCCTGATGGCAATGTTAATATTATTAAACATTAGGAATTATAATTGTGGTAAAAAAAAAAATAGTAGTACCTCTGTGTACTGATTAAGATCTGGAAGGGATCTTAAAGGTCATCTAGCGAAACTACCCTATCCCCTCCCCTCCCCTCCCCTCCCTTCCTTTCCCCTCCCCTCTCCTCTCCTCTCCTTCTGTCTCTTAAACAGATGAGGCCCAGAGAGATTAAATGATTTGCCCAGTCACATTAACATTGTTCTTCAGATGTCAAAGAAATCTTTTATAACAATTTTCTCTCTCTTGAATACAAGCAGGTCTAATTATGCTCAAATACTCATCCCAGTCCCTAGCCAACTCATTAAAGCCTTGGCTGGAGAGAGTTGCTCTTTCTCCTCAATGACAGTAGCTTGATTCCACCCCTCAAGTTTCTCCGTAGAAATGCCAATACCTAGTCCTTCAGGTTTAGGCTCCAGCCCCAAGGTAGTATGTTGTTCACTCTACTTCTTGCGTTCTGCCCCTCCTTTCAAAATATTGCTTTGATGGAGTTGGCAAAACTCAGGTTAATAGAAAAAGAATTTATATGACACCTTCTTTGTGCCAGGCATCGTTCTAAGTGCTTTTACAAATATCTTATTTGATATTCACAACAACCCTGGGTTGGATAAGTGCTATTATTATCCTCATTTTACAGTTGAGGAAACTGAGACAAACAGAGGTTAATTGATTTGTCAAAGATCATACAGTTATTAAGTAGCTTGAACTCAGGTCTTCTTGACTCCAGGCCGTGTTCCATCCACTGTACCACCAGCTGCCTCTAATTAGAGCCCAGATCTCCTGTCTCCTAGTCAGGGTCAGCAAAATCAAACTAGAAATTTCCCCTTAACCACCATATAAACAAACCAAAACATTACCACACATTAGTAAGAAGCAATCAACTTTTGTGATAAAATGCCAAAGAAGTCAGTTGTAAACCAACTGGTTGGCAGCTCTCCTTCCAAGAAAGTATTCTACCCACAATTCCATTCTGGTTCTCTCTAGCTGATCTTTCTGCATTCCTTCTCCCTCTTCAGAATCCTACAAGAGAACCTCTTCATGAACTTCCCCTTCTATCCCCTTGGCCTTTACTTATATAATTTGCTCTCAGGGCTGTGTACTTTTTGACATAAGATAGTCCTTGGGCTAGCTAGGTGCTGGAGTGGATAGAGGACCAGGCCTGGAGTCAGGAAGATTCATCTCCATGACTTCAAATCCAGCCTCATACACTTAAAAGCTGTGTCATCCTGAGCAAGTCACTGTTTAGTTCAGTTTCCTCATCTATAAAATAAGCTAGAGAAGGAAATGGCAAACCATTCCAGTATCTTATCCAAGAAAACCCAAAATGGGGTCACAAAGAGTTGGACACAACTGAAAAATGAATGAACACCAAAGAAAAATACTTGTGGCACCTACCTCACAGGTTTGTTATGAGGCAGAAATGAGATAGTAATCAGTGAATCATGGAAGGGACCTTAGAGGCCATCTGGTTCAACTGCATTTATTCATGAGGAAAATAATGAATATATCTTCTTCATGAAAATAGATTTCATCGTATTAAGAATCATTAATTGTAATTAATTAATTGTCTGTAATCCCTGCTACTGGGAGAGAGGGAGGCTAGTGGATCCCCTGAGCTTGTGAATTCTGAGATGCAGTAGGAATTGAGGTCCCAGGATGTCACCACTAATATGGTGAGCCCTGGGCTGCCCAAAGAGCAAATTTATCCAAGCTGGAGAAGGTGAGCAGGTCAACGCTTCCGTGATGATCAGCATTGGGAGTGGACTGTAAGTGGCCTCTGCACCCTCCGCCTGGGAAAGGATAGAAGAATCATAAGATCTCAGTAGTTTTTAATCTAATCTGTATCAGAAAAAGCAACCACTCTACAAGGAAAGGGAAGAAAAAAGGCATTCATTATGGCCCTATAATGTACAAGGCATTGTGCTTAGTGAAACATTATTTCATGAATGAAATGAAACATTAATGAAAACATTATTAATGTTTAATAAAACATTATTTCATTTGATTTATAGCATTCTTGACAACTAGTTATCTGAGCCTAAGCTTGGTGGGGAGACCCATTACCTTCTCTGACAGTTCATTTTACTTTTGGATAACTTTAATTGCTCTTTTGGATAACTAAATGGCACAATGGATAGAGTGCCAGGCCTGGGGTCGAGAGGACTCATCTTCATGAGTTCAAAGCAGTCCTCAGACATTTATTGGCTGTGTGACCCTGGGCAACTCACTTAATCCTCTTTGCCTCAGTTTCCCCATCCATAAAATGAACTGGAGAGGAAATGCCAAACCACTCCACTCTCTTTACCAAGAAAACCCCAAATGGGGTCATGCAAAGTCAATCATGACTGAACAACAATTGTGCTTTTAGTTTTTCCCTTCCTTCAAGTCTATTCTTTGAAATTTCTATTCACTGCTCCCTATTTCATCCTCTGAAACTTGAAGACAGTTATTATGTGTCCCACCTACCAAGAAATTCCTCTCTTCCCTAACTCCCAGTTTTATCTTCTCCAGGCTAAACATCCCTTGTTCCTCATAATCTCCAGGCCCTTTCCTATTCTGATTAATCTCCTCTTGCCACTTTGATTATTGATGACATTCCTAAAATGTGGTGCCTAACAGAATATATTACCTTGTTCTCAATGCTATGCCTCTCCTATTGCAATCTAAGGTGACATTAGCTTTTTTTGTTGTCATATAACATTGCTGATTCATGTTGAACTTATGGTCCACTAACACTCCCAGATCCTTTTCAGATTCCAGACTCTCAGCTCTGTTGATACTATTGGAGTTGCAGAATTATGATATTGTCTCTTATTCCATGCTTCATAGGAGAAGCATTTAGAGATCACATAGTCCACTGTTCTGATTTCACTGATGAAGATATTGAGCCCCAGAGTGATCAGGTGACTTACCCAAGTGCACACAGCAAAAACCAGAGATAGAGCTGGGATTACAACCCAGGTCTCCTGATCCTAGTAAAGTGTTCTTTCTATTATATCACTGAGCCCTTTCTCATTTACAAGGTATTTTCTACATAATAGCCCATGACATAGGAAATTCAGGTTTTATTATCCTCATTTTAGAGGCAAAGAATCCAAGGTCCTATGAGTTAAATGGCTTGCCCAGGGTTACACAGCTAAGAAGTGGTAAATCAGGAAATAAAACCCAGACTTCTGACTTCAAATTCAATGTTCTTTTTATTGCATCCCAAAGCCCTAAGAGCATTTTGATCTGTCTGGGAAGATAACACAAACCTACATGAATGAATGAGAAAACAATAAAAGATAGCTTGTCCATCATTCAGGGCTGGGACTATGTTATTTCATTTTTTTTCTGTTTCCCTCCTCACTGAGTGAGTGCCTAGTTAAGGGCTAGTGGCTGACAGGCTTATCCCAGAAGAAACTGGGAGCTTGAAATACAAGGAAGATCAAAGTAAAAGAGAATATTGGGCGCTAGATCTGATCTTAAGGATGTTCCAAGCATTGTGCCAAGTGCTTTTACAAATATCTTGTCCTGTGGTTCAAGTAAGGAGGATGCCTAGGACGCATTGGATTGACTGATCTTTGGAGATGGTCCTATTTTACACAGTGATACTCTCTCTCAGGGACCACCCACCACATATCTTCAAGTTATAAAGTTCTCACCTAGGGTCTGTAGGGAAATATAGGATAACCTTACGGGGTTTGCAGTCTGGGGAAATGGAGATGCTAAAACAATGAAAAATATAGCAGCCAATGCAAATCAGTATTGTGCAAACTACATACAACAGATTGAGCTGGGAAGGCATCTCAAGGGATTTTAAGCAGAGTTTTGAAAAAAGGCAAGGACGAGAATTTGTAGAGAAGGAGGAGAAAGTGGATGAATTAGGAGGGTCCTAAAAGCCAAGGCATGGGACAAAAAAAGGTTGTCTTTATTGTGATCAGAAAAGGGTAGAGAGAGAGAAGGGACAGACAGACAATGGATGAAAGAAATTGACATCTTGCCTTATAGGATCATGTAGACTCAGAATTGGAAGGGACCATAAAGGTCATGGAATCCAACTACTTCATCTTATAGATGGAGTGAGACCCTGAAGAGATAATACTATACCCAAGGTCACCCAGGACATAAGTGGAGCAGCCAGAAAGGAGGTGACTTGGTGCAGTGTTACAAAGTTAGACCTGGGCTCAGGAAGACGTGAGTTTGAGTCCTGGCCTTGATTCTTATGCACTGTGTGTCCATGGTCAAATCATTTAACCTTTCTGAGGCTCAAATGCAAAATGGATGAGACTATTTCACACAGTTGTTGTACAGATCAAATGAGGTCTTGCATATAAGACTCTTTGCAAACTTGAAACTACCACTTTTTTTTGTTCATCTCTTGTCCATGACTTTGTCGATCAGTTTCCCAAAGGTGAACGAGCTTCACAGAAACACAGAGATCAGCTGTCCTTCTTGCAATCTGGACCACAGGCATTCTTTACTCCCTTGATTTTTCTTGTGTGGATAATTAAGCCAAATTCCTTTGAGAGATTAAGAATCTTGGAAGATCCTGCAGTGTTCCAGAGCTGGATGCAGGCATCTGCAAACTTGGGACACCACCTTCCCTAAAGGCAATCCTTCTTTGATTTGGACTCTGTGTGGTTCATCTTTCATGACACTGGTAAATACCTTTGACAAGCATTCACCTCCTTGTTTTATGCTTAGCTTGAAGGTAATAATCAGGTCACTGAATGAAGCGATTATATCTTTAAACCAGTTTTGCATGATTTTGACATATGCAAAATCAACTAGGTAGCATAAAGGATACAATACTAAACTTGAAGTCAGGAAGATGTGACTTTGAATCCTGTTGCAGACACTATCCTAGATGTATAACCCTGGACAACTTCACCTCTGTCTCAATTTCCTTAGTGGTAAAATGGGATAATAATATGATAATATTACATGGTATTATCAGGTAATATATTGAATAATAACATGTAAAATAGGTATAATAATATCACCTTTCTTGCAGAGTTAGTGTAAGGATCAAAAAATGTGAGATAATATATGTAAAACTTTTCAAACAATTACTGTAGAGATGATAGCTATTATATTCAGAGGAGACCCTATCAGAGAAGGGTTGTTGAAGTGACTATTGATCTGGCTAGGATCTAGCGTAGAAGGCTAGCCTTGGAGTCAGGAAGAGCTAGAATCAGGTCCTGCCTCTGCCACATATTAGATGTGTGACCTTCTTGGAAACTCTCTAAGGGCATGTTACCCCTTTAGGGAGGGAAATTTCTCCTCTGCGAGTGCTGAAATGTTCCTAATTAAAAGCTTGTAGTAATCTCTATTTATAGCTATTCTTAATTTTCATAGAGAAAGCAAACTCTACAGAACCCTGTAAATAACAGTCATTATGATAGTAACACAATACAGAAAGCATTTATTAAATACCCACTGTGTACAGAATGCTACGTTAAGGAAAAGGGTACTCTAAAGTTTAGATAAGACTTCCCGTAGTCATGGAAATTATAATTCAATAGGAAAAAGCAATGATACAGATTTAAATAAATACAAGGCTATAGTGGTAAGTGCACTAAAGAGATACAAAACAATGTGTTATTTTAGGGCAAATGTCAGTAATCAGTGGAGGAGGGGACACGCAGATTAGGAAAAATTTCTTGGAAGGACCTTTCATGTTATTTGATAGCCAGAGATTGCCTTGTTATAGAAGAAAATACTCTTCCATTGTGTCTTCCTTTTCTCTGGCTAGTTACAAATTCTCCCTTTGTTCCCATGCAGTATTTCTAAGAAATTTCGTTTAGAGAGGGGGTGTTATGAAGAGAGGCAGCACCCTGATTTTGCAAACTTCTGGAATTTCCTTTTTTTTTTTTTTTTTTTGGCTCTTCTTTCTCCTGTTGTATTCCTACTCATCTTTTAAAAAAAATAATTAATTTTTAATTTTCAACATTCAATTCCATAAGATTTTGAGTTCCAGATTTTCCCCTGCCCTCTCCCCTCCCACCACCCCAAGGCGGCATGCAATCTGATATAGGCTCTACATATACATCCACATTAAACATATTTTCACATTACCTACCCATCTTTTAAAGCCCAACCCAAACTCTGCTTCTTTCACGAACCTTACCCTGATCTCTCCTTCTGATGATCACTTCCTTCTCGTTCTCTCTCTTTTATTTTGTGCCTTATTGCATGCTATTTTGTATCATAGTTGTTTTTTTCTCAGACCTTGACTAGAGTGTACGTTCCCTGAGGGCAGGGATTTTGTCTTATTTAAACTATACTTCACTATTCATTCATTCATATACTTCAGCATTCAGTGAACACTTAATAAATAGTGTATTAATTTATTAATTAGTACCCTATCAGATTTATGCCCTCTTCCCAATGTTTTAGCTGGAGAAACTGGGAATGCTGAGAAGAGGAGGATGTTCCACTATGGATTGCGGAGAATCTGAAGGAAGCCTGTTTCTAGACTCTTGGACTAGCTGCCTCTTGGTGCCCCTGGAGGCAGAATGACCTGAGTTCAAATTCAGCTTCAGACACTTAGCAGCTGTGTGACCCTGTGCAAGTCACTTAACCTCTGCCTATCTTAGTTTCCTCGACTATAAAATGAGGATAATAATGACACCTACTTCCCAGGGGTGAGAGGATCAAATGAGGTAATCTGTAAAGCACTTAGCACAGTGCCTGCTCATCAAGAAATATACAAAATGAAATAAAAATAAATATAAAAAATAAGGCTTAATAAATGCTTATTCCCTTCCTTTCTTATGGTTCTAGGGCCCATACCATGAAGCTTTGCCACACCATCAAATGACATCTCTTTAGTGTGCCCAATTTTCTCTGTTCCCCAGGCCAGGTCTCCTGTCCCAGGCTGGGTCTTGTGGCATTCTCTTAATCTTTTCTCTGCTACCTTTTTTGCTTTCTATCTGTGCCTGCCCCAGATTCCCTTTCATTCTTCAGTCTGTGCCAGTGAGGTGGCATCATGGTGGGCATCACTGCTCTGAGCAAAGGACTCTCAGGGAGCCCATGTGCCAAGAGCACTGCTGAGGATGATGTGATCCAATGTTCTGGGCTCTCATTCTCCTTCCTCCTGCCCTTCTGGAGGGCTATGTCTTGGGAAACACTTAGGTTGAATGTTCCTATTATGACTTGTCAGGGATGATATAGATGTAACAAATGCTTCAGGTACATGTTGAACTTACAACTCACATTCTGTCCCTGGATCATGGTGCAGAATGTTAGTTTTAAGTCAGCTTTCCTCTTTCAATAGTCCATATCATTTATTGACCTCAAAGGGTACAAGAGGCTCTTTGCACAACTACCCCATCAAATACGTTGCTCAAGCATTGTTATTTCTATTTTATAAATGAGTCAATGAAGGTTCAGGGAAATTAGGGGCTTGTTGTCGTTCAGTTGTATCTGACTGTTTTTGACCCCCTTTGGGGTTTTCTTGGCAAAGATGTTGGAGTGGTTTGCATTTCCTTCTCCTCATTTTATAAATGAGGAAACTGAGGCAAACAGGGTTCAGTGACTTGCCCAGGGTCACACAGCTAATGAGTGTCTGAGACTGGATTTGAACTCATGGAGAAGAGCCTTCTTATTGTGCCACCTAGCTGCTCCCCAAAATTAGGGGCTACAGATTTCAAAGCCAGGTCTTCTAACTTCCCATCCAGAGCTCATTCCAGTACATCCCAACTGACATGGTTTCAGTACCTGTGTGCCTTTCTTTGTCTATATCCCACAGTTCTCTTGCTGTCTTGTAATCTCCTTGCTAATCTAACCTCTCTGAGATGCTCAGCACCCAGCCTGTTCAGAAGGCACTGGGAGGCGGTGACTCATGTGTTCAGGGATGAGTCATGCTGCTAAATATAAATCTCTGCTCACATCCCTAGATGTGAAAGATTCCAAGAGGCCCCACGTTCTCCCAGAAGCTCTCTCCCTGTTTAGTGGGGGTGGGGGGCAAGGAAATTAGTTTGTGAATAGAAAATGAACAAACATTGAACTGCAGAATCCTGTACTGACCTTCATTTTTCTCCTGCGGAACTTTTTTAGACAGGAACTTCATAGGATCCTAGATTTAGAGCCAGAAGGGAACTCAGGAGTTCTGTTGTCACTCACCTTGCATGCGATCCTTCGTGACCCAATTTGGAATTTTCTTGGCAAAAATACTGGAGTGGTTTGTCATTTCCTTCTCTAGCTCATTTTACAGATGAGGAAACTGAGACAACCAGGGTGAAGTGACTTGCTCAGGGTCACACAGCTAAGTGTCTGAGGTCACATTTGAACTCGGGGAGATAATTCTTCCTGACTCTAAGTCTGTCATTCTGTTCACTGAACCACCTAGTGGCACTCTGAAGTTATATAGTCCCTCATTTTACAGATGAGAAAACTGAGACCTAGAAAGTGACTTTCCCAAGGTCACTCAGCTAATGGGCAGCAAGACAAGGAATTATTTAGACCTCACACTCAACACTGTTTCCACTGTACTACCCTGCTCCTGTATCACACATAGACTCCCTTTATAACCTGAGGACCACAGTTCACATCCCTACCTTGATGCTTACTCTGGGTGTGACCTTGGGAAAGTAATTTCTTTCCTCTGGGACTCAGTTTCTTTATCAGTGAAATGATGGGATTGGAGCCATTGATTTCTAAGATCTCTCCCGGGTCTAAATACTAGGATTTACCTTATAAAGTGCTTCCACATTCGTCTTCTCATTTCAGTTGGAGCCACAGCTTAGCACAATAGTTAGCAAGTGGTAGATGCTTAATAACTGTTAAAGGATTGAATTTGAGTTTTCTAACAGTCCCATGATGTTGGTAGGCAAAACATTCCTTGGTACTGTGGTACCAATTACATTGGTAATTGCATCTTCAACTTCATCAGTGTGAGTGTTCCCTGTACTAATGCAGACCACAGCCCTTGGTCCTTGGTAAATGATATCAAGAGTTTCCACAGTCAAAAAAGAGAAAATCCAAAATCATTTATCTCCTTACCTAGTCATGACATCATAGTAAGCATTTTAATAATCTTCCCCTTAGGTCTCGACCTTTTGTCATATGCTCCCTTCTGACCCTCCATCTGGGTAAGTCCCACCATTTCTGACTTTATTCCAAATTTACCAAATACTATTAAAGAGAGTAATGCATTTCTAATGTCTGGGGTCTTTTTCAAGTCACACTCACTGCTGAATAGTAGTCCTTTTACATCTCTCTTCTGGTTTTCTCATTTTGCTCACAGTGGTTATTCAAACCTTTTGCTTTTTTCACAAGTCCCCTCTCTCAGAATCAGCAGATGGTCTTGTCTCCTTGAATGACAGATATATAGGTATATCTCTACTTATATACACACATATACACAATACACATACCAGTATACTTTATCTGTCATTCAAGGGGGTAAGACCTAATGATGGGCTATACACACATTACATATATACATATGTGTGTGTATTATCTATACATATATAATGATGTGTGTACTTATAAACACATACATACACATGTATACATATACACACATACATGCATATATATTTATATGTGTATATAGATCATCATTAGGCCTGTATTTCTCAGAAGTCCTATCCTAAAGCCTTATGATGGTGAGGTTCTGGAAGGATATACCAAGGAAGTAGAAGCTCTGCTAGGTTTAATCAGGCTAGAGAGACTTTAGCTATTAGCCTAATGATGGAACACATGCACATATGCATATATATATATATATATATTCCATCATGCTAGTCTAATGATGGTATATATGTACATACACATGTCATATGCATGCACACTATCTATCATGTACCTATCTATTCCATCGTTAGGAATTTCTTGCTACTTTTCCAGATGATGAACTTGAGGCTTGCAGTAAATGGATTGCTTCAGGGTCCTGGAGCTCATAAGTGGTATAGATTTTTGCAATTCTGCGATCTTGAACTGTAATCGTGGCCCAGGGACTTCCAGTCTACTGAGTTTTCTTACTACCATACTATATTGCTTCTCCTGGGTAGGAAATGGCGACACATGCACATTCACTAGACCTGGCTCCGGTCAACAATTAGTCTGTCAAAAAGTACCTATTAAAGTGCTCCATGCCTGGCAGCGTACTGAGCTCTGGGACACAAATATAAGCAGAAAGAAAGACAGTCCTTGGTCTCCAGAAGCTTATATTCTAACAATAATGCATGAAAAGAAGCTACAAAGAGCAGGGAGTGGGAACCTAGTAGACAAAGTCCTGTAGACATGAGTATGGCCTGGAGAGGAATGAAGACACGTTTGGCCTGGGCCTCTGTCTTTCAAGGAATGGAGGTTCTGGGAGGAACCAACCAATCAGCGGGAGAAGCTCCAGCCATGCATCACTCGAAATCCATGAGCTATAACAGCTGCCTTGCTGACCTGAGCAGATACCTTGTCCCAAAGGGCTTTACACTACTCACTCCCAGAAAACCCACTCTGGGCCTTCACTGTCCAGATAGGAGGTTGCCTCAGTCACCTGCTAGGTCTAGGCCCAGATACAGAAATGCTTCACTATTTATTCCCCAGTCATCTTCTCATTAGTCACCTTTCTGTTGCATGAGTGCCTTTCTCCCCTTGATAGCCAGTTTTGGAACCATAATCAAACCAACTCTGTTACTGATCCTGGAAATGTTCACCTTTACTTCCATTTCCCAGTGGTTCCATTTCCAAAACAAAATATCATTCCCTGGCATAGATGTATCATTTTCTACTATGAGGATGTAAGCTTCTCGAATGCAGAGATTGTATCCACTTTTATACTAAATTCCCAGCATTTGACACATAGTAAGTATTTAATAATTGTTTTTCTAATTGGTTAATTAATTAATTAGTGATCTTGTTAGGGTAGGGGAATTCCCAGTGTGAGATTTCCCTCCTCCAATGCAAATCACAACATGTATACAACTTAAGGGGTAAGGCATAGAAGAATAAGGACCTCACAAGTAACCTAGTCCAACATCCTTACATGACAGATGAAAAAACTGAGGCCCGCAAGTGTCTTGCCTTAGTAAGTTCACATAAAGGCTAAGTGAGTTGCCCAGTGTCATACACCTAAGTAAGTTTCAGAGGTAGGATTTGGACCCAAGTTTTCCTAGTTCCAAACCAGTCCTCTACCTTTGATACCTGATTGTTTCCATGTGTTAGGAAATCTGCTCAGTTCCTGGCCCTGGCACTTAGCAGCTATGTGAGTGACTGTGGAGTTAATCCAGTTAATCGTCTTGGGGATAATAATATTTTCATGACCAATTTCACAGAGTTGTTGTAAGTGTCCAGTGAAATAATGTTTGTGAAATGGCTTTCTGACACAAAATACATTACAGAATTCTGAGCTGTTGTCATTATTTTATCATCATACTTATCATGAACAATCCTGATTCTGTATTTATATGTGTTATTGTAGCTACTAATATAAGAATATTGTGTGAATGCTTGCCTATAGGTGCTAAGGACTCAAAACAATGGAAAACACCTAGGTTTCAATAGCACTTGGTAGCAGCTGTTCATTATTGAAGTTAAGTGAATGATAAATAGTATGGATCAAATGGATTTATGTACTGTCCTTTTTGGATGGACCAAATAACTCCAGCCTTAACTATAACATATAAATCTGTGCATATGTGTGTGTTTATTTATGCTGTGGTCCAAGTAGGACAACCTCAGAGGGCAATGGTCGTTTGCCCATTGATTTGTCGGGGGAGGAGACTTGACTCTTTCATGTGATTAGAAGCGGTAGGAAGTAAGAGTAGCTGTGGCTTCTCACTCCTGGCAACTCTGCCTGTTGCCCTGACTTGGTGGGATATTATCAATCTACCTTGTGGAGGTCGTTTGACTTGGCCCTTTGGATACAGATCTGAGGCAACTAGTTTGATAAGGTGGTAAAAAAAAGAACCAGGATTCAAGATTAGGGGGAAAGGATACCAGACCTAGAGATTTAGGAAAGTACTAGGAGGCTTCACTGTTGGAAGATTTAACTAAAGAATAAAGTGGAAGGGAGATACTAAAAGGAATAACTTTTTGTTTTTAATTTGAGCTCATGGTATGGAAAGTAGTTCAGATACTGATATAAGGATATATATTGGACCAGATATCTTGGCATGGATGTTTGATATCATAGTTGTGAGAGACACTCATATGCCTATGGCACAAGTATGGGATGGAGACTTGCATGTCCATGAATGTGTACACTGATCAAGCATGGAAAAGGAATAGAGTTGATCTTGGAGTCAGGAGACCCGAGTTCAAATCCTATTTCCAATATATACCAATTATATAACTTTGGACAAGTCACTTAACCTCTCCATGATTGGGTTTCTTCATCTGTAAATCTCAAACCTTATGGAGTTGTTCGGATGAAGCATTAAGATGTTAGGATGAAGTGTCATATAAATCTGAATTATAATGACAATATTAATAACTCTGCAGTCCCTTCCACATCTGAAGTCCTTGGTGATCATTATGGTGATTAGTAGCAGTAATATGATAATTGTATATATAAGTCAAATCAGAATTCTTTATCTTGAAGAGAACTAAAGATCCCCTTGCCTTCAGGCTAAACGATCTAAACAATCCCATCTGGATGAACTGACCTGAGAGTCAGGCAACCAGAGTGCCTATTCTGTCACTTCTCCTTCATGGGCCTCAGTTTACATATCTTTAAAATAAGGATAATTTCCAAGGTCCTTCTCAGCTCTAACACTCTATGAGTATCTAATTCCATCTAAACTCTGAGGAAAAACTTTCTGGAGAAGAGTCAACATCCTTCATCACATGGTGTAGCCGGGAGCACACGTGACTATGGATGTGCCTAAGAGAGACTAATTGGCTATTTCATATTCTAACACCCACAACGTATGCATTGTACCATACACAGCGAAAATATAGTTTTTGTCTTTCAGTTATTTATCAATGATGGAATATTTTTTAAAGTAATACCTTTTATCTTCCCTTGGGTTAATTTCTCCTTAAATCTTTTGCTTTCTTAATCATTTTTTTTCCTAGTTTTTGAGAGCTGGAGGATAGGGCAAAAATGTAGCACAGTGAATGTGAAACAGTGAGAAAAAAGGGGACAATATTTGGGAAGTCAGTGGACCTGAGTTTGAATCTTGGCTCGACCATAGACTATCTGTATGACTCTGGGACTATGTATAAACAGGAATCCCCTCTTCTGCGTCCCTGAAAATGATTATTTAGACTCTATTGGAAGATCGCCATTGATGGGAATTGCTTATTTTTCTCCCCTCCTCCCCTCCTCAAACATATTCAGCATGTTTCCCTTGTGAGTAGTAATTGTTAGAAGATGTTTTGGTGCCGCAGGAGGTACTGAACAGGTATGTAGATTCCACAGAGCCTGAAGGCATGAGATGATCACGGTAGTGGAAATTTTGCCAAGACCCTAAGGGTAATTCAGTGACATGGCCACAGATCCACGAAAATACACAGCATGTGTCATTCGGGATGTTTACCTGGAACCTGTTGCATTCCAGCAAGATACATACAGGAGTGAAAACACTTGGAGACCCCAAACCACAGCTGAAATGTTCCAGTACAACAGTAACCCTATCTGACTTTTTCCATCTTTCCCTATACATTTGATTACGCTGCAAGAGCAATTATGATGACCGATAAACTGCCTGGGGTTAACACGGTCTTTCCCACAGAAGAGACTGGAGCTCAGAGAAAATGAAGCGATTGGCTCAAGGTCACACAGCTCAGAAGGGTCAGAGTCAGGAATCTTGGTCATTATGTATTTGAACTTGGATATCTTTACTTAAATCTTTAGAAACTTAAATCTTAAGAAAAAGATTTAAGGAGAAATTAACCCATGGCAAGAAACTGAAGCCCAGAGATGTAAGATCATAAGATTATAGGATTTAGGGCAGTCTCCAAGGACATCTAGTTTAGCACTCTCATTTTGTGGGTAACTTGCCCAAAAGCACACAGCAGCAGAGCAGAACCTAAGTCCTCTCATTCAAATCCTTTGTTCTCTCTGTCACACTACAGTTCCTCTCTGCTCAAATCTTTTCTCTCCAAGAGCAGTGCTCTGATTTTTGGGGGTTAGAAACTCATTCCCCTGCTTGTAGTTGGGGTAGTATCTCCACTACCCCCAAAGTAAAGTTGCCCGATCTCCAGAGGAGACACCTTCTGCTTGTTTGAGTACATGCAAATCAAGATAAGGCAGGTCCAGATCCCTGCATATGAACACCTTCCATTGTGGAACTGTGAGTGGTAATGGTGGTGAAAATATTATTCAGTTCATAGCTGCAGTCTGGCTGCTTAGTCACTTCGCAGTAGTCTATTTCCCTTTATGAACTCCCTCTCCCCCCCGCCCCTGCTTTCTGCAGCTAGAGCAGGCTCTAATGCAGTGCTCTATGAATTCTCATTCCTCTGGCTCTTCCCTGTGGCAGGAGAAGCATAGAAGCTAATGGTTCTGCCAGGGACACAGAGTCCTCTGGAATTAGCAGGGAGAGGAGGGAATTTATGGCTCTATGGATGAACCATTCTAGTGGTGGGGAGGTGTTAGGACATCAAAAGGAAATGTGGCCATGGGAGACTTTGGCTAGAGTCCCCCAGCTCTGGAATTGCCTATCTGGGAGGCCCTATCAGTTCACTTGCAGAGAATGAATATACAGGACATTCTCTCTCTGTCTCTGTTTCTGTCTCTGTCTGTCTCTCTGTCTCTCTGTCTCTCTGTCTCCCTCTCTCCTTCCCTTCCCCTCCCCTCTCTCTCTGTCTCTCTGTCTCTCTGTCTCTCTCTTTCTCTCTCTCTCTCTCTCTCTCTCTCTCTCTCTCTCTCTCTCTCTCTCTCTCTCACACACACACACACACACACACACACACACACACACACACACACACCAACACACATACACACACTCCCTTACTTCCAAAATTTATTTCCTTTCAGTAGCTCTAAACAATGGTACCAACTCGTGAATAAGACTGAGGACTAAGAGGCAAGAATCTGAACTCTTAGATCCGGGAAAGAACTTAGAGGTAATTCCCTCATTTGAGTTCAGTTTCCTCATTGAGACTTGGTGATCTCTCAGGCCGTTCTAGTCCTGAGTTAAACTAACTTTTGTCTTGTATTGATAAGGAAACTCAGAAAAGTGAAGGGACTTTCACAAGGTCACAGTCACATCTAAGTTACACTTTCTACTGTGGTTTTTGGTTTCTACTACTCTTTGCCGATGACATGGCCGGAGTTCTGTGGGTTCTATTTGACCCATTCCATCAGTTGGAGATTTATCATATTCTAATCCTGTCTCAGACCATAATAATAGCTATCACTTCTGTAAGTGTTTTAAGGTTTGCAGAGCACTTTTCTGATGTCATCTCCATCCTCAAAACAACCTTGGAAGGGAGGTGCTATTATCATCCCCAATGGAGAACTGGCAAGGTAAGTGACTTGTCTAGGGTCACACAGCTAATAATGTCTGAGGCAGAATTTGAACTCAGGTCTCTCTGATTCCAAGTTAGGCAGAGCACATCTGGAGGGTGCTTGAAGTGTTTAGGAAGAAAGGATATTTACAAATATGAAGAACAATTTCTGCACCAATCAACAATGATAACTTGCATTTGGATAATACCCTAAGGTTTATATTGAGTTTTACTCACATTATATATGTATATATATATGTATATATATATACACACACACATATACATACACACATATATATACACATATATATGTATACACACACAAACACACACACACACACACACACACACACATATATATATATACTATGTCCATTTAAGAGATGAGGACATTGAGACACAGGGAGATTAGATGACTTGCCTTCCATACACCCATTATTCCTTAGAACTGGTTCTGCCTTTCTTTGTGCTATTTGGTGATCAATGTTCTGTCCATCAAAGCATACTGCCTCCCAGATGGAAAAATGGAGTTTTAGGAATAATGATAACTAGTATTTATTGAGTGCTTTAATAATGATAAATAATAATAATACGGCATTTAAATACCACTTTTAGTTTTGAATGAATAATAGTGGTGCCTGCAGACGATCGTGATGGCTTAAAGATTCAGCTCTAAAAGACCTCAGGTGCATCCAATCACATATTGCATACAAAGAAAAAGAAACCATTAGGTGGAAGTAGCAGGAATTGTTGCTGAAACCTCTACGTGTTTATCAGTAGGCTGCGGTACAGGTCAACAAGACCCAGTTTTTTCTCTTTGTTCTGCAGAACTTCTCTGAACCTTTTTGTATGTTTTGCTGCATTCTGTTCTCTCCCTGGTGAGCATTCTCAGACGGACCATTCATATTCTAGAATAAAACCTAGAGAACCATCATATATTCTGGGACCACAGTATGAACAAAGAACATGAGACGAACTCCTGGTACTCAGTAATAAAGCAATCAGGCTTCTAGAACAGAAACATGCAGAGATGTGGCTTCCCCACTCAGCGAGCAGCTTAGAGGACTTTCCAAATTCATTTTCACCTTGCAGGCACTTTCTCCCATCCTGTAGATCTTTTCACTCACCCACAAACTTGTCCAGGCTCCATCCACATTATGTTGCATTTGAGGCATTTTCACTGCCTTTTCTGATCTGCCTTGTTCCAAAGCTTTCTCTGAAATTTATCCTGTGTGTAGCTTGTTTGTACATAGCTGTTTTCATGTTGTCTCTCCCATTGGATCATGAGCTCCTTGAGGGCAGGGACTTTCTTTTGACTTTCTTAGTATCCCCAGTATTTAGCACAGTGCCTGTCACATAGTAGAGGCTTAATAAAAGTTTATTGACTGACTGGTACATGGTAAGGGTTCAATAAATGCTTATTGGCTGGCACATAGCTGCTTAATAAATGTTTTTTGACTGACACTAACCAATATTGTCCCTTCTTAATATGAAGGATATTGGTATGAAGTATCTTAAGATATGTAAGAGTATCTTAGAATGAAGAGACAGTATGGCATGGCAGAAGGAGCCCTGCATTTAAGTGAGACTCAAAGGATGTGGAATTCTGCTTCTGTTCCTTGCTACCTGGGTAACTTTTGGCAGGGCAATTTGTCAATCTAGGTTTGAGTTTCCTCATTTGTCAGATAAGGGGACTGGACTAGATGATCTCCAGGCTGCCTTTGTGCTCTGAAGTTCAGCAACTCCTGCAGCTCCCTATTGCACTAGGTTAATGAAAGAGAAATAACTATTTGAATAGTGAGGATACTATGAGCTCAGAGCTGGGAGACCTGAGTTTTAGAAACTGCCGGGGTTTGCTTTATGACCAGGGGTCAGTCGCCTCCTCTCTAACAACTTAGTTTCTTCATCTTCAGCAAGGAGGAATTCAGATGAGATGAACTTGGCAGTCTCTCCCAGCACAGATGACCTGCAAACACATGCATTCGATGTTTATTTGATCAGTCAACAAGAATTTATTGATCACCTCTTATAAATAAGGAAATGTGCCTGTTGTTTTGAAGTACCTCTAATAAAAACAGTAACAGCTCACGTTCCTGTGGCACCTCATGGTTTACAAAGCACTTTCCCCTCCCAGGTTAAACTACTATGCTAGATAATTCAAGGGAAACAAACCAGGGTTAGGCTATGTTCTCTGCCTTCAAGGAGGTTACATACACTGACTGCTACATGCGTTTGAAAACAAAAAGCAGGGTTTGTCTGATATTTGTAGGGCCTCCATTTAATTTTCCTTATGCCTACAACCCCATTTTCTTTAGAACTATTTCAGTTACTTTTAAGCACTGGCAGTAGGGTGATTTGCACAGTATATAGAACTTCTCTCTGAGCTGAATGTTTGATCTCATTTTACCTCTGGGGAAACTGAGATCTTGAAGAGTAATAGAACGTGTGTAGAGTCATATGAGGAGTAAGGGCTGAGACAGGGGCACTATCCTTATCTCAGACCCCTTTCCTGTTTTTCTGGTTCGATTTCCCCTCTGATAGTGTGGCAGGTTGAAAACGACACTAACAATGGATTTGGAATCAAAAGACTTAAGTCTAAATCCTGGTTCTGCTACTGACCATCAGAGTGACCACAGGCAAGCTCTTTTCTTGCTGTGATTCTGTTTCATCATTTAAAGTATTTAAATCAGATGATCTCTTAATTTTTTTTTTGTTTCAAATTCTACAATCCTATGAAATCGTGGTGCTCCTTCAAAGGACCCTATGGAAATTGGTCTTGCTGCTAAAAAGAATGGTATTTTTAGGCATAGGGAGGTTTTCGCTTGTCCATTTGGAAGACCAAACCAGGAGAAATTTCCCGAGTTTAGAGAGGGCGTGGTGAAGTTTAGATTTGGTCAAAGGGCTGCACTTGAGGACCTAGAGGGCCACATGTGGCCTCTCGGCTGCAGGCTCCCCACCCCTGGCGTAAATGAAGGAGGTGCAGCCCATGGGGAATTGCATTAAGCATGACACCCAGGTCAGATGAAAATGTAGGTTTTGCCCATCCACGCCAATGCCCTAAGTTTTTTTCAGCTCATTTTTCTCATTCTGTAACTCTGCAATGCCCTTTACATTCATTATACTTTGACTGAGACATTGAATATTCTGTTCAGTCTTGAAAGTACAAGGTGCCTTTGAAACATGAACAACGATCAGAATGGGAAATTTGCTTACTTCATCAATTACACATTGCAAGCCTCTAGTGCCCTCTGGTGGTAGAGGAGCAAAATGAATTAGCATGATTTCTGAGTTGAGCCACTGCGTCTCAGAGGAGGAACAGCTGAAAGTTTTCACTGAGATGCTTGAGTTTTCATTCCCTGGTCGTGCAGAGCAGTATTATTTAAGTATCCTCACAGTCAGGAATCATCCTCATGAACTCTCCAGCCTCTGGAGGCCTTCTGAGCTGATCTCATTCCCATGACTTCAATGCAATCCATTCTGACAAGCGTTTAACAGTCCCTTAGTTTGTGCAAAAGACTGTCCTAAGTGAAAGGCATAAAGAGGCATAATTACATGTGCCTGAGTCATCCCAGATTGAGGGGTGCACCTACTTTTTGTTAAAAACTGATGAGGTGGAGTGATTCCTTATAGAAAAGTATGCTGTCAATTGTGTATGGGACTGAAAATTCCTTCTCCCCCAGATTTATAAAATTTACAATTTATTTTTTATATTTTCCTCCTTTTCTGGTTTTGTTTTTCAACAAATAAGGAATCTTATGTTGGCATTAAGTTTACTGGTTTTCTAAGTGAAAATTTTTTTTCTTTTTTCAGTTAGTGAAGTTGGATTCAAATCCCAGTTCTGCCCTGTACTACCTTTGTGACTTTGGGAAATCAATTGGTAAACTTTTATTTAGCACCTACTACATGTTAGGCACCAGTGATAACAAGACAAAAAATTAAATCATTCCTTCCCTCTTGTAACTTATTGTCTACCAGAGGAAACAACATATACAAGTTAGGCAACTAGCTTGACCTCTATGACTCAGTTTGCTGACCTATCACTTGAAGGAGCTGTCCTAGGTAGCTTCTAAACTCCTTTTCACCTTGAAATTCTTTGTTCCCATGTTTTGAAGATCCATAGCTTGTCATCTGCTTACACCTTCCTAACAATCAGGAAATCCCTCATGCCACCTATCCTGAAACCTTCATCTTCCAATTTCAGCCTTTTCCTTTATTCAGCCTCGATGGACATAGACAAACAAATAAAAATGCTTTGGGGGCCCCCAACCCTCCTCAGGCAGATCCTATATGAACAATTTAATGTAATGGAAAGAGCCTAGGGATAGGGAACCTGCCACCTATGACCTCACATCTGGAGGCCTTGGTTTGAATCTCCCATCCTTCCTATTGAGACACTGAAGGCACCTTAAATGATTTAAATCTCAGTGCTGACACTTTGTGACTATGTGACTGTGGATGGGTCTTAGAGCTTAAGTGACCAAGAGTGTAAAATGAGGTCACTAATACTTTCATTTACTATTCTTTTTTTACATGGATTGTTTATCTTTTCTTTTAAAACTCCCTGTATCTCTGTCTGTATTTGTAGGGAAAGGCTTCCCTGTGAATTCATCTATAGGATAAACATAGGGAATTCCTGGGTGAGGAAACTTCTCTACTAAGGCAGATTAACATCTGTAGCATCAATCAAGGCAGCGCACCTGAGGACTGCTGCTGTGAATAATTTCAAGGGTCTAATCGCATAGTATAATGAACTCTATTTATTCAGCAATAAACTAAACATCGTTCAATAAAGTAAAGTATACCATTCATAGCAACATCCTTAATCAATACCAAATGTCCAAGTCCTTTTTTTATCTTAACTCGAAGTTGACTTCCAAGTCGAATGGCTGTTCTGTGGGCTGATCACTCCTGACTCTTGCCTGGATTCACACATAGGCAGCTCTCTGCTCCTGCTCCATGTCTCAGCTCAGGAGGGACAGATTTACTTCACAGCTTCTGCCTTTGGGAAAACAAAGCTCAACAGGGCAACAACAATGCTAACATACACCACCAGCACCAACATGTCAATTCACCTCCAAAGTCCAGAGGCTCAGTGATAACAGCTGTTAGTTCTCAAAAGGGGTTAAGCCTCCTTCTCATAGGCAAGTTTCTGCTCTACAGCTCTATTCACTTGCTCCTTCAGCAAGCTTCTGCCATCAAAAGTCTCCTCTTTCAGCTCTCCAAGGTCTACTCTCAACTCTCAGAGGTCTCCTTCTAGCTCTCAGAGGTCTCCTTCCACCTCTCAGAGGTGTCCTCTCAGCTCTCTTCTTCTCAATGTTGAATCACCCCTTCAATGCTGTCTCTCAGCATGTCTGCTTTCTCAATACTGGCTCTCTCTCTCTCTCTCTCTCTCTCTCTCTCTCTCTCTCTCTCTCTCTCTCTCTCTCTCTCTCTCTCTCTCCACACACACACACACACACACACACACATGTGTATATATATATATATATACACAGTTCTAATCAGCATGTAATTGGCTAGAGTCCACATGCACATATCTGATTGATTAGAGTCCACTTGCATATGTCTGATTGGCTAAAATTCAGTCCAGAGAAACCAGGAAAATATCCTACTTTGCTTGCTGTTACAGCAACTCTCCTGCAACTTCCACACTTGGAAAGCTGCTCAGGGCAAGCAACTTGTTCAGGGTCACACAGCTAGTATGTGTCAGGGGCAAGACCCAAACTCAGATCATCCTTACTCTCAGAATTCCATATGGATTCTGCCTGGTTTATAAAAGAAGGATATTAGTTCTACTCAGGGTAGCTGTGGGAAATGTGCTTTATAAGCTTTACATATCGTATTTAATTTTATTTGTACTTGTATTTATATCTAAACCTTTAGTGTGCTCTTTCCCCCCCATTAGTGCCTCTGTACTTAGGCACCAAATGATTACTGTGTTGTCCCCCTCTTCTACCATGCTTTTATCCTTCTTCAGCTCTCCCCACTTCTCAAAAATAGAGTGACTTGTTTCCTCTTTTAGTTGGTTGTATCAACTGTTGGATAACCTCATTACACTAAGTCATTAATAAGTGACTGATAATGAATTAATCTTAATCAAGCATGTATCAGTTTTGTACTTTGTGCCACCTCCTGTTCCATAATCCCTAGGGGTTAGGCATGCAAATGACAAAAGTGAGAAATGCCCCGTCCTCAAGGAGATTACAATGGGAAACAGCATATACATTTGTTTGTTTCTGTTGTTCAGTCTTGTCTGACTCTTTGTGACCCTATTTGGGGTTTTCTTGGCAAAGACACTAGAGTGGTTTGACGCTTTCTTCTTCAACTCATTTTACAGCTGAAGAAACTGAGGCAAGAAGGGCTAAGTGACTTGCCCAGGGTCACACACCTAGTAAGTGTCTGAGACTAGATTTGGACTCTGATCTTCCTGACTCCAGACCTGGTGTTCTGTCTACTGGACCACCCAGCTTTCCCTAGCATCTGTAACTATATACGAAATAGATGCAGGGTTATTTTGAAAGGAAAGCATTAGCATTTGTGGGAATCAGAAAAGACTTCATAAAACTTAAGTTATATATCCCTTGAAAGAAACTAGGGATTCTTACAAATGGAGGTGAGGAACAAGCACATTCCAGTCATGTGGGACAGACAGGGCAAAGGCATGGAGGTGGGAGATGGAGATTTGTTTACAAGAAAAAAACTTCTCTGTATCAAAGTAAGTATGGAGAGGAGTAATTTGCAATAAGGATAGAAAAGCTGATTGGAATCATGTTGTGAATAGCATTACATGACATAAGAAAGAGTTTATATTTGATTCTGGAGTAAATAGGGAAACCTTGGAATTTTTTGTGTAGCATTGTGACATGGTCATATTTGCACTTTAGGAAAATCAGTTGGGTGAAAGTTGGATTGAAGAGAGAAGGTAGGGAGATCAGTTATGAAGCTATTGCAATAGTTCAGGCTTTGTTAATGGAAAGGAGACATTTGGAAGAGATAATGTAAAGGTAGAAATAATATAATTTGGCAACTGATTGGATATGTGGGATGAGCCAAAGTGTTAACGTTGGGATCCTGGGTGTCTGGGAGGATGGTGGTACTTTCAACAGTAATAGAGAAGGTGGGAAGAGAGGAAAGTTTTGGGGGAGAGATAATGAGTTCTGTCTTGGACATGTTGAATTTAAGATACCTATGGAACATCCAGTTTGAAATGTTCAATAGGCAGTTTGTGATATGGGATTTTCTCAAGAGAGGGAATAGGACCGGATATATAGATTTAGGAGTCATTTATGTTGAGAAGAAAAGAAGGCTGCCAACAGTATTGAATGCTGCAAAGAGGTCAGGAAGGGTGAGGTCTGAGAAGAGACCTGTCAATAGCCATCAGATCTGGCAATTAAGGGGTTATTGTTAGCTTTGGAGAGAACTCATCTAATTCAACCCTCTCTCCTAATTTTAAAGAAGGGGGAAACAGGCCTTTGTCTGGAAAAGATGATGACTTACCTACGGTGGTACAGTGAATATGCTGATTCCAAGTCCACAGCTATTTTCATCATATCATGTGTTCTATCACACCAAGGGTAGTAACATTTTATAAAATGAGAACCTTACACTTGGAAAAGACTTCAAATATCATCTAGACTAAGGATAGTGAACCCAAGATCTCAAGGCCACATGTGTTCTTCTAGGTCCTCAAGTACAGCCCTATGAGTTCAAGTTTTATAAAACAAACCCTTTATTGAAGGGATTTGTTCTGTGAAATTTGGAGTCAGTCAAAGGGCCACACTTGAGGACTTAGAGGGCCACATGTGGCCTCAAGGTCACAGGTTCCCTACCTCTGATATAGATCAAAGTTCTTAACCTTTTTGTGTGTGTGTGTGTGTGTCATGGATCCCTTTGGCAATCTGGTGAAACCTTGGCTCTCTTCTCAGAATAATGTATATATAAAACATAAATATATAATAATAAAATGCATATTATATAACATATATGATCATATAAGATATATTTTAATAAAATATATAATTATATA
This sequence comes from Notamacropus eugenii, assembly GCF_028372415.1. Classification (NCBI taxonomy): domain Eukaryota; kingdom Metazoa; phylum Chordata; class Mammalia; order Diprotodontia; family Macropodidae; genus Notamacropus; species Notamacropus eugenii. The sequence continues at coordinate 192,619,579 of NC_092874.1, forward strand.
ACATGTAATTATATAATAATGAACATATGATATATGCATACATAAAATAAAATACAAAGGAACACAAAGGAAATCAATTATATTTAAATACAATTATCAAAATATACATATTGTGTCAAAGTATATTCTATTCATACATATACATAAGTATACACACATATATACATCTACATATACATGTGTATATAAAAATGGTTAAGAACTCATCTAAATAGAATGCCTTCTTACTGAATACTGATATCCCCTCTAATATTGCTGCTAGGTGTTCATTCAACCTCTACTTGGATAAGTCCTCTGATAACATGAAGTCCTCTACTTCAGTAGCAAACTGTTCCATTGCTGATAGCTCCAGGAAGTTTTTTCTTGTATTGAACTGAACCCTATTTCACTGTAACTTCCTTCCAAACTTTGCTTATTATTCTGTCATCAAGTGCAGAGTTTTTGTCATCAATATTCGGAGTTAAATTTGGAAATGTTGCTTAGGGTTCAGGTGAGGAAGGCTTTGAATGCAAGGCTGACTTTTGGCATTATATCAGAGAGAGAGAGAGAGAGAGAAAGAGAGAAAGAGAGTGAGAGAGAAAGAGAGAGAGAGAGAGAGAGAGAGAGAGAGAGAGAGAGAGAGAGAGAGAGAGAGAGAGAGAGAATTTCTTAACGTTTACTATGTGCAAAGAACTGTGTTAAACATTAGGCTAATTGAAAACCAGGAAGATAATCCTTGCCTTCAAGCAACTTAAATTCTAGGCAATGACAGCCCATTGAAGATTTAATGCAGAGAAGTGATATGAAAAAATTTAGTTCAAACAAATTCAACAAAATGTTTTTTTTTAATTGCCCACTATGTTTGAGACATTGTGTTAGGCGCCAGCGACACAAGTGAAAAACTCACAGCCCCTGTTCTTGGTAAATTATAATCTAGCAGGTAATGCGATAACCTGTGCAAATAACTATGACAAAAAAAAAAATTAGAGTAAGTCCTTAGGAGAGACTAAATAGTATGAGTCAAAAAAAATAAGAAACATTTCTTAGCTGAAAGAATAATCAGGGAAAATTTTGAGGACAAGATAACTTAGGAACTCTGAATCAGTTAGAGAAGTAGGTGGGTCTTTTCTAGAGCCATGAAAGGAAAACGCTTGTCTTAAGTCATTTGGCCTCTCCAGAAAGTCATGCTGAGATTCAGTGCTTCATTTCATAACTTGGCAAACAGAAGAGGACTCATCCAAGCTAGTTCAGTAGAAGGATGAAGTACAAAGCCTAAGTGTCTCGGCCGTGGGGGAGGGTCTCTATTTCTGGGGCAGCAGAGCATCAGGTAGCAAAGGGATCTTTCATGGAGATCCTTGACAGTGATTTCCCATATTTCTCCAGACACTTCCACTGAAAATCACAAAGGTCACTGTTTTGTCCTAAAGTGTCTATGCCTGGGATGGGGAACCTGTGACCCAGAGGACTTCTAGCCTTTGACTGAGTCCAAGTTTTTATAGAATAAGTCCTCTTATTAAGGGGATTTGTTCTGTGAAGTCTGGACTCAAAGGGCTTCACTTGAGGACCTAGAGGGCCACATGTGGCCTCAAGGCCAGAGGTTCCCCACCCCTGACTTAATGCTTTTTTTCTCCCAAGATGTCTTCACATTTTGCATTGTATGTATTGTGTGTATGTATATTTATATACATTTATACAATGATATAAAATATCTGGGGCCATGAATTGGGAGGGGGGTAGAGCCTGAAGATGACTTCAGTGATGGTGGAGGATGTGGAGAGGTAAAAAAAAATGCCTGTTGTGGCCAGTGAGAAAGGGGTCAGGTATAGCTTCACTCCCCTAAGGCTCATGAAACACTAAAAGAGACAAGATGTTGCTAATCTTGGGGCGATTGGTTAGTAGTCTAATGTACTTGTTAATGAAATAAGTAATTTAGTTTGCTGTATTAATAATAATGCCCCCAAACTGTATAAAACATACCTGTTATTGATCAAGTCAAGATGGCATGAACGCTCACTGGAATACTTGTGTTTTCTTCCTGCACTTAGTACAATCATACAACAGCATTATTATTGGAAAGAGGACTAGCAGAGGGCGGAGAGGACAAATTACCTTATATATATGCTGAAAATGTAGAGGCCAGGCCAGCTTCCTGAGGAAAAAGCAGCAGCTGAGTAGAGCACATTCTTTATCATCCCATTTTTAAATTAGAAATGATCTATTTGACATCTAATACTAGCCAGGTCCAAGATGCCAGTCTGGGTCATTCCCAGAGCTATGCTGGGTCCTGAGCCCATTCCAACTTGAATAATTCCAATGATTCATAGTCTTAGACACTTCTCCTCACTACCCTCCTCCAAACTTCCCAATGTAGTCACAGTTTCATCTTTCATTCCTACCTTCACACCAATATTTTTCCTTCTCTTCCACATCTTTAAGATTTTGGTCTATTCTCCTCTTTTCTCCCAAAGGGGTGATTTTTCCTTCGTGGGTATGTCTCTGTTTCCCTTCCTCTTCAACAATGCAGTTTAATGCAATTCAGTTTAATTCATAAACCATAAATAAAAATCCAAATTTTCAGAACCCTGGTCTAGGTTTCTAGGAGTGATACAAAATTTAGCTAAGACAAGAATTCTAGCCCTCATGGACCTTTCTTTCTAGAACTAGGATAGGACATGCACACAGATTACTATAGAGTTAGCAGGAGAAACCTACAATCTTACTTCACTAGGGAAATGAAAACAAAGTGCTCTGGAAAAGAAAAATCACCAAATGGGGGATCCTTCTTCCTCCTTTGTCCAGTAACAGCTACTGAAAATTCAGCGTGAATGAATTCAAGGTTTCTTGAGAATTATGTTATGCTATTTATTCTCTTACCCCTATACCTTCCCATTGCCTGGCCCAGTAGAGCCTGCTTTTAGAAGACATGGCCCATGGCTGGAAGTAGTAGGTGAGGGTTGTGATTGACAGTTGAGATTTGTGGCAAGAAGAAAAGCATGTAGGCCTCTGGAACTCCTTGTATTAGTAGGACCAAGGGTGTCGCACTTCATAAGATAAGCCCTATATTAGAGATAACACGGTATAGTGAAAACACTAAACTCAGAACCAAAAGACCTTGTTTCTGCCTGTGATATTGACCAGTTACTGAACAAGTCCCCTAAACTCTCCAGGTCTCTAAAATCAGAGTAATATCATCCTACCACTGTGGCAGGGTTATTGTAAGAATCAAACAAGATAATGTGTATAAAGCAGTGTCAATCTCCATGTCAATGTAAATCTAAATTGCTGTTATTAAGGCATAAAATGGAGTTGTATGCCTATGGGGTGATTGAAATTTATAGGGTCTATGTAAAATATAGAATATAGACTGTCTGAGCTGGAAAGAAGTTTGGCTATAGTCGAATTCAAACCCACCATTCTACAGATAAGGCAACTGAAAAACATAGAAATTGAATTACTTTCTGAGGACATATTAATGTCCTCACAATCAGTGACAGTGTTGAGGCTTGAGCTCGGTCATATTCTTTTCATTGTTCAATGCTCTATCAGAGACCAATGCTTTTCCCTAGAGTGTGCCAAGTGATCATCAAGTATCAAATCTTGTTCTCTGAAAGCTTACATTTTTTGGAGGGGAAAAAACACATTTAGAAAAGGAAAAGAAGGAAGGGCAAAAGAAAAAAGGGCAAAGAGCCTGAGACAGTAGAAAGAATGTTGTATTTGGAGCCAGAGGACTCGGGGTTCACATCGTGCCAGTGTCTATGTTGGGACTATTCAGTCATTTTAGTCCTGTACAATTCTTTGTGACCCCATTTGGGGTTTTCTTGGGAAAGTGGTTGGCTATTTCCTTCTCCTGCTCATTTTACAGATGAAGAAACTGAATCAAACAGGGTTAAGTGTCTTGCCCAGGGTCACAGTGTCTGAAGCCAGATTTAAACTCAGATCTTCCAAACTGGCACTCTATCCACTGAGATACCTAGCTGTTGGGCAAATTGCTTAACTTCTCTGGTCCTCAGTCCTTCTTCTTTAAATTTAGGGGACTGAACCAAATGGTCTCTAAGGTTCCTTTTCAGCTCTAAATTTCTGCTTTTATGATCTTATGGTTCTGAAATGCTTAATTATGTGGCACTGAGTATGCATAAAATAGCATTTGAGAAAGTTTAGTGAAGGCTGAATGTGGTGGTAAAAGCTTCAAGGAGAGGAGGCAGTATTGTGTAGAACACTGGCCCTGGAGTCAGAGAATCCAGGCTCAAATCCTGCCTTCGACACTCACTATGTGTCTGAGTGGATGTGTGTGTTTCCTCTTCTGTGAAAGGGAGGGGATAGACTAAATAGTCTTTGAGCTGTGGTCCTATAACAAACTTAAAGCTTAAACTGGTTTTTGAAGTATGGGTAAGAACTGAAAAAGTAGAGCAGTCAAGAGAAGTCATCCCAGGCAGAGAAAGAGTCATAAGGCACCAAATAAGGATAATGTGTGCTGGATACAGTGAAGAGACCAGACACAATACAGCATCAGGACAGGTCTGGGGGAGCAACGTGAGATGAGATGGAGGTGGCATGGTTGGGGTCAGGAAGGCAGAAGAGACTGACCTTGATGCAATAAGACTGGTGAACACTCTGCAGGTATATCTGATCTACGTAAATCTGATCTGCGTATCTGTAAGTATATTTGAATGTACTGTCAATTGTTAAGTGCTTAAAACATTCAAAATGTTTTAAAATTTAGTCTCTTACTTTAGAATCCACAGGCACACGCTGAGTTTCATAGTTCAGATGGCTTTGGGACACCAATAGAAAACTTGAGCTAGGTGGAAGTAGTGGTGGAAACAGGCAGAGGGGATGAATGATGGTATAACAATGTGCCACTAACTGCCTTCCTTAAGAGAAGATAAATGAGTTGCTTCCTCTCACTCTACTTCTCTTATCCTACAAATCTTTCCTTCTGCCCAGCCCTAAGCATGAATAATCATACATTAGCAGCACTTTGTACACAATTTCCATGTGCCAGACAAATGACTGTATTTAGACACACTTTGGATTTTAAAAGCTCTTAATAGGGGAAAGAATGGAGTCCCAGAGCCTTGAAGATGGTGAGACTAGACCACCTCGTTGACTAACCTATATCCCAAAGTTCTGCCCCTAATCCTATTCCTTTTCCCCACATCCTATGAGCAGGAGATAACATATAGTTTAGCACAGTGACTGAGATTAACTGAGACAACTGAAATCTCTTCTGCTTTCCTCATTTCCCTCATTCCCATCCCATGGGGAAGACTAGCCAAAAAGTGGGAGGGAGGAGGGAGAAGGGAAACAGATTATTTAGGAGCAGGGTTCCCTATGGTCTCACCACTGCTTTATCTTTACTTGATGGGGCTAAGGACTAGAGGAGGTAGGCACTTCCAGGAGAGAGAAAGGACAATTTAAACTTGAAAGGGTTTGAGGTAGATTTAGGCCCTTAGAGAAGTGTCAAGAGAGACTCACAGTGTCCAGTAACAGAGAGAGAGAGACAGTGTTTAGGGACCTTAGAGGACCTGTCTCTTCTCCTATTGATTGGAATTCATAGTGGTTTTCATCTGGTTCTATACCCTAAGCTAGGTAGTTGCCCCAGAACCTTTCCCCCACTCCTCCCTTTGCTCTCTCTCTCTCTCTCTCTCTCTCTGTCTGTCTTTCTCTCCCCTTGGTAGCTAGAGCATAGCCTGGGATGTGTTCATTTTCTTGGAATTCTAGTGTTTGGGCAGCCAGGGACCTGGAGAATGCACTATATCAAAGCAGACAGGGATGATAGAGTAGGTAAGTAGATAAGATAGAGTGGGCAAGGCTTACGAGAGGGCTCCTGGAATCACCCAGTGCATCAAGGAAGTGGATCGAGGAAGACCTGAAATAGAGATGGATCCTTCTCCCTGAAGCAGTTTCCAAGGAACCAGAGCAGCAATTCCTCATCTTGAAGAGGCCAGGAGAAACTACAGAAGTAAGTTGAGCTCTAGAGCACTGAATGTCATGTAACCAGGGAATACATGGTGGAGAAACTTGTGAGAAGAAAGATAGTCCAAGAACATCAGTGAAATAGGGAATGTTGCCAGTTGAGGGGGGAAGGCTGGTCATAGTTGGGAAAGGTATGGTCCTGTGGTCTTATGAGTGGAGGATTTGCCCAAAAAATGTGGGTGGGGAGAAAGGAGATAATGTAAGTGGTAGAAAACAAACTAGTTTTCATACCATAGAGTGAGTGTTTAAATATTTTGACTTAGACCCCCAAATTTGACCTTGTTTCTAGGTGTTCCTGATGGCTACTACCTAGGAAAAAATCTTGGACTTTGATATCTGGACATTAGAAAAAGGAGGTAGGAGATGGTATTTCCTTAAAGGTACCCCTCGGTTTACTTATGATAGACCATTCCCAACCCATGCATATATATATATATATATATAAAATATATGTAATATACATATAATATATATATTATATGTTGCCAATATAACTTTTAATTGACTTTTTCATAGCAAATACTGTTCTTAGGGTCAGGAGATGGTATAATAAGCCAGGAAGTGTGTTCTCATAGAAGGGAAGGATGGGTAAGAGGTATAAAAGCATGTTTTCACACTTGCTCTTTGATTTTTCCAGAAGATGTTTGATCCCTCGGTTCCAGGTATATTAGCCCATTCCCCCAGAATCCTATATTTTGTCTTCTGTCTCTTCCTCAGCATGGCAGGTCTCAGATTCATGCTTTGGCAACTAAGACGCAGTATTGCTGGAAGCATAGTGCCCAAGTCTGATGGTTTTTAGGATGCTTGTTTTCTGAGATAAGGTGGGTAGGGTAGATCCTAGAGGATCTCTGTGCTCAGTCCCTTCTTCTCCTTCTCCTTCTGGGAGCTGAGGGCTTCTTGACTCTCAACTAAAAAGACTGAACTTTTCTACATAGAAATGCTAAAATAACTGACATTTAAAGTCCTCCAGATGGTCTGGCTCCACTCTACCTCTTCAGCCTATTTCTCACCTCTTCCTCTACATTAACTTTCCAAAGCAGCCAGACTGGTCTTTAACATGACCAGTTAACAGTCACACATGTTCCTGCCTCTCTGCCTTTGCCCACACAGTCCTTCTCATCTGGAATATAGTCCCCATTTCTCTCCATTTATCTAAGTTCCATATGTCCTTTAAAGCCCATCTCAAGTCCCACTTATCTGTGAAGAATTATTGGCTCACCTTATCCAAATTGCTCCCTTCCCCTCCTGATATCCTTACATTATATCCCTCATTTTGCATTTATTATGAGTTAATCACAATGGATCCAGTGGCATATGCTCTATGGTAGAAACTAGAAATCTTTTAGTCTCTATGAGGGTGCAGATTAAACTATATCTCGCTCACCTGTGGGCCAGCTTAGCTAAGTTTGAAGTGGCATCACTGAAGAATTGTCCACCACAGGATGATATTTTTTTTCTCACATTAATTCATGAAAACTGTTGATTAACACAATGAAGGGATTGTGCTGTGCATTGAAAGAAAGAATACCCTCACTGATGAAATCAAAGATCTGATAACTAATGAATCATCTTTTTTTTTGTTTTAAATTTTCTGATTATCTTGTGAGTTCCTTGAGATTAGAGGATATATTATTCATTTTTGTATCCTTTCCCCCAAAGTGCTTAGCTAAGTAGATGACACACTAAAGTTGTTCAATAAATTATTGATGATGATAACAGTACTTATGAAAGAGAGAAAAATATGAAACAATATGTAATAAAGTTTATCAATACCCATCTTAGAATGTGTCCCCCAGAACTAAGTATGATATTCCAGGTGAGATCTGTCCAGATGAGAAAAGGGATGTAGGATTATAGATTAAGAGCTAAAAGGGAGCTTAGAGGTCATCTAGTACAACTCCCTCATTTTATAGAAGGAAATGACTTCTAGAGAGGGTAAACAACTTTCTCTAGGTCATCCAGATATTAAGTAATAGAATTGCAATTTGACCCTATGCCCTCTGACCCCAAATCCAGCTCCTTTTCACTAATATTACATCCCTCTTTCTGGACACTGTGTCTATTTATACAGTTTAAGATTCCATTAACTTTTGATTGGCACTTCCTATTATTGAGTTTGTACTGAGTTTGCAGTTCACTAAAAATCCTAAATCTTCTTCACATAAATTGCAGTCTGGCCATCGCTCTCCTCCATTGTACTAATGAAGTTGATTTTTTCAATCCATATATAGGATGTAATGCTAATCTCTACTGAATTACATCTTATTATAGTCAACACATCGTTGCAGCCTGTCATGATCTGTTTTGGATTCTATCATTCAGCCCCTTTGTTATATCCCTCCCAGCTTTTTGTCATCTTCAAATTTGCCATCCATTGCCTTTATCTAAATCACTGATCAAATTATTAAACAGGACCAATGACAGATTCTTGGGGCACTCCACTAGGAAATTCCCTCCCAGTGAATGTTGACTCGTTAATGACATTATGACTGTCTTCAACGATTTTGAAGGACTCTCATGCAGAATAGAGATTACACTTGTCCTTCTTGGCCCCAAGGAGAATTAGGAGCAATAGATGACAGTGGCTGGAAGATAATTTTCTGACTTGATATAAAGAAAAAAAAACCTAACTACGAAAATAGCTATGATTATTAAAACAAAACTAAAATTGGAATGAAATGTCTTAGTAGATAGTAGATTTTCACTCTCTAAAAGTCTTCAAGCAAAGACTTCATGACCACTTGTTTGAGATATTATTCCCTGTTCAGATATGTGTTGAACTAGCTAGAAGTCCTCTTCCTGTTCTGAGGGTCTGGTGATTTTGTGTCCCATTCCATAGGCTTGGGGCTGGCTCTTAACTTATCCATTCTTTTAGATAAGAATATATACTCCTTACATTTAGTTCATTAGGAAATATTCACCAGGTATGTGACACTAAGTTAGGTATTAAATTGGAAACTGCTTTAGGTAGTGAGATCAAGATTATTACTGATTTAGCCTTTTAAATAATGTTTTCCTTTCATTCAAGTTCATTTTGACTTGAACTAGTCCTTGCTAACCTCCTCTGCCTCTGACATCCAGGTGGCCAACTGTCAGAGTGAACTTGGGAGTAAGGGCATGGAAAGGTAAGGGTAAGGATAAATAAGAGATAAGAATTGTTAAGCCTGGAGAGAAATAGACTTGTGAGTCTATTTCTTGGCTGTCCCCTTGTCAAGTCAATTTAAGTTCCACACACATTTATTAAGCATTTACTGGCACTGTGCTAATTAGAGGATATAAAAGCAAAAATAGTCCCTGCCCTTAAGCATCTTACATTCTAAAGAGGAAGACAACAAGAAAACAATTAAATGCATGCAAGGTATTTGCAGAGTAGATGTTTTGTACAAGATGTTGTCACAGACGGGTTGATGATGCCTGATTTTCTATCTTTGACTAGAGGAAGAGAAAAAAATCTCCACATACAGAAGAAGGGATAGCTGAGGGCTGAAAATCCTTGACTGCATGGTGGCAAGGGGACAGACTTGTTAACTATTAGAAAGCCTCTTTTGTGATCCCACCCAGAAGCCTATCTTATCCTCGCCCTCATTTTGTTTTCCCAGTGGATATTCAGGCAGTAGGAATAGGAAATGAATGATGACTATGGGCATAGGATAGGGACAAGGTACATACAGACAAGACTTTCTTCATCAAAGTGACCTTTCAAACACAAAAAAACAAAAACCCCAAACCTTACAAACTCCAATAGCAGTGGAAGATGCTGGTTTTCACTTAACTTGCCATTTTTGTCCAGCAGATGGCGAAAATACCACTGGTGGTTCTTTTTGGAAATCCTTGGATTGCTTGACAAGGTAAGAGGTGTGGGTGACCAACTTTGGTTCCTTGGGCTGATGTGCAAAGTGACTGTTCTCAGCATGTGGGGTCACCTGCATCATCTTCAGCATCACCTGTTATTCCCAGACTTCTTCAGTACCGATGGTAGGTAAAGGCGTTCCTGTTACCATTACCCCAATCCTTCAGGGCAAAGTATTCATTATTGGAATGAAAACTTGTTCACATAGCAACAACAATAAAAAAAGAATAATTAGCATTTCTAATGGTCTTTAAAATTTCCAAAGTTCTTTACAAATATTATCGCATTCACTTCTCACAACGAAATTGGGAAGTAGGTGATATTATCTCCATTTTACAGATGCGAAAACTGACACATGCCAAAATTAAGAGACTTGCCCAAAGTCACTCAGCTAGTAAATGCCAGAGGGAGGATTTGGACTCAGGTCTTCCTAACTCCAGGTCAGTTGCTCTATCCCCTGTCCTACCTAGCTCCTCACATATGGACCAGGAAAATCTCTCTACATACTGCTGCTGTTACTAGACTGTGACTACATAAGAAACAGCTTTTTTCAACCAGCCCATCCAGTGACAAAGAAATAAACATTGTAGGATAGCAGAAAGAATTGCACACTTGGAGTCACAAGCCCTGGGCTCCAGTCCTGGCTTTGACGCGGTACCTGGAGGAAGCTAGGCGGCTCAGTGGATAGAACACTGGGTCTGGAGTCAGGAAGACCTGTTCAGACACTTAATAGCTGTGTGACCCTAGGTAAGTCACTTAACTTCTATTTGCCTTAGTCCACTAGAGAAGGAAAGACAAACAACTCCAGTATTCTTGTCAAGAAAACCCCACAGATAGTACGGTCCTTGGGGGTCATGAAGAGTTGGACATGACTGAACAATAGCTGATTGAACTTAGTCAAGGTTCTTAATGTCCCTGAGCCTCAGTTTCTTTATCTGTCAAATGAGGATATTAATACTTACACTGCCTGCCTCACTTGAGTTGTGGTAAGGAAAGAAAGCATTTGTAAAACCTCAAAGTACTATAAAAATGTGAGTAATTATTTTTAGACAAAAATGGCAGTCTTATTCTTTCCACCCAGCATGAAGTGGTATTTACCCTGGTTGGATTTATTGAATACATTTCAGATCTAATTAAAAGTGATATTATGTGGTAAGAGGTAATGATAATTTAAGGTTACGTCTATAGTTTTTTGTAATTTCTAAATTTCTTTTCTTACAAAAACTCGGCATGAATATAAACATCCCTATTCTCAGATGGGGAAATTGAAAAACATGGAGGTTTGATGCCTTGTCCACCATCACATAGATAAAACTGACAGAGCCTAGATTCTAACTTGGGTCTTCTTTTAAAGGTCATTCCCATATAACTGGCCTTATGATTCTCCTGAAGCCAGGGTCCTCAGTCCAGGGATTTGGACTGGATGACCTCTGGGTCCCTTTCAGCTCTAAGTCTATGATTCTATGATCAAACGATTTCTCCAGAGCTACATTTTAACTATGCTCTTTCTTAACTATTAACTATTTCTTCCCCCAAGGGCTCCCTCATTGGCCCCATACCCCATCCCCTTCCACTGATTCTTTGGAAGTTAAAACCTGAGAGGCCAGTTCAACGTGGGGTCCTATTCTACAGCCCAGTCTTTACTTGCCTTCTTCTGGACAGTAGAAGAGAAAGGCTGAATGAAAAATGATTGACTACAACACATTATAGAGCACTAGATTTGGGAAAACGAACAAACAAACATTTGTTAGAATCCAAGTTCAATTCTTAATATTATTTGACCTTTGGCATATCCAGGATGGGGAACTTGCAACCTTGAGGCCACATATAGCCATTGAGGTCCTCAAGGGTGGTCCTTTGACTGAATCCAAACTCCACAGAACAAAACTCCTTAATAAAAGGATTTGTTCTGTAAAACTTGGACTCAGGGCTATACTTGAGGACCTAGAAGGACACATGTGGCCATGAGGCTGCAGATTCTCCACCCTTGGTATCACTTAACTTCTTTAGGCTCCATTTTCCTTGTGTGTAGAATGGAAGAGCTAGATTCCAGCTCAAAATCATATATTTCTCCATAGTCTGATCATTCTATAATCCAGCAGTCCTCTCTGTAGGGTTTACAGAAGTCTTTTCTACAGCAGAGTGGGTTGAGAAGTGGACTATAGATGAGGTCCAGTTTTACTCAGTTCTCCCTGCCAAGAATATTAAAATGCCACCTCATATTGCCTTTGGGCTCCACTTCTGACTCTCTAAGTTTCACCATTATTTCCAAATTACCTTCTTACACTGGAAGATGCCTCTGCCCATTACCCATTCCTCCCATTGGTGAGTTCCTCCTTGAGCCTCCATTTTGAGGAAAGACTTAGGCCAGCCATCCTTCACTTTTCTTTGTGCTCTACATCTTACTCTCTAGACTTTATCACGATACCCCAGCAAAGGGACCCTCTCCTCCCACCTAGTCACCAATTATCAGCTCCCTTTTAATTGGTGCCAACTGAAGGCAGAAATAGGCCTCCTTTTGGCTTATATTTGCATTCCTAGCACATTCTTAGCACATTGTAAATGTTTAACAAATGCTTGTTGACTTATCCAGTCCCAACTCTGTCAGTAACTTGCTATATAACCCTGGGCAACTCACTAACTCTCTCTGGGCTTCAGATTCAAAGCATCATTGAATTGGAGAACATAGTGAGGTTATCTGGAGCAACCACAACCAAAATATTAATTTCGTTGGCGTTATCTTTTTCAAATTGTCCAGACATGAGGACTCACTACTTTTGGGTTCATCTCTAATTCTTTGGATGGTTTTCCTTATGTTGAGCCAAGTCTTCCCTTCTATATCTTTAGTGAATCAATCAACAAAAACCTCCTAACAAACACTAAGCACCTTCTATATGCCAGGCACTGTGCTAGGCACTCGGATATGAAAATAGAAGTTTGGTCTCTGACCTCAGGGAGCTTACAATTTAGAGCAGGTTAACTTGTGCATCTGTAGGGAAATATGTAAAATATTTAAAGATGTACATCTTATAGAAAGAAGCATAAAACAAATACAATATAATTTCAGAGGGAAGACACTTTCCCCAGCAGTTAGAAAAATCAATCAATAAAGGCTTCGTATAGAAAATGGTGCTTGAAGGAAACTAGGATTTCTGAGAGATGGAGGTGAGAACAGAATGTATTCCAGGCATGGTGGACAGTCAGTGCGAAGACAGGTGGGAGATTTGAGTGTGATGTATAAGTTTCATCAAGAAGGCCATTTTGGGTTAACCACAGAGTGTGTGAAGGGATGTCATATATTATAAGACTAGAAAATATGAGTTGTTGCCAAGTTGTGAAAGGTTCTAAAGCATTGTTTCCATAAACACTGATTCTCTAGGTTAAAAATGAAGCCACTGGAGTTTATTGAGTAGAAGAATGCCATATTAAGACATAGTTTAAGAAAATCACAATGGTAGCTGCATACTTGGAAGTGAGGTGAGACTAGAGTCAGGAAAACTAATTAGGAGCCTACTGAAATAGTATAGGCAAGAGATGATACAGGGCTAAAGTATGCTGGAGGTTGTTTGAGTAAAGATAAGAGGATGGATAGAAGAGATTTAGGTGGTTGAAAGGACAAGGTTTGGTAACTGACTGAAAATGTGGGGTAAGGGAGATTGAGGAATCTAGTATGACATGGAGGTTTTGGACGTGAGTGACTGGAAGGATGATGAAATACAGATATTTGGAAGAAAATTTGGCTTTGGAGAGAAAGATAATAAATTCTGTTTTGCACATGTTGAGTTTGAGATATCTCCAAAAAACCTAGTTCAAAATGTTGAATAGGAAAGTTGTTGATGAAGCCTGGATATAACGATCTAAGAGTCATCTGCAAAGGGAGGATAGTTATCATGGGAACTGATAAGATCTTTGAAAGAGAATATTGTATTTGTTCTTAATTCTCAAAGAGGACAATGACATCAAGATGATGACAGGACTTGCAGTTGACTTTGATTTGAGTGAGGGAGGGCTGTGCAAGGTCATCAACCTCACTTCCTTCTCCTGAGCCATCTGGGTCCAGTGGCCTGATGTTCATCAGGACGACTGGAGATGGCCCAGGATGCACTGGGAGACCCTGGTTCTTTCAGGCTAAAGTCTTATCACATTCTCACTTTGAGTGAGATACACTCATTCAGTTAAAAGAGAATATAGAGAAGAAAGTAAAGAGGACTCAGAATAGAACCTTAGATTCCTATGCCTGGAGACACAGACATAGTTAGAAGGTTTGATGAGAATGATAATCTGGCAAAAGAGACTGTAGGAAAGACAGTGCCAAAAAAAAGGAGGGGAGAAGAGAGTGCCCTGAAGGAAAGGGTGTTCAACATTGCAAAATTCCACAGAAACATGAAGAAGGATGAGGATTAAGAAAAAGTCATTATATAAGGCAATTAAAACACTATTGGAATTTTTGGAGTTTTAGCTAAGTGATAAAGTTGGAAGCCAGATAGAAAGAGAAATATAGACGTTTAGAGAGATAGACAGACAGAGAGACAGACAGACAGCTAGCTAGCTAGCTAGCTAGAATTCATTAAACACTTAATAGGCACTGCTCTAAGAGCTAAGGATACAAATACAAGAGAATCAAACAGTTCCTATAGTGGAGGAGTTTGCATTCAAATAGGGAAGCTGGTTGGGTTAGGATGCAGAATGGGGAGGAAGAGGAGGGCAGAAGGTAACTTTGTGCAATGTAATTGGTGAGGAGGTGGAGCAGGCCAGAGACTGAGTTATACTGGGAACTGGGAGTGAAGGTGGCAATAGGTTGAAAAGTGAGAAAAGGGGAAGATCTGCTTTCTGGGGCTAAGCAGAACAAGTTTTCAAATATTTGCAAATAACTATCACTCATTCAACAGAAATTCCTTAATTACTTTGGCACATTGATTTTTATTTCACAAAGCTTAACTTCTAATAAATGTGCAAAAATATTGGGAGCATCATGTTTCCAAGTCTTCACTTTTCCAGAAGAAATATTTAGTTCCTTCCCTTCATCTTATGACATGGTTTAAAATCTCCTCATTATCCTCAATGACTCTAACTTATCTTTCTTAACAATGTGACTAGAACTAGAACTAAAAACCAGAAAAAAAAGGGAAAAAAGTCACATGATAACTTTATTATATATTTAAAAGGAATAGCAAGTTGTCCATAATAGATTTGCAATTTCATGTGCAATCATTTTTTTTTCTATTCTACTGTTTATGGATATGCTTGTTTTGTTTTTTAAGTCCAGAATAAAATAAACAAATTTAAAAAAATAAAAGCAATGGTCCAGATGTATTCTGTTCAAAATGGAATACAGCAGCACAATCATGGCTGGTCCTTTAGAAACTTCCATTGCCCTAGTGTATCTGAAGGTTCACGTTTACCTGTTTGGCAGCTACATTGCACAGTGGACTCTCATTGAGTCTTACCATTTGTAAAGTGAGGTAGTTAGCCTTATCTAGCCACTGCCAAAGATCTCTTCTTGTGCTATATACAGGAGCGCTGTGAGGCTCAAAGACATAATGGATGCAAAACACTTGTCAAACCTTAAAATACTATGTCAATGCCAGTTATTGTTGTTTTTGTTATCACATATGTATTCTTCCTCAAATACAGACTTTCCTTCATTAGTAGGGGGCCGTAAATCCCTTTTCTCAACCCTCTATGATTGCTGAGATTCATCTCTAACTTGTCTTCAATTTTCCTTTCTGTCCAATGCTAGATCAGATCCATTCTCCCTATGACCTCGTTGTGGAGCACCCTCTCCTAGATGGCTTCAGTATTGCAGGCTTCCTTTTTGACCTCAGTTTCATCAAGATCTACTTGAAGAGCAAGCAGAAAGAGCTGAAGACTGATCATGGCTATCCAGAGAGGAGAGATGGTCATTGGCAAGGGGTATAGCATGGAATCTATGACTAAGAATCTCTAGGCATACGAGTCTATAAAGAGACTTCATAAGTATTATTCTTGAACAGGAGGACATTTCCTCAAATAAGGGGTAGTTTTTAAGTAGGGTTGTCCACTTTATGAAATTATGGATCAGATTTTATTTATATTCCCATATCTTCTCTCTTAGGGGGTCAATAAAATGATTCCAAAGAATGGGAGAGAAGAGGAGAAATTAGCCCCTTGGCCTTTAAACCTTTCCAGAGTAAAGTACTTCAAATTGAATTGTGTATCCTGGGAAATTTTTCATTCATTCAACAAATCCTTTATACACGCCTACTTTGTGCAAGCACTGTACTAGGTACTAGTGACTCAAAGAAAGCAAAAAGCAAAAACCAACCATTGCTTTCACATAATTTGCTTTCTATTGGAATGTTTGACCCCTAAAAAATATCAGCCTGGACTAGATTTCAAATATAGGAAAAGAGGATGGGTTGGGGAGGGATCTTCCTTATTTAACATTTTGGGGCATGTTTCTAATGAGCCTTTCAAGTGTCATTTTGTATTGTGGTTATTCTTGTCCATGCTATATACCCCTCGGAAACTGTACTCTCTGTGAGGGCAAAAACTGCTTTCCATTTAAAACATTATATCTCCTCCAAGACCAAACATGGGCATCTGAATATATTATGTCCTTAATAAATGCTTGTTCAAAAAAGTTACATTGTATTGAATTGAATTGGGATCAGCTGCGATAGAAATCCTTTCAAACTGAGAATGTTCAAGGGTTTATGGGTGTTTCTATGTGAATTAATGTGTGGGGGTGGGGGTGGAAGGGAGGGTATTTCTACACACATTTCTACAAATGTTCCTCTCTAATTTTGCTATGTGGGATAGAATGCTGGATTTAGAGTCAGGAATACTTGAGTTCAAATAATACTTTCATTGGTGTGTCCATTGGCAAGTCAGTTAATCTCTCTAAATGTCAGTTACTCTATTTGTAGAATGAGGATAATAATACTATAAAAGCAAGGACTCCAGCATACACAGGAGGGCCTGCTGAACAGGTTCTTAGATCTACTTTTCTGAAAGGAAAACAGCTTTTGAAGGATCAATAATCACTTTAATCGAGTACACATATCATTCACTTAGTTCAGGGGGAAAAAGACAACACCCTGAACTTCAGAGAAAAATACAAATGACAGGACTTCCAACTCTCTGACCATAAGCAATACATACATATTTACCAGAGAGAGAAGCACCAACATCGGGGTTTTCAAACCAGGGGGGCTTCCTTCACAGCTTCCCAGAGTTTTGTCTGGCCAAACAAACCCCTCCAATGAGTAAGCCCCCAAATAAAACCTCACTGCAGAGTATGTATACACTTTTCAGAGCCAGAGGGCAGGACCCTCTGACCCAGTGCCTCAATAGAAATTAACATAAGGTATTGACACCTATTAATGTGTGAAGATCTTTAACTCTTCCCCCTCCCCCATTAACCCGAAATTACAATTACAAGTACTCATATTCCTTAGTCATCAAACTCCCAACATTTGATTTTGAAAATGAATGGGAAATCATCTGTGAATATTTTTGTGATTCTCAGATCTGGTGGGTCAGTTAAAATGTGATAAGTAACTCATATTTCCCTTTGGTTTTTTCAAGATGAATTTCCATATTAACATTACCTCAATATTCAGGAAAATAAAAGTGCTATTACAGATTAGGAAAGGCTATTTAGGGTCTATTTAGCTTGGCAATTAACTCAAGGCTGGTAATTAACTCAAGGCCAAGCAGGGCCATATCCTGTGGACAAACAGTTCAGGGTGAATTTCCTCCAGATTATACAGGATATGAACACAGCCCCCGATTTTCTCTGTACTCCCCCATTTCAGTGCCTGGGCAGACTTGCTTGTATTAAGACAGTGCCTAAGAAAAGGCTGTCAAACTCCTTGGAGACACATAGAACGTGCAACCTGTCCATGTGCTCTTTAAGCTAAGATTGGGGAAGAATTAGTCATTCGCAAGTTAAGGGCTAGCATTAACCCAAGTGTTTGTGGCAATCTTCTTTTATTAGTGAAAAAAAATCCACACAAAAAGGAAAAGACTTTTCTAGGGCTATATCATATAATAAAAGTGATAATGATAGTTCATACTAGTGTAGCACTTTGTGACCCCTTCTTTCACTGTAACTCAGTGAGGTAGATGATGCAAGCATTATTATAGTGATTTTACAGATGAAGATAAAAAATCAATGAAGTTAATTAAAGTTTTTTAATTGGTCTACATGGTAGAGACAACTCAAAAGTAAAGCATCTGATTCTAAATCCAATGGTTTTTTGTATATCATGCTGCTTCTCCATGGCACAAAATATTCTCCCTTATTGCAAAACCTCAGAGTGGAAGGAACTTCAGAGGTCACTTAGTCCAACTCATACCTGAGGATGATTTCTTCATTGGCATCTCTGATAAGCAATTGTGATAGAACTAATATGTACCAAAATTTTTTCCATGTCTCTTCCTCTTCCCTCCTCCAAGAGATTCACTTTCTTTAAAGGCAACAAAATTGTCCCTGAGACCTGATTGGTCTCTTATTGCACCTTGATGAATCTTCCTAGTCATCTAAGGGCAGCAGAGCATGGTTCACATATACTACTGGTGCTGTCTGGTGAAAGCTCCAAACTCTCCACTAAGGCCTAGTTATTAACAAGCTGACAGTAATATCCACCAAATTCTGACATGTAATGTTAGGCTGCCTTGCCTTTCAGCCCTGCACCAGCCTGAATGCTTGCTTCTCCACTAAGATGATCTAATAACATGATTCTCATCTTTAGTCTTAATTATATTTCAGACCTATAGTGAGTCTGTCACAGGAATTATCCAAGCTTCCCACAAGACTTCCCCAGGAAAACATGATTCTATACCCAGAAGGTTGCCAGTTGCATTTATCATATCCCTTTATAGGAATATTCCTAACCTTAGTTATTCCACAGGCAATGCTTTCCTCACTAAGTCCAGGAGTAAGGAGTCAACTGAAATCCAATTCCCAAGGGCGGCTTCTCTTTTAATATATGATAGCTAGTTTTCATTCTTCAAACAAGTGGCATTTCCCTGATCGACACAAGGGGTGTAGTTCTCAACACATTCACAGGCAGGTGTCCCATTACTGATAAAGAGAATAGACTTCTGAATGTCTGACAGGTAAGACTACCTCTCTTGACACGGAGATATTGTTTCTGTCTCACCTGAAGATGAGATGTGTGCCTGATAATAATCTAGACTCAATTTAATTTGTATTTGAGTCTAAGGATGCCTCTCCATTCCCTTGCTAAATTTCCCAGTTTTGCTCATAAAGGGTGTAAACTCCCTGCAGAACCCTTTTATCTCAAAGGAGGATTTACAAGTCAGTCCTAAGATCTTATCTCCTAATGTAAATGTACCGGCAATTTTTGAGTGATCAAATAGATCCAGCAATCTCAGAGAATCTCTTGAGTTGTTTGTCTTGTCCTAATTTTGGTAGGAAGCATTTCCCCAACTCCTGTACCATTTTTTTTTGAACATTCTCATAATGTCATGATATTTAAACTCAGAGTTTACGTCTATTATCACAAGACCACTATGAATTCCTATACTCTTGGCATGATAATACATATCATCTGCCATAGTATATGCATTTTAAATCGATTGATAATGATAGTACTTAAGAAATAGTCATCACTCTAAATTTTAATCACTTAGCATATATACAATATCATCTGGGCGTTTTCTCTGGGTTTCTCCCACGCCTCAATGCTTTTCCTCTTCAATTCTGCCAAGTGACTTCTTTTACATGCCAACTAAATGCCCATATTTTATAGGAAGGCTTTCCCAACTCCTCTTAACTCTAGTACCTTCTCTCTGTTATTTCCTATTTATCCTGTATATAGGTTGTTTGTATGTATTTGTTTGCATGTTAGGTTGTGAGCTCCTTAGGGATTGTCTTTTGCTTTTTCTTGCATTGCCAGAGTTTAGCACAGGGCTGGTTACACAGTAGGTACTTAATAATTGTTTACTGATTGAGAGATTGATTGAAGCAATGCATACTTAGCATATGACCAGAAATAGGTATGTAATTAGTAGCAGTTTACGTAGAGGTAAACCATGGCATTCAGATTAGAATTACAGGTATAGACATATAGTTTCAGTAAACGCATATTTACTGTAATACGAGTAGCACTGAAAATCAGGCTTTTATATTCATCACAGATATTCAGCAGATTGAATATGATAAGAGTGAAATACCCATAGAGAACTGAGGGGAAAATGGAAGCCACAAATAAAACCACAACAAAAGAAAGTTAAAAATAGAAGCAGATTTTTAAAAAAAATCAAGCTGTAAAAGAAAGTGAAGGAATAAAAGTGTTTTTAGAATTGTGTACCAAAATGATAAAAAACATTCTTCACAAAAATAGTAGAAGTCAAGCTAAATTCAGCCTAAAATTCAGAAGCATCAAGAGGAAAATGAATTAAAAGAAATAACTTAATGTAGTTTTCAGAATGAGAGTATCTCCAGTGTTTTTTGTAGTGATTCAAGATCTGTTTAAAAAAAATAAATGGAGAAAATAGATTATTGTTCAAAATCTCTAAAGGAGAGAAAAGAAAAATTTAAAAAAAATCTTTAAACAAGCTTCAGTGACATTGATATTTGTTTACAAGCTAAGTGAACAATTAATTAGGCAGAGTTGTTAGTCTCTTTCCTCTCTTTCCTCCCCACCTTTCCCCACCCACCCCACTTTTTTGTGTGTAGGGCTACTCCTCCCCCAGGATGTAACTTTTTCTCCAACTACTTCTTCCCTCTGGGGAGTGATTTGCTTTCAAAACATGTTATGGGTAATGGTGGATGCCTGATTCAATTCCAACCTTTTAGTTTTCTGAATTATGGCTGATTTGTTCTGGATACCCAGTGAAACCCTAGTGAATGTAGCCGTATACATACATACATACACACATATGTATATATATATATGTATATATACGTATGTGTGTATGTGTACTGTATACATATATAACATATGCATCTTTGGTTCTATGAAGCTGTAAAATGAAATCAATAACTCCTTCCTTTGGATCAGAGCCCCCAGCTACAATCTCACTCTCACAAATCTCACAGTTTTAAGTCTCTCTCCTCTCCCTAGCCATATCCAAACAATGCTGAATTCAAACAATAACATACGCAGCTAAATTCAGTGGGTTGGCAGCTTTACCACAATAATTAACTTGAGAAACAAAGCAAACTTTTAAATACATAAGGGAAATATTCTCCATGCCCTAAGAGATGCATCAGGCTCAAAGGGAATACCCTTCTCACTTAGGACAGAGAGGGAAAAGAGATGGGAAATGAAATCACCAGCCTTGGTCTCCAGTTGGATCACTTATAGTAATATATAGATCTTACCCTGGACATGGGCTTGGCATACATCTTCTATATCTTGGGAATTCTGGTAGCTTTTGGCTTTCCATCAGGTCCTCATAGTGGTAGCTCTTCCATTTCTGCCTCCCTGACCTCCACTCTTCTTCCTCTTGTTATTCCCATTATCACCTTCCCTCACAAGGTCAAGATGCTGGGGAATTCTTATCTGAACCTGCAGGCATCCATCTCCAATGACCTGATCTCACTAGTGACATCTACAAGAAATATGGTCAAGATTTTCATATTATGTATTTGTTTATCTGTCCTCCCTTCTGCCCCCAAACCACCAACTGTCAGCTCCCTGAAAGAAGGGACTGTTTCCATACTTTTTTTCCCTTTTTTTTTTGGTTTGGTTTTTGTATCACCCCTAACTAGCAGACTCCTTGGTACCTAGGAATGCTTAAAGATGTCAATTAAATGAATGAATTCATACCTTAGTGCAAATTAGTTCAGTCAGGTATCTATACCTTTCAAGTAGCTAATTGAAACAAAGCTTCCAAAGTTGGGAGAATGAGTCTTGAGCAGTCAGAGTGAAGCCTAAAATCACTTAGATGACAATAAGAACCAGGAAAAGGGACCCAGAAAGGAAAGTGAGATGAAAGTCTCCTCTGCAATTTTGGTTATGATTTGTGACTTGATCAGAAACCTTAAAAGATGAATTTATACCTACCATAGAAAATATTCAGAGAAAGTTCTTTGTAAACCTATACATGACTTAATATATAATTTTTATTTTATTCTTTTGGTCTAGATTTGCAATTTCTTTTGTGTAAAGCAGAAGTGTCAAACTCTGTCCATCTGTTATCCAAAAAACTCATGAGTGAGCTGAACCAAATTAAAATATAATTGGGAAATGTTTAACAAAATAAAATAATATTATAAGGCAACCTAGATAATATTGGTCTCAATCTTGTGGTCTCCAAGGAGCTATTTTATTTAGTGTAACACCCCTGGTGTAAATTACAGACTATGGGGAAGGAAATTTTCTCTTCCAAAGTGGATCTGCAATTGCTTTGTAATTTATAGTTCTAGAAAGTTGATTGGCTACTGAGAAATTAAGTGAATTGGTACAGGGTCTCAAAACCAGCACTACATACCAGAAAGCGGACTTGAACCCTGGTATTTTTTGAGACCGAGGTCAGCTCTACTGCTGCTAAATAATGCTGCCTCTTGTCAGGTAGACACAAATGATTATCCTTTCTGGTTGAAAATGAACTACAATGACTAGGAATTCTAATCCAGCAGAATAACTACTTTGTAATCCACGCTTCCATTCATTCCTGAACATCATAGTATTACTCTGTGGATAGGAGCCCAAGACCAATACATACAGGTACACACACCCTCAACAAATTGGCGTTTGATATTCCCTTGGTATAGTAGGAATAATAAAGTCCCACTGAGAATAGCCAACCAATTCACCAGATCAGCAGGGGAGCATCTGCCAGTCCCCGCCAATCCCTCTTTGTTGGTGGAGACAAAAGCTCTGAGGCTGGCGAGGGAAATTAAACGGGTGGTGGCTGAATTCCAGATGAACCTGTGGAAGTCGTTGTCATGATCCTCAAATATTGTAGCAGCAACAGCCTGCTAAAAATAAGGAAGTTTTTATCCAGGATTAATCAAAATCTGTAGAGTTGGGGTGGGGGAGGGGAGAGGAGGACAGACATTAAAATAGCTCCAAATGAATACTATGTAATTTCAGTCTGTAGATGATGCTTGCTGCAAGGTTGGTAATTCTGCAGAGATAATTGCCATTCCCCAGATTACTGTCTTTATTGAGAGAAAGAAATGATTGCCGTGTGCAAGAAATCATGCTGTCTTATTCTTCAAGAGAAATGTCAGTGATTAATGAGAGATCAGGTTTTAAAACACCAGACTCTGAGGGTTCAGGAGGACTCACTGTTAAGGTGGTTTAGCATCAGAGCAGGGGCATGCTGATAAAGGCTTAATTACGGGACCCCCCCACCCCATCCTTATCCCCCCCAAAAATCCAAAAGAACAGTTGGACACATTTCAAGTTTAATTTTTATTAACGTTCTCTACATCAGTTTCTTAAATCTAGACAGTCAGCAAAACAGTAAATACAGCCTTGTTCTGAAGTGTTTTCTGGTGTAAATGCTCACACTGATGATTTAACAGTAGCTCTCTAAGAAAGCTGATATGAGGGGGCTCCAGCACATCCCCTGTATCAGAGGCAGCTAGTTGGTGCAGTGGACAGAATACAGAGCCTCGAGTCAGGAAGATCTGAGTTCAAATTTGGTCTCAGACACTTACCTGTGTCTTTGTGTGACCCTGGGCAAGTCACTTAACTCTGTTTGCTTCAGTTTCCTCATCTGTAAAATAAGCTGGAGAAGGAAATGGGAAACCATTCTAGTATCCTTGCCAAGAAAAACCCCAATGGGGTCATGAAGACTGAGACAGGACTGAAAAACTACTCAACAGCAACAGTATAATTATTCAGTGAAGGAGGTAGAAAATACCCCTTTCTTAGATGTAAAGACTAAGGACAGATTAGGGCTAAGGGGAGTAAGAGTTACTGTGAGGCAAATATGGCACCATAGAAAGAGCATTGCATTTGGATTCTGAGAAACTACAATCCTGTCTCTTGTCATTTATCACCTCTCTGAGCCTCATTTTCTTTATCTTTAAAATGAGTGGGTTGGACTAGATTGTTTCTAACGTCTCTTCCTTTCCAGTTTTAAATCTATGATCCTATGACATGTTTTGCAGCCCCTGCCCCCCTTCCCTAATAATAACCCAAATTTATGTAACACTGAACAGCTTTAGAGCACTTAGATCAAAACAATCCTCTGAGATAGTTAATGAATATATTATTATTATTATAAGTATAGAGATATCATTGGTTTAATATTGCAACTTGAATATTTTAGGGCACTAAAGTGTGTTTTGAGGATGCTGACTTATTCAGATTCATGAAAATATTCACTTGATTTAGTACAGCCCTTTTCTCAGAAATCCATTTATCAGAGTCCTTTACCTTCAAAGATTTACCTTCAAAGATTCACAGATACCTTAGATGTGATGGTCATATAGAAGTCATCTCTCTTTTCTCTCTGGCTCTAGGTATGGTCGTGATTAAACTATCTGGATTGATGAGTGTCATTTCTGTTCTTCTAGAATCATTGTGGGGGTGAATATAGTATAATCACCCTTCCCAAATGTTCCATTGTTAAGTAATGTCTTGGCCAGATCACAATAGATCAAGTGAGAAGAGGAGGACTTGGGGCTTTCTCTAGAAGAAGATACTGAAAAAGCCTTCCTAAATTATTCACTTTACATATTCTCTGTATCTGGTACCATCAATTTCTCAATTATCTGGATATGTGTCATAACCTCCAAACTGGTCTCTCTGTTTCCAGCCTCTACCTCTTGAATTATAGCATGGCTGACATTTTCCTAATGAAGATGACTTGCTTTTCATTCAATCCCTCTGCTTCAAAACCTTCAGGGGTTCCACATTGTCTACTGAATAAAGTTAGGTATATACGTGTTTTCCTGACCCTCATGTTCCTCTAATAATTTGACTTTAACATATCTTTCCAATCTTAACTCATACTACCCCACTTCAAGGAATCATAACAGCTTTCACTTATGCAATACTATGTGATTTCCAAAGCATTTTACTTAGAGCAGCTTAGACAAAGAAGTTGTTAACAATATTGTTATCCTCATCCTACCAATGAGTCAACGGAGGTGCTGAGAGCCACCCTGAGTTGACCCAGAACTCAAACACAGGTCTGTGACATCCATATCCAGGCTTCAGATAAACTACCACTTAGTATCCCCCATCGTCATCTTGTCCTTGCCTGTCTTCACCACTGTAGCTAATAAAGGTCTGTATCGCCAAACTTCTAAAAGCACTTTAGACTTTTCTGTTGCTCTTATGATATTCTGCCTTATATCCTTCTTGTTTGTATGTTATAAGCCCTAAATCCTTCCTCCCTCAATGCCCATCTGGTGCTGGCTCAGCCCCATCCTCACCCTCAGGTGGGGAAGGGGAATTTATATTTTCAACTTCTCTTATGTATTAATGGGGGACTGGCCAATAAGTCCAAACCTTAAGAGCCTGCACAGAGTGCCTCAGTATCCTCTGCAGATGTAATGCCTTCCTTTGGAGAGACTGGGGAATTGATTTCTTGAAGAATCATGATGACATTTAACGAAGGTACCTTGGAAAGACTCTGGAGCATCCATAGACATTGTGTAACTGGTACTCTGGATAGGAGTTGGAGTTAATGGCATTAAATAAGAGAACCCCTAACTCCTCAGGGGTATTCATAGAACCCAGAAGGGGAGATGTAGCAACCTGGATCTGGCACAGTGAACACAGAGAGATATGTTTACTATGCTTATATTGTCATTATTATATTGTAAGCTCCTAAATGATAGATATCAGGTCTTATTTCATCTTTATAACCCTAGGACTTAACATAATGCACTTAAGATCCCATTCCTAATAAGCTGGCAAATACCCAAATAGAAAACCATTGAAAGTAAAATATTATAATTTTTATCTCTAAGTCCCCAGAACAGAGACTCAGAAAACAAATAAAAAGGAAGGAAGAAAGGAGGAAGGAAGGAAGAAGGAAGAAAGGAGGGAAGGAAAGAGGGGTAGAAAGAAGGAAGGAAGAAGGGAGGGAGAGCAGGAGAGAGGGAGGAATAAAAGGAGAGAAAGATATAAGAAGGAAGAGAGAAAGGAAAGACCATAGGGAAGGAAGGAGACTAAAGTAAAATAGAGGCCAATGACAAACAGAGCTATGCTTTATTATTTCAAAAACTGTGAGTTCTCAAGAATAGGAAATAGAATATTGAAGTCTCAAGAGAAACAGGGACAGAGAGGAAAGGAGAGAGAAAGAGAGAGAGAGAGAGAGAGAGAGAGAGAGAGAGAGAGAGAGAGAGAGAGAGAGAGAGAGAGAGCTAGTTCACAAATAGTCATACTTGAATTTGTCTTCAAGTTGACACTGAACTTTTGAAGGCAACACCAACACAGTACAAATACCAATAAGTCCTATCAGTTAGAACAGTTTTGGCGATGCTCCAGGACTTTATGAATTGTTATTTATCCAGGACCAGTCTAACAAAACTCAGAAAGGTTCTTCACCAAATGAGGACATTTTAAACCTTTTCTTAGCCACAACAACTCATGAAGACCTTCTTGAGGTTCAGTCTTTATGGTTATTGGGCTACTCATAAAATCAGAGAATTTTTGGAGTCCTGAAGAAAGAAAAGACATGGGAAAGCAAGGAAAACCACAAAAAAACCAAATCTCCTGGGTACTATGTTTTAGTTTCAATTTGAAACTATCACTGTCTAAAAAGAGAATATGGGAGCGAAAATGCACAACTTCTCTTAAAATCAGCACCTGCCCCCTCAGGCTCACTCAATCCAGCTTAGCATTTCTAACCTAAAGGATGGCAACTATAAATATACTGAAGTCATTAATGAATACTTCTGAATTGGATCTGGGGAGGGAGAGAAAGGAAAAGCCCAGTTCCAGATGTGAGGCTTGATTTGTGAATGGCCTAAAACAGACCTTTAATCCAGGAAAATTAATCCTCCTGAACAGGAAATAAAAGGATCTGCCCTGAGGTCTCTCTGAAGAACCAGTTCTCTCATCCCCTTTTGATCCTCATCCTTTTCTTCTTTTTCTCTTCTTTCTTTTCCTTCTCTTCCTCCTCTCCTTCTTTCTCCTTTTCTTTTCTTTACCTTCTTCTCAGTCACACTTTTTTGCCTTTATCTTGCTGTTTCCTCTGTTTTCATCAAACCACAGTGAGAAAGAAAGATCATTTCCAGATTTTACTTCCTGAATAACGAATTAAGGGGAAAATTAGAAGGGAAGGGGAAATGAAGAAAAAAAGTTACTCTTTTAAAAACATTGAAATATTTTATGGAGTTTTTTATTGAATTTTTTTTGGACAGAAAACTAAGCTGGATACATCTGGGATGAGGGGCTTAGAAGAGAGAAAACTTCACCTTTTTTAGATAAGTAATGTAGTAATCATAGTTTTATGATTATAATAGTATATGATCTTAATGCTAATGCATTCTTAGATGATATATTTCTTGATAATCATAACTGAATTGGTAGGTGACTGGAAGTCCCAGGTTTTACAGGGCCTATTGATAAAGAGCCTTTATTTTTTTAAAGGAAATTTTTTTAAGTTAAATTTTGCATAGAATGCTTCCTCTCTGACTCTGTCTAACCCTGCCCTATGCTCCCATCTGAGCCCTCTCCATCTTTCCACTGCATGGTGGGGGAATATTGTGAAAGTACAATCTTTCTCAAACCTAGGATCACTGGAACACTCTGAGAATCATGGAGAGGTCAAAGAATTTTAGAACTGGAAGGTACCATGGAGGTCATCTAGTGCAATCCCCTGCCTTTTTTCTTCCCATAACTCAAATGAAGAAATTGAGACCCAAAGACCCAAAGTAACTTAAGTCACTTAAATAGTGGAATTGGGATCTGAATTGAAGGCAGTTTAATTCAACAAACATTTATTGAGTTCCACTGTTAGTTTCTGGGGATACAAATACAGCTATCCCTTCCATATTGTAGGGGTTAGGGGGTATGGTGCCCCCATGATCTGGAAAATCCATGTAAAATTTTTTGACTCTTTCTTCATACCAGAGAAGAAGTCCGAATTTTTTATTTTTCTTTTATGCAGGTTTACAGTACCTTATTGTAAAATTTGGGTTGATATTATACAATGTTATCCATATATTTTATGCATTTCTGAGTTTCTCATTTTTTTCTGTGTCATCTGCTGCCTTTGTGTATTGTCTGTGGCTTCTGCAAAACTTCTCTCAAATCCCCATTTAATTTCTTATGCCCAAGATATGCCAAAATAGTTATGGGGAAAATTGTGATGTGGAAGGGATAACTATACAAAAATCAAGCATATCTTTCAAGAAGCTTTTGTTATACAAGGCAAATACACATATGTTTATGCAGGCATTTATGTAGATAAACATTGTACATGTAACATATAACATGTTAACATATATTCTATTATAGAAATATATAATATATTGCATCATATTAACATATAATATATCATTATATTAATATATGCACATGTGTATATATGGACTAAGTACAAAGTAAGTTCTGGGGTGAATAACACTAGCAACTGGAAATATCAGGAAAGTCCTTCCGGATGAGGTTGCAAGTGAGCCATGCTTTGTAATGAACCAGGGATTCTATGAGGTAGAGGAAAAAAGGCAGACATTCCCAGACAGGAGAGACTGCTGAAATCTCTTAAGCTGAAATTCTATATCACCAACTGCTTCCTGGACACCTCTCCTTGGGTGACTTCTCCCTCCAAGATCATGCTGACCTAGGCAGCTTTGTGTTCCTCATGGAGCTGACACATTAGCAACACTGGAGAAGGTGGCAGGTTTGTCACCGTCAGGGTAAGTTAAGGCCTTGAATCACCACTCTGGCATTCCCATTGTCCACAACCACACTGTTTCAGGGCAGCTCTATGTTTCTCAATCTCTTGTGACTGTTTCCATTTTAGATATTTGATTATTCAGGTTAATGGATTAGTGGTGAGCTACAGGACAAGTTGAAGTACATGAAATAGAATAGACCAGGGATGGGGAACCTGTGGCCCCGAGGCCACATCAAGTATGGCCCTTTGATTGTATCCAAACTTCATAGAACAATTTCCCTTAATAAAAGGATTTATTCTGTAGAAATTGGATTCAGTCAAAAGACTGCACTCAAAGACCTAGAAGGCCTTATATGGTCTCAAGATTACAGGTTCTCCACCCCTGGATTAGATCTAAGGCTTGACAAGAAAGAAGAAATTAACCAGTTATGGAGGAATTGAACCTTGGGGACAAGATTTTAAGGAATAAGTAGCATAGCAGTGCAACGCTTGTGAAACTTTTCAATATAGCAGAGAAAGACACAGGCAGCAAGATGAAGAGAGTGAAAAATTGAACAAGACATCCACTTGCAAAGGCTTGTTGAAGCATCTTTCATTTGGGTGATCCTTCTCCAACCCCTTCATGGTCAATCTCTTCAGCTTAAGTGTTAGGAAAGTCAATTTTAGAGAAAAAGGAAAAGTGTTGAAGAGGGAAACTGATAAAGGTAGAGAAAAGACCCAACTATGATAACCTCTCAGGGTACGTCTGCATGAGTATCTTAGAAAGCAAGAGAATATAGAGCTCTGGAGAATATGTTGTTCATCCTTTGTTTTCAAAGAGGACCAATGATATCATGGTAGATGTCGTAACTTGCAGCTAAATTGGATTTAAGTGGGGCAGAGTGGTACAAAGTCATCAGCCTCACTCTCTCTTCTAGTCATCAAAGTCCATTGGTAAAACAAAAGTCGAGATGACTGGCAATGGTCCAGGATGCAGTGGAGGACCTTGGAGTCTTCAAAGTCTAAGGGCTCTGCAGTGCCTGCATCAGCCACCTTTAAATGTCTATTCTTCTTTTCCAATTTCCCATAATTTCAGTGTAGCAGGGCTGAATTTGAAAGCACATTCAATTCTACTCAATATGAGATCTGTGTCTTAAAGAAATGCCATTTGGTGAAATGTCACTAGAAGAAATTATATTTTACACACAGATATTTGCCAACTGTTAAAGTGGGGATAGAATGAAAATAAAAATTTAAAAAATCCAACATTGTTGTTCTCATCAACAAAATTATTCTCATCTGCCCATTCTACTAGGGAAAGTCTGCACGTACTTGTCATAGACACCCCCTAACTCACCAAAGGGTTTGAGTCCTGGTGGTTACCCTCAAACTAATTTAGCCCATCTGCTGAGATGGTTTACCAGGGTGTGCTGCTGCCCATGCTATAGCTTCTTGGAGTGACATGTGAGACTTGGGTGAAGGTGGACACAAAAGTGCATAAGCAGTTCTGAAAAGGAATCAGCAAGTCATCACACTAGCACCAGAGGTGTTAGCCCTCCTTGAACACCTCATACATCCTTCTAGAGAACAGAATAGGATAAAAGACTGATATAGAGGCATGATGATCCTAGGCTTTCTGAAAGGAAAAGATCATCAATAAAAGAAGCGTATTTATATCAAAAACATTATAAAAAATCAAAAGAGTAATTGATAAAAACAGATAACTGCTGACAAAGGAGAAATGAATATTTAAAGACAACAGCAATCTCTTCACATAACTCACGAGAAAGGAAATTGGCAAAATTCTCTCCCAAAAGGTGAAGATACTTCAATAAATTCTGTAAGCCCCCCTGAAATGACAACAGAATGATTCTAAGAACATCCAGCACGGTTCAGAAGGAAGGAAAGATAGAAACAGGCACTGGACTAGGCAGTGTGTTAAGAATTTTACATTATCTCATTTTGTCCTTACAACAAGTCTATTTTATCCTCATTTTACTGTTGAGAAAAATGAGGCAGGCAGAGGTTAAGTGACCTGCCCAGATTCACACAGCTAATAAGTGTCTAAGGCAGGATTTGAACTCATGTCATGAACTCAGGTGTCCACTCTATCTACTGTGCTATCTAGCCAGGAGCTTAAAGGAGAAATTAAATGAAAAGATTTTTTGAAGCCCAGAAATTAGAATTGTAAGAGAGGAAATCAGCAAAAGAAGAAAGTAGACAATTTAGAACAAAAAGGAACAAAAGACAGAGACACTCTCTGTAATAGAAGACAAGAAAACTGAAGTGAAAAAAGGCAGAAGCCCAAGGAAAAATAATGTGATCATTTTTTTCAAAGTAAGGTCAGAAACACACAGAAGAGTTCTACAAAGTAAGAATTTTATCTTGAACTTGAAGTTAAGATGTGAAGAAATAATCTAAGAATAATAAATCTTCAAAGGCATAATAATATGAAAAAAATCTGAAGATCTTCCTAGAAATCACACAGAAAAATTGCCCAGAAATGTTAATATATATACAAATATATATGTATATATAGCTACATATGTGTATATAACAATATGTATGTGTGCATATATACATATATCTATGCTTCTCTGTGTGTATGTATGTATCTATCTCTATGTATCTATGTATCTATGTATCTATCTGAACTGTCCATTCAAAATGTAAGGATACTGGATTTCAATTTGGATTTATGTAAGAAGAGTTTCTAAACTTCCATACTTTTTAACCCTATAATTCTACATCTGGATTTCTCCCTCCAAGGACTTCAGAAACAGATTCAAAAGCCCAATATATACCAAAATATTCACAGCACTTTTTGGGTGACAAAGAACTGGGGAAAAAAGTGGGCACATATTGACTATGGAATAGTACAGAATGGAATTTGTAATGGAATATTATTCTGTTATAATAAATGATGAATATGAGGAATTCAGGAAAATATGGAAAGATTTGTGTGAACTGATGCTGCATGAAATAAGCAAAAGATACAAATAGTGACTACAAAAATGCAAATGAAAGATCACTAAGGGCATCTCAAATGTTTAGCAACTGAAAAGGCAGTGACTCTCTGAGAGAGCCACTGATGACATGAGCTCCAGTCCCCAGGAAAGAGAGATATGGGGGTGGGGTGGGGACAGAATACTGGATACCTCATCAGAAGGAGTTACTATATTGGATTCTTTTGCTTAATTGTTTGCCCCCAAAGGGCAAAACTCATTGACCCAAAAGAGGATTAGATCTAGAGGTGGCAGAAGGAGGAATGTGATGTAAAGGGAAAGTCCAGCAATAAAACACACAAACACACATATATCTATATACCTCCATAGATACCTGTGTGAGCCACATGAGAGCTCTCTCTCCATCCTTTTTTGTCCTTGTTCAGTTGTTTCAGTCATGTCCAACTTTGGTGACCCCATTTGGGGTTTTCTTGGCAAAAGTACTGGAGTAGTTTACTATTTCCTTCTCAATTCATTTTACAGATGAAGAAACTGAGGCAAACAGGATTAAGTGAATTACCCAGGATCACACAGCTAGTAAGTATCTGAGGCCAGATTTGAATTCAGGAAGATAAGTCTTCCTGATTCCACGCTCAGGAATAAACAAACACACACGTGTATATATTTATATATGTATACATACATACATACATACATGTTTGCATGCATATGCATGTATATATAGATACATAATATACACACATACGTATGTATATGAACAACAATTTAAAAAACAACAACACCTTAACAAACCAATGAAGAGACTTTTTCCATCTTTCTTATACTTACAGGTCAGAAATTGTGTGCTGTCTAACCAAACTTCAACTCTAATGAGAATCCACATTCCCAATACATTTCTTCCCTAAAAGTAGCAATAGATGTACTTCCCTTAGACTCATTCAGGCAGCCCCAGGTAGGCAGAATCAAGGAAACTCTTTGAATAACTGCACAACTCTCCACTCTGAAGACCAAATCTCACCAGAATAGGAAAGAGGAGGAGAGGAGGAGAGATCCCAAGAAGGATTGAAAATTCCTGATAAAAGATGATTACTTCCTTTGAATATTTTACAGTTCAGAGTAGTTGGTACCAGGTTAATCTGCATTTGGAAATAGGGTTTCTTTATAAGTGGTGAGTAAGTGAACCTAGTTTCCATTTCTGATCAACAAGGAAAAATTGGTGAAGTATATGATAGAAACATTGTAGGGAAGAAAGCATTCCATATTAACATTTATGATAAAGAGAAGAAAGTCAAGAATACTCTGACATTAGCCTTAAATCTATGGAGAGTAGATATCAAAATGTTCAAAAAAAGAACAGATAGAATTTGGTGACATGTGTGGTGTTGGTCCTTTGTTGCCGTAGAAGACCATGTCATCAGTGAAGTAATGGCGTGACTTGTACTTGACTTTGTTTTGAGTGAAAGAGGACTGTGCAGATCACCAGCCTCACTTCTTCTCCAGAGACATCTGAATCCAGTGACCAGATATTCATCAGGATGACTGGAGATGACCCAGGATGAGGCAATTGGGGTTAAGTGACTTGCCCAAGGTCACATAGCTAGTGAGTGTCAAGTGTCTGAGGTGAGATTTGAACTCAGGTCCTCCTGACTCCTGCACTGGTGTTCTATCCACTGAATCACCTAGCTGCCCCTAGAATTTAGTGACCTAAGATTTTACTGGGAAGTAAGTAGGGAAGTAAGTCCAAGAGAAAGTCCTCGAAATGAAATTCTAAAGGTTTGCTCAAGGTAGTAAGGTATTTGGAATAAAGGTAGTAAGTAGAGCCTGGCAGTAGTGTGACACCCAGCTTACACTGAACAAATGGGGAGCTGCGGCTGGGAGTAGTTTGGCAGGGAGAGGCAGGATTATATATCTCATTCGTAAAACAAATAGGGAAACAGGTACAGAGTTTCCCTTACTCACCACTTATACAGAACCTTTATTTCCAAATGTAGTACTTTGAACTGTAAAATATTCAAAGGAAGTAACCAACTTTTATAAGGAATTTTCAATCCTTCTTGGGGTCTCTAGTCCTCTCCTCCTTTTTCCTATTCTGGTAAGATTTGGTCTTGAGAGTGGAGAGTTGTGTGGTTATTCAAAGAGTTTCCTTCCGTCTTGGGGAGGGAGGAAGGTGGGGGGGGGGTATAAATCTAAGTTTTATGGTGGTGGTTGTAGAACATTAAAAAAAAATAAATAAAATAATAATAATAAAAAAAGAGTTTCCTTGATTCTGCCTACCTGGGGCTGCCTGAATGAGTCTAAGGGAAGTACATCTATTGCTGCTTTTAGGGAAGAAATGTATTGGGAATGTGGATTCTCATTTGAGTTGAAGCCTGGTTAGACAGTACATAATTTCTGACCTGTAAGTGTAAGAAAGATGGAAAAGGTCTCTTTGCTGGTTTGTTAAGGTGTTGTTTTTTAAATTGTTGATCATTTGAATCATTTTAACCCTAGTTGAGGACTCTGTCAACCCCACCCCTGCTGAAAGATAAAGAAAAGGAGAGAAGAGGGACAGAGACAGAGACAAATAAAGGGACATAGACACAAGAGAGATAGAGAGAGACAGAAACACAGGGACACACAAGGGAGAGGGAGAGGGAAAGAGAGGGAGAGAGAGAGAGAGAGAGAGAGAGAGAGAGAGAGAGAGAGAGAGAGAGAGAGAGAGAGAGAGAGAGAGAGAGAGACAGAGAGAGAGACAGAGATAGACAGATAGACAGACAGAGACAGAGAGAGACAGAGAAACAGAGAGAGAGACAGAGAGAGAGGTGAGAGAGGGAGAGAGAGAGGGAGAGGGAGAGAGAATGAGAATCATTTTCATCTCTTCCATAGTGGAACGACCCAATATTCTCACCTTCTCACTCCCCCGCCTAAGTCCATCCAGCGTATTGCAGAATCCCAGGTGAGCAGAATCACACAAAGCTCTTCTCATCTTCTTGCCCAGGGGAGTCTTGTCTCTCTCCCGTACACAACTTGTGCTCCTCCTCTGCACCTCTCCCTGCTCTCTCCCTGCTCTCCCAAACCATTAACTCCAGCTGTGCCTCTGCACAGGGTGACGCCCCCAGTGTTTTGGGAGAGGAGGGAAGGGAGTAGGTGGGGGTGATGTTATGCCGCTTGTCTGGCAGGACTAGCTAGAGCTATAGGGAGTGAGAGTCGCGAAGCGGGGAAGGGGAGGAAGAGAATGAAAGAGGTGGAGGGAACTACAGGGGGTGGTGGCTGAGTGCCTTGCTGATGGAGAGCGCAGTGTAAGATTGCATCTGCTTGCAAAGAAGCTTTTATGCTGCTTGGTAACCGACTAGCTTGCAGAGAGAAAAGAGCCAGGGCAGCTTCTTGACGTCAGGACTAACTGGGAGTCGCTCCGGCAACCCCAGCAGGGAGCATTCGCAGAGATTCGGGCGACCAGGCAGGAGGTTAACAGAGGGCTTGGGGAGGGCACAGGGAGAGAGTGTGACGGAGGAGCCAAGAGGCGGGGGCGCAGCATGCCTCTGGCCCTGGCCCATGGAGATTGCCTTGGTCACCCTGAAGAACGGAGGCACCACGGCCATCGGGAAAGGAGAGCAGGCTGGGGGAGGCAGCGGCCCCAACCTGGAGGAAGAGCTCTTGAGTCCCGCGACTGGGCAGCTCAACGACGGAGCCAAGGAGGGGAAGCCGAGGAGGTCTGGCCGTGGTCGTGGGGGGAGAGGCGACGGCCTAGGTGGACGTCCCTTACCTGAACTTCCTCGGGCAGTGAGACAGCAACCTCCTGGACAGGGGGAAGAAGAAGAAGAGACAAGCTCCACCTTGGGCATGTCGGAGGGTGAAGGATTAGGGTCATCTGCCCTCCATCATCAACGTGTCCTCATCAACGTCTCGGGCCTGCGTTTCGAGACTCAGCTAGGCACCCTGGCTCAGTTCCCGGACACTCTCTTGGGGGACCCTGCCAAGCGTCTGCACTACTTTGACCCCCTGCGCAATGAGTATTTCTTCGATCGCAACCGACCCAGCTTTGACGGCATCCTCTACTACTACCAGTCGGGGGGCAGGTTGCGGAGGCCAGTCAATGTTTCTTTGGACGTGTTTGCTGACGAGATCCGCTTCTACCAACTAGGGGACGAAGCTATGGAAAGGTTCAGGGAGGATGAGGGCTTCATCAAAGAGGAGGAGAAGCCACTGCCCCGGAATGAGTTCCAGAGGCAGGTCTGGCTCATCTTTGAGTACCCGGAAAGTTCTGGCTCAGCCCGAGGCATCGCCATTGTCTCCGTCTTGGTCATCCTCATCTCCATCATCACCTTCTGTCTTGAGACCTTGCCTGAGTTCCGGGATGAACGGGAAGTGCTTCACCATCCGCCGCTACCCCAACAGCCTCCAGCTCACCCCCAGAGCGCTAACGCCAGCCGAGGTGGTGGTCAGGAGCTGCATCTTCTGCCTCAGGGGCCCACAGTGGCCCCTATGATGCCCAGGACCCTGGCAGACCCATTCTTCATTGTGGAGACCACGTGTGTAGTGTGGTTCACCTTTGAGCTTCTGGTACGCTTCTTTGCTTGCCCCAGTAAAGCGGAATTCTCCCGCAACATCATGAACATCATCGATGTGGTTGCAATTTTTCCTTACTTCATCACTCTGGGCACTGAGCTTGCAGAGCAACAGCCAGGGGGAGTAGGAGGAGGCAGCAGTTCGAATGGACAGCAGGCCATGTCCTTGGCCATCCTGCGGGTCATCCGCTTGGTCAGGGTCTTCCGTATCTTCAAACTCTCCCGCCATTCTAAGGGCCTCCAAATCCTGGGCAAGACCCTACAGGCCTCCATGCGGGAGCTGGGGCTCCTCATCTTCTTCCTTTTCATTGGAGTCATCCTCTTCTCCAGCGCTGTCTACTTTGCAGAGGCTGACAACCAGGACACCCACTTCTCCAGCATCCCAGATGCCTTCTGGTGGGCAGTGGTCACCATGACTACAGTGGGCTATGGGGACATGAGACCAGTGACGGTAGGGGGCAAAATTGTAGGATCTTTGTGTGCCATTGCAGGTGTCCTCACCATAGCTCTGCCAGTGCCTGTCATTGTCTCCAACTTCAATTATTTCTATCATCGGGAGACAGACAATGAAGAAAGGGCAGTCCTCAAGGAAGAACCAGTCAGCCCCACAGGCCAGGGCTCAATACAGGACAGTGTGAATCAGCTGAAGTCTAGTGGGAGCAAAGGGTCCTTTACTAAAATCCCAGAAAACATGGAAGGGGCTCACAGAGAAAGCTGCCCCACGGAAAAATGCAATCTTAAAGTCAAAAGCAATGTAGACATAAGGAAATCCCTCTATGCCCTTTGTCTGGACACAAGCCAGGAGACAGATCTGTAGAAGACATCAAGACAGCCAGGCGGAGATTTAAGAGTGAGAAACAGAACGAGGGATCTTGATAGTGGAAATCTGTTTTGTACCACTGAGTATTATACAAAGACTGTTCTCCAACCTGATTTTCTCCCTCATTCCTTCTCCCTCTCTTTCCCCCTTCTTTTTTCCATGACACCAAAGGGTCACTTATTTTTAAAAAGTACCACATTCCATGACGCAGGAAACTGTTGAAATGGTGAGTGCAGTAAGATGTATGTATTTGCAGTCCTGGTCACTTTTAGCCATTAGTGGGAAAATGCAGACAAGAACCTTTGGAAAAAACAACCAATAAGAAAAAGCTAGGGATTTTGTAAACTGCAGATATGTTTGTTGCAAGTTTGAGTATATTTATTTGAATATAGGGGGAAAAGCTATTTTTTGTGTGACAGGTGAAAGGAACTTTTATACTATAATTCAGATATTTCTGGCATTTTCTCTTTCTATATAAATATGTTGTGCTTATGGATGGAAAAAGTTTCTGTTGCTTTTCTGGGAACCACTATTTCACCAGCACCTTCCTTATACAGACACTTGTTTCTCAGCATAAGCCAGTCCTAATTCTCATGTCCACAGGCTTGTGTATCTCTGGATATGATGTGAACTCAATGCTTTAGCTCTAGAAAAGGAACACTTTCTGCAAAGAAAGGCAAGTCTGCGTTTTTTGGTGAGCCTTAAATAATTAGTGTGATTTTCTTTTTGCACATTTTAATGAGGTTGGAGGAAGATTTCTTAGAATTCCTTCCTTTGATTTTTATCCTCAGAAATAAAACATTACCTTATTGAGGGGAGTGTTTGTTTTTCCACAGTTGATCATTTTTTTTGTGTGTGATTAAAAAATAATCTCTTTGTCTTCTCGGTTTTGAATTCATAGCAAAGACCTTGCAAGGATAGTTTTGAAAGATAATCTGTGAGGTACAATATTCTTTGATTTGCTCAGAATGTGTTCAGTAAAGATATCACTTTAACAAGCTTTTTGCCAAGAACCTGTGCTTCTTGGACTCAGCATCTACCAGGCAATGTGGATCAAGTGAAAAAAGAAACAGGAGAACGGACCCATCCCCACCCCCCTAATCTCCTGGACGTTCTGAAGTTTCTCTTTCCCTCAGGGTTTAACTCTGCTTAACATAGCACTGAACAGCTCTGAGAACCAAGACTGAGTCTTCTCAGACAATGAAGTCTGGTCTACAGGACCTTTATCATACCATGGAGTCACTAAGAGATCTGTGTTTGATGGAGTCATGGAGAGCCCCCCATGGTATGGGGGATAGCTGTGCTATGCTTTTACCACATACAGTGGCTACAGGGAATGTAGAGGATCTGCTCATTCACATTAAATGTTGATTTCTGCAGCTTGTTGCTTTGCCTTTAGAGATTTTAATCCCTCAGTTTGGAATCTCTTTGTTTCTTTCTGGCAGGGAGGTGGTGGCTAAATACCAAAGTAAGTATACATGTACAGAAATTTCTCTCTGGTGTTAGCTGTCTGCCCTGGAGTTCTGGATTAATGATATTGCTTTTCCCTCAGTTAAATAATCCACAGAATGACTTTTTAAATCCTCCCTAGGGGTCAGAGGATGATCCTTAACCCTCCCGCTCTCTTTTCTCCATAACAATGGCTAAGCTAATACCTGGTTTTATACAGTGCAGTGTCTAACAGTGTGGTATATCGTGGAGGGAGAGCAAACTTCAAAGCTAGCTTTTTAGGATTTAGGACTTACCTCTTATACATAGAGATGGAGTGACCCTGGGGAAATGATTTCATCTCTCAGTGCTCTGGGCAACTTTCTAGGACTATATGTTGCAGAGAAAATGTCAATCTTACCTGCCTTGGTAAAGGGATTTCTTCACCTGGAACTTCATTATACCACTGAAATTACAGATCCTGCCCCTATACTTCTATTCAAGTCTTCACATAGCTGTTTAAGCTTAAATGAATTTTGGAAATTTGCATTTAAACGAGACAGCTACACAAATAAATATATAAAAGGTGTGGTTATGATAATGCAGACAGATGTGGGCTTTTTTTTTTTTCAGTCAGAAAGTGTTAACATACAAATTGAGGAGTAGAAAACCCAATGTAAGCAGAACTCAGCACATTCATTTGCAAGTTAAAAGAAAGGAAAAGCAGCAGTGCCAAAACCCAATACCAAATTATATTCAAGTCCACTCAAGTCCCTTAGCTTCCATTTTTATACAGTTTGGCAATTCTGGAATGGATTGTATGAAACTGAGAGTGCAATTAGATTCTTTTCAGTTATCTTTTCCTTTTCCCAGAAACTCCAAAGGGAAAATAGTCACAGTTAATTTTATTTAAAAAACAAAACTATCTATCTGTCTGTCTATCCATCTATCTGTATGTCTGTCTTTGACTATTCATTTGCTCATTTATTTATTTGACTATCCATTTATTTATCATTCATTCATTTATTTGTCTATTCACCTATTTATTTGTTTGGCTTTTGTTTCTTTGTTTTTATTGAGACTGGGTATCCCTCTGTTACCTAGGCTTGAAATGCAGCAGCTGCTCACTTCTATCGAAATGCTGATCACAGAAGATTAGTTTTTTCTGACCTGAGCTGTTTTTTTCCTTCCTTAGACAGTCTGATCACCTTCCACTCCCTAGGGCTCATCATTTTGGTGTCAAACACCCAATCGGCATTGACATCTAATCAGCATTAGCTCTACTGTAGCTCAAAACTCTAGAACTCAAGCAAAATACCAGTATCAGTCTTCCCTAGTAGCAGAGATTGCAGGGGAGCACCATCACTACCAATGATCACTGTTGATTTTAACATTTGTTCCTTAAGAAATAGGTGGTCAAATGGAATAGAGAGATTAGCATATAGGCCTTTACTGGTCTGATTATGAGGAATCATAATCTTGTTTGGCATATATTTGGCCAATAATGGCAGGCTACATCTCTGAAAACTTTAAATTAAATGTGATTTAAATGTGATTTCATTCATAATAATCACATTTTGAGGATGGAGGAAAAAAGGCAAAGGATATATATTTCATGTAGGATGTGTGGGATTTGGTGGTAAAGGTGATAGTGATCTGGGGGGACCAAAGATCTATAACCAGAAGAACTACACTGAGGTAACAAGGTAGATCAGCAATGAGAATCTAACCAGAAGTCTTAAGTTGCAGCCATATGACTGACTCTTTTATCCAATGTCTCCGGGAGGCCAGTGACAACCCTGGAGAACACTAGTGACCAAAGGGTTTATCTCCCTTTGGCTAATGGGACAGGGTTCTTAGTTTGCTAGGAGGAACTATGATTACCTTGGAAGCTAGCAGCAGGTACTCTGCAAACAGGGTTGAAGAACTAGTTTCCTTGAGATTTCTTGTACTCTATGAAAGCAAATTTAAAAGGTACCATATTGATTTTTAAAATTCCCCATTGGTCAATCAAGTCTACCTGGTCATTAATTTTAATGTCTGAAGAATTCCCTTTATCTGTCTTTGGGATATGAGATAATAAATATTCATTGAATACATGCTGTCAAATCTATGATGAACTCACTGTGTGTGGGGGGTGGGGAGGAGCACATAATCACTGTCTTTTAGGAAATTACAATTTCACTGGGGCTTGTAATTTAATATGTGTTAAAGACCTTTCCATTTGTGGTATTCAGGGTATAGCAAAGCATTTCCCTTGGTGTGAGGGACAGAAGACTAAAGTAATAACACAGCAATTATACTTTGCCAGACAGGAAACTGATAATGGCTTTGTCGATAACTGAGGGAGAACTGAGAGATT
This sequence comes from Notamacropus eugenii, assembly GCF_028372415.1. Classification (NCBI taxonomy): domain Eukaryota; kingdom Metazoa; phylum Chordata; class Mammalia; order Diprotodontia; family Macropodidae; genus Notamacropus; species Notamacropus eugenii. The sequence goes on from NC_092874.1 coordinate 192,660,254, forward strand.
GTTTGTTGACTTTCCTTGCCCACTTCCTTTATCAGTCTATCAATAGAAATTTAGTAAATACCTACGATGGACCCAACCCTGTGTCAGATGTTGTGAGGGATACAAAGAAGATGGCATGGTTCCTGAAATCAATGGGAAATAAAAGATGTGTGAAATGGCAGGAAACAAGTCAGTATATAATGGTTGAGTTGTATGATTCTAGATACAAGAGTGGAAAGCATTTGCAGAACAGGAAAATCTTTAAGGGTTCCAATAACAACAGCTAACATTTCTCTGATGCTTACCATGTATCAGACACGTAATTATTGGGTCATTTCAGTTGTGTTTGTGACCCCATTTGGGGTTTTCTTAGGAAAGATACTAGAGTGGTGTTCAAATCATGAATACGTGAGTTCAAATCCAGCTCCAAACACCAACTAGTTATATGACCCTGGGCAAGTCACTTAGTCTCTGTTTACCTCGGTTTCCTCAGCTGTAAAATGAGGGTGGTAATAGTACTTATTTCCCAGGACTATTGTGAGGACCAAATGAGATAATAATTATAAAGTGTTTAGGTGATACAATGGATACAGTGCAAGGTCTGGAATCAGGAGGACCTGAGTTTAAATCTGGCCTCAGACACTTACTAGCTATGAGACCTGGGCAAGTCACTTAACCCTGTTTACTTAGTTTCTTATCTATAAAATGAGCTAGAGATGGAAATTATGAAACACTCTAGTATCTTTGCAAAGAAAACTCCAAATAGGGTCATGAGGAGTCAGACAAGACTGAAATGATTCAACAATGTTCCTAATTCCAGGCCTGGTACTCTATCCGTTGTGACACTAGAATATCAGAGCTAGGATAGTAACTTTGGAATTTGACCGAAGTGGCCCAAAACTTGGCCTTATAGCAAAAAGTGAGAGACTTGGAACTTGAATCTGGATCTCCTGGGTCCTACCTCCATTCATGTTCTTTATCCATACCACACTGCCTTCTTAAATGCTTAATTACATCCACCATTTGGATGTTTTGGGGTTTTTCAACTGGTTGATCATCATTCATTCAACAATCATTTAATATTGTGCAAGTGCTGGGGGAAAAGACAATGTAATTAAGACATGGCCTTGCTTTCAATGACGCTCACTATATAGCAGAAGTGGTAGGAAACAAACACTGCAGTGCTTTACAGGGATCATAAGAGGCATTTTGGAATAGCAGAATAGTTGTCCTCCCAGTTGAGAAAATTCACCTCTGATATGAGTTCTGTGACCCTGGGCAACTTGTCTATTTTCTTAGTACCCCAAGTGACTTTTTGAGTTGCAAAATATGTTCTGAGTTGCATCAGTAAAGGGGATTTTCTTAGTGGGTATTGTGTATTTCATGAAATCAAGAGGCTGGTCAAAACAGCAAGAGAACAATAATAGCTTGTTTTTAAATAGTACTTGAAGGTTTTCAGAGTGCTGTACACATGTTGTCTCATTTGAACCTTGCAATAACTGTAGGAGTTAGGTGTTATTATTATCCTCATTTTAAAAACTGGCCTTCTTCAAAAATGAAGGACGAACACACACATTTTAAAAATAAGGAAACTGAGGCTGAAAGAGGTTAGGTGACTTGCCCAAGGTCAGACAGCTAGCTAGTGTTTAATGTGGGATTTAAACTGAGGTCTCTCCTGACTATAAGTTCAACACTCTTAGCCACTGCACTGCCTCAGAAGAAGTAACTAGGGTACCAAATAGAATGGAATGAGGACTTAGCCCAGGTCCAACATCCTCTGCAAAATCAGAGGCAGAAAAGATTGATGTCTCAGTTATCAGGGAGAGCTTCATGGAGAGGTGGCATTTGAGTTAAGACATGAAAGTGGTTAGGATTTCAAAAGACATAGGTAAGAATTCAAAGAAAAACGTTTTTCAGTTTTTTGTAGCCAAATACTTTAGTCATAGTAGTGGAAGCTGACAGACATCAGCAATCATCTTGTCTCCTTTTATTTCCATAAGGAAGCTCAGGCCCAGAGAAATGAAATAATTCAACTTAGGACTCATAGATAATAAGCATCAGAGCCAAAATGGAACCCAGGACTTTGGCTCCCGTTCTGGAGTGCTGTTCTCTCTGCCATGATACTTCTAGGAAAATGCTAATTTTAAAAATACTCTCTGAGTATTCTCTGAGTCTCTGAGTCAGGAAGGCTAGGGTTCAAGATCTGCCTCTGACCAATGCTGGCTGTGTGACCCTGAGCCAGCCTCTAAAACCTCTCAGAGAGTTCCAAGTCACTCTCGAAGAAGGGAAGGCTAAAAACAAGCATGTGGATAGAGGGGAGTTCCTCACCAGGAGTTCTCTGTTTTATTGAAATCACAGATCTGAAAAAAGAAAAAGAAAATTCAGTAATATAAATTCCTTTTAGGGTCATTAGTACAGACTTGATATTTAGTGAGGAAGAGAGAGGAAGAATTAACATTTATATGGAGCTTATTATGTGCCAGGCACTGTACTAAGTGCCTTAAACATTATAATACAAATGAATTATAATAAATATAAATATTCATAATAAATAAAATTGCAATGTAATAATTATAGCAAAATAACAAATGGAACAATATAATAGAAACGAAATATAATGGAAATACTAAATAAATATAAGTATATAACATAAATAAGAAATACTGTATCACTTGGTCCTCACAACCCTGAGAGGTAGGTGCTAGCGTTATTTCCGTTTTGTGGATGAGGAAACCAAGGCAAACAGAGGCCAAATGATTTACCCAGCGTTACCCAGCTAGTAAGTGTTCAAGGTCAGATTTGAACTCAGGTCTTCTTGACTCCAGGCACCAGCCACGTTCCACTAGCTTGATGTATCGATAGGAATTGTCTAGGCAGAAGACTAATAGGAAGGCAAAGTAAGCAGGGTAAAAATGGGTGAAAAAAGGCATAGAGGTGGAATGTTCATGGGAGAGTTGAGAGAACAGTTTAATTCAAGTAAAGGGTGTGTTAAAACTACACATAAGCCTACGTATATTGATGTTTGTAGAATTAGGTGGCATAGTGGAGACAGTAGCAGGCTCTAATGCTAATTCGATACCCATAGAAGCTGTTATGAATATGCATACATATTTCTGGGGTAGATTCACAAAATGTAATAAACTCTCTTCCTCCAAGAAAAAAGCCAAAATATTTATTTCAAACATCATTATTGGGATACCAGGAGGCAAGATTTAGCAAGGTACTCATCACCAATCATGGGAGTGCTGACATCTCAAAACATTCTTTCTGTTAGGTCTCTAGAAAGCAAGTTTCCCTAGGCAAGTTCCTCCTTCCCCTCTGCCTCTCTCTCTCTCTCTGTCTCTCTCTCTCTGTGTCTCTGTCTCTCTGTCTCTGTCTCTACCTCTCTGTCTCTGCCTCTCTGTCTCTGTCTCTCTGTATCTCTGTCTCTGTGTCTCTGTCTCTGTGTCTGTGTCTGTGTCTGTGTCTGTGTCTGTCTGTCTGTCTGTCTGTCTGTCTGTCTGTCTCTCTCTCTCTCTCTCTCTCTGTCTCTCTCTCTCTCTCTTCCATTAGGCCTCCCTTCCCGCAATGGGCTGTATGTCACTCAAGATGTATCACAGCTGTGAGCTCGCCAGAGCTCAGAGCAGGTCACATAGGCCTATTAATGCATGGGAAGATCTTCTTATTCCATTAACATTACACAGGGTTGGAGTCATAAAGAACTGAGTTCAAATTTAGCTTCAGACGTTTAGTAGTCATCTCACCCTGGGTGGGTCACTTAACCCTGTTTGCCTCAGTTTCCTCATCTGTAAAATGAGTGGGAGAAGGAAATGGCAAACCATTCCAGTGTCTTTGTCAAGAAAATCCCAAATGGGGGTCACAAAGAATTGGACAAAACTAAACAGCACCAAGAAGCATTTAAACCTGAGTCACAGGGATTTAGGGTGGACTGCATTGTAGAAATAAATTTAGACAGCTATGATCTTCAAAATCCATATCACTAAGGGAGACTGTGATAGTCACTTTAGGTAGAACAGGAAGAAGGCTCTAACTGGAGGCTTATTTTCATTACTCTTTTATCTCCGAGAAGGATATTGGTGTAGAATCATATCTCTCTTTTACACATGGGATATTTGCATTCTAATGGGATGATGCACTTTGGGGAATTTAGATTAAAAACAAGACTAAAACAGGGAAGAGTTACAGTTTACTCTCATCTAGCTCAGTTTCCTCCCCCAAGTACTTATTATACCAAAAAATAATCACAGAGAGCCAGTAAATGTGTTTATCTAAGCAAGTGGCAAAAGAGAAATTAGGGAAGGTATACAGATGAAGTAGATAACAGAATAAGCAAGAGTAAATGGGCTCTGACTCAGGAGAGAGAACAACCTCATCAAAGAATTCTGCTCTTGTCATTCTCTAGTGGGTCCTGGCACAGTAAGCAAAGGACCTTTTGGGTGGGGGTGGAGGGTGCAGTTTCCCCCGTATGCCTATAGCTCTGAGGACACTGGATAAATCATTCAAAAGTTTGTACTGTCTCTCTCTCTCTCTCTCTCTCTCTCTCTCTCTCTCTCTCTCTCTCTCTCTCTCTCTCTCTCTCTCTCTCTCTCTCTCTTCCTCTCCCCTTCCTCAGCTAGGTGGTACAGTGGATAGAGCACAAGTGCAGGAGTCAGGAGGACCTTAGTTCAAATCTTATCTCATACACTTGACACTCGCTCGCTGGTGTGACCTTGGGCAAGTCACTTAACCCCAATTGCCTCATCCTGGGTCATCTCCAGTCATCCTGATGAGTATCTGGTCACTGGATTCAGATGTCTCTGGAGGAGAAGTGAGGCTGGTGACCTGTACAGCCCTCCCTCACTCAAAACAAAGTCAAGTGCAAGTCATGTCATCATTTCTCTGATGGCATGGTCTTCTTTGGCAACAAAGGATGAACACACACACACCTCTCTTATCTTGTCAATCTCAAACCTCACCTTTCTAAAGTCTCTCCACCAGCTATGATTCATCTCTCCCTCCAATATTAAGTCTATAATGTTAAGGATCAGAGGTCCCTTAGCCAATTCAGTGTCCTATATTCTCTATACACATGCAGAGTTACTAGATCATATTTTCTGGGGACTGACAAAGCTGCTTGGGGTGGGTATGTTACCCTTTGGTAAGAAAGGGTTCACATTATCCCAAACACTCCTTGCTTAGTCCTTGATATACTGATGGCTCATTCTACCTGCACACTGTAGCCTGGTACTGTAGTGCCATCTAGTTGCTCCTTCTTGGTGTCAATGAGTAAAAACATCCCTGTATAAGATCTCCCTGAGCTGGCTTTGCATGTGAGACTAGAAGGAAGAGAATTTGTGTGATGAATAGTTTTATGTTCCCTCTGCCCTATGTGCCCATTCCCCTCAATTCTTCATCTTTCTTTATGACTTAAAGGCCAAAAGCTGCAGTTTGTATTAATCCACAGAGGAGTTGTTGCTTGTTCTTCATTCTTGAAGAGGACCATGACACCATGGAGGTGATCCTGTGACATGCAAAGAAACTGAAGTTGTGTCCCTAAGGACCTGAAGCTGACTAGACAATGTTTGGTCTTAACATCATTCTTGGGGTAGCCCTGAGGAGTCAGGGCACCTTTTATCTAACATTATACACTAAAGCCTCCATTCCAGCATGGTCCTCCCACAGTGAGCCATAGGTGACCAGCACCCCAGGTTCATTGAGTTAATTAACATCAACCAGCTTTTACAAAGGGATCTTTGCTTCAGATATATAGCAAGAATGAAGGATCCCCAAGGGCTCAAAATTAAAGTTTTTTACATTGCATTGGTTCCACCAAGTCCTCATCCAAATTCAGCATTGCTGCTGGATAAGCTCTTGCCAAAGCTACAGCTGGAGTGGGTCCTGTAACGTTGATCCTCAGGGCCTTGATGATGAACTGACTGTAAAACCTAGAATCTACTTGACTTTTGGACCCCTAGTAGCTCACTCTCCTGATCTTTTATTGTTCATAAGGTCACAGTCACTTCCAATCTCTTTCACCTGAAATGAACAAACTAATGTCAAATTAAAAAAAAAAAACAAAAAACCTGAGTCCTCTATTCATGGACCACACCTATGCTTCAGATGGAGCAGGTAGGGGGAGAAAGTCTCCCTTATAGCATTTTAGATACCAGACTGGGCACTGTCTCTTTTCCAGCTTTGCCCACAAGCTATGAAGGTCCTATTCACTTACCTTATGGGGGCCATTATGGGCACCATGTGCTAAGCTACATTAATGTAGTTCTTCCCCTCCCACTCTTTTTGACCTTGTGGCCCTCAGAATTGGCTTGGGATTTTGTTCTGTTTTGCTTGTCTTTTTTCTGTTCTGGATACAGATGATGGAGTCTCCACTGTACCTGGACTTAAGAAGAAGTGACTTTGGAGACAGGATTCCAGGCTGGATATTTCTGGCAGTCCAGCAGGGAAACCCTGAGAATCCAGGGAACCTGGGACTTGAGCCAAGGGTAGCTTTGAACTTGCAGCTTGGTAGGATTATGCTTTATGGGAACTGAGCAAAACTATAAACGTGATCCCTCTCCCCTCTCTAGAGATTAAGGTGGTATATGGTGGTGGTGGTGGGGAATATACCTCCACATGTTGGGGGGGGATGATGTTTGTATATCTGCTTTTGCTGTATCTTTGAAGTAAATATGCCTTTGTAAAAGGTAATCTAATTATTTAAGTGTTTAAATGGAACTGGGTATAAGAAACACCTAAATCTATTGGTGGGGCTTGTCAGTGGCAGAACAAATAGATGCTCAGGCATCTTTAAGGAAATCAGAGAAACCTGGAGGAAAGGTGAAATGTAATTCACCTGGTTTTCAGGTAGTATGGGCCAGGGCAATCACTGTTATACACAGAAACCCACACGTATACACATACATAGATTTTCCTGTAATAGAATGTAAATTACTTGAGAGTACAGATTGTGCGTGTGTGTGTGTGTGTGTGTGTGTGTGTGTGTGTGTGTAGATTATATCCCCATAGAGTAGGTACTTAACAAATGTTGGCCATATTTGTCATTGGGTAATAACCTTGCCCTAGCCCCCACCTCCCACTCCATCTACTTATTTGCATATGGAATCTAGAGGATCTTATCAGGAAGGGGAATTCCTTAGTGTCTCAGTCCTACATAATTCCTGAGGGTATTTTTAGAAGAATCTTCCCAAAATTGGTATTGAGGGATGCAGGATCCTCTCAGTGGGTTAAACCCGCTTTATAAAAACTTTCTAACCTGAAATTTTTCCCAATTCCTCTTAATTCAAGGGCCTTCCTTCATCCTGTCTGTAGCTCGTTTGTACATGTCTGCTTGCTTGACTGAGCTCCTTCAAGGCATGGACTCTCTTTTGCCTTTCTTTGTGTCCCCAACATTTGGCACAGTTCCTGGCACATAGTAGGTTCTTAATAAATGCTTCCTGACTGATTGAATGATAGATAAAATCTTGGGATATATAAATTAATCTTTTGGATAGGAGAAAGTGAGTTCACAGAGATTAAATTCCTTTGGGTATTTAGCAGGCTGGTTCTTTCTATGTTCCAAAAAAGCTTTTTCCCTGGAGGCTAAGACTACGACCTGACAGATTTTCTCCTTATAGAGGGAATGTTGATTTATTCTAGTCAGGTCAGTAGGTGCATGAGGCTCCCAACTTTCTAAAAGGATTAAAATTTAACTTCTAGGCTCTAAGCTAAAAGAGAAATGACAGTATCCACCTCTTCTCCCTAAAAGGAAAAGCAATACTTCAGTTGAGGACTCTAGTTAAAAGCCCAGTAGATGGCAGTAGTGAGAAGAGCCTAGGAAAAGGAGGGACAGGTAGTAGAAAACATGATAAATGAGATAAGATGCCCATGCAGAAGGCAAAACTAGGAAGATCCCTGTGATGAAATCAAGAAGAAACTGGTGACCTTGCAGCGTCAGAAGAGCCACATTTGCACACTAGGCTGCATGTCCCTCCACACTGTGCCCCCATAATACCCACATTTCACATTGATGGTGGTTGTATTCCACGGGAGTAAGTGCCTCGGTTTTATAAGGGAAATTGTTGCTTCTTTTCTTGCATTCTATGACTGATTAAGATAAGTAAACATATTGGTGGGGACTCATGAGATGAGATTTTGTGTGAATGCAGACCCATAGAGTACTTGAGCCTTTTCTGGGGGCCCAGGTATGAGAGGGAATGCCCCAGGAGCTGTCATTTTTCTTGTTATTAAGAACAACAATAATACTATGATAAAAGTAGCTAGAATTGTTAGCTCCTTCACTTGCTCTTCTATTTGCTCTTTTAAGTGACAGCCTAAATCCAATCTGTCTTATTTCTCATTTTACTTCTTGGGGCTGATGAAAGAGACCATCCATTATAACTTTCAACAGTGGAAGTGTTAAGTAAATTTAAAACACTGGTGTCTAGACTATGGCATGAATGGGTATATGAAGAGTCAGTCCATCAAGTAAGTCCACATACAGGTCTGACTTAGACAAAATACTACACATCATAGGACCATAGGCTTGGAAGATAACGTTTTTGAGATGGAAGGGACCTTATAAGATATTTAGTTCAATCTTCTAATTTTACGGAACTCTTCCCAAAGTCACAAAAATAATAAGTGACAAGGCCACGATTTGTACTCAGGGCTTCTGATTCTAAACCTAGCTTTATTTATACTTTGTGGATGGGCAATGAACTGGCATGTGGGAGGTTTAATTAGCCTGTAGTATATTACCAGAGATGGTTTGTGCTTGGGAATGGCATAAAATATCATCAAAGTCACTTATTAATAGAAAAGGTCAGCCTAGGATTTAAAAATCTCTTAGGTCAGCGAGAAGGCACATTGAGAGGATGGATCCTTTATGGAGGCTTGAGAGAAAGACTTCGGCAAAAAGTACACAGGAGAAGATGTGAAAGGGGTGTAATCTACATTTATGAAGGAGGTAGCCACGTTGATGAGATTAAAGATCCTTCCAAGTATCTACTGAAAATAAGCAGTTGCTGTTTTTTAAATTTCTTTCTCCCTTTAGTAAGAATAGCCCGACCTTTAGGCCCCCTCACTCTTATCTGCCAATATACTGTGAGGAGGAGGCATTTTAACTATTTATGGCGAGCAAATGGATTCCTAAAGACTCAAGTGAGATAAATCCCCATCTGGGAGAAAATGCCAGGTTAGACTCTGTATCTGTCATCTTGGCACTATAGAATGGTACAGCTGAAAGGGATCTTGGAGATCATTTAATAAAATGCTTTTAAAAAAACAGATGAAGAGATGCAGAAGATTCAGGCATGGACTCAAAGTGTAGTGAATTAGAGGCAGAATCAGGACCCTTTGCACCATACCACATTAACATTTCTGGATGCAAACCTCCAAATTCCCCATAATTCTTCCTACTTCCTGCTGTACCAATTCAAACTTGCCATAAAAAGCACTACTCTCCATGTTAACAGCCCTATCCTCAACATATATACACAAACCTGGAGAATTCTAAACAGTTGTCCATGCTTGGCAAATTGCACATCTTTCCTTCCAGTACCTGAAAAACAGTAGGCAACGGGGAGAAGTGGGCAGGATATCTAGAGAAGGAATCTAGGAGATGGAGACAATACAAAAGATTTGGTAGCTGATAGAAGGGAACAAGGGATATTCCAGGGTTGTCACTGTCAATCAGGAAGGATATTTTATCGCAGGGATAATATATGACTGCCCACCATGAGGAAACTGGAGCCTAGGTTGTTTCATTCCAGCCAAATATATTAGGATGAGCTGAAGCTAGGCTGTCTCTGCAGGATCAGCAAAGTATTGTTAATTTCTGCTTGAAGGGTAGAATCATTTGAAGATGACTTATTTTGAGACATTATTTGGAGACAAATGCATTCATCTGCCTTTTCATTTTTCCACTAATCTAAGAAAGCCCATGGCATACACCCAGGCTAAATAAGATGTCTGAGCATTCAACAGAAAGACAGCCTGAAGTGGAAACAAGAGGCTTGGAAGGACGTGTTGACCCTAATAGCTTACCTAGGGGGCACAATGAGAGGCCAGAAATAGAATTTGTCAAAGGAAAGATGTGAGGCTTGAGAGGAAAAACCAGAATGGGAGCCAAGAAGAGGACAATGTTAAGCATAGACTTACTTAGGATATTCAAGTCAAATCCTTCTAGTCCTATCTGAATCAGGTCTGGAAGTGATCTGGGCTCCAGAAAATCTGTTTCCTCATATGCCCTTTGTGGCTAAGATGCTGGTAAAACATACTGAGTATTTTTTTTTGTCTTCCTTTTTGTAGTTTGGGAGGAAAAAGGGAGTTTGGGAAGTATTTTTCCGTACCCTGATCTCTAAGGTCAAGGGTTGAGTTTGTTCACCATGGATGGTGTCAATTGATCAATCTGTCGTTCTAATATTTGTGTGTGCCATTTTTTGCTAGGAAGATGGTAGTTCTTGGTAAAGAGTGGTAACTCGACATCAATTAGTTGGGAGGTTTATTCCAATCTTCTCGACTGAATTTTTTTCAGGAACATAAGTCAAACCCTCTGCCATCCTTTTAAAAAGGAGAATCTTTGCCCATTTTCCAGTCTTACATCACTCTTCCAGTTTTCCACAGTCTCAAAAAGAAAAAAATCACTAACATCTATTTGGCACTTGCTGCCACTATTTCTCAAGCTTTGTATACATTCTTTCTAGCATACAGTTAAGGGGAATTAATATACAAATTCTCCAGTCAGATTGTATCATCATCACACCTTTGTTAGTGTGTTTCAGACCAAACCCTTTGCAGCTCTAAAATTCTGTGATTACAGAAATCCTTTTCCATGTGAATTGTTTTCTCCTTCCCATAAATCTACAAGTTTTCAGAGAATCCATTACAAATTCACAACAAATTCTTTAAAACACATACACACATGCACACACACACACACATTTAACCGCATTTTCTTTCCCTTCAATCAATCATCGTTGGGAGGAAAACAAAAACATAATCCGTTGTAACAAATATGCCTAATCAAAACAAATTCCCACATGGGCCATGCCTAAAAATATTGCTTTCTGCTTCTTGAGTTCATCTTCTCTCTGTTGGGACAAGGGTAGCATGCATGATTGGTTGGTCATTGGATTGCTTAGAGCTCTCAAGTTTTTCAGAGTTGTTTATCTTTGAAATGTCATTGTTCTTCAATAAACTGTTCTCTTGGTTTTGCTTGCATCATTCTGTATCATTCATAGAAATCTTTCCAGGTTTCTTTGAAACTGTCCCTTTTGTCAATTCTTATGGCGTAATACTCTCTAATTATATTTATGTGCCATAATTTGCTCAGCCATCCCCCAATTAATGGTTGTCTTTTTACTTTCCAGTTCTTTGCCACTACCAAAAGAACATGTACTAACTATAATTATATACATACACTTATAAACACAGAGACCAATACATATACATATATATGTATGCGTGTGTATATTTTTCGTGACCCCATTTGGGAGTTTCTTGGCAAAAATATTGGAGAGGGTTGCCATTTTCTTCTCTAGCTCATTTTACAGAGGAGGAAACCGAAGCAAACAGGGATAAGTGACTTGCCCAGGGTCATACAATTAGTAAATGTCTGAGGCTACATTCGAACTCAGGTCTCATGCTCTAGGCCCTCTCTCCACTGTACCACACACACGCATGCGCGTGCGTGTTTGTGTGTGTGTGTGTGTGTACATATACTATCTTTCCTTTAGTCACAAACTCCTTCTGGCCATGAACCTCATAGAGCACTTTGTCCTGCAGATCCTTAAAGGAGTTAGGTCATATTTTCACTTAGCAGTAACACTACTAAGACTATGCCCAAAGAGATCAAAGAAAGAGGAAAAGGATACATAAGTAATGCATGCGTTTGTGTATGTCTATATGTGTATATAGCTAAATAGCTGTAGCGATAACTATAGTTAATAGTGCTTATATGTAACTCTATATGGTTAACATTATACCTAGAGATATTTCTATACACATAACTATGGTTATAATTTATATACACAGAACTATAGCTAACCACAACTATAGTTATGTGTATATAAATATCCATAGGTATAATGTTAACCATATATGCATATAAATATCTGTAGGTATAATGTTAACCATATGTAGTCACATATAACCATATAGCTATGGTTATCATTATAACTATATGTAACATATATAGCTATGTGTATAGTTATGGATATCTAAATATCTATAGTTATAATGATAACTCTATAGAGTTACTTGTAAGTTACACAAACTACATAAAGTTATAGTTATCATGATAACTATAGACATCTAAATACACATATAGATATCTATATACACCTAACCATATGTATAATTATTTTTATAGCTATAACTATAAATGTATATATAGTCATGGTAACTATATATAATAATCTATATAGTTATAGCCAAAATTATTGATATCTACATAAACATAGATATCTATATATAAGTACGTACATATAGTTATAGTTACTATATATAAACCTATAAACATAATAATATATATCACTATATACCTATATATATCACTCTTTATACACACACACATATATATACATGAACATATATGTATATATGCACACACATATATTTACACATACATATGGCAACTAGGGGGTTCAATGGATAGAGTGCATACCCTGTAATCAGGAGGACCTGAGTTCAACTCTGGCCTCAGACATTTACTAGCTGTGTGACCCTGGACAAGTCACATAACCCTATTTGCCTCAGTTTCTCATCTGCAAAATGAGCTGGAGAAGGAAATGGCAAATCACCTCAGTATCTTTGCCAAGAAAACCCCAAATGGGGGTTATATATACATATAAACAGTTTTATATATGTATACACATATGGTATATAGTTATTATTATAACCATAGATATCTATATATGTGTACAAACACATACATTACTTATAGCTCCTTTTGATCTCTCTGGGCATAGGCACAGTGTTGGTATGCTAAGTGAAAATATTACATAACTCCTTTAGGGATCTGCAGAACAAAGTGCAATATAGGTTCAAGACCAGAAGGAGTTCATGAATTAAGGAGGCATAGTGTTATGACAGATTTTATGGAGGGAGGATATGATAGGGCCAGTATTTTCCTGATTCAACTTCCTTCCTTCAGCTCCTTGAGTTTTCTCCCACTATGCAAACTGATTGGCCTTAGATTCTCTGATGTAGTTTCCTTACTGAGAGGCATAAGAAGATTCCAGCCCTGTGTAGTGCAGGCCTTTCAGACCATGTGAGTCTCTATGTCCAATAACTTATTTACCAGATAAATCCTAACTGACCCAACAAGATTAAGCTATGTGTATTACAGATGGGTAGGAGTTCAGTAGGTGAGGAAAGTGAAGGAGGACTTTTGAAGCATATAGAACTATATGAGTGAAGGCATGAAGATGATAGAGGTTTCAAACAAGGAAGACTGGGTGAATGATTGTTGTCATTGGCACAAAATTGATAGAGCTTTGGAAACAGATTAGATTGCAAAGGAAGAGAGTGAAGAGAGAGGTCAGGAGCAGAAGTGCAGGAAATGCATGCGCGCGTGTGCGCGCACATACACACACACACACACACACACACACACGCACACAGAGTAAAGGACAAAGATGAAGACTAGGAACCATAGGATGTTTACACCATAGGACTTGGAGCTAGAAGAGATAATCGGATCAAGTCCACTCCCATAATTTGGAAGACAAAGAAATTGAACCCAGAAAGAGCATGTTACTTGCCCAAGGTAGTACGTATGTACTATGTAATAATTGGACTAGAATTCAAACCTAGTCCCTGTGATTATAAGTCTAATAGTCTTTCCATCCCACTATGCTTCCCTATCTAAAAATACCTTCTGAATAACATCCATTAATCTGTTACAGATTAAAATTGCTTTGATTGATATAGATTCAGAGGATGGAGTAGAGAGCTGGAGGAGATCCAGGAAAGTGATTGCCTCGGAAGCCAGTAGGAGGGAATAGTTATGAGTATCAAGATCTTCAGAGAGGGCTTCAAGATTTCAGGAGGATGAATATGAGGAATAGGATAATGACCACTGGGTTTGACAACTAGGTCATTGACGATGATGATGATAGAGCAGTGTCAATATAATGTTGCTGATGAAAGCTAGATTATAAGTGATTAAAGACAGTGAGAGATTAAAGATCAGAGGTTTCAGTTTTAGACTGAAGTTTACTAGCAGAAGAAAGAGATATGAACAGTAGATAGCTATGGCAGAAGAGTCAAAGGAAAGGATTTTTTTCCAGGCTTAGGAAGTCTTGAACATGTTTATAGGCAGATAGAAAAAAGCCAGAGGAGAAGGAAATGCTAAAAATGCATGCAAAACTAAGGGCGCAAAGTACTAGAGGAGGTAGGAAGAAATGAAATCAAGGGTCTTTGGTTAGTTTTAATGAAGAGTAAGAGTACCTCTTTCTTGACTGGAGGGAAGGAAGAGACATGTAAGGATGATATGTCTTGAAATCATATAGACAATAAATTTTGATAGAGAGTGAGAGGGGAAGTTTCTCAATTTTCTTTGTAATATAATAGGCTGTCGTCTATTCTAAATATTGGGGAGGGGCAGATAGAGGGTGAGTTAAGGACAAAAGGAGAGAAGAGGCCCTGAATAGTAACTGAGGAGATTAAGATAAGGAAGTAATAAATGTAAAAGAGTACCACTGTGAAGCAGCAAGAGTTCAGTTAAGATTATATACCATATATCTGTAATGGATGAAATAAGATTTATGTTACTTTTTTCTGGCAGTTATGCACCATAGCTTCAGAACAGAGGATGACCATTATCTAGGCATGAAGATTTGCAGGTCAGGAATTCAAAAGGCTAGAAAAGTAATAGATTATTGGGTAGTAGTGAATTACTTAAGTTTAACTAGAGTGGGAGATGGAAAAAAAAGGAATCAAAGGACCCATTAACAAAGGTCTATAACAAGGGTGAAGAATGGGTTTAGTGTATTTGTATGAGAGGAGAAAAGATGGAATCATACAGTGTTTTGGCTAGAGTATAGAATTCCAAGATTGAGGATCTTGGAGATAGCAAATCACTGAAAGGGTGTTTCCTAAATCAAACTGAGAGAACTCAGAAGAACCTGATCTTAAAAAGGCCAAGGTCCCCCACTGTATCTGGGGTCATCTCCAGTTGTCTTGATCTATATCTTGCCATTGGATCCAGATGGTTCCAGAGGAGAAAGTGAGACTGGTAACTTGCACAGCCCTCCCTCGCTTAAATCCAGTTACTTCCCTGATGTCATGATCCTCTTGGAGAACAAAAGACAAACAACATTTCAAGAGATGGTGAAGCCTAAATTGTGATCATGTCAGTGGGTACCTGAGGTAGAATAGAAATTCTTTTGGGGACTTACTTGGTCAAACTCTAAAGGGCTCATCAATATGAAAATGGAAATCTCTAAGGATGTTTACAGGAAAAGCATGAATCAGTTATTCGTCATTAAGAAAGCTGGAAAAGCATGACTAATGTGAAAATGTGTTTAATAAGAATTTATATATAGAACCCACATAAGATAGCATGCCATTTTGGGGAGGGAGAAAGGAAAGGGGAGAAAATTCAAAACTTATGAAAGTAATTGTTGAAAACAAATAAATTAATTTTTAAAAAAATCTGGAAAAGTAGCCTGGAGGTCTATTTGTACATAACGGTAATGAGGAGTGGGAGAAGGTGCCAGAAATGGATTTCAAGGACTGGAAAAGTCAAGACATTATCAAGAATAGATGACAAATTTAATCCCTTTTTCATGTGATAGTACTTGAGATATCTAATGATGGAGCTTGTATTCTGACCCACCAAAAACAATTTAGTCTGATGCCATATGCAACCCATTCTCCACTTTCAGAAATCATCTATAAGGTCAAACCTATGCTTTATAACTATAGGGTCCCTGGGATTCACCCCCTCCAACCACACGCAAACATGTCTTCTCCCCTGGCCTATGGTTCAATTCAACAAACTATAGGAAAAGAATTCTTAAATGACCTGAGTCTTGACCTCAAGAAGCTTAAACTCTAATAGGACTTGATATCATGCTTCGTCGCTGTCTTAGAGGCAGGTAGCCTCCTGGGAGGTAGAAAGGATATTAATGGGAGAAAATAAAGGAAATGAGAGGAGACAAAGACAGTAGCATATAGTAGATAGAATAGCAGAGAACAGTGCTGATTCTGGTTTGAGCATGAGGAATGGGGCTTTACCACAGATGTATTTTACCAAATTCTCCATTCTGGGATTTATACTCCACCAAGCAAGACTAGTTATCAGCAGTCAAAATTGTCATAGCCTACTTCCTGATTTAAATCTAAAGGAGAATATAAATTCTGTGCATTAATATGGTTCTAGCATATCCTTTCCTTCAAGAATTTTCATAATATCTCTGATTGGTGTAGTGCCAATGTGATATTCACAGCACCTACGGTAACTATGAATATGCCAGCACAGTTCTGAATTGCAAAATATAACAGACTCTCCACATGGAAGACAGAACTAAAACATTTATTCAGATACCAGAAAGTCAAATGCCAACTCCAGAAAGCCAAATCCATCAAAGCAACAAAGAAATCCATCGTAGTAACCAAGATGTCTATACACATTATCAGGCCTTCCCACAAATGAACACCTTCAAGCAAAATGCCCTTCTCTCACCCACAGCCTGCTTTCTCTCTATCCTTCCCAGCTCTGACTAGTCTGAACAACTTCATCTTAACTGTGCTCCAGCTCCACCTCTTCCTGTTATATCCTTCCTGCTCTATCCCTTCCTATTTCACCTATTCAGCAAGCTTCTCCCACCACATGTGACTTAGGCTTCCATGTGATTTAAGCAGGACACATGGGCCTATTAGTGGATGGGAAAGATCTTCATGTTAAGCAAAAAATACATTAACAATACAATAGGGAGAACAATTCCTACTTTTTCTATGTCACGGATAAGGAATTTGAGGTCTTGAGAGAGAATGGTTGACCTCTACCAGTGGTCTCCTGACTCTTCACTTAGGACTATTTCTACTTCACCATTAGCCAAGGATTGGTCTTAGCCTTCTGCTGATGATCATCTAAGCTCTAGAGCCTCCTCCCAAAATGCAGCTGTCAATGACTGTTATCTTCACATGCCAAGTCCTTCAGCACTGGGCCACATGTCTTCCCAGAAATGGTCAGGGTACTGGACTAGCATTCTATTGGATATGCTCAACTAGAGTGGCCCATAGTGGTCTGATGTTTACCCCTAATATATATGATCCTAAATGCCTACGAATTCATTATGAGCCAACTTGGAATAGAAAGGAGATATCCATTTGCACTAAGAAAAAAGGTCATATGACCATGAAAGTTATATATTAGTAACTTTTTTCACATCTCTCCCATTCTTCAGCATCCTCAATAAAAGAATTTTTCATCAGACATTTCCCCTAGCCATCTTTGCCCTGCTGCTGTTCTATCCAATAAAATAGATATCCAGAGACTCTTCTCAGAGAAAGTTAAAGCAATTATCTCCAAACCCCTTCCTGAGAATGTTGAATCTTTCTCCATGCTGACATGCACATAACATTTCCCTCCTCATTCTCCTTCCCCCACACCCATACCTGATTTTCATCATTTTCTCTGGAAACTACAGTCAAATCAACCCTGCCATGGAATCTGGAGAGGGTGTCAATCAACTGCCCTGTTGTTCCACTCACTGTCTCTGACTTACAAAATACCATTCCCTGTCCCTGCCTTCTCTCTCCCTATTAGAATATAAACTCCTTGAGGGTAAGGACTATCTCATTTGTATCTGTATCCACAACACTTAGCAAAATGTCTGCCATAGAGTAAATACTTTGTTTCATTAATTCATTCATAAGTAAATAAGTACAGCTAAAACTAAAGGAAAAGACAATGCTCTCATTAGGCAAAACAATTATGATTTAAATTAAGAAAGATATCTCACTCAATATGTAATTTATTGACTATATTAGGCATTTAATAGTAAATGAAAGAATGAATAAATGAATGATATTAGACAAATGTGAGACAAACATTGGCTCATTATAAGAAAAGATTTAACAACTGGAACTCTCCCTTAATAGAATAGCTTACTCTCCAAAATAGTGACTTGATTTTAGGCCATTCATTGGAAGGGAGAAAATAATAACTCACAGTCATAAGATTTGCAAATTATTTCTCTCTAAACAGCCCTATGATACTATTTTAGAGATAAGGAGCCTGTCTCTGAGAGTTCATGTACCTTGCCTGTGTTCACACATATAGGAAACATAAAAGACAGGAGGTGAGCACAGTTTCCCATTGACTAAGTTCAGCACTCATTCTACTCTCTTACATTCAATAACTACTTTTCAGGGATGTCATAAGGCAGTTTATCTATTGTAAAAGTCATTGTACTAAATAACCTCTAGCATCTATTCTAGCTCTGGGATTTTATGAATCTAAGAAACTCGTGAGTGGCAACAGCACTTGGATTTCCCAAGCAATTAAAGGATAAACCTTGTCCCAGAAATGTTTATAGTAGAGATAGGCACTAGAGGAGACAATGGCCTGACTTAAATGGATCTCTCTGATCAAAAGGCTTGGCGAACCTAATGGGATGTCATTGAGGGTAAGTCTTTATAGCAAATTTCCAGTGAATTCTTTCTGACTTGTGGTTCAGGGTTCAGGATGACCTTTCAGACTTATGGAAAATAGACAGAGCTTGATGTTGAAACATGCATAGGATCATAGAATTTTAGAGCTGGAAAAGGGTCTTGTCTGAGGCACAGTTCTAAGAGTTTGATGATGATGCAATTTGATTGGGGAATTTATATATTAAGAAGATGTATATTTCAGCTTGGCAGCTTCACTGCATGCTACAGAGGATGCATATGAGGCATGAGAAACAGTGGACACAATTGTTAAACCACTGTCAGTGACCTATGACTGGTGACTCTGGAGAATGGTACAGTTCTGGAAAATGAGAAAAAAAAGTTCTGATTCCCAAGGAAAAAGTGAGGAGAATGTGAATGATTACGTGTAGGAATGTGAAGATTATAGGTTGGACTTAGATTCCTAGAAAGAATCTGGGAAAGTAGAATCAGAAAAATCTTGCTAATTAATGTTTTTATTGCCCTTATCCAAGAGTACCCCACATCCAGCAAAAAAAAAAAAATGACTATGTAAAAATATATATATAAAATGACTTCCATTGGAATGGCATAGGTGGTCAATTGACAGCTTGACCTTAGAGGTCAGAGTGCAGAAATATACTCCCCAAGCTGTCTTTTTCCTCCCATACAACAAGAGAGGGCAAAAAGAATCTTTGCTGTGTTTTAACAGCATCTTTGCCCCAAAGGTCATATGAAGAAACAAAGGTCATTTCTAGTACCCTTTGCCTGGTCTAGATAGGGTTAGAGGGAATTGACTTGAATATCCTAGAGAAGTCTTTGCTTAACACTGCCCTCATGTTGGCTCCCATTCTGCTTTTCCCTCTTGAGCCTCATCTTTCCCTTTGACAAATTCTATTTCTGGCCTCTTATTGTGCTCCCTAGGTAAGTTGTTAGAATCAGCAAGTACTCCTCAAGTCCCTTGTTCCCTCCTCAGATCCTACTCTGTAGAGTGCTCAGACATCTGATTTAACCTGGTGTATGTCACGGGCTTTCTTAGGTTAGTGAGAAAATGAAAAGGCAGCTGAATGCATTTGTCTCCAAATGTTTCCAAAGAAGTCAGTTTTAAAGTATTCTGTCCTTCCAACAGACATTAACAATACTCTGTTGACCTGGAGAGATAGACTAACTTCAGCTCATTTTAATATGTTTGGCTGAAATGAAACATCCTAAGTTCCAATTTCCTCATAGTGGGCAGTCATACATGGTCCCTGGAGTAAAATATCCTTCCTGATTGATAGTAGTGGTCCTGGGATATTCTTTGTTCCCTTTTAAGTCAGCCACCAACTCTTTTCTGTTGCCCCATCTCCTAGATCCCTTCTCTTGATATCCTGCCCACTTGTCCTAACTGTGTACTGACTCACAAATCCTGGGAGGAAAGATGTAGAGTTCACTAATTATAGTCAAATGGCCAGAATCCCCTGAGAAGACTGGAAGAATGGTTTTTCCTTCAACAGAAATAGGGGAATTCTAAAGAGAGGGCAGCTAAGTAGCTTAGTGAATAGAACTGATGGGAACAAGAATACATATAGAGGAGTAAGGAGGCCTCATCTTCATGAATTCAAAAATTCTTACTAGCTCTGTGATCCTCTGATTTGCCTCAGTTCCTAATCTATAAATGAGCCAGAAAAGAAAATGGCAACCCCCTCCCCCCAGCCCAGTATCTTTCTCAAGAAAACACCAAATGAGGTCAAGAACAGTTGGAAGTGACTGAAATGACTGAACAGCAATGACAAATAGATTTGGAGAGGGGACAAGGAAAGATAATGAGTACTATTTTAGATGTGTTTGAGATGTCTTTGGGATATCCAATTTGAAATGTCCAAGAGGTATCTGGAGGTGGGGAACTAAAGAAGCGAAGAGACTGGGAGATCAGGAGTATAGATACATAGGTACATGTGTATGTGTGTGTGTATGTGTGTGTGTGTGTGTGTGTGTGTGTGTGTGTGTGTGTTTGCCCTTCATTGCCGAAGAAGACTATGCCATCAGAGAAATAATGATATGACTTGCACTCGACTTTGTTTTGAGTGAGGGAGGGCTGTGAAGGTTACCAGCCTCACTTATCCTTCAGAACCATCTGAATCCAGTGACCAGATGTTCATCAGGATGACTGGAGATAACCCATATGGCAACTGGGGTTAAGTGACTTGCCCAAGGTCACACAGCTAGTGAGTGTCAAGAAGAAAGGAAGGAAGCAAAGATTTGTTAAGCACTTACTGTGCGCCAGGCAATATGTTAAGCACAGGGGATACAAATACAAGCAAAAAGCTTATATTCTAAAGGAAGAAGATAAGGGAGCTGAAAATCTGGGAGGAGTGGGGATGAGGTTATTTAGAGTGAGGGCATGATTTTGAAGTCCAGTAAGTCAGAAACAGGGCCAGAAGGAAAATGAGGGCAGGCAGGCCTGGATCCTTTTACAACGTGGAGTCTTGAAGAGGAATTCACCCATGGGAGAATGGGGATGGGCCTTTTGGAATGATAGTCTGTGGTGAACAGCCTGCAGGGATGGTAGGATGATTGAGCAAGCCTCAGACACTGAGGGCAGTTCCAGGATGAGACATAGAAGCTCAGTCATCTACAGAGCGAAGATACCTACAGGAACTGATAAAATACTGAGAGCACAGAGGGAGAAGAGAAGAAGGTCGAGAACCAAGATCTTGTGGAACATCCATGATCTGGGGACAGGAGATGATGAACCATCCAAAGAGAATGAGAATGGGAAATCAAACAGGAGCAAGGAGAACCAGAAGAGTATGCTTTAATGACTTCTTTAT
The DNA here is from genome assembly GCF_028372415.1 of Notamacropus eugenii. NCBI lineage: Eukaryota > Metazoa > Chordata > Mammalia > Diprotodontia > Macropodidae > Notamacropus > Notamacropus eugenii. The sequence goes on from NC_092874.1 coordinate 192,681,661, forward strand.
AGGACTTCCTTGGAGACATTCTTTGGAGACAAATGCATTCAGCTGCCTTTTCATTTTCTCACTAACCTAAGAAAGCCCATGAAAACCTAGAAATGGGAGAATATGCAGGAAGAGGGATTGATTCAATAGTGTCAAATGTATCAGAGTCAGGAAGGAGAAGAATTAAGAAAAGACTACCAAATTTGACAATTAAGACATCATTGGTAATTAGAAAGAGCAGTTTCAGGTGAGTTATGAGGTCAAAAGCCAGAATGAAAGGGCTGAAGGAGTGAGTGAGAGGAGAGAAACTGAAGCACTGAATACACAAGTTTGGCAGAGAAAGGGAGGAGAGTCATGGGACAATAGTTTGAGGGAATGGTAGACTCTCGTGATTTTTTATTTTTTAAGGATGGTGAAGTCTTGGGCATGTCTGAGAGCAGAGAAACCAGAAAATAAGGAGAAGCTGAGGATTCGGGAAAGAGGAGCTGATGGAGGATGATGAGAAAATGAAAGGGGATGGGAACAAGAGCACATATAGAGGTGTTGTCTTGACAAGGAGGAACACCGCTTCATTGTCAGAAACTGAAAGACAGAAGGAGACAGTCAGAGTTAATGTTAAAGGGTTTGCAGACAAATGAAAGGGGAAAAAAAGATCTCAAGGTGAATAACTTCAATTTTCTCAGTTTTCAGTCAACCAACAAACATATATTAGGGACTTCTTATATGCCAGGTACTGTGCTAAGTGCTTTAAAACATCCCTGACCTCAGAGAGCATACTTTTTAATGAGATACGCAACATGCCAGGATTGTAGATACAAGATGTACACAAAGTAGATTCAAAGTCATCTGAAAGGAGAAGCAATAACAGGTGGAAAGTCCTGAAAGGTAACATGCTGCTGCAACTTGCAAAATACTTCCCAGAGACACCAGACAATACTAATTGTTATTATTAGCTTTTCACAAAGGCCTAAAATAATTACTTCTTTGGGGTTTTTAGACTTCTCAGTAATCCCTCCCCTTCTTCCTTCCCCCATTTGTCTTGTATAACCCATTGCCTATTTCTCTATTGCCTGTTTGTCAGCATTGGAAATCCTTTCCAGTTCTAAAGAATGATTATATGCTTACATAGGGACAGAGAGATCACAAGGAGAGTTTCAGTGAGTCTGAAAGGTTGCCAGTCCCTTGAGGCTGTGGAAGAAATGAGGAGAGCCATAATCTTAATGAGGAAGAAGGAGTCAGAGAACCCAGAAATGATCCCAAGAATCTGAATATTTGGAAGAAGCCCCTTGATACTGTTAGTCAGTCCAGTGCTTTTGGACTGGGAAGATGGGAATCAGTTGATAGATCCAAGCATAATGATAAGCGTATGGATAGTGCTTACTCTGAGTGAGAAAGCAGGATAGGTAGAAAGATGTGGTTGGAGAATATAATTTCAAAGTTCCACATTTTGGAGGTGGTGCAGTTCCAAGAAATTAATGAGGTCTGTGTTATGGTCATGTTGGTTTGAGACTGAAGTAAGGTGAGAAAAGGGGTGGCTGGAGTTAAAGAATTGAGAGGCCAAATGCTGTAAAGGTAGTTGACATGAATATTGAGGTTTCCAAGGATAATGGGAGAGGATAGACTAGAGAGGAAAAGTCAGATACTAAAAACATTGAAATTTTGAAATTGTGAGCCAGATATTAAGTGTAAAGAAAAAAGACAATGACCCAGAGAATAATCTGAGTCTCAGTTTCCCCATATGTAAAAATAACAAAGTCGAATTGCATGATCTCTATGGTTTCCTTCAGTTTTAACTCCTAATGAGTGATCTCTAATTATAGTGATTTGAGGAATATTTCACTTTGTTCCCTTTTTAGCCCTCATAACGTCTCCAATTCCTCACTTGAGAACCATTCCTATTTCTTTCCTGCCACCCACCTCCACCCGACACCAAACACAGTTTGGATTACCCCCAAAATGGCCAAGGTTGTTTTATTTCTTTTTCTGGCCTACCTCTGAGTTCTCATTAGGCCTGCTATCAGACATCCTTCAGGCGAAGGGGCCTGCAATCATTTCTGTGGTTGCCCTAACATGCCTGCACTCAACAGTACCATAACAACATTTTCCTTGGCTTCAAGGGAAATCTGCCAACATGTTGCCAACACAGAGGAGAAAAAAAGTTCCTTTCCCTTCTTGCTAAAAATGCCAGAGGTCATTATGAAAACACAGGGAATTTTTAGAACACCATTTGTTTTTCATCTCTCCTTCATGGCCCAATCAGGCCCAGCAAGAACTTGCCTCCTCTTTCAAATTGGGGTTAGGGAGAATGGTTGCCTTTTCTATAATAGGCTGTCTATCTTTGATAGCTGTCAGAAAGACTTCTTGGCTTTGATGCAGAGAAAGGAATTAGCAGGGTGCTAGTTACTCTCACATGGGACTTTCCAGGGTCCCTGGAAAAGAAAAGAGAACTTGTGCTTAGAGGATCACTTTACAGATTATAAAATTGAAGCACCGTGACTTGGTGAAAGTAATAATTAATTACTGGGCTCAGACTACAAGCGTGACATAGGTCTACTTCTATCATTCTGTAGTGGATGTTATTATTACTAGCAATAATAATAACTAGAATGTAGTATTGTATGATTCTCAGAACTCTTTATGTATCTTTTAAAATCTTTATTACAATCTTGGGAAGGGAGGGATATTATTATTCTTTTTTTATGGAGGAAGAAACTGAGACTGAGAAAATTTAAAAGACTTGCCCCAGGCCACATAGAAAGTAAGTGTAAGAAACAAGATTACAGATCTTCCTGACTCCGGGTCCAGCACTCCATCTACTACTTCCCGGATAGGTGATAGCAGCACTGTACAGCATCCTTTACCTGAGCCAGGTCCCTGAACGCAGTGCCCTTACCACCCTTCCTCCCAAGACAGTGATTCTGAACAAGAAAGAAGAGCCCATTTATCTCTGTGCTTGCTCCTTGGAATCAGAGTCAAATCTACATTGACTGGAGTGCTAATTTCATCCAGCATCTTGCTTCAAAGCCAAGGTCATACCTCATCCATTTCTGAAAGATTTGTGGTCAGGGGTATTCAGGAACCAGCTGAAGAGTGCTGTTTATTAAATTTTTAGTGTGAATAGTTACACTTTGGAAACTGCAAAGACTACAAATCAACGCTTGATTTATTGTATTTTATCTAGACAAGAAAATAGTAATAATGCAGATTAAACTTAAAAGTGTGTCCTGAACACTTTTCTTTCAGAGTACACTCCAAGATGTGTGAATTGATAATTAATTTACAGAATTATTAAGCAGAGGAAGGAACTCTTGGTTTTTTGGGGGGATGGGCAGCCAGGAATAATGTTTCAATTACACTTTATAAGGCGCAGATGGTATAGGGCTAAATGGCACAGAAAGCACAGAGACAAACAGCGCCAGGTTAGGGAGAAATTCAGAAGCAGATGGCCTGGGAACTAGGATGGGGTGGTGGAGGAAGGAAGGAAGCACAGGAAGAGAATGGGGAGGGGGAGAACCACTTCTTCACATTACTGCTGATCAGAGTTGGGAGCACTTGAGCAGCATGGACCCTTAGGAAATGGAAGAGGATTCTGGGGACAGGAGTTTGAAGTCTCATTTATATATAGGGTTTTGTGGGGGACAAACTAACTCTTATCCATGCTGCTTTGGGGTTAGTTCATTAATACATCCATATCATCTCAAAATTATCAGCATCATTTGGTGTTCTATTGCTTTTGCTGTGAATTGTCCAGAGCTTATCTGAGGCTTATAGACCATGGGCAGTTAATATGATCAAGAGTAAAGCCTTACTATCTTTCCCTTATTTAGCACATAGTCTTAGGATGTGATTTTAGTTAATTTATGACACAGTTTGTAACTATTATACCTCTTTGATCTATGGGGCGGTCTTTAAGTGACTTCTGGGTTCCCTTTTGCAATCTTACTTCCTGTTATTGTTACTTTATGGTGGCTACTTATAAACTTATTACATTAACTAGAAAGAGGGGCATGAGAACAAGGTATAATTTTAACACAATATAATTTTCTTGTTTTTTTTAATATAAACAATTGAGAAGAGGGGTATAGAGACCCACCATCTCTAAAGATCAAAAACTATGTGTTTTAGAGAAATATAAAGGAAGGTGTGTGCAGCTAGGTGGTGTAGTGGATAGAGCTCCAGACCTGGAGTCAGGAAGACCTGAGCTTGAATCTAGCCTCAGACATTAGCTGTGTGACCTTGAGCAAGTCACTTAATTCTGTTTGCCTCAGTTTCCTCATCTATAAAATGAGGTGGAGGGCAAACTACTCCTGTTTCTCGGCCAAGAAAACCCCAAATGGTGTCATGAAGAGTCAGACATGACTGAACAACAAACAAAAAGGGGAAAGTACAGGTACAATCTTATTTGGGGATCATTATGCAAAAAACAAATTCTTCCCTCATCAATTGATTGTAGCATTCAACAAACTTTCTTGGTAGACAGTAATTTATTAGAGTTCACCTAAATCCCTTTTGTAGTTTAAACTCATTTCGTTTATAGTGGCTGTCCTGAACAGTATCATCTTTTAAAACAAATTTCTGAAACCTTTCAGTGTATAAAAACCATTCCCAAGGAAGAAAATAAAATCAAAGTAAACTCTTCTACCTCACCTAAAAATAGTAATGAGTGTGTTGGACTAAAAGAAGAGCAAAATTAAAAAAAAACTCTCACAAAGAGAATTAACACAAAAAAGGAGGAAAAAAGATCAACTGAAGAAATATTTTAAAAGAGCTCAAATACAAAGAATAAATAAATAAATAGTCGGGGGTAAAAAAAACTGAAGAAAGAACATCAAAAGGAAAAAACAGAATGAAAAATGGATCTACACCGGACTGAAATAGTCTTTAGAGTGATTCATTAAGAAAGAGTTTGATGGTAATGGCTAAACAAGTTGTAATACATAATTATAATGTGGTACCAGTGAGCTGTAAGAAATGATGAATATGATGAGTACAGAGAATCGTGGAAATAATTATATGAACTGATGTAAAATGAAGAAAGCAGAAACAGGAAAGCAATATGTTCAACAAATAAGCAAAATAAATAGCAACAGTTAACAATGGAACAAATCAAACTTGGTGTTGTAAAATTATAATAATTGCCTCAAAAGAGGAGATATGAGAAGTCATCTCCCTCTCTTCTTTGCAAAGGTTTGAACACAAGAGACAATGTGTTGGTTAGTTTTGTTGAACTCATTTCTTTCCCTTCCCTCCCCTTTACCTATTTATTCTTTTTCATAAGGGATGGCTCTCTGAGAGAGGGGATATAGAGGTATGCAGTGGCAAATGTAGCTGATATCAAAACAAAAAATACCAATAAAGTATATTCTAAAAAGAAATAAAGGAAGATTGACCACTTTAAAAAATGGGACTAAAATAAATAAAAGAACAATGAAGGGCAAATGAGAGACTTGATAGTCTGGAAAAATCAATGGAAAGTCTTAACAAAATCACATAGAGATCAGAATAGCCCTTGCTATGCAGGGGAAAAACAGGAGAGTTGGCAAAACAACTAAACAGAATCAAAGAACAAAGGCAACTGGGAGATTTAAGAACTGCCCAGCTGAGAGAAACAAAAACAGCCAGCTCAGAGGGACACTTCAAAATTGTGGATCACTCAGAAAAATGCTCAAAAGGTAAATCTGAATATCATATTTTAAGATTTCTTTCAAATCTTTGGAATTCAACAAGAATTAAGTACTTATTTATGCCTCACCCCAAGTCAAGTCGACAAGCATTTATTTTAAACACCTACAATGTACCTGGTGCTTTGAAAATTTAATTTTTCATAATTTTGACATATAGATGGGGAAACTTGTTGCCCTTAGGATGACAGTTTATTCTACTGAATTAGATCCTTTTTTTTGAATCAGTGAACAAGGAGCACAAAGGGATCTTGTATTTTCTATACCATTTAGTCAATTCTAGGAGGGCAAAGATGTCATCTACTATGGAATATTGTTTGCAAAAGTTATCTCATTCCCTATTAATACACTAATCAGGGATAGCTTCAATATGTGTATAGATCATTCTCATAACTACTAGGAAAAATAGGGATATGAATGAATAATTGTTGATTTTACTGTTCCTTTTCTCAGTATTAATAAGGTTCTAATTCTCCCCCTCCCCAACAACTTTGATATTTTCCTTTTCTTCATATACTTTATGGATAGATTCCCTCAATGTTTTCCTAATTGTGTTGTTTCCAGCACTGACCTTCTCTCTGTGCAACTTGTCTAATCTAATTGTTTCTCCTGTATTTGTTATGTTTAGTTTAATTTTTAATCTCCTCCTTAAGCACATCTAGTAATATAGTGTTACTGGAGAGCGAGTAAGTATAGTCATTCAATTGTCCTTTGTGGTGAAAAAAAATGTTATAAAAGTCTATTCCATTTTTTTCTGTTGGCTGTTTCCCTTCCATTTTTATCTTTAAAAATACTTAAGATAACTTTGCTTGTTTAGATCTCTGGCCAAGCTCTCTTTAAACTGATTTTACCCTTCATGGTTTCTCTCTGTTTTATGGAGTGATATTTCTCATAATCTCCCTTTATCTTCTTTGCAAAATTTTTTAAATGTGTGCTATTGAGCTTATTTTAAACTAGTGTTTCTCTTGGATGCCTTATCTTTCCCTGTGGCAAATAAGTCTGGTGTTTCCTGACAAAATGCTTTTTTTTTTTTTTTTTTTTTTTTTTTTTTAGCATTTTTGTTCCCCCCGTTATAGCAATTTATTCACATTAGTTGAACTTCTATATGAAATTATTGTGATTTGTGTCTTTGCTCTAATACCTATCCATATTTCATTTTTATTCATTCATCCCTTGTTTGAATAGTTCAGGAGGTTGAAATTGTTTTAATCACACACCATCCTTTTCTCATGTTTGTTCTTCCTAGCTTTGTATGAATTTTGACCTCTCTAACAATTTGTCATGTTCACTATGCAGCTATCTAATACAGGTGACAGCTATGGCCTGGAGGAAAGGAATCAGAGAAGCTCCTTCCCATGAGTCATGGCTCTGAACTCACATTGGCCAGTTTTAGCCCTGTTGGAGCCTTACCTCAGAAAAAAAAAATCAAGTCTTTTTTCTCTTATTCTGTGGTTCATTATTTCCCTGAAACAAAAATTTGAGGAAAGAAAACAAAAGTGTAGCTTTTGTCTAGAATGATCCCAAATGTAGCTAAACAGGATACTTTTTAGTAAAGAGATTCAGTGTATACAGTAGATTTCAAGTATAACTATTTATTTTCTCCACCATGAAAAAGGTTCATGAAGGCCATTAGCCAAAAATTGTTTTAAAAAAATACAATAACTCAGCACAACTACTATATTGTCCTGGGATATAGAAGCAAGTTTGTTGGATTTTGAAACATGCATTTCATATCCACCTCAAAACTATACTGTCAGAGAAACTCACAAAGTCTGCATCTTCTGGGAAGCTGGGCATAGGTCCTTTCAGGTTTAAGACAATACCATAGGTGTTCATCTTCTGCAAGATACACTATAGTTTTAGGAAACAGTTCCCCTTGCAAAGCTATAACTAACCCAGGAACTCTTGACCCCTCACACTCATGAAGCAGCTGCCAAATCTGGAAATGTCCCATTCTCTACTGTTAGATTATCTGGGCTCAAGAAAAGTAATACAAAATAAAAGAGGCAGCCTAGGAATTTGAGGACCAGCCCTAGGTTCACCTAGGCAGGTATATGCTTTTACTACAACATACTCAAGTTGTAGTGACTGTCACTGTTGTGGATGGGGGGTGACGACTCTTCTATACTGGGAGTTGATGGAAGAGCTGGTGCTCAGAGGAGAGAGGAACTTTTATATTAGATCCTTTATATAGTGTACTGGGGGTGGGGGAGAAGGAAAAAATCTTCCTGACTCAACTGGCAAGCATCTTTGACCCTTTAGTCATGACGACAGACAAGGCACATTCAGGAGTTGCTGTGCCATGTCTGCAAAACAAAATAACTGTCCTCTCTTCAGTTTGCATAACCATTTCCACACAGCATGCTGCATGGGATTCTCCATTATACTGAGATGTTTTTCATGTATAAGTTATTGCCTATCTTAAATTATCAGCAAGAAAATTCTGGGAAGAAGTAGAGGAAGAGCTTTCCTGAGGGTAAGTCTTCCCTTATCACAGCAAACAGTTCCAGTAAAGTGACCCAAACCCTTTAATCACAATTTATTCAGCTTCAACATTAGAGAATTTATGTCTACCAGGAGACAATTGGTCTCTGAAATGTTTCTACATTCCTCTTTAGAGTCAGAAACTTTCCAAGACCTTGGAAAATCATCTGCAGTACACATGGCACCTGAAATTACAAATCACGCCATTGGAATAATGTTAGTGCTTCACATAAGAAGGCTGATTAAGCCAGTATCCCAGGAATTCCTCTCAGGGTGCTATTTATAGCTGATGTATGAAATAGATATTACACAGTGTAAAGTGTTCTTTAATAGGTTTAAGCTATGACTATAGCTAAAATTACATAGAGAACAAACACATCACAGTATTCTACACATATCCATAGACCACAGGCAAATATGCATAACAGTAAAGCAATAACGTTAGTAGTAGTATTCGAATAACAGACTATGCACGAATAGCTATGTCTGTGGAAAAAGCAACAAAATTATTCAGTTAAGAAAAATACATATACAGTACATGTAAGATACTAGAACAAAAGGAAACATGACCAGTAAAATAATAAAAGAGTATTGAAAACATACAGTAATCTCCACATATTAATCAGCATTTTAATTCTAAAATGGTGCACATTATACGGAGTTAGCATTGCCATTTTATTACATGAGTGACTTTCCAGTTTCCCCTAAAAAAACATGAATTGTTCTTGCCCTTGGTAGAACAGGGCTAAATCTCTTGTGACCAGCTGCTCTATTTGCTCCTATACTTGAACAGGTTGCTAGTATGAAGTGATTACAGTGCTCTATAGAGTTATGGTTCTGTGATCTTAAACCTGAATTTATTGAGGGCCCAGAATGGCTGGCGATACATAGTCTACAAGTAGTTTTTTTAAAAAATCATTCATTCTTTCATCCATTTGTTTGTTTGTTACAGTGAAAGCTCTAGGTAGGGAAAATGCTGCCTCTGGGTTCAGTCTTTTCTTATTTGAATTGGCTACTGAGTTACAGTATACAGTCTTCTTCACTGGAATGTCAGTTTCTGAGTCATTGTCTGGTTCAGATAGTTATTGTGCAGTGGAAGACAATTTCTTTTGTTTAAAGTCCAGAGAAGTAGTTCATCAGTCTCTAACAGATATGTGATGCCCAATATCTCATCATTCAAGAATCATCTGAAAAATAAAAACAAAGAGATAGGATGATAATACTTCTTTAAAAAAGTTAAATTTAAAATTATATAAATTGTGAGTAGGTCTCTTCCTTTGTGTTTTCTTAGAATTACTGATTTGTGTGTTTTTTAATATTTTCTAGTAGCATGATCTGCTCATTAGATTTTTCTGTGTTTTTCCTTTCGTTTTAAGGGATATACTTATCCCTTATATGTATATATATATGCACTATTTTTGATACATTCCATAAAGGTTGGTGTGATATATCAGAATTATTCTTTTTAACACAATTATTATTATTTATGAGCTGACCTTTTAATTATTTCATTATGACTAACAAATTATAATTAAAATGATTAATGAAATATATATTATAAAATGAGGAATAAAATCTTTGCTAAAACTATTAGCCATTAACCAGGTCAAATCAAAAGAATTACCGAACAATAACTAAGCAAAGAAATTGCTTTCATTCTGTGCCCTCCTTCAGGTTTGCCCTGTTTGAAAATTTTGGGCCCTTTTTCCTATATTTTATTTTTTCTCTCCCTGCCCCTCCTCCTTGGTTTTTCTACTTTTTAAAAATTGCCTATTTTCTTCCTTGTTTGTTCTCTACTTATATACCACAGTCATGTGGGATAATTTCTCCCACTTTTACTCATCCCTCTTTCCAGTATATTTCTTTATTTTTGGAGGGGGAAAGGCAAGGTAATTGGGGTCAAATGACTTGCACAAGGTCACACAGCTGTTAAGTCTCTGAGGTCAGATTTGAACTGAGGTCCTCCTGACTCCAGGGCTGGTGCTCTATTCGCTGCGCCCCGTAGCTGCCTCAATTTCTTTTCCTAAAACAACAAAACCACTCCCAGATCCTTGGACTTATTAGATTTTTCTCTATAACTCCAAGGATTATAGAGTTCAAAGAGACTCCTGTCTGTATTAGAGTAGAAACAGTTCATTCTTATTTAGCCCTTTATGATATTTACTCGGGTTTACGTTTTTCTGTTTTTCTTGATACCTGTGCTTGTATTTCAAAGCTTTTCTAGAGCTCAAATCTTTTCATCAAGTGTGCTTGGAAATTCTGTATTTCATTAAGGATTCATCTCTTTCCCTGCATGCTTCCCCCCACCCCCAACATAGTAGTATACTCAATTTTGCTTGAGTAAGTTATTTTTGGTTGTAAACCTATACTTTTTACCTTCTGAAATATATTCCAAACTCTACAGTTTAGAATGCTAAATTTCATGTAACTCCTCAGTCCTTACACTCTTTCTTTCTGGTTGTTTGGGGTATTTTTTCTTTAACATGGAAGCTCTGAATTTTGACCGTGATGTTCCTGTGAGTTTTCATTTTGAGGTTTCTTTCAGAATATGATTGATGGAGTCTTCCTATTTTCACTGAACTCTCTGATTCTACGAGATATGAACAGTTTTGTGATTTCTTGAAATATGTCTAGACTCATTTTTGGTCACTGTTTTGCAGTAGTTCAGTGATTATTAAATTTTTCTTCTTGATCTATTTTCCAAATCAGTTATTTTTAAAATTAGACACCTTACAGTTCCATCTATTTTTTTCCATCTTTTGACTTAGATTTAATATTTCTTATTGTCTCATGAAGTCATTATCTACAATTGAGTTTGTCCTAAACTAAACTCTAGAGAGTCTGGGTGTTTGAGTATAACTTTGAACATCTTGTTTCAAGCTGTTAGAACTCTTTCTATTTTTTTTCTCTCATACCTCTAATTTCTTTTCCCATTTCTCCTCTAACATTCACATTTGGTTTTAAAGATAATTTTTAATTCTTTTAAACTTTTATTTCAGCTCTAAGACTATGATCTGGTGATTTTGTTCAACCTTTTGGTCTAATAACCCCTGATTCTGTTTTTAAAGTCTCCTGTGGCTATTGATTCCACAACCTTGACTGGTTTCTGACTTGAGGATTCAATAAGCCTTATCTTTTAAGGGGTTCTTAATAATGAATAATCAATCTTTAATTATTTATTGAGAACCTATAGAACCTGTATTGATTTGGATATGGGGAATTAAAAAAATATATTTAGATGATGTGTGGCATGGTCTCGGCTCCTGAGGCACTTAGAAATTAATCTAACTTCAATTTCTTTTATTGTAGTCAAATAGTATTTTTTATTGATTGCTCTCCAGCAGATATTGAACACAAATGACTACCTACTTCTGGACAACCAATGGTTAATGTTAATCCTCAAAAAAAGTATGAGAGACTTGAGTAAAACAGAGTTCCTCTGAGTCAGGAAATGATCATGAGAATTCCTAGATTAGGGAGTTACCAAAATGACTCAGAAGTCCAGTGTTACCTTTCTTGATCCTTTAGGGAATTTGCCCTGGTCTGCTACTTACTGATAAAGTCTAATTTTGACTGTAAGTTAGGCTGTCGCATTCTTTTTTCTTCTTCTTTTAAATAGTATTTTATCTTTTTCAATTACATGTAAAGACAATTTTCAGCATTTATTTTTTGAACTCTAAATTTTCTTTCTCCCCCTCTGCTTCTCTCTTTCTAAGATGATAAGCAATTTGACATAGGTTATATTTGTGCAATCATGTAAAATATATTTCCATATTAGTCATATTGTGAAAGAAGAAACAGAACAAAAGGAAAAACTCCCACAAAAATAAAGTGATAATAGTATGCTTCGATCTGCATTCAGATTCCATCAGGTCTTTCTCTGGATGTGGACAGCACTTTCCATTATGACTCTTTGACTTGTCTTGAAGCGCTGTATTGCTGAGAAGAACTAAGTCAATCATATCTGATCATCGGATTGCTACTACTGTATACAATGTTTTCCTGGTTTTGTTCACTTCACTTTGCATCAGTGCATGTAAGTCTGTCCCATTCTAAGGATTGGAGGGAAGGGAAAATAAGAGTATATGGAAGCCATGACCCAGCAACAGGAAAAGTGTGCACAGATAGAGGAGGTAGAGCATGAAGTAATAGAGTGAAAACAGCACTGGACTGGAAACAGGAAATCTGCGCCAGATTTACAAATGTGTATGGATCACATATGAGGCATGCCTGTACGGATGCGGTGCTGCTGAAGCCCTTCTAGACTGCGCATGCTAAGGTTTGCTTTCCCTTCTCTCCTTAGGTTCTTTTGCTCTCTCCCAGAAAAGGACTGAAGTGAATGTCTTTTCCCCTGACTGTGGGGAAAAATCTTATTCTTACAAGTTTATTTACCTTTCTGTTTACTTTGTCCCTTAATCTGGCATCTGTGATAATGATTTCATCAATAATTTATGATATCCTAGCTCAGATTCAGTAAAGAGGAGCAGTTAAGGAAAAGGGTAGAAAAGAGAGATTTAAAACTGTGGTTTTGTTGGTTTGTTTTGTTTTTGCGACTCATCAGCTGAGTGGGGGCTCAGAGCTGAAAAAAAAAAGTTTTACTGATTCATTTCTGCAACTTGCAAACTCAGTAAGAGTATATACATACCCAGAGCTCTCCAGACTAAGGGATTCATGGACCTTGAAAGTCCATAGATAAATTTCAAGAGGTCTATAAACCTGGATGGGAAAATAAAATTTCATCTTTGTTTTCACTAACCTCTTATTGAAATTTAGCATTTCCTTCAATTATTTAAAAACATTATTCTGAGAAGGGGGTCCAAAAGCTTCACCAGACAGCCCAAAGCATCCATGACACCAAAAAGATAAAGGGCCCTTGCTCTAGGCAATGAATCAACAAAGTCTGGCAGTGGGCTAATTACTGGTTAGACTGGTATTTAAGTGGGCCCTTCACCATATTTGTTCCCTTTCTCTTGGGCTTACTTAAACCACCTCCATGAGATAGTTGCTACCTTAATGAAAGAGCAACCCTACCCTCACAAAGGTGGGGCAAGTAAGAGGAAATAACAGCTCTGCCTACTCAGGCACCGTAGCACCGTACCAACCATATCACTGCTATATTATTATCGGATCAAGAGTCTGAAATGCGAGATCATCTCATCCATTACCATTAATTGCTCACTTCATGATAGAATAAGACTTATGCATTTAGAAATTATGTGGGAAAAAGAAAAAGTGCCTTCACACTGACAGTTCTGAGTTTAGATAGGTTTTTTTTCCTAAACAATTTATCAAACCACAAGTTTAGCTCATTTCCTCTTGTTCTATTCTGAATGTCATCTTCTTTATAAATCTTTTCCACGTAATGTGAACACAAAGGAAATAGTAATGAAAGGCACCATGGTTCGGATTTCCCAATCAATTCCTTTCTCTGACATTACTTATAAGGAGCAGTGTGATATAGTGGAACAGAGATAGACTTTAGTTAGAAGACCTCAAAAAGTGGTTTAGATACTAACTGCGTGCTTTGGAGCAAATTATTTCACCTCCAGAGCTCAGTTTCCTCATCTGTAAAATGGGGATTGCGCTACTATGTCACAGGGTTGTCATGTGGGAATTGCTTTTGTGAACTTTATAAGCACTATATGATTTGTCTTTACATTTTTTTGGACTGGACATGTGATTTCACTGCTATAGAAAACTCCCCAATGAGGAAATTCCATCCTTTCTGTTGTAATTTATGATTCTCAAGAGTTGTTTGGGACAATGAAAGATTGAGTGACTTGGGCTGGGGTCACACAGTGAGAATGATTAAAATGAGACTTGCAACCAGGACTTTCTGATTGGGAAGCCAATTCTCTACCCACTGTGCCAAACTGCCTTTTCCTTATCATTAACATATATGAAATAGGAAGAATTCTCTCTATTTCACAGGAATATTTTACAGACCAACCAATATAGCAAATGTGAAAGCCTAATTGCCTACTATGTAAGCTCAGGATCTCAGATGCAGAAGGGGAAGGGACTTTTGAGGCTGCCTGGTTCAATCTTTTGATTTTAGATATGGTAAAAATGTGTCTAAGAGAGGTTCAGAAACTTATATAGACACTGAGAGGCTAAGGAGTTGGTCAGAATTTGAACTTAGGTCCTGGGATTTCAAGTTCACTGTCTTTTCCTTGTATTCTCTACTGCTTCCTTGAAGATAAGATGTGTATCTTGTGTGTCTTTGTATTGTTATACTGAAGTCTTGGAGGTACCTATGGGATATTTGTTGAATGAAAGAATGAATTTTGAAATTGAAAAAAATATAGATTATATAAGAGCCAGACAATAACACTATTAGGAGATTAGACAAAATTGGCTACTAAGCCCAGGAGTCGTCATAATCAACTACTGACTTCCTGAAAAGAAGATGCTGCCTACAATCCTAGACAGCCTTTTAGCTGAACCTTGTGGAAAAACTCATCCATTACAGAAGGTAACAATGCTTTTATGCTTCCTTATCCTCCTGCTCTACCCTAGCTCCTCCCAAGAAGCCTATCTTCCTCAGGCTGTTGGGAAGGAGTTTCAAATTCTCAGATTTCCCAAGGGAAGACAGTCCAATTTTAGAACAGCTTTTTCTGAGCAAGCTGGTAGCAGTACAGGACGTACTGAACCAGGGTCATGCTAAGGTGTTCCCAAGGCCTGTCTGTCACAGAGTTTCCCCTCATTCTAAGTGTTTGGCCACTCTTCTGACCCCCAATATTTCTAGCCTCTTAGTGCTACCTGTATTGTGTATCATTTGTAGACACCCTGAGATCCCTAAACATCAGTGAAGATACTTAGGACTATATTAATATATATATTAAATGGGGTAATGGATATAAAGAACTTTGTAATTCTTAAAGTGTGATAAGCATATAAATACTAGCCATTATTTATTATAATTATTAATATTGTCATATTAGTTGACTTCACTAGCTAAGATATCAGAGGACTTGAAGGCTTTCTTTCCTAAGAGATGAGACTCCTTTAGGAGGATCATGATCTCTTTCTTTTCTCCCTACTCCCTAATCAACCCTAATCTGCCTGGGATGAATGTGGAATTACCGATCAGAGACAAAAGGAAGGACAAAATGGCCTTTGGAGGAGTCTTAAAGACTTTCAGCGGAGATTGAAGAAATTTGGGATGAATCAAACTCATGGAAAATTCTATGGTGTGATGGCCCCAGTAACCCCAGATTCCACACTTGTGCCTCGGGCTGATTTTTCCCTCTAGCCTTGCCCTGTGTGTGTGTGTGTGTTTTTTAATTCTTTCTGTCCATAGAGACAACAATGCTACTATTAAACATTATTTGGCCAAGTTTGCAGACACTTGAAGCCTGAGAAAAGTGTCTGGGATACAGTGTGAGGGAAGAAGTCGGATAAAGCTTTACTGAACTCAGTGGTAGAATTTTGGGTCTTTGGGGACTTCCATATGGGCCCTACCATTGCCATGACCTGATTGATTCAGGGAAGCCCATCTAGGGCTGATGGAGGAAGGAAGTGGTATTCCTTGTCTCTGAGTTTGGTTTTCTCACTAACTAGTTGTCATTCTGTCCCTCTGGACCTCAGCTTCCCCACATAAAAATGATGGGATCAGACTAGATATCACTTTATTCTTTGTAAACTATACAGTGTTATAGAAATAAAATATAGTATACATATACACATATATGTGCATGTATGTATACACACACATATACACACACACATATGTAAAATTGTTGCTATTATGACAGTCTAATGGTTCCCTACTTCCTTTCAGATTAACTATAAACCCCTCTGTATGACATTTAAAGCTTTTCAATATCTGGCTTCACTCCAGCTTTCCAGTCTTATTATTCTTTAGGCCATTTTATGGAATCGGTAATCCAGCCAAATAACCTTGCTGCTACTTCTCACATAGAGCACCAATACACAGGTGCCTGGAATGGTGCCTGCACCATTGTCCTCGTGCCTGGAATGCACTCTCTCCTTTCCTTTGTCTCTTAGAATCCCTGGTATCCTTCAAGGCTCTATTCAAATGCTACCATCTACATAAAACCTCTCCGGATTCCAATTCCCTTCCCTCTCACAGTTTCTAGTGACACCCCTCCCTCACCCCCATTGTTCTGTTGATTTGTTTCAATTGTATCTGATTCTCCATTACCCTACTTGGGGTTTTCTTGGTAAAGATACTGGCCATTTCCTTTTCCAGCTCATTTTACGGATGAGGAACTGAGGGGATCATTTTTGTTTGTGTGTGTGTGTGTGTGTGTGTGTATACGCACACACACACACACACACACACACACACACACACACACACACACACACACACACACACACACCTCTTCCCCAGTAGAATGTAAGCCCATTGAAGTTAGTAATTTTCATTTTTGTCTTTTCTTGGCACATAATAGGTAGCTAATACGCCCTTTTCCATTGATTGATTATGATCCTCTTCCTGCCACGATATCAGGAGGCAAAGAAATGAAAGCTATTACATGTTAAGTTCATCCCTCAGTCAAATGCAAGCATTTTGGGGGTAGATAATGTTTTTCGTTTTTGCTTTTGGGTCCTCGTTGCCTAATATGGGGTGTTGTATGTAGTAGGTTATTAATATATGTTTGTTGCAAATAAATGAATTTTAAAATTATTTTTTGAAAGTACTATGTACAGACATGCTTATCCTTCAAAATATAGAGGAGACAGCAAAGGACTCTCTATTCTGGACTCTTTTCTGACCAATTTTCTGACCAATTTTGCTGATGTAGAAACAATGAAGACCTTTATGATTATTTGATATTAGAATCAGTGTTATAAATGGAGAGGAACGTCCTACTTATATATGGAATTTTTGGGAAAAAGATTCAGAGAGCAGAGGGGAAGTGGGAAACAACGAACTAAAATTTTACAGGGGAAGTTACCCCATCAGAGATTGAAAGCTATCAAGAACTAAATTCCAAAAACACACCAGAGAAATGACTTTCATAGACAAAAAAAGCAGAAACTGTCCAAAAAGAATGACGCATATATGATTTAAAAAATTCCCTGTATGAGAGATGGAAAGAAAGGCAGGTGATGGAGGAGGACTGGTTCTATTAGAATAGTACCTACCTGATGAAATGATTAAACTCATAGCTTGAGATGAACTGATTCTGGTCATGAATGCTAGGGACAACAGAAAAGACTTTGTGAGAAGTGTTAGGGGTAAGATGAGAATCAATGAAGATATGGAACTAGTGGTCATTCTGGATAAGGATTCTGATAGTGACAAGGCACAATTATTTCACATCTTTTATTTTACTTCTGTTTTCTGTAACAGAATGTTCTTCAGACTGAGGAGGATTAAATTGTTTAAAAAACAGAATTAGAGCAGATTTTCTTATATATCAAGATTGGTCTTTTTGGACACCTCCCTCTTTTTCATCTCACAACAATTACTTATTTTCCTCTTCAGAATCTGATCATAGCACCATAGGTTTTTGAGCTGGAGTAGATCTTGGAGGTCTTTGGATTCAGCACTTTTTTTAATAAGTGAGAAAACTGAAGTTCAGATAGGTTGAGTGATAGTAGGTGTCTGAGATGGTAATTCAGTGCATGTCTTCTTGACTCAAAACTAGTACTCTCTCTCTTTCCTTGGGCTGATCACTTGTAAAATTACAGTTTTTTGGATCCTACCTACCCTTTTCTAAATACTTTAAACCTGATCTTCCAAAATGACAGTTGTGTTTCAGACTATCTCTGGTTTTACCTTGCTTTTCTAGCCAAGATTCTAAAACGAAGTGGTCCCCACCTTCCTCTAACCTCCAATGTTTCTATAATTTCTACTCCAACAACCCGTTCCTTCTTGTTGGTGACAATCAAATCTGGTATAGGATGTTTTCTTGTTGCTGCATCCACCTTTTGAAGGATAAGGATTAAGGTAAGAAAAATTGTTAGCTGCCCTTTTTTTGACAGAGTGTGCCAGAGAGCCATGCCTAGTGGGATTGCAGCAAATATTTGGAATGTGTAAATTCCAAATATTTGGAATGTGCTACTCTATGGCATCTTGGTTCCAGGGTTGTGGTTTGTTTTGCAAACTCTATTTCAGCTTTCTGTTCAGGTTGTCAGTACTATATTCTGATATCCTTTCTACTATATTTCTCTTCACCTAAATGTTCTCTGCCACGCTTTTCCACTATGGTTCTGGGATTGCCTTCCATGAATATGTCTCCTAAGCAGACAAAGCAACTCCTCTTCCTCCCCCACTCCATTTATTCTCTTCTCACATTTTTAGAAGGTATCGCCTTCTAGATCCATATTTCAGTCATGAGCCCCAAACCACCATGTATTAGTGATATCTTAAAGTCATATTTGTCTCCTTGAATTAAGATATCTAAATCACCATGCTTGTTATAGATTTTTGTACATCCGTATCTAAGTATCTGAAGCTATCACTTTTCCTCCTGACTTCTTCCTTGGATTTTGTCTTCTATGAACTTCTCAGGGTCTTTCTTCTTCTTACATTATGGCTATTTTCTTTGGCAAAGACTCTCATGTTATGCTTTTTGACAAAATTAAGGTATGAAGGTTAGAGAGTAGGATGGTTTGGTGGCATCAGAATTGGATGAATGACAAAAAAAAGGGAGATTGTCATGTTAGAGGGAATTCTCTAGTAGAATTCCCCAGAAAATTGTCTTGGTCCTGTGTTATTTAACATTTTTATCAATGAAAGCACAGATGGCATCTTTATTAAGTTTACAGATGACTCAGAGAAGGAGAGATAGCTAGCATGTTGGAGAATATAATCAGGATCCAAAAAGATCTCAACAGGATAAAATATTGGCCCAAATCCATTCAGATTAAATTTAATAGAACTTGACATCAAGTCTTATACTTGAACTTGTGCTCAAAAAATCGTCTTGACGTAAAGTTATAGATTTCAGACTAGAAGGGACCTTAGAAGTCATATAGTTCAGTGCTCTCATTTTTCAGATGAGTAATTAGAAGTCTAGAAAAGTGAACTGATTTCTCTATAGTCACAAATATTTGAACCCATGTGGTCTGACTCCAAATCTGGTCCTTTTTCCATGGTATTACAGGGCATCCATTCACAAAATAAGAAAGTCATGACTAGATGACAGTCTGAAAAATATCTGGGTGTTTTGGGGGACTTCAAGCTTGATATGAGTTAACAGTATGATAAGACACCCTCTTCTAGCCTCCCAAAATGTAGTCTTATATTGTATTTCTAGAGATATAGTTTCCAATATCAGGAAAATGATAGATAGATGCAATATTTTACTCTTGTCAGACCAAATCCAAAGCACTGTGCTCAGGTCCAGGCACTCTATTTCAGGCAGCACACTAAGAAGCTAGAGAATCTCTTAAGGAGTGAAGCCTTGGTACAGGTACTTACTGGAGAGCTCTCAGCAAGCACCTCTTGAAAGAACTGAGAATATTTAGCTTGGTGAAAGTTTGGAAGAGTGAGAAGGGCAGAGGAGGGAGGGTGAGAGCTGTCTTCAAGTATTTGAAAGAGTGTCATGTGGAAGAGTGATTAAATTTACTTGCTTGTCCCCAGAGGGCAGCTCAAAGAACTTGAGCTGGAAATTGCAGCGAGGCAAATTTTGCTTTAATGTAATGGAGGAAAAAGCCCAAACCTACCTCCGGCAATTAGAGTTATCCCAAAGTGGAACAAATGAAATTCTCTGTGAGATAGTAGCTTTCTTGTGGTTCAAATCTTTTATGGAAGACCAGAGTAATGCTTCCTGATCTTGTCATAGCTGGAATTCTTAGGGTAGAGGTTACACTGGATGGCCTCTGATCTCCCTTCTAACTCTGAGATGCAATTCAATTCAGCAAACATTAAATACTACGATATCCTAGATCTGGGAGTACAAAGTTACTTTGCCTTCCCTCAAGGAGTTTAAAAACATTGGGAAGCTGGAGGGGTACATGTACACAAATGACAAAATATGAAAAAGACCCAAAGAAATCAAAAACAATTTCAAAAGGAAGAAAGTATTCCCATGGAGGTGGATGGTTTTGGGGAGGTGGGAAGGGGGTTTGAAATCAGGAATTCTGGGAACAGAAGGGAGGAAGAGGTATTCTGTATATAGTAGGAGAGACAGCATGTGCAAAGGTATATTGCGTCTGTGAATCCTTTTCATAGATCGAAATTGTCTGTCCTACCTACCCATCTTCCCATTGCTTTCCCATGGAGATAAGTCAGCAGATCTTGGCTTTGCTTGTGAAACATCCTTCTGGTTGATAGGAAAATTTTCAAAGAGAATGACTTCTGAAAATTTCCCCTCCATCCAGAACAATGTCATTCAAATGTGTGTCCCTGGCACCACCTCCTGGCTATGTGTCATATTACAAGGCTTTGTGCCTAACTTCACAGCAGGGCTTTTTTGGCCCACTTACATTTTAGCCCCCACTCATCTTCTTCCAGATCAGAATTGCGTCAAAGTGACCCTGGATTCCAGAATATCATGCCAATAGAACAAGATCTTGGGCAGCTTTTATGAAACTGGAAACACTTCAAGTTTAGACCTGTGCCAGTCTGTCATCAGGGCTCTGAGGCTCAACAAGAGATTGGCCACAGCAATGTATACATGACACTGTTAAAGTGGGAAGGAGTTGCGGCCCTCCATCGGCTAAGGGAGCGTGAAAGCCTCCATGCTTTTGGAGTCTTGGAGTTCCCATTGACCCAAAGGAGCTGGGTTATCTGTTGCTGGCTGGGCTCTAATCCTTCTTGTTCTTTAGTACATCTGGTACCCTGGTGCCAGTGTAAGAAAACTAACCTTCTCGTAGAAGCTCCAGGAACCTACTTTTTTTTTAAACCTATCTTTTGAGGAAGAGGGGGTCAGTGGTTACAACCTTTGGAAATTCCCCAATGACCTGGTTTCCCTACTTCCTATTTGCCTTACCTTGGGCAAATCACTTCCCTTTTCTTAGACTGTTTTCTCTAATATAAAAGAAAGGCATTAAAATAGATGATCTTCAGGTCTTTGGAGTTCTAAAGACTATGATCCTGTCATAATAATAAGAATAGCTGACATTTGCTAACTGTTAGCTGATTCACTGACCGATGGACATTTATATAGCACTTTTTTTGGCTTTTTATTAACTGTGAATATGCTTTGTATATAGTTTAAGGTTTATAATGTTGCTTTTATTTTTTATTTTTTGGATTGGACTCATGATCATGAACTCAGTTCTCTGCCACTTAATTCCTCTGTGATGATAATTACTCAAACATTCAAATTGATCTGATGTTTCATTGATTTGAGGAGTTCCCTCCACCCACACAGATCAGAAACTATACAGCAGGATTTTTGTCTGTTCACTCAAGAGTTCATCACAGGGGAGTCCACTCAACATGCTGGATGTCTTCATCTTCCCATCAGCAGAGGACTCTGGCTGTCCATCAATCATCCCAAAGACCAGTTCATATTCTCTTCTGAGAACACAGAGAATTCCTTAATGACATTCTTTACTCCTTCTCTGGAGTCACTCATTATTTATATGTTAAATTTGGTTGAACTTTACTGCACACTTTTATTTTTTCAGAGGCAATGGAGTTTTGTCTTGCTTCCATATAGCAAAACTGGTGAAATGTGATATTGAAAAGTAGGCCTTTACATTCAGAGGAAGTTTGGAGTCAGGGAAACCTTTGCTGATGAGGATAATTATGAAGACACATTCCTTTTAGTAAATAGATTCAACTTCTCCGTGTGGCATCTTTTCTTCTTACCTCTTCCCTGCAGGATTGCTTCTAACTCACAGTCAGAGACAGACAGAAGGGACCTTTTTTTTTCCTGCCTGACCATAGACTACTTATTAGATCATAGATCTAGAGCCAGAGGGGACCTCACAGGCTATCTAGTGTAACTGCCTACTTTTACAGGTGAGAAAACTGAGGCCTAGGTAAGTGAAATTACTTGCCGAAGGTCATGTAGGTAGAAAGGATCAGAATCAGAATTTGAACTCAAGTCTTCAGATTCTAGTCAGTTGCTCCTTTCCTAGGAGCACAGATATAAAGTTAGAAAGGATCTTATAGACTATCTAATTCAACCCCTTCATTTTACAGATGAGAAAATCAGGGCACAGAGAAGTTAATGCCTTGCTCAAGGTCATATAGGTTTTAAGTGGCAGAGCTGGGTTTTTAACACAGGTCATCTGACTCTAGAACTAGATATCACAGTATCTCCTTGAAGGAACTGGGAAAAGGTTGGGAAGAAGGAAGAGGATTCTCTTGAGATTTAAAGATCCTGAGGCAAAGATGGGGCAAGGGAATTGTCCAGTGTCACAGGAAGAGTTTGGGCTGAACTGTGTCCACACCCCAGCTTGCTTGAATATCTCAGTGTCTGTGCCAAATGCATATACTCTGCTCTCTGAGACTACGCCTAGGTCAGATTCATTTAGGGATTTTACAAGGTCAGTTGTTTCTCCCCACGATCTATCCCACGCCGACATCTGGACGTAGTTCCTACTTATATAAATAACATAGATGCCATTTGCCAATATGATGGGTGGTGAACATGCTAGAGATGTATGTGGAAGCGTACTCATCCTGGCCCATTTTCCTGATTTCTGCCATTACAGAAAGCAAGAGACTGTTCTGTGATCCCTTGATTACTTAGCCAGGTGAGGTGGGTGTACTATATCATTCGGCCTCCAGATGGAGCTCTTGCTACCCTGAGTGGCCTGCCTCCCCTTCTCAGACCTGTATTGCTTTGCAGTGCCTGCCAAAGAACAGTTAGTTGCCTCCTAGGTTCTGAGATGATCTGAAATATGCTCCCAAACTTCCAAAAATAGGAAACCCTTCTCATCTGCGTTCATTCCATGGACAAGATTCACTCCCTCAATCAAAATTCCCAATGCATAGTGCATAGTAATTCATAGACAATACTTCACCATGAATGGCCATATAATGATAATTATATAAAACCTCATGTAAACTCCCCCTCCCCCTCCAAAATAAAAAAAAAATAAAAACGGGCAGCTAGCCCTGGAGGAAGGAGGACCTGAGTTCAAATCTGGCCTTAGACACTTCCTAGCTGTGTGACTCTGGGCTAATCGCTTAATCCTGATTGCCTCACCCCAAAACAACAACAATATATAAAAACTAATACGAAGAAGAAAACCAAAACTACAGTATCGTGCACTTTGGGTTAGTTACCCTTTTTCTTCTCTTTTCTTCTTAGTTTCTCTGGGGGTTGGAAAGGATAAGGTAAGTTTTAAACATCAGAGGTTTCTCATTGAGAAAAACTAAGTCAGGAAGACACTGGCCCAGCGTAGCTTCATTTGATCTTCCCAGTATGGCAACTGCTGCTGGTGTAGGAGCTTCTGAGTGAGGAAGTTTTGTCTCTCCACAGAGTGGAGCATATACCTCTCCTTGCAATGAAGGCAGTAAGCAGCATGCTGACACAATTCATCTCTGCCCCAAGCTTACACTGACCGACGGTGACAGAGGCACGTAAGACCTTCATTGAAGTTTCACGTGTGTCAGCTCATATTTGACTTCACTTATACTATGTTAAATGATTACTGAACTGAATTCACAGCTGGAGTGAATTCATTGTTTGTCTAATTTCTGTTTACGTGGGTTTGAACTTTGTCTTCATCAACAAATTGGACTAAAAGAGAATCCAATCATTTTGGCTATTGCTTTCTATCACTTGTGAGAGGGTCCCATATTCCCTTCCCCTCCTCTCCTTAGCTGTTCAGTTTGGAAAACTCTGGTGTAGTGGAATGAGCACTGGATCTGAATGAGAAGGTCTGAGTTCGACTAACTCCTTTGCTTCTTACCAGCTGGGTGACTTTGGGCATTGTATTGAACCTTTATTTTTCTATTTCTTTCTTTATATTAAAGAGTTAGACTAGATGAATCCTAATGTCTTTTCCACCTCCGAATCCAGTCTCTGACACAGGTCTGGGTGGACCTGGGTAAGTTACAGAATTTCTCAGTACTCTAGGACTATGTGTGTGTGTGCATTCGTCCTTTGTTGCCATAGAAGACCATGCCATCAGAGAAATAATGACATGACTTGCATTTGATTTTGTTTTGAGTGAGGGAGGGCTATGCAGGTCACCAGCCTCACTTCTCCTCCAGAACCATCTGAATCCAGTGACCAGATATTCATCAGGATGACTGGAGATGACCCAGGATGAGGCAATTGGGGTTAAGTGACTTGTCCAAGGTCACACAGTGAGTGTCAAGGGTGAGGTGAGATTTGAACTCAGGTCCTCCTGACTCCTGCCCTGGAGCTCTGTCCACTGCACCACAATGTACAAACCTCCATCGGTAAAGGGAATTTCTTTATAAACAACTGATTTTGCAAAATTCCTAAATGAATCTGGCCTGGGCATAGTCTAGGAGAACAGAGTATAAGCATTTGGGACAGACACTGAGACATTCAAGCAAGCTGGAATGTAGTCCCAGCTTTGCCCTGAACTCTTCCTGTGTCCATCTCTGCCACAGGTTCTTCATCTTTAAATCCCAAAAGAATAATCCATGAATCCTTAAATCTTTCTTTCTGCTTCCCAACCTTCTCCCAGTTCCTTAAAGGAGATACTGTGGCATCTGGTTCTGGAGTCTGATGACCTGCATTCAAAATTCAGCTTTGTCACTTAAAAATTAGAGGTGAGAAGGGAGCATATGTTAGAGATGTGAAAGTAAAGTCAACAAGACTTGGCAACTGATTGGATACGAGGGCAGAATGAGAAAGAATGAAGAGTCAGGAATGATATTTTGATTTTGAGCCTGGGCTATTAGGAATATGCTGATATCCTTCATAGTAATAGAAAAGTTAGGAAGAGGGGACAGGTTTTTTTGCCTTAACTTATTTTTAGTTTACAGCATTCATTTCCACAAGAATTTGAGTTCCAAATTTCTCCCCATCTCTCCCCTCCTCCTACCCCAAGACAGTAGCATGCATTCTGATTATCCCTTCCCCCAATTTGCCCTCCCTTCTATCACACACCCCACTTCTCTTATCCCCTTCCCCTCTATTTTCTTGTAGGGCAAGATAGGTTTCTATACCCCATTGCCTCTATGTCTTATTTCCCAGTTGCAAGAGGGGAGAGTTTTGAGGGAAAGATTATAAGTTAAGTGTTATACAAGTTGAGTTAAAGATGAATATGGAATATTCAGCTCAAAATATATGATAGATAATTGGATATGCGAGACTGGATGTCAGGAGAGAGCTTAGGGCTGGACAAATAGATCTGAGAATCATCTGCAAAGAGATGATAATTGAAACCATAAGAACTGATTAGATCACCAAGTGAAATAGTATAGAGGGAGAAAAAACTCAGAATGGTGTCATCAGGGGCACTCATGATCAAGCGGCTTGACCTGGATCCAACAAAGGAAGCTGAGAAAATCAGTGTCATCCTTGGAGTAGGGGTAATATCCAAACCCTTCTCCCATTCAAGTTAGGTTACTTTTTTTCCTTAAAAGACATAATTATCATCCTTGAGTCTTTGTTGGTTCCAGGAAATAAAAGCTCAGGCTATTGACATTGCTTACTGGTTTCCTGAGTACAAAGAAGCCACGAAGAATTCCAGATGCTCTCTGATGCTTGGCTGGTGGGAAATGATGACTGACCCAGTGGAAGGAGTTTCTCTCTGTTGGATCACCTTAAGGTGTTCTCAATGCCTATCCTTGTTGAATAGTCTTTTTCTGCCATAATTAAGTAAGTTTCCTTTTGCTAATTGTTGAGTGATCTATGCATGGCTCATTGTGTTCCAATATGCTCTTACATCACCAGGGGACTGTCCTGAGTCAGCCCTGGCAGAGAATATTCCCCCAGGAGTCAGTGGCTGATAGCAAGAAGAAGAACCTGTATTAAGCATTTCAATACTGCCAACAGTGTCTTAGCATTGGTAGGAATGGTCTGGCCCCAGTGGGAAAAGTTGGCATCAGAAAGATCAAGTTTGGATGTTTAATTGGATGATGCCCAGGACAAGAGTGAAATTTAAGGTAGCTTATTCGAAAAATTTCCGAGCTATTTTATATCTTGATGAGACATAATACCTCCAAATAGACTATAACCTAACCATAAACTGAATTTGTGAACCCTGTTTAAATAATTCTGTTAAAGATCACTGTTTTTAAAAAAATTAGTTTATTTATTTTTAGTGTTCAATATTCACTTCCATAAGATTTTGAGTTTTAAACTTTTTTCCCCTCCACCTCCTCAAGATGGCATGCAATCTGATATATATAATATATCTGATATATATATACATATATTTTTATATTAAATATATTTTCACATTAGTCATGTTGTAAGAAGAATTAGTACCAATGGGAGGAACCATGAGAAAGAAGAAATAAAAGAAAGAGAGAGCAAATGGTATGCTTTGATTTACATTCAGACCCCATAACTCTTTTTCTGGATGTGGATGGCATTTTCCATCAAGATTCCTTTGGAGTTGTCTTAGATCCTTGCATTGCTGAGAAGAGATAAGTGTATCAATGTTATTGATTGCACAGTGTTATTGTTACTGTGTACAATGTTCTCCTGGTTCTGCTTGCTTCACTGAGCATCAATTCACGTAAGTCTTTCTAGGTTTTTCTTAAGTCCACCTGCTCATTATTTCTTATGGAACAATAATATTCCATCACATTCATATGCCACATTTTGTTCAGCCATTCCTCAATTGATGAAATTCCTTCAATTTCCAATTCTTTGCCATCACAAAAAGAGCTGCTATAAATATTTTTGTATATGTGGATTCTTTTCCCATTTGTATGATATCTTTGTGATACAGACTTAGAAGTGGTATTGTTGGGTCAATGGGCATGCACAGTTTTACAGCCCATTGGGCATAGAAGAACACTGTTTTTAAAGAATCTTTCACACTTTGCATTTCTTTCTCTGTGTAGGAATAAACTATGTCTTATGCCCAATTTTTGCATGAATATTGGGTAACATACATATATTGATACATATCAATATGCATATGTAATTAATATAGTTTTATTCCCTTTTTCAATGGGAACCCTTGGCTAGAGCCAAAAATAGAATCATCATGGGAATACCTGGGGTGGGAAGGATGAGCCAATGAACATGAGAGTGAGAACCCCAAAACACCTAAAGAGGTGGTCAGACTCCCCTAGAAATAAATTTCATGGCTAGGTTACAGAGCAGGGAGAGGTCAGTACCCTTGGGTCTTGTGAATTCTACCAAGAATTGCCTCTAGCTACCATACTAGAAAAGTGATTATGTTTACCTGCTAGTTTCCTCATCACTAAGCTCTATGACATTTGCCCTCTCTTGTTCTCAGGACTGACATCTATAAAATTCTAGGTTTGGTCTAGATCATTTCTAAGAGCCCTTCCAGGCCCAACATCTCATAAGAATCACATGGAATGGGCGTTGTTGATGAGAGAGAGGCAAAATAGAGAAGCAGCATTTGGAAACTAATGACAAGGACCTCTTTGATTAGAAAATGTGACAAGAGGAAGGATGCCTTTGTTCCTACTGCTCAGCCCATGGGCATATTGGACACTGTGGCCCTGAGTCAGAGGAGGAAGGGGACTTTCTTACCTAAAAATAAATCTGTGCACTAGGAGTAGCCAAGACAGAGTTTGTGCTTTGACCTTTTCGATTTTAGAAGGGTGTTAGTGACAGTCGATGTGTGTGGATGCACTTGTGTGTGGCTAGTAAGAGGGAAGGAAAATGATAAGATGGTTCTCAGTCTCAAAGAAACTGTTGGTAAAGGGAAAAGTAATGGTCAAGATAGAAAAGACATAAAGTCTAGGATTAAAAATTGGCTCTTTCACCCCGGTCATCCTTGTTTGACCCCAATTTCCTCTTTCTCCTCTCTGGCCCCACCAGCCCACAACTTTTTTTCTCTGTAAATAAATTTAAGTGTTTTTTGTCCTGCTGTCACCTACAGTTGCTAAAGCATCACTCCCCTTTCTTCTCCTCTATAACAAAAAAAATAAAGAACAAATTAAAAAAAAGGGTTCAGCCAAACTAACCAAAATATCGAAAAGGTTGGACAACATATGCAATGTTTCACTCTTGTAATCCTTCACTACTGTGAAGGAATGGGAGATTATGCACCTTGATTTTCTAGACCCTGAACTGCTCCCTTCCCCATTCTCCAGACCCACCAACTAGGACCTTAACTGGTAGACCAGACTCATTCTGATAATGCTTGGGCTCATTGAATTGATAATCACCCCATTTACTTTAGGAGATATTGACTTTCCTAGTTATGCCTACTCCCACCAACTACATCCTAAGTCTTAAGACAATGGAAGTATTTGGCAGCCAACATCCTCTGTTCCTAGAGATTCAAAATCCCCTTAAAATGAAGTGAAAAGAAAACAAATGATGACATCATAGTAATTTGCATTTATATAGTGCTTTTAGGCTGACAGTTATTTTCTTGCCAACATACAGTAGAGGGTAAGTGAGGCAGTGCTCTGGAGGATCCAAGTTCAAATACAGCCTCAGACACTTGACACTTAATTCTTACTGCGTGACCCTGGGCAAGTCACTTAACCTTGATTATCTCCCAAAAAGAAAGAAAGAAAGAAAGAAAACTATTCTCTCACTATTATTCTCTCAGTTTCACAGATGAGACTATTGAGGCTCAGATGTTTTAAGCAGCTTACTTAGAATCATGGGTTGTTTGATGAAGACAGAATTTTAATCCACGTCCTTTGTCTCTTCACAAAATGACTCGGTGAAAACCTAGACTTTCAGTCAAGAGAGAGAATTTGATCTGAATCATACCTTTGACCCTTAATTAGCCATGTGAACATCAGCACATTACTTAAACTCTGAGCCATGGAATAATGATACCTGCATCTTACAGAGATCTTGTAGGTAAGAAATATTGTAATATATAATGTGTTTTGTAAACATTCAGGAGTAATATAAATTTTAGCTTTTATAATTGCTATCCCTACAGCCTCCCATGTGGAACCAATGATACTGACTTAACCTCCATGTGGTATTGATTTCTACCTCCATGCTATGAGCCATTTCCGTTATTCCTCCCATTCCGTTGTTTTATCTCTAACTGGAATAGAAGTGAATGACAGTTCAAATCAGCAATATCATTTCTATATCTTTCTCTTTCATCTCTAAGATTCTAAATTCTACTTATTTTTCAAGGTTTGTTCTGGAACTGATCTTTGTGAAATCTTTTGACCATTTTAACTTTTCCTTGAATTAAATGAGGAGCAGGATGTGATTCTCATACCTACCTAGAGGAGTGCTACATGCTTATGGTCTATACCACTCAATTTTAACTCATTTTCTGGAATTGTACACAATTGCTTTTTTGTGGGGTTGTTTTCATCTCCCCAACTAGATTAGAAATAAGTGGTACGTCTTCTGTGCTAAAATTTCTCCACTTGTAAATTCAAGTGGGGAGAATGAGAATAGAAAGACTGAATCTGGTCTTCCTTGTGTGAAGGAAAAAAACCCCAGTAATCTAGTAAGAATGTGAACACCTAGAAAGCAAGGTCATTCTGTGTACTTTATTCTATATCTAATACCCCATACAAAATTTCACTTAATACATCTACATATTGACAAGATTTCTTTTGGATGACACTTATATGTATGGGGGACTACCAAAAAGGGATTCCCTTTAACAACAAAACTAGGTAACTGCTCTGCAATTTGGAGTCATACAGACTTGCCTGGGCCATCTTGAGTTTAAGTGAATTGCCCAGGATCATGAGACCAGTATTTGTCAAGGGTAAGACTGACACTGAAAGCAGATCTCTATCCACTAGGCCAACGGTATCAAACTCAAATAGAAACAGGGGTCACGGATTTATACATTAGAATCCTTTTAGGCCACCTATTAACTTCCTTTAAAAATGTAATATTCCCCACATTTCATTTTATTTTTACTTAGTTTGTTAAATGTTTTCTGATTACATTTTAATCTTGTTTGGTCTGTACCGGGGTATGTTGCAGGCTGCAGGTGCATAGACCTTGTGTTTGACACTTCTTTTTTGTGGTTATTCAGCTGTATCCATCTCTTAATGACCCTATTTGGTTTTGTGGGGGTTTTTTTTGGTAGAGATACTGGAGGGGTTTGTCGTTTCTTTCTCTAGTTCATTTTGTAGATGAGGAAACTGAGGCAAACAGGGTTAAGTGATTTGCCAAGGGTTATACAATGTCTGAGGCCAGATTTGAACTCAGGAAGATGAGTCTTCTTGATTCCAGGCCCTGCACTCAATTTACTGTACCACCTAGCTGCTCTCAACACTTCTGCAATACACCATATTGCCTCTTGAATGAATGATAGCTGCCACTTATGTAATATTTCAAGGTCATATGTGTACCATTTCATTTGAGAAACACAATATACTTATGCAATAGGTACAACAGATCTCATTATTCCCGTTTCAGAGATGTCCCCATTTCAGAGACTCTATTATAGATAGGGTACAATTAAGTTAGCTGCCTATGACCCCCTAGCTAGTAAGAGCCAGAGGCAAGAGTTAAATACAAGTCATTCTCACTTCCTGTCCAGTCCTATATTTATTGTGCCATGCTGCCTCTTAATGAAAATAGGCAATGAATTAGGAGATTGTGTAGTAAGCATGTGCCCAAAGCACTGCTCTAAAGACCATATTAGCATTTTTGGAGAGTCAATAAAGTGAGTTAATAGTGGCATCTGTTTTCTTCAACAGTTGAAACCCTTGCGATCTCCCCCAATTTGACTGCATTGTTTTCCTGGATGATGGAAGATTCACAAAGTTCAATTATGATTTTGATTTGATCAATGGCAAAGAATTCCATAGTTATTATATTTTAGTCTGCTGGTCCAGAAGTGAATGACTAGTGGAGATAGGAGGCTTAAAACCATGCTGTATGAGGAATGACTGAAGGAACTGGAGATGTTTAGGCTGGAGAAAAAAATAAAGACTTGTTAGATGCTTTTAAATACTCCAAAAGCATCTCTGACCCTTTTTGCTTAGCCCAAGAAGGTTAAAATTATGAGCATTATATAGAATCTACAGGAAGGTAAGACAAATTTCAGCCCAATAGAAGGAATAATTTCCTAAAAGTTGGAATTGTTCAAAAGTAGAATGGGCTGCAGGGGTATTGTGGATAGTGCTGGGCCTGGAGCCAGCATGACTCATCTTCCTGAGTTCAAATCTGGCTTCAGACACTTATTAGAAAGTCATTTAACCCTATTTGCCTCAGTTTCTTCATCTGTGATATAAAACAGCAAACCACTCTGGCATCTTTGCCAAGAAAACCTCAGATGGGATCATGAAGAATTGGATAGAACTAAAACAACCAAACAGCAACAACAGAATGAGCTGTTTTTGGTGGTAATGGGTTCTCCATCACTAGAAGTCTTCAACTCAGACTGGATAATGATTTGAAGTTGTTGTAGAGGAAATTTTGGAGAGTGGAAATAGATAATCTCCAACATGCCTTCTAAATCTTGAATCCTATGAGCCAAGAATGAACAAAATCCTGCTTGGAGGTCCTATCATAATGATGGAAAGTAGTTGAAGTAGGGTTAAAATGGAGACAGGTAATTCATTGCACCAGTGGTACCACATGTGTTTGGGCTAAGCCCCTTAGACAGATAATCTCCTTTGCTGTATTCTCACTGAGAAGACATGGTCCCAAATACACTCCAGATGATCTTATAACTTAGGTCTTTTACTTGGCATGGAAATAACATGCTAGCATCAGAAATTGTATGATGTTGACTTGTATTTAAAGCTGAGCAATGGTTTGATCATGAAACTTTTGTGTTGGTATCCTGGAGACCATCTAGCCCACCCTACCTCACCCCACCCACTCAACTTAGGTGGAAACCAAGACCCAGAAAGATTATGTGCCTTATTCAAGGTTACATAGCCAGCTAGAATGAGTCTGCATCTGATTCTAACACTTGAATTGACTTCTGATCCAGTATTGGTTCCGTGGCAGAATGTTACCTCTTTGAATCAATCAATCAACAAGTACTTATGAAGTACCTACTTTGTGCCAGGCACTGTGGATTTAAAAACAAAGAATGAATAAATTTATCAAATATTTTTTAAGTGCCTACAACATTTCAGACACTGTACTAGGTGCTGGGGAATGAAACAAACCCTTCTCTCAAGGACCTTATATTCCAGTTAGAGAGACAACACATACATATATTGGTGTATACAGAATAAATATAGAAAGAACAAGTACATGCAAAATAGTTTGGGAGGGAGGGTTCTATATGAGAAGAACAATGCAAATACAGAACTTACAAAGTCTTCTAGCAACACTGACTAACAAGACCATAGAAGGTGGATGAGGAAGGAAGCAGAAAGTGCCTGGATCAGAAACCTTTCATGATTCCATGGCAAAGTTATTCACTGAATATAAATGTCAGTTATATTTTCTCTGCAACAGGGTCACTGAACTGAGTCAACTCATTTCGGGTGGGTCAGAAAAATGGCTTACTGGCTTTGTGTCTCCATAGACTTTCTGTACTATGGTAAAAGTGGAGAATTGTTGAACCAATGGGTGATCCACAACACATACTGTAAGAGAGAAGTGAACAAAGCTGGAAGAGAATTCCTGATGCTTGCTGGGAGCATGAACTTGGATGCAAATTCAATATGTTTTAATTGGCTGCGACAGTATATTAATGTGATGTTGTTGACAGCAGAGGTAACTAGGTTACACAGAGAGACAGAGGGACTCGCACAGTCAAACAAACATACAGAGGTAGAAGTAGAGGGCCAGAGAGACTGAAAGAGAAAATCAGAAACAGAAAAATACAAACTGAGACAGAGTAGGAGAGATAAACAGGGAGACAGAGATTTGAATGGCTCTTAAAGCTGGTTCAAATAACCAGTTATATCTTTATATCTAGTCCTATGCCAGATTTTGCATTCCCCACTTTTTTCTTTATATTATATCCAATACTTTCCCTGAGTATAAAGGGCTTCAGCTTTGGTATTCCAGAATCTCTGATCTGAATTCCACAAAGGGAATTTTAGATTTACTGTAAAAGAATATTATGCTTACTGGTGTTAATAATAGTATCCAAATGACATGACACAGTAGGACTTTGTTATTTATTTTGGGTTCACAATGACATAGATTAGAATATAAAAATATGAGCTAAATCATGTCTTCTGAAATACAAGAGTCTGATCTAACTCAATAAACTCACAGGAGGGATATCAGTTCTGTTTCCATTATAATGCTATTATAAAGTGGTGTAATTCTTTTACTACTTTTGGGGCCAGAATTGCTTCCTCACTCTCAAAGCCTTCATCAGTAACAGGCAAAGGTCTGAAAGCTTTATCATTTATCACCTGATTCAGTCACTTTCCCTTTGATCTGGAAACAATTCAGCATGTTTGGAGAAGGGGAAATCGCCTGGTCTAATCTGGAGAACAAAATACAGGCATCAGCAGCCAGAAACCCCAGATTCATTTATCTTGGGCCAAATCCATTAATTCATCGTCACTTTATCAGAGGAACAATGAGAGGGTCTCAGGAAGTCATTTCCAGCTAACGAGCTCTCCCTTTTAAAGCAGGTGATGAAATTGAAGCAGGCAATGGGATCTGGGTCTCAGCAGAGAAATGTAGGAGCCTTATCCTTTCTTTTCTGTCTCTACGTCTCTGGAGGGAAATCTATTCAGTTCTTCATTACTCCCACCCAAAATATCCTTCTACTTTACCCAATCATTTAACAAATACTTGAGTGTCTGCTATGGGCAGCCCACTGGGCTAAACACTGAGGGGACAATAAAGGAAATATAAGAAAGTCTTTGCCCTATAAGAACTTGAGTAGTCCTTCGCCGCCCACAACACTGACTAGACAGCCGTCCATATTTGACACTATCTGACTAATCACCCCTCATTCTACCCTCAGCTCTGCACACTCTCTATTTATGCTAGGTATATTTGTCTATTTTAATTTTTTTAGTGATTTTTTTGTATTATTGCACCCTCTCCCACCATGGAAACATTGAGGGGATAGGGGCTATCCTTTTCTTTGGCAATCAGTCAGCCAAAAAACATTTATTGAGTGTCTACCACATGCCAGGTTTTGTGTATCATTACAGATACACAGTGACAAAGGACAAACCTTGCTCTCAAGGAACTCACAGCCTAATGGTGGGAGTGACAATAAGCAAAGAAATATATACAGATTATATACAGGATACATAAAAAATAATTAAGAAAGAGAGGGGCTAAAATCAAGAGGAATTGGGAAAGGTTTCCTGTAGAAGATGGCATTTTAGTTGAGACTTGAAGGAAGCCAGTAGGCAGAGATGAGAAGGGAGAACATTCCAAGCAGGGGGGATAGCTAGAGGAAATGTGTGGAGCTGAAAGATGGAATATTTTGTTCATGGCAAGGAGACCAGAGACATTAAACCAAAGAGTACATGGCAAAGAATAAGGTGTAAGAAGATTGGAAAGGTAGGAGCGGGTTAGTCTATGAAGGGCTTTGAACACAAAACTGAAAATTGTCATATTTGATCCTGGAGGCAACAGGGAACCACTGGAGTTTACTGCGTATGGAAGGTGACCTGGTCAAATCTGCATTTTAGGGGCAAAAAAAAGTGGAAGCAAATTACAAAACATTTGAAAAAAACATTTAACACAATCCCAAGCACAAAGTGGGTACTTCATAAGCACCTATTTCCTTCCTTCCTTTCAGTTAGCATCTACTTCTAGTTTCTATGGGAAAAACTTGTGGGAGGAGAAAAGGAAGAGAAAAGGACTTGAGTAGAATAACAAGAAGGAAATCATGCAAATGATTTGGAGGGACATGGAAAAATAAAATAGACCAGACTTTCAATTTGGTCAGGAGAAATTTTGGAAAAATTGGAGAAAATATGATCAATAACAATCTCTAGGTCCAGATTCTACTTCTAAGTTGAGAAAGGAGGAGAATCAAGGACAATTAAGGGAGACATAAAAGAATTAAAGAGGATAAAGGAGGATATAGGTGAAGAACTTGAAGATGAAAACTGAGGCAGGAAAAGAAGATGGGAGTTGAGAAAAAAAAGCAATGTAAGTTAAGAAAAGGTAAGTGGAACAGTTAAAGGGTAGAGATAGTTGCTAGTGTGGATTAGTGGGCAGAAGTGGTGAAACAGATAGGTTGGTACACGTTTGAAGGAGAGAGGGATGTACCTGATTCTCACTAACAGGGAGGGACTGGTTACTAGGATGGAAATGACAGGAACATTGAGGGAAATTTGTGATAGAAAATGAGAAATGGGATCTTAGCTTGCCATGTTTCCTAGATATGAGGATAGCAAAAGGATTAGAGGAAAGATAGGCAAGATCCCGTGGACTAAAATTCCTTGTCACTAAAGATTCTAATAGTCTGATTTACCTTGCCTCTGTTTACTCATTTTTCCAGTCAGTTACTTGACTTGTAAACTCTTTGTTAAGGTAGGGCTCTGTTTCCAATGGAGGGTGTGTTGTCCCAAGCTTTAGGGGCTTTATGCAATTGTTTTCAGAGATCTTTCTAGGGATATGTAAATTTTCAGTTCTTCTAAGGTTGTATGATCAAAGGAGAGGTATTTACTCCTCTCCTGACCTGTGTTCTGCTTTGTGAGTGACCACAAGCACTCTTTTCTGCCTTGGAATTGTGAGGAGGATTCCGTCTTCACTGCCACCAGAAACTTGGCCACACCTGCACTTCTCCTTGCCCCAGGACTGCAACCCAGATCCAGGCATGGGTAGAACAATAGAATCCTGCCTCAGCACAAGCAAAGAGATCCCTGCAATCTGCCTTTGATCAGCCACTGGATCCCCCCACTGTCTGTGAACCAAGAGTTTGGAAGCAGTCAGTGACACTAATGCTGCCGCCACCACCATCTTGGCCACTGCCCAGGGGCTGGGGTCAGACTGCTCTTCTCTCTCACCCAGGTTCAAAAGACCTTTCTTACTGACCTTCTAAGTTGTCTTTGGCATTTGTGGGTTGAGAAGTTAGAAACAACCACAGCTGCCAGGGATTCAGTGCCCTGAGGCCTGCTCTAGGTTTACTGGGGCCCCATCTGTGCTGCCCCAGTCCATGCTAGAGTGTGTCCCTCTCTCAGACCTTCCAAGTTGTCTTGGAATAGAAATTTGCTTCACTCTGCCATTTTGTGGATTCTCCTGCTCTAGAATTTGTTTAGAGTCATTTTTACCAGTGTTAGGAAGGGTTTAGGAGACAGCTGAAGCAAATCCCTGCTTTTACTCTGCCATCTTGGCTCCTCCCTCTCCCCCAATAGATTAAAATTCTACAATGTAAGTCTGCCCAGCAGATAGGGGAGATAATTGAGAATAAATATCTAAAGACACAAAAAGAATCAATTCCAATGAAGATGAAAAATGATGTTCCACAGATGTGGATGCACAAGGAATTCACCAACCAACTCAGATTGAATAAAAGAAATTTATAGAGAATAGAAGTTAGTTCAGTAAATGGAGAATAAATATTACAGCATAGCATGATCCTATAAAAATATGGTCAAGAATGCTAAAGATCAGAATGTTTAGTTAGGGAAGATAAGGACAATAAAAAAAAGATTTTCCTTTAGTTTTCTTGAGAGAAAAAGGAGAACTTGGCTTAGGTGAATGGTAAGATAACTTAACAAAGAGAGGGAAGACTTTCTCAATTCTTAATTTTATTTCTTTTGTTTTCCTTCTAAAAGAAATAACTTCTGCACTGGGAGGAACAGAACAAAAATGGCTTAGCGGGAAGTGGATACCCAAGATTAGTAAGGCAATGATAAGAGAGCACCTAGTCGTCTTTGATGAATTCTAGTCACCTGGCCCAGATGAACATCTTCAGGTACTAAAATAATAATCAGATGCTACTGCTGAGTCACTATAGGTACAAACAAAAGAGGGAAAATAGGAAAGGTACTCCAGAGTTGAAGAAGGAAAAATGTATTACTTTTTTAAGGAGGTCCAAAAGTTTACTGAAGAAAATAATATCTTAAAAATTAGAATGGAGCAAATGGAGGCTAAGGACTTTATAAGAAATCAAAAAATTACAAAACAGAACCAAAAGAATGAAAAAATAGAAGACAATGAGAAATATCTCATTGGAAAAACCACTGTCCTGAAAAATAGATACAGGAGAGAGAATTAAAAAATTATTGCACTACCTGAAAGCCATGATCAAAACAAGATCTTTCATCTTTCAAGAAATTATCAAGGAAAATTGCCCTGATATTCTAGAACTAGAGGGTAAAATAGAAATATACATATATATAAGAATGAGTCATTCCCCAATTGATAAATAGTTCAAGAACATAAACAAGCAGTTTTTAAAGGGGAAAAGAAAAACAAAACTATGTTATCTATAGTCACATGAAAAAAAATGTTCCAAATCACAATTAATTAGAGAAGTTAAAATCAAAGCAATTCTG
Organism: Notamacropus eugenii; assembly: GCF_028372415.1. Taxonomy (NCBI): domain Eukaryota; kingdom Metazoa; phylum Chordata; class Mammalia; order Diprotodontia; family Macropodidae; genus Notamacropus; species Notamacropus eugenii. The sequence goes on from NC_092874.1 coordinate 192,719,173, forward strand.
AGATTCCACATCACAGCCATTATTTTGGCAAAGACGACAAAAAAGAAAAATGACAAATGTTAGAGGGGCTGTGGGAAAGCAGATACATTGATGTTTTGTTGGTAGACCTGTGAATAGGTACAACCATTCTTGAATGTGATTTGTAAATACATATGAAAAGTTACTAAACAGTGCATGCCCTTTGATCCGCTATGCCACTTCTAGGGCTATATCCAAAACAGATAAAAGAAATTAGAAAAATTCCTATATGTACAAAAATATTTATAGCAGTTCATTTTGTGGTGACAAAATACTAGGCATTGAAGGGATGTGCATAAATTTAGGAATAGCTGAACAAGTATATGAATGTAATGGAGCCCTATTGTGTATGAAATGAGGAAATGGATGATTTTAAAGGGACCGATGCAGAATGAAATAAGCAGAATCAGAAGAACAATTTATACTGTCACATCAACTTTAAAAAAATAAGCAACTTGGCAGTCTTTTAAAAAATTATGATAAATTAAATGAGCAGAATCAGGAAAATAATTGATGTGATAGCAGCAACACTATGACAAACAACTTTGAAAGTTATGACAAGTATTATCAGTTTAATTATTATTTATGATTTCAGAGGATCGATGATGAAACATATTTCCACCTCCTGATGGAGAGACGATATAGATTTAAGATATGCATCCACACATACATGAGTGTGTGTATGTATACATATAGACATACAATATACACGCAATATTATACATACACAATATATATGCATGTTATGTATGTATATATACACATATTTTACATATATATGTGGAGAGAGAGGGAGAGAGAGAGAGAGAGAGAGAGAGAGAGAGAGAGAGAGAGAGAGAGAGAGAGAGAGAGAGTCTGCTTTTGGGGGAATGTCTGTTTAAGGTTACTTAAAAACAGAGGAATTTGGATAATGCTGGTTAATGTTTTCTTGGCCTCAAGACTGATAACTTGTCCCACCAAGTCTCTATTATCATGATTCTGGCTGGCTTCATGCTGCATTTGTTTCTTCATTAGTTCTCTGTTTCTTTGAGACAGCTATTAGTCATTTTCAGCAGGAATTACGATTCCCTTCAATGGAAATAGAAGAAACTCACCACCATAGGTCCATCTCTTTGTCATTCACCATGCCTCTCCTAAACTATTGCCAGCTAGACCACTTTCTTCTAGTTGCCCTGCTTTTGTAATTTGTCATTGCATAATTTCTAACACTTCTCTGGTGTTCTCTCTCTCTTTCAGGAAACAGTGCCAGTCCTTACAGCACTGATAGAGTATGAAAAATGCCTAATTAGGGTTGTTGTTGTTGTTGAGTGTAATTACTAAATAGTAATTGTTTCTCTTTTACCCAGGAACCCTGAGGGTCTAATTAGGATTATATGAGTTTTGAATGGCTCTATACTCCTGCTTTGCGCCAGGTTCCTCAGCCCCATTCTGCCAACTAATGACTTCTACATGTGCTCCAGGAAACTCTGTTTACTTGCCCTTCTCCACTGTGTCTATAATTTTTGGTTATTTTTAAGTTGGGGTGAATCTTTTCTAAGTGTCCCTCTTTCTCCTTCACCTAGATAGAGTAGTTTTGGCTGACTTAGCATCTTCTACTAAATTCTGACGTCTCAAAGGTTAATTCATCTGCCAGTTTTGCTTTCTGAATATTTCTCACAGCCAATATATAAATCAGATGAACCAAAGTGAGGAAGGGGGTAAGCCAGTGGGACATGAATGGTTCATATCCCTGATACATCTAATTTGGGGGGGTAGTTATATGCTCCTTCTTCTCCTCCTCACCTCACCGCTTCATAGATCCAGGACAAAGAGGATTTTGCATGTAATATAGATTGTCAGTAAATTATATTGACTGACAACATGGTGGTCAATTTTGTATATTTTTTCATATACATAACTAAAAACTCACAGAAGTTGATTATATCACTATTAGACATATATAGATAAGAAAATACTAAGATCTTCATATATACTGGATTTTGTTTTGTTTTGATTTTTACTTGGTAACCTGAAAATCAATCTTGTTCTCTCATCTAATGAACACACTTAAAATCATCTCTAGTTGTTTGGGACTCAAATTTGAGAACTAGACTATTTTCTCACTAATTACATTAATTGTCTAGTAGAAACTCATATATTTAACTTTGAGTTAATAATAAATGTCATGCCTTGAATATTTTTATTTTTGGTGACATTCAGTAATATATTTGTTGTGAAATCTAAATTGGCATAGTATACAATGACCTCCAAAATTTCAAGGTGCTGCTGGAGAATCCCTTTGTTTTTTTTCCATATATTCCCACCTTATAATTTTGTAGAATTTGAATTAATTCTTCTGTAAGAGATAACTTCTGTAAGTTTCCTCTTTACGTCAGTGGTGAAAGGGAAATAACCAGGTATCAACAGATCCAAGGGGAAGGCTGAGCATCATCTGCTCACTATCCCATTCCTGTGGCACTGTTATTATCCTTAATGAGACTTTTGGCAAAGATGACAGCTATTTAGATTGTTCTAGTTAAGCCCCAATCCTTCTGCAACCCCCTCAGGAACAATGGAAAACCGTATCAAAGGAAGCCAAGGATAACAGAGGAGATATCTTGGAGAAGCACCAATGTGTTAATCCTCACCTCAGTCTACCCCAGCCCCTGAAGAGGAAAGAAAAGACACAATAGAGATACTAGCTCATAGTTATAATAGCTAGCATTTATACAGCCATTTAATGTCCACAGAGTGATTTATAAATTTTATCTCATTTTACCCTTACAACAAATCTGGGAGGTAGGTGCTCTTGTTATTTCCATTTTACAGATGAGTAAACTGAGATAGACAGTGGTTAAATGACTTACTCGGGGTCACACAGCTTACAAGTGTTTGTATTTTTTTTTTATTTTCAGTTTCAATTTTCTTCCTTTCTTTCACCCCCTCCTCCATTCATTGAGAAGGCAATAAATATGATATCCATTGTAACTCTGAAGTCACACAAAACATATTTCTACATTAGCTTTGTTGTGATTATAAGTTTTTGAAGGCAAGATTTGACTCCTTTATCTATTAGCTGCTTATAAGATTCAAGCTCTGGATCTGGGCCCATGCAAAGAAGATTCTGACCCAATCTCCCATCCAGCCTCGTGCCCCACCCCTTCCCCCAGTCCCCAGTCTTTTCCAGAATTGTGGGAGGGAGCAGGATACCTATTTCAAGTTCCTCATACAGGAGACTTCAGTTCCCAAATCCTACAGTCCACTCAGGATTAAGATGGCAGTAGTCTTTTGCCCTAGTTTAGTAGCTCAGCCCAGAATTGGGGCAAGGCAAGAAAACCCAGAGACCACCCTCATCACTGCTTGATTATTGCTTCTCAAATTGTAGGAGAGGGTCAAGGCACAGAGGCTGAATTCCAAGTGACCCGGTGTTTGTACTTTCTCCTGACCCTTCTTTCAGAAATTCCTGATAATTAAATAAGGCTAAGCTGCACCATTCAGGACCAATCTCTCTTCCTTGGTGTCCCAGATCAACTGTGTTGGAGCGGATGGGGCCAGGAAACTATTATGAGTTAGATCACTGGCTACTACTCTAGGCCATGGAATGAGAACTTAATGTGGTTGTAGACCCTGGAGAGAGAGAGAGAGAGGGAGGGAAGGAGGGAGGGAGGGAGGGAGGGAGGGAGAAAGGGAGGGAGAGAGAGAAATCAGGGTGACAATAACTCTAGCTTTGCAAAGCCAGCCAAAATTCAAGTGAAAGACAGAATAGGGACCTTCACTAGCCATTTCTAAGTGGAGAAGCTAAAGATGTGTGCAAATAGAAAAAAACTATTAAAAGAAAAATGAAGCCATGCCATGTCCTAAGAGAATTCCAGAAATTTTGTAACACTTAGATTATTTGCTCTTTCCTCACACCTACTGTTCTTTTTCTGGTTCTTTCTTTTACTCATTTTTTTTTTCGTATTTTCCATTGAAGAAAGAGTGCTGGCTGAGCTTGGTGTCAGGAAATATCTGGCTTATAATACTGCCTTCAACATTTACTGGCTATGCAAGCTAATCAGTTAGTCTTTTGAAGCCGTGGTTTCCTCATTTGTAGAGTGAGAATAAGAAATAATAATTGTAGTCTCTGCCTTGTGATATTGTTGCATGGATCAGATGAAATAGCTTACACAGAGTGCTTGTAGGCCATTACTGCTATTCTCAGTTATGGAACAGTAGTGACTAGGAGAGGATATGGAAATCCCTTCCTCTTCAAGTCATCATTGCTTCTAGTCCTAAGATGATCTGAATTTCCAACCTGAATTTAACCCCGCTGAACTTCTGAGAAGTCTTGTTTTAGAGGAAGAGAGAAGGAGACAGATTTTGTGAACTGCTTTGACATTTGAGCACTCCCTCAAAGCAAAGTAATGATGAGTTTAAGTTTTGGTAAATGAGAAACATGTGTTCTAGCAAATCTCTGTCAAAGTAAGAAGGGACTCATGGGTCTCTAGAGAGGTATGAGACTATCCTATCCAAGCCTCAAAGGGAAGATGGACGTAGATTCCCAATTTGGATTTAGGGTCAAGATTATTTGTCTGCTTTCACTCTTGCTCTTTGTTAGGATGCCTACTATTACAGCTATGATTATTCAAGTTTCATATATATATATATATATATATATATATATATATATATATATATATATATATATATATATATATATATATGACACATTTCTTCCAATGTATTCAAACATTTCATACTTTCCCTTAATAAACATTTAATAAGTGCCTATCTGCTAGACATTATGCCAGACAATGGGAATATAAGGGGGTTGAATGACACACAAAATATTATTCTTTCTTTTAAAAAATAATTTATTGCTTTTGTTTTTTATATCTCTTAAATCTCTAAATATAAACTTCCATCCTCATCCTCCCAGACAGCCATCCTATACACCAAAAATAACAAAGATTTATTTTTTATAGTTCCCCAAAACTAACCAAGTCTGACATTATATTCTGCATTTCTTACCCATAGTCCTCCCCATCTGCAAATAAGGAGGGGGGGGATGAATTCCATATCACTTCTGTGGTGCCAGATTTGGTTATTATAGTTCCATAGTCTTTGGTTTCTATTGTTGTTCTTTCAGTTTACATTATTGCAGAAAGGTGTTGGGATTGGAAGCTCAATTCCGTGTGGACGGTCTCGGGCGGGTAAAAGTGGGACTTCTAAATCTTAGAGTCTTACAAGGCCCTCCATGAACAGCGGGGATTCGAGAAGGTCAGACTGAGCTAGCTCGGCTAGCTCGGGTATTTCCGCCTCTCCCCGGGAGATACGTGATGGGTGGAGTCTCCCTGCCCTCGAGGTCGTCCCAGATTGGAGCACACCTAGTTACCTAACAGCACGGTATTGAGATGCAAACTGTGCGGCTGAAGGTTAAGTAGGATTGAGGAAGCCTGAAAGCTCTCTCTTAGCAGTGTGGAGCCAAGAGGACAGTAGGCTCCGCTTCTTTTCTTTCTCTCTCCCCTCCCCCTCTCTCCCCGCTTGTACTTCTACTTCCAATCCCTTAAGCTTAGCCTCTTTAGGAAATCTCCCCCTCTTCCTCCTAAGGAAGACCCCCCTGCACTTGTAACTAGACCCTGTAATAAAGCTCAACCCTTGTTCGACTCTGGAACGTCCTTTCTCTCATATGTGCATCCGGCTTGGCCAGCTGAAGACCTCGGAGGTGAGGTAAGAAAGACTCGGGTAGCCCAATACAGGCCTCTAGGCCTGGCAGAAAGGTATATCCTTTTTCTGGTTTAGCTTTCTTCACTTTGCACCAGTTTTTATGAGGCTTCTCATACTTCTCTGTATTCATCATATTCATTGTTGCTTATAGCACAGTAATGTTCCATTATGTTCACATACCTAAATTTATTCAACCATTTTCCAATCTAAAAATACCTTTATCCTACCCTTGGGTCTTTGCTAGTATAAAAAGTGCTGCTATAAATATTCTGGTATATTTTGAGCATTTCTTTTACTTATTAATTTCCTTGGCTTATATGCCCAAAATTGGCATTTCAAGTAAAAGGACATGAGCATTTAACTTCCCTAGCATAATTCCTCAACCAATTCACAACTCACTCAATAGTAAATCAGTGTGTATGTCTTTCCACAACTCTTCTAATATTGTTTTTTCCTTATCTTTGACAATCTGCTGGTGGTTGTTCTTCGTTCTTGAAGAGGACCAAAATGACACCATGATAAAGTCAAGTTTCAGTGTGTCCATCTGCAGCTCATCAGACCAACATGAGCTTGGAATGCTTTACCACAGATTGGGCATAGATAGTCCGTGTGAATATTTGGGGTGGATACTCCAAATTTGTGCATCCTACATTTCCTTTGTGCTGTTTCAATTCTGCTTTGCTCTTTGAGCACAATACCCTTTCTGATGTGGGCATGCAATGCTGAACAGTCCTGTGCCAGTGTCTCCCATGTCACACAATCAAATCCAAAATTCCTGAGAGACCTTGAGAGAGTCCTTGTATTGCTTCTTCTGACTACCATGTGATCGCCTGCCCTGTGTGAGTTCTCCATAAAATAGTCTTTTTGGCAAGCATACATTTTGCATTCGAAAAACATGGCCAGCCCATGGGAGTTGTGCTCTCTGAAGCATAGTTTGAATGCTTGGCAGTTTAGTTCAAGCAAGGACCTCAGTGTCTAGTACCTTATACTGCCAAGTGATCTTCAGAATCTTCCTAAGACAGTTCAGATGGAAGCAATTCAGTTTCCTGACATGGTGCTGGTAGACTATGTTTCACAGGCATAAAACAATGAAGTAAGCACAATGGCTCTGTAAACCTTTAGTTCGGTAGTCAGTCTAATACCTCTTCTCTCCCATATTTTTTTTCGGAGCCTCCCAAACACTGAGCTAGCTCTAGCAATGCAGGCGTCAACCTCATTGTCAGTGTTTACATCCCTGGAAAGTACACTACCAAGGTAAGTGAACTTATCCACAGCATTCAAAACTTCTCCATTTGTTGTAACCGATGGTTCCACGTATGGATGGTGTGGTGGTGGCTGATGGAGCCACCTGTGTTTTCTTAGTGTTAATTATTAGGCTAAAATTATCACAGGCAGCAGAGAATTGATCTATCCTTTGTTGCATCTCAACTTGAGAGGCTACATGGAGTGCACAATCATTTGCAAATAGAAAATCATGCACCAACTCTCCCTCCACTTTGGTCTTGGCTTGTAGCCTTTTCAAATTGAACAACTTACCATCAGTCCAGTAGCTGACCTTAGTGCTGTGTTCATCCTCATTGAAAGCATTTGACAACATAGCTGAAAACACCATGGTAAAAAACATGGAAGTAAGCATACAGCCCTGTTTTACTCTCCTGTTGACTGGGAAGGAATGAAAGCATTGTTCACTATCCAGAACCTAGGCAAACTTGCCATCATGAAATTGACATGCAATACTGATGAACTTCTCTGGGCAACCAAATTTTAACATAATTTTCCATAAGCCTTCATGACTAACAGTGTCAAAGACCTTGTCAAAGGCCAGTGTAAAAGATCTACAAACGCTGTGTACAGAGCTCTGTTCTGTTCCTGGCTTTTCTCCTGGAGTTGTAGGGCAGCAAACATCATATCGACTGTTCCTTGGCCCTTTCTGAAGCTACACTGGCTCTCAGGTACATGACCATCTTCCAGGTGAAGGATTAGCCTATTAAGGAGGACTCTAGCAAGAATCTTGCCAGCAATGACTAAGAGAGAAACCCCGCCTCAGGTCACAGGTGGTCATAGGACAATTTTATTCCCTTTACCTTTATAGAGATGGACAGTGGAGGAATCCTTGAACTTCTAGGGGATAACCTCCTCTTGCCATATAACCTGAAAAATTTTAGTCAGCTTTACTATGAGCAATGGACCCCCTACCTTGTAAATCTCAGCTGGAAGTGAATCAGCACCAGGTGCCAAAGCACCTGGCAAACCACATAAAAAAATCACATAAAAAGAGCCTAATGGCCCTCAAAACCTCTTCTTTAGTTGGAAGTTCAGCTAAGGAGGGATTGACTTCAACCTGAGGTAAACGGTCAATGGCCTCAGCATTGATTGATGGTGGTCTGTTGAGAACACTATAGAAGTGTTCAGCCCATCTCTCTAGGATCATGCCCTTATCACTAATCAATGTGGCTCCATCACCACTGAGTAGTTGTGATGCTGATGACAAATGTGACAAGTGTAAAACGTGTGAGGTGAAACTTCAAAGTAATTTTGAACTAAATTTCTCTTATTAGTGATTTAGATACATCTTTCATATAATTCTGAATAGTTTGTAATTTTTTGGGGGTACTACTTGTTCAAATCCTTTAATCACTAAACCACTGGAGAATGATTTTTTGGTCTTATTTATGCTGTCAATCTATCTTGAATATTAGAACCTTATCAGATATATTAGATGAAATTTTTCCCAATTAATTTCTTCTTATTCTAGTTGTCTTAATATGACATGCAAAAGTTTTTAATTTCATATAATAAAAATTATATTTTTACATATTCCCTTTACACAAAAGAAATGCTAATATAAAAGATTCTCATAAAGACTTAAAATAGAATATAATAATGTGTAGCTAGTATTATGCTCTTCTGGAAAGTTGATTCTTAAAATATCAAGATGAAATGCATTTTGTGGAACAGCTGGATAGCCATTTTACGTTCCACTCTAGTTCTGTGTTGTCCAAACAGTTCCTTCCAGATCTATTTCTCTGACAAGCTTGTTCAGGGTTTGTGCTCCTCCTTATCTTGGTGGGTCATCCTCTCTAATGTAGAAACTCCTCTTGGCACTACCAAAGGACCTAGGATTGCTGGTACTCTCAAGCTCACAAAATTGACTCCAAGACTGGTTATGTTTATTTCAGGATTGCTGTTCAGTTATTTATATTTAAGGAAGGAAATACAAAGCAGAAAAGGCAACTGGAACTTCAAAGCCAGCTCACTGCTCTAGGTGCCAGAGTAGTCTCTAAGAGTGAGTGGAAGGGTATCTTCTCTTTTCACTTATTATGGGAAAGTTTTGAATAATCTTGCCATAGTCTGTATGCAAGAAAAGAAAATTGATGAAGGAAAGACTACTACTCCTTTTATAAAGATTCACATAAAGAGTCAATGGTTTTTACTGTTCATTGGCCCAAAAGTAGACAGCTTCATCATTCTCAATGTACTGTATCTGATTTGTACTATACAACGAATACATTTCCACTCCTCATTTGGGAGATACTAGACACGAATCAAAATCTAAATAATTCTTACCTGTCACTCTAGGTTTAGGCATGAAGATCCAGGGTATAAGAAAGAAGTCCAAACTCTCACTAGAGACCAGGCTACCTAGAACCAAACTCAGTCATCAAGTATGGGGACCCTTTATTGGAGAAAGAAGGTCCCAAACCCCAGCTCTTTGGTCCCAGCATTCGTTTTTATCTGTAGCAAAGACCTGTAGTAAAGAGGTAATCACTGACATAGCTAAAGGCAGACAAGTTATTTTACTGAAAGTAGAACCAGACCAACTAATGATCCATCAATTGTCCTAAAAACACTACAGCAAATGCCTTTTTTCCCAGCCCAGATCTGCACAAAGTGACTTCCAGAAGCGTGCAGTTGCTAGTAAAGAGACCTAGTAAGAAAAACCTAAACCTACAGACACAGAAGCTTTCTAGCAAATGGACCAGGGGCAACCAAAGGACACCTAAAACATGCACCTGCATCATTCTAACCCTGAACTGAGGCTGAGAACTTGAAATTTTCAGACCAGGAGAGGAGTCATCAGGTATCACCCTAAATGAGAGTGTGCCCTAAAATTTTGGAAAGCTTTACGGTGATGACCTCAGCTGCCCCTTAGGTTCTAGAAGAGCCGAACACAAAGGATTTGGAAAAAGCAATGTCAAGGACCCAGTTAATATAGATAAAGATCAAACAATACCTCACCATTCTTTCTAGAAGCGTACAGAGTACAGCCCTGACACAAAGCCCAATTAGGAAGTATGACTGGAAAAATGAGTAAATAGGAAAAAAAAAGACACTACTGATATAGAAATATCTTGGATCCAGGGATGCCCAAGAAGATACAAACCCAGAAGAAAAAAATAATTCCACAACTACAAATGTCACTTAAAACAAACAAAAAAAAGAGATAACAAGGTTTAAATAGCATAATATAGGAGTTATTGAGTTTTATTAAAATAATGAATGGTTGCCTAAAACTTCGAATGGACTTAATAGAAATCAAGGACTCCAAGAGACAATAGGAAATACTAGAACGGAAAGAAAAGACTGAAAAAAGTAAAAAACATAAGGAGGCAAGAACTTGGAATATGATATTCCTAAAGGCAAAAGACAAAGGGCTACAGCTAAGAATGATTTACCCTGTGAAACTGAGTATAATACCAAAGGAGAAAATGGAACTTTAACAAAATAGACTTATAAACATACCCGAGAAAAAAATCCAGATTTGAGTAGCAACTTAAAGATGCAAGAGAAACCTAGGGAGGTGAATACATCTGAGTAATTGAAAGGGACAATACGATGACGATAAAGTTGTTGGAGCGTCATTTTTTGGTTGGTTCTAACTTTTTTTTTACTCTATTCAGAGCTTTCTTGGCAAAGATACTGGAGTGGTTTGCCATTTCCTTCTACAGCTCATTTTACAGATGAGGAAACTGAGGCAAACAAGGTTAAATGATTTGCCCAGGGGCACACAGCTAGTAAGTGTCTGAGGCCAGATTCGTGAACTTAAGAAGATGAGCCTTCCTGACTCCAAGTCTGGCTTTATATCCACTGAGTCACCTACCTGCACTTACCTTAAAATAGGGAAACAGATGTCTTTTCAAATCCCTAATGTCATTTAGGATCAGAGGAAAAGTTCCATAAATCAGAGATCCTGGGAGTCGTTTTGTTCTGTTATAATGATTTTAAAAGAAGAAAGAAAAGTGAGAGTGAAAGGAACATATTACGAAAGAAAGGAGGAAGAAGGGTTAAATTTACTATCTCAGATAACTAGGGAAGACTGTACAGATATGGAGGAAAGAACAGGAGGAGAGGAGTCCCATGATCCTCAAATTCATTTGAATTTGATAAAAGAGGGTTGAACACACACACACACACACACATATAGACACACACAAATGTATTGGTGGTAATAAGTAAAAATCTTACACTTGAGCTTAAAAGAAAGGAATTTCATTAGAAGTACCGGAGGGGGAGATATGAAAATAATTAGTCTAGAAAAAAGTTATTTTGGGATTCTTTGTTATTTTGTGATTTGTTTTAGCAGCCCGCAATTCTAAATGTAAGTCAACTGTGTGATGTGATTGACAAAGGGTGAGTTCAAACTTAGGCTTCGTTAAAAGAGGCAATGCTTTCAAGCATAAGCAGTCAACCATTCTACCCTAGCTAAACCACCTCCAGAAGATGGTATCTGGTTCTGAGCACCATTGTTTAGGAAGGATATCCATAAGCTGGAGAGGGTCCAGAGGAGAGCAAAAAAGATGGAAAAGGCCCTTGCCTTGGGAAGGTCAGTTAAAATGAAAAAGAATTATAGATTTAGTACTGGAAGGGAACTTTAAAGGTCCTTTAGTCCAGTTCCCTAATTCTGCAAAAGAAGAACCTAAGGATCACTTTAAATAAAAGTTGTTTTGTGAGGCAGCTTGGTGGTGCAATGGATAGAACAGTGGCTTTGGAATCAGGAGGGCCTGAGTTCAAATCCAGCCTCAGACACTTACTAGCTATGTGATCCTGGGCAAGTCACCTAACTCTAATTGCTCTTGTTCTCCTCCCCACCGAAAAAAGAAACAAAGGATGTTTTGCTTGGGTAAGAGAAGATTTGAAATAGACATTATAGCTTTCTATAAGTATATGGAGAACTGTCATGTAGAATAAAAAATATACTAGCTCTATTCTAACCTTTAAGAGTGAAAATTTCAAAATGGCTGTTAGGCTCGATAGAAAGAAAAGTTTCCTAACACATATCTCTCCCAAAGTGGAAGTGGCTGCCTCAGATGGTGGTGGATAGAGAGGGCTTCTAGCAGAGGCTACATGGCCACTTGTGGGGTGAAAGTGAAAAATCTTTTTCAGAATATGTTGGACTAGATAGTGATCAAGATCTCTTACAACTCTAACATTCTGATTCTGTGACTCCAGATCAATATTCAAATGAGGCCCAGAAAAGTAAAGTATCTTTCCTAAGGTCACACAGATCATAAGTGACAGTGTTGGGTCTTCTGCGCTTGCTCCTTCTACTTCATACTGAGAGTTTTTGAAGAGTCTGTAGACCCAACAGGGCATACATCTCTGTTCTAGCCTCTGGTCTAATGTGTGGTGGGTGGAGGTTGTGGAAAGGAAAGGAAGGATACACACACACACATATGCACACACACAGACACACACATAAAAGATACATTAGAACACAGAAAACCAAAACCAGCAATGATAATAGAGAGAAGACAGCAAGTTATTACTGTAACGTAAGGAACACAAAGAAGGCCACTTTGTTTTTTAATTGATGCATCGTGCTTTCCAGACAATTCCTTTCTTAAAATTTATTTTTAATTTTCAACATTCACTCTGATAAGATTTTGAGTTCCAAATTTTCTCCTCATCTCTCCCCTCTCCCTATCCCAAGACGGCATGCAATATGCAAAGAAAAATTAGAACCAAGGAGAGAAACCACAAGAAAGAACAAACAAACAGACAGAAAAAGAGAGCGAGCAAATAGTCTGCTTTGGTCTGCTTTCAGACTCCAAGTACTTTCTCTGGAGGTGTATGGCATTTTCCATCATGAGTCTTTTGGAGTTGTCTTAGACCCTTGCTTTGCTAAGAAGAACATCAAAATTGGTCATCTCACAGCGTGGCTGTTCCTGTGTACAATGTTCTGTGTCTGCTCCCTCACTCAGCAGCAGTCCATATAAGTCTTTCCTGGTTTTTCTAAAAATCTACTTACTCATCATTTCTTATAGCGCAACAGTATTCCATTACATTCATATATCACAACGTGTTTAGCTATTCCCCAGTTGATAGGCATCCCTTCAATTTCCAATTCTTTGCCATCACAAAAAGAGATACTATAAATATCCTTTTCCCATTTTCATGATGTCTTTGGGATACAGATCTAGAAGTGGTATTGCTGGATCAAAGGGTATGCATAGTTTGATAACCCTTTGGACATAGTTCCAAATTGCTCTCCAACATGGTTGGATTGGTTCACAACTCTACCAACAACGTGTTAGTGTTCCAGTTTTCCCATATCTTCTCCAGCATTTATCATTTTCCTCTCTTGTCATGTTAGCCAATCTGACAGCTGTGATGTGGTACCTAAGAGTTGGTTTGATTTGCATTTCTCTAATCAATAATGATTGAGACCATTTTTTTCATATGACTAGAGATAGCCTTTAATTTCTTTCTCAGAAAACTGCCTGTTCATATCCTTTGACCATTTATCAATTGGGGAATGACTTGTATTGTTATAAATTTGATTCAGTTCTTTATATATTTTGGAAATGAAGCCTTTATCAGAGACACTGGTTGTAAAAATTACCAGATTTCTGCTTCCCTCCTAATCTTGGTTGAAAAACACTTCTTCACATAATTTTGGTTACACATTTTCTCCCCTTTTATCCCCTCCGCCCCCAAACCCAACCTTTCTAATTGCCCCTGTGACCTATCTGCTCTCTCCTCTATCCTCCCTCCCTGCCCTTGTCTCCGTCTTCTCTTTTGTCCTGTAGGGCCAGATAGCTTTCTTGACCCCTTAACCTGCATTTCTTGTTACCCAGTGGTAAGAACATTACATTTGGTCCTAACACTTTGAGTTCCAACTTCTTTAGCTCCCTCCCTCTCCACCCCTTCCCCTTGGAAGACAGGCAATTCAATATAGGCCATATCTGTTTAGTTTTGCAAATGATTTCCATACTAGTTGTGTTGTATAGGACTAACTATATTTCCCTCCATCCTATCCTGTCTCCCATTACTTCTATTTTCTTATGGTCCTTTCCCTCCCCATGAGTGTCGACCTCGTATTGCATTCTCCTCCCCATGCCCTCCCTTCCATCCTCCCCCCCACCCTGCTTGTGCCCCTGTCCCCCACTCTCCTGTATTATGAGATAGGTTTTCCTATCAAAATGAGTGTGCATTATATTCTTTCCTTTAGTGGAATGTGATGAGAGTAGACCTCATGTTTTTCTCTTGCCTCCCCTCTTTATCCCACCACTAATAAGTCTTTTGCTTGCCTCTTTTTTGAGAGATAATTTGCCCCATATAACTTCTCCCTTTCTCCTCCCAATATTTCTCTCTCACTGCTTGATTTCATTTTTTTTTTTAAGATATGATCCCATCCTCTTCAATTCACTCTGTGCACTCTGTCTCTATGTATGTGTGCGTGTGTGCATGTGTGTGTGTGTGTACTTCCACCCAGTACCCAGATACTGAAATGTTTCAAGAGTTACAAATATTGTCTTTCCATGTAGGAATGTAAACAGTTCAACTTTAGTAAGTCCCTTATGACTTCTCTTTGCTGTTCACCTTTTCATGGTTCTCTTCATTCTTGTGTTAGAAAGTCAAATTTTCTTTCCAGCTCTGGTCTTTTCATCAGGAAAATTTGAAAGTCCTCTATTTCATTGAAAGACCATTTTTTCTCCTGAAGTATTATACTCAGTTTTGCTGGGTAGGTGATTCTTGGCTTCAGTCCTAGTTCCTTTGACTTCTGGACTATCCTATTCCATTCCCTTCTATCCCTCAATGTAGAGGGTGCCAGATCTTGTGCTATCCTGATTGTATTTCCACAATACTTGAATTGTTTCTTTCTAGCTGCTTGCAATATTTTCTCTTTCACCTGGGAATTCTGGAATTTGGCCACAATGCTCCTAGGAGTTTCTCTTTTTGGATCTCTTTCATGCGGTGTTCTGCGGATTCCTTGAATATTTATTTTGCCTTCTGGTTCTAGAATCTCAGGGCAGTTTTCCTTGATAATTTCATGGAAGATGATGATAGGCTCTTCTTTTGATCATGGTTTTCAGGTAGTCCCAGAATTTTTACATTGTCTCTCCTGATTCTATTTTCCAGGTCAGTTGTTTTTCCAATAAGATATTTCACATTATCTTCCATTTTTCGAATCTGCGTGGTATGTTCTGAGATATCTGTCTTTCTCATAAAGTCCTTAGCATCCATCTGTACCATTCCAGTTTTGAAACATCTATTTTCTGCAGTGAGCTTTTGAATCTCCTTTTCCATTTGGTTAATTCTGCTTTTGAAAGCATTCTTCTCCTCATTGGCCCCTTGCACCTCCCTTGCCAACTGAGTAAGGCTAGTTCTCAAGGTGCCAATTTCTTCAAGATTTTTTTGGTTCTCCTTTAGCAGGGAGCTGATCTGCTTTTCATGCTTCTCCCTCATCCCTCTCATTTCCCTTCCCAGTCTTTCCTCCACCTCTCTAACTTGATTTTCAAAATTCCTCTTGAGCTCTTCCATGGCCCGAGCCCACTGGGTGGGCTGGGACACAGAATCCTCGATTTCTGTGTCTTTGCCTGATGGCAAGCATTGTTACTCCCCATCAGAAAGGAAGGGAGGAGGTGTCTTTTCTCCGAGAAAGTACCCTTTAATAGTTTTATTTCTTTTCCCTTTTCTGGGCATTCTCCCCAACCAGTGACCTGACCTCTGAATGTTCTCCTCACACCCACCTCGCCTCCTGGTCCTCCCAGCCAGCGTTTGGGGACTGAGATTCAAATGCTGCTTCCCGCCTTAGGGTTTTTGGCGGGGGCAGGGCTGCTATTCAGTGTGAGAATTAAGTTCATGTGATCAGGGGCAGGGCAGCCTCTCTGGCTCAGTTCCCTCAGGGGGTTTATGCACAGACCTTCCACAATGGATCCAGGCTCCCGCCAGCTTGGGGAGCCCCTGTCTGCAGCTGCCTCTCAGCTTCTACCTCCCGGGGGGGCCCGAATCATGGGGGCACCCCACTCCCCTCTCGACCTGCCAAAGAGACTCTCTCACCTACCCCCGTCAGTCACCTGTTGGTGGGGGGGTTTGTGCCGCCGCTGGAGATCCCCTCTCTGGAGCCTTTTCAGATCTGTGCCTCTCGGAGCCGCGGCCGCGGCAGGTCCGGCCTGGGCTCCACGTCTGCAGCGCGACGGACCTTTTGCGAGAGGTTTGTAGGTCCCTCTGTGGGTGGGGGGACCCGCGTGGCCGCTGGAGATCCCGTCCCTGTAGCCCTCTCGGATCTTTTCCTCACAGTGTCGTGGCCGCGGCAGGGCTGCCCTCTGCTCCCCATCCAGGCGCCCAGTCCACAGCGCGAAGGACCCCCCGCAAGAGGTTTGCAGGTCTCTCTGGAACAGAAATCTCCCTCGTTCCAATATTCCGTGGTCTCTGGGTGCAGAATTTGCCCTGGGTTGGTCCCCACTAGCCGTTCTGTGGTTTGTGGGTTCGGAGCTATGTGTATGTGCGTCTTTCTACTTCCCCATCTTGGCTCTGCCTCCCCGAAGAACACTTCTTAATATAACTATTTATGAATATACATTTTTAAAAAGCCAGAAAAAGGCACTCTCTGCCACATATTGCTATTTATTATAGAATTAAGTCAAGGTTAATGTGATATAAAACACACAAAGGTGCAGAGCCTCTAGTGGACAGTAACCAGAAAGCACCCCATTTTCACACCTCTTGGGCATGTGAGTTTCTTGCCCAGACTATACATGTACATGTCAAAATGGGGATAGATGCATAAGAAAAAGGATAGGCAAAAATAGGAACAAGTGCACAAATTAAAAACACATGCATGGCCTATATTGATATGTACTAACACCACATTAATTTAGCACAGTTTAGAAATGACTCTTTCCATAGAGGAACATTTTTAGTTTTAGTTAAGATCCTTGGGGGGGATTTTGTCTAAATTTGGCTCCTCCTATAATGCCCAGCACAATACTCAGCACACAGTAGATGCTTAATAAATATTGGTTATATTTCATTTCACTTTTTGATTCCCCCTTAAAATATTTTAAATCATTCTGCATGGAATTGTACCATAAACTTCTCAGTCTATATACAAAAGGCACTGAATAGAAGCCTTGTTATGGACATTTTTACTCTGCTTGTGCTGAAATAGAGTGAGAGTAATGGGAGCTATTGGGATGTTTGCCTTAAGTGACTCTAGCTTATTGTACTTCTGGATTCTTGTTTTGTTTTTACCCTCCTCCTATGTCCACCCCCTGGCCAATCTCTTCTGGTAAAATTGCATTTTCTTGTTGCTATTGATAAGGCTGTCTCTAAAATCTTCCCACTTTTTTCCAGTTGCTGCTCCAGATCTGCTGTGGGTTAAGACATACAGATAAACAAGTTGGTTGGAATTCCGTGTAAAGTAAGAACAACTCAACTCCAAGTCAGACTTTTGCCTTCTAGTAAAAGATTTTTGCAACTTCTCTTTTGGCTACTCAAGGACTGTTTACCTCCCCCTCCTCCCCCTTCTTTCCTGGTTCTTGATTGTGTTCTAGATGTTTGAAGCAAATAAATAAATGTCTTCTGAATAAATGAATTAGAACTGTACATAAAATTGCTTCCAGAAGCAATATGATAGGATCTAGGTAAGGATAGTTTAGGAAGCATAACCAGTGATGATCTAGCATTGTAAGTGTTCTCAAGCAAGTGAAGTGGACCCTTCTCTTCCCTCTCCTTCCTAAAGATAAGCAACTTTGGAAACTAACAAAGATCTAAAGATCTTTTCCAGATATGGGAATCCAGGATCTAATCTTTATGTATCCACAGAGAATACTTTTTTCCTTTTCTGAGACTGCTCTTTAGGAAGTCATTTTAGACAAGGGTTTCTAAAGTAAGAAGAAAAAAATACTTAACACTTGGGATGTTGTGAAAGATCTTGAAATGGGAGTTGGGAGGTCTGGCTTCTAGTTGCACTGATGCCCCTAGCTTGGAATGTGATCTGGGGCAAGTTGCTTCACTTTGGGTCCCAGATTCCTCCACATCCCATCCATTCTGTTACCTTTCTGGTGCTGGTGGCAGTGAAGAAGATGACGGAGGAAATAGCGCTGGTTTATATTTCTAGGGAACTTAATGAAGGTTTATAAAGCACTTGACAAGCATCACTCTGTGGTGGTAGGTAGTAAAGTATTGTCTTCCATTCTTATTTTATAGATGTGGAAACTGCATGAGAAGTGATTTGCTTGTTGTTAAAGTATGCCAAAGTCCTCCATTCCAGGCTGTAGAAAGCATTTAGGTTTTCTAAGTGTCAGCTGTAGAAAAAAAGAGAAAATCCAACTCATTTGCTGATTTCTCACTTTCCCAGGGCAATTTCTTTTAGACTCAGGGCATTTGGATGGCTATATCCCATACCTAAGGCTACAACTCCTCTTTCCCTCCCCATGCCCACACACTACCTCCCCAATTCCTTCTCCTTCCTGTCCCCAGATTGAACTGTGGCTATTTTGGTTACCTATCCAGCCCAAATATCAATGAACTGACTGCCCTATTCATGACACATAGTCAGCCCGGGACCTGACCTTTGGAGAGCTGGATATTACTGCTTAGGAGATGATGAATCATCTGGTCGTTTTAGGTCATACCATGCCCTTTATAGCCCCTAGGGGCTGCCCTGATATTAGCCTTCCACTATTGAAACCTAGCCTGTACGGAGATGAAATCACTACTCCAATGAAGACAGCAGCCCAACTGGACCTAGGGACGTTTTTATCCCCCTCTCCTTCAGAACTGCTGAATTCCTTCCCTGAAGTCTCATGATGGAACACAAATGCCAGTTACGTTAAATGTCAGTTAACAACTTGGCAGCAAAAACATTGGGACTTACATAGAGGTTTCAGAGAATCTGATCAGATCGAGCAGAGGATATATTAGAGGACACAGTATATGGGTGACACACTTCCATCTATAAGAGACGAAGTGATAAAGCACCCCCCTCCCCTTAATAGGAGTTTCAGTTTCCCAGTGACCAAGAAGATCCAAAGGAGCTTTTGTGAAACTCAACAAAGGCAATACCTAAAACCTCAAGGCATAGCTAATCCTGATAACCACATATCAGTCATAATTCTCCCAACACATTTCTTGTGAAAAGCCATCTGGCTGTAACCACAAGGGATTATGAACATACCAAGGCACAAAGGACTGTACCCTCAGAGGCCTTCTCATGTTATCAGAGATAATGCAAACAAAAAGACAGTCTGACACACTGGACCATGGGATCACCAGAAGCAAATGACCATGAGTTAATAACCTCTGTCTTAAAGGGATTCCAGAGCCATGACATCTTTCCTCCTAATAACACTCAAATCCTGGTGGTACCCATTTAGGAGAGGATATTTGGTTATGTATGTAGAGAGAAGCAGCCATGGGAGAGTAGATAGAGAGCTGGCTTCAAAGCTGGGAAAACTTGGGTCAGCACAGTTACTTTGACCCTGGACATGTCTCTCAACCTCTCACTGATCTAAGCAACTTACTTTCTCAATTATAAAAAAATTTTAATCTTTCCAGTGAAGAAAAATCTATTTTTTCTCCTTTCTACTTCTCCCAAACCACTGTAAAACAAATAGTGAATCATCAAACATTTAATAAGTGCCTACAATGTGTCAGTCACTGTGCTAAATGCTAGAGACAAAAAGAAACGTAAAAGAGAGTTCCTGCTTTCAAGGGGGAATCAATGTGTAAGCAACTACCTGTATAATTTCTAGACAGGACAAATTGGAAACGATCAACAAAGAGAAGGCATGAGCGTTGCAAAGGATTGGAAAAGACTTCCTGTAGAATGGAGAATTTTAGCTGAGGCTTGAAGGGAGTCAGGTAGTAGAGATGATGGAAGAGAGCTTCAGGTATGGGGAAAATTAAATCATGAAATGGAGAGTTTTGTTTGGAAATAGCAAGGCAAGTTTCAGAAGCTCACAAAGTATTCGGGTGAAGGGGAAGCAGTGCTGTAAAGTGTGAGAAATCTGGAAACGTTTAGGGAGGGTGGGTTATGAAGAGCTTTGAATCCCAAACAGAGGATTTTAAATTTGTTCCTGAAAATGACAGAGAGTCATTGGCATTTATTCAGTAGAGTGGTGACATGGTCAGACATGTGCTTTAGAAAGATAATTTTGACAGCTGACTGGAGGATAGAGAAGACTGGGGAGGTTTGTGGCAGAAAGACCTATCTACAGGCTATTGTAATAGTCTACAACTAGGGTGGTGAGGGTCTACACCAGGATGGTGTTAGTTTCACAGGAGACAAGGGAGTGTATCTACCAGAAATGTGACAAAGGTAAAACTGACAGGTCTTAGCAATAGGTTGGATATGGGGAGTGAGAAGGAGATGAGGAGGCCACCTCAACTTGTATTGTGAGCCTGGGTGATTACAAGGATGGGAGGCTTAGACAGTGATAAGGAAGTTCAGAAGTGGGGAGGGTATGGGAGAAAACATAATGAGGTCAGGTTTGAACATGCTGAGGTTTTTAAGATGTCTACAGAATATCCAGTTCTAGCTGTTCAACAAGCAGGTGGGAAAGTGAGACTAGAGGTTAGCAGAAAGGTTAGGGCTAGATAAGATTTCTAATCTGCATTAGAATCATCTGCACAGAGACACTAATTGGATCCTGGGAGCTAATGAGATAATCAAATGAAATAATATTGAGGGAAAAAGGAAGATAACACAGGAAAGAGTCATAAGGCTCTGTTTCTATCACAACATGGCTTGGATGAAGATACAGCAAAGGAGACTGACGCAGAGTGGTCAAATGAGTAGGAGGAGAACCAGGAGAGAGTTGCATCATGACAACCTAGAAAGAAGAAAGTATCAAGGAGAAGATGGTGACCAATAGTGTCAAAGGCTCAGAGAAGTCAAAAAGGATGAGGACTGAGAAGATGCTGACTTTTCATGACCCTATTTGGGGTTCTCTTGGTGAAGACATTGGAGTAGCCTTCCATTTCCTTATCCAGCTCATTTTACGATGAAGAAACTGAGGCAAATGACTTGCCCAGGATCACGTAGCTAGTAAGTGTCTGATGCTGGATTTGAACTCAGATATTCCTGCCTCCAGGTCTAATATTCTATTAGGAGTGGGGAACCTGCAGCCTCAAGGTCACATCTGGCCCTCTGGGTCCTCAAGGGCAGCCCTTTGACTGAACTCAAACTTCACAGAACAAATCCCCTTAATAAAAGGATTTATTCTGTAAAATTTGGACTCAATCAAAAGGCCACACCCAAGGACCTAGAAGGCCACATGTGATTTTGAGGCCACAGGTTCCCTACCACTGCATCACCTAGCTGCCCATTAGATTTGACAAATAGGAGATTGTTAGTAACTTTGGAGAGATCAGTTTTGGTTGAATGAAACAAACAAAATGTAATATACATACAGTCGCGCAAAACATATTTCTGCATTAATTATGTGGTGATTATAAATTTTTTAAGGCAAGATATGACTCTAGGTACAGTGGAAAGAATACTAAATCACCTTTAAAACTTGCAAGTGGTGTGACCTTGGCTACATCCCTTAGCCTCCCTGGGTCTCTCAAGTTTTCTCATCTTCAAATTGACGAGGTCAAACTAGATGACCTTTGAGGTCCTGTGTAGGTCTAAACTGACGATAAAGTGATCTCAATTTATAGACTCTGTTGTCTGAAGAATGCATTTAAGGCAAAGCCAAAAGCTTGGTACTACCCAAGAAATATCTCTTCAATGCTAAAAGGCTAGATCCTTGGATCAAACTATTTGGAAATTTCCATTCTCCTTGACCTGGGAGGTGGGGGTTCAAGAATGTGGATCATGAACACTTCTCTCAGACCACAAGGGCAAGTATATGCGTTTCCCATGTGGTTTTCCCCCAAGGCAGACATTAATGACTCATATTAGAAAGAACTGTGCACCAGCATAGGTTTTCCCTACTCCATCAATATTCTCCGCCTTCCTCTCCTTCCCAGAACCCACATCTTTTCTGCTGTACTATGGTTTATGTTTTAGCCAGAGAAAAGATAAGAAGTGGACCTTGTAGGACCCTCTGATCATTTTTATAGGACATCAAAAGGGGTGGTTC
This sequence comes from Notamacropus eugenii, assembly GCF_028372415.1. NCBI lineage: Eukaryota > Metazoa > Chordata > Mammalia > Diprotodontia > Macropodidae > Notamacropus > Notamacropus eugenii. Next base: position 192,741,195 of record NC_092874.1, read on the forward strand.
TACCCACAATAATCTATCCTGTCAAGAATCTTAACCAATTAAATTATTTCAACAGTTACTGACACTTAATCATGAGTTAGGGCTTCTGTCCTCTTAGTGACTTGCTAATAAGTGTGTCCAAACTCCAATATTTGTGCAGACAAATATTCACCATAGAAGATTCAGAATAAAGGCTTATCTCTTCAGAAGATAGCCCATTAAGTGGGCTAAAGAAGCTCCTCTGATAACCTTTAAAAAAAAGCATCTGATAGTGCCACTGAGGGCATCGAGGTGGTACAGTGAAAAGAATGCAGGTCTGGAGTCTGTAAAACTCATCTTCCTGAGTTCAAATCTGTCCTCAGACACTTACTAGCTGAGTGACCTTGGGCAATCACTTATCCCTGCTTGCTTCAGTTTCACCATCTGTAAAAAAATGAGTTGGAGAAAGAAATGGCAAACAATTCCAGTATCTTTGCAAAGAAAACCCCAAGAGAGGTCATGAAGAGTTAGATATGACTGAAAAATGACTAACAGTAAAAATATTATTGATCAAGGCAGGATGAGCTGTCAGTTTTAGAGGATAAGGAATTTCCTCTTTCTTGCTCCATGGAAGTGTGGCTTTCTTTCCATTCACCTTTGCCTCAGAGGTAGTGCTTTTTGGGAAAGCATCAGTGTACCAAAATGGTGGAAGCTAGTGGACAGTGAATGTCAAGAAATGTCAAGGTCATTGCTTGCTCCCTTGACGGATCTACAATGACTAATTAGCAGATCAAATCAAGAATCAAGAGAAGTCTAGCCCAGGATATTACATTTTTTTTCTTACATACACTGTGTCTTCAATTCACTATGAGGCTTCAACTGCAACTCTTCACATTGACAAAATCTAACTTTGATAAAATATCAGTTCTTTAAGTCTGCTCTTTTTCCAGGTTTTGTCTTCCCTCTAATTCCAATCTCACTTCCAGCACTGAAGACAGCAGAACTGGCACAGCTCTTAATGGCAATTAGGAATTTAACATATTGTCTCACATCTAATAAGAAACACTTAAAATAATACTTTTTCCAGAAATAGCAGTTTTCAAAAGCAATGACCATGATCTCCAGCCACCAGAGTGGAAAGGAAAAGGTCACTCGTTATTATTTCCAGTCTGGTCTGAAACAGCAGCATAAAGTTTACCCCTGATGTGATTTATGCTTGATTTGTCCTCAGCACTCTGGCTCGGGACTCCCTGAGTGGCTCCCGGACTCTGAACTCCTTTTTGCGAGTTTGTTTTTGCCTCTTCTTCCCATTTTAATTGGTTGGCTCAGTTTCTGCCTTTCCCATCCAAACTCCAGCTCCCAAGGTCAGACTCAGAAGCACTCTGGGTAGTTTGCCTTCATATCAAGTCTGAAATATCACCAGATCTCAGAGAATACTGAATAGGGGATTATCCATTAGCAGATCATCCCTCAACCATATAGTCACTTATGCTGGCAAAATGTTTAATAATCAGCTCTTCAGGAAAAAAAAATTCTGCATGACATACTTGTAAATTTATTCTACATTATTAATCATTAATGTTTTCTCTATCATTTGCTTAATTCCAGACCGGGAGTAGGGAACCTGAGGTCTTGAGGACACATGTGACCCTCTAGGTCCTCAAATGTGGCCCTTTTACTGAAATGGATTCAAAGTCAAAGGGCTGCACTTGAGGACTAGAGGGCCACATATGACCTCAGGGGCATAGATTCCCCACCTCTGTTCTGGACAAGCACTGATTTGTAGTGTTTTCTCATCTTAAAGATATAAATACTCATATAAATGTAATAATTGACTCTCAGGCTTGTAAGAGCTGGCTAAGGTACCCCTCCACTCACCCTTTCTCAGTTGCTCTTTGTATCTAAGCTTTTTAATTGAGTGTCAAAAATCACATTTGCATATAAAATATTTTTAACCAAAATACGAGGAGACGTAGAGGTCCGAGAGTGGTAGAAGGGTCCTACATATGTTGTGAATTACCTAAGAAACCAAAGGGAATTAGGTAGAAAGGAAATTGTGTTTAGAAATATAGAGATTTCCACCCCTGATAACCCATGAACAAAGTTCTGCAACTGATTAGAGAAATTTTGCAGAGAACATAAGATCCATTGAGTTAATAGAGGTTGATGTTGTACAAGCACTAGTATGTTTAAATAAGAGAAGAAAATAGAAAAAAAAATCTTAGTTGAAAACACTGAAAAGCATACTAATTTGCAAGAGAGAGAATAAAAAACGTGGCAAATGGGGAAAATGAATCAATATAATTGAAATCCATTAGACGTGATTTGGAAGCAGAAAAGTTGAAGCTTAAGATACTGACATGGTATGCTAAACAGAAAGTGAAATGAAGGCTTACAAAGAGAAAAGTAGTAATGTAACAGAATTAGTCTGTAAGCTATTGGATGTTCAGGCAATTGAATAGAGAGATCAAAGTAACAAAAGAGGAAATCGACAGAAAAGTATCTGATTTAGACAGCAGCCCTAGGAAATGAGGCCAGAATTGTTTCTGAAAGGACATTTCCTCTCCAGAGAGTTGGGGAGTCTTCTAATTATTTTCAAGCTTTTAATTTTCCTATTGTACATTTGGAAAATAAAACTAGAATGATGGAGCAACCTTGGAATTGAGCAATTTAAATTCAAATTTACATTGCAATGAATAGATTACCTTGGAACAATTATTTTCCATGGCGCAGTTGTTTTGAATTGTGAATAGTTTCTTATTAATGGTGGTATAAAAACCTTTCAATTCTAAGTATTTATTTCCTCTCAGTTGTTGATTTTGTTAGCATATAATTGGATGAAATAGTGTCTGACAATATCCTTTATTTCCTCAATTGTTTTGATTTCTTTTAAAATCATTTTTGATATATACCATTTAATTTCCTTTCTTTTTAAATCAAGTGAACTGTTTATTAGATTTTTATTCAAATAACCAGATTCAATTGTTTTTTCAATTCAATTTCAATCAGTTCAAATATATATTCTTTTGGTTTTCATTTTTAGTCAGCCAATTAACTGATGAACATTTATTAAGCATTTGCCGTGTGCCAGGCAGCTTGCTAAGCTCTAAGAAAACAGAAACAAGTAGAGAAGAGACACAGCTCCAGCACTCAGGGAGGGCATTTACATTCTAATGGGGGAAGACACTGAAAAGGTTAGAGGAGAGATGAAGGTACATGGTAGAGAAAGTCTATAATAGCACAGCCTGGCAAGGATGAAGACATGGCTGGCCTGGGAGCCCTTGGCTCCTGGGGGAGCCAGAAGAGACCAGAGGCTACAGAGACAGAGTATAATCCCAATTTGTGAATTCCAGGGCTGGTTGTAAACTGCCAGAATGGAAAGGTTCCTAGGGCGCATTAGAGAAAATCCAGAATAAAGATTGTAGAGGAATGAGACTTAATTTTATTAATCTCATTTTTCATTTTTACAACGTTTACTTTGTTGTTTAGTTAAGGATTATGTGATTTTTTTTGTTGGTTTTTAAGTTATATGTCCAATTCATTGATTTGGTCTTTTTTGTTGTAGTTGATAAAAGCACTTAGAGATATAAAATTTCCCCTTAGAACTTCTTTAGCTACATCCTGTAACTTTCTGTATGTTGTCTCATTATTGCCAGTTTCTTTGACATAATTTTTAAAATTGTCCCTAGAATTTGTTCTTGGACCTATTAGTAATTTAGAATTATGTTTCTTAGTCTCCAATTGACTTTCAGTTCTTTTTAAAATAATTCTTTATTTTTTGCTTTGTTATGGAGGCAATTGGGGTTAAGTGACTTGTCCAGGGTGCCACAGCTAGTTGTCTGAGGCCAGATTTGAACTCAGGTTCTCCTGACTCCAAGGTTGGTGCTCTATCCACTGTGCCACCTAGTTGCTCCTTAAGAAACCTTTATTGAATATAATTTTTATTACATTATCAGTCAGTCAATAAATGTTTATTAAGTACTTGCTATATGCCAGGCATTGTGTGAAGAGCTAGGGAGTTAGGAATATAAATATGAAAAAGAAAGATAGTCTTTGACCTCAATAAATTCATAATATAATGAAAGAATAAAAGACATAAAAGGAACCTAAAAAGTGGGTGTGGGAGGAAGAAGATAGTGAACAGGGTACCTGGGTGTAGGGGTATGAGGGAGAATTCCAAGGAAGGTAAAAATGCAAATCAGGCGGGAAATCAAGACATGGTTGCTTGGGACCCTCTCCTTAAATGAAGGTTTTGGAGTTTATGGCTCTGCCTTCTAAATAGAAGACAGAGGATACTGATGTGTGTTTGAGGATAAGTGGGTTGAATGAAAGTGAAGTGTTGATGGTGAAGGTAAGGTTGTGAGTTAGGTTAACTGTGAAGATGGTGAAGGCTTTGACAAAACATGGAAATTCAGAACAGGGAAAATGGAAGAAAGAAAATGAATTCTGTTTTGGACACGTTAACTTTCAAAACAAAATGTGCCTTGCTTTAATCATAAGTATTGGAACTTACCACATGAGGTGGAATTTTTGGACCACAAATTTGACTTGTGTATTGCCTATAATCTCAGTTGGAACCAGATAAAGTAATTTGGTTGATGAATCAGCAATCTAGCATTCATAGAGAAAATACCCAAGACTGCCAATGGGAAATGCTAGGTTATATACCCAGATTTAAACAATTTCCAGGGGTATGTAGATTTCTGAGAACATTGGGGGTATCAGTTTGGTGAAGACAGTGTCAAGATTCCCCAGACCCATTTTCTCTATTGTTTTGCTTTTTTCCTTTGAATGGAAAATTTTTTGTTTATCACAAGCCTGGCCATTATACCCCTCAAATAAACATCATCTTATGATGTATTAGGATAGCTAGGTGGATAGAGTACCAAGTTTGAAGTTAGAAAGACTTGAGTTCAAGATACTTATCAGCTGTGTAACCCTTGGCAAGTCACTTGATCCTGTTTGCATCAGTTTCACCATCTGTAAAATGTTCTGGAGAAGAAAATGGCAAACTACTCCAGTATCTTTGCCAAGAAAACTTCCAAAAAGGTCACAAAGAGTCAGACATGATGGAAAATGACAAACAATAACAAATATGTATTAATCAACTCTTTCAAAAACATCTCGGACTTTTACTCAAGATCGAATACTTGAAGAGTTTTGTTTCTGCACTTCTGTAAAAAGTTAGCCTGTGACTTTGGACCTAAAACTGAGGTCTTTTTAACGATGTTACAGTAATGTCTCTCCTATGTTAAAATCCTCTGACCATTGAAGGAAATATGATAATAAATCACAATAATAGGGATACAAGACTGGGATAGCTTTCTTGTAACATTCTAGGGAGGATTGTGTCTAAATAACATAAATATGATTTGCTTCAAGAGATGAATACATCAACAATGCTATAAAATATGCCTTTACTTGTTATTCTGTTGTTTCAGGCATATCCAACTCTTCGTGACCCCATTTGGGGTTTTCTTGACAAAGATACTGGAGTGGTTTACCATTTTCTTCTCCAGCTCATTTTACAGATGAGGAAACTGAGGCAAACAGAGTTAATTGACTTGCCCAGGATGGCACAAGCTAGTATGTGTCTGAGGCCAGATTTGAACTCAGGAAGATGAATCTTCCCAACTGTAGGCCACCCACTCTATCCGTGACATCCCCTAGCTGTCCGCAAAGGGCCTTTGCTTAGTTCCCTTCTTAAGGAGTATCCTAGTTTAAGCAACTACTAAAAATGTTGCTATCCTCCAAGATCAGCCCTTAGAAACTGAAAGAGATACTTGAAGATTGGAAGGGTATCTTGAGCATGCCTAGAACTTGGATGCACTAATTCACAAGAATGAGCTTGCTTTAAAATTTTCCCTTGTAGCCTGACAATAGTGGATAAGCCACCTCAATGGAAAATCCATAATAAGGGAAGGTCTGTGAGAGTGAAGACAGCTCATCTCCATTGTGGATAACTTTTATAAACATATAAGTTGATTTTATTCAACGTTTCAAATACTGTTCTTTTGACTGTATATTATTTATGTGTTCAGAAGGTACAGAAATGTATCCTTGTATAAAAGTAGGTTCTGCTCATGTAGTAAAATACTTTTGAGCAAATTAATTTCTATATTTGGTATTCCTTTATGCGGCATTTCCCAAAAGTCTTGTGCAATTTTAAACTTTAATAGCTTATTTAAGCTATTAAATTGTAGCAATAGAATGACAACTTAAATTTTTCAAAAATAGAAAGGCTGTATGGTATTTATACTGAAACTGAATTTAAAAGTGGCCACATATTTAACTTGCAACAGAAAACACGAAGTCTACTACCAATAGGGAACTAGACTTTCTTGACACAAAATTTTAATGAGAATTCACTTCTATGACCTCTAAGTGGCTAACGGAATGATCTTGAGTTATTAGAAGACACTAATCAAACACGTCAAAGACTTCCACATATATTATTCAAACTACTCTGCTTAGCACACCAAAATAATATTGCTGAACCATCCAATACAACAGTTAGATCTATGTAAGAATCTACTAGTATAAGACTTAACTGGAACCCTATTATAAAGATCTAATTAGGAGAGGGCCTGACTCTGTTAGTTTAGGTCTGATCTATGAAATAAGGCACTCACAGGTCATTCAGCAGTTACAAGGAGGTCTACTCCTGTTCGTCCTTTGTTGCTGAAGAACACCATGCCATCAGAGAAATGATGATATGACTTGCACTTGACTTTGTTTTAAGTGAAGGAGGGCTGTGCAAGGTAACCAGCCTCACTTCTCCTCCACAGTCATTTGAATCCAGTGACCTGATATTCCTCAGGATGATGGAGATGACTCAGGATGCACTGGGAGACCTTGGCCCCTTTAGGTGAAGGTTTATGCATGTCCTCACTTAGGGTGAGATAATGCCCATTCCTTGAATAGGCCTGTTCAAGAAGTTGTCAGAGCATAGCCTTTTTAATGAGCCAAAGGAAAAAAAAACCTCAGGCTGGGAGGGAAACAGGAACTGTTACTATTGATAATCACTCCTGCCTAAATGCTCTCCTGGACCCTTCTGGCTTTGGGAAGTCTACTTAGCAATTATACAGAAAGGCCATTCAGCAAGAATACTTCAGCACATAGCTTAGCCCTGCTAAGCCTCTTGGACTAATCGAGTTCTAAGGACATCTTTCTCTCCTATTAGGAAAATCTAGCCTAACTATGTTGCAAGGGGATTGGGAATGGGGCTGGTAAGTAATGGTCCTATCGCAGTTCTATACCATTCAAGGTCAGAATCCTTGAATAGGCAACTGTATTTTCAGACTTCTTTTTTCAGGCATCTTCTTCCACACTTGGAGGTAAGACTTAAGGTGAAATACCTCTTTGAGAGGTAATCCATTGACTCTAATTCAAGTTAAGATATACATGATTGACATCTGACCCTTCTATGAGGGCAGGTTTTAATAGGGATCTGAGGGAGTTAAAAAAAAGGGAGTAGGGGAAGGGAGGGTCATGAAGACAGAAGCACTGAAGACAAATTTCTCCCACTTCACAGTTTTGACCTGTTTCAGACTTCATGATTCAATAGCAAATTGATGATAGTCACCTGATCTACTAAGAGTGCATGACTTGCAATAATAGGTGGATTCTGCTCTGTGACCCCTTAACATTATAGCAGGGTTATAGCTTAATACATATATCTATTTTGTGCTTTGGCTTCCCATTTCTCCATTTGATGAATGGCTTGCAATAAATTCCATATGTCCAAGCACATTCATCATGCCAGTCAGTCCCATAATGCCCTACCCTTCCTATTCTCCCATGACTGTGGGTACACCTGCCTAAAACATGTTTTAAGTGCACATGTGTCTCAGAGGGGAAATTAAAGGGAAGCAGTTATGAGAATAAATGAGATCTAACTTACAAAAGGGCTTTGATTTTTGGGAAAAGCAAGCTCATGGTTTCTTTTAAGAAAAATACAATCAACTCTTCCTTCAAGTTCTAACTCATATATTGACTCCTTCAGGAAGCCTTCCCTATCCCTATAGACACTTCTGACTCTAATCCAAGGATTCTTACCCTGGGATTTATGAACTTAAAAAAATTATCAATGTATTTCAATATAATTGGTTTCCTTTGTAATCCCATGTATTTTGTTTTATGAATTTAAAGATATTATTCTGAGAAATCCATAGACTTCACTAGACTGCCAAAGGGGTCCCTGACACAAAAATGGTTAACAACCACTCCCACCTCTCTAATTGCTTCTTGGCCAACTGAGGCTAAATCTACTTGGTCCTGCTGATGTCCTCTAGCTAGTTTTCCTGGAGGACTGCTTAATTATTCTCTACTTATTTATTGTGTGTTTCTTTTACAGGCTTCTCTATTTGGTTCCTATTGCATACTTTTTCGTACTCTAACTTGCACTGTAGTTGCTCTTCAGTTAAATTCTTTGAGGTCTGAGGTTATGTCATTTCTATCCCCAGCAGCAGGCATACAATTCACTGCATATAGTAGATATTTAATAAATGTTAGTTAATGTGAACTGAATAGAATTAGGACATCCAGACATTAGAATAATCAGTAGAGCTCCTATTCTCTCTAACCCTCTATAGAACTATAATTTGAAGATTTAAGGTCTTTATTAGTTTTTGACATAGCCTTCACCTTATATCTCATTTTCACATGTCAAACCAAAATAGAATATTGTCAAAGTATTAGGAGAACCTATGAAAATTCACAGATTGATGGATATCTGTCAACCAATGACAAAAGAACTACTTGATTCTGTAGAATGCACTTGTTAGGTATTGACAACATACTTTCAAGTGAAAAAAATTAATACTTGATATCAGAAACAAATTTTATTAATTTATCATTATTCTAAATTTGAACATTGTTCTGCTTGAGGGAGAGATATCCAAACTGATATCCAAACTCCTCATGCTCTCAGACATGACTCTTAACATGCTATTTTGCCCAATTTGTAGGATTCTTGAAAAGGAATGTTTAACACTCAAGATTAGCAATGGTCCAGAGTTTAGGGCAACAGTTCAGTTAAAAGTTTGCTTCTTTAAAGAGAATAATAGTCATTTAAACTTTAAGCACACCCTGAGAGAATCCTTTCCCTAAAACACAAAATCCCTCTCTGATGGCTTCTCCCAACTGCTCTCCACTCTAGGAGAACTCTTTCTTCTCTTAGGTCTCTCATTATCTTAAACCCTTCAGAGCTTTGGGAAAAAAGCTACTGTTCTTAGATGGATCAATCAAGGGCCCCTTGTCCTTGTTCTATCGCCTCCCTAAGCAAATATTTATAAGAAATGTGTCTGTTGGGATATTATGTTTCCATAGAGATCGCCAGTCCTGGGATTCTTTCCAGTTGTAATCAGTGCCAATATTGTCTGCATTGGTTTGTCTTTGGATGTGACACAAGATGCAAGGGATTTAAAAAAGAAAAAGGAATACAAAGAAATAGAGGGTTATCATGACAATGGGAAGCACCATACTAGCTAATATTTCCATGTCCATGTGTCTTTTTCCTTGATTACAGTACTAAGTAGTTAGTAATTTCCTTTGTACCCTCTTGCCTTTCCTCATCTTTGACCACCCAGACCCCAGTGGTCAGCAGGTTGGAAGGACAACATCGCTGTTCGTACCCACGGAGATGAACTAGGAACCATCAACTCTACTTATTCTAGTGAGATAGTGAGTGGCCCAATGAAATTTATTTTCTTCTACTTGCATTCTAACATCCTCTGAGCCTTATCATCTGTCCCGACTCAATATCTTCCATACCAAATGGGCACTGTCATCTGGACTGCTTATAAATGCTAAAGATCTCTGGGTCTCACCGTCCACTCTTGTTGAACGCTTATGACTTTCAGATTTTCCTCAGGTGCCAGGGAGCTGAATTCTCTTTTATTTTTAGTCTCACTTTTTCTCTTCATGTCTCCAACCATTAACACAACGCTTGACACATAGAAAACATTTAATAAATGTTTTTTTCCATTCATACATTCATTCATTCACTCATTTTTGCATTGAAGGAGCATATGATCATCCTCTGTGAAACAACAGATTACCTGCTTCTCTAGCAAATGAATTAACTGCTGAGTGTGACCACATAAGCTTTTTTTTTCCTCTTCCTTCATGTAAGGAGGCAAAAGTGGTTGCCAGCTTTCCATTGCTTCACATTCCTTTCCCATGGTGTGGAACTGGCTCAGGGAACTGGGAGAGATTGGGCTCAAGCACAACCTTCTATCACAGGGTTTAGAGAAGAAAAGGCATCTTGCTTGGCCTGGGACTTCAGGAGTGCTTGCCATTCTTATTTTTACTTGATTTTACCATGCTTACTAATACAATTAAATGATGTTTTTAACTATAAATATGAAGCTGATGTGATTTGTGGACACCATGAAAGTAGTGGGATTTTCCATGGAAAGATGTAAATGAATCGAGAACAGGGCCTGAGAGTAATAAAAATAGTTCCATAAATATTGTTCCTTTGTCACCTCTCTCCCCTTAAAAAAACATTTCTTTGATCAGTAATCAGATTTGCCAGTGGTATTTGCAGAAGGACAAACAGCTTTGTTTTTAATTTTTCAGCCAAGCATGAACCTTGGAACATCTTAGGATGTATGATCTTATCCACTTAACTCATTTTTCCTTAGGAATGAACACTTTTCCCCCCTTTTGTGTACCATATATTCCCCAGACTCCTCACTGAACATTTGATGCTTTTTGGTAGTGAACTAAGATATTTTTTCCCCCAGGAGCTAACTGAAAGGATTAGATTTCTTTTGTTTACAGAGAGTCTGGGTACTGAACTTCTTGGTCTCCTTTTGTAGAGAATTTTGAATAGTATTTATTTTGGTAACTAGATCATATGCCCACTTGTTTTGGTGGCTAGATCATATGCCTAGATCATTAATTCCCCTTTATCTTACCTCTCCCCCCCAGCCCCTGCATTCCAACTCCTAACTCTCAGTGAAAGTTTCCATCCATAGGAGTCTAGGGGAAATTTTCTATTCCAATACTAATAAAACAAAGGTGGTCTCTTCGTCTTTGAGTCAAGATGTATAAATAGTTTCTCTGATTTCAAAGATTCAAAGGATTTGTTCCTAAGATTTTCCTAGTTTAGTATGCCTTGAAACTGGGTTTGAGTCAAAAATGGCATTCCAGTTAACCATCTTGGTTCCCCAAAACTGGGGTATATAAAGTTTTATAGGATTTGAAACTGGAAGGAACTATAGAAATCATCTTGTCTAATTTCCTCCCTTTACAGATAAGGAAACTAAGTGTCTTCCTGAAAAGACTAAGTGACTGCCTATTGGGATTCTGGAGAAGAACGCCTTCTGAAATTACTTCTGATTCTTAGACCTCTCAGTCTGGAGAGGTCCAGTTACTTGCCCAAGGTCACAAGGCTGCCTTGAAATCTTATCATTCTCCTTCCTTCCTTTCTTTTATTTATATCACGTATGGAGAACTTTTTTCTCTAAAAGGATACTACCCCACCAGCGAATAGGCAGTATGAAAATATTAAAAAATTATCATCATTTAGGTGGGTTTGGCAGGGAGAATGGAAATACATATTGCTTTTACATTTTTTTCATTTACTTAAAAAATTGCAAATAAGGAATACTGCTAGGTCTCAATTAGAGTAAACAAAATCCCCTAAAGGAGTCTTATCATTTTAATTCTCATTATGTATTTTCATAGGGCTGGAACCAATGATCATATTTTCTCATAATTATAACTTTAAATACTGAGCATTCATTGTTCTTCCTAATCAAGGCCTAGTTGTATATATTCTTATCAGAAATATATCCCTATGCTTTCTATGTCCTTAGAAAATCTCAGGATGTAAGCATGAAGAAGAGGAAGGGACAGTACTTGAAATGTTTCAATTTTACCTTCTCCCCAGTGGTTATCCATAGCCCCCTAGTAGAGGAGCTTGGGCTGGCCAAGTCTTTTGCCTCAGCTTAGATGGAAAGTTAATGGATCGGGACTGCGCACACATAGAAATGGGTACCCCTTGTGATTCCCTGTTACAACACAGGTCTGACCCGTGAACATTTTATGACTGACCCAAATACTATGGTATCCCAGGAGATACAGTTTCACTGTTCGCTGCTACCTGAGAATGAAGGGGATTTGCAATTCCTAGGATCAGCTTCCACTACAGTGAAATTGTCATGTGGGGGGGATTGGTTATAATATTTTTAGTGATAGTACTGTGGGACCATTTTGGCCAGAGAAACAGTATATGGTCTAATCTGTTAGGATCTATGGCTCCATTAACTCCCCTCTCCCTTTTATGGAACTCCCTGGGAGCAATTGCCCAAGTCCTTGTATGGAACTGACTGAGACCCTTCAAGGGGAAGATATTTAAATAAGGCCACAAAAATGTGGCATTTGATTTCTAAAGGCTCTTCAGCTTGGCACACAGGCCTGAGCCTTAAAAGGATAGGCTCTTTTGGAATTTTCTGACTACTGCATAAAAATGAGATTCTTTCCTTTCTCACTTTGTATCTTCTGCACTCTATTATCTGTACAGGTTGATTTGGTCGTGGGTGCTCTTAAGTCTTTTTTCCTTAGGGACCTATCCATTTCCCGAGGCTGAGCCTCGTTATTCTTCTTCCACAAAGCATCTTACAAAAAGTTCAGAGAATCTCCACTGTAAAGGCTTAATACAAGTTGCCGACTGACCACTCAATTTTAGCCTCTACTTCAGGGCCTCAAAAGCACTACTGGGCGTTTAAGTTACATTCTTTGTGAATTGCAGACAAAGGCATTGTGAGGCTCAAATGAGATAATGGATGTAAAGTTCTTCACAAACCTTAAAGTAGTGTAGAAATGTCACTTATGGTTATTATTATTATATTAATAGCTTACAGTTACCCGGCTTTCATTCTGCTGATGACTTCATTCCCTGAGCCTTCTACTGTATTCCTATGGAGCTTGAACAATATTGATAGAACAATACAGGGATGCTCTGGTCATTAGAAAAAAATGTATGCATATATACTTTTAAATTTAATCTGCATTATTAATGCTTTCTTAAATCTATATAGCCAATAAAACAATAAATCAAACTTGTATCTATTGTCAGTTTCTGAAGTATAAATGCCCTAGGAATTAGGTTAAAGCTAGCTGTAAGATCGTGGTTGCAGATCAAGGAAGAGGCATGATGTTCACCCTGGGGACAGTGGAATCCACACCCTCACCATGATTATTTCAGAGAAAAGCAGTTTCTTCCTTCTTTTACTGATCCACTCTGGGTAGGAAGAGAACTTATCTGTGACTTATCCATAGTCTGAGCCTTAGCCTGAATAGGAAAGGGGGCAAGGAAGAAACAAGAGTGTAGGCAGCAGTCTAAGCCTGAGGTTCACAATGAGGAAAGGATATGAAGGGGTTTCCTGCTTCCTCTGGGACTTCCTAAGATTCTGCTGCAAGTGAGGTTCTTATCTGATGGAATAGAGGAGAGAAAGAGATACACACAGAAAGACAGAAAAAAGAGAGAGGGAGAGACAGAGAGACAAGAGATACAGAAAATGAGAGAGAGACAGAGACAGAGAGAGAGAGAGAGAGAGAGAGAGAGAGAGAGAGAGAGAGAGAGAGAGAGAGAGAGAGAGAGAAGAGAGGAGAGAGACAGATTGAGAAAAAAAAAAATAAACAAATGTAAAAAGCCAGACAATTCTAGAGAGTGAAAGAGGGCAGATGGAGAGTACTTGAGGCTCAAGGATTCTTTTAAAGGAGACCTTCTGCTCAGGCAAACAGGTATGGCAGTTTAATCACAGTTTACCATGACACTTGGCCACAAGAGCTACTGATAGGATGGATGTAGGATTAAAGAGCAGGATCTCACTTGTAGAATAAAGAGAAATGAGGGAGGCGAAATGTGTAATAATTGGCATGGGATGTGTAATCTATTTTTCTAGTATGGCTAAAAATCTGTGCACAAACTACAAGATAATCTATCTTCTAGAAGGGAGCCTACAAGTACTAGAAGAACATTTCTCCATTTTTCCAGGTTATCAGAGAGAATGAAGTAGTCTTTGAAAAAAATGGAAGAAGGATCACTGAATATTAGGAGTTAAGTAATATCTAGGAGGATGTCTTTATAGAAGGGAAGGAAGAACAAGGAGGAAGCCACAATGGTTCACACTCCAGTGAATGATGATGTCAATCTACAGGTCCCATCTAGAGAAATATCCTCCAGAAGGGGTCAGAGGAAATAGGGATGAATAGTGGTGAATGGTGAGTAATACTAAGTCAGCTGAGAGGTAAGGAAATAATAATTTTTTTATAACTACAAATGAAAGGGGCATATGCACTGGACTTCTAGATATTATTCAGTATTCATCAAAATTATTTGGTATCAGTTTAAAGAAAAAATAGAAAAGTAGATCATTGGAATGTATGTAATAAGCAAGAACTAGAAGCAATTGAAAAAGAGGTGCAGTGATTGATAAACCCAAGCACAGAACTTATTGAAGGGAGGAAGCCCTTTTGACAAGATTTCTTAGGAAGACGAAGGAAACCATTAGTCAGATAATTGGTTTAGATTTCTTACATTACATGCCACAAAAAGCTCAAAATGGACATAAATTAAATATGGATTAATATTTATTTTATGGTCACATCATAAAAAAATGGAGAACAAGATCAGGTCTTTCACAGTTATGACTAGGGGATAAAAAAAATACTATGAAAGTGCTAATTTCATCCATGTGGGCACATGAAATGTATCTTGGAAACTGACAGTCAACACAATGGAACCAACAATCAAGAAAAGAATGGATAACTAGACTAGAGTCTTTCCCCTGCCTCATCCCTTCCAACCTTGCTGCTTTCTAAAGAATGTCTTATCTTGACATTTTTCAGGTTTGACTAGGTTTATCTATCTGGAGTCATGTTACAATCATGTTGTTGCCTCGGCTCCCTTGGGTCCCTGGTGGCAGGGATCAGTTGAGTCTGTCTCAGGTCTATTGAAGGAGAGTCATTATCAAACTTCCCCTTTTAAGAAACCTTTCTGATCCTGATTGGGGGGAGGGATGGTTTGTGTTGCCTCCCTCCTCCCCAGTGGACTAGTATGCAGCCTCCTGGGATAACAGACTACTGCCCTCTAGCTTCTAAAGCAAAAGAGGGGCTGATATAGATACCACAAGGAGCTCTGGGACCATTAGGCTATTCATGGATGAGCCATTCCCAGAGAATCTAATTTCATGATGAAGAGATTAGCTCTTTCTCTTGAATGGATAATAATGGGGCATTCAGACCCAAACACAGATCCCTTCTCTCTCATTCCATTCTTGCTTTTAAGTCTTAAAGACTAAGAAGTCACTGTCTGAGACTGGGAAATAGATGAGGGAATCCAGGAAACTGCTTCTCAAAGAAGGCATGATGGAGGAAGATTCTAAATAGAAGGGCAAATAGATTTGTGTTGTTTGTAGCCTGTAGCTTACACTGTAATCATGATTTACTACTGTTTTCAATCTGCCAAGGTACTTTCAATAGAATCCTAGCACCTTAGAACTGGGAGGGATTTTAAAGGTCATCCAGTTTCAAGGAATTGAAATACAGAGAAGTTCCAAACCCAGGTTGCCTGACTGCTAGTTTATTAAGGGGATTTGTTCTATAAAGTCTGGATTCAATCAAAGAGCTATACTTGAGGTTGCAGGTTCCCCACCCATGACTTAGATCACATGAAAAGCCTTATTTGTTCACATGGTCTCTGCTGGGAAACTAATGAACCTAGATGCCATACTAGATGGAGATGGAGAAGGAGATGGAGAGAGAAAGAGAGAGAGAGAGAGAGAGAGAGAGAGAGAGAGAGACAGAGACAGAGACAGAGACAGAGACAGAGAGACAGAGAGAGAGACAGAGAGAGAGACAGAGAGAGAGAACTGACAAGAAGAAAAGGATTTCAGAACTCACTGAAAATAGGTGGAAAGATGGGGGCAAGAGAAAGAGACAGCTGGCCTTATTTGGGGCAATAGAAATATCCATAGATCTACACCATTGGTATAGTCCTAAAGGACAAGGACTGGTACAGAAATGTCAGTTTTCCAATGAAATGCTTGGAAGAGTACTCTAAATCTATCTCTTTACTTGTATTATGAATAACGTGGAGCATTTCCAAAGGAAGGTGAGATCCCACAAAGAGAGAGGATCCTTGACACCTTATGAAACAAAGAAAATTTTCCTATCAAGAGAAATAGATACGAAATAAGAAAGTGAATTTTTTTTCCTTTTCTGTCAGGTTAAATTATATTACTTATATTTGATGTCTTATGGGCCTGAGTACTTTCAAAAGACTTGAGTATTCTTTTAGAAAGAAAAACAAACTCTTTTCTTACATTTTCCAGGGGAAATAAGGGTAAGAGAAAAAACCAAAGCAAATTTGTGAGATGCTTCCCATAAAATATGTATCTGTGGTATTAGGAGTCTGGGCTCATTTGACATGTGGGTTACCAAAGGCAAGGGAACATCCTGTCCTATTTGCTGCCCAGCATTTGGGGACTCCTCAGAAATTTGTGATGGAGTCAAATATGTTGTGTGTGTGTGTATATATATGTATACATATATAACATATACACACATGTATACATATACACACCCATATATGTGTGTGTGTGCATGTGTGTATCTATGTATATATAGCTACTTCTTAATGATATAGTGGCTTGGGCTTTTTCCTGTTGAGGGACAATTTTGGGGCATGGCTATATTTTCATCTTTCCTTTTATTTGTTATCACCTTATTACAGGAATTAGTATGTGTGAAAGGGTTGTAAATACACATAATGGAAGGAAGTTCTCAAGCTGGAAAGTGGCTAAATTATTTTGTTGCACAAAGTGTCTCTGAACATTTCTATCTATTCACACCTCTTGTGACATAGCCTTTTGATACACCCTCTTGGAGCCCAGGAAAGCTCTGGTTTTGGAGTCAGAAGATCTGTAATCATGTCCCAATTCTGCCACTTACAAGCTGTGAGCGTAAATCATTGAATAGCTTAGGTCTCAGGTAAATGGCAGACAATCAAACCTCATGGGTTTGTATGAAAAACAAAGATGAATGTAAAACACTTTGTAAATCATAAAGCACTATGTAAATACCGGATTTTATCTTCATTCCTTTGTATTTAGTGTGAGATCTCATTATCAGTATGAAAATCAATTAAACAGTATATATATTCTGGATAGTCTCTCTCCATATACACATATATAAATAGATATAGACATAGACACTCACACATTGTAACATTCTGGATTCCTTTTATCTATCGATCGATCTATCTATTTATTTAACTTTTAACATTCATTTTAACAAAATTTTGGGTTCCGAATTTTCTCCCCTTTTATCCCCTCCCCCCCCAAACCCAAGCATTCTAATTGCCCCTGTGACCAATCTGCTCTCTCTTCTATCATCCCTCTCTGCCCTTGTCTCCATCTTCTCTTCTGTCCTGTAGGGCCAGATAGCTTTCTATACCCTTTTACCTGTATTTCTTATCTCCTAGTGGCAAGAACAGAACTCGACAGTTGTTCCTAACACTTTGAGTTCCAACTTCTTTATCTCCCTCCCTCTCCACCCCTTCCCTTTGGAAGGCAAGCAATTCAATATAGGCCAAATCTGTGTAGTTTTGCAAATGACTTCCATAATAGTTCTGTTGTATAAGACTAACTATATTTCCCTCCATCCTATCCTGTCCCCCATTACTTCTATTCTCTTTTGATCCTATCCCTCCCCATGAGTGTCGACCTCAGATTGCTCCCTCCTCCCCATGCCCTCCCTTCCATCATCCCCCCCACCCTGCTTATCCCCTTATCCCCCACTTTCCTGTATTGTGAGATAGGTTTTCATACCAAAATGAGTGTGCATTTTATTCCTTCCTTTAGTGGAATGTGATGAAAGTAAACTTCATGTTTTTCTCTCACCTCCCCTCTTTATCCCTCCATTAATAAGTCTTTTGCTTGCCTCTTTTATGAGAGATAATTTGCCCCATTCCATTTCTCCCTTTCTCCTCCCAATATATTTCTCTCTCACTGCTTGATTTCATTTTTTTAAGATATGATCCCATCCTCTTCAATTCACTCTGTGCACTCTGTCTCTATGTGTGTGTGCGTGTGCGTGTGCATGTGTGTGTGTGTAATCCCACTCAGAACCCAGATACTGAAAAGTTTCAAGAGTTACAAATATTGTCTTTCCCTGTAGGAATGTAAACAGTTCAACTTTAGTAAGTCCCTCATGACTTCTCTTTGCTGTTCACCTTTTCATGCTTCTCTTCATTCTTGTGTTTGAAAGTGAAATTTTCTTTTCAGCTCTGGTCTTTTCATCAAGAATGCTTGAAAGTCTTCTATTTCATTGAAAGACCAATTTTTCCCCTGAAGTATTATACTCAGTTTTGCTGGGTAGGTGATTCTTGGTTTTAGTCCTAGTTCCTTTGACTTCTAGAATATCCTATTCCATGCCCTTCGATCCCTTAATGTAGAAGCTGCTAGATCTTGTGTTATCCTGATTGTATTTCCACAATACTTGAATTGTTTCTTTCTAGATGCTTGCAATATTTTCTCCTTAACCTGGGAACTCTGGAATTTGGCCACAATGTTCCTAGAAGTTTCTCTTTTTGGATCTTTTTAAGGTGGTGATCACTGGATTCTTTCAATATTTATTTTGTCCTCTGGTTCTAGAATATTAGGGCAGTTTTCCTTGATAATTTCATGAAAGATGATGTCTAGGCTCTTTTTTTGATCATGGCTTTAAGGTAGTCCCATAATTTTTAAATTGTCTCTCCTGGATCTATTTTCCAGGTCAATTGTTTTACCCATGAGATATTTCACATTATCTTCCATTTTTTCATTCTTTTGGTTTTGTTTTGTGATTTCTTGGTTTCTCATAAAGTCATTAGCCTCCATCTGTTCCATTCTAATTTTGAAAGAACTATTTTCTTCAGTGAGCTTTTGAATCTCCTTTTCCATTTGGCTAATTCTGCTTTTGAAAGCATTCTTCTCCTCATTGGCTTCTTGAACCTCCTTTGCCAATTGAGTTAGCCTATTTTTCAGGGTGTTATTTTCTTCAGCATTTTTTTGGGTCTCCTTTAGCAGGGTGCTGACCTGCTGTTCATACTTTGCTTGCAAGTCTTTCATTGCTCTTCCCAGTTTTTCCTCCACCTCTCTAACATAATTTTCAAAATATTCTGAGCTCTTTTTGAGTTTTTCCCAGGTCTGATCCCATTTAGTGGGCTGGGATACAGGAGTCCTGACTTCCGTGTCTTTCACTGATGGTGAGCACTGCTCTTCCTCATCAGAAAGGAGGGGAGGAGAAACCTGTTCACCAAGAAAGTAACCCTCTATAGTCTTGGTTTTTTCCCTTTTCTGGGCATTTTCCCAGCCAGTGACTTGACTTCTGAATATTCTCTTCACACCCACTTCGCCTCCTGATCCTCCCAGCCAGCGCTTGGGGTCTGAGATTCAAATGCTGCTTCCCAGCCTCAGGGCTTGGGGTGGGGGCAGGGCTGCTATTCAGTGTGAGATTAAGTTCAGGTGCTCAGGTCAGGGCAGGGCTGCCTCTTGGGCTCAGTTCCCTCAGGGGGTTTATGCAGAGAGCTTCAACAATGGATCAGGGCTCCTTCCTGCTTGGGGAGCCTGGTCTGCCGCTGCCTCTCAGCTTCTGCCTCCTGAGGGGGCCTGAGTTATGGGGGCACCCCACTCCCCTCTCGACCCACCAAAGAGACCCTCTCACCAACCTCCATCACCTGTGGGTGGAGGGACCTGCGCGGCCGCTGGAGATTCTGTCCCTGAAGCCGCTCGGATCTGCTCCTCTCTGTGCCACGGCTGCGGCAGGGCTGTGCTCGGCTCCCAGTCCGCGGCGCCCAGTCCGTGGTGTGAAGGACCTTTTGTGAGAGGTTTGCAGGTCCCTCTGGAACAGAAATCTCCTTTGCTCCACTGTTCTGTGGCCTCTGCTGCTCAGAATTCGCCATGAGTTCCTTTTTACAGATGTTCTATCAGTTGTGGGTTCGGAGCTATGTGTATGTGCGTCTTTCTACTCCACCATCTTGGCTCTGCCCCCCAACATTTTGGATTCTAAGAGAAATTAAGTACATTTTTGGGCAATGTCCTTGTATTCTCTCCCCTAACTAAGCTCTTGAGTCTTCTAAAAATATCTAAAAAAATCAGATAGTGAACAAGGGGTAAGTAAGGTAGGCAGCTGCTAAGGGTATGATATATGCTAGGTTGCAGTGAGTGGCAATATTTAATATTCTGGAAGCTCCTTGAAGGCAGAGACAGTTTTCATTTTTATCTTTGTGTTTCTAGCAACTAGCACAGTTCTTGCCATATAGATGGTGCTTAATAAATACTGGATGAATTGAATCGCATGAAATTGAATAAATGCATGTGTATATAATGCTAAAGAGGTAAAATCATATAAGCTTAAGTTCACACAATGTGTGTCATGGCTCACATTTGAACTGAGGTCTTCTGACCCAGTTTAGCACTCTCGATGGCATGTAAGCATTTATTTTGTGATAAATCAAGGTGACTGTGTAAGGCAGGGAGAGTCCCTATATGGGGTGAGGATCAGGTAATGACAAGGTCAAATGACAGACTCAGTGCCAGAAAGGTACACTTAGGTGCACCACACCACTCCTTATGCTCTGCTCATAGTCCTTTAACTCAGTCTACTCTTACATATCTTGTTTTGTTCCTTCCTCCTCTTCCTCTTGTTATTTTACTTAAGTCTTGTCATATATCTTGCTCTGTGACCCTCCACCTTCCTCTGCCTTTGGTGATGGGAGTGTTATGCACTTACTCCAAGCTCCCTGCCATGCTTAGCAGTGAAGTAAGGAACTGGATGAATCATAGTTTCTTCCTCTCCCATCCTCCACATGACTTCTTTGACAAAAGGAAATTCTCCTAAATTCAAAAACTCTAGAAAATGTGTGGAACTCTGGGAGATGTGTATTTACCTCTTTGTCACATTTCAGTCATCCCAGTTTCCATGGGCAAAGTCTCCTAGGTGAGAGTTTTCCCTGTATTTTTCCATGCATTCAAAAGTGTTGCAATGCCTGCAACATTACCTAGGCATGCACTTAACATGTGTAAGGAATTAATAAGCTAATGAATGAATGAAAGAAAAAGTATTTATTAAGCGTTTACTTTGCATGAAGCATTGTGCTAAACACAGAAATTTAGAAATACAAAAGCAAAGGCAAACAAAAAGCTTCAAGGAATTTATATCCTAATAAGGGAAGATAAAACATATGATGGAATGATGGCTAGGGGAGGGTATTATGGTTTATAAAGTCATAGAAATAGTGAATGGCACTAAAGGGAGTAGATTTACAAATAATTTCCAGGATTAATGACAGTTAATTGCATTATGGTTTCAGAGTTAGAAATTTGCTCTAAACACCATAAAGCAAATGGGAACAAGTTTTTGTTGATGAGTAAAAACCTCCCTGATACAAAAAAATCTCAATCTCAAATTCTCTGTCTCTGTCTCTTTCCCTCTCCCTCTCTCCTTCCATTCCTCCTTCCATTCCTCTCTGCCCTTCCCCCATCTCTTTGTCTCATTCACTCTCTCCTGCCCCTATTGTATGTGAACAGTGTGGCTTCTGAAAATGGTAGAAAAAAGAATATATGTATAAGGAAATTTGATTAAAAAATCAACTTTAAAAGAAACATAGCCAGTTTTTTAGAAAATAAATCTCATTTCTAAGATATATAGGTAACTGAGACACATTTACAAGCCATTCCCCCATCGATAAATGGCCAAAGGAAATGAATATGCAGTTTTCAGAGGAAGAAATCCAAGCTACCAATGCTCTAATCCACTATTAGGGCAATGTAAAAAAAAAAACTCTGAGTTACTATCTCACACACACACATCAGATTAGAAAAGTTGACTGAGAGAGGCTGAGGTGACTTGTCTTTTCGGGGAGGGGAAGGAGGGTCACAGAACTGGTAAATGAATAAGGCAGGATTTGAACTCAGTCACTTCTGATTCCTGGTCTAGCATGTATTCACTATAACTCCAGGTGACTCACATGTTGCTCAGCTCCTGCACTTACATTTCAAAATTTCTAGTCAGTTTTATCCTTTTTAGAAAAAAGGTCTGAAAATTCTTTATTTCATTAAGGGTTTATTCCGCATTCCACTCCCAACATTCAGCAGCCCTATGAGATAAAGTGGGAGTGGGGGTGTGGTTTGAGATTTAACTAAGTGTGAATAATGATAGGACAAGAGAACAAGGGAGAGTAGTTGATATATCCAGTTCAACTAGTTCACTAAGAAGTGGTGATTAGGAAGAGGACTAAGTAAAGACAGAGCAGAAATGATATCTTGAGAAAGTCCTGAAATGGAGAGAGATTCATGAAGGAGGATGAAAAAGAGCTTTGGGAACAGTAAGGCATAGGGAGAGATGGAAAGATAGGATATTATGGAGCAGATAAAGGAATTAAATTGTTCTAAATGGTGGAAATAGAATTCTTATGGGTAATAACAATATCAAAGGCATGGCCAACTGTGTGTGTGTAGCTGAGATGGTGTGTAGGAATACCATTAAAGAGTTTAGTAGATTGAAGAACTGGGAGTTTAAAGCATTTGAAAGAATGTCAACATGCAAATTGAAGTCCCTTCATTTGAAAGCAGAAGGTGAGGAGTGAGGAGACTCTGAGACCCTAAACTCCCTGAGAAATGTAGGAGAATATCCTCAGGGCTGATAGATAATGGCCAATTGGATGATAAGCTTGGATGCAGAGAAGATCAAAGGAGGAGCAGTTGCTAAGTGATGGTTACAGCAGAAGGTGAATCTGAAAGTGAGGAACAAGGAACATTCAACTGACCTTTATGTTTCATTCTATGACTCACAGAGATGGAAGGGACCTTTAAGATTATCTAGTGCAACTCCCTCACTTCTCAGATAAGGATATAGTGACTTAAAGAGGTTAAATGATTTGTCCAAGGTAACGTGGGCAGTAAATTATTGAGTTGGCATTTAAACTCAGCTAGGTGTTCTGACTATAAAACCAGTGCTCTTGCCTTTCCACCATGCCATCATGCCTCCGTCACTGTGAAACAGATCACAGCTTTGGGCTTTACCACTCAGCTTAATGTTCTTCAAAGAATTAGGAAAAGCATTATTTGAAATGACAGCTTCAATGGACTAATTAAATGCCAAAATATTTGAGTCTTTGCCTAAATATAATACAAATATCCCTTAAATAAGTTTTCTCTCCAAATTTTCCCCCAAGTCCCTGACTTTTTTTTTTTTATCTTTCCCTTCTTATGAACAATGTTCATGGAATTCTCTTTTCTTGTTGTCTTTACTTTGACCCAGACACCCAGTCTAGTGCAGATGTTAGTGGGAGACAAGGAGGGACTCAAAAGACCACAGCCAGAAAGGATTTCCATTCCACTTTCTTGATACAGTGTTAGAGATGCCACCATTAATTCTGTTTGGGAGACTAAAAGTGGAGGTACTAGGAAAGTTCTCCAACTCCCCCTTCAAAGTCAGTCTCTGGAAACCATCAGGACTTTCTACAAGTAAAGTTAAGATGCTCTCCATAAACACTGAATACCAATAATCTGCACAAATGCAAAAATCTTCTGAAAATACAAGGGCTATTTATAAAGTCCACCAAATTAGAATGTTCATGGACTATTTTGAGAAAAAAATGTTTAGCTCAATTCAGACATATAAATCTTATCTAAAATAGTATTTACAAATGGAAAATCTACCCTTCACCATTAGGCATGAAAATGCAGGCAGCCACATACGATGAAAGATTACATTAGATAGTATTTTTCCATAATTCCAACTCAGAACCAAGGCCAGTTCTGAGTCATGGGAACAGTAGAGAAGGTAACTGAGAGGCCACTTGTAGCCTAGGTCTCTGATGATCTCTTCCTTATTAATCATGCCTAAATAAGCAGTAAAAGTAGACATGCCTTCTGCTCAGTCTACCCTTAGGAGGGAAAGAAGATGGAAGCCAAAGAGAGAAACCATATGTGTGTCTTCCATTGCTTTTACTACAGAGAAAGCAGGTCATTCTAACATTAGGGTGGGATGATGGAAATATTCTGTTATTTGTTCTAAGAAAGGTGTATGTGTTCGTCCTTCGTTGCCAAAGAAGACCATGCCATCAGAGAAATAATGACATGACTTGCACTTGACTTTGTTTTGGGTGAGGGAGGGCTGTGTAGGTCACCAGCCTCACTTCTCCTCCAAAGCCATCTGAGTCCAGTGACCAGATATACATCAGGATGACTGGAGATGACCCAGGATGAAGCAGTTAGGGTCCAAGGTCACACAGTTAGTGAGTATCAAATGTCTGAGGTGAGATTTGAACTCAGATCCTCCTGACTCCTGCACTGGTAGTCTATCCACAGCACCACCTAGCTGCCCCTCTGAGAAAGGTATCCCATGGAAGAACTGCCTATCATCAGAATATAAAAGCCAGAAGAAACAGGACTTCTTGGCTGAATCATTGCCAGTTTTATTGTTATTGGAAAACTGGATGTCTTTGAAGGAGAGAGAGAGCCTCAAAGAAGAATGATGTGTCTATAGGGTTATTGTATTCCTGGCTGACTTCCCAGAGTGCTGGTATTTGTAACCTTGTTTGTCTTTGGGGAGCCCATATTTCTGAGCTCCCTAGAAGCTTTGTCACTAAGGACACAGGAGGATTTGGGGGCAATGAATCTTTTATAAGTTCAGCTACCTCTATATTCTTGAAAGTAACTTCTTGGCCCTTCCTTTTTTTTTTTGGTGTTCCACAGCCTTCTCAAGCATGCTTTTGTCAGAGGCTATGACACTCTTCCAGGGGAGTTCTGGAGCCAGTTCTTACCAACTCACAAGAATTAATCATTAAATTTTCAGTATCAGCCTTTGCACCTCAAAAACTTGCAAATGCTACAAATCAGGATTTGTTTTATTGTTTTGCTAATTGTCTAGACCTAAGAAAGTTATGGAGAAAATGTAATTAATACAGATTAAACTTAAAAGTATTTCAGCTGTACATTTTCCCAGAGAGCTGATTGTTAAACATTTACCAGCACACTCTTGCATATTCATACATTCCCAAAGAAAGGAAAATAAAGAGAATATAGAATGAAGTGACAGAAAGAACAATGTATTGGTATCAAAATGACTTGGGTTTGACCACTTTCTACTTGTGTGACCCTGAGCAAGTTATTTCACCTCTCCAGATTCAATTACCTTATTCCAAAAATTTTGGGGGCCCATGTGATTACCAGTTTTTTCCCCACCAGGTTTCACATTTGAGAGACTCCAACAAATATTACTGTTCCCTTGTTGAAGCATTTCTAGTAGATATACATGATAGATACAGAGAGAGAGAGAGAGAGAGAGAGAGAAAGAGAGATACACTATATCCCAATTATGTGGAATCTAGGCCCCTCCAACTAGGTGGATTTCTGAAATCCACGAGAGTCCCCTTACACTAATCCTACTGACTATATGCATTCCCATATGGAGATAAGGTGACCTGAATCTAAAAAAGCTAAGTGGCTTATCTTTGTTGCATCTTGAAAGGCCAAAGCAAACCTTGTGTTAAAAATTCATTGACTTGTGAGTGCCATATTATTGAACTTAAACTAAGAGAGTGCTGGCATTAGAATCCTTTCTCAGAAAGTTGAATCTAGCAGTGATCCTATTGTAGAGAAAATGCTGTGGGCTCACTATCCCATAGACAGGCAACCACATTTTCCCGTCATGATTCTACGGGTACCTCTGAAGGGTTAAGGCTCTTCTTCTCTAATGCTTTTAACTTGAGTCCCCATTCTAGTTATAGTCCTGCTCCCTGAATATCATTTCCATTTAACCAATTAACATTAATTAACTTTTAATTCAAAGATATGTATGGAAAGAACAAAAATATAAACATTTCTCCTTAATGCTTCAGAGACACACTTTCTCCTATACTCTGCTGGACTCAGAGACAAATACCAAGGCAGGAAGGGAACTGAGACCTCTACTCAGAAGCCACATATTGACTTTGGAGGAAGATGGCTGAAGACCTCTCCCCATACAATATTGTGTCTTTTACCAGATGTTATCAATGAATAGTTAAATTCAGAGAATCCAACCCAAAACAAAAAAAGGTAAGGCCAGCTAAAGCTCTTGGAAGACACCTTCAATTGTGGCTATGCAATTTCATTCAACTGAAGGCTGCTATTTAGTGGTGAGTTGACCAGAATCAAAATATCTGTGCATGCTTCAATCTCTCCAAATTTCTGTTGCACATCCTTACCACTTTCGTGGAAGCAGGATCTCTGGACTCTTTCGTGTGAGGAATTGCATCAGCCCAGCATGCTGATGTACTCTTTGAAGGATCATTAAGGATAGAGTTATTGGCCAGTGACCCGTTGAACTATGATTAGAAATTATCTCTGTAGTAAACAAAAGCAAACAGGGTTAAATGACTTGCCCAGGGTTACACAGCTGGTAAGTGTCCACAGCCTGATTTAGAACTCAGATCCTCCTGATTCCAGAGCTGGCACTCAATACACTGTACCACCTACCTGCCCTATGGGCACACAGGCATTTTAATTTATTGGTTGTAGAACTGCAAATTGATATTTATAATGTGTACCAATCTGTCTGGAAAAAAATTTTGGAATGATACAAGAAAATATATTAAATTGTTCATGTCATTGGATCTAGAGATTACATTTTTGAGCATATATCCTGAATATATCAACGACAGCCAAAAAAGTTCATGTATACAAAAATGTTACTATTTGAATAAGTATTCAAGTATTATCTGAATAATCAACAAAATATGTGCCCAGTGATTGCAAAATGGCCAACTAAATTATGGTATATTTGGCATATGAATATAATTAAATATTAATGTCCTGCAGGGAATAATGAACATAAAGAATTCAGAGAAAGATGAAAAGTCATGTGATCTGATATAGAGTAAAACAGGAACAATCAAAATATCAAAATAACAATATTTTCAGCAACGATAACAATATAAAAAGCCAACATTAAAGGATAATAAAATTTAATTCAAATATAACAGACAACATTGGTTACCATGTTAGAAAAATTAAAGCATAGGTAATTACTGTTAATTGGTAAACTAAAAAAAAACTGGAAAGTGACATGTGATATCTATGTAAATTACTCGATTAGGACACAAAGCATGCCATAGCCTAAATTCCTAAAGAAGTTCAAGAATATTGGAAACTCTCAAGAATAAATTTCTCAAGAAATGAGTAGAAACAATTATGATGAGAAATTAGTGCGGTTCAGTGAAAGGAATGCTGAATTTAGCACACAGTTCACACCCCAGTTTTGTGTCTTACTACCTGTGTGATAGTTGACAAGTTGCTTAGCTTTTCTGGACCTCAGTTTGCAAGTCTCTAAATACATACATATATACATACATGCATGCATGCATTCATATATACACACATATGTACACATATGTGTGTATGTGTGTATATGCATGTGTATATATATGTATGTATGTACACATATGCATATATACATCAATAAGGATTAGGGCTAGGATATCTCGATGAGGAGAGAAAGGAACAACGTATAAAGAATCCAGTGTGATACACATAGAAGAATTTAGATTAAAAGCCATGCACAGAAGATGGATACAAGAACAGTGCAGGGACCTTGCTAGAAGAAGGTGGAGAAGCCCAAATCCTAAGTCACCCTTTCATATGGATGAGAAGTCTCAATATCAGTTCACTTGCCAATTCTTGAGGCATGTCCCCCAGCATTGTTTAGCACTAGTACCAAATCTTAGCCTGCACACCTGCTCTAGGTTCCCCAATCCGTCCTCCTAATGTTTGGTCTTTGACCCAGATAAGAATCCTATAAAAACTCACTGGGTGTAACCAGTTTGGGTACCCTATTACAGACCTGTCTTGCTTCCATCCTTCCTGATTACCTCCTTGTATTGTATTTCTGCTTGATAAAACTTAACTTTCTCTCTCTTAACTCCTTTCTTATGCTGGATATAAAGGCTGGACCAAATCCCCAAACTCTAATGGTAGGGCCTTCCATTGTTCTACTACCCTAGCTATCACTAGGGGCCTGCCCTGAACCACATGCCCTGTTGGATTCTTCATCTATCAATATAAGTAGCACATAAGGGAGACTGCTGCTTCTCCAACTGTTATATCCTGGAATCCTGAACATTACTCAGATTATATGACAACCAAGACTCAATGCATGATGAATAGCGAAATATAGTATAGTTCTGAAAGGAGAATGCAAGGATCCCCAGAGCACAGAATTAGTTGAGGCTTGGGACAAATGTCAAGGACAAGAGAAGTTTGTGTTTGTGTTTGTGTTTGTGTATGTGTGTGTGTGTGTGTGTGTGTAGTGACAGTTGTTGTTGCGTTCGTCTTTTGTTGCCAAAGAAGACCATGCCATCAAAGAAATGATGACATGACTTGCCCTTGACTTTGTTTTGAGTGAGGGAGGGCTGTGCAAGTCACCAGCCTTACTTCTCCTCCAGAGCCATCTGAATCCAGTGAGTATGAAGATCAAAGAAGGAACCATATCAGAACAATGCACAAAGTGAGTTGGATGGTAATAACAGATACC
Organism: Notamacropus eugenii; assembly: GCF_028372415.1. NCBI lineage: Eukaryota > Metazoa > Chordata > Mammalia > Diprotodontia > Macropodidae > Notamacropus > Notamacropus eugenii. The sequence goes on from NC_092874.1 coordinate 192,769,728, forward strand.
AGAGAGAAGGCAAAGCTGCTGAATTCAGTGTGATGGGATGTCAAGTAAAAGAGAGATTTGTCTTATATTTCTTGGCCTGGGAAGGAAGGACCAGCAATTATGCCTGAAAGTTACAAGAGAAGTGGATTTCAGACTCACTGTAAATTTTCAAAGAAAGTTAAATGAACGTGTTGGGGGGAACACTTTGGAAAGGGTCCTTTTTAAGGTATGGATTAAATTAAATTGTCTTTAAAGTTCTTTCCCACTCTGAGGTTCTGTGGTTGTATGTACGTTGTTGAATTTTGTAGAACCAAAGAGCTTGAAACACAAAGTTAGAAATTTGTTGAGACTGGTATTCACTTCCCTCACCCCATTCTCTCCTCTCCTCACCCTTTTCCTATTCAAAGATGCTTTCTTCCCTCAGACCCCACCCTAGCACCTGGTGCCTTCAAACCCAATGCCCAAAGTACGGGTAGGAACTACTCATGACCTAAAGCTACTAGATCAGATGTTTTGAATACTTGGAAGCTCTCTGCCCACATGCCTGGACCTTTTTCATCAACAACTGCTGGGCAGACTCTTGAAAACTATACCTCAGAGCATGTTACACATATTGCTACATTCCTACTTTACCTTTTCTAGTCAAAATGCCAAAGATGGGTCTTCTTGTGCCTTACAGAGTTAGGAAGATAAAGATCAACCAGTTCTCTTTGGTATTATTTTACCTTCCTCTCTTCCCTTCTCACCTGAAGATGCTTCTTACTCTTCAGATCTAGGTGGGGGTTCTGGGATGGAAGGTGTAAATACTGCTTTTTTTTTGTTTCCCTTGACTATCTCTTAGTATCTCATATTCCTTCTCTCTCCTTCTTCTCTTAAACAGAATCCACCGTCAAACTATTCTCAGGGTATAAGGATCCCTCTAGTTTCCTCTTTCTGGGTAGTAACGCAAGGAGTCATTCATAAGAAGAAAAAGGAGGTTACACATTCATTAATGTATTAATTAACAGAAAGTGACAGTGAGAAGAAGACAGCATCTGGAACTGGAGAGCCTGGATTCAAATTCCACCTCTGTCACTTGCTACCTGGGGCAGGTTGCTTCAGTTCTCTGAGGACCAGTTAATTCCTCATCTGTAAAATAAAGATGTTGGACTAAGTGACCTAAGTAAAGGTCCAACGATCCCAAGCATCTACTATTTACAAAGCATTTGGAAAGGTGTTACAGATATAAAGAAATAAGTTGCACAACGGGGTCAATTTGCATTGGTAAAGGGAGTTTCCTCAATGAAATAACAAGATTAATGAAAACCTATATCATTTATAATGCAGAATAGAATATAATGAGTATAAAACATCATGCATTGTCAGAGGCAGGAAAGATCATTCCAGATGAGGGCAAAATTCAAGAACTATTTATTAAGGGGGCAGCTAGGTGGTACAATGGATGGAGTTCCAGTCTAGAGTCAGGAGGACCTGTGTTCAAATAAAGCTTCAGACACTTACTAGCTGGATAGCACTGAGGAAGTCATTTAATCCTGTTTGCCTCAGTTCCTCAACTATAAAAATGAGCTGAAGAACGGAATGACAAAGCCACTCTAGTATCTTTGCCAAGAAACCCCCAAACTGGGTCATGGGGCTGGACTGAAATGACTGAGCAGCAACAAACCAGAGCAACACTATCTAGAGCACTATGATAGGAATTGGAAGAGATATGAAGTCTAGATAAGACACAGTTCTGACCCTCATGAAGCTTAGACTCTAGTAGAGGACACCAAACACATATTAAAGAATAACTATAACATATGATAATATATTATACATTAATAAGTTAATAAAAGAAATGAAAACAAATGCTATGTTTGGTCAGAGATTATGGAAGAATTTGCGGAAGAGGATGATTTGAAATAGATTTTCAAGAGTGGGTAGAATTTCAAAAGGCAAAATAAAGAAAAGGATGTACGTTGGAGGAGGCTGTAAGGTGGAGAAGGCATTCCAGGCATGGGGAACTTTGGGAGCAAAGCCAGATGATGCTACAAAAGACCTATGATTCACCTTTATACAGCAGCTTATAAACTAGCCTTTTACTTCCCCTATTTGATGACCTCCTCAGGCTGTATTTTGCCCTATTGTGACTGCCTTTTCCCTTTCAAGGTTGAACATGAAGTTCATTTGATACAAGCTTACTATGTATAAACATGTTGGAAGTGGGGAGCAAAAGGTACATGGCGTGATTTGTTCCAGGTCCATGTCCCACTAGGGAAGGCTCCACACATAAGGACTTACATTTAAACCACATTTACAGACTTACAAAATGCTTTCACATCACTAGTAACTATTGGATCTGGGATTTGAACCCAGGTTCTTGAATCTAAGTTCACTTTCTACTTTCCCATACCGCTATATACACACTTAGAGGAAAGCTGCCTACTCACTTATCACTCATCACTCCACCTTCTGTGGCAGGCTCATGGGAGGACATTTGGGTGCGCCTCTAACTACTGCCACAGTGACCAACACAGACAGGCAACAAGACCCACCCCCACAATTTTAGGCAATATCTCTTGCTGCCTACAGACTTCCGGGTGCCCGTTGGGGCTGATTCATCTGGCATCCGAACTGTAAAGCCCCAAACTGAAGGGGATCGAATTTTATGACAGGATGAAAGGTCCAAGCACTCAATGTTTCTAAGCACCGTGTCTTTTCAGTAATATCCATTAACGGAAGGGTGATTTTGTGTGTGGCTGTGTGTATGTGGGGGGTGAGGACCAGCTGTTTTCCATCTTTCCTGGAGACAAAGAAAAGGATATGGGATCATATTGCAGCAACAGTGATGCCAGGTAGATATAAGACAGAAAAGTATTACTAAGAAGGATCATGGGGAGACTGCTTCCATGGAGGTCTTTGAAGAAGGGATTCATTACCTAGATGGCTGATGCAAATCCCTCTGTGAAAGTAGGTAGATGAGTCTTAAAGGTTAACCATGATTGCATGGCAGCTGGTTAGCTGCTCACTCCCAGAAATCTGGGAGCTCAGGATATTTGGGGGGGGGGGGTTCTGCCTTTTTGGCAACATGATAGAGTAGAAATAATGTTGGTTTTTGAATCAGGGTCAGTTAGTTAGTAAAAAAATATTTGTTAAATTTCTACCATGTGCCAGGCATTGCACATGGGCATATAAGAAAAGTCAAAAGACAACTCTAACCTTAAAGAGGCTCATAATCTAATGTACCTAGAATCTAATTTGAGTTCTGTAACTTACTTATCTGTATCAACATGGGCAAATTATTTGGACTCTTTAGCTCCTGATCTGAAGTTCTGCACTCTTGACTGGGGAAAATCCTCCATAAGTAGCCCAACACAGACCCACCACATTGCTACTTAACAGGGGCCATCTTTATATCATGTCACTAGTAGCATAGCTTTCCTTCCTATTCCCCTTCACTTCAAACTCTTGGAACAGTAATCCTACCAAACCTACCATTGCTGAAAAGGATGTGTCAATCATTTAACATATGGTTTCCCTCATCATTCTCTTTCACTCACTCATCAATCAGTAATTCATTATTGACCAAACTATCAACACTGGCACAAGAAATGTGGCAGATGCAGAAGAATTAGATGGCATTATTTATTTCCTGTGAAAGGGTGCAGAGATCATCTCATCTCCTTAAACCTTGGTTTTGTTTGTAGGATGGTTCTAGATTAGAAGACCCATGAAGTCCCTTTCAACTGTAAATCCTCAATATGTGTCCTCAAGGCACATACCAATCTGACTGAGGAGAAAAGACAAGAGAAAAGAATTAGAGGACAAAGTAAGATAATGTATGATTTAAATACTATGATATAAATTCTTGATAAAGTCAAAGGAAAAGGAGATTATTGAGGGCTGGAACACTCAGAAAAAACTTTATGGAGGATACTAAAATTTGAAATTTACATTTTGAAAGACATTAAGTCAGCTAAGGGGAGACATATAACTTCAGTTCTGGAAGGGACTTTAATGGTCATGTATTACAAATTTTATGTCAAGTGTGACTTGTATATAATATCCCAAACAAGTGATCATTTAGAATCTGTCTGAATATCTCCAAAGAGGGGAAACTAACTACACCAGGAAAAAGCCTAAATACATTTTTGGACAAACCAAATTGTTAGGAAGTTCTTCCTTTTATTTTGGTCTAAAATGTAATGTTCTTGTGTTGTCTACCAACTGCTAGAGTTAATAATAATAATTGGCATATATGTTAGCTATTATACACGTATATATAGTACATGTGGGTGTATTGTATGTATGTGTGTTATGATTTGCAAAGCACTTTACAAACATTATTCCATCCTACTCTTCCAACAATCCTGTTAAGAGATATCCTTATTTTGCAGATAATGAAATTGAATTTCAGAGAAGAAGTAATAGCTATAGTCACACAGCTAGTAAATATCAGAGCTGGAAATTAAACCCAAGTCCCTCTTGACTTCAAATCTATCAATCTTACTATTGCTTCAGGGCCTGTCTTAGCTTCCTGAAAAAAAAAAAAAAAAACAAACAACTTTCTTCCAAAAACGAGGATATGACCATAATAGCTTCTATACAAGCAGAAGGATCTTTGATCTTCACCTTTGCAAGGTTATGCAAATTTCCCAGATGAAGTTATACATGGTTCCCAAAATTCTGGTTCATTCATTCACATGCATCTACATAAAAGTTGTGATCATCTCATTATCCTATGGGGCAAATGCCTTGATCACTCTCAAGCAAAGGCCCACTCCCACATATAGCTCACAATTCTATTGCCCTTTACTGTTTACAAAGCTTTTTCCTTACAACAGACCTAGGTAGGTGGTACAAGTATATTTAGCCCCATTTTATAGATTAGGAAACTGAGTCTCAAAGAAGTCAAGTAGTAGGTAAGTAGAAATTTGAATACAGATTTTTCTGACTATGCATCTAGTCTTAATCCATGATATCATATAGCTTTCTAGCTCCCATATTTGCCAAATATAGCCACATTTCATCTAAAAAAAAGCTATTATAGTGGAGAAAATGTGGAGTACTCATTTGACAGGGAGGGGCTTTTTTTTTAACCTGGTGCTGATTAGAAGAAGGAAGATGGGATGGAGATAACTTCCAGAGGAAACTGCCATGTTGATCACAGCTCCACACTAATCTCATTTCTGCTAGAGAAATGTTTGGTAAGCTTGTTGAGGGTAGGACTATCTTTTGACTCTTTTTGTATCTCCACTGCTTAACCCAGTGTCTGGCACATGTAAATAAATGTTTATTGATTGAAAATATCCTTTAAAATAAAAGCTCATAAAAGCTCACCACTTTAATTCATTACAGACAGATATTTATTAATGAACTGAAAAAGCATGAGATTTGGGTTTAGGCCTGGCTTTGTCATTTGCTAGCTTTATACCCTCAAGAAAGTGATTTTATCTCTTGAGCCTCTGTTTCCTCATTTGTAAAATTAAGGGCTTTTATTTCCTTATCTGTAAAATGAGTGCTTTGGAACAGATGGTTACTTCCATTTTTGAATCTTATGATCTTATTCTTATTCTGCCTTTCACCAGAGAGCTAATGGGTACCCCAGGGTTTGTACTTGGTTGGGTTTGGGCTGGCCCCAAGTTGGTGGTTGTGGGACAGAAGTGTGGTTGGAGCTGCAGAAGGCAGATTCATAATTGTTCAGGACTTGTAAAAATCAGATACATGATCTGAAAAGGAACGAAGTCTAAAAAGGTGAAAAGAGGGACTTGAAATCTGTTCCTAGGAAAGGTGGTAGGTAATTATGTCCAGAAAAGGACCTGAGGCTCAGAGTGGACCTCAGAAGACTGACCACAAACTACAAGGCAATACTTTGGAAGCATGATCCTATATAACTATAAAAGTTAGAGTGTAACATTTGGAAGTCTAAAGGCATCCTTCCATTATATTTAGCCTATGTCAGACCCTTAAAAGAGTCCTGAGTCTGACCCTGATCACTCAATTTGAGAGAAAGGTAAATTTCTTTTTAGTTATGGGACTTTCTTCTTTTCTCTTTAGTTATGGGACTCTCCATAGCCATTTCCTCCTATTGGCATCCTACTTATCCTTCAGGACATAGGTCAGATGCTACCCCTTCCCAGAGCCTCCCTTGTCTTTCTTCCTTTTTTTCTCCTCTGAACTTTCATGATTTTGTTTTTATATCTTTTATTTTACTTTCATATTTTACCTGTTTTCAGATAATGGTAGGGTACATATGGTGAGGTAGGTGGGGCAAGGCCTCTCTGTAAGGAGAGAAATGGCCAAAAGTATTGGATATTTTCAAATACAACTCCCACATAGATATATGTACTTTTTTCAGTGAAAATGAAGTTCAAATCAAAGTAAATAAAGGGGAGAGCAACAGAGTCAATTCGCTCCTTTAAGTAGAGAGTGAGGTGGTTCCAGGCACCTGTCTCCTTTTCCTGGTGGAAGCCCTGACTGGGTATCCTTGCTGAGAGCCAGGCCTCTCTATGTAGGGAGAGTGTGCACTGTTACAACAGACGTACAGACTTATACACTCACCTGCATCAGGGGATGCGGGTCAAGGAGCTAGGTTACATGCTCATGGAGGACTAGGCAGACTCCTCAGCAGTGAAGCATTAGGGGGTTACTGCTCAATTGAACTTCCTCAGTGTGTTCTCTTTGGTGGGTGAAGTAGCTCCTAGGGCACTGGACAGTCCAGGCATGGCTGCTGAATAGCAGAGGCTCAGCCCAACTCTACTGCTTTGGAGCTATGCACAGACTCATTCCTTTCTCCACCTCTGATCTCTGGTACCTAGCATGTCTTAGTATGGAAATTGGGAATGGGGTGTGTTCCTTTGTTTTCCCTTTACCATTAATGGAAAGAATGCTGTTTTGAAGTCAGAATTCCTGGGGTCAAGTCTTATCCCATTTACTACCTATGGGACTTTGGTTAAATTACTTAATCTCTTTGAACCTCAGTTTCCTCCACTGTAAAAGAAAAAAAGTTGATTTAGATGAGCTCTAAGTTGCCTTCTCTTATGACAATGAATTCAGTGCAACATTGATTTCTATAATTTAGTGTGTTTAAGATTTAATAAGGATTGCCATAAATTCTTAATTTTACTTGAATAAAATATGAGCTAAATTATTTGCTTGGAAAATTATGGGAGACAGCTAGTTTTTTTTTTTTTGCACATGGGAGAAGGGTAAGATGAGTTGCTACATAAAATTTGGAAATCATTGTTACCTTGTACTTTGGTCATTTGTGCATAGGTCTTATATCTACTATTGGAGTGTAAGCCCCTTAAGAGCAAGGCATGTCATCCTCTACATTTACCCACAGAATAATGACTTTGTACATAGTAGATACTTAATAAATTTCTGTTAAATGAATGTATGAAAACTGGGGCTTCAGAAGATTAATAAAACTAATGAAGGTTAAAAAACAGGACCCTTCATGCAAGGGAAAAGGAACTAGGATTGCTTATTTGGGAGAAGGCTGAGGCATGATTCTTAAAAGGGGAATTTGTGGTAAAAATAGTTTTATTAGACTGCAGCACCAGAAACTGAGAGACGCTCCAGTATTAGGGGAAAAAAGATGCTTGCTTATTTTTTAAAAGAGATCTGTGAATTCATCAGTGTAGAGATTTCTGACTGGGGAAACTCCATCTACCAAGAGATGACTAACTTCTCTGTAATTTATAATTTTAAGGTATTGCCTGGCTCATTGAAAGGTTGAGTGACTTGGCCAGAGTCACACACCCAGAATGTATCAGGAGCCTTTGGGATGTGACCCTAGGTCTTCCTGACTGAGTACAGTTCTCTATGGAAGGGTGCCTCTCATGAAATACAGTAAAGGGTGACAACTCACTTAAGATACTGAAGGACTTAAGTGATTAATCTCCTTCCTTGAGAGGCTTTTACAATAAGGTCCACATGTACGGAATTGTTTTGGAAGAGTCCAGATCAGAGGCAGAGGGATGGAGTACATGATTTTTCCAGTCCCCTGCAATTCTGGAATTTTATACATGTAAGACCACATCAAGGACAAAGGAGAATGTGGATTTAGCCTCAAAGTGACAATAGAATGGGGTTGCTATGTATGACATCAGGTACTCAGACATGACAGCTATAGAGAGTGAAGAATATTTATGTAAACAAAAGAAATAAAAATAGATGACACAGAGTAAACTAAATATAAACTCTCAGTTCAAAGTCAGTGTGAGAACATCTAGCACTATTTTCAGAGGGGGCGTGAAGAGGTTCACACACAGCATTATTTATAGATGGATAGTTGTATGTAAACTCTGACATGATGTACACGGTTTGTAGTGGGGCCAGAGCTGAACCCTCCAATTGCTTTCTCACTTCCTCAAGGCTAGAAAGAAAAGAAAATAAAAAAGTTATGAGATATTTCTTCTCCTCCCTTTTATCCCTAAGGCCAGAGCTAAAACCTCTAATTATTTTCTCACTCCCTCAAAATTAGTGAGAAAATATAAGAAAACAGTCATAAAATGTTTCTTCACTTTTCTCCCAGTAACTGTGTTGGTACAAAGGTACACATGCTGACTCCAACTATGCATTTTTCTTGATGTTTCCAGGAATGGAAGAACAAGGAGAAATGGGCTTAAATTGTAGCGGAGAGTAGAGAGGATGGACATAACCTAGCACCCATTTAAAGGTGCTCCAACAGAAATGCAGCATGAGTGGGATATTCAGCATAAATATTCCTACATGACCTTTTTTTTTTTTTTTTTTTTAAGAATAAAGCCAATAGCTATGTGTTTGAAGTGCTGGTTCTAGGTCGAAGAAGTTTGGACATCAATTGTGGTTGAGTTCTGTTCCGTTGACAATTCTGTACCCACGAATTCAAATCAACTAATGTTCAATATGTTACTAGTTACGGTAAATAAGTGACGACTATAATAAACAAGGCACTGTTTTAGGTGATGGGGATACAATGAAAAGAGAAGACCTTATAATCTAATACTGGAATATGATATGTACATAAATAAAGATAATGCTAGAGAGAATTTAGTAAGAGGCAAAAGAGAGATCCAGACAAAGTGTTGTAGGAAAACATGAAAATGACTTTCCCTAGACTCTCTAGCATTACAGGAGTACTTGAATTTGGAGTGAAGAAATCCAAGTTATTATCTGAAAAAGGTCAGGCACATTGTTTCTCATCTCTGGGCTTCCAATTTCTACATCTATAAAATGGCAAGAACTAGATTATCTTTAAGGTTTCCTCCTGCTCTAAATTCTATGATACCATGAATGTTAAGATATGGGGCAGTGAATTTCTACTCACTGGCCCTCATATCTGTTTGTCCCAGTAGAGGGCAGCATTTCTCCAATTTTTTCCCTTTCTTTTCTCCCCCTTTTTTTTTGATTAAGACAGGCTTGCCCTTGCCCAGAATGCTTAACAAAAGAAGCAGAACATTGGGATCTGAAAGTTTTTTTTTAATACATCCTTTTTAGTTTCTTTAGGAATTTGTGCCTACGTGCCTGGAGGCTGTGGAACAAGTCAATTTTTTTTGCTAAAGAACAAGTTTTTCAGACTTTTGTTTGCCTGGAGACCTGCTGGGATCCTGGCTCCAGAATCCTCTTTTGGGGTGGGGGGGGAGGTTGGGGAGACAGCTCCAGTGCCTGGGTAATTAGGGCCAAGAGCAGCTGAGATGGGGAGCTGATGATCTTTGCAAATGACAGACCCAGGATCTGAGAGGGTATATATATATATATGTGGCACTTTGAAACTGACCAGGGACATCAGAGACCACCTGCCTGGAGAAGGCAGTGCTATAGTGGAAACCTGCGTCTTACTCATAAGAAACCATGAGAAAGCTTCTCTGGGCCCCAGGTTCCTCATCTGTACAGTGGGCTAACAATACCTGTAGTAATATATAGTAAAACATCACAGGGTTGGGCTGAGTCTCAAAAGAGATAATATTTATAACCAATATATGATATATATGTATATGTGGTTATATATATATGTGTGTATGTATGTTTATGTATATATATGTATATTTTGTGTGTGTGTGTATCATCTTGTGCAAGACCACCACTAATTATTGACAGAAACAAGGACTAGAATTAGGATTTTTCAGTTCAATCTTCCTTTCCATTTAGTATGGGGTGCCTAGGTGGCATAGCGAATAAAGTGTGGAGCCTGGATTCAGGAATTCCTGAGTTGGAATTCAGTCTCAGACAGTTAAACGCTATGTGAACCTGTACAAAGCACTCAACCTGTTTCACTCAAGGTTCTTCATCTGTAAGATGAGGATGATAATAGTATCCATCTTTCAGGGTTATTGTGAGGATCAAATAAGATAATAATTGTAAAGTGTTTAGCACAAGGCCTGATGCATAGTCAACATTATATAAACATTAGCTATTATTGTCAGGCGGCAGCTAGATGGTGCCGTAAATAGAGTGCTGGGCCTGGAGTCAGGAAGATATCTTCATGAATGAAAATCTGGCCTCAGACACATACTAACTGTGTGACCTTGGACAAGTGATTGAACCCTGTTTGCCTCAGTTTCCTCATCTGTAAAATGAGCTGGAGAAGAAAATGGCAAATCACTCCAGTACCTTTGCCAAGAAAGCTCCAAATGAGGTCACAAAGCATTAGACAGGACTGAAATGATTGAACAACCACTGCTACTACAATTATTATTAAGACATGACTATCTAGGAAATTTAGGTTATGTCCACCCTGAACTGCCAAGGTCAAGAAATGTTTCTTCTCTACCAACCCTTTATCATCCCACAGACCTCTCCACTCCATCTCTACCCATGCTGGAGTCCTTGTGGAATCCTTGTGTGAACTGCCAGTGGTTAAGCCTTTAAAGTTATTTAACCCAGGTGACTGAGAGGGTTGGGCATCTCCCTCTGTATAGTATATATAAAAAATGACAGTAAAGGTCCCACATTCCTTCCCTACTCCCCACCCCCGGTCCTCTTTGTTGTGTCTGGTTTCTATAGGCCCTTGTACAGCATTCAGTAGCCTATAGGGGCCCAGGAATAGGATCAGATAGAAAGAAAAACAGGGATTGAATTCTTTAACTTGGTGAATTACCCAGTTCTTTTGGGAGAGACAATATTTTAAATATCTTTGGGAAGGGGATCTTTCCATTTAGGACTAGATTGCGGGGAAGGGGATAATATATCTTTCCTCTTTAGGATCTGAAGAAGGGGAAAAGCTAGCTGGGAAAGACCCTGTGAGAGTAAGGAGTGTAGGAACAGCAGGGGGCTGAACAATCTGCTCCCTGTCCTCCCCTAAGCTGACTCTGCTTTCCCAAACCTGTTCTTTTTCTCCCTCCACTCAATAAAAAGGAATAATTCTTGAAACTTCACTAAAAATAAGTGATGTTTACAAAACCCAAGTTAATTTAAAAACTGGCCTAATTTTAGCGTAAGCCTGGCCTCCTCACGCATATGAGTGAATTTAGAATCAAAGGATCATAAACTGTTAGTACTGGAAGGAGCCTTAGGAATCATCAGTTCTAACCCCCTCCTTTTACAGATGAAGAAACTGAGGCCTGGAATGGGAAAGTATTTCTAATGTTTCCAGGCAAGTTGGCAAGGATGCTGAATTCATTCATTCATTCACTCTTCTCTGCAAGTCTCTTCTGGTCACGGGGACATGTGTGCTGAAAAGCCAGTATTTTGTTCAGTCTTGCATTGGGCCCTCATCCCCAGACTGGGTTGCAATATACACTTACCTCCCTACTGCTCTTCTGATCAGCATTCGCTGTGTATTTCCTGGCCTTTGTGGTTTGTCAACTCCTTAACATTACTCTAGCTTAGTTGGCGTGTGTGGATGAATTATTAGAGTTAAAAGCTTCCAAACCTCTGGCATGCTGGAACAGTTCCCCCAATCTGGGTCTCTGATGAACCGCTGTCATTGCAACTTATATCAAAAACATCTCTTGCCCCAGGGATGTGGCTGTGTGTTTTGAAAACATTACTGTCCTATCACTTGGGTGGAAAAATGGGAGAAAGTTCCTTCTACTTCTTTTCAGCTCTGTGGAGAGGGGCATTCCTTATACAAAAAATGTTTAGAAATTCTTTGGCACTTGTTAGTTTTCAAATTCATTTATGTTCTGTGCTGTGGAATAGATTCGACACTGGTAGAAAGGGACTTGCTTTTCTGTTTTGCCACTGACTTGCTGTATGATCTTGGACAAATGATTCATCATCTCTGAGTCTCAGTTTCCTTATGTGTAAAATGAAGGGATTGGAATAGATATGAAAAAATATTATCGATGCATAATCACATTTGATTCTTACTAAAATCTGGGATTCAGGAAGCTAGAACAACTTGGCCCAGGAGAACAGTCAACTACCAGACAGTGGAGAAAGGGATAGAACTTGGGTCTTTGGGTAGTTTGGAACAGTGGTTGGTCTTACACTATATCAGCTTCTCATACTCTGCAAACTTCCTTTTGGCTATAAAAATAGTGAGATTTAGAGATTATCTAATTGAAACATCCCATTTTCAAAGGAAAACTGAGGCCCAGTGAATGGCAGTGATGATATTAAGTGGCCAAATCAGGATTTAAATTCTTGGCACAAGGTACTCTTAAACTCAATTAAATGAATTAAATGCCAACCATAAGAAAAGAACCATGATGGGGAAGACACCAAGTTTGAACAAGATGGCTTCTCACGTTCCAGAGGAGGACAATGTGGATATACCAAAAAATTGCCAAATATATTCATGTATGAGGTGGGCCAGTCATGGAGTTAGAGCCAAGGATAGCAGAGAGACAAGCAGAGCGCTACATTGGTACTCCCATAATATTTAAAGGTCCTAAAAGAAAATTTTCAGCACTTTGAGTGGAACCATAAAGGTGGATGGGAGCCTCACAGGGATGAGACCACAAATCTATTAAAGGAAGTGAATTGGAGAAGGGCAAACAGTTTGTTTATTTAAGGTCATGATTTTTGTGAGGAAGAATGAGTGAATGCTGAATGGAGGAGGCAGCAGTTGCCTTGTACATTTTAGACGTGGGTGGGGAATCTGTGTTCCTCTAGGTCATCAAACGAAGCCCTTTGACTGAATTTAAATTTCACAGAACAAATCCCTTTAATAAAAGGATTTGTTTTTTTAAAACTTGGACTCAGTCAAAACGCCATCCTCAGGGACTTAAAAGGCCACATGTCTCCTGGAGGCCACAGGTTCCCTACCCCAGTGGATCTTTTCATTGGATGGATTTCCTTTAAGATTGATTCTTATCTCTACGCAAGAATCCAGAGACAAAAGATGAATAGCCAAAGTGTGACCCTGGACAAGTTACTTCTCAGTTGAGGCCTTAGTTTTTGCCATCTAGAAAATTAGAAGACTGGAATTTATGATTTTTAAAGGCTTTTTCCAACTTTAGTATTTAATAGACCCAAGAGGAGAAGTGATAGCTATTCATACTTAGTGGTGTTGGTGAAACCCCATGAAAATCAGTCAACTAAGAAGCATTAACTAAACATCTACCATGCTCCAGGCACTATGCTACACCCTAGTAGAAACAAGAAAGGCAAAGAATAGTCCCTGTCCTCAAGAAACTCACGGCATAATGGGAAGACAACATACACATAGCTATGTAAAATCAGGATATATAGAGCGTAAATTGTAGATGATTGCAGGGTGGAAGGCACAAAGAGGATTGATGACTGGGAAAGGCTTATTGTAGAAGATGGGTCTTTAGCTGAGACTTAAAGGAAGCCAAGAGCAACCTTTTGAGAGAGATGAGTGCCACAGGCATCCCTAGGGCATGATGAACCAGGGAGATTGCTCTATTCTGTCTTTATCCCATATTAAGGACTTCCCTAATAGCCAGTGATCCAATAATAACTTGGGTCTGCCAGTTAGGGGCAGCTAGGTGGGGCAGTGGATAAAGCACCAGTGTAGGAGTCAGGAGGAGCTGAGTTCAAATCTCACCTCAGACACTTGATACTCACTAGCTGTGTGACCTTGGGCTAGTCACTTAACCCCAATTGCCTCATCCTGGGTCATCTCCAGTCATCCTGATGAATATCTGGTCACTGGATTCAGATGGCTCTGGAGGAGAAGTGAGGCTGGTGACCTGCATAGCTCTCCCTCACTCAAAACAAAGTCAAGTGCAAGTCATGTCATTATTTCTCTGATGGCATGGTCTTCTATGGCAACAAAGGACAAACACACACATGGGTCTGCCAGTTATGCTTTTTAAGAAAAGACCTGAAATTTATATAAATATAATTAGGCCTCCAACACCCCAATTTCACAAAGGGTTATAACTGCTCTTCCTCATTCCTTTACTGATCTCCCTCAGGTTGCATGCTGCTCTTTGGCAAATTTTTTCTCTTTCGCATTGTGCTCAGTGCTCATATAAATCTGAATAAACATGTTTGTTTATTTTTCTTATGGAAGGAGGACAGGGAGAGGGCAGAATGTGATTGTTTTAGGCATGCCAGGAAATTCTGAACAGAAGTTCTACCTGTGGATGAAATCCAAGATCTTGAACCAGAAGACCTTGTTTAATTTCATAGCCCTTCCAGTAGAGAGACCAAGTAGGGTTTCAACCAATTGCCTTCCTGCTCTTCTTTCAGGGAGTAAAACTTGTAGGTTCCTATAGGATCATAGAGAATCTTAGGCTCTAGGGCTAGAAGGGATCCTGGAGGTCATCATTTCCAGAACACTACATTTATTGATGAGAAGACTGAGTCTTAAGAGTTTTGACCAAAGTCACACAGGGAATTAGTATCAGAGATGAAATTAAAATCTAATTCCTCTATGCCCAAAGGTCATATAAAAACATTTGCTTACAAAACCATTCATTCTCTTTGACCAAGAAATACCACTACTAGGTCTTTATCCCAAAGAGATAAAAAAATCAAAAACAAAAAGGAAAAGGACCTATGTGTACAAAAATATTTATAGCAGCTCTTTTAGTGGTGGCAAAGAATTGGAAATTGAAGGAATTTCCATCAATTGGGGAAAGACTGAACAATATTGTGATGGAATACTATGCTTTAAGAAAGGAGAGCATGATGCTTGCAGAAAAACATGAAAAGATTTACATGAATTGATGCAAAGTAAAATGAAGAGAACCAGGAGAACATTGTACTCAGTCACAGTAATATTGTATGATGATCTACCATGAATAACTTAGCTATTCTCAGCAATACAATGATCCAAGACAATTTTGTAGGACTTATGCTGAAAAGTGCTGTCCATCTCTAGAGAAAGAACTGGTAGAGCCTGAATGCAGATGTTTCTTTACTTTCTTTCTTTTTCTTGTTTGTTTTTTGTCTGTTTTCTCTCACAGAATGACTTACATGGAAATGTGTTTTGCATGACTTCACATTGCTTGTCTTCTCAATGAAAGCGAAATAGAAAAGAGGGAGAGAATTTAGAACTGAAAATTTGAAAATTTGAAAAAAAGAGTTAAAATTGTTTTTACATGTAACTGGGAAAAATAAAATATTAAATAAAATTAAATAAAAAACCAGTTCCTCTCTATCAACTGTTTCTGATGACCATGGATGGATAATAATAGGTGAAAAAAAAAAGGGAGGTCGCTGTATTTCCTTGTTGTGACCTCAGTCTTTACCACCTCAACTCCATAGGAAATTAGGACCACACTCTCAACTTTGATAAGTGACCCTATTTACTTATCTATCTGGAAACCAGGTCACTACACTGTTTCCTACAGTCTCTCCATCCATGACCTCAACTGGGCTATTTTTTCCCACCTTTTCAGTATCCCTTTATTTGTTGTCTTTCCCCATTAGAATATAAACTCCTTGAAGATACTTAATCATTTTATCTATAAGAACTAATTTAAAATTCTTTGCTGAAATTAACTGAGGCCTGGGGAAAAAAAACCTTAATTTGGAAAGGCCAGGGTCATCCTTGGTCATTGCCAAAGTCATTGTCTTGACTTTTGTCTTGTCTCTAGACTTTGATGACCTCGTGCAGCTCTCATTCACTTAAATCCAATTCATGAACAAGTCAAGAAGTTGCCATCATGATGTTATTGGTCCTCTGAGAAAGAAGGATGAACATTCACCACCACCACTTTGAGGACAAAGTCTACCTTGCTTGCTTTTATACTTGTCCCCAGAACTTAGTATCGTATTTGGAGCACAGTAAGCCCTTAATAAATATTTTATCTATTTATTTGCCAGAATGGCAAACCCTCTACAAGCCTACATTCCCAATGAGAGACAACCAATATAGGGAGATATCTTACTCAGACACTAACTCTTAAGGGCTAGGCATCTAGGAATTAGTGGCAGACATTCTACACAAAGTCAGTGGAATTTGGTTGTACTTGACACATTTGTTTCCTTACACACACACACACACACACACACACACACACACACACACACACACGCATGCATGCACATGTGCTCCCACCTCCTTTTTCACTTGTTAGAATGCTTCCTACATGTGGTCACCTAAACATTTATTGGAATAAAATGGTTTAGCAATCAGAGAACCTGGATTCTTACATCTGATTGTCAGCCTCCTGAGTTCAGTCCAAGAATGACAAAAACAATGAGGTTGTATGCACGTTTATTTTCTTTCAAAGTAGTGGCAGGCATGCATGTGGACATTCATGTGCAGCTGCAGTTGGAAGTGAGCTCACTTAGGGGTGAGGTTGTTACAAAGACAAAGAGAAAGTTGGGTGGGAATGGCAGAGACCCAATCAGGTATTGGCACCAGGGGTTTTAATTTCCCTGCTGTGGCATGGCCCAATTAAGTACTGCCATAGTCCCTTGGGTTCAGTTTCCATTTCCCAGGAATCATGAAATGCCTATATGGAACAAGCAAGAGGGTCAGACCCAAGGTCCCAGAGCTAGAACTCTTTTGTTAGTCTTGTCTGTTAGAGCTGGTATGAATCAGCTTAAGTCAGTTCTGTGGTCATTGGCACAGCAGAGGGATTTCTGGGTTCAAGTGAACACTGCAAATGATCTCTGGTATGTCAAACTTAAGGGATGCTCAGTCTGCGTCATGATTGGCTGATGCTGATTCCCAGATCAGTCTGGCCTCCTCTAGATAGTGAGGAAGCTCAAATAAATCAAGGTGGTTAGTAAAATAATTTTTCACAAGATCAGTTATGTCCTTCACATCCAGTCTCCCCAGCCATCTTGCCATCTGTTCTGCTTTTCTCACTTTTTTCCAGTACCCTAATTGGATCTCCAGAATCCATTCCTCAAGACCCAGAGGAAGTTGATCTTCCAACCCCAGGGCTGAACCATTTTGATCTGTGACTGAGTGATCCTAAACAGTCCTAACCCATGATATCTAGCTGTCCCTATACTGACAAAACCTGTTTCCTAATTGTCTAGCCATCTATTCCACTCTGACTTTTCACTTCTTACACTTGGGCACAACTCACCATCCCAGTGACTTCCTTGACACTCTTGTTTAGCCATCATGTCCCCATATATTGTCTTTCCATATTAGAATATAAGTTCTTCAGTAGTGAGAAATGTTTTACTTCTTGTATTTGTATCACCAGTGTTCAGCATAGGGCCTGGGACTTTTGTAAGTACTTGCACCTAATTGTTTTTTCCCCCACCCATTTCATTGGTTCCTGAAAAAGTAGTTTTATACAAGATGTACACAGAGATGTAAAGCAGCCATTCCCTGGAAGAATGTGTAAAAAAACAGTGAAATGGACACTAAATCTGAGTAAGAGGACCCAAGTTCAAACCCCAGGTATGTTACTTACTGGCTCCATGGCCTTGGGCAAGCCTCAATCTTTATGGTTTTCAGTTTTCCCATCTATTAAATGAAGGTGATGTATTAAATGGCCTGTGAGGCACCTTCCAGCTTTAAGCCTATTACTCTATGAGTTTTGAGGTCCTTTCTGCCTCTAAATTTATCATCTTAAATGTGGGTGGGGCAATACCCCTTTCAGACTCTGAGGGGCCACACCTGCGTAGTGAAAGGCCAGGAATGCAGTTGGGCTGGTGCAGGTAATAGAGACAATGACCTTACCCCCCAAGCTAAGCTTATCTCTCCGTCTCTCTCTAGTCATTCATTTACATAGGAGAACAGAAGAAATTTAAGATTTGAAAACTATGGAACCCCGATTTCCCTAGAACTGTTTTGTGGTTACTAGGAAAGCAAACCTTTACCTGGTTTATAGTTTAGCCTTCAGAGATTGAAAATTGAAAGGCATTATGGAGTGTTCACAATAAAGGATATAATCTCTGACAATGAACCTTAATCCCTTAGAGTAGGAAATGGTTTTCAATTAAAATACTAAAACCAAGGACCATTATTATTAGCTAGGAGCACTTTGATCTTTGCTTCAAGGCTGGGCACTTGGGTTTAAGAATCTTCTTTTGAGGAGATGAGAGGTCTTGGTAGCCAATACCTTATTTATTTTTGCTTGTCCCAGGGCAATAGTTTTCAACCTTTCTTTTAAAAGAATTTTTAAAAGGCCTCTAAAACTCAGATAATTTGAGTGGCTTTTCCCATAGTCAAATGGTATGCTAGGTATGGAGTCAGAAGTCAGGTACAAATCTTTGGCCTGGCCTTCATGGATATATAACTGCCTTTGGGACCATGGACAAGTGAATGAATCTCTCTAAACTTCAATTTCTTGATGTATAAAAAGAGAAATAATACTTGCAATATACACATCACAGGATTATTGTGAGAAGTGTACTTGTCAATCAGAAAACCCATTTAAATGTGAGATATTCTTATCTTTAGGAAGAATTTGTTGGTCCTTTCTGTAACCTATGATATTTACCATAATAATAACAAAGGCATACTTTTATAAGTGAGACCATAAAGGACAGAGGGAGGAGAGAATTTTAGTAAGTAGAAAAGCTGTCTTCTCTTAGTCTCACCCTTGGGTGAGATTTGGGCCTCATTTTTACTTGAGCTGAGGTATGTCACTTTCAGTGGGAGAGCTCATTCACTCTATTATCACAAACTGTCCTTTGGAGAACACTTGGCAAAATACATACAGTATCTATCAAAACTACCCCAGGAATCACATTTATACATACCTATACACGTCATCTACATGGGCAACATACACACCTTATAGATATGGATATGTACCTATACATATATAGGTATATATGCATATATGTATGCAAATATAAATATATACATGCATAGGCCAATGAACTTTTAGATAGACACTGTAAATGGACATTGAGTTACACCCAAAATTAATGGGCTGAAGAGAATGGATTGTATTGACATTAGAAAATTACAGTTATTTTCATTAACTCACATTTCTCGCTAAAATGGAGGCCCATATTTTGAATATCAGTATTGTATGACTGCCAATCATGGTGTGAGAAACAAAGGAAGGAATTCTGTTTCAGCAAGATTAATACTACTCCCAGCTTTGTAGGAGTGATAGCAGGATGTAAGTCAGAGGTGACTGGTTCTAATAAGTTATGGTATAGAAGGACCAGGCTTCTGATTAAGTAAAAAGCCAGAAGCTTGTGCTGTTGAGGAGGACCATATCAAGGAGAAGAACAGGGAAGATGTGGTCCAGTAAGTTGCATCTAGCCAATGGGGAACAAAGGCGGGAATTTAGGTCAGGAACAGCAAATAAAAAGTCTTACATTTGTCTGAGCAAGTATGCTTCTTTAGGGAGTTACCCATTCACAAGGAATGTAAAATGAAGGTAAAATATAATAAGAGCTTTCCTGACTTCACAATGCGTATTGTTCTTTTTAGAGGGAGCATGCTTTTCACAATTGAACAATATAGTCTTCTAAGAACAGAAAATGGCATAACTCAAAGGGTAATAGAGATATGCTTGGTGAACTTTTTTTCTCCAAATCTGCCCTTGCTAGATTTTTATATTCTATGCACCAGAATGAATGTAAAAATGTAGAAAGAGAAGATTTGAAGACAAAAGATCTCAAGATAACAAGCCCTTGACTTGGAAATCAAGAGGCCTGTCCTCAAGCCCTGGTTCTAACACTTTTTATCTGTGTAATATATGGGTAATTGATTTTGTTGTGGTTTGGGGTGCTGGGAACCCTGAAATATAAGGGTACAGGTGAGTCTGCCTCAAAAGAATTTGACCACTCAAGCCTTCTTTCAGTCAAAATAGTGAGGTTTTATTATAACATCAGCATGGCAAGCAGATTTCTAGTAAATAAATCTGCTATTGTATTATGAATAGGAGTGAGCAGAGTTCCTAGTGAGTCTGTGAATTTGATGAAGATGGGTCTGATACTTTTATGCAAAAAAGGCAGTGAGACTATCTGAATGGGATTAAGGAGTGGCAAGTAGCCTAGGGTGGGCCAGGTACAGACAGTGAAAGGAGTTAAGTAGTCAGAGACCCACAGTGAAAGGGCAGTTAAAGGGATTATTGAGTATGTAGATAGACTAGTTGCCTCAGGTGAAATGTCAGTGTGCAAAAGTTCAGGGGCTGGATTGCTTTCTGAGATATGGTCTTTTCCTTTCAGGAGTCCAGTCCCATAACTCTATCAACTTCACTTTTCTGAGCCATGGTTAATTTATCTTTTAAATCAGACTAATCATTATTTATGGAATTTCTGTAAGGAGCCTCTTAAGAGAGGGATTTGAGGTTCTCAGATGCATTATTTGTTACTAGTCCAGTCTCCAATGACATGGTCAGTAGTATGGAGAGTGTGACTTCTTCTGGGTTTATTCCTTCTCTCCATTCCACCACCCTAACCTCTTGCTACCCTCTGGTTCAGGTACATGGCATCTATCTTCTCAAAGCACTCCCCAAGCTTGACTCCCAAAGTAATTACCGGACTGCTACTGCTAGAATCTCCTCTGATATATATAGACCCAGAAGTGTTTCCAAATCTTTTGATCAATTTGAATACATTTACTCATCTGATTTTATCCAATGGCTAATTCCATAGTGATTAAATTATACTCATCTAACTTATGCCATTGATTGATTCAAAAAAAGGTGATTAAGAACTTTTGACATCTATTTCACACCTTTGATTGATTATATAATTCAATCAAAATGACATCCTTACCTAATAAAGGTATCATGATATTGAAAATCTTTTTAGTTTTATTAATTGAGATTAGGGTGTGTGTCACCCCTCTTACATTGTTTCATTCCTTAATTGAAAATGATCATAAAGTAATTAAACAGGGTTATCTTTTTATATATTTCAAGAAATCTTATGTAATTTTGACATATAAATACAAGATAGCTTATTGGAGTCTTTAAAGTGACATTTTGCTCTACCAAATCAAATGATTACAGAAAATAATAAACAAGAAATCACCACAGTGGGATCTTTTATTCTGTGTGTCTTTCATTTAATTATGTAATTTTAAAGGAGTCCACTGAGAAATATCACTTGCAAAAGGCTGCATGTTCCTTTCCAATAACCTCATCAAGGATGCTCTCAATGTATGTATAGATTACTCCAATACTCAAATGAGTCTTTGTGTATTTACTCACATGAAAATGTTATATTCATAAGAAAAGTGGACATATAGGTTGTAATTGTTGATATTCCCTTGTTGAGTCCCCTTTTTTTGGTTATAATAGATATGGATTTCACCCCACCTCAACCACTCCAGTACTTTTCCTTTCTTCAAATACCTTTAGAATTGATCCTTCAATGCATTCACCATTCCATTTCCTCTTATAAGAATCTCCTCTATGTGTCTAGTCTGGACACTTTCCCATTTTGTTCTCATTAGTGTGATTTCTGTCTCCTATATAAACATATCTGGGACTCTGATGTTAGAGTCCCAATGTGGTGGTTCCTTAATTCTTCACATTGTCACCTATGTCCCCTCCATGAGAGCTTCCTGGATACATGTGATGATGAATCCATCCCTATTCTTTGGTCATGTACTTTCTCCATGTGCCTTCTATTACCATTCCCTGGTCAGATGTGTTCTCTCTGTGTGTGCCCTCCCTCATTGGTGGTAGGACACCAGACCCTATGTATATGGTAAGATTTTTTTTATTACTCAGTTGGCTCTATAATCTTATCTGTAGAACAATATTGTCTTCCGATGGCAGAAAAATGACATCACTCAAAGGGCAATGGAGATAAGTTTGGAGGTCTTTTTTCTTCAAATCTCCCATTGCTAGATTTTTACACTACAGACACTATAGTAAGGATAAACATCTAGTAAGAGCAGATTTGGAGGAAAAAAGACCTCAAGATAATGAGCCTTAGATTGTGAAATCAAAAGGCTTGTCCTCCAACCCTATTTCTACCACTTATTAGCTGTGTAATGTGTGGTCAAGTGACTTTCCCTCTCTGAGCCTTGGTTAATTCATTTTTCAATCACTGTCCTACTCACTTTATGGTATTTTGATAAGGATCCTCTTGAGAGAGGGATATGAGGTTCCCACTTGGATGCATTGTTTACTACTTGTCCAGTTTCCAATGACATGGGTAGTGAGGTGAGGAGTTTGGCTATGCCATTTGATTAAATGTCTTTTATTTGAAAGTAATGTATCCTTTGTTTGGCTGGTGAAAAAAATACAATTAGTGGAGGGTTGTGAGCTATGATTTTTAAGTGAGAGTTAATCCCCAGGGTACCTCAAGTTTAGGGTAACTATCTAGGGGCCCATATATTAGAGGAGATCAGGTACTACCGTTTTCATAAGTCAGAAGTGCAAGACTATACCTCTGCTTCTAAGATCTTCCCGAGTTATAAAGCTAATAGTAAATCCAGCATCTTGTGTAAGAAGATACTTTTATGTTGTAAATGTCTTATGTAACTCTTTAAAGTGGAAATATATCTGTATTCTTCCTTTCCTACTCTGCCCAGATATAGACAAACACCTCAGTGTCATCTAGAATCTCTGTATCACTTTGTCTTGTCCACTGGTACTTTGTAATAGCTAATTGGGCAACTGAAAGCTACTCAGATTCTGACTGTGGTAATTCTAAGCAAAGGTGTATCACATACCCATAAAAGTTACTGATGTATATTAAAGTTATATTGTAGAAGAAATGGGAATTTGTAGGCTACAAATACTAGGGTAAACTGGGAGCATACTGGAGAGAAAATGGACCATGTGTGCTTTGCAGGCTGGCAAACCTCTGCAGATTTCCATTGCCAGCTTCTATGAACAGGTCTTTGATGCAGCAGCAGATTAGTCTGATGTCAGAGTAAAAATCAGAAGGACTGGGTTTCATTGCTAACACTCCCACTAACTGTGTATCACCTTAGAAAACTTATTTGCTGTCTTTAGATCTTTTTTTCTCCACTCTTTTGATGGAAGGAATGTCTTAGCATTTGGCAAAAATCAACCTCCCATCCAGGACTGAAGCTCTATCTATAGTATCCCAAAAAGGAAATTGTCCATAGGAGAACTGTCAGAAGACCCAAAACTTTCCAGGAAAGATTCCCACAGGGAACTGGAGGCCCTGGGTAGCTCCTCAGGTAACAGCCTACATCAATATTGACTCTGGGACAGACCACAATGGCTAGAGATAAGTCTGTCTAGTCACACTTTGGGTGGGTGGGAAAGCTGGAAGGAAGCCATGAAACTCACTCCACGCATGAGATTGAAAGATCCTAGGATGCTAGGGACTGAAGACCGGAACTATTTAGCTCTGATTATTAAAACAAAGATTGGATAAGAGTAGAGGATGGGTAACTTGTCATGGAAACCCATGACAAGTTCATGCAGGGCTTCAGTAGGGTTATTTGAGAGGAGGTGGAGAAAGAAGTAGCTGCCGGCCTTCCCCTGGGGATAGTAGAAGGCTAGAAGTCAATAACGCTGTGTCTTCCTGCTCCCAATATCTTTGCTGAAACTGGTTAAAATGAACAACAAAGAAGCCTTAAAGAGGAAAAGGGAAAGTTCATCATGTAACATACAACCATCACTCTTACAGAACTTTTCAGTATTCAGAAGGTTAACTCTTGAGCAGCAGTATCAAACCCAAATAGTAGTAGACTCCCTGCTCTTTTGAGCATATTGACTTAGAAAACCACAAATTAACATTATCTATATTGTTTTATTAAACATTTTTCCAATTACACTTTAATCTGGTTCCTACTATACTTGGGAATTTGGCTAGCTAGGAGTTTATACCTTTGTGCTAAGGAAAAGGAAACCCAAACAGAAAACCAAGGACTGCCAGGGGTCTTCGATACAAGTTCAGATAGTAGAGTCCAAACTCCACATGAGAGAGTGGGCCTTTCATTATGCCAATATGCAAAGTGAAGACTGACCCTTCTGCCCCTATGTGTAGTCACATCTCATATTCTAGATGACTGCTTCTAAGAGATCTGCCCATTGGAGACTGACTATTATTTTTATCATTATCATCATCATATTGACCATACCATGGTACCTATGGTACAACGTCAGCTTTTCTAGTTCAGTAATCAGTGTGGGGATGGGGAGGAAGCTCAACTGAGACATAAGTCCAAATTTAATCAATGTTAAGTATTATGTGAATGCTCAAATTTTCACACAGTCCTCAGGGGGCTGGCAAAGAATAATAACACATATTTTGAAAGAGAATGGGGAAAATCCATGCACATGACTGTGATACCCTAAGGGGTTAGTGGTGAAAGGATGCTTTTAAGCAGTACTAGTGCTACATGTATAGTCATTCCTTGGCATTTGAGGGTTTCACATTCACAGTTTTGTTTATTCTTGGGTTGATCATTGGTAATTAAATGGGAACTTTTGGAGAGTTGTGGCATACTGTAAAAATAAAATCACAAACGAGTTTGTAAAGAAAACGAAAAATTAGTAAGTCATAAATTTATAAATACTGTGTATTATTCATCTGTTTGATAATTTACAACCTTAAGCATACATATATACATGTATTTGTTATGTAAATAGTTACATTTTGTTTAAAGTTTCAGAGTGCTTAAGAACCACAGCTCCCCACTCTCTTTGGAAATGCCTTCTCTTTGTCTCTCTACCATCCAAACTCTTTCAGCCATGAAGCAATTGCTGCAGCTCAAGGGTGTCTGCGTAGACTCTGCTAAGTATGTGAGGTAGTCATCTCTCACATAGACATTGCAGCTTTTTTATGGGTGCAGTGTGTTATTTTACTTGTTTGTTTGTTTTTATCTTAAGCAAATATGATCAGATTTATTAAAAATAAAACGTTGTATTTTCATGGTTTTTCTCTATCACTAGGTTCTCATTTCCTAATCCTGAAAATGTTGAGGGACAACTGTACATGCCACACCAGCTTTATTAGAATGTAAGCTCCCTCAGGTCAAGCACTGGGTCATTTCAGTCTTTCTATCTCCATTGCCTAGAACAATGTCTCATACATAATGGATTCTAAGTAAATAGTTATTGAATTGAATTAGATCTATTCATTTGTCTCCAAGGATCTTTTTCTCATCCATGACTAACTGAATCTAATGCAAAGAGTTCATTACCCAAGATAATCCATTCCACTCCTTTGCTAGACAGTTTTATATGAAAAAAAATTGTTTCTTGATACCAAGTTTTAATAGTAGGGAGTTGGTCTGTAGTTTTAGTCATATTCAACTCTTTATGACCTCATTTGGGGTTTTCTTGGCAAAGATACTAGAATGGTTTGCCATTTCCTTCTCTAGCTCATATTCCAAATGAAGACACTGAGGTATAAACAGGGTTAAGTGACTTGTCTAGGTCACACAGCTAGTGCCTTAGACCAGAAGTAGAGAGGTGAAAGAACACGTAAATGTAGAAAAAAAAACACAGAAAAAAAGATTGTTGATCCTAAAAGCACATTTTTCTTCCTTCACTTTTTTGTTGAGGGCTGCCCTGTCGCATACCTACATATGACTGGGTAACTTCAGTGTAACTTTACAAAATAGCATGAGCTGGTATTGAAAAATGAAAAGACATGGTGACAGAAGGACCTGATTTCAAGTCTCTGCTCTAATGCTTATTAACTTGGTGACCCTATGTAAGTCATTTTACCTCTCTCAGCCTCAGTTTCCTCCGCTGTAAAATGGGGATAATAACAATACTAGTATCATTTACCTCAAAAGGTTGTTGTAGACATAGCTCTCTGTAACTCTTATGCAAATATAAGACATTAAGCAGAAAACAGGCAAAAATTGTACAAGTTTTAAAAAAATTCCTTTTTATCTCCTTCCTGGAAATGAGAAAAGAATGTCTTCTGATAGTCTCTCTTTGGGGTAGCAGAGAGTGTCTGAGTTCATAGACATAGTTGCTGAATGTTAAAGACAGAAAGACCTTTGGAGATGATCTAGTGTGTAAGCTCCTTATTTTACAAATGAGCAAACTAGGTGCTGCAGTGGATAAACTGTTGGACTTGGAGTCAGGAAGATCTTAGTTCAAATTCTACCCCAGACATTTACTAGGTATATGACCTTGGGGGAGTCACTTAACCTCTGTCTGGTATAATTTCCTGGTCTTTAAAATGGGAATGGTAATAGAACCTATCTCCCAGGATAGTTGGGAGGATAGGACAAAATGAAATATTAAAGTGCTGTTTAAATGCTAACTATTGTTGCTGTTGCTGTTGGGGCCAAAATGGGGGAAGAGACTCATCCCAAACCACCCATCAAGTGCATATAACCCTCAGAAATCCTTGCCATTGGGGTGTGCTTTGCTGGAGTATCTAAGTCTCTGTGATGCTGACATTGAATCATTTGTCTCATTATCAAGGCACCTGGATATGGTAACATTCTTCTCACGTTGTTTTCCCTCATACCTGGACTGTCCAACACAGTCTCCATAATGGTTTAAGCTCGCCATGCTTTCAGGCCCACACTGATCCCTCCCTCTTCTGCCCCACCCCCTGCATTGTACTCACTGTCTGTACTACATATTCAACACAAAAGATATTGCTTTTCTTTTGACATATCTTTTCTCTTATGTAGACTACAAATTCCTTGAGGACTTGAACTGTACCTATAATTCTGAACTGAATTGAGTTGAACTATTCAGTTCAATTTCATTTCACTTGTTTCAACAAATGTATTATTTTTGATCTTCTCTGTTATGGTCATGAGATATTCTGCTCATGTGTTTCTCTTCCCTCCCCCCACCCCACCTTTTTTGCAGGAAAAGGTTAGTTAGTCCTAACGAATCATTGAGGTTGAAAGAAAAGCTGGCTGCAGACCTCAATTACCAGTGCTTTCTTCTCCCACTCACTGCAGTACCCTTGGCAATTAGCCAGGACCTATAAAGCATACATCTGTCCCCCTTCTTTTATAATTCTGCCCAGCCGGTTTTAGTCTTCTGGATATTTCCCAATGCCTATAAAGCATATTAAATTAATTTCACCCACTTGGCTTGACATATATTTTTGAAAAGTGGCTCTGTGATGGGGTCTTGAGGGTTGTCTAGGAAAATGCAAAGTTAATTCAGAGTTAAGAGATGGGTGCTGACTGAACCACTTCTCTATGCCTGCATGGGAAGCATCCCATTTAATTGCCTGATCACAGATTTCCAGAATCGATCGTTCCAGAAGTTAGCAATATACAGCAAATGGAGGGTAATCTATCAGAGAGGTCTTTCTCCCAGAGGCATCACCCTGGAGGAGTTTTTTTCCCCACTCCTAGCTAAGCTCATGTGCCTGTTGAACCCTTGATTAAAATGATGGGCTATTTTACATTCCACCTGTTACAGTCCAGATAAAACAAGCCATATATTTAGCCTTGGAATACATTCTGTGATTTATTTTTAAAATAGAAGCTTTCTAATTAAGTTCTACTTAGACCAAGGTTTGTGTTTCACCAACACAGTTCTCCCATAGAAAGCTAGGGAAGAAGATAGAGTAATGCTAGGGAAATACTTTCATTCTGCTGGAAACATCTTTTTCATGGATCATCATGTGTAAAATTGTTTCTTATCTGCACAGTACTTTCCATTTTTGAAAACATTTTCATGTCCATCAGTTCATTTGAATTTCAACAAAACATTGGGAAGCATGCGAGACCAGGTATGATAAGTTTTAATTTATGGTGAGGAAACTGAGTCTCTGAGGTAAAATAATTTATTCAATGTCATCTAACTTGCCTGCAAGATTGAAATCTCCTTAGAATAATGGAATTGTAGGATTTAGAGATCAGTTAGTCCAATTCCCTCATTTTGCAGATGAGGAAACTGAGACCTAGGCAAGTGAAGTGACTTGTTCAAGCTTACACAAGTAAGTAATGACAGAATTAGGATTAGAATCAATTTTCTGACTCCCAGTCAAGTACTCTTTTAGTAATCCGCTTCATTAAACCTTTATCAAGAATCTATTTTGTGGAGCAAAATTTGTTACGTGCTGGAGCAGGTAACAAGGTTTAGTTTGGACATCAAACCTGTCCTTATGGAACTTATTGTTGAATAGGGAAAAAAAGATTAAGAATGTCATCTAATGGATTTTTTTATTTTTTTAACTTAAATTTTAAATTTTTGTATATTTATATTTTATTTATATATTTTAAAATTTTTGTTATAGAAGCTGATCGTTTTTTACTACACCACTCACTCTGTGATCCTTCTCAGCAGAAGACTTTGCCTCATGTCTTACCACCTACCAGGAGCTTCATCTTCTCCCCATTTCTGTAACTCAAATCCCCACAATGTCATTCTCTACTCTTCTTTTGTTCCAGTCTTAGATGAGAGGTGATCATTTTTCTTGCCAAAGCCAACCTCTACTAGTGCTCAATACTTTTGCTCTTCTATTTTTTTCAGGAATTTGGCTGTTCTGTATTTCCCTTTCTGTTTTTCTTTTCATTTTTTCTTTATTGATTGTCTTCTGTGTGTGTTCGTCCTTCGTTGCCAAAGAAGACCATGCCATCAGAGAAATAATGACATGACTTGCACTTGACTTTGTTTTGAGTGAGGGAGGGCTCTGCAGGTCACCAGCCTCACTTCTCCTCCAGAGCCATCTGAATCCAGTGACCAGATATTCATCAGGATGACTGATGATGACCCAGGATGAGGCAATTGGGGTTAAGTGACTTGCCCAACGTCACCCAGCTAGTGAGTGTCAAGTGTCTGAGGTGAGATTTGAACTCAGGTCCTCCTGACTCCTGCACTGGTGCTCTATCCACTGCACCACCTGGCTGCCTCTCTGAGAAAGGTATCATATGGAAGAACTGCCTATCATAAGAATATAAAAGCCAGGAGAAACAGGGCTTCATGGCTGAATCATTGCCAGTTTTATTGTTACCGGAAAGCTGGATGTCTTTGAAGGAGAGATAGAGCCTCAAAGAGGAATAATATGCCTATAAGGCATTACTTGACCATAGGCATTACTTCTGATGCCTAGAGAGATACCCAAATCTCCTCCATCCTGAAAAGAAAAAAACAACAACCTTCATTTGACCCTGGAATCTTCTCAAACTATTACCCAATATTTCTTCTCCCTTTCATAGTCAAACTGCTAGGAAAAGCTGTCTACATTCACAGCCTCCACTTTATTCCATTCTACTCATTTCTTAACCATTTGTGGTAGGAATTCTAGCCCCACTGAACTGAAACTTCTCTCTTTAATGTTACCAGTATTCTCTTAGGTGTTATGTTTTTTTCTTAGCCTTCATCCTTCGTGACTTGTTTACAACATTTGACACCATATCTTGACCACCTGTTGACCACCTTATCTTCCTGGATACTCTCTACATTTGCACAGCACAACTTTCTCCTGCTTCTACTTCTATGACTGCTCCTACTCTCATTTTTCTGAATCATCATCTATATCTCATCTACATGCATGAGTGGAAACTGAATGGTACAGTGGAAAGAGCCTTGGCTCTTGAGTCAAAGAACATGAGTTCTAATTATACCATTGATATTTTCTACCTGTGTGACCTTTAACAAGCCACTTAATTTCACCAGTCCTTAGGTTCCTTGAATGTAAAACGAAAGGGTTGGGATAGATGACCTCTGAGGTCCTTCTCTGCTCCCAATCCATGATCTTAGGGCTTTGTCCTACATTCTT
Source organism: Notamacropus eugenii (assembly GCF_028372415.1). Classification (NCBI taxonomy): domain Eukaryota; kingdom Metazoa; phylum Chordata; class Mammalia; order Diprotodontia; family Macropodidae; genus Notamacropus; species Notamacropus eugenii. Next base: position 192,799,566 of record NC_092874.1, read on the forward strand.
CTCTTCTTTTCTTTGTAATTGATTGTCATCTCTGTGCAGACGATTCTCCAAATCCATCCCTCATCTCTTTCCTGAGCTCTCTCACTGCATCACAAAATACCTACTGGAGATCTGGAAGTCCCATAACTATTTCAAACCCAACATGCCCAAAATAGAACTTATTCTGCCTAAACTTATCACTCTTCCTAACATTCCTATTTATGTAAAAGGAATTATTGTTCTTTTGGTCACCCAGGTTTTCAACCAAGGGATCATCTTTAATTCTTCACACTACTTCAACACATAGATCATTTTTTAAAATATATTTTTTGTTAAATCTACTCCATATTACTGCTTGCATTTCTCCCCTTCTTTCAGCTCATACAACATTCATAGTTCAAGCCCTCATTAACTCACACATGGACTTTTGTAATACTGCCCATTGATCTCCCTACCTCCAGTCTCTCTCATATTCAATTCATCTTCCATACAGCTGCCCAATCAATATTTCCAAAGTAGAAATTTGTCCATGTCATTCCCCTGCTTCAGTTGACTTTAGGATAAAACCGAAATATCTTTGTTTGGCTCTTAAAGCCCTCAATAATCTGGTTCCAATCTGTCTTTCTGGACTTTTTTTTTTTTAACATTATCCTTTGTCTGTTCTCCACACAGTATACTTTCCAACCAACTGACCTACATGGTGTTTCCTGAAGTGACATTTCATCTTCTTATTCTGTGACTTTGCCTACAATAACTAGACTAACCAACCCAAGCCTAGAATGTTCTCCTTTGATTCCTAGCTTCCTCCAAGGTTCACTCCAAGTACTACCTCTTTTTATCAATCCTTTCCTTTCCCTCATGCCTAAATTACTTTTTACTTACTTTGCATATATTTTGTATTTGTTTGTTTGTCTGTGTACATGCTGTTTCTCTTCAATGGTCCTTGAAATCAAGGACTGTCTTTGTTTTTGTCTTTGTATACCCAGTACCTAGCATAGTGCCTGGGATGTAGTAGGGATTCAATAAATGTTTGTTAAATTTAATTTAATTTTTATGACCTATTATGTCTGTTTTTGCTTGCTTTAATTTTGATTTTAGGAACTCTCAATAAGACATAAACACAGATAAATATAATACTAAATGAAACATAATAAATGCACCAGAGAGTTGTGAAACCCAAGGTTCAAAGGAACGAAGTCTGTCACTTTTGCCAAGTGTTGTTTCCTAGGGGTTCAGAGCTTGCATCACACAGGAGATAGCATTTTAAAGGTCAGAAATTCAACAAAGAAAGAGAAAGGTGATCATCCGTTCCCATAACTTGTCCACTCTACTTCTACAACAAGATCTGAAACACCCATTCCCTTCTTTCCACTCAAAAGACAATCAGTCTACTCTAGGTCCACATTACCTCCTACCCAGATATTTGCAAAAGCTTCTTAACTGGACTCCTAACTTCCAGTTTTTCTTTTCTTCAATCCATTCTTCACAAAGTTGCCAAAATAATCTTTCTGAAGCACAAGCTTGGTCATATCCTTTTCCACTGGCTCCTTATTCACTCTGGGATAAAATATGTAAGTCTCTCAGATTGGCATTAAAGGCCTTTCACAGTCTTGAATATTAGGTTCAAATACAGGCTAAAATGGTTACTATCTGTGTGTCCTTGAGCAAATCATTCAACCTCCCTAGGACTTAATTTCCTCACCTGTAAAATGGTGACCAGATGGTCACTGATATCCCTTTTATTTAGAAGTCTTAGATCCTATGATCTCCATGATCTAACCCAATCTATCTTCCCAGGATTAATGTATAGTACTCTCGCTTCATACGTTCTAAGTTTTAGCTAAATTGACCAGTGCCCTGAACTTGGCATTCTGCATTCCATCTTTGTGTCCATATTTTCCCTCTAAAGGGGGAAAGTACATTTCAAATAATTCAGCATATAGAATATGATATTATCTTCTCTCTAAGCCCCCAGTTCCCAATGACTCACTTTTTTTATTATCAGGAAGTTTTTGTCTATAGCTACCTTTAACTGCCTCTTGAGGCAGGTTACAAATAATTCACTTATTCCCTGCTCTTCCTTCCTTCTCAAAGAATAATAGTTGACATTTACATTGCATTTTATAGTTTGCAAAGCACTTTATAAATATTGTCTTGTTATATCTTCACAACAATCCTGGGTTATTATACCTATTTTAAAGATAAGGATACTAAGGTGGAAAGAGGTTAAGTGATTTGCCTGCATCCACATAGCTAGTAAATGTCTGAGATCAGATTTGAACTAGAGTCATCCTGACTCCTGGTCCAGCACTCCATGCAATTGTGGTACCTAGCTTCCAAGAGGGAGAATTAGCAAATATTTATCAGAATATGTCCTTCATATTCTTTAAAAAAAAGATTCAATATTTTATTTTCTCCAATTACATGGAAAAAAACTTATAACATTCATTTTTTTAAAAAAAATTGAGTTCCAAATTCTTTCTCCCTCCCCATTGAGAAGGCAAGCAATTTGATATGGGTTATACATATGCAACCATTCAAAATATATTTCCATATTAGTCGTGTTGTGAAAGAAAACACAGATAAAAAAACAAAAAAAGATAAAGAAAGAAAAGAAAAAGTATGCTTCAATTTGCATTCAAGCTACATCAGTTCTTTCTCTAGAGGTGGATAGCATTTTTCACCATGAATCCTTTGAGATTGTCTTGGATCATTGTTTTACCAAGAATAGTTAAATCATACACAGTTGATGTTGTATAATATTGCTATTATTGTGTACAATGTTCTGGTTTTGCTCATTTCACTTTGCATCAGTTCATGTAAGTCTTTCCACGTTTTTCTGAGAGCATCCTGTGCATCTTTTCTTATAGCACAATAGTACTATATCATACTCTTATGCAACAACTTACACAGCTATTCCCCAAAAGATGGACATCTCCTCAAGAGCTGCTATAAATATTTTGTACATATATATCCTTTATACTCTTGCAAAATCTCCACAAAGTATCTTAGTCCCCAATCCATTACCAGACTTCTAAATCTACTCGTAAATTACTTTTTGTCTTACTTGATAGCCTGAATCTAAGTAAAGCTTAATCATTTACACACACACTCTCTGTCTCTCTGTCTCTCTCTGTCTCTCTCTCTGTCTCTCTTTTCCTATAGTTAAAATACCTATTTCATTTATCAGGACAAATATATTGCTTCAAAAGAGAGTCATGAAATATGAAGTAACTGTTGTACCATGAAGGGATTTCATTGAGAAATAAAGGTTTGTATTCAGAGAAAGTTTTTTTTTTGGGGGGGGGGCATGTTTTAGGCTACAATAATAAGACATTTTAGTGAAGGATGGTCAAATTAACTTTGTGGCTAGAAATTCTGGGCTTTCGAAGTAACTATTGCAATTCTCACAAAAAGAACAGATAGCAGTTATGATGTAAGCATAAGAAGACTGGGGTTTTCTTCCCTAAAATATAAGTAGTGCTAACAGGCAGTATGGTGTAGTGGATAGAACACTGAATTTGGAGGTAGGAAGACAGGTTTAAATCTAGTCTCAGATACTAACTATGTGATTTTAGGCAAGTTGCTTAACGCCCCCTTACCTCAGTTTTCCTATCAGTAAAATGATCTAATTGGACTCTCTGGATCCCTCAGGGTTCAATCAGAAAACCTAAGTATAATTCCTGCCTATGACACTAATTACCTACCTATGTGATTTGGGGTAATTCACTTCACCTCTGAATGCCTCAGTTTTCACATTTGCAAAATAGAGGATGGGTGGGGAGAGTGGTTGGAGAAGATGGTCTTAAACAAAGACCTCCTCTAACTTTAAAATTCAGTAGTTCTATTTATTGTGGCCTAGTGGGAATTCCAATGATGAGTTTCACTATTAAACTGGAAAGGCCCAATAGGATAGTGGTATTGGAAGACATACAGTATAAAGATGAAAAGAACTTGTTGAGACATAATAGACGAAATATAAGGAAAACATAAAGATGAAAAGAGTAGCTGAAAGGACTATGGAAATGCTTAGTCTGGGGAAAAAAAAGCCTAGAAGGATTGGATTAGATGTCTTCAAACATGTGAAAAGCAATCATATGAAAGAGGGATCTCCTTAACCCCAGAAAGAATAAAAAACTATGGTAGAAGCTATGGGGAAGCAGATTATCTGCTTTTAGAAAGTAGAAAGGCTGTCCTTAGGGGATGATGGGGCACAATGGTAGAAACAACAGATTTGTAGTCAAAGGAAAATATGCAAATCCTACTCTGCCATGTTTTTCCTTATGACCTCAGACAAATCATTGAATCCCTCCTGACCTCAGTCTCCTCTCAAATATAAAATGATGAGGGCTGGATAAAATGATCTTCTAGGTCTCTTCCAGCTTAGATACTATGATCCTTGAGGCTGATTATTCTGTTTCTTTGCAGCTCTAAATCCTATAATCCTATCACCCCTTTACTAAAGAACTCCAAGTGTGGTATAGCCACTTGTTGGGGATGCTTTAGAGGAGATTCTGTTTGAGGTATGGTCAGACTGATTTTTTTCTTAAATTTTATGAATATCTTTTTATAGATATTATTAATTTTTTAATATCACCACATTTTTTCCAGTAGCCCTCCTCTCCCCTTTACACTCCTACTGAGCCATTGCATATTTTTAAAAGATATTTTTAAAGATAAAAAGAAAAAAAATAGAAAAAAGAAGGAAAAAATCAGCAAAATTAATATATTGAAATATATCCCCTAAGTTCAAAAGTAGGCATGCTGCACAAAACTTATGGACTTCTCAGCTCTGTGTCTCTTCTTTGAACCATGCTCGCTCTTTGAAATTTTGCAACATTTACTTTTGATTTTGTTTTGGTGGTTGTTCTTTTATTTACATCGTTTAGTTATTGTGTGTATTGTTTTCTTGGTTCTGCTTATTTCACTCTGAATCAGTAGGTAGATTTAGGTAGACAGTCCATGCTTCTCCATATTCATGTTTGCTATTTCTTACAGCACAGTAACATTCCTTTACATTCATACACCTTGGTTTCTTTGTTGTTGTTCAGTCGCTTCTAATTCTCCATAACGTCATGGACCATAGGTGCCTAAACTGCTCATGGGGATTTCTGGGCTAGGATACTGGAGTGGTTTGCCATTTCCTTCCCCAGTAGATGAAGGCAAACACAGGTTAAACAACTTGGCCAGGTTCAAACAGCCAGTAAGTGTCTGAAACCATATCTGAATTCAGGTCTTCCTGACACCAAGCCCAGAGCTCTAAACACTGAGCAACTTAACTTCTTCCACCTCAGTGTCTTTAGCCATTCCATAATCAATGAACATCCAATTTGTTTTCAGTTCTTTGATATCACAAAAAGTACTGCTCTGAACATTTTGTACATAGGGATCTTCTTGGAGTCTAAATCTAACAATGGAATCTCTGGGTGAGGGTATGGACATTTTAATGACTTTATTTACGTAATTCCACATTGCTTTCCAAAATTGTTGTACTGATTCACAGCTCCACCAACAATGTACTAGTAGGGTACTTATTTTTCCGCAGTCTCTCTAACAATAAGTATTCTCATCTTATTATCTTTGTAAATTTTTAGGATGTAAGGTGAAACATCAGGGATGTTTTGATTTGCATTTCTCTTATTAGTGATTTGAACATTCTTCATATAGCTATTAATAGTTTGTGATTCTTTTGAGAATTATTTGTTTATATCCTTTGACAACTTATCTTTTGAGTAATAGCTTTTGGTACAAATGTAGATAAAGATAACATTTCTTGACCTCAAATATCTATATATTAATCTATAGCTATAGTCATGGATAGCTTCTCCCCCCTTTGTTTTTATCAAGGTAACAAGTTGTTTCCTTCTTTAGCTGTCTTTTTATATCTATGTTATGACAATCTTGATTTTTTGTGAACTTGTAATTTGCCTCTACCTTACTTTTCAATTTCTTCTTCAGCTGAGATATTTCACTTCCAAGTCTCTCTACTATTCTCTGAACACCAGAGATTTTACAGCTATACTCTTCATAGTCTTCTTCTTTTCCTTCTCCTTCTCTTTCTCCTTTTTCTTTCTTCTTCCTCCTTCCTCCTCTTCCTTCTTTTTTTTCTCCTCCTCTTTCTCCTCCTCCCCAGGGTCACACAGCTAATAGGTATCTAAGATCAGATTTGAACTCAGGTCCTCCTGACTTCAGGGCTGGTGGGTGCTCTATCCACTGTACCACCTAGATGCTTCTGTTTATTTTTTGGTAATGGTCTCTTGGATATTAACTCCTCCAAACCAAATAATAATTCTCCTTTCAAGTTCACTTCTATTGCAGATGTATGACACAAAATAGTCTGCTTCTCTGATTGTATCTTGATGGCAGTATTCTTGCAGCAAGTTGCTGTGATCTGACTTATAGTGAGGTCATGCTTACCATGTGGGGGGAGCCACGACTAACTCCATCCCTGGGCCCATATTTGTTTCCTATACTAATTCCTTGGAATTCTGCCTCTCATATCAATTCTGCATTCCTCTTTCAGGAAAATTCATTATGCTTGTGTACATTCAGGTCATCATTGTAGCAAGATAATTCTACTTTTATTGTGCTGCTGGTGATTTTGCTTCATTCATGGTAACTTCCATTTTCATTGAAATTCAATTTCACAAAGAAGTTGATTTTGATTGGGTCCTATTTTTAACAGGTTCTCTTTAAAAGTTTGTTTTTGAGTCTCTATTATCAGTATTTCTCTCTTGCTATGCTCTTTAACTCAAACGTGAAAAAAAAGTGTTGCTCAAAATTGAGTTTTCCCGAATTTAGCTACTTTAGCATATTCTCAGTCCATTAAACAAATAGTTTTACTTTTTCTAACAACTACATGCAGATCCTTTGTCTGTTCACTGATATGGCATATGTTATATGTACCCAGATTTTCCTTATAGTTTTCTATTGATATGGACCATTCTAACCATGTTTTTTTCTCTTCTTACCAAACTGAAAAGCATATTGTCCACAAAATTTGAATAATTTCTTTTTGTATTGCATGTTATTGCTGAGCTTAGTAAATGTTTACTTACCACACAGGTTAGGCTCATAGTCCCATTCTAGCATTTTCATTTTTAATATATGATTCAGGTTTTCTTCTTTCAGAAATATCACAAATTAAAAAATGGATCCTCTGATTACAATAAATCACAAATGATGTGTAGTTTCATTGCTTTGCCAACCTTTCAGTAATTTTGTAGCAAAGTCACTGCAAACCTGTATGGACAAGGATCTTCTAAATGATTCAAAATTTGAACTTAGCATATTTTTTGAGTTGTAATTAATCTATACTTGGCAGTACCTATATGTGACATATCTTTCTGGGATTCAAGCACATCCTTGAGTGTATCTATGGGCAAACCTCTATGCATGAAGTTTCCATTTTTTAAAAATTAATTCATTCTCTTCAGAAGTGTGTCTAGACATTAATTTCCATCTAGTGTCTTTTACTGTCCATTTGTTGGGAATTTTTGAGTAATCATCTAGGTTTGATAATTCATTAAATGCTAATTGAATAGTTTCTTGCCATAGCTGTTAGAGTGTTGGATTTGGAATTGGGAGGGTAACTTTTCTTGGTCTTAATTTCTCAGCTGTAAAATAGGGGCACTGGAAAATATGGTCTTTAAGTTGCCTTCTAGCTCAAGACTTTTGTTCCTTTGTTTCTGGTCTTATCTTGCTAATTATCACTTTATATTTCTCCAAATCTTTTCTAGCTCTTTCTTATAATGTCCTTATTCTTATACAGAGGACTTATCCCTAAGATCAGATGATCTCTGTGTGTTTTTACATTATTATATCCATACTGATTGTACATTCCAGGTTCCATTTTTTCCCAAGTAGTTGTAATATAAAAACTCTATTTAGCAGATTAATAATGGTAAGCAAATCAATAAATATGCAGCATATAAAATAATACACAATGAAAATCTATACATAATTGATATCTATAAAATAAAATGGCAAACCAGGCTTATTAATGACGTTAAATATCAGCCACATTTTCAGGAACTTTGCATTTATGATTATATAAAATACAGAGGATTTATAATGAAAGAGACACTCAGATTTATGGAGAATGGAAGAATTTATAACCAAAAATAGATAGAGAATATTATGAAATTCAAAATGTGTAATTTTGGTTACTTTCAATTGAAAAGGTCTTTCACAAACCAAGCTGATGAAACCAAGATTAGAAGGGAAGCAAAAAACTGGAAAAGAATTTTTATAGCCAGTGTCTCTGATAAAGCCTTCATTTCTAAAATGTATAGAGAATGGACTTAAACTTATAAGATATAAATCATCCCCCAATAGATATGATATCAAAAGATATGAACAGGAAGTTTTCAGATGAAGAAATTAAACGTATCTATAGTTTATATAAAGAAATACTCTAAATCACTATTGATTAGAGAAATGCAAATCAAAACAACTATGAGGCACCACATCACATCTATCAGATTGGCTAGCATGACAAAACAAGAAAATGATAGATGTTAGAGAAGATGTGGGAAAATTGAACACTAATGCATTGTTGGTGGAGTTGTGAACTGATCCAACCATTCTGGAGAGCAATTTGGAACCATGCTGAAAGGGCTATCAAAATGTGCATACCCTTTGACCCAGCAATACCACTTCTAGGGCTGTAGTCCAAAGAGATCATAAAAATGGAAAAGGACCCATGTATACAAAAGCATTTATAGCTACTGTTTTTGTGGTGGCCAAGAACTGGAAATTGAGGGCAAGCCCAACAACTGGGGAATGGCTGAACAAGTTGTGGTATATGAATGTAATGGAATACTATTGTGCTATAAGAAATGATCAACAGGAAGACTTCAGAAAAACTTGAAAAGACTTGAATGAACTGATGCTGAGTGAAGTGAGCAGAACCAGGAGAACATTGTACACAGTAACAGCCACATTGTGCGATGATTAACTTTGATAACTTAGCTCTTCTCAGCAATGCAAGAATCTAAGACAACTCCAAAAGACTCATGAGGGAAAATGATATCCACATCCAGAGAAAGAACTATGGTGTCTGAATGCAGACTGAAGCATACTATTTACTCTCTCTTTTTTCTTTCTCATGGTTCCTCCCATTCATTCTAATTCCTCTTTATAATATGACCAATGTGAAAATATGCTTAATAAGAATGTATATGAAGAGCCTATATCAGATTGCATGCTGTCTTGGAGAGGGGGGGTAGGGTGGCAAAGAAAATTTAAAACTCAAAAGCTTATGGAAGTGAATGTTGAAAACTAAAAATAAATAAATAAAATTTAAAAATGAGACTCTATCTATGAAAAAAAAAAAAAAACAAACCAAAACCCTCAAGCATCCCAAGAAAAATTTCCACATGTATTTAGATATATTAGGAAATGATACTCATATGTATGTAGCTTAGGTAGGGTGGCTACTAAGTATTACTAAATCATTTTCCTTATTATTTCTTACCCAGAGTTTTAAGGTAATCAAGGTATATTTCTTCATAAATTAATAAAAATTTATAATCTTTCATTAATGAATCAATCAAGTCTGAACTCCCACTTCAGTTTATTATTAATGCAGACAAACCTTTTTTCCCATGAGCATTTACTCATCAAACTCTCTAGCCTCATAGGATTAATAAATATCAATGTTGCTGACTATAAAATTTTTATAGTGTGAGAAATAATGCAAAAAGATATATTTAAATATTTCAACAGCTTGACAGTGAGATATATCAATGACCACACTGCAATAATTCAGCTCTCTCAGTTAATGTCTCTTTTGAAGAATTCTTTTCATAATGCTTCTTTGCAATATTAAAGGAATATTTTAGTAAAGTCCTCATAGTCCTTTATCTTCTTCAGTCAGTCAATAAGTGAACACTTAATAAGTTCCTTCTATGTGCTTTGTTTTAGGAATACAAAAATGAAATCTAAAAACCAAATATAAAGACAACTTTAATCTTAAGGAGAATTTCCAGCCATGACAATTGACATCTGTCTATAGACATGACAATGTCACTCTTCTCAGTGATAACATTTAAACTAGAGATTCCCTTTTAAAAGAACAACAATTTTCAAGTGCATATGGGGCACTTGGAGAAGAATATTTCTTATTAATTGATGTAATAAGTTAACTCTTTATTCTCTTCACAAGGAGCCAGTGTGATGGGGTCAGAAAAGCATGCCTAAGGTTGGTGCACACCCATATGGGTGGCACAAAATCAGAGGCAGATTTTTGAAAGTGGAGAGGGGAGAAATGGTGAGAGTCATGCTGTCTCCTATTCTAGGACACAATCATGGTCTAGATGACATTGACCCTTCTCCACTGGAGCTTCCAGGACAAAACAATTGCTCAAGCTGAGAGATTTCAAGAAGTGAGAGAAAGATTGAGAAAGATCAGAGGCAAGGTCATCATGAGGGGCCTCTCATGAAATCAGGGAACAATTTTCAATAGCGTGTTCTTTACATGAGCAAGCCTCTCTGAGGCAAGAAGTCAAACACTGTACCTATCATGAATCTGTGAGTTTAGACTGTGTTCATGTTTATGTTTCAGGCTGCCACTTAGTGTAAGGGTATGAATGGCCAGATACTGATGGATATCTATCTATCATCTATCTATCTATCTATCTATCTATCTATCTATCTATCTATCTATCTATCTATCTATCTATCTATCTATCTATCTATCCATCCATCCATCCATCCATCCATCCCTCTCTCCCCCCCATCTATCCTTCTGTGATGCAGACCAGGTACAGGGAGAGTATAGCCAAGGGAATAACTGGATGCCAATTTGAACAAATTTGGTTGCTTTCCCCGCCTTGTTTTAGGATTGAAACTGAATCAGAATCAAATGGAATGTATAGTTCATGTTACATGCAAGCAATGATTTTCCATTTTATTACCCTTTTAATTTAATTCAATTAAACCGAATACTATGAAAACAACACTAGTAAAGGGACATTTGATTGACAGTTGTGAAAGGAAGTAAAGAGGTAGTTAGGAAGTGGAGACTGGACTAAGAAATTTAATTGATGGACACATTTGCACATTGTTAGGTGTGATATAAGGACCCAGCATATTCTAATGAAGGGAACTGAGCCAGTAGAGGAGTGATAATCAACTCTTCTTAAAATCATGATTGAGAGGCAGCTCAGAAAAAATGGATAGCTTGCAGCAGTAGTGTACTGGTAAATATTTAACAACTGGCTCTCTAAAAGAAACAAATCTAAAATATATGTATCCATATTATATGTTTAAATAGTTATATATTCATTTAAATATTTATATATATAATATATAAAAATAATATGGAGTAATATAACATAATGTAACATAATAAACATAACATAACAATATAAAAATAATATTTATTATATAACATAAATATATGATATGTAATATAAAAAAGAAGACACTTTTAAGTTTAATGTACATTATTGAGATTTCCCTCATAACTTTCAGTGAACAAAACAATAACTCAAGCCCCGATTTGTAGTATTTGCTGCTTTCTGAGGTATAAATGTTCATACTGAAAATTCAATAATCAGCTCTTGTAAGCCTATTCAAGCCAGTTCTAGCACTCTACTGCTTGATGACTGTATATGTAAAATGCTTTGCAACTTTGTTATGTAAGTGAAATTTTTTTTTCATTTTACTATCATTATGAAGAGGAGAACAGGGTATATTGGAGGACACAAACATTGTCATTCCTGCTGCTAGGAGAGACTAAGGCTGTTAGATAATGTTTGAGTTCAGTAGGTTCTAGCACCAATTTAGTAAGCACCTAGGAGGAGAGGGTCACTAAACTGCCTAGACAGAAGCAAATTAGATCAAGTTGAAAAAAAATTGAAGCAGATTGAAATTTCCATGTCAATTAGTGTTGAGATTAGGTTCATGAATGGCTAATGCTCTTCCAACCTGGGTGAGATGGGAACATTTGGTCTCAAAACAAGCAAACAAACACGAATTATAAAAGAAGAAAATTATGTCTTGACTAGAAATGGTGGCATGAAAATAGTTAAAAGGAATTGAAATCAATTTTAAGTAAAGAAATGGCAAAAAAAAAACCCAATCCAAAACAAAAAACACCTACATAACTCAATAAGTTTGTCACCAAGCCCAAATGCTCTATATTCCAGGATATTGAAACTATATGAGAAATATCCTAATTATCTCCCCAAAGAATGTACATACCTTAAATTATGTAGTCCAATTACTTATTATTCCTGGCAAAATTGTCAGTAACTTCTAGTGAAATCTGGATGTCTAATTTTGTGGTATGTTATAAAAGATATTTTTGCTCAAATATAAATTAAACTAGGTGAAGTCTGAGCTCCTTACTAACCGTCAGAGTCTATGAGTTTATGAACAATATGCTACTCAAAAAAGCAGGGTAGTCAGTTTCAATATATTAGGAGATTTTCACTCACTTTTGAACAGGTCTAATCCTCAGAAAGTAGAGAGTTCTTCCTCACTGGTCCTTAATCAGAGCAAAATGACTGTTTATACGTATGTTTTACAGAGGAGGGTATTCTTTCAGGGTTATGAGTTCATGCTGTTGGTGTCATTAGTTGTATCTGACTCTTTGTGATACCATGTATCATAGGTCCACGAGATTTTCTTGGCAAAGATGCTGGAGTGGTTTGCCATTTCCTTCTCCAGTAGATCATGGCAGAAGCTTCTGGAACTAGTTTCAGTTGACCCATTTATTAAATTTTTGGTTATATGTAGTTACACCTCAGAAATCAACAGGCCCAACAAATCAGGATATGATTTATTGTTTTATTGATTGGCTAGACTTTAGAAAGTGATGAGAAAAATGTTGATAATGACCATTAATTTTAAAAGTGTATCATGAATACTAATTCTCTACCCAGATCCATTTATTAGACATTTCCCCTGTTGTTATTGTTTCTGTACTGACCAGAAACTCTGAGGGTATTTACTTCCCAGGCTGATTCTATTATGAAGGTAAATTAGTCCATCTTTTGTCTTAATTCTTACCTAGTCTTTAATTACTCAATGGGTGTTGCCCCAGACAAACTGAGACCTGGAAAAGACCTTAGCCTAAAAAACTAGGGTTTTCCACTCCATCCAGGGCCACGACCAGTCATCTTGACCTATGTCTTGCCCTTGGACTCTGATGATAAGAGTGAGAGTGATGACTTTGCACAGTTCTGCATCACTTAAATCCAATTCACTTTCAAGTCAAGGCATCATCCCCCTGCTGTAATTGGTCTACTTTGAGAGCAAAGGACAAAGAACATTAGGAAATACTATGAAGTTTTCAAGGTGGAGGCTACAAACCAAGAGAAGAAAAGCATCTTCAAAATTGTACCCAGACCCTTTGCATCCTGGGAGATTCCAACAAGGATTACAAACATAAATAGCCAGTTATGGTAGCGCACACCTGTAATCCCTGATGCCAGGAAAGCTGAAGACGAAGCTGGTGTATGACTTGAGCTCAAGATATTGTACTGCAATAAGTCTAGAGCCAATCAGGTGTCCACTGTAAGTCTAGCACCAATATGATAAGCCTGCAATAGCTACGGATCATTAAGCTTCTGACCAACGGGTGAACTGGCTCCATTTGGAAATAGAGCAAGACAAAGCTTTCATGCTAATTAGTGGTGGGATCAGATCTGTGAAAGGATGTTATATTCCCAGACTAGGGAGAGGACAACCCGACTCAAAACAAATAAACAATGAATGAATGAATAAATAAACAAAAATATAAGCAACCAAACAGACTTTAAAAGTTTTCTTTCACACAATGAATTCTTGTCAACATTTCTTTGTTCTCCTACTCAGTTTGTAACCTTGGAAGATCAGCCTTCCCCTTGATTTCTTTTAAAGCAAATTTCTTTCATGCTGTGTTATATAAACTAGGAATTCTCCACCTTTTCTGTGTCATAGAACCACAATGGCAGTCTGGTGAAACCTATGGATGCCTTGTCAGAATAATGTTTTTAAATTCATAAAACACATAGGCTTTTAAAGGAAGCCAACTATATTGAAATACCATTATCAAAACATAAAAATTGATATAGTAATATAAGCTTCATTAAATGCATTAAATAGTAAGACAGCATTTAAAATATAGAATTTTATGTATACATATATATACATATATATTAAAAACATCAGTGTGAAAGGCTATTGATGCATATCTGAATAAGAATATAAAACTAAGGAACGGTCTTTGATGAGGCAATACACATCACATTGATTTAAATTTTTTGTTTTGATGATTACAAGTGTTGAAAATCATAATTGACAGAGATACATGTTTTGCTCTTGGAACTAAAGGTGCCATAGCTTCCTTTCTTTTTTAAAAAAAATAATTAATTTATTTTTAGTTTGCAACATTCACTTCCACAAAATTTTGAGTTCCAAATTTTCTCCCAATCTCTCCCCTCCACCCATCCCAAGACAGCATGCATTCTGATTACCCTTTCCCCCAATCTGCTCTCCCTTCCAACATAACCCTCCCTTCCCTTATCCCTTTCCCCTCTGTTTTCTTGAAGGGCAAGATAGATTTCTATATCTCATTTCCTGTATGTCTTATTTCCCAGTTGCATGTAAAAACATTTTTTAACATTCTTTTTTAAAACTTTGAGTTCCAACTTCTCTCTCTTCCTCCCTCCTCACCCCTCCCCATTTAGAAATCTAGCAATTTGAACATTTCCCTAATAGTCATGTTTGTGAAAGACTAATTATATTTCCCTCCATCCTATCCTGTCCCTTGTTTATTCTAATGTCTCTTATGACCCTGTCTCTCCTCAAAATTGTTTACTTCTAATTACCCCCTCATCCCATTTGCCTTCCCTTCTATCATCCTCCCACGCCCCTCATCCCCTCTCCCCCTACTTTCCTGTAGCATAAGATAGATTTTCATACCAAATTGAGTGTGCATGTTATTATCTCCTTAAACCAAATATGATGAGAGTAAGGTTCACTTTTTCCCTCTCACCTCCCTCCCCTTGCTCTCCATTGAAAAAAGTTTTTTCTGGCCTCTTTTATGTGAGAGATAGTTTACCTCATTCTATTTCTCCCTTTCTCCTTCTCCCAATATATTCCTCTCTTACCCCTTAATTTTATTTTTTTAGATATCATCCCTTCATATTCAACTCACCCTGTACCTTCTGTATCTCTCTCTCTCTCTCTCTCTCTCTCTCTCTCTATCTATCTATCATCCCTCCAACTATCCTGATACTGTGAAAAGTCTCGAGTTACAAATATTATCCTTCCATGCACAAATGTAAACAGTTCAACTTTGGTAAGTCCCTTATGACTTCTCTTTGCTATTTACCTTTTCATGCTTCTCTTGATTCTTGTGTCTGAAAGTCAAATTTTCTGTTCAGCTCTGGTCTTTTCATCAAGAATGATTGAAAATCCTCTGTTTCACTGAATGACCATTTTTTCCCCTGAAGTATTATACTCAGTTTTGTTGGGTAGATGATTCTTGGTTTTAATGCTAGCTCCTTTGACCTCTGGAATATTATATTCCAAGCCCTTTGATCCCCTAATTTAGAAGCTTCTAGATCTTGTGTTATCCTGATTTTGTTTCCATAATACTCAAATTGGTTTCTTCTGACTGCTTGCAATATTTTCTCCTTGACCTGGGAGCTCTGAAATTTGGTTACAACATTCCATTTTCCTTTTGGAATCTCTTTCAGGAAGTAATCAATGGATTCTTTCAATTTTTATTTTACTTTCTGGTTCTAGAACATCAGGTAAGTTTTCCTTGAAAATATCTTGAAAGATGATGTCTAGGCTCTTTTTCTGACCATGGTTTTTAGTTAGGCCAATAATTTTTAAATTGTTTCTGCTGGGTCTATTTTCCAGGTCAGTTGCTCTTGCAATGAGATATTTAACATTGTCTGCTAGTTTTTCCACTCTTTTGGTTTTGTTTTATAATTTTTTGATTTTTAATTAAATCATTAGGTTCCATCTGCTCCATTCTAATCTTTAAGGAATTATTTTCTTCAGTGAGCTTATGGACTTCCTTTTCCATCTGGCCAATTCTGCTTTTTAAGGCATTCTTCTCCTCATTGACTTTTTGGATCTCTTTTGCCATTTGGGTTAATCTATTTTTTAAGGTGTTATTTTCTTCAGCAGTTTTATGAGTCTCCTTGAGGAAGCAGTTGACCCATTTTTCATGATTTCTTTGCATCACTCTCATTTCTCTTCCTAATTTTTGTTCTACCTCTCATTTTATCTTCAAAATCCTTTTTGATGTCTTCCTTGGCCTGAAGTCAATTCATATTTTTTGGATCTAGGAGCTTTGACTTTGTTGTCTTCTTCTGTTTGGATATTTTGGTCTTCCTTGTCATCAAAATAAGATGCTATAGTCTGATTCTTTTTCCTGTTTTTGCTCATTTCCCTAGTCATTTACTTAACTTTTGAGCTCTTTGTCAAGGCAGATCTTTGCTTCCACTGGGGGAACAGGGGAGGGTATATACCATCAGCTGCTTGATCTCCCCAGTACTTGGGGCTAGGACTCCAGAAACAGCCTCTGTCAGCTGCCACTGCTCCCACTGTGGCTGCCACAGGCCCCTCTACTCCTTTTGCCACACTGGGGCTGGCACCTGACAACTTTACTCTCTTACACAGGTCTGACAGATTTTTTCTACTGACCTTGCAATTTGTCCTTGGTATTTTGGGGTCAACAAGTCTGGAAACTGCCACAAGTGCCCCTGATTCAGTACCCCCAAAGCCTACTCAGATCCTGTCTGTGCAGGCATTGCCTATTCTAGACTGAGCTCTGCTCTCAGTTTGTCATTATAAACACTTCCCTTTGATCCTCCAGGCTGCCTTGAGCTGAAGATTTGCTTCACTCCATCATTCTGTGGGTTCTGTAGCTCCGCAATTTGTTTAGAGTCATTTTTTACAGGTATTTGATTGGGCTTGAGGGGAGAATTGTAGAAAGTCCCTACTTTTACTCTGACACCTTGACTCTGCACACAAAGATGCCATAGCTATAAAGATTTATAAGAAGACAGGCTTCTCCGCAGGAACACCAAACCTCTAAGTATTTGAGTCAAACTCCAGTTGTAGTAAGGGTTTTTTGTAAAAATTAAGACCAGTGAGTTCATATGTGGTTAGGGAAACATCTTTGATATTGTTTGGGCCAGGAAAAAAAGATTATGAACCCACAGTTCAAATCATTCTATCAAGACAAAAAGTCCAAAAAAACCCAAACTTTTGAACAAGTTGGGAAGTGTTTCCAGCTATTCACTTTACTAAAGTCTCTCCAATAGTATCTTTTTTTTTTTTTTTTTTTGGCAATCTTGTAATCAACTAAAATTGATTAAATAAAAAATAGTTTTAAAGTAGAAAATTCAAGTTTTGGAAGTGTCCTAGTTTTTTGAGTCAAGCCCTCTTCACATCAAAAAGTCACTTACATCTTTAGAAGCATTTTCAGCATAGATTGATATGATATGCTCTTTCAGTTTTGCTTGCTTCATACTTCTGTTTCCAAGAATCTTTCTGATCAAGTTGAGTAGATGTGAATGTGTGACTTATATGTCTTATCACATTTATTTTTACCACTGAAACCATGTTATACATAGCCTCATTATATTTTACACACACACACACACACACACACACACACACACACACACACACACACACACATTTTCTCTCCTTAATTACTCTCTAAGGCAAGGCATTTTTCTCCAAGGCCCCAATCCTTGAAGAAATATGACCCTTTCTTTTAGGCTACTCATCTACACTAAGACCATTCTTCTCATAGCCTCCAAAGCCCTGGGTTGTTGCTCTGTTTTCCCTGATTCCTGTGTTCTAAATCTCAGAAGCTTGTAGATTGTCAATTCTGTTCCTATTCAGGTGTTTTTCAGTCATGTCCAACTCTTTGTGATCCTATTTGAGGTTTTCTTGGCAAATATAAAGAAGTGGTTTGTCATTTCTTTCTCTGACTCATTTTGCTGATAAAGAAATTGAGGCAAACAGGGTTAAGTGAGTGACCCAAAGTCACACAACTAGTGAACATCAGAGGCCAGATTCGAACTCAGGAAGATGAGTCTCCTTGATCTCAGTCCAAGGCCTCTATTCACTGTGCCACCCAGCTATCCCATATCTATGCACAGAGAACAGCTGATAGGCACCAGGGAATTCAGTTGCATTGAAAGTATGTGAAAATTGAAGATAATATTTATATTGCACTCTACTTTGTTAATGATGTAAAACCATGCTCTCATTAAAATATTACTAATAGTTATTGATATTAACATTCTATGAGAGCAATATAATAGAACATATTTCATTATTTTAAAACATCTTGGTTCTATATTTTGTGTCAGAGTGATTTGAAGGTCTGGTTCAAATTTATTCCGAAATTTGATTTTAATGGCTGTCATATGTGTAAAAAGGTACCTCTGAAAGCACATTGATCCAAACAAATCAAAGAAGTGCAAACAAAACTCCCACAGTACATCTGAATCATGCTTCCCTTTGGTGCCTACACAAAATCTAGAGTTGAGGTCTTGACATTCATGGCATAGGAGCTGAATTTTTAAATTTAAAGCACAAGAGGATTCATAGTTTGGAGTATTCAATGAAATCTATAATTCAGGAGGGTTAAGTGGTTTGTCTGGCCATTGGAGGCCTCATGGTACAGTAGGAAGAGCATTGGCCCTGGATTCAGATTCAGATACAAATACAAGTAAATTCTTATTCTTACTACCTGTGTGATGACCTGTGATTACCTTTGCCAAGCCAGTTAACCTCTCTGGGCCTCAGTTTCCTCATCTATAAAATTAGGAAGTTGGACTACATGGTATTTGAGATCTCTTCTAGCTCTAAATGCATTATGCTCCAATTTCATCTGACCACAGCTAACATATCCCCAAGCAGGATTAATGGGATATGTAGCCATCCCAAGAATATATCAAGACTACCACTGTACCTATAGCCCTCCTCTCCTGAACTGCCTCTGTGTCTTTCCTCCTCTTCTCCCTTTCTATCTCCACTCTACTTCCCAATTCCAATTGTTTTGTCCTAGGGTAGAGGAAGGACAGATCAAGTGAGAGTTAGGCAGTGTTATTTCCTGAGGCAGAAGACTTAGGTTCTCGTTCTTCATCTATCTTGTAGTTCTATGTGTTATTGTGTAAACCACTTAACTTTTGTGAGATTCAGTGAATTTATCTATAAAATGAGTACCCACCCAAATGATAGGGACCAGAAACAAATGATCTCTTGATGTGTTTTCCAACTTTAGAATCACATAATTTTATTCTTGGAAATGACCATTGTCTACTATAGTCCAATTTCTTTGTTATCTAGAAGAAGAAACTAGGGCTTGGAATGACTAAGGTAACTCAGCTAATGGCCAAGTCACGGTTCAAAGACAGGTTTCCTAAATCTCCTTCCATTGCTATTTTTATAATTCTTTCTCTTTCGATATGGTGCATTTCAAAATCCAGAATGGAGACTAGAAAACCAGAGATTATTCCGGATAATTAAACTAATTGCCCAAATGCTATTCAAATATACCTTTTTATATTCAACTGGCATTGAAAAATCTTTCTAAAATGTATGAATTAGTTTTTGGTAGGAATAAAAACAGATTCATAAACACAATTTTATCTTTCTTGACTGAGAATTATATATAGGGCCTTTGAGGGATGGAAGATGTGGATGTGGATTACAGATGTGGACTAAGACCAGGACATCCTCAAAAAATTGTTTTTAAATTGTTGCTATTTTAAATTTATATTAATTTTTAAAATTTAAATTGCTATTACTTAAAAAAAATTTATCACATGCATTCTTACTTTCTTCTAAAAATGTGGTATAACTGCTAAATTCAAGCTAAGAAAGAGTTCCAGATGTGTCAGGTTCTGGTTAACAAAAATTTCACTATATACTTAATACTTGAGTTTTTACCTCTTTTGGAATATTTGTTTCATTATCCCTTGCCATCAGTGTGGATTATTGTAAATGGGTTTGTAAGTCATAGGGAAGAAAGGTGATTAAGAAACATATAGAGAGCAAATCCACAATCATAGAAAGTTAGATTTGGAAAGGATATTGTAAATCATCTAATTCACCCCTTCCATTCCTGCCAGCCAGGGATTTTTCCAGATGAAGACACTGAGGTCCAGAAAGAAATTTATTTAGGGCCATGCATTTGTTCTTCTTTTTCTACTATACTGAACTGAGCTGAAAAAAAAAAAGGTTGAAGTCAGTTTTTTAAAATTATTTATTTTTAGTTTTCAACATTCACTTTCATAAGTTTTAAATTTTCTTCCCCTCTCTCTCTAAGATGGCATGCAATATGATATGCCTCTACACATGCATTCTTATTAAACCGTTTTCATATTAGTTATGTTGCATAGAAAAATTATAATGAATGGGAGAGAACATGAGAAAGAAAAAACAAAACTGAAGTCAGTTTTAAATATAGAAATTTCATTCAATCCAGATTGGATAAAAAACATTGACCAGAAGGTCAGGAAGGACAGGTGCCAAGAAGATTATGTGTGAAATTCACAATTACCTATGTTTTCATGACAAATGATTCCTTCGTATTTTAATACCAAATCAAGTGTTGCCCATACTCATGACATCACAGATGAGTGAATGAAGCATATATTAAGTTCTTACTTTGTCCAAAACACCGGAGATACAAAGGAAAGAGTAAGACAATCCTGACTCTTTAGGAGATCATGTTTTGATGGAGGACACAACACATATGGCAGTTGCAAGTCAGATGGAAAGGTGCCATGGTCCTTAGGACAGAGGCAAAATAGATAGTAATTCCTTTTCTTTGATGTCATTCCTACTATTAAAATCCAATCAATTTCTGATATTAAGCCAATATCAAGAACTTTGGTAACAAGGACTCTTTTCTGAGTTTTCAATAGATGAGGCTATTAGTACCAACAGTAGCAGTTTCCAGGTTGCATCTCCATAGGGGTTACTTCCCAGGATGATGGCTGAGGACACTGGGTTGGAAGTATTGCTATTCCAAAGGCTCTTGGTATAAAAATGGCTCACAGTTAAGTCCATAAACAGTGAAGAAAATAATTGCATTTCCCACAGGACCTGTACAGTCCACATGACTCAGGACACTAATGAACATCACCTCTATGGGCTGTCTCTGCTTTGCTGCTTCTCAATTCACTTGGTAATAGAAAAGTCACAGGGCTTGTCATAAGAACACCCATATTTGAATGCTGGACTTGACATATTAGCTGTGTAGGACCCAATAATTTTTGCTAATTTTTTTAAAATAATAAAACAATAACATAGTACATAATATTTTATAGTTTTAGAAGTTTTAAAAATAATCTTTAGGTCCTCACAACAAATTTATAAGGTAGATAGGACATTCACTATTATCCTTGTTTTAAGTAAAAGATTCTCAAAATTGGTCATATAACCAAACCTGTACCTGGCCAAGAATTCTTTTTACAGCTTACCCTGGAACTGGTTATCTAAACTTTGCCTGGATGACTCTAGTGAAAGGAAAGTATTACCTCTTAAAGTCTGTCATTCCATTCTTTTATAGCATCTCTGCTCTAGGATTAATGTAAGATCATACTATCAGGTTGGGAAGCCCAGGTAATGACAATCCCTGGGTCAAGGTATTTTGTGGATGCATGCTCCTGAATCATAAGCCCCTACAAATGCACTTTCCTTTAACAGTTAGTCCACTGACACAAGTCACTCAAGCAAAGGTGTTTAATAAAAGTAAAAAAGCTACAAAACATTCCTCCAAAAACATAAGAAACATTAACATATCAATACAGAAATAGTAGAAAGTTACTATGTTCATAAAATGTACTAGTAGAGAGGCACCTATATAACAAACACATGGGAGCCAGGCAACTTATACCTTTAGTACTTCAGGTCTCAGGTTTTAATGTCACGTTGTTTAGTCATTTTTCAGTCATGTCTGACTCCTTGTGATCCCATTTGAGGTTTTCTGGATACTGGAGTGGTCTGATATTTCCTTCTCTAGCTCATTTTCAGATGAGGAAACTCAGGCAAACAAGATTAAGTGACTTGCCCAGGGTCACACAGCTAGTGTCTGAGGCCAGATTTGACCTTGGAAAGATGAGTTTTCCTGTCTCCAGGCTTAGTGTTCTACCCACTGTGCCACCTAAATGTCCCATGTTTTAATACCCTTTTCCTTCTCATGGTATCCTCACGCTGCTTCCTCTGGATATAGTGTCTCTTATGTATATATCATTCTGCTAGACTACGTGAGTCTGCTCCTCTCTGGAACTTAATTCACTTGTCACTGAAATCTCTGGGCCTGCTTTCTGCTGAGTATAACATCTCCTGTTGTACCCAGTTGCTTCATTGCAAAATGTCATTGCTTGTGGGGGATAGGAAGAGAGAGAGAATTTCTCACCTGCTCCCTGATTTCTCAAAGAGACACATGGGGAAAGGGAAAGACTGAGTCTGTCTCATGAGCTAGGTTCTTCCTCCAAAGCTTATTGACTCTCCTCGACTGCCAAATGACTCCCTCAGCTGACGCCAGAGACGAATCCCCTAAAGTGTATCTGCAAAGCTTACCAGTTTGTTTTTTCTTTTCTTTTTTTAAAGGTTACCAGGGTATCATTTCTTCAGCCAGTAAATGGCTAGCCATCCACTAATTCCACCAAATTGAAGGAATATATTCATACCTCCTAAAAAAAATCAACAAACACTGTGCACTTTCAAAATTTGCTTTATAAGCTGCTTATTGCCCCTTCAGCTGAACACCCTTTACAGTTTTCCTATAGGGCATTCAGACACTCTAAGTTTCACACCTTTTATGGGGTACAAAATAATATAGTAATGATAATCAAAGAGTTTTACAAGGTTTAAACTCAACTATCCTTTTTGAAAGAAATAAAACCAGAATACCTCAGTTGTCTGTTACTACTATTGTCTCATATTCTTCAGTCTCATCAGGCTAAGGAATTCAACTGATCAGGGATCTCTGACCAATCTTACCCCATTCTATACTTGGATACCTCTGTTTTTCAGAAGTTTTTCCTCATATCAAGTCTAAATCTTTCTTTTTGCAATTTCCACTCATTGCTTCAAGTTTTGTCCTTTAGGTTCTTCTGTTCTACATATTGGCACTTTAATTTTTGAAGATGGCTATAATGTTGCCACAGAATCTATTCTTCATTAGGCTAAATATTCCACATTTCTTCAGATGACATTTTCTCAAGGCCCTTCACCACCTTTCTTCTTGTTTATCAATGGCTTTCATAAAATGTAATTAGCAGAGCTTGACGTAATATCCCAGATATAATCTGATTAGCAAATATCACCTCCATATCACCTCCATATTTCTCAGTGGTGCCTTAGATTGTTTTTGCTTTTTTGGTTACCATATCATTTTGCTGGCACATATTAACATTTTAGCCATTAAGCACCAGATTTATTAGTGATAAGCTCTTGAAGATGAGGAAACAAAGGCTTGGAAATTCTTAGTGCCTCACCAAAGATCCCAGACTGGTAAATATTTGAACCATAAGTCTAATCCAAAGTTTCGAATGCCAAGGCTACAGTTGTTTCCAGTACACCACTGGACTTTGTTGGTCAGCTTCTAGAGTGTGACTTCTGATCTTTGCTTTCCTGTGCCTACCCAGAATAAAGAATTATACATACGGAAACCAGAGACATTGCTGACAAGGGGCTTTGCAGGCAAGCAAAGCTTCGTGTCATCCCTCAGTATGTGGAGGCTGAAAAGCTACACCTAGAATTATGATTTTTCAGTTGATAGGATACTTCCCTAATTGCATTCCATTTAATTGAAAGCATGGCTGATATCCAGTTAGGGAGACGCTGTCACAAGTTCATTTGTCAGGGCCATGCTTACATCTCTGTTACCGATGCTGATAATTTTTTTCAACCAAGGTCTCCTTAGTATATTGCAGTCATTACCGTCTGTCAATAAAAGTTGCCTTATTTTCAAAAGTACAGGGATTGTAATTTGCATAGATTTGAAGGTTTCATGTACTTCAAGCTCAATATGAGTAAGCAGTGCAACCTAGGAGTTAATTAAATTCCATTCAATTTGACAGCCATTTGTTAAGAGCCTGCTATATTGCAATGTAATATTGTACAAGGCAATATGGATACAAATGCCAAAATTAAACAGTGCCTCCCTTCAAGATCTTACATTCTATTGGAGGGGTACAATCAATGCGAATGTGAGTACATGCAGGATTTATGATGATGATAGCCTAGGAGACATCCTCCAAACAACATACAACATGACTCATCATGATTTGTGGGCATTCCTGGACTATTGTTTCAGAAGCATAGATATTAAATAATTTGCACAAGATCACAGAGATCACTTGATCCCAAGTCTTTCAGATTCCAAGCCTAGGATTCTTTCCATACGCTATATACTGCCTCTATATTTGTGTGTGTGAGGTAAATAAGAGCAAATTAAGAGGGTAAAGGAAGGAATTTGGAGAGAAGGAGCATTAATGATGGGAGGAGGTGGGAATCAAAGAATGATTCACACAAGAAGGAAGTTAAGTATTCTGAGAGGAAGAGGAGACAGTGGAATGCAGGCACTGAGAAAGGGTTGTGCAGATGTACGGAGATAGAAGATAGAATGCTGCATTTATGAATAGTTGTCTAATTTGGCTTAAGGCAAAGTTTGTTGAGAGTTTGTTAAGGGAAATAATATGAAACAAAGCAGGAAAGGTAGGTAGAAACAGGATTGCATAGGGATTTAAATGCCAGATTGAGGGGTTCAAATTATATACTAGAGGCAATAAGGAGCCATTGAATGTTTTTAAGCAGAGCAGTGATATATTCAGATCTCTATCTTAGGTATACTGTTCCTGAAGCACCATGAATAATGGATTGATGAGAGGAAAGCAAGAGAACACAGTAATATCAGTTAAACATTTATTATAATAGTCTATTATAATGAATTCATATTATGAGTGGTGAAAACTCTCTACACAGAAATAATGACTCTGAATAATAAAATGACTGCTTTTGAATTCAAAGCTATAAAAACAAAAGATCTAACAAAAGAAAGGCAAAAGGTAATAACTTGGGAATAACATATGAATTCTACAGAAAGCAAAGTAATCAACTTTGAATATAGGATGCACAAAGATATTTTAAGGATAGTAGATCTCTCATAAGGTCATTAATAATAATAATAACAGTAAACCTAGATTCTGTACTGTGGAATATAATAAAAGAAAACTTCTAAGGACTTTTAAAGAGAGTCAACAAAGTATTGGTTTACTACATCAATAAAACAAGATAGAGAAAAAAACTCTGTGCTTGAAACTACAAGATATATAACCTTTAACAATTTCAATATTAAATTAGAAATTTTGCAAACAACCAAGAGAAAAGATTTCAGATTTAAAGAAAGATGATTTAGTATTATTGTACAACTATGGGAAGTGAAAGAAAAGAATGGAATAGTAATCTAAAAAAGAAAATAGCTCAAGCTGTAAATCCTGATAGCTTTTTTGCAAAGCTGAATCTAATAACAAATGTAAAAAGGATGGATCATTGACAGAGTGGAATTTGAGGCATTCCTGAAAAAAGAGAGATGAACAGAACATTTTGATTTGCAAATATCTCAAACATGAGAAACACAAGAAAATTAAATAAGTACAATTACCAGAAATAGACTAGACAATGGAATAATTTATCTCATGTTCATATGCTGTTATTTTAAAGAAGGAAACTGGAAAGACCTACATGAAATAATGAAGACAGAAATGAGCAGAACATTATATACAGAAACAGCCAAATTGATTTAAGATTTGAGTGAGTAAGTTATTTTGACTATTACAAATACCCAAATTAACTATAAAAAATAGGAAGAAAGATGCTATCTGCATCCAGAGAAAGAACTGATAAATAGAAATATGTATAGAATAATTGCACATACATACACACACAAACATGCCTATTGTATCTAATGGTAGCCATCTCTGGGGCAAGGGAGAGGAGAAAAAAATTACATGATAATTTTCTTATATGTTTGAAAGGAAGAGCAAGTTGTACATAGTAAATTTGGTTTCATATGCAATCATCTTTTTTATTGTACTGTGTTGCGAAGATGCTTGTTTTATTCCATAAATTAAAGTAAAATTTAAAAATATGTAGAAATGAAGAAAAGAAGAAATTGGACTGAAGGGTAAAAGAACAAAGAAGGCTATCAAGGGCAGCAAAGCTCTTAGAGACTAAAGATTTAGGGGAATTTTAAAGAATTGGAGGATGGAAAGAACCAAATCTCATTTATCTGTAATAATGGGTTAGGTTTGGTTTTTTTTTTTAGGGAAGGAGTTTCATAAAAGAACGAAGTCTCTCAAGGAGGGATGAAGAACTGAAAGACAGAGCAAGAGATATGTGCCTATCCAGACTTCTTGTTTTTCAGTCATTTGGTCATGTTTGATTCTTTGTGATCCCATTTAGAGTTTTCTTGACACAAATAGTGGAGTGATTTGCATTTCCTTCTCCAGCTCATTTTACAGAGAAGAAAACTGAGGCAAACATGGTTAAGTGACTTGCCCAATCACACAGCTAGTAAGTGTCTGAAGGCAAATTTGAATTCAGTTCCTCTTGACTGTAGGTCTGGCATTCTATCCACTGAGCCACTCAGATGCCAACCCAGACTAGCAACAATTGAAGAAAGAAGATTTTTAATCTGTCAGCAAAAAGGGGGAGTTGTAGAAAACTAGAATAAAAGTAATTGAAGGTAAAAACTGTAATGGGGTGGGGAATTAAAATTTGAGTGATACTCTAGATGGAGAAATAAATAAGATCCAAGTAAAGAATGTTTCCTTGGGAATGGAGTAAGTCTTTGCTAAAAGATAGTAAATTTATAATTAGTTTCATTTGGGGAAAATGGACACAATAGAAATATCAGATCTTCTATCTCTCAGGACTGCATCCCAACCAAGGAAAGTGGATATATTTAATTTTCATGTAGTAGCCAATACCCAAAGTATTGGCACATATTGGCACAAAAGTGGCACAGAATCAAAGATAGAATGATCTGATCTGAAGAGCAGTGAGTGATTACAGTAATAGCTGAGGGTAAGAATGGGCCTTGTGATGTACAATAACTCCCACAACTATAAGCTATTTCTTTTGCAAATCAGTATTTCTAAGGCTAAGGCACAGAAGAAAAAAGTTCCACTAAAAAAAGCCAATACTAAGCTACATATGTGAGTGTGTGTGTGTGTGTGTGTGTGTGTGTGTATGAATGAAGTGAATTCTACAAATGTAATAACATGGAAATGGTATAATATGGGAAGCTCAAACAAATAAATGAAGAGAAAGAAGGGGAAGATGGCATTACTTATGGCAAGGGTTGATTTTTTTTTAAATGAAACAGACTTAAAAATTAAGGGGTGGAGAAAAATGTGTAATGCTTTAGCCAAGCTAAAAAACAAAACCAAAAATACCAGTGGCACTAATTATAATTTTGGGAAAGGCAACAACAAAAATACACTTGCTTATAAGACATAAAAAAGAAAACTAAATTATGCTTAAAGGTACCATGAACAATCAATGAGTATTGATATTAAATACTTAAGTGAAAAAGTTAAGTAATTTACATGCAGAAATAAAAAAAGAAACTATGATAGTTGGGAATTTTAATGTGCTATCATCAGACCTAGAGAACTCTAACCAAAATATAAAAAAAAAAGAAGACAAGGATCAGAATAGAATTTAGAAAAAGTTAGATAGATATATCTCTCTAGAGATTACTGAATAGGAGGACCCAGATGGCTCAGGAGAGGAAAGTCAGGCTGGTGACCTTGCACAGCCCTCCTTCACTCAAACCAAAGTCAACTGCAAGTCATATCATCATCTTGATGTCATGGTTGTCTTCGAGAATGAAGAACAAACAACGGAATAGCAATAGAGATGGGGAGATACACACACACACACACACACACACACACACACACACACACACGGTACTTTTACAAAAACTAACCATAACCATGTACTAGGGCATAAAGGCCTCACAAGCAAATGTTGAAAAGCAGAAGTATTAAACACATCCCTTTACACAATATTTGTTTACACACATATAATTGTACATGTACAATATGTACACACAATAAATGATCACACACAATAACAATTGTATATTTAATAGGCAGACTTTTAAAAGGATTAAATTATTTGATGACTAAATAAATATTTTTGGTTCAAAGAACAAATCATAGGAAGAGAGAGACAATTTCACTAAATAAAATTTCAGCAATGAAAAACATACTAAAATATTTGGGATGTAGTCAAAGTTGTCCTAAGGGGAACACTCATACTAAAAGAAGGAAAAGGATAGATTAATGAATAGGAAATTCAAATTGAAAATGAAACACACACTAGAACTAAAAAACCCTAAAAAAACCCCTAAAAACACACCAAAATTGTAATTTTCAAATCATATATTTAAAAAATTGAAAGACCATCTCCTCAAAAAGATACCTCACACTTAAGTTATAAATAAATCTAGGAGCTGACACTTTAGGAAAAAATAAAATGGATAAACCTTTAGCTACTATGATTTAAGAAGGGAGTGAAGAAAACCAAATTACCATCATCAAAAAATTAAAAAAGACTATCACAATAATGAAGGAGAAATAAAGGAAATTATTAAAAACTATCATCTTTATGTCATAGAAACCTTACAATTTCTTTTAAAAAAGAGATGAATATCTATTAAAATATAAAATACATAGAGTAAGAGGAGAAAAAGACAAGAAAAATAACACAATGTCAGAAAAAATGAACAAGCCATAAATGAACTCTCAAGGTATAATGGGTGAGGGGGAACAGTATTAGTTGGATGTATCAGTGAATTCTATCAAATAGTGAGAAAATAATTATACTATTACATAAAATTTTGGCATTTGGAAAAGAATGGATCTAACTGAATTATTTCTCTACTCTGCATATGGCATTGATACTTAAATGAAGGAAAAGCAAAGTAGAGCAGGAAAACCATTGACCAATATCCCTAATAAGTATTAATAGAAACATTTTAATTAAAATTAGCAAAGATCTTATGGCAAAAAATTCCAGTAGATAGTATAGTATGAATAGATATAATTTGTCAGTAATTTATACTGGGATATTAATTTGAAAATTAAAATCACATGATTATATCTTTAGATGCAGAAAAAATTGTTGGCAAATTACAATGTAAATTTCTACAAAAACATAAAAATATATGAATAAATGAATAGTTTCACAATATGATAAATAGTACCCATCTAAAGAGAAATTCAAATTAAAACAGCTCTGAGGAACCTCACCTATCAGATTGGCTAACATGACAGAAAATGAAAATCACAAATGCTGGATGAGATTTGGAAAAATATGGACATATACACTGTGGGTGAAGTTGTGAACTGGTCCAACCATACTAAAGGAAATTTGAAACTATGCCTAAAAGGTTACAAAACTGAGTAATACCACTACTAGATCTATATCCCAAAGAGATAAAAAAGGAAAAGGATCAAAAATGTACAAAAATATTTATGGAAACTCTTTTTGTGATGCCAAAGAATTAGAAATTAAGGGGATATCCACCAGTTGCAGAATGGCTGAATAAGTTGTAGTATATGATTGTGATGGAATTCTCTTCTTCTATAAGAAATGATGAGGGGGGTGGTTTCAGAAAAACATGGGAAGACATACATGAACTGATAGAGTAAAGTAAGCAGAACCAGGAAATCATTGTACACAATAACGGTAATAGTGTAATGATGATCGAGTAACTATTCTGATCAATACAGTGATTTAACACAATTCTAGACTCATGATGAAAAATGTTATCAACTTCTAGAAAGAGAATTGAAGAACTCTGAGTGCAAATTGAAATGTAATTTTCTCACTTTATCTTGTTTTGGTTTTTTTGCAGCACCACGAATATAGAAATATGTTTTGCATGATTTCACACATATAACTGATATATTGATTGCCTTCTCAGTGGGTGTGGGAGGGGTTGAGGGGAGTGAGAGAACTTGGAACTCATAATTCTTTTTTTTTAAATGTGTTAAAAATAAATAAATATTTTAAAAAAAGACAAATAGTAAGCACAGAAGAGCAAAAGGGCATAATGCCCTGCAATTACCTATTGTCCATATAAAAGTTGAATTCTCTAATGAGCAAGAGAACCAGAGTGATGTAAACTTACCTTGGTGGAATCTAAATGGGCCTGCTCATCAGTTAAACAAAATTTGTTCAGACCAGCCATTGATTCAGAAAGGTTTTTTCAGTGAAGAGGGTACTATGCATTGTAGCCCAACAATCTTGCCTTAAACTGAGGAGAGCTCCAATTCAGAAAGGAATAGTAGATGAACCTAGAGATGGCATTTCTTAATCAGAACTCCTCTTTAGTGACTCCTAGACTACTATGAGAAATCATAGATCATGAATATGCTGAGAGTCAGCCTGAGTAGGAATGGAGATCATTAGAGTTCATGGGTCTGACAAACTAAGAAATTATGGTATTTTAAATCATATCAACATTAATATTGAAAACCTTCAAATATGCAGGTAAGATTTGGGGTAGAGGGGAAATATGTGAACCAGCTGTGAAACTTCTTGAGAGAGGAAGGACATTGATTCTGAGTCATATAAATTACAGCAAAATGAATCTGGACCAATTGATGTAAATGGATGGATTGACTCTTTGAGGAGAAGACTTGTTTTCAGTATTAAGGTAGTTAGAGAGGGAATATATATGTAGGTGTGTATGGATATATATGTATGTGTATATTGTATATGTGACAGTAAGTATGTGCCCATGTATGTATATGTATATATAAATATATGTGCATATATATATACTGTGTGTATGTGTGTGTGTATATGTGTGTGTGTATGTTTATATATATATACACACACACACATAGAAGGTCCAGAATGAACTGAATATGAAAGGAGAATACCTAAAAGAAATAAAATTTACTGTTGAATGGAATGTACTAGAACTAAGAGAAAGGGAGAGGTAGAATGTAGCAAATTATCTCACATAAAAGAGGGAAGAAAGAGCTTTTACAATGGAGGGGAAAGGGGGGTGATGAAAGCAAATAACTGAGCCTTACTCTCATGAGATTTGGCTTAACAAGGGACTAACACACACTTAATTGGATATGGAAATCGATTTTACCCTGCAGGAAGGCAAGAGGGAAGGGTCTAGGAGAGGGAAGATAATAGAAGGGAAAACAAATTGGAGAAAGGGATAATCCGATGCAAACACTGTTATGGGAGGACAGGTCAAGGGAGAGAATGGAATAAATGAAGGGTAGGATAGGATAGAGGGAAATGTGGTTAGTCTTTTACAACATAACTATTGTGGAAGTGCTTAACATTGTTACATATGTATCACCTATATTGAATTGCTTGTTTTCTCAATGAGAGTGGGTGGGGAGGGAGGGAGAGAATATAGAATTCAAAGCTTCAAAAATGAATGTTGAAAATTGTTTTAGTATGCAACTGGAAATTAAACTGTATAGGTGATGAAGTATAGAAATCTATTTTGCCCTACTGGAAAATAGAGTGGAAGGGGGATGGAAGAAGGGTGGGTAATAGAAGGGAAGACAGACTAAAGGAAGAGGTAGATGGGGTGCATGCTGTCCTGGGGTGGAGGTGGGAAGATATGTGGAGAAAATTTTGAATTCAAATTCTTGTGGAAGTGAATATTAAGAACTGAAAATAAATAAATAAATAATCTAAATATCTATCTATCTATATCTATATCTATATCTATCTATCTATCTATCTGTCTCTCTATCTATCTATCTATCTATCTATCTATCTATCTATCTATATCTCATGATCTTTTAGTTCTACCTTCTACCTAGGAAAAAAATCTCCACATACTTCCTATCAACATACTTACCAATAAGACAATACAAAAGAATCAAAGTCTAAAGCTTGCAGAGACCTCAGAAGCCAACTGGTCCTCCTCCAACTCTGGAAACTGAGACTCAAAAATGTTAAGTGACTTACCCAAAGTCATATAAGTTGCAAGTGACAGAAGCAGAGGCCAAACTGAGGTGCTTTTTTTAGTGTCATTATTTGACAGGCATTTTCTACATTATCAGAATTGCAAATATCCATCTCAGTAACTTTAAGAAAAAGTCATTGAGGATAGGAATGATAAACCTTCCCTGGGAGAGGTTTATCACCTACTACACAGACAGCTGGAATTGAAAATGCTTAGGGTATGCCCATGTTAGCCAAAAATCAAAAATAAAACCAGGATGTATAGTGATTCCTGAAGGGTGATCCTCCCTCATTTGAAATGGTACCTAAATTCAGATTCCTGGAGTTATTTTTATTCTTTCCACTGTACCATGAATTCCCACTCAATCCTGGCTGTCCATTTTTGGAATAACATTAACAAGTTGAGATGTGACTCAAAAGAGTAGTAAAGATGATTGGAAGACTGGCAATGATGTAATTTAAGGTTCATTTTAACGGTCTGGGCATGTTTAATCTAGAGAAGAGATCAATTAGAGGAAGCATGATTGCTGTCTTTAAGCATTTTAATGGTTTAGACTTGTTCTGCTTGGTCCCAGGGGGGCAGAACTAGGAACCAATCAATCAACCAATCAACAAGCATTTTCATTAAGTATCTATGTGCCAGGCATTGTGGTAGGTAGTGGGTACCTAAAAAAAAAAAAAAAAGAGTGAAACAATCTCTACCCTCAAGACGCTTGCATTGATGGGGAGAAACAACATGTAAATAATAAAAGTTAACCTTTATATAGTGCTTTAAGGTTTACAAAGAGCTTTATATGTACCATCTAAGTTCTCCCTCTCTTTCAATAAACTCTAGGGGCTCCCTATTACCTTCAGGAACAAATGTAAAATTCTATGTATTGCTTTCAAAAACCTTTCATAATCTTTCCTGTCACTACATTTCCAGTCTTTTCCCATCTTAAGTTGCCTCCACGTACTTTGCCATCTTCTGACTCTGGCCTCCTGGTTTTTTCTCACACAAACAAGTACTAACTCTTCCCCAATACTAGCAATTTTCTCCTTCCTTATCTTTGATTCGTGGCTTTTCTGGCTTCCTTGAGGTCTCACCTAAAGTCCCACTTTCTTAGAGAAGTTGTTCTCAGTCCTCCCTAATCTTAGTGCCTTCCCTCTGAGATTCTCTCTGTTTTATCTGGTATACATCTTGTCTGTACATAGTTGCTTGGATGTTTCTTACCTCATCAAAATGTGAGCTCCCTGAGGGCAGGCACTGCTTTTTTTTTTTTTTTTTGCATGGCGCCTGAGATATAGTAGGCACTTACTAAGTGCTTCTTGGATTACTTGTGATATCAATATAGTTACATTGAATTAACTTAATAAAATTCATGTTGACTGATCTCATTTGACCTTCACAACAAAACTGTGGTGTAAATGTTCTTATTAGCCTATTTTTACAGAAGAATAAATGGAGATGGAGAGAGAGAAAGGACTGGATGAGAGTAGTAAGTACTTGTCTAAGGCAGGATCAGAGCTCAGGTCATCTTGATTTTAATATTCTCAATCTATCTATGATATCACCAAACTGCCTCATAAATGAGAGTAAACAAGATAAATTTGTGAGGGGGTAAGGGGAGAAGGGCATTGGCAGCTGGAAAGGTCAGGAAGGACTTACTATAAAAGGTGTCACTTTGGAGGAAGAATTCAGGAAGATAAAGAAAAGAAAAAGAAAAACTTCCTAAGTACAATTACATCTGTCCAAAAAATAGCATAGGCTACCTTCAGAGACAGTAAATTTCTCATAATTAGAGATCTTGTCTTCAAACAGAGGCAGAGTGAGCTCCTATTGTTCCTGTTTGTTCTCTTGAGGAGGACCATGACTTTGAGAAGATGATGTCATGACTTGCAAGTGATTAGGATTTAAATAAGGCAGGAGTGGGCAAAGTTACCAGCATCACTTTTTCCTCTAGAGCCATCTGGGTCCAGTGATAATATACAGATCAGAACAACTGGAGATGGCCCTGAATGCAGTAGCAGACCTTGGCCTTTTTAAGTTAAGGTCTTTCCCAGGTTTCAGCTTGTCTAAGGCAATGTCCTTTAGATGATTAAGACTAGGTAAGGAGTGAGGCAAAGAATGACCTCTTTTACTTAGTAAAAAAATCAATCTGAGAGGGAAAGACCCTTAGGGAAACCCTGACCTCCTGCTACAGGAATTTCTGCTTCAGGCAGGTAGAGAACATCTGAAATTTTTTTCTAATTCTGAGACTCTTGGATTCTCTAATTGTATGATTGGAGATATTTATTAATAATTATTACATTTCTAAGACTTGAATTAATAAGGACCTACTTCCCTCAATATTGAAAATCAATTATTGGCACAAATACTTCATAGTATTCAAATTGCTTTCCTTAATATTATGTCACATAAGAGGCCATTATTAATTATAACGTAGATAAGCAAATTGCTATTAATACCTAGAAGAATCAGGTCAAGATAAAAAAAGTGATACATTTTATCTCTTCTTTATATATTTGACTTGTGGAGATATTTAATGTTAATGGATATTCTTCTACTTTAGTTCTCTAGCCTAGTAATGACAGGCAATAATATTAGGGTATTAGTAATATTATAGTAAGAGTGAAATTTTTATTGATTTTATCACCAATTTAAGCAATCAATCAATAAGCCTGCATTAAACACCTGCTATGTACATGACAGACTAGGTATTGAGGATAGAAAGAAATCAATGAAACAATCTCTAACTTCAAAGAGCTTACATTATATCAGGGGAGATGACTTGTAGATTTAAGTCTATGGAAATAAGAATGTATAAACTATATAAAAGATCCAAGGTAAATTTTTTTGGGGGGGCCAGGAGGCATTAATGCCTGTAGGACTCAGGAGAGACCATATATAGGAAGTGTCATTTGAGATAAGCATGGAAGAAAACTAGAGATTCTATGATGTGGAAGTGAGGAGAGAGAGTGCATGTTGGATGTTGGCAACACCCTGTATAGCAGAAAGAAGGGAGGAAGAGTGAAAAAAGTCAGATGAACCAAATCAATGAATGCACGAAAGGGAGTAACAAATGTGGCTGAAAAGAAGGGTTGAAGTCAAGTTTTGTACTTTAAAGACTATTCAAAGGAATTTTTATTTCATTCTAGAGAGAAGCACGATACATAGATTGCTGAACCTGGAGTCAGGAAGAAAGGAGCTCAAATTCAGCCTAAGGCTTACTAGTTATGTGACCCTGGACAAGTCACTTAACCCTTTGTGTCTTGGTTTACTCAATTTTAAAATGAAGATAATAATAGTGCCTACTTGCTATGGTTGTTTTGAGGATCCAATGAGATAGTATTTGTAAAGCATTTAGCACAGGGCCTGGAATATAGTAGGTGCTTGATCAATGTTTATTTCCTCCCTTCCTATCTTTCTTCCTTCCACCTGACTTGACTGAGTAAGGGAATGTCTTGGTCAGACCTGGGCTTGAGGAATATCACTTTAGTCGCTGAGTGAGGATGAATGATCTAGACAGACCTATTTGGAGGCTAATGAAATAGTCCAGGTGAGGGAGATGAGAGCCTCAACTAGAGAGGGTGCAAATAAAGAAATGTGTAGATAGAATCGACAAAGCTTAGAAACTGATTGGTTACAAGGGTGTGAGGGATGATTTTAGAGTGAATGAAAGCAAATCTTTATAATTGGGAGGATGGTAGCGATGTTGGTGACAGTTATAATAGTCTTTATGGAATGTTTTAAAGCTTGAAAAATACTTTAGAAATATCCTTTTATTTTATTCTCACAACAACTCTATGAAGTAGATACTATTATTATCTCTATTTTACAGGAGAGGAAACTGGAACATACAGAGATTAAGTGACTTGCCCAGAGTCACATGACGAGTAAGTGTCAGAGGCTGGATTTGAACTCAGGTCCTTGGGACACCAGGTCTATTGCTCTACCCACTGTGCTAGCTAGCTTTCTTTTAGTGTCTTTGGCAGAAATAGAGAAATTCAGAAGAAAAGAGAGTTTCAGGAAAAAAAAAAGATGAGTTTAACTTTAGACACATTGAATTTGATATGCTTAAGAGACATAGTTCAAATTGTTCAAGAAGCAATTACTTGGTAATATGATATTGGATCTTAGGAGAGAAATCAGAACTGGATATACAGATGTGGGAATCACCTGCATCGAGATGATAATTGAATCTATGGTAATTGATGGACTCACTGTAAAGGAGATTGTAGAGAGAGGACAGGACAAAACCTTGGAGGGGATGTACCCACAGTTAGGGGGCAGGCTCTGGATGAGAAGCCAGCAAAAGAGAAGAGCAGGAGTCAGATAGCAGGAAAACCAAGCGAGAGAGGTACCATGAAATCCATAGAACAGAGAATATTCAGTCATTTGCCAGAATGACCATCACTCACTGACACTCATATCCCTTACACCTCCATGAAACTGAATTTGAAAGCCAGTTACAATGGGAAGAGATGATTGAGGTCACTTACTCCAAACCACCTGTCTTATAAGTGAGGACCCAGATAAGACTTAAGAAGGCTACGTGAATTGCTGGAAGTCACACTACTAATTAGTAACAGAGGTGGGACCCAGAACAAGTTCTTCTGATTCTAGGTCCACTTCTCTTATGAGAAGCAGTAGAATTCAGTAGAAAGACTACTGAATTGAGACTAGAGAACCTGGGTTTGAATTCTGACTCTAATATTAACTGTTCATGAGTCTTTTTTCTAAAATTTAACTTCTTTCATTAAACATTTCCCAATTACATTTTTAAAACTTGTTGGCATTCATTTTTAAAAATCTCGAGTTTCAGATTTGCTCTCCCTCTTATCCCTCCCCCACTTCTTGAGAAAGCAAGCCAGATGATATTGATTATGCATATGAAGCCATGCAAAATGTATTTCCATATTGGCCATATTGCAAAGTAAAACACATACGCACAAATCCAAGAAAAATTTAAAAAGCAAAAAAAATCGCTTCAATCGGCATTCAGAGTTCGTCAGTTCTCTCCCTGGAGGTGGATAGTATTTTTCATCATGAGTGCCTTGGAACTGTCTGAGATCATTGTCTTGATCAGGAGAGCTACACTTTTCACAGTTGATCATTATTACAATACTGATGCTACTGTGTACAATGTTTCCCCAATTCTGCTTAACTCACTTTGTATCAGCTCATAGAAGAGGTCCCTGATTTTTCTGAACCCATCCTGCTTATAATTTTTAATAACACAATACAGTACTCCATCACAATCACATACCACAACTTGTTCAGTCACTCATGGGCATCCCCTCAGTTTTCAATTCTTTGCCACCACAGAAAGAGCTACTGTCAATATTTTTGCATGTATAATTCTTTTTCCTATTTTTAAAAAATGTCTTTGGGATACAGACCTAGTAATGCTATTGCTGGGTCAAAAGGTATGCAAAGTTTTATCACCCTTTGGGTGTATAATTAATTGTTCTCCAGAATGGTCGGACCAGTTTACAACTCCACCAACAATGCATTAGTGTCTCTATTTTTATACATCTCCTTCATAATTTTTCATTTTCCTTTTCTATCATGTTAGTCAATCTGACAGGTATGAGGTAGTGTCTCAGAGTTCTGAGTGTTGAGCAAGTTACTTTCTACTTCTGGGCCTCAATTTCTCATCTGTAAAATGAAAGATTTGAACTACAGAAGAAATGACAAATAGTGCCTAGGGCTGCATGTTCTTCACACAGCCCCTAGCATGGCAGAATCAGATTAAATGGAGAAATATTTAACAAAACAAGTAACAATACCATAAAATGAATAACATTATATTTTATAACTAATTAAGTATGCAGCCTACAGGGATCTTTATGTTGGGATTGATGTCCCCTCTTTCTTTTAGAACTGACAGGTTTAAATCTATGATCCTTTGTCCTTTCCATTACTAGTGTAGCATAGGGACAGAAGTCAAGTGACTTGAAAATATAATTAAATAACTGAAGCACGATTCAATCTAGAGAGTAGCACAATGAGTAGATTGCTGAGCCAGGAGTCAGGAAGAAAGGACTTCAAATCCAGCCTAAGGCTTGCTAGTTGTATGACCCTGGACAAGTCACTTAATCCTATTTGTCTGAGTTTACTCGATTTTATCTTTTTAAATTTTTTTTAGCTTATTTTACTCGATTTTAAAATGAAGATAATAATAATGCCTACTTCCTGTGGATGTTTTGAGAATCAAATGAGATAATATTTTTAAACCACTTGGCAGAGGACCTGATATATAGTATGTGCTTAATAAATACTTATTTCCTTCCTTTCCTACCACCTAACTTTATTGAGTAGGGGAATGCCATGGTTTGTTTTTTTAAACTTTAAATGCGGATTTGTTTCCCCTGCTAAGCAGAACATCTCAAAATG
The DNA here is from genome assembly GCF_028372415.1 of Notamacropus eugenii. Taxonomy (NCBI): domain Eukaryota; kingdom Metazoa; phylum Chordata; class Mammalia; order Diprotodontia; family Macropodidae; genus Notamacropus; species Notamacropus eugenii. Next base: position 192,837,940 of record NC_092874.1, read on the forward strand.
TCAGGTTTAAATGGCACCATCTTTTCTGTAGCATGTGGCTAGTCTGCCTCAGGTCCACTGTGAGTCTGCCTTCTTCTTCCAGTGAGTGAGATGAAAAATACGCCCAACAGATCACCCAGAACACAAATTTTATTTTCATTCCTTCTTTTGCTTTTTTCCCATTCCTATCCTTTAATCCCGTTATCACCAAACAAATATGATTTAGACATTCCTCAAGAACTCATCTGAACCTTGTGGTTTGTTTTTTCTCCTTCAGAAGGAATAAGGGAATTCCCGGTTCCTATTTCAGTCTCAACTTTTTACTCTGACAACATGTTGGGCCAGGTCCTTCAAATGAGTAAGAACCCTTTTCCCGAGGGTGGAAGCCAGGGAGAGGCACTGCAGGGATGTGTGTTAACTCTTTCAGGCCTCTACTTTCTAATTTTCTTAGGTAAAAGTCTTCTTTCTCACCAGAAGGATGAATAAGTCAGTGTTTTCTTTTTTTGGGAGGAAACAACCAGGATGAAGTAGAAATGGACTCTACATTGGAAAGCAGGAAGCTCTAGGGCTAGTCCTAGCTCTGTGTGATTTTTAGCAAATCACTTCTCCCTGGGCTTTGTTTTTATTATTGTAAAACAAGTGGGTTGGACTAGATAATTTCTCTTAGTTCCTTTTTATCTCTGTCATTCTGTGATTAACAGAAATATGTATAATCTATTCCTAGGTCAACAGTAATGTCTTAGAATATAACTGGGTAAACCAAATTGGGTAGGCTTTCTCCATGTGTGAAAAACAAATGGCACGCAATCTTGCCATGATTTTTTTTCTACGCTGAAATAACAGCATAAATGTCAGCTAATCATGAATTAGTAAAATTGCATAATGAATTTAAGTCAACATATAACACAGAGCAACTTTGATTTTCTTTATCAGCTGGAGTAAGAAAAACATCTTTCACTTATACCCGACTGTTTGCTAGAGTTAGAAATGTTCTGCCTTTAAGAGCTGGAATGATCTTAAAGCCTCAGGGTTTTGCAGTGACTGACTCAAAGAAGCATGGCATTTAGAGTTAAAAGACATAAAGAACATTTAGTCTGGGGTCCCCAATCTTGACTCCATGAATAGATTTCAGGGAATCCATGAAGCTAGAGGGGAAAAAAATTGACTCTTTATTTTGACTAATCTCTAGCTGAAATTTAGCATTTCCTTAAATATTCTTATTTAAGCAAATTTCTGATGTCATCCATAGGCTTCACTAGATTGTCAAATAGGTCCCGAAAAAGGTGTGTTGGTCAAGGCTTACCAACAGACTCTTTGAAAATAGTGACAAGTACCCATGACCCACTTTACAGTTTAATCTGCATTATTAACATTTTCTCCGTTACTTTTAAAAGTCTAAACAATCAACCAAACAGTAAATCAAGACTGAATTTTAATGTTTGCTTATTTCTGAAGTATAAATGCTCACACTGAAAATTTCATCATGAACTCTTATGAGTCAGTTTGAGCTAGCTCAAGGATACCACTGGGTTCATGACATTTAAAAAAAAGATTAAACATTCCTGATCTACTCCAACTCCTCATTTCACAAATGAAAAAACTGAGGCCAGTAGAGATTAAGTGACTTTTCCAATATTAGATAGGTAGGTAGAGCAGCAGAGGCAGAATTTGATCGTAGATCCTTTGACCCTTTCTTACCCATTGGTCTTCTCCTTGTGGCAAAGGGGGAAAGAAAAGAAAATGAAAACCTATATTTTAGGGCAACTCCCTTAAATGTTATTCTGATCAGAAAAAAAAAATGTTTTCCCTGGTGACCTTGCTAAGTTATCTATCATTCATTCCACTGGTTGTATCACTCTCACTCCCAGGAAAATACAATGAAATAAAATGATAACTTATATTACATACATGTATGTAAAAGTTATTTTGTAGAGAATATTCAGGATTACTCACTCATTACCTAGCCTGGCAACTCCTATCAGTGATTTTGAAACTGGATTTATGCCAGAGATGTATTAAAGGTGCCAAAGTCTTTTTCTTCTCGGAACATTTTGAAATAAAATAGAAAAAAAAGAACGGTGTTTAAAGAAAATTATAGTTGGTTTCCCCATAGCAAGGCATCACGCAATTCAGGTTCCACAGACATTTATAATGGAAAAGCTCAATGAGATAATTTCACTGATTTTCCAAGTCTGTATTTCTCCTTTGCAAAGGTCTGTTTCTCTGCCTGCCCTCACTCACTAGACTAAGCCAGCCTAAGGAGCTGCCCTTTGGAAACACTGACTCCTTGGCCAGCTATAATAAAGGAGATAGTCATCTAAATAGTGTGGTCAGATGGTTAGCCTGCTTCCCCAATAGCATCCTACTGCCTGCCTGAAATCCCTAGCATAGAACAACAGAATTTTAGAATTGGGAAAGGTTTCCAAAGTCCAAAAGGACTCTGACATCACCTCCAGGAAGCCTTCCAGATGTCTCTGGTCAGGAACACACAGAACTTTTTAAATCTTATTGTAAATTGTAACTTTGAGAGGAGGACCAAGTCTAATTTAAATTTTATGCCTTCCCTAGCTGGAGAAACAATGTTTCACACACTTTAGATCCGTAATATAAATTTGTGGTTGTATCCAGTCCCATCTCAACAGAAATGCCCTCTAAGATGTACCCTGTGCAGGTGGTCATCCAACCTTTGTTCAAGTATCCCCAATCTCTCTCTTTTAAAAAAAAAATTAACTTATTTATTTTTAGTTTTCAACATTCACTTCCATAAGAATTTGAGTCTTGAATTTTTCCCCCTCCTTAAGATGGCATGCAATCTGATACAGGCTTTCCATACACATTCATATTAAACATATTTTCACATTAGTTATGATATAAGAAGAATTAGAACCAATGGGAGGAACAACAAGAAAGAAGAAACAAAACAACAAAAGAAAAGGATAGTAAATAGCATGCTTCCACCTGTATTCTGAACCCAAAGTTCTTTCTGTGGATGTGGATAGAATTTTCCACCAGAATTCTTTTGGAATTGTCTTAGATCTTTGCATTGCTGAGAAGAGCAAAGTCTGTCAAAGTCAGTCATCACACAATGTGGCTATTACTGTGTACAGTATTCCAGTGGTTCTTCTCATTTCACTCAGCTTCAGTTCATATAAGGCTTTCCAGGTTTTTCTGAAGTCCACCTGCTCATCATATCTTATAACACAACAGTGTTTCATTGTATTCATAACACTACAACTTGTTCAGCCATTCCCCAATTGATGGGCATCCTCTCAGTTTCTAATTCTTGGCCACCCCAAAAAGAGCTACTTTAAATATTTTTGTGCATGTAGATCCTATTTCCATTTTTTTTGATGACTTTGGGATAAAGGCCTAGAAGTGGTACTGCTGAGTAAAAGGGAAGTACATTTTTATAGCCCTTTTGTCATAGTTCCAAATGACTCTCCAGAATGGTTGGATCAGTTCACAATTCCACCAACAATGCATTAGTGTTCCAGTTTTCCCACATCTTCTCCAACATGTATCATTTTCCTTTTCTGTTGTATTAACCAGTTTGATAGATGTGAAATGGTACCTCAGATTTTTTTAAAATTTGCATTTCTTTAATCAATATGATTTTCTTTAATCAATATGGTTTTTCATATGATGAAAACTGCCTGTTCATATCCTTTGACCATATTTCAACTGGGGAATGACATATTCTTATAAATCTGACTCAGTTCTCTACGTATTTTAGAAAGGAGGCCTTTATCAAAGACACTGACTGTAAAAATTGATTCCTAGCTTTTTGCTTCCTCTCTAGCCTCTTTCTTAAAGCATCTCCTGAGCTAAAGCACTGTTTCCACTGTCAGTGTTTTGGGTTCAGGGATTTGTATTTGGAATTAGACATTGCTCCTGCTTAAAATACAAAGGAGAAAGGTAACATTTTTCCATAGTGAGCCTGATTAGCACATACTTTGTTCGTTGGCTATCATAAAGGGCTTTGGGGATCTAAAACACAGAACAATCAGATCTGTATGGTCATGAGGATTTTGTGGTGGAGGAAAAAGGTTGGTAAGGAGCATGGGTGACTGAGTGGGACAATAAAGGTGGGATATTGCAGGGGATCCTCTGGGGTTACATGAAGACAGGAGGTTAGAGGGGCATTGATGCAAAGAATCAGGAAGACTCAGGTGAGAAAGTTAAGGGTCACAAAAGATAAACCTTACTCAAATTATAACCTTGATGATGGGGAAAGTCACTGGTCTTGACTATGTACACTCATTCTTGTCATAGAATATGACAAAAATAAAATTCAACTCAATAAACATTCATTAAGAAGCTGCTATATTTAAAATACTACACCAGGTTCCTAGGGGAGATTTTAAAAAAATAAGATCTAATGCCTACTTCAAGGACCTTACAGTCTAGTAGGAGATGAATGTAACAGCAAGGACCCCAGAATACACAGGAGGGCCTGCTGTACAGGTTCTTAGATCTGCTTTTCTAAAAGGAAAGCAACTTTTGAGGCATCAAAAATCACTTTAATCTAGCACATATATCACTCACTTAGTTCAGGGGAAAAATTCAACACCCTGAACTTCAGAGAAAATACAAATAGAGAAATAAAGACCAACAGACAAGGCTTCCAACTGTCTGACTGTAAGCAATACATACATCAAAAATCAACAGACAGAGATCCAACTCTCTGAGCATACATACATAATTACCACAGAGAAAAGCACCAATATCTAGATTTTCAAAGCCGAGGGAGGGGGCTCCTTAGCAGCTTCCCAGAGTCTCATCTGACCAAATAAGCACTTCCAAGCAATAAGCCCCAAAGTGAAACCTCACCTCAGAGTATTTATACACTTTTCAGAGCCAGAGGGCACCACAACCCTTGAGAACCAGCGCCTCATTAGAAATTAACAAAAGGTATGGGCCTTCCTACAAATCAAATCTCCCTTAATCAAAGTTCCCTTAATGGACAAGCCCATTAATGAATGGGGAGATCTTAAAATCTCATAATTACCATTACAATGTATCAAAATCAACATATGTAAAATAAATGCTCATTATCTTTCCCCCATCCCCACCAAATTTCCCTCTTACTATTGAAGGCATTCCCATCCCTAGCTACCAACATTTCCCAACCTCGATGTCATACTGGACTTCTTACTCACTCATCCTATGTATAATCCAAAAAGTTGCCCAATCTTGTCATTTGTCTCTCCACAATCTCTCTCATGCATGTCCCCTTCTCTCCACACACACAGTCACCACACTAATCATAACCATCACTTCTCTCTAATTTTAATAGTGGGTTTCTAATTGGTCTTTTTGCTTCAAGTGCCTCTTTACTTCAATTCATCCTCCTCATTGCAGTTAATATGATTTTCCTAAAGACCAGGTCTATGTTACCACTTTTGTCAGTCAAATCCAGTAACTTCTTTTTTTTTTTTTTTGTTAATATATAATTTATTTATTTTTCAGTTCTTCACATTCACTTCTTTTTTTCTAAATTAATTTATTTAACTTTTAACATTCATTTTCACAAAATTTGGGGTTACAAATTTTCTCCCCATTTGTCCCTTCTCCCCACCCCAAACCACCGAGCATTCCAATTGCCCCTATCACCAATCTGCCCTCTCTTCTATCATCCCTCCCTTCCCTTGTCCCCATCTTCTCTTTTGTCCTGTAGGGCCAGATAACTTTCTATACCCCTTTACCTGTATTTCTTATTTCCTAGTAGCAAGAACAGTACTCGACAGTTGTTCCTAAAAGTTGTTCCAACTTCTCTTCATCCCTCCCTCCCCACCCATTCCCTTTGGGAAGGCAAGCAATTCAATATAGGCCATATCTGTGTAGTTTTGCAAATGACTTCCATAATAGTCGTGTTGTGTAAGACTAACCATATTTCCCTCCATCCTATCCTGCCCCCCATTGCTTCTCTTCTCTCTTTTGATCCTGTCCCTCCCCATGAGTGTTGACCTCAAATTGCTCCCTCCTCCCCATGTCCTCCCTTCCATCATCCCCCCCACCCTGCTTATCCCCTTCTCCCCCACTTTCCTGTATTGCAAGATAGGTTTTCATACCAAAATGAGTGTGCATTTTATTCCTTCCTTTAGTGGTATGTGGTGAGAGTAAACTTCATGATTTTCTCTCACCTCCCTTCTTTTTCCCTCCACTAAAAAGTCTTTTGCTTGCCTCTTATATAAGAATAATTTGCCCCATTCCATTTCTCCCTTTCTCCTCCCAATATATTTCTCTCTCACTGCTTGATTTCATTTTTTTTAAGATATGATTCCATCCTATTCAATTCACTCTGTGCTCTCTGTCTCTGTGTGTGTGTGCATGTGTGTGTGTGTAATCCTACCCACTACCCAGATACTGAAAAGTTTCAAGAGTTACAAATATTGTCTTTCCATGTAGGAATGTAAACAGTTCAACTTTAGTAAGTCCCTTATGACTTCTCTTTGCTGTTTACCTTTTCATGGTTCTCTTCATTCTTGTGTTTGAAAGTCAAATTTTCTTTTCAGCTCTGTTCTTTCCATCAAGAAAATTTGAAAATCCTCTATTTCATTGAAAGACCATTTTTTCCCCTGAAGTATTATACTCAGTTTTGCTGGGTAGGTGATTCTTGGTTTTAGTCCTAGTTCCTTTGACTTCTGGAATATCCTATTCCATGCCCTTCGATCCCTTAATGTAGAGGCTGCTAGATCTTGTGTTATCCTGATTGTATTTCCACAATACTTGAATTGTTTCTTTCTAGCTGCTTGCAATATTTTCTCCTTGACCTGGGAACTCTGGAATTTGGCCACAATGTTCCTAGGAGTTTCTCTTTTTGGATCTCTTTCAGGAGGTGATCTGTGGATTCCTTGAATACTTATTTTGCTCTCTGGTTCTAGAATTTCAGCACAGTTTTCCTTAATAATTTCATGAAAGATGATGTCTAGGCTCTTTTTTTGATCATGGCTTTCAGGTAGTCCCATAATTTTTAAATTGTCTCTTCTGGATCTATTTTCCAGGTCAGTTGTTTTTCCAATGAGATATTTCACATTATCTTCCATTTTTTCATTCTTTTGGTTTTGTTTTGTGATCTCTTGGTTTCTCATAAAGTCATTAGCCTCCATCTGTTCCATTCTAATTTTGAAAGAACTATTTTCTTCAGTGAGCTTTTGAACCTCCTTTTCCATTTGGCTAATTCTGCTTTTGAAAGCATTCTTCTCCTCATTGGCTTTTTGAACTTCTTTTGCCAATTAAGTTAACCTATTTTTCAAGGTGTTATTTTCTTCCGCATTTTTTTGGGTCTCCTTTAGCAGGGTTCTGACCTGCTGTTCATGCTTTACCTGCATGTCTCTCATTTCTTTTCCCAGCTTTTCCTCCACCTCTCTAACTTGATTTTCAAAATCCTTTCTGAGCTCTTCCATGGCCTGAGCCCATTGAGTGGGCTGGGATACAGAAGCCTTGACTTCTGTGTCTTTCCCTGATGGTAAGCGCTGTTCTTCCTCATCAGAAAGGAAGGGAGGAAATACTTGTTCACCAAGAAAGTAACCTTCTATAGTCTTATTTTTTTTCCCTTTTCTGGGCATTTTCCCAGCCAGTGACTTGACTTCTGAGTTTTCTTTCCACCCCCACCTCACTTCCAGATCCTCCCAGCCAGTGCTTGGGGTCTGAGATTCAAATGCTGCTTCCCAGCCTCAGGGCTTTTGGCAGGGGCAGGGCTGCTATTCAGTGTGAGATTAAGTTCAGGTGCTCAGGTGGGGGCAGGGCCACCACACAGACCTCAGTTCCCTCAGGAGGGTTTATGCAGAGACCTTCATCAATGGATCAGGGCTCCTGCCTGCTTGGGGAGCCCCTGTCAGCCGCTGCCCCTGCTGCTGCCTCCCGAGGGGGCCTGAGCCACGGGGACACCCCACTCCCCTCTTGACCAGCCAAAGAGACCCTCTCACTGATCCTTGTCACCTGTGGGTGGAGGGACCAGCTTGGCTGCTGGAGATTCTGTCCCTGAAGCCTGCTTGGATCTGCTCCTCTTGATGCCGTACAGTGAAGGCAGGGCTGGGCTTTCCTCTGGGTCTGGGGCGTGATGGACCTTTTGCATCAGGTTTTCAGATCTCTCTGGAACAGAAATCTTGTCAGCTCTGTTGTTCTATGGCTTCTGCTGCTCCAGAATTTGTTGGGAATTCTTCTTCTTCTTTTTTTTTTTTTTTTGTATTTCATCCTATTTATTTATTTATTCATTCATTCATTCATTTATTTATTTAATTTTTAACATTCATTTTCACAAAATTTTGGGTTACAAATTTTCTCCCCTTTTATCCCCTCCCCCCCGCAAACCCAAGCATTCTAATTGCCCCTGTGACCAATCTACTCTTTCTTCTATCATCCCTCCCTGCCCTTGTCTTCGTCTTCTCTTTTGTCCTGTAGGGCCAGATAGCTTTCTATACCCCTTTACCTGTATTTCTTATTTCCTAGTGGCAAGAACAGTACTTGACAGTTGATCCTAACACTTTGAGTTCCAACTTCCTTACCTCCCTCCCTCTCCATCCCTTCCCTTTGGAAGGTAAACAATTCAATATAGGCCAAATCTGTGTAGTTTTGCAAATGACTTCCATAATAGTTGTGTTGTATAAGACTAACTATATTTCCCTCCATCCTATCCTGTCCCCCATTACTTCTATTCTCTTTTGATCCTGTCCCTCCCCTGAGTGTCAACCTCAAATTGCTCCTTCCTACCCATGCCCTCCCTTCTATCATCCCCCGCACCCTGCTTGTCCCCTTGTCCCCCACTTTCCTGTATTGTGAGATAGGTTTTCCTACCAAAATGAGTGTGCATTTTATTCTTTCCTTTAGTGGAGTGTGATGAGAGTAGACTTCATGTTTTTCTCTCACCTCCCCTCTTTATCCCTCCACTAATGAGTCTTTTGCTTGCCTCTTTTATGAGAGATAATTTGCCCCATTCAATTTCTCCCTTTCTCTTCCCAATATATTTCTCTCTCACTGCTTGATTTCATTTTTTTTTTTAAGATATGATCCCATCCTCTTCAATTCACTCTGTGCACTCTGTCTCTATGTGTGTGTGCATGTGGGTGTGTGTATGTGTGTACTCCCACCCAGTTCCCAGATACTGAAATGTTTCAAGAGTTACAAATATTGTCTTTCCATGTAGGAATGTAAACAGTTCAACTTTAGTAAGTCCCTTATGACTTCTCTTTGCTGTTCACCTTTTCATGGTTCTCTTCGTTCTTGTGTTTGAAAGTCAAATTTTCTTTTCAGCTCTGGTCTTTCCATCAAGAAAATTTGAAAATCCTCTATTTCATTGAAAGACCATTTTTTCCCCTGAAGTATTATACTCAGTTTTGCTGGGTAGGTGATTCTTGGTTTTAGTCCTAGTTCCTTTGACTTCTGGAATATCCTATTCCATGCCTTTCGATCCCTTAATGTAGAGGCTGCTAGATCTTGTGTTATCCTGATTGTATTTCCACAATATTTGAATTGTTTCTTTCTAGCTGCTTGCAATATTTTCTCCTTGACCTGGGAACTCTGGAATTTGGCCACAATGTTCCTAGGAGTTTCTCTTTTTGGATCTCTTTCCTGTGGTGTTCTGTGGATTCCTTGAATATTTATTTTGCCCTCTGGTTCTAGAATCTCAGGGCAGTTTTCCTTGATAATTTCATGGAAGATGATGTCTAGGCTCTTCTTTTGATCATGGCTTTCAGGTAGTCCCATAATTTTTAAATTGTCTCTCCTGGATCTATTTTCCAGGTCAGTTGTTTTTCCAATGAGATATTTCACATTATCTTCCATTTTTCCATTCTTCTCTCTTTGTTCTGTGATATCATACTTTCTCGCAAAGTCCTTAGCCTCCATCTGTGCCATTCTAGTTTTGAAAGAACTATTTTCTTCAGTGAGCTTTTGAGTCTCCTTTTCCATTTGGCTAATTCTGCTTTTCAAAGCATTCTTCTCTTCATTGGCTTTTTGAACCTCTTTTGCCAATTGAGTTAGGCTAGTTTTCAAGGTGTTAATTTCTTCAACATTTTTTTGGTTCTCCTTTAGCAGGGAGCTGATCTGCTTTTCATGCTTTTCTTTCATCTCTCTCATTTGTCTTCCCAGTTTTTCCTCCACCTCTCTAACTTGATTTTCAAAATTCCTTTTGAGCTCTTCCATGGCCTGAGCCCATTGGGTGGGCTGGGACACAGAAGCCTTGATTTCTGTGTCTTTGCCTGATGGTAAGCATTGTTCTTCCTCATCAGAAAGGAAGGGAGGAAATGCCTGTTCTCCAAGAAAGTAGCCTTCAATAGTCTTATTTCTTTTCCCTTTTCTGGGCATTTTTCCAGCCAGTGACTTGACCTCTGAATATTCTCCTCACACCCACCTTGCCTCCTGGTCCTCCCAGCCAGTGTTTGGGGTCTGAGATTCAAATGCCGCTTCCCGCCTTAGGGCTTTTGGTGGGGGCAGGGCTGCTATTCAGTGTGAGAATTAAGTTCAGGTGGTCAGGTCGGGGCAGGGCTGCCTCTCAGGCTCAGTTCCCTCAGGGGGTTTATGCACAGATCTTCCACAATGGATCCAGGCTCCCGCCCGCTCGGAGAGCCCCTGTCTGCAGCCGCCTCTCAGCTTCTACCTCCCAGGGGGGCCCGAATCATGGGGGCACCCCACTCCCCTCTCGACCCGCCAAAGAGACTCTCTCACCAACCCCCGTCACCTGTGGGCAGAGGGACTTGTGCAGCCTCTGGAGATCCCGTCCCTGAAGCCTGCTTGGGTCTGTTTCTCTTGGTGCTGTGGCCGCAGCAGGTCTGGGCTGGGCTGGGCTCCACGTCTGCAGCGCGACGGACCTTTTGCGAGAGGTTTGCAGGTCCCTCTGTGGGTGGAGGGACCCGCGTGGCCACTGGAGATCCCGTCCCCGAAGCCTGCTCGGATCTTTTCCTCTCGGATCCGCAGCCGCTGCAGGGCTGCCCTCAGCTCCCAGTCCTGGCGCCCAGTCCGCAGCGGGAAGGACACCCCCGCGAGAGGTTTTCAGGTCTCTCCGGAACAGAAATCTCCCTCGCTCCAATATTCCATGGCCTCTGGGTGCAGAATTCGCCGTGTGTTTCTCTCCTGTAGCCGTTCTGTGGGTTGTGGGTTCGGACCTATGTGTATGTGCATGTTTCTACTCCGCCATCTTGGCTCCGCCGGGAATTGTTCTTTACAGATATTTTATGGACTGTGGGTTTGGAGCTAGCATATGTGTAGCTTTCTACTCCGCCATCTTGGCTCCTCCCCTCCAAATCCAGTAACTTCTTATTATCTCTAGGGTAAAATATAGACTCAGTTTGACACTTAAAACTTTTCCCAACCTGTTTCCTTCCTAGCTTCCAATTCTTCTTACATGTAATTTCCCTTCATATTCTTTATGGTCTAACCATACTGGCCTAGTCACTGTCTCATATACAACATTCTGTCTTTCATTTCTGCACTTTGGCATTGGGTGTCCTAAATGCCTGGTATGCTCTCTATGCTCACTTCTGCCTTTTAGAATATTTAGCTTCCCTCAAGAGTCATCTTCCCTACCACCTTTTGGTTCCCCTCTGCTGCTAGTGACTTCCCCCTAAGGTTACCATGCAGTTATTTTATATGTTAATTTATATTTTATGTTTTAGTTACTTTACATTTTTTCTGTAATAGAATGTATGTATGTATATTTTGTCTTGTCTAATAGAATGCAAGCTATGCAGACCTGAGCTTTAGGAAAATTTCTGTGGCAGTTATAAGGAGAATAATAGCTAGCATTTATGTGAGGTTTGCAAAACACCTAACAGATATTCATATTTTTTCCTCACCACAATCCCAGGTGGTAGATACTTTTATTATCCCTAGTTTATGGATGAAGAAGACAGATTTTAAATGAATTGATGAGGGTCACATAGCTAATAAGTGTCTGAGAACAGATTTGAACTGAGGATTTATTGACTACAGATGCAGTGATCTATTCACCACAACATCTAAGGAAATGGGTGAAGTACATACAAAATTCTATGAAAGACTGAAGGAAGGAGGGAGAATTTTCAGTTAAGGAGGTGAGGTTCATGAATTTTATGTCCAAGGTATCATCAAGAGCTGAACTCATCATTTCTGAACTGAATTCTAGAGGCTCAGCTTTGGAAAGATGAATATGCATCATCTATTCCAATCTGTGTCTGGAGAAGAAACCCTTCTGCATCCCTGAAAAGTTGTCATCTAGCTTACTTATGATGACTGCCAGTAAAGAGAATTCACTGCCTCCTACAGAAGTCCAGATTAATTTCAGATATCTCTGATTTTTATGAATTCTTTTTATATATTGAGCTGAAGTCAACTCTTCTGCACCATTATTCATTGCTGCTTTTCTATACTCTGTGACCAAGTAGAACAAATTCAATAATTCCTCTTCAGCATGGCAGCCCATCAAATTTGTGAAGTTAGTTGTCCAATTAAATTTTTCCTTATATAAGCTAAATACTTAACTGATTCTTGTGTAGTATGGTCGCCAGTCCTCTTACTGTGGAGATCATGACCCTCCTCTGGATATGCTCTGACCACTGCTGCTCTGCTACAAAAGAATAATCAACCCTGCCCCATCCCCTCATTCTCAACATTGTGCGTTTAGGCATACAGCTTAAAATCAGATAATCCTTCATGAAAGTCCTTTCCTGATGATTTATCATGATATGGAAGTGATGTAAGCTTTTCTAAGCAAAAACATTGGTAGGTGGTACCAAGTTAGAAGAGATGTAAGCAGGCTTCCAGAGACTGAATCATATCTGCTTCTGAGGATAAGCCTAGTCAAACACCAAAATTCTAATCCTTCACAGGTTGACAATGAGATGGTGAATCCTCTGGCTTGGTCAGTCTGAGAAATGAGTAAAACTAAAGCTCTTCCATGATGGGACAAAGGTTATGCAATTTTTAGACCACTTAAAACATTGTCTGCATCCTAAGCCTGTGATCTTTTTCCAGTGATCAAAAAGTTAATGAAAGAAATCCATCAAAATGGAAGGACAGTTTACAAGATATCTTCAGAAGTGCAAATAAAGGAATAGCCCTATTACTTTCATTATGTACCAGATGACACCATAACACATCTTTTCATTGAATTCTTGGTTAACTCCTCTTGAACTGTAGACCTCATGAGGAGCATAAACAAAATAACCCTGAGAAAATAAGTTCAGTTGATGAAAAACATTTGCTGCAGAGAATGAATATAAGTAACTTAATGATACAATTTTAACTGTCTTCCAGAAAAAAAGAATATATTTTGATTCTCATGACCTCAACGCAAAGAAAGTCCTCTGAGGACTTTATTGGGTACAGGGAAAAAAGAAAACAAATGTTGGTAGATATTGTTCAGGATTAAGGAGGGAAAAATGACAAAGTTCTTAGAAGCTTAAACCTGGGAAGAAAGGAGAAATTGAAGAAGACATATAGGAAGAGATAATAAGTGGGGTGTACATACATGCTTTGATAAAATGGTAAAATGCAGAGGGGAATCTGAATACATAATAAAGCCCTTCCTCTGCCAAAAGCAGGGATAAATGTAATGCCTTACACTTGGGTAAAAAAGAAAGAACTTTGCCAATACAAGATAGGGGAGCTCCCTAGGTGATGTAACTGCTGTTGACTCTTTGTGATCCCATGTGGGGTTTTCTTGGCAAAGATACTGGAGTGGTTTGCCATTTTCTTCTCTAGCTCATTTTACAGATGAGGAAACTGAGACAAATAAGGTTAAGTGAGTTGTCCAAGGTTACACAGCTTAAGTGTTTAAGGTCAAATTTAAATTCAGGGTTTCCTGACTCCACACTCTCACACTCAATTTACTCTGATATCTAAAAGCCCCATCGTGGTCAAAGTTTGCCTGAACAATATGTGAATATTTTGTGAGATTATACATTTAACTAATATGAGTCATTAGCATGAGATGGCAGCCAAGAAAGCTAATGAAGTCTCAGCCTGCATCAAGAGAAGCCTATAGAATGCCTATCTGTTTTTTGATCAGATAACTACTAGAGTATGTTGCTCAGTTCTGAATATTTTTAAGAATCATTCTTATAATCTAATAGCTGTCTAAGAGAGGGCAAATGAGGATAGTGAAAAACCCGAAGATCATATAATATAAAGACAGGTTGAAGGAACTAGGGATGTTTAGCCAGAAGAAGAAAACAGCTAGGTTGGATATAATGGCACTTTTCAGGGCTACCAGACAGAAGGGAGATTAGATTGCTCTGTTTGGCTCCAGAGGACAGAAATACTGTAGGTGCGATGAGTTCTAGAGAGTTAGATTTAGAATTGGCATAGATGAAAAAAGTAGTGCTAACATTTAGAACAATACATAAATGAAAATGGCTGCTGATGGTGTTTTCTCTTATTGGATATCTTTCTATGTGGTGGAGAAGATTCTTATTCAGTTACAAGTTGGACTAGATGACCTCTAACATCCCTCCAACTCTTGGACAAAATTATAGAAGGGATGAACAGGATGAGGATATCTAATTATTATATCCAGTCAGGCTCCAGCCTAGTTTCTTCTATAGGAAATTCCCATTCTCTTTGAGGCCCCAGCGAATTAAGAGATCTCAAACTAGAACTGAAACCTTGGGTCCCTCTGTCTTTTGTGACACATAAGACAAGAGGGAACTAGTTTTAGGTTTAATTTGTGGGGCACTTACAGTCTGCTCAGTCTGTCTTTTCTCAGTTAGTTACAAAGGAAACTTCTCTTTGAGGTTACCCCTCTTCCAGATTTTAGTCGCAATATGCTGGTCCTCTACCTCTACCTTTCCAGAATTAACAGGGTTTATTTATGTCTTTAAGTGGGAAACATGGGGTCATTTACCTTCTGGAAATTTTGTTACACGTTGAAAAAATGCCAAAAGAGTGATTTAGCATGTTAAGTGAAAAAAAAAATCCCCAAATAAGAACAACAGAAAGACCCAGAGAAGGGAATGAGAGACATCAAATCTTCTGCCTCAAAATGAGCTCACTTTCCCACAAATTGCATGTTGTGGTCTATAGTAAAAAACAATGAAGTCTCCATGTGATAAACCACAATACACATGTCTACAGCCAAGCCAGTCTGGATTCCTAGAGGCTCGGGGTGGGAGGCATGGAGGTGGGGGTAGGCATTGGGGTGAGGGAAAAGGTTCTTTTCTAGCCTGCATTTATGAATCTAAAGATCTTAGGCCCAACTGCTACTCTGTACAACCTTCTTGTTCAGAAATTCAAGGAGCTGATTTTTATTTGAATTCTAAGCATTGGCTTTCTTTGACTTTCTCTTTTTCATTAGTTTACGAATAATTTTCATAGTAAGCTATTATATTTTATAGGTAAATTATAAAACGAGAAAGAGAGTAAAAAGTGAGATCACACAGTCAAAGCTGCGATAAGATCTGCTGAAGGAACTAGCCTGGAAAAGAGAAGACGATAGTAAGACATGAAAGCTCCTCTTTAGATATTTGAAGCAATGTCACGCAGTTGTATAGAATTAGGGAGACAAAGAGGTTTTTGAAAAGCCAAGAGACAGCCTCAAAACAATAGAGTTTTGTTGCTGACATAATAAAATCAGTAATACTGGATAACTGGGGAGGGAATAATGATCTTGCTTTCTTAAATAACCTTTTGTCCTGGCTCAAATTCGTTTCTTGAGAAGTCAGAGAGGATCTTGGGAAATCTAACACTGAATGAGTGAGTTGCCTGGAATGGAGGGCTGCTAGGTGCCTTTTTTAGCTTTTGGGTTTGATCTCTATAGAGCTACCTATAACCTTCTAATCTAAAGCTGTGAAAGCCTCCTCCTGAAAGGACAGACAAGTTTGTATGTGTGTACATTTAGCCACCACACCTAGCTGAGCCAAACAAACAGAATAATTCAGGTTAAAATTTAGAGTTCCCTGGAAAAAGATTAAGCCTTTTCTTTTGGACCCTTACGTATGAGAGAATCATTTTTATTTAGCACCTATTATGTGAAACACTGTGTCAAATTCTGGGGAAACAAATTTTTTAAATATCACCATTCTCAGAGGACTTACACTGCACTAAGGCAGGATGTATGTATGTAACATGCTTAAAGTTAAGTAAATGGAGGGTAATTTGAGGCAGAAGAAAACATTAATAATTCAGGAGATCAAAGAAGGCTTTTCATGAGTAGTCACCTGAGATGAACCTTTAAGGTAAAGACTTGGAGAGGCATAAATGAGGAAGAAATGCCTTGTAAGCAGAGGGAACAACTTGTACAAAATAAGCTTTCTCCTTTTTAAAGAAAGTTCATTTTATTATGAAATTTAAGAATCATTAGCAAACACAAACATGGTTAATATATTAAAAATGCTTGCACGAGAAATTGAATATCTGATAATGTATAGTTTCAAGAAATACATACATATAGTGCAGTGGATAGAGCACTAGTGCAGGAGTCAGGAGGATCTGAATTCAAATCTCACCTCAGACACTTGACACTCACTAGCTGTGTGACCTTGGGCAAGTCACTTAACCCCAACTGCCTCATCCTGGGTCATCTCCAGTCATCCTGATGAATGTCAGGTCACTGGATTCAGATGGCTCTGGAGGAAAAGTGAGGCTGGTGACCTGCATAGCCCTCCCTCACTCAAAACAAAGTCAAGTGCAAGAATGTCATCATTTCTCTGATGGCATGGACTTCTTTGGCAACGAAGGATGAACACACACATACATATGTATTTCAATTAATAGAGTACAAGCAAAATCATTCTATTCATTTACACCTTTCCTTCATTTTCTTTTTTTTTATTCTGTGCTTTAAAAACAACAACAACAAACAGCTTTATTGGCTCTATTTTTTGGCGTGTATCGGCCCCTACCAACTACCCAACAATTCCCACTCCTCCATATGAAATGGTCATTTTAATCTGCAAAATTTTAATACAAGGCATTCTCTGAAGCAGCTAAGTGGCTCAGTGGCTAGAGTGCTGGACTTGAAGTCAAGAAGACTTGAGTTCAAATATAGCCTTAGATACTTACCATCTGTGTGACCCTTGGCAAATCACTTGACCTCTGTCTGCCTTATTTCCTCATCTGTAAAATGGCAATAATAATAGCATTCAGGATTATTATTGGGATAAAATGAAATAATTTTGATCAATATTCCATATGTTCATATACCACAATTTGTTCAGCCATTTCCCAGTTAATGAGCACCTATTTTATTTCCAGTTCTTTACTAGTCCAAAAAATATTGTTATAAATATCTTGGTTCCTTTATATATATCCTTGATTTCCTTGGAATATACACCTAATGGTAGTATAACTAGGTTAAAATAAGTTTTCACTTTAGTGGCTTTTTTCAAATTACTTTCCAGAGTGATTGAACTAAAGTACAGCTCTATCAATGGAGTATTCTGTTTTTCCATACTCCCCAGAACAATGATTATTTTCTTCTTTTTTTAAAACAATCTTTGGCCATGTATTGGATGTGAGATGGAACCCAATTTATATTTCTCTAACAATTAGAGACTTGGAACATTTTTACATAATTGTCAATATTTATATCCATTTTGAAAATTGTCTATTCATATCTACTAGGGAATAGTTCTTATTCATATATATATATCCATATATCAGTATCAATTATTTATATATCTTAGATATTTGACCTTTGTTGTGGATATTTTGGATATTTAGATATTTGGGGGGAAATTTTTTTCCTCAATTCTTTCCTTTTTTACTCTAACTGTATTTCCTTAACTTGTGCCAATATTTTCATTTTTATGTCCAATTTATCTTTTATGATCATCTCTATCCCTTGTTTATGTAAGTATTCTCCCTGAAGTCATAGTTGTAGCCTTTTCTAATATTTATGTGATATGAACTTTTCAATTTAGGTTATGTATCAGTTTAAGGTTTATTGTGTCATGTGCTCTAATATATAATGCTAAGGCTTAATGGAGTAGTCAACCTCCATAACTGGTTTCAATAGTTTTCACTGAGCTTGGGGATTGAGCTCTATTTTATCCCCAGAAGTGAAGACTTCCCACTCACAGTATGTCCAGAACTTCTCCTCCTCCCATAAAACACTGGCTTTGCATACCCATCAGCAGAGAGCATCTCTTATTATCTTTACAGGTAGTCAAATTGGATCCATCTTTTCAATAAATTCCATTTCGAGAAAGGAAAGCGAACTCCCAACAGAGAAGGACAACACCTCTATGAAGATGTTGCCATCCATGAAACCAAGGAAGAGAAGGACATAGTCCCTTGGGAGATGCCCAGTATCAGATATGTGGTTACATTTTGTTCTTATTGAATTATTTGAACAGTTATGTAAACAAGGGGGGACAGGTATAATGCAAAAACTTGAGCATCACATTGAGAGAAAAAAGAGAGAAAAATACAAGAAATAGGCTCTGGGTTATTTCTAGGGTAGAATGGTCATGGTTATTTACAATTTTAAAATCCTCTAGATGAAACGGACAAAGAGGAGCCATATAATTCATTCTCTACTTTTAGTCAAGAGTGGACCTATTAGCCCAAACAGATGGGTGCCTTTTTTTTTCTTCAAGATCCCCAGGGAAGGGCATGGCAGCATTGTAAATGGCATTTCAAAACTAGTACTCTATAAGTGTTATAGTCAAAATGCTCTTTTGTATCTCTCCCAAATGACTCCTGCTGCAATATAAAACTATTTCTTTTTTTTTCCTGCCCTCAGAGGCAAAGAAAAACAGATGGTCACCTGCTAACCTTTCACATACTTCGAGACTTTTAAAATCCTTCTTGCTCCACCTCCAACTTCTTTATCCTTTGCAAAGCAGGAAAACACAATGCCTTTGAATCTGTTCAGCATATCATCTGCCCAAGGCTGGGTATAATGCAGGAGTTTCCCCTGTTTGCTTTGGAAGGTGCAGTATTTCTCTTTGGCACAACTACTACTTCTCTGGGCTGGTGGCAACCTTGTTACCTTTGATATCTGACTAAATTTCTTGGCCCCCACACTTTCCTTTTGCCTCTACTTGGTTTACATTGTTTACCCCACAGTTGCCAGGAAGTCAGCTGTCTCTTTCACCACCCACCACTGTTGAGGGCACCAGTGTTAGAGCCACCATACTCTTTTGCCAGCTCTCTGTGGATGAGTAGGCATTTGTGAGACCCATGCTGTGCCAAAGATGGGCATGCTCGGTCCTCAAATCTTCAGCTCAAATTCCACCTCCTTTGTGCAATTTTATATGGCTAGTTCAAGTAATTTCAAACTTTCATTAAGTAACTAGTGTGCAAATGGCACTTTGTCAAACGCTGGGGATACAAAGTCAGAAAGCAAGCTATTCGTCTTTGAGAATCCCTCAATTCTTCACTGATCTCTATCTCTTCTGAACCTTTAGAGTACTTATGTTCTCTATCATATCATTTGGCACCAAAATACATGAACTGAAAATTTGTGGAATCAGAATAGTTTACCTCGAAGAAGAGAAAATGTGTGAAAAAATGATAACTGGCTGCAGGTATTGGAAGAGGTACCATGGAGAAAAAATACATATAAAATATGTATATGTGTACACACGGCTGTATTTATGTATATATAAATATATATGTACATATACATATTTGTGCATGTATGTATGCATATACTAGCCCTACTTGATCCCAAAGGGCAGAACCAGGAATAATGGTTAGATGTTATAGAGAGTTAGTTATATTTGCCTCCAGGGATTCCTGCTCCAGTTCCACATCATGGAATGCAGGTGTCCCTAGGTTCTCAAATGCTATGCTAAGAGACTGCAAACTTCACTAGAGTCTACCATATTAGAAGTCTTTGGATAGATATGACCTTACAACAGACTTATTGATTAAATACAGGGGGATCATAGCAGTAGTCTGGCCATCAAGTGATGAATTCACTGTCCTTTAATTTTTTATTTCCCCCCCTTTTTTTTTATGATGAGAATAATAGAATATTAAAAAAGGAAGGAAGGAAAGACGGAAGGAATGGAGGGAAGACAGAAAGAAAATATTTATTAAGTTCTTGTGCTGAGTGCTCTATCTCTCCCAGTGACCCTGGGAGAGATATATTATTATCCTCATTTTATAGTTGAGGAAACTGAGGCATAGAGAGGTTTAGTGGCTTGTAGAGGGTCACACAGAGTAAATCTCCAAGGTCAAATTTGAACTTAGGTCTTTCCTACTCCAAGCCTCACACTTTATCCACTGTATCACCTAGCTGTAAAAGATTCCAAAAATCACACTGACTTTTACTTAGTGAATAGTCAATGATGAGTCCCAGCAGTAAGATATGGAATATCATCCAGGGGAACATTTAAGTGAGTGGTCATGCATAGAATGAATGAGAGGGACAATGTGAAATCGCATAGTTAGGGACAGATTGTGAACTGTTGCAAATGCTAAATAGAGGAAGCTGAATTTTATCTGCGGCAGAAGGAGCATTTACCAGAGTTCCCCAACATTTGGTCTGGGCTAGTACCTTTTTAAAAAAATGTACTGAAACAGAACTGAAGCCTTTATTATCTCAGGGAACTAAGACATGGGCTGATGATGTAGCTTCCTGGTTGTCCAGGCCAAGGGCATGGGGTCCTCTAATTTCAGCCTTAGGCTTCTGACCACAGACCATCATGGCAATACACATATAAGAAAGCTGTGTCCAGATAAATCAGTGCTGTGACTAATCTCTTCCATTAGATTTTTCCAAAGAACCTATATTTTTAAATGAATGTTACTTTGACTTTGCATATCTCCCTGCTTAACAAGGAAATAAGGCTGGCTAAGGTGATGCTTAGGCTCTTTTGATCTTTTCATTGTGGTGACCAATTTACATTGATTAAAATTCTTTAGGAAAAAATATTTTGTGTTGCTATCTGTTCATTTATCCATTTTCTATTTTTTTAATCACCAATAGCTTATTTAAATCGGTTGGAGGTCCTGAACTAGTAGGTTTGTCATTTCTATTTTTTAATTTTTTTCTTCCAATTAAGTATCAGTATTATTCTCCTATCATTCTTCAGTGTTACTTCTAATTTAGTATCTTGGCTCTACCAAGTCAGTGCTCTTAGGGTATGTGAATAGCTGATTCAGAAATACCTCCCACATTGGTGACCAATCATTTCCTGAGCAATATGACAAAATTAGTTTTTTAAAAAAATAAATTATTTGACCAGAAATTTTGACTAGAAATTCTCGAGTTATTTTTTGACACTGCCTTTTCCTAGCCATTTGACCACTCCTCAGCACCCTTTGTTACATCAACATCCATATCCTGACTTCTATGTATGTAAGTGCCTCTTGTGAATTTTAGTCACCATATCCAGAGAAACAATATCTTATGGCACGATTTTGTTTTGCTTGACCATGCACATTTCTTTGAGTGTTTTGTTCTGTTTTTTTCTTTATATTTTAAAGTAAGGTCTTCTGGGTCATATGGAGTATTAGAAATTGACCTTTCAATCCTTCCCAAAATAGAAATTATACATCAAAGATAAAGGAACTTCAGCTGTTTCCATGATTCAGGACACCCAGAATAAAAAAGAAGGTTAAAAAAAAGTGATGTTCACCAAACCTTACTCATCACCCCTCTCCCACCTCCCTTACTATTCAGTAATCAGTGAGGCTACACTTGCAGACCCAAGGGCATGACATAGGTTTACAACAACACCCTCATTCCCCATGCTAGTAACCTCTCCCTTTTTCTGGTGCTCCAGGTTGAAAAAAATTTCCCTGGTAGGTGTTTGTAGGCCCTTAGGAACAAAATACTGCCAGGTACCAGAACCCTACAGCACTAGTGCTTTGAAGTTCCAAACCGCTAATTATAGGCCAAAGAATAAAGAAAAAGAAGGAGTTAAGACAGAACATTGTGTATATGTATCCATGTGGGGAGGAAGCAGATCTGTGCAGCACTTCACTAATCTTGAGGGACAGAATACAGCATCCATCTGGGGTCAGTTTAACCACTCAAAAGTCAGAGACCAAGGCTGGTGAAGCCTCAACTACCCAATGCAAGAGGAGGCTGAGATGCTTTAAGATTCAGCCCCCCAAGGAAACAACAATCGTGGGGAGGGAGTCAGGAATTGAGAGATAGGAAAAATGAGGGCAGGAGGTAAAGTGGGGACTGAAATTACCAAAGATTTCAGGAAGAAGAAAACTCAAAAACTTTAAACATAAGCAGATAGACACTAATGACAGAGGAAAATATGGCCTCTAGATTTTAGTAATTAAGTTCAGGCACTTATGAAAAAATATTGTAAAAAAAAGGGAAATGATCCAATACTTGATGAGAGAGAATTCCCTTTGGAATTTGAGGACAACATGGAACTATAATATGCTGTCCTTGAGTGGTTCACAAGAGAAATGAAAATCATAAGAGCAGAATTTATGGCCTGCAAATCAAAAATAATGAGCAAAATATAAAAATTGGAATCTCCAGTGACAATCTTCACCAAAGAAACAAAAGAGAGAACAATACATTGGGAATCCAAATACACAGAAGTGAAGGACAATCTAGAAGAAGAGATGCAAAAAAAGAAGAAAGAGATCAAACCCAATAACGTTAAAAGAAAATATGGAGGAGGATGAAGAGGAAAGAAACATATTTGTTCATTTAAAAGATAATATATATTTTCATGTGATCCAGAGGCTAGAGCAAACTGATTCTTTTTGTTACATCCTTTTCCCAATGCCAGAAGGCCCTTGGAAGCTGGTCTATGTGGATTTGTCCAGTTTTGGCTTTAAGTCAGTCCCTAGTTACTTGGGGGACTCTATCTCCTTCAGCTCCCTGCTGTATTTCAATTGAACCCAATCATATGAGCACACATAATGAAGTCAAACTCAAAAGCATCATTTGCCTATTTGATATGTTTTAGTAACTACTATAAAAAGCATAGTACTGTGACTTATGAGTGTGTGATGCAGTGTAAATAGTACTTTTCTTTTTTTTGTTATTTTAGTTCTGATTTTTATTAATTTATTTTTAGTTTTCAATATTCACTTCCACAAGATTTTGAGTTCCAATTTTTTCCCCATCTCTCCCCTCTGCCCACCCCAAAACATCATATATTCTGATTATCTCTTTCCCCAATCTACTGTCTCTTCTATCATACCCCTACTTTCTCTCATCCTCTTCCCCTCTATTTTCTTATAGGGCAAGATAGATTTTTATACCCCATTACCTGTATCTTATTTCCCAGTTGCATGTAAAAACAATTTTTGACATTTGCTTTTAAATTGAGTTCCAACTTCTCTCCCTTCCTCCCTCCCCCTCCCTACACATTGAGAAGGCAAGCAATTCAGTATAAGTTACACATTGTTGTTGTGTTTATCCTTCCTTTTCGAAGAAGACCATGACATCAGAGAAATGATAGCATGATTTACACTTGACTTTGTTTTGAGTGAGGGAGGGCTGTGCAGGTCACCAACCTCACTTTCTCCTCCTGAGCCATCTGAGTCCAGTGACCAGATATTCATCAGGATAACTGGAGATGGCCCAGGATGCAATGGGAGACCTTGGCCTTCTTAGGCTGGCTTTTTTAGGTACTTACTTAGAGGGAGGTAACACATATTGAGTGAATAGACCTCTTTAAGTAGTAAGGGATGGCTCTTTTAATGAACAAAATAAAACCATAACTAAATTAACCTGGGAGGGAACAGAAAATGTTACTATTGATAATAACTTTAAGCCAGTCATTAAGTGGAGCTTGGGCAGGGACCCACTGTTGTCCAGTGTTTGGACTTCAGAGTGCACTGGGTTTAAGGTTTTGGGAATGACAAGGAAGGAAGGAAGGAACGAAGGAAGGAAGGAAGGACATCTAATTAGTAAACCCCAAAGGAAGAGGAGGGGGAGAAAAAAGGGAGAGTATGAGCTCGGTTACCCAGATAGTTGGATCCCTACTCCAGCAGCTCGGTCTACTCACAGGTTGTGTTTGTCCTTTGTTTTCAAAGGAGACCATGACATCAAAGAAATGATGACATGACTTGCACTTGACTTTGTTTTGAGTGAGGGAGGGCTGTACAAGGTCACCAAGCTCACTTTCTCCTCCTGAGCCGTCATAGGTTATACGTATTTAGTCATGCAAAGTACTTCCATATCAGTCATGTTGTGAAAGATTAACTGTATTTCCCTTTAATCTAGTATCTCTTTTGACCCTATCCCCCCTCAAAAGTGTTTACTTCTAATTACCCCCTCCTCCCATTTGCCCTCCCTTTTATCATCCGCCCCATCCTCTACTTATCCCCTTCCCCTCTACTTTCCTATGGTGTAAGATAGATTTTCATACCAAATTGAGCATGCATGTATATTCTTTCCTTAAGCCAATCCAATGAGAGTAAGGTTCACTCTTTCCCTCTCACCTTTTCCCTCTTCCCCTTCATTAAAAGTTTTTTTCTTGCCTCTTTTATGTGAGAGATAATTTATCCCATTCTATCCCTCTCTTTCTCCCTCTGCCAATAAATTGCTCCCTCACCCTTTAATTTTATTTCTTTAGATATCACCCTTCATATTCAACTCACCCAGTGCCCTCTTTCTCTCTATATATAATCTCTCCAACTACCCTAATACTGAGAAAAGTCTCAAGAGTTACAAATATTATCTTTCCCTGTAGGAATGTAAACAGTTCAACTTTAGTATGTCCCTTATGATTTCTCTTTCCTGTTTGCCTTTTCATGCTTCTCTTGATTCTTGTGTTTGAAAGTCAGATTTTCTATTCAACTCTGGTCTTTTCATCATGAATACTTGAAAGTCCTCTATTTCATTGAATGACCATTTTTTCTCCTGAAGGATTATATTCAGTTTGATGGGTAGGTGGTTCTTGGTTTTAATCCTATCTCCTTTGACCTCTGGAATATTATATTTCAAGCCCTTTGATCTCTTAATGTAAAAGCTGCTAAACCTTGTGTTATCCTGTTTGTGTCTCCACAATACTCAAATTGTTTATTTCTAACTGCTTGCAATATTTTCTCCTTGACCTAAGAGTTGTGGAATTTGGCTGCAATATTCCTAGAAGTTTTCTTTTTAAGCTGTCTTTCAGGAGGCATTCAGTGGATTCTTTCATATCTATTTTACCCTCTGGCTCTAGAATATCATGGCAGTTTTTCTTGAAAATTTCTTAAAAGATGATGTCTAGGCTCTTTTTGTAGATCATGGATTTCAAGTAGTCCAATAATTTTAAAATTGTCTCTCCTGGATCTATTTTCCAGGTCAGTTGTTTTCCAAGAGATATTTCATGTTGTTTGCTATTTTTTCATTGCTTTGGTTTTGTTTTATAATTTCTTGATTTTTCATTGTCATTAACTTTCATCTGCTCTATTCCAATCTTTAAAGAATTATTATCATCACTGAGCTTTTGGGCCTCCTTTTGCATCTGGCCAACTCTGCTTTTTAGGACATTCCTCTACTCGTTGGCTTTTTGGATCTCTTTTGCCATTTGGGTTAGTCTTTTCTTTTAAGTGCTATTATCTTCAGCATTTTTAGGGTTCCCTTCAGTAAATAGTTGATTTGTTTTTCAGGATTTTCTTGCATCATTCTTATTTCTCTTCCCAATTTTTGCTCTGCTTCTCTTACTTGATTTTCAAGATCATTTCTGAGTTCTTCCATGGCCTGTGACCAATTCATATTTTTCTTGGAGGCTTTGGATGTAAGAGCTTTGACTTTGTTGCCTTCTTCTGTTTGCATATTTTAGTCTTCCTTGTCACCAAAGTAAGATTCTATAGTATGATTCTTTTTCTGGTTTTTGCTCATTTCTCCAGCCATTTGCTTGACTTTTGAACTCTTTGCTGATGTATTTCTCTGCTTCCAGTGGAGGTAGGGGGATACACTGTCAGCCACTTGATCCCCTCAAGATCCATGTGCCTAGAGCTCCAGAAGCAGCAGCTGCTGCTGCCCCTGCTGTTGCTGTTGCCACAGGCTCCTCTACCCCTCTACTATCCTGGAGCTGAGGCTGGCCAACTCTATTCTCCCACACAGGCCTGACAGGTCTCTTCCACTAACCCTCCAACCTGTCCCTGATGTTCTAGGGTCATGATGTTCAGAAACTGCCATTGGTGTCAGTGATTCAGTCCCCTCTAGCCCCTCCCAGGTCCATCCATACCAGTATTGTCCAAACCTGACCACTCTCTTCTCCCAGTGTGGCATGACAGACACCTCCCATTAATCCCCCAATCTGTCTTGGACTGGAGCCCCACTCCATTCAGTCATTCAATGGGCTCTGCAGCTCCAGAACTTGTCCAGAGTCATTCTCCACAGGTATTTGACTGGGTTTGTGGGGAGAGTAAAGTCCCTGCTTTTACTTTGCCATGTTCTAAATAGTACTTTTCAAATATTCTCAGAGGCAAATAGACTAAACCTTCCCTTCTCCCCCCATCACCTTTCTCTGCTGCTTGCTAATTTCCTTCTCTTTTTCTCTGGATTCAAAGATAGTCTAAGGGGTACCTTCTGGAATGTTCTTAGTAAATCAAAAAAGTCACAGAAACTCTCTCTCTCTCTCTCTCTCTCTCTCTCTCTCTCTCTCTGTCTCTCTGTCTCTCTCTCTCTCATAAAGTCACCTCTAACCTGGAGTTAAACTGGGTAAATCTCTCCTACTGACTAGCTTTCCCTCTTCCAGTCTCAAAATACGAACTTCTGTACTTTTACAAACTTACTGTTAATGGATATATAAATTTATTACTGATATAAAATAATATAAAAACAGATAAATATTCAAACAAAATATAGAAAATCATGATGGTTACAAATAGAGTCTATTTTCTCTCCATTCCTCCACCTTACTCCCAGCCAATCTCAGAGTGTTATTGATATATAGGAAACAACTGAGTCTTACACTCTAGGAAGAGATTTTCATTGTGCTGTGCTCTAGGAAAGTAGAAGAAAGAATAGTCTGTGACTAGACTTCGCTCTCACCAATTGTTGCAACCACCATAACTACAATGGATATTACCCAAAGTTCTGGTTATTCACAGTCTCAGCTTCAGCTACTCCTGCCATGTGTTAATCTTCCCTCGTTTGTTCTTTGATCCTTGTCTACCTTGTATTCAGTAGTGTCCTGGAGCTGACTTGAAATCCTTGCAACGATCAATTGTTAAATTTTTATTGTGAGCATTTACACCTCAGAAATCACTAAACAGTACAAATCAAAGCTTGATTCATTTGTTTGTTTGTTTGTTTTGTTGATTGTCTGGACTTCAGAGAGTGATAGAAAAATAATAATACAGATAAAACCTAAAAGTGCATCATGAGTATTTTTTTTTTGGAAAGCCAAACTCATGACACTCTCTTAAGATGGCTAAGGTATATTTTCAGTGATGAAGAGCAAACCATTCCACTATCTTTGCCAAGATAACCCCAGATGGGTTCATGAAGAGTTGGATAGGACTAAAACAAATGAACAACAACCTGACTGAGCCCAGAGAAGAGGGACTCCTTAAATAGGAGGAGAGGGTGAGAATTCCAGCCCTCCTAGAGCTAGGGGACCAGTGTTATTACAGAAGCACCAAGCCACATTGGCCTGATTTCTTACATGAAAAGTGAGAGGGTGAACTCCAGTAAACCCTAGATCCATGATGCCTGTGGGGAGAGTCCTATTTTTTCTGTAAGGAACCAGGCTTCCTTCTGAGAAGGAATGTTTGGCTTTCTTTCCTATTTTTTTCCTTTCCTTTATTGTCATTTGGGTTGGGGAAAGCCCTTTGCAAGCAACAAGACAGGCGACAATGTTTTGGAACTTTGTAAAATGATATTTGCTTGTTACATTGTATCACCATGTATTTGGAAGTATGGAAGAATGTTAATTACCAGATTTGATTATGAACTGTACCATAGAGATTTTTCCCTGACATTCTTTAGCATAATGCACTGGGGAAGACATTCAAAACGAATAATGCAGAACCTCCCTAAGTCACTAGAGAGCTACCTAGGGTTTTGTCAAAAACACTCCTGTATATTATATACATACACATATGTGTGTGTATATATATGTATATATATACACACACACACATAATACATATATTTATATGTGTGCATGTATATATGCATATATGAATATGTATGTGTGCATGTGTGTGTACATATATATGTATATACAGAGAGAGAAATCTACAATAATTAAAACAATTCCTTATTTCTCAGAATTTACTTCTCAGACCTCTTACAATCTGACTTCTGCCTCACAAAGTGAACTGAAGCTGGTCTCTAAGCTTATCAATCATCTCCAAACCATTCTACCTGGTTTTCTTTTCTCATTATTTATTCTTAGCTTCCCTTCAGCTCTTGACATTGGTGAGCACACGCTCCTCCTGTACATTTTCTACCCTTTTGGCTTTTGTGAGCCTATTTTTTCCTATTTGTCCTACCTATTTGACCACTACTTCTCAAGCTATTGGATCATCATATATATCTTGTCCTTCTGCTATGAGTATCTCTCAAGCTTATGTATGAGCTATGCTGACTTTTCTTCTCTCTCTGTCCTCTATCTATTCCTTTAGTTCATGCAGGTTCAATGATCATCCCTATGTAGAAGATTCCTGGTCCTAATACATCCAGCCCCCATCTTTCTCCTGAGCTTCAGTTTCACATCAATCGCCTGTTGGACATCTCTAGATTAGATGTCCAAGAGACATCTAATCTTAATATGGCTGAAAAAAACCTCATTTTTTCCCCTAAGCCATCTTTTCTCTAAACTGCAGTCAATCTTGAGCCAGGCCTTCTTCTTGCTTCTTATTTACAAATAGTTGGTAAGTATTGCCAAACCTACTTCCACAGTATTGCTTGCATCTATCTCCTTCTCCCTACTCACCTGGCCACTTTGTCCATTCAGGGTCTCTCACTTTTGTACAATCTTGTAATTGCAATACTCTAGGATTCCATTCTTTCCTTTTACAGTGTTTTATGGCACAAAAGAATTCGATTTAGAATCAGAGAACCCAGTTTCAAATCCTGAATTTACTATTTCCTAGCTGTATGGCCTTGGGTAAATTATATAATATCTTTGGGCCTCAGTTTTCTCATTAGTAAAGTGGGTATTTTGGATAAAGTGACCTCTAAAACTCCTTCTAGTTCTAAATTTATTATCCTGTGTTCCAATCCATCCTTCATATTGTCACACAATTCCTAAAATAATCTTCCTAAAGCTATATGACCATTTCATTCCCTTTCCCAAGAATCTCTGATAGTGGCAACACCATGGTAAAGGTCCTTATCACAGACTTGACCTGACTTTCCAATTCCCATTTATGTGTTGTCTTTCCTCATTACAATATAAGCTCCTTGGACATAGAGACTGTCTCATTTTCTTAATTCTAGAGCCTCCCTCTTTTAATTTCTCTCCTATTCATTCTATATATAGCTTAAGATTTATATCTATATGTTTATATGTGTTCATATATATTTGATAAAACTATGTCAATATGTTCTATAAGTAATAATGCCACATATATTTATTATATATGTATACCTATATATTTTGTTTGTATGTTGTCTTCCCCATTAGATTATAAGCAACTTGAGGGCAGAGACTCTCTTTTGGCTCTTTTTATATCCCTAATGTTTAGCACAGTATATAGTAACCACTTTAAATTTTTTTTTATTTTTAAATTTATTTATTTTCAGTTTTCAACATTCACTTCCACATAATTTTGAATTTCAAATTTTCTCCCCATCTCCTCCTTCCTCCCACCACAGGACAGTGTGTATTTTTATTATTCTTTCCTCCAATCTGCCCTCTCTTCTATCACTCACCCCCATCCCCTTCCCTTCTATTTTCCTGTAGGGCAAGATAGATTTCTATATCCTATTGCCTATATATCTTATTTACTAGTTGTATGTGAAAACAATTTTGAAAGCTTTGAGTTCCACATTCTCTCCTCTCCCCTCCCCCCACTCATCTTCATTGAGAAGGCAAGCAATTTGATAGAAGTCATACCTGTGTAGTCATGCAAAACACTTCCATAATAGTCATCATATGAAAGACTGTATTTCCCTCTGTCCTAACCCGTCCTCTATTCTATTCTTTCCTTTGACTTGTCCCTCTACCAAAGTGTTTCCTTCCAATTACCCCTACCCCCAACCTGTCATCCCTTCCATTATGTCCCCTCTCTTAACCCCTTCCCCTCCTGCTTTCCTATAGGATAAGATAAATTTCCATACCCAATTGAGTGTGTATATTATTCCCTCTTGAAGCCAAAACTGATGAAAGGAAGGCTCACTTATTCCATCTCACCTTCCCCTTCTCCCCCTCATTGTAAAAACTCTTGCTTCTTTTATGTGAGATGATTCACTACATTCTCTCTCTCCCTTTCTCTTTCTCTGAGTACATTCCTCTCAATTCATAATTTTCTTTTTTAGATATCATCCCTTCATATTCAACTCACCCTCTGCCCTCTGTCTCTGTCTCTCTCTGTTTTTCTGTCTCTCTTTCTTTCTTTCTATAAATACATATATATATATAGCATATACATACACACATATTTGTGTGTATGTAGACATGTATGAATATATGTATGTATGTATCTATATATGTATATGTATGTTTGTGTGTATTCAGTTCAACTTTAATAAGTCCCTTATGGTTTTTATTTCCTGGTTATCTTTTCATGCTTCTTTTGATTCTTGTATTTGAAAGTCAAATTTTCTATTCTCCTCTGGTCTTTTCAACAAGAATGATTGGAAGTCCTCTATTTCACTGAAAATCCATTTTCTCCCCTGAAGGATTATACTCAGTTTTGCTGGGTAGGTGATTTTTGGTTTTAATCCTATCTCCTTTGACCTCTGGAATATCATATTCTAAGCCCTCTGATCCCTTAGTGTATAAGCTGCTAAGTCCTGTGTTATTCTGTTTATGTTGCCAGAGCACATGAATTGTTTCTTTCTGGGTACTTGTAAAATTTTCTCCTTGACCTGGCAACTCTGGAATTTAGCTACAATATTCCAAGGAATTTTCCTTTTGGGGTCTCTTTCGGCAGGTGATTGATGGATTCTTTCAATTTCTATTTTACCCTCTGATTCTAGAATATCAGCACAGTTTTCCTTGATAATTTCTTGAAAGATGATGTCTAGGCCCTTTTTTTGATCACAACTTTCATGTAGTCCAATAATCTTTAAATTATCTCTACTGGATCCATTGTCCAGGTCAGTTGTTTTTCTAATGAGATATTTCACATTATTTTCAATTTTTTCATTCTTTTGGTTTTGTTTTATAAATTCTTGATTTCTCATAAAGTTATTAGCTTCCATTTGCTCCATTCCGATTCTGAAGGAATTATTTTTTTAAATTTTATTTATTTATTTTAAGTTTTCAACATTCATCTCCACAAAATTTTGAGTTCCAAATTTTCTCCCCATCTCTCTCCACCCCCACCCCAAAACACCAAGCATTCTGATTACCCCTTCCACCCATCTGTCCTCCCTTCTAATAATCCTCCTTTGCCTTATCCCCACCTTATCTCTTGTCCTGTAGGGCAAGATAAATTTCTATACACTGTTACCTGTATTTCTTATTTCCCAGTTGTATGCAAAAACAATTCTCAACATTTGTTCCTAAAACTTTGAGTTCCAACTTCTCTCCCTTCTTTCCTCCCCAAGCATCCCCACTGAGAAGGCAAGCAATTCAATATAGGCTATGTATGTGTAGTTTTGCAAAAACCTTCCATAATAGTCATGTTGTGTAAGACTATATTTTCCTTCATCCTATCCTACCCCCCATTTATTCTATTCTCTCTTTTGATCTTGTCTCTCCCCAAGAGTGTTGTTCCCTCCTAATTGTTCCCTCCTCCCATTTGCCCTCCCTTCCATCATCCCCCTCACCCTGCTTATCCAATTCTCCCCCAATTTCATGTACTGTAAGATAGGTTTTCATACCAAATTGAGTGTGCATGCTATTCCTTCCTTGAGCAAAATGTGATGAGAGTAAGCTTCATTTTTACCCTCTCACCTCCCTCCTTTTTGCCTCCATTGAAAAAGCTTTCTCTTGCCTCTTTTGTGAGAGATAATTTGCCCCATTCTGTTTCTCCTTTTCTCCTTCCAATATATTCCTCTCTCACCCCTCAATTTTATTTTTTTAAATATGATCCCTTCCTATTCAGCTCACCCTGTGCTCTCTGTCTCTGTCTCTGCCTCTCTCTGTCTCTCTGTCTCCCTCTGTGTGTGTGTGTGTGTGTGTGTGTATGTGTGTGTATAATCCTACCAAGCACCCAGATACTGAGAAAAGTTTCAAGAGTTACAAATATTATCTTTTCATGCAGGAATATAAACAGTTAAACTTTAGTAAGTCCCTTGTGATTTCTCTTTCCTGCTTACCTTTTCATGCTTCTCTTGATTTTTGTGTTTAAAAGTCAAATTTTCTTTTCAGCTCTGGTCTTTTCATCAAGAATGTTTAAAAGCTCTTTATTTCATTGAAAGACCATTTTTTCCCCTGAAGTATTATACTCAGTTTTGCTATGTAGGTGATTCTTGGTTTTAATCCTAGTTCCTTTGACTTCTAGAATATCATATTCTATTCCCTTTGATCCCTTAATGTAAAAGATGCTAGATCTTGTGTTACTCTGATTGTATTTCCACAATACTCGAATTGTTTCTTTCGAGCTGCTTGCAGTATTTTCTCCTTGACCTGGGAACTCTGGAATTTGTCTACAATATTCCAAAGAGTTTCTCTTTTTGGATTTCTTTCAGGAGGTGATCAGTGGATTCTTTCAATATTTATTTTTCCCTCTGGTTCTAGAATATCAGGGCAGTTTTCCTTGATAATTTCATGAAAGATGATGTCTAGGCTCTTTTTTTGATCATGGCTTACAAGTAGTCCTATAATTTTTAAATTATCTCTCCTGGATCTATTTTCCAGCTCAGTTGTTTCTCCAATGAGATATTTCACATTATCTTGTTTTGGTTTTCTTTCGTAATTTTTTGGTTTCTTATAAAGTCACTAGTTTCCATCTGTTCCATTCTAATTTTTAAAGAACTATTTTCTTCAGTGAGCTTTGTAATCTCCTTTTCCATTTGGCTAATTCTGTTTTTTAAAGCATTCTTCTCCACATTGGCTTTTTTTGGACATCTTTTGCCAATTGAGTTAGCCCATTTTTAAAGGTGCTATTTTCTTCAGCATTTTTTGGGTCTCCTTTAGCAAGCTTTTGGCTTGCTTTTCACGATTTTCTTGCATTGCTCTCATTTTTCTCCCCAGTTTTTGTTCTACCTCTCATACTAGATTTTCAAAATCCTTTTTGAGCTCTTCCATGGCCTGAGATCATTGCATATTTATTTTGGATGTTTGGGATGCAGAAGCTTTGACTTTTATGTCTTTCCATGATGAGAAGCATTGTTTTTCCTCATCTGATAGGATAGGAGAAAATACCTGTTCACCAAGAAAGTAGCCTTCGATAGTCTTATTTTTCCCCCTTTTTTGGGCATTTTCCTAACCAGTTACTTGACTTTTGGGTCCTTTGTCAAGAGGAGGGTATACTCTGGACACTTGTAAGTTCTCAGTTCCTCCAAGGTGGCACAATCAAGGAAGAGGAGTTTTCTCCTCAAGGGCTTCCAACTCTGCCACACCAGCACTCCTCCTTACTCCAGGACCATGCTCAGGTGCTCAATTTCCCCAGGGGCTTTAAGCTGGGGGTTCCAACAATGGAAGCTGGTAGGCCACCACAGCTGCTGCCTCTCACTGCTGTTGCTGCCTCTGCCACTGCCACCTGGGACTGGAGCTGGGGGGGGGGGGGACACTGCTCCCTTCTCATCCAGCTGAAAATGTCCTTTCACTGACCTTTGAAGCTGCCTTTGGAGCCTGTGGGTTGTGGGATCTGAGAGCTGCCCTTCCTTCTGGGAATTCCACCCTGAGACCTGCTCTGGTCCTGTTCCTCTTGGTGCAGCTTGGCCAAGGCTGGACTGTGCTTCTTGTCTGGTGTGACAGACCTTTTCCATCATTTCCATCAGCCTTCTAGGTCACCCTAGGCTGGAAATCTCCTCCACTCCATCATTCTGTGGCTTTTGCTGCTCTAGAATTTATTGAGAGTAATTTTTTACAGGTATTTTATGGGCTGTGGGGTAAAAGCTAGAGTATGTGTGTCTTTCTATTCTGCCATCTTGGCTCTGACCACCTGACAGAATTATTTTACTCGGTGAACTGTTGAACCTCTTTTTCCATTTGACCCATTCTGCTTTTTAAGGCATTCTTCTCCTCATTTGCTTTTTGAACCTCTTCCCATTTAGGTTAGTCTAAAATTAAAGGTTCTTCAGCATTTTTTGTTCCCCTTTAGAAAGCAGTTGACTGATTTTTCATGATTTTCTTACATCACTTTCATTTGTCTTCCTAATTTTTCCTCTACTTCTCTTACTTGATTTTTAAAATCATTTTTGAGCTCTTCCATAGTCTGAGACCAATTCATATTTTTCTTGGAGGTTTAGCATGTAGGAGCTTTGACTTTGTTGTCTTCTTCTGGTTGCATGTTTTGATCTTCCTTGTCACCAATGATGTAAGAAAATACCTCTTCACAAAGAAAGTAAGAGCCTATAGACTGTTTTTTTCCCCATCTGATCATTTTCCCAGTCAATTACTTGACTTTTGAGCTCTTTGTTAAGTGAGGGGCTCCAAAAGCAACCTTCTCTTTAGCAGTGGCTTCCACTGCCCTGGGGCTAGGACCAGGGCTGAGGCTGGGCTGGGGTTGCATCTGGGGCTGGACCAAGCTCCCCTCTCAGTCAGGTAAGAGACCCTCCCAATGACCTTCATAGTTGTCTGGGTTGAGAAGTCTTTAAACTGCTGCTGCCCGCAATTCAGTAGCCTCAGGTCTGCTCCAGCTCAGCACAGCCTATGCTCAACTCCCAGTCCAGTGTGATAGATCATTCCTGTTGACTTTCCAGATTGTCTTGTACTGGAAATTTGCTTCAATCTGTCATTTTGTGGTTTCTAGTACTCTAGAGTTTATTTAGAGTCATTTTTACAGGTTTTTGAAGGGTTTAAGGGGAGAGTTCTAGCAGGTTGTTGCTTCCAGTCCATCTTGGCTCCACCCCCTATGGTAAGCACTTTTAAAAATGTTTATTCTGACTGACTGATGTTTGGAGGTTCCCTGTTGTTTCAAGGATAAAATGCAAAACTTTCAACTTGGAATTTAAAATCCTTAATAATCTGACTCCAGCTTATTGCCCATTATTTCCTTTCATGCATCCAATATTATATCATAACTGTCCTATTTGCTGTTCCTAGAACTCCATTTCCTCTCTCCATATAATTTCTTTTAATGTTTAACTCGTGCTTAGGAAATCATATATAATACCCCTAGTTGTTGGTGGATGCTCCCTCCTTCAGAGATTTCCTAGATTTCAGTAAAGTATTTTACAAAATCTCTATTTAATACTGTCTTTGGTCTATAATATCGTTGTGGGGATTCTGAGGTAATTGAATGACTGGCCCAAAAAACTGATGCCATCACCAATCTCTCAGTCTTGAAATCTTTTAGTCATCATTGAGTCATCCCTTTATTATTTATTTCATTATTTTTTCCCCCATCCAAACAGTTACCAAGTCATATTACTTCCCTTCATGCATGCTTAGTTCCAACAGGACTTAATTCAGTCCCTTAAGTAGGTCTTAATTCAGTCATAATGAAGTTTTAAATGTTAGAAGTTTCTAACTGCACTATGACTTTGGGGATCATCTTGTATATCATACATAAACTACCTTCATACATTCATAGAGCTCAATGATATCCTCCTGCTGTATCTACCTTTCAGAACTCTGCTCTTCCTTTAAGCCTTAAATCAGATGCTCTCTCCTCTATGAAGTCTTCTCTGATCTCCTTTTTTCCTCCCTTAGATGAAAGTATTCTTCACGATTTCACATTTTCTGAGTCCCTTTTTGGAGATCTCTCCTTTTGCTTCTGGCATTTCCAACCTTGTAATTATATTTGCAGTCTCAACATAGTTATAGTACCTTTATCCTCCAGAAAAAACAAATGAAAAGTCTACAAGGGCAGGGATTTGTAGTTTTATTTTTGTATTACCAGTAATTTAGAATTACGCTTTGCAATGGATTAGATGATTAATAAGTGTTTGTTGAATTTAATTATAATATGATGCTCACACATACATATTAAAACATCAACTGGCCTCATTGGCTCATTCATCAGTCAGGATTCTATCATTATATGTGAAACAAAGGCAATCCAAATTTAATTAGCCAAAGAAATTTGATGACTATGCATCAGATGACTAATGACCTAGAACACAACCCACTGTACCACAATAGTGCTCAAGTAGAGAGAAATTGGTTAGTATCTTCTGTACCATATACTACTATTTTCCCCCCTCTTGATACGTACTTACCAAAAATCTCACCCAACGCTGTTTTCATCCACTAGTTCCTTCTCTTAAATACTATTATACATCTAATGGTCAAACCTCATGAAAAGAAGAAAAGGGAAAGGGAGAGAAGCAGCACAGATTTTTTTCCAAAATTTTTTTGTTGCTGTTATTTTTACCTTGACCAAGCCACAAATGTTGATTTTTAGCCAGTCACACACATAACTGAACTTCCCTAGCACTTATCAAATAACATGTGGTAGCTTCCCTTACAATGAGTAGACTGTTAACTACAGTTTAGATTTTAACAATCATATCTACCAGCACATGTGGCCCAAATAGTACATTCTGGGAAGCCATTCTGCCAGGAGTTAGAAGATTGTTTTATTTGTGCTCTGCTGAAACTTCCTATAGGTCTAAGGAACCAGTTTTCTGAATTACTTAATGGGTTGAGTTTAATGGGTTGAGTCTATTTCTAACTTTTGTAAGTTGGGTCCAGACAGGGAGGCTCTTGGATGGTGTGGATGACTGTATTTTCCCTGTAAGTTTTTCTTCTTTCTTGAGTCCTAGGTAGTGCCTTCACATTTTTAGGCAACTAGAAATCATGGGGCTGCCAAATATTACTCCAAGCAATGCCCCTCCCCCATAAGGATATCCCACACAGAGGAAAGAAGGAATTTATCAAAAGACTCTAATTAAAAGTAATTAATTGTTGTTACAACCAGAGTGAGACACTATTTGACCATGAAACTCACTTAATGCAACAGCTTCCTTAGCCAAGAATTTCCAAAATGTAGATCAAATTGTATCTTGATTGGTTACCTGACATGAACCAAAGCCTACTTCTACTATGTGTAAGTGAGAGAGGAAATAAAGAGGGTATGTGAGTCATTCTGATGCCCTTATCTGTGGCATTGATTTTCCTTTTTCTTTCTTTTGAAGCTCTTACTTTCCAGCTTCTAATGAAGCTAGATGATAGTGGAACCCACTTAAAATTTCCTAAGATTGGTGACCTCTGCGATGGGCAGACCACATCTGCAATATTGTAACAAATTCTGGCCATTAAACATTCTAATAGGGAGAATGATCAACTATCATATTCAGAGAAGGGTAGCCAGGATTGTGATGGGACTCTTAATTCTTAACATGAAATGGTCTGTTCAAGAGATAGGGAGTTCCCCATTGCTGCATCCAGCAATGGAAGACTTCAAGCAAAGGCAATATGAACACTTTACATTGAAGGTGCAAAAGCAATTCCTGCTCAGGTGTAGGCTGCTTTAGACCTTTGGCATCCCATCCAACTCAAGAAGTGAATTAGATGATCTAACTTCCTCATTCTTCCCTAAAATGTGAATTATCCCTTCTTCCTACTCCAAGATGAGAATACCTCATATAGCTTTTCAGACTGATATAAAGCACCAGGCAAAGCTTCTCTGCAAATTTATTGCCTCAAATATTTAATGGGCAAAGAGGAAGAATTTTGATTTAGTTCTAAAAGTCTTACCTTCTAGCTTCTGACAGAGCTGGGTAATAGTGGAAATTGTTGTCCTATTTATATAAAAATAGTACATAAAGTGGATTGCTTCTGAAATATTTGGAAGGAAAATCTGACTCAAAATAAAAATAGCTCATATTATATAGTATTTTCATGTTTACAAAATACTTTATAACAATCCTGGGAGTAGGTCCTGAGAATATTATTATCCCCTTTCAAGGGAGAAGAAAATTGAGGCTCAAGAGGTTATTATGACTTGGCTTGTGTCACAGCTCTAATAAATATTAAAATTAGTACTTGAAGCTAGGTCTTTTGACTCACAAACTCTTTTTACCATAAAACAGGAGGCAAAACTAAGAACAATGAGTTTCAGAGAGGCAGATTTAGACTTAATCAGAGAGAAAACTTCCTAACAATTAGAACTACACAGATATGAAATGAATTTCCTTGGCTTTCCTCTTATTAGACTTCCTCAAGGCAAGGCTGGATGATCACTTCTTGAGAATGTTATAGAGGGGATTCTTAGTTAGGTATGGGTTGAATTCATGATCAATGTTTCCCTTTAATTATCGGGATTCTGAGATCCATCAGCATAGGGCTTCCCTCTCCATCTAAAATTTTTTATAATTTGCTAGGTCTATGATTAATACTTGGTGCCCAATTGTCTAGTGACTAACATCTCTGATTTTAGTTGGGCTGTCCCTAGGATGACAAATATTTCTAGGTCGGTAATCACAGCCATTCCAGATTGGTAGGAGCTTAGAAGTTTTATATTGCTAGTATTGTCCTTAATAGAGCAGCATTACTTCCACATCACAGTGAGGCTCAGGAGAAGAGTTTCAGTCAAAGCAGAATAATAATATGACTGATATGCCACCAGAAAACAGACACTATCCATCACTGAGTCTTTATTTGTATCATTTCCAGATGGATAGGTTTCTTCTCTTTAATAAAGCATTGGAGGAAGACTCCAATGGAGGCTAATGAAGAACATGCTAGATGAACCACTAGGTGATTGTCCTGCCAATGGAGGCCACAGAGTCTCCATTCTGGAAGACCTTCTAGAATAGATGAAACAAACATTTGTCCTGGTTGGCTTATGACATCCATCTTCCCAAAGGAAGGAGAATTGATGTTGAAGTTCCTTGCAGTTGGATGATTCTCCACCAACCAGCAAGAACACCACAGCCTTGGAAATAATCTACTTGAAGAACCCCTTGGAATTGTCCCTGTCTCCCACTGTGAAGTGTTATTCCTTCCTGTAGGCAGGAGAGTAAGCCTAAGTGAGGAGAGGCTCAAAAAAACACATGCCACAAGAATGTATTTCTTCCTCCAGGCAAATAACTTAGTAAATCCTAAACAGCAGGCTGCTGAGTCTCTTCAGTGTTTGGAAGGGGGTACTTTCCTCATTTCCTCACCTCTCTGCTCCCCATGCCTCTCCAATTCCTTCCCCTTCTGCCTCTAAGTTATTTCTAAGGATGACAACAATTCAATTAGGATCTGTATGGCTCCATCATCAATGGCAGCATATTTTTGATTTCAACAAGAAAGCACCTCTCACCCTGTGTATGTTTGCTGGGTCAAAAGACATTTTGTATTTCATTAAAGTATTTGCTCTGATGTGGTAACCAAGATATGTTGTCTCTATTTTTCAACTCCAAAGACGTTTGGAGAAAGTGAATTTGATAAGCCTCCCGACTTTACTTTAAACTTTATTTATTTTTAGATGGGGCAGAACAGAGATTTGGTTTCTTGGCTTGCTCAAACCAAACCCTGAAGACTGAAAAACCTTGGAGTAGACAGTGTTGCACACAGAGCCTAAGGCTGTTTCTTCCCCAGAACGGAAGGTATTTTAATTCACAGCATCTGATCCTTTGTCAAAATGTCTCTGTGAGGAAGGGAGAAGAATTGATGGATCAGGCCTTAAAGCGAGATGGAAACAAATCCAACTGCCCACCTCATGAATGGATTTCCTTCAGAACATCTCTGACCACTGATCATACATCTTGCTTAAACACCTGAAATAACAGGTAACTCAGTACCCCGAAAGGCATAATGTCCCATTTTCCGAAAGTCTTGATTGTTTAAAAGTTGTCCCTTATTCTGGGTTGAAATGAGCCTCTTTGTAATTTGTTCTTTTCTAAGTTAAACTGCTAGTACTGCCCTAGTAACAGAAATGTGTTTTAGGTTAAAAAAAATAACAGATCATAGAGTATGAGGCATTGGTCTAAGGTCAACGCTGTGTAAATGGCAGAACTTAAGCTCTAGTTCATGGCATGAGGCATCTGTGAAGTAGATCATAGATCTACAGCTGGAAGAGTCTTCAGGGGCACCTTATTTTACAGATGAGAAAACTGAGGCCCAGAGAGGTTAAGCCTCTGGTGAAGGTCACAAAAAGTAATAAGTGTCACAGATGGCATTTGAACTCTGGTTTTCTGAATCCAGATCTGTTGTTTTTTTTGGGGGGGTAGCCTATTGCCTCTTTGTAACGTATTGCTTACTTATTTAATATTATTTATACTATATTTAATATTAATAAAAGGTAATTCAATTAGGCTGATTACAACAATGACTGGGTATAGGGAAGTCTATGTGATTTTTTTTTTTAAATGGAGAATGTAATATAGGCTGGTATCAATACATTGCATTAAGTTGAAGACATACTGGTATACCCCAAACCCATGAAAAGTAGGAACCTGCCAGCAGAATTCGGCTTCAGGGTCTGGGGCTAGGCATATTTTGGCTAGTGTAGGGTTGTATCAATTTCTTTGTCAGAGGCTGCCTGGCCCAAACTTGCCCTTTCTTAATGAATGACAGATGTTAATAATTAGAACTCCAATGACAGTAGCAAATGGCATTACATTCTATAGAGATAGAGAGTCAGGAGTGACCTTAGAGGTAACCTAGTTTAACAGCTTAATCTCTATATGTATTCCCTCTACAACATTC
The DNA here is from genome assembly GCF_028372415.1 of Notamacropus eugenii. Classification (NCBI taxonomy): domain Eukaryota; kingdom Metazoa; phylum Chordata; class Mammalia; order Diprotodontia; family Macropodidae; genus Notamacropus; species Notamacropus eugenii. The sequence goes on from NC_092874.1 coordinate 192,878,577, forward strand.
TCAACAGTATGCCCAATCTCTGCATGAACTTCCTTAATAATTGTATTTTGTTGTTGCTGTTCAGTAGGGTGTGGTTCTTCATGACCTCACTGGAGGTTTTCTTGGCAAAGATATTGGAGTGGTTTGTCATTTCCTTCTCCAGATCATTTTACAGATGAGGAAACTGAGGCAAACAGGATCAGGGTCATATAGCTAGTAAGTGTCTGAGGTCATATTTGAACTTACCAAGATGAATCTTCCTAATTCCAAGTCCAGCGCCCCTGTTCCACCTAGCTGCCCAGTAATGAAACACTAACAACCTAATGGGGAGTTCAGCCCCATTTTGGATATATCTAGTTTAGGAACATTTTCTCAATCCTAGCTGACTCCCTCATACATCTGTCCTAGAGAACTGTAATAACCTCCTCACACAGGAGGATCATAGACTCTCTAATTTATTCTTCACACCAGTGTCAGAATAATGTTGCTTATGCATAGCAATTTGATGGTTCCCTATTGTCTCAAGCAAAGTCTCAACTCCTTAGTCTGGTATTCAAGGCCTCCATAATTTTCTAGCTTATTTTACACTTCTACCTTCCTCTTATTCTCTTTGGTTCCAGCTTTTCCTGTGCTATATTATATGACATAATGCAGCTCTTAACTTCCTCATCTTCCCTTAATCTTCTCTTGTTGAGTGTAAATAATCTCCCTCTTAATCTCTACCTGCTCAATTCATATGTGTCCTTTAAAACCCAATTTAAATACTAACTATTCCAGGAAGTCTTCTCTACTTATCTGAGTTGATGATTATCTTTACTCCCTCCAGACTTAAATATCATTTTACTTATACATCTTGTATGCATGTAGATATTACTTTGAATGGTGGAAATTTGAAAATGCATATATTAAAAATAAACATTGAAGTTTTCTGGGATTATAACTTACAAAGCAGTTGTCACTACTGATAAGCATGGGTAATGAGAATTTGGGAATTTCCTTTTTGGGAGTTCCCTGCAAAATAATGAAATCATAGGACATGAATAAAAAATATATCATGTCAGGATGTTCAGATGATGAATAGGTTTTTTGGAAAAGAAAGCAAGTTCTGTTTTAGACATGGTAAGCTTGAGGTACCTATGGGACATCTAGTTTGAAATGCCCAATAGGCAACTGGTGGGAGTGGGTGAGTCAGAGGAGAAAAAACAATACTACATGAACATATGTATCTATGTATGCATATATATGTATATGTGTGTATAATACATATATGTGTGAATATAATGCATGTGTATATGTATATGCAACACACATATACATGTGTGTGCAGAATACATGTGTGTGCACATAACATGCATATATACAAATAAGCTGTACATGCACGTATGTATATAGCACATATGTTTATATGATATGTATGCATACATTTATATATAATACATATATGCATATGTGCATATATGATACATATATGTGTATATAATATATAAATACATGTGTACATGCATGCATGTATATAATACACATATGTATATATGATATATGCATATATTTGTATATTATATATAATACATATATTGTGTATATTATATGTATATATTATATATATATTATATACACACACATACAAGTTATCTGTATAGAGAGGTAATAATCAAATCCATAGGTGTGGTTGAGGTGGCTAAATGATAGATTATAGAGAAAGAAGAGATGAAAATCCAGGATAGAGCTTTGGAGAATATCCTGTTAGGGAGTATAATATGGATAATAAGCCACTGATGATCAGGGTGAAAGAATGGGATTAAGAGGAATAAGGGATAGAAACAAAGCTAACAAAAAGAGGTTATGATCAGGTAAAGAATGTTCAGAGTTCTTGTTTGTGGAAGTAGAAAGGGCTCCCTTCCTTTTGTTTTCTTCATGGAGAAAATTGCTAGGCTCCTAGAAATGCATAAAAGTTGGGAATAACAGAATCATATAAAATACTAAGATGAATAAGAAGTAGAGAATTTAAACAGTCCAACTTGAGATAAATAAATTAAGCAAGCCAGAAATTTACTCCCAAAGGAAAAAGAAACAAACAAACAAACACAGGATTAGAAGGATTTTCAGGTAAGTTCTATTAAACATTCAAAGAAAAACAAATTTCAATATCATATAAAGTGTTCACAAAATAGCAAAATGAAGGATCCTACCAAACTCCTTTCATGATCTACATATTGTTTTTATGCTTAAACCAGTGAGAGATGAAGAGAATGAAACTTATTGACAAATTACCTTCATGAATATTGATGCAAAAACATAAAATAAAATGATGACAAAAGGGCTACAATGCATATTACAAAGATGATATACTGTGGCCAGGTTGGATTTACATCAGGGATACAGGGGAAGTTTAACATAAGAAAAACTATAAATATGAGGACACATCAATACCAAAATTAATGGAAATCATATGATAATGCTGAGCAAGCTTATGACAAAATTTAACATATATTGGTTAAAAAACTAGAGAGCACAGGAATAAATGGGCCTTTTCTTAATATTGTAAGTAGTTTTTATGTAAAATCTCAAGTCAGTCTCATATGTAATGGAGAAAGTCTAGGAGACTTTTCAGTATGTTCAGGGGTAAAGAAAGGGTATAAATCACCACCCTCATTATTTTATGTGGTATTAGAAATTCCAGCTACAACAAAAAGACCGAAAAAAGAAGCTGAGGTAGTCAGAATAACCAAAGAAGAAACAAAACTATCTCTGCAATTGACATAATAGTCTATTTAGAGAAATCATTGGCATTTATATGTAACATAAATAAAATTCAGCAGAAAGAGAGAAACTCCATTCAAAATAATTCGAAATATAAAAAATATTTAGAATTCTACCTACCAAAGACACACACAGGGCATGATATGTATACAACAGTAAAATATGCTTTACAGAAATAGAAATCTAAATATTAACTGAAGAAATATTAATTGCTCATTTGGTAGGCCAAGACAATTTAATAAAAATGGCAATATTACCTAAGTGAATTTGCTTATTCAGTGACATACTAATCACACTATCAAAGGATTACTGTATAGATCTGGGGGGAAAATCATATCAATATTAATCTGGAAGAACAAAAGGTCAAGAATCTCAAGGAAAATAATGGAAAGAGAGAGAAATAAGGGAGCTTAAGGAACACCAGATCTCAAACTATAGTAGAAAGCAGTAATCATCAAAACAACTTGGTATTAATTAAAAGAGAGAGAGATGTTAATGAGCATGACACATTAGGTGCATAATATCCAAAGTGAATTAACATAGTAATGTAGTATTCAACAAACCCAAAGACCTTAAGTACTGAAGCTTACTATTCTGTCAAAATTGCTAAGAAAACTGGAAAGTACACTGGCAGAAAGTAGGGTTAAACCAAAGGTTCACAAGATATTCCAAGATAAACTCCAAATGGAAACATGACAGATATAAAAATCATTTCATAAACAAGTTAGAGGAGTAAGGAAGGCCATATGTTTTAAAACAATGGATATGTGCTGAGTTCGTAACCAAAGGGCACAGAAGATCACAGAAGATAAACTAGGCAATTTAAATTTTATGAACATTTGTGTGTCAACATTTTTGCATGAATATAACAGCTATAATTATAATTAAGAAGGAGACACTTAAATAGGGAGGAGGGAATCTTTGTAGTGAGTTTATTTAGGATCTGATTATCAAGTAATATAAGGAACAGATTTAAATATTTAAGAACAAGAGCCATTATCCAGTTGATAAAAGGTCAATGGACATGAACAGATAGTTTTCAGAAGAAATTCAAACTATCAAATCCATATGAAAAATGCCTCAAATCACTAATAATTAGAGAAACATAAATTAAAAACATTTAGAAGTTCAACTTCATGCTCATCAGATTTGCAAAGATGACAAAAATGAAAAACTGCTGGGAGGACCTGTAGGAATATAGACATATTAATGTACTATTGGTGGATCTGTGAATTGGTCCAGCCGTTCTGGGAACAATTTGAAACTATCACCTGTGCAAATCCTTTTAACCCATGGCCTCAATCCCAAAGAATCAAAAAAAGAGGAAAATGCCCAATATATACAAAAATACAGCAGCTCTTTTTGTGATAGTAAAGAACTAGAAATGCAAAAGAGGGATAGTTTCAGAGAAACCTAGGAAAAATCTATATTATTTAATGCAAAATGAATAAGCAAAATGAAGCAATCTATAAAATAATATCAACACTATAAAGAGAAACAAATTTAAGAGACTTAAAAACTCTGATCAATACAATGACCAATAATTCTAGAGGACTGATCTTGAAATGTGCTACCCACCTCCTGATAGGAAGGTAATAGACTCAAGATGCAAAATAAGACATATATTTTTAGGAAAGGTAACGTGGAAATTTGTTTCGCTCAACAATGCTCTGTAGTAACTGGAGAGTTTTGCTTTTCTGTTTTGTTTTTTTAAATGGCAGTAGGAAGGGGGAGATAACAATGGGGTTAAGAATAAGAGAAGAACTAAAGAAAAGAAAGATGGAGAGTCATTGAAAACATTTAAAAACTGTATGTACAAGAACAGAACAAGAACCACAAAGAAATGTAGATAGGCAGTACAGCTTTGAAAATTTACATCTTGGTTGTTTTTTTATAAATATACTAAAAAATTAAAGAAAGGAGAATAGCAGCAAAGCAAGTAAAAGTAAATCAATAGTAATATAAAGAGACCTCTAGAATAACAAAGGATGCAGAAATAGCAGCATATGTGAAAATAAGCATATCATGAAACTATGTATAGTTAGACTAAGTAATCTATAATTCAGGAATGACACTAACAGAAAGCAAATAAACATGTATATGAAAAGACTAAACCAAAAGCTTACTCCAAATATGTACTAATTAACATGCATATCAGTGAACATATGTAATTATAGGAAAGCACAAATCAGATGTATTAGTATCCTCATCTGGCTACATGTGTAATCGTTTCTTCAATTTTCCCTGTAGCATCAAACATTGACATGGCTACTAATCAAATAGACCTGAGACCTGCTGACCTGTCTGCTTCTGTACCCAAACTAGTGGGTGTTTTGGACCAGTCATAGGTACCTTTCAGGTACATTCTTAAGACTGAGCTTAAGGAGCACAGGGCTGGCTAGCAGGATTGCTATGCTATGTGGGGTGTGTCTATACTGGAAAGGTCTCTAATGATAAAATTCTAGGCAGAAAGGGTGCTACCTCTTCCTTTGATTTAGATTGGTTGTTGTAGTTTACATTTGAAATGTCTGTTTCTGAGCTATTATCTGGATCAGACAGTCTTTGTACAACTGACAGGAAGTTTCTTTTGCTAAGAGTTTCAGTGAGGTAAGTGTAGATCACTCTCTACCTTCTCATGAGGAGTCAAACTTACTCATTCATGGGCAATAAGTGGTTGAGGTAAATTGTTTTTATAGGACCTCCATCAGGCTCTGGGGGTATTTTTTTTCCTTTTCATTCAATTTTCTTTTCTTTTCAGTTCCAGATTCTTTCCCTCTTTCCACTCCCTCTCTGGGGTTAATTTGTAAATAAGCATGTCACTCAGTCTCTTCACAGGTATGTATGGAGTGCTGTCTATAAATCTACTAACTTGTACGTCCCATGAATACTGAGATTTTTCAGCAAAATGTTCGTTTGGTTGAAGTTCTTGACAATGATGACAAGTATCACACCATCATTTGTTTCTGTTTGCTCTCTCTGAGATAAAGCTGTTGCCAGATATGTTTTAGGTTCTCCCTTCAGCTGAAAGATGTGCTGAGATATCCTCAGCTTCAGAGACTGCCAAACATAAATCAATAAATATTGAATGGAAAAATTATTCCTCAAATAGCAGCAAGATGTAAGAAAAGTATAATAAGAGTTATGAGTTACTGATTCATGTTTGAAGTCTTTATGTAAAAGTTAATATGCACTTATGCTTTAAGAATTATTTTATCTGCTTTACCTTGTACATTAAATATCTTTCTAGAAAGAACCTGGCTACATAAACTCTCTGAGGAAACTCTAGATATGAGCCATACCTAAGCTTAATCACTTAAATGATTTTCCCTGAGGTGGAGTCATAAAGAGTCAGAGACAATGAGGAGGAACTTGACCACTCTCTGTAGAGATCAGGTTCTCCCAGGACTAAGCTGGGTCCATCAGAGGGGAGAGCTGGGTTAGGAGAGAGCATCCTATTCCTACTGGATCAACAGCAAGTTTGGAGTTTACCATTGTTATATTATAGAGGATGTAATATTGATGCAAGGGTATAGTGCAAAGTCCCTTTCAGACCTTGATAGTATCTTCACATGAGAGGGTCAGTCTTCTGGGATTAGCTTATCTTTCAGCCTTTCCCCACATACTCATCTATATGGGAAAACAGAAAGGACTTATAGTTTAAAAACCCAATACCCACAGAACTATTTGGTGTTTATTAGGTAGATAACCATTGGTGGGTAGGTGGCATGGTAGATAGAGTACTGGACCTAAAATCAGGAAGACCTAAATTCAAATCCAGCCTCAAAAACTTACTACATGTGTGACCCTGGGCAAGCTTCTTAACCCTGTTTTTCTCAGTTTCCTCATCTGTAAAATAAAGTGTGAGGGAATTGAGGGGATTAGGACAGCAAGTGGTAGTAGGAATTGAGTGAACCATGCTGACTTCATCTTATAGCTCAATTCAATTATGGGTCTAGTCCAATTTCTGTCCTGTGAGAAAACTTTATTTAATTATGGAAATTGGGAGAAAATTTTGTAACATTGTTTAAACCTAGACTTATAGCATTGAGCAGCTAGCTTACCTCTACCTGCTGTTTAGAGACCCTTAACAATGGGTTATGCTGACCAGAAACCCAGTCAGATGCTAAGACTGATGTAAGTTTTCTCACAATAGTATATCTCAAGCAACTCATATCTTATCTGAAAACTGCCCCCATACTGATTGATCAGTTATTGTTTCATATTCCTTTTGTTCATAGATACTTAGAGAAAGTGGGACACCTCTTTTTTTCTGATTGTAGGGAATTGTACCTATTCACTTTCCCCCTCTCAACTTGGAAAGTCCTTAATCATTCCTTTAATTAGAAATCAGATTACCTAATTTTGCAACCTGGTTAATTTTTTCTTTTGATTAATTGATCTTATTTGATTAATTGTTTTTAATGCATAAAAGTCTGTTTCCCCCTATACTCCAGGTTTAGTGTCAAAGCTGAAGAAGGCAACTGGCCCTGATTTGTTAGACAATTATCATGTATTGCTTAATAAACTAATATGCTCAGGAGCTCATGCTTTTGTCCCATCAGTCATGTTATCTTTTGCCCACCACAGCTGTAGAAGAGAATTGCAAACCACTCCAGTATCTTTGCCAAGAAAGTCCTGAAGAGTCACAAACAGTCAGACACAACTGAAAAACAACTGAACAACAGGTAGATAACCATTACCTGGTTGTCACCTATCCTTCTGAGAAAAAAGTAGGAAGTATGTGGAATAATCACCATAAGTTACTATGACATATTTTGATGGAAAGGCCCAAATTTTAGGTTAGGAAGAACAATGCAAAGAAAAAAAATGTGCATGAGATCAAAAGCTTAAGAGCATTAGTTACTTCAGAAAAACCTGCATTTACTCTAAAGAGCTTGGAACCTGGGACTGAAAATCTACTAGGGAAAAGGAGACTTTAATAACCAAGACTTTGAGGGTACCAGGCAGAGGAAATTTTTCATTCGTGATCCTAGGACAAAGATTTTCTTTTTTGCTCTTTTTAAAAATATATTTATTTTTAATATTATTTTCTTTTGAAATCTTAAGTTCCAAATTTTCTCCCTTCCACTGTTCCATCACCTATTGAAAAGGCAAGCAATATATCAATTATATATGCATGTATGTATGTATGTATATATGTATATATGAAATCATGCAAAACATTTTCTATTAGCCATATCACAAAAAAAGGAAAAATATAAAGTGAGAAAATACCTCAATTTGCATTCAAAGCTCCTCAGTTTTCTCTCTGGAGGAAGATAGCATTTTCTTCATAGTCCTTTGTAGTTGTGTTGGATTATTGTAAGGATCAGAGTAGTCAAATTTTTCACAGTTGAGCACTATTACAACATTGCTGTTACCATGAACAATAGTATCCTTTTCAAAAGTGGTATGCTTTGTGTGTTTCTTTTATCAAGCTGTTTTCTTCTTGTAATTTTCTCGCATCACTCCCATTTCTTTTCCCACTTTTTCCTCTACCACTCATCTCTTTCTTTAACTCAGAAATTCTTACTGAGCTTGTGTCCAATTAGATTTTCTTTGAGGTTTTGCTAGTAGCTCTTCACACCGCCACACTGTTTTCTTCTGAATTCATGTCTTGATCTTCTCTGACAATGTAGTAGCTTTTTATGGTCATGTTTTGTTGTTGTTTGTTTGTTTTTCCAGCCTATTTCTTGACTTGGAGCTTTGTGTTAAAGTTGGGCTGTACTCCTCTAGGAATGGGGAAGCTCTGTTCCAAGCTTTAGACATTTGTGCTGCTATTTGTAAGCTATTTCTAGGGATCTACAAGTTTTTGGTGCTTCTGAGGTGGTATGATCTTGGGTGAGGTATGGTCATTGCTTTGCTGGTCCTCCTTATGGTCTTTACACTGGAAGAGCCTCTGCTTCCCTGTAGCCTCAAGCATTAGTATTCCTCTGGGCCCTGAAACACTGACCAGGTACCATGCTCCATTGTGACCTACGAAAAACAGTCCTCTCTCCCCCAAAACATACCCAGGACAAAGTAGGGGAAATAGAAATGCCAAATAGCTCCAGCTGTATCCATTGTCAGTAAAAGGTTCTTTCTCTGTAATCTTTTTATGGTTAGATGTCAAGCCCAATTTATGTTCTCTGGGCTAAGAGCTCTTGAAGCAGCTGTTACTGCTGCTGCTGCTGATACAGTTGTCCTGGGTGTCCACTGCCTCCAAGCTCTCTGCTGGTGCTACTAGAACACTCAGGTGGACCTCACCCTGGCCAACCTCCTAGAGCTGTCTTTGGCTGGAAAAAATGTCTCACTTTGACCTTCTGTTGGCTCTACCACTCCAAAATTTGATTTGAAAAGTTATTCGAAAGTTGTTTGGCTGGAGCAGAATGTTGGAAGAGGTCAACTCAGTTGATGCCAGTACTTTTCCCAGGACAAGCCTTTTCTTGCACACATACACACATATATTTAAATATATGTGTACATATACCAGCATAAATATATGTATGTGAACATACATGCATAAATTAATATTAAAGTACATAAACAGCTTAACATATTATTATATTATAATATACTTACATATGATAATATAAAATGTGATTTTGTAATTGATAATAATACAACATTGTATACCTATATGTGTGTGTGTGTATGCATATATATATATATATATATATATACGCATTACACTAGTAATAAGCACTTGAGTGACCAAGAGAATGGGTCTCCTCCCAGCCCCATCTATATCTTTTAAGACAAATTTTCTCATAGATGAAAATTTCGTATCCAAACAGTTACTTGTGACTCGTTGAATATCTCCCCACAATGTCCATAGAGAGACATCTTGTCATAGGATAGAGTGCAGGCTTGGGGTCTGGGGGAGATGGATTTGGATCTCACCTCAAACACTAGCTTTGCCTCTCAGCCTCAGTTTTTTCATCTCTGAACAATATAGTAATAGTGACACCTAACCTCCCAGGGTTGTGTGAGATAAATAAAACCTGGTCCTTACTGCTAAATATTGCCAGGGCAAGGGTGGATGGGGATCAGTATTTGGTCATAAGAGCAGTCTGCAGAAGAGAAACGCTGGAGATATAAGTTGGCCCCTTGTTGTAGTGGAATGGTCTGGAACCCCACTTTCAATATCTCACCTGTGTTTGATTTCTCATCTTGGCTCCCAATTTCCATCCCAGTCCAGTTTCCTGATTCCCAATGCAGTTTCCTTCACTTTGTCTGCATTTCCTTGGCACTGGTTCTTGGCTGTTGCTTTCAGGATCTCCATTGTCTCATTTGTATTCAGCCAGCTCCTCATCAATCCCTTTCCTGAACCTCAATTCCCGTTTACCTTCAGTTTATAACTTTTAGTGTGACTTTTTTTGTGGTTGTTGTTCAGTCATATCACTCATGTCTGATTCTTTGTGACCCCATTTGGGTTTTATTTTTTGCAAAGATACTGGAGTGGTTTGCCATTTCCTTCTCCAGTTCATTTTACAGATGAGGAAACTGAGTCAAGCAGGGTTAAGTGACTCACCCAGGGTCTCACAACTACTATGTGTCTGAGGCAAGATTTTTGCACTCTGGAAGATGAGTCTTCCTTATTCCAGGTCCAACACTCTATCCACTGGGCTAGCTGCATCTCTCAAAAGATACTCTCTTATCAGTTCCTTGGTGAATATCATCTAAACAGTTCTTGCATAGCACACTCTTCACAGATGTTCATAAGATCATTTAGAGCTCAAAAGATTTTTAGGCTTTTTCAAAGACCATAATAATAAAGCAAAAGCTAGCTTTTATGTAGCACTAAAGCTTGTGAAGCATCTTACATGTGTAACTTACATGTAGTAACTCATTCTATCCTCACAGTACTGAGAAGTAACTGTTATTATTATCCCCATTTTAGAGAAGCAGAGGCTAAATGACTTGCCCAGTGTCACACAGCCGTAAGTGCCTGACACAGAATTCAAACCTAGTTCTTCCTAATTAAAAATCTAGTGCCCTGTCCACTATGCCAGGCAGAAACACCTAGGTGCTATAGTGTATAGAGCACTTGGCAGGAAACCAGAAAGACTTGGGTTCAAATTTGACCTCAGAAACTTGACTACTGTTTGCCTCAGTTTCCTCAACTATAAAATGGGCATAATTATAGCACCTATTTCCCAGGGTTGTTGTGAGAGTCAAATAGGATACTACTTGTGAGTACTAGTACTGTGCCTGGCACATAGTAGGTGGTATATACATGATATTATGGGGCAGCTAGGTGGCACAGTGGATAGAGCATTGGGTCTAGAGGTTGAAGACTTGTGCTCAAATTTGACCTCAGATACTAACTGTGTAACCCTGGGGTAGCCACTTAACCCTGTTTGCCTCAGTTTCTTCATCTGCAAAATTAACTGGAGAAGAAAACGGCAAACCACTTTGGTATCTTTGCCAAGAAAACCCCAAATGGGGTCATGAAAAGTTGGACATTACTGAAACCACTGAGCAACAACTATTATTATTTCAGTTTTTATGTGTTAGCAGGACACACCGTCTAGAGGACCAACAGGCTATCCCTTCCTTAACAATGGGTGCATTGTGATGCTGCATTTAAGATGCCAGTGTTTAAAAGTCAGATTTCTGGCACCTTCTTTCCTAGTATCCATCACAAAAGAATGACAATTCTTCTACATTACTTCCAGCAACAACTTTTTGGGGTAGCTCCAAGAAGCTCAAAAGTTTTCAGGAAGGTTGGTTTACCACTTTTCTGGCCAGCTGTGAATGCACTTCTCTGTGAATCTCAGTCTCTTCTCATTGCTTCCTTTAATTCAAATCAATTCAGGAAATATCTGGAATATTTGTTGAGCACCTACCATGCTGGGAGCACACGAGGGATCCGAAGATTATAATCTAACGAAGAGAATGATATGAATATAAGTAACAACGATGCAAGAGAGCGGGGGATGAGTACCCAGAAGTTGAGGCAAGAGTGGAAAACAGGAATGATTTAAGGAGAAGGAGATCACTCTTTTGGGCATGCAGTGGGACAAAGGAAGACTTAGATGGGGATACCATTTGAGTTGGGGCTTTGAAAGAAAGGAAAGTCTTCAACGAATCAAGACGTGCAGTTAGAACCTCTGACACATTTTGTTTCTCTGTGTTCTTGAGACCTGGAATTTTCTTGATTTTCTATACTTGTCACCAGCAATTAACACAGTGTTTTGCAGATAATAATAACATAATAAATACTATTTCCTTCATTCATTTGAGATGGAGCTGAAGGGAAAATCTCTTCCTGCCTAGAAGAAGGGAGAGGGCAAGATAAAAATAGGAAATGGAGTAGAGGTCAGTTTTGCTAATGATCATGAACAGCATATGGAAAGGAGGGGAGCAATATAAGATAAGACTGGAAGAGTACACTGGAACTTCAACATATTGGAACTTAAATGCTTTTTGGGGGGCAGGCTCTCTTCCCTACCTTGTCCTGTACTGTTTCCTCAAGAAGTTGTTGTTTAGTTATTTTTCAGTCATGACTTCTTTTGAGGTTTTCTTGTCAAAGATACTGGAGTGGCTTGCCATTTCCTTCTCCATTTCATTTGATAGATGAGGAAACTGAAGCAAACACAGTTAAGTGACTTGCCTAGGGTCACACAGCTAGTAAATATCTGAGCTCAGATTTGAACTCAGGAAGATGAGTCTTCCTGATTTCAGGCCTGACACTCTAGCCATTGTACCACCTACTTACCCTCTCCCCAAGAAAATACAATGCCAAAATGCCAAGAGGTTTCTAGTCTCCACCATCAAGAGGGACCATAGCCAACTCAATATTCCTCCTGTTGTAATCACACTTCCCCTTGGCTTCTGGCTTCCCTGGCTTTCCTGACTTTTTTAAAGACAGTGCAAATTTCACATTCTGGAATTTGCTGTTTTGGTTTTCATTCTTTAATAAATTTATTATTGATTTATTCTTACATTAATTCAATTTTTAAAAAAATATTAATTAAAAATTTTTGAGTTCCTAATTCTCTTCCTTCCCAACCTACCCATTAAGAAGACAAGAAATATGATATCAATTATACAAAACATCACCTTTTGCAGGAGGTCTTTCCCCATACTTATCACCCCCAGCAACCAATATTGCTTTCCCTCAGAGATGACCTCCAATTTATACTCTCTATCTCTTGTATCCGTTATTTGCATATGTCCTTCCTAATTTGAATGTAAGCTTTCTAAAATCTGGGACTTTTCTCTTTCTTTGTATCCCCTGCACTTAGAACAATGCCTGGAACATAGTAGGTACTTAAGAAATGCTTCTTACAATGGTTGTTGTTGTGCTTAGATTACTAATGGAGAAACAAAATGTCAGGAATGTCACTTATCCAGGGTTCTAGAATGAATTGCACGATGAAGCCTTGACCAGAACCTGGTATGTTTTCTCCCAGAGGATCAGCAAACTATGATCTAATGTCCTTTGCCTGTTTTTATGTGGCCTGTGAGCTAAGAATGGTTTTTACATTGTAAAATATAATAAAATTTAAAAATATCTTAGCTTGGGACTGTGCATACTGAGAATCATAGTCCGCCAACTCCTAGACTAGCCACAAAGCTTATACCAGAGAATTTGGAGTCACAAAAAACCATGTAGTGTGAACTGCCTCCATTATCCCAAGACAAGTCAACCCATCAACAGGTTTGTCCTGAGTACCAGAATGGTACAAGGCTCTTGGGGTATGGGGAGAGGGGGAGATAAAGATAATTGTAGATTAAGATGCTGTGATAGTCAGGATAAGATTACTTTTGTATTGCAATTTATTGCTTTCAAAATCCTTTAAATTAAATCAATTGTCTAGTACCTATCTGTATCATTTTAGGAATATCATTTTTACTCCAAGGATGGCTTAAGCTCCAATTTAGAAATTTTGTTACTTTGTTACATCATAATCATCTTTCATACAGTTAAGTGGTTTCTAGGATTTTTTTCTTTGGCCTACATATTTTTCAAGATGTTATGATTATCTCTCTGTATAACTGTCTTTTTTGCTTGTGCTCCCTGTATTGATTAATATTTTTATTGAATTATGATCTTTATGTGTTTAATAGTTCTGCTTTTTAAAATATTTATTTTTAATTTCTCTGTACCCTAGTACATGACCAATTTTGGCAAAGATGTCATATGACATTGAGAAATATATATGTAATACATATTCTGCTATTTATATATATTTATATTTATATATTGCATTTATATATTTATATAAATTTACATTTATATATTGCACTTTTATATATGTGCAAAATGTTCCCATGAAGAAGACTCTTAAATCTTCCAGCTTTAAATTCTTCAACAGTTTGTTCTGTTCAAAATTTGTCCTTGATTCCCTTGGAGGAGGATGAGAAAGTTTAGTCCAGGATGCCTCAGTTGTGCTCTATGGAGTTAAAGTTGGATTTTTTTTTTAACCCTTGAAGATTCCTCCCTGTTTGTTTTTCCCCTTGAATATTATTGTCTATCTCTGTTTCTTTTTTCAATGATCTCAGACAATAGATTTCATTATTTATTCTTTCCTTGTTACTTGTACTTATTGATCTTATCTTTCTGTGGCTTGTGGTATTTTCTCGTAAGTGCAATTATTGTTCATTTTGCATTTTTTTAAAGCAAAATGTGTCCAATGCCCTTCTTTCACTTAATGTCCATCTTTTTCTGTTGATTATATGACCAAGGCTCAGATTTATAAGGGTAGATGCCATTTTTTACTGAAAATTATCTGAGTCAAGTGACGTGTGTCTCCCACCTGTGCCACATATGGTTCTATGTGATCTTGAGGAAGTCAGTTTCTCTATGGCTCCCTTTCCTTATCTGAAAAATGGGAATAATAACTTCCATCCTTACCTTACTAGATATCTGAGGGGAGAAAATGCACAATAGCTATGTGAAGTACAAATCATATTCAAGACTGTCCCAAAGGACCAGCACTCCTGTAAATATGCCAAGCAAATTCTAAAAATACACAAAAAGTAAAAATGACAAGGAAAACCCCTAATGAATAGTAATGAGCTCCTCTCTCCAACTTACGAGTCTTCAAGAAGACTTCTAAAAGCTTGTAGGATCTTCTGAGTAAATGGGCAAAATCTCAGCCCTGGTCTGAATCAAGGGACAGTTGCCTCCCATTCCTCATTGTTCATAGAGCCAGGAACAGACAGTACATCTGGGGCCTTCCAAGAGGTCTGAGGCCAGCTCTTTGGAACTCCCTACCAAAACCACAACAGGAAAACAGAGACACAGCAGGAGTCAAAGCCAGAATAGTGTGCAAGCCCAGCAACTGGGCAGACCTTTTAGGAGATCAGCAACCAGCACCATCTAAAATTTCATGTTTGGCCCCTGTCAGGCCATGGTGGGATATGGAGCCAACTCATCCTTGGAGTTTGAGCAAAAGAAAGGCCAAGGTCAAACTTATATTGGATCATCAGGACAGCCTGAGAAGGCAGGGATTCCAGCAGAGGGTAGAACCTAATATTATCCACCTGGTCCAGACCTACAGTGGCAGTGGGATCCAGATTTTAGAAGGAGTAGGACTAAGAATGGCCCTGTCCAACAGTAAGTGGAATCCAAGAGTCTCAATGTAGAAGTTTCATTCTGGAAAGTAAGGTTAAAAATATGAGGAAATAGAACAAAACCCTAAACACAAATGAGAAACACAATGACTTAAAAGAAGCCTGTATGGTAAACTTAGAAGAAGAGAATAATTCCATGAGTACGTGTGGAGACTCAGATAAAAGAATGGTGTGTCCAGAAGGACTGCAACGTTGTATGGTAGAAATGAAATAAGAAATAAAAAGTGAAATTATAGCTCTTCAGGGAAAAAGAAAATCTTAGAAGAATAAATAGCTTAGAATAGAAACTGGAAAACCTTACCCAAGTAATGAACTCTAAAACACAGAACAATCAGAATTCCACCATTCTATGATACAACAAGAAATTCTGTGATACAACAAAATCAAAAGACTTGGAAATATAGAAGACTGCAGCATCTACTATTTGAAACAACTAACCTGGAAAACAGATCAAAGACAGATGATTTAAGCATGGTTAGACTACTTGAAAACTATTGAGCAAACAATAATAACAACAGCAGCAAAAATAAATAGTATGTTTTGAGAAATCATGAAAGAAAGATGCCAGATCTGTAAGAATCAGAGGACACAGTAGAAGTTGAAAGAATCCATTTATCACATTCTGAAGAAGACCTCAACTGAAAACACCCAAGAGTGTTATAGCCAACATAAGGACCTTCCAAGTCAAAGGGAAAAAAAAAACTGCTAGCTGCCAGGAAAAAATTAAATTAAGGATTAATTGAATTCAGTTAAGAATTCAATTCAATTAAGAAACCACATAGGTTAACTACAATTACATAAAAGAGAGGTAAAATCTTGCAGTATTATATTCCAAAACAAAAAAGAAAAAGGTCCATAAACAACAATAGTAAATCTTGGAAAATAGTATAATCCAAAGAGTATAATAAGGGCTTTTAATAGAAGATTGTCCAGTCTTCCTGATAAAAGATCTGTAGCTGGATAGACCCTTGAAATGTTAACTCAGGAAACAGCTAGAAAACTAAATGCCTTCACATAATTAAAAAGGGCTAAATAACAGTGAAGTGCTTGGATTCTAATAGGACAGATTAGTTTTTTTTCTGAATCTCATTGTGCTCTGAGGTCATGGACAGATGATGAGCCTGTGAGAAATTTTTTTTCCATATTATATCCTTTAAGAGAATAAAGAAAAGGGAGGGGAAAAGGAATACACTAGGGAAGAAATAGGAGAAACAACTATTTTTGCATAAATGGTTTGTGTAAGAAGTACTTGGTGAGTATATTGTAGAGGAGATTATTATTTAGACATGGGTTAAAATAGACAGCCTTTGAGATTCCTTCCAACTCTGAAATTTGGTGAAATTGAAACTTAGAGAATTTATATGACCTGGTCATAATAACACAGATAATAAGTAATGGAGCTGAGACCAGGACTCTAGGACTGCTATTTCTGTGCTCTTTTTATAACCAGAGCAGGGAAACTAAGACATAGAATCAAAAAAATGTAATTCATAGGAAAGTATGAGTATGGTATTTGATTTCAATAAGTCTTTGCATTAAGTACTTACTGTGTGTCAGGCTCTTTGCTAAGCACTGGAGTTACAAATAATAGAACAAAAAACACTCTCTGCCCCCTCAAGAAGCCTGCAATCTAATGGAGAAGACAAGACATCAAAGAAAGCTAAAAATATGGGGAGGGAGTTACCAGGGGTGCAATGTTCTATGGATTTGAAGCGAAGCAGAGCTGTTGCTGGAAAAACGAGAGTTACCTGGAAAATTCTGAAAGTTCAGAGCCTTCTATAAAGGAAGGTTTGGGGAGGAGATTTTTGCATCACCCTTCAGTCTTCCAGTGAGAGGAGAGAGGTAACCAAGGGAGCTGAGAAGTATCAAATATTGAGAATATCAAAAACTGAGTGAATCAGCATGGTGTTGAAATTTCAAATGATTAGTTAATCCTAGAGAAGGCATGATATTCTGTATTGTTGAGACTAAGCAGAGTCTGGATGATGTTGGTTGATCAGAAAAACAGGTTTTATGTGCATTTGTGAGGGCTTTCTGGAAGGATGGTGTACAGTTGTAGCACGGTATAGTTGACATGGAAAGAGCAGGTCATGAATTGTAATGAGTCTGGATAAAGGCTTAGGGATGGGAGGAAGGAATTCTAGTTGCTAGTGTTGGGGGCAGGGAGAAGGAAGATTGTTTACAAGTGATAATCTTGTAATAATCTAAGACAGAGAAGGGTCCTCATGTGCATAGGATATTTTAGGAACAGTTTTTTTTAAATAAACTTTTATTATCTCTCTCCTATTACCTCCATTGAACAAAAATTAAGAAAATAATCATAACAATTATGCATTGTCCAGCAAAACAAGTTCGCATATTAGCTATGCACAAAACCACATGTCTCTTTCTGCATTTCAAAGTCATTACCTCCTTGGCAGGAGGTGAATAGCATGTTTCATCTTTGGTCTTCTGGAATCGTGGTTAATCTTTGCATAGGTAAGAGTTCTACAGTCTTTCAAAGCTATTTTTCTTTATAATGTTGCTGATGTATAATTCTAATTCTCACTTTACTCTGCAGTGGTTCACACAGGTCCTTCCACTTCATCCTTTCTTATGATATAATTATTCCATTACATTCATATTCCCCAATAGGGGAATTCAGGTTGGGGCTAATATGAAAAGACCTGGTATAATTTGTACATATGGGTCATTTTCTTTGTCTTTGATCTCTTTAGGGTTTAGATTTAGGAGCAGTTCTACTAGGAAGTAGGAAAATGTAATTGGTGTTTTCTATTTGTTATTGACTTCTCTCTCTCTAACTGGGAAGTCTATAAACTCACACATGCAGACATGGAAACAAAGGACAATAGTGAAGAGAAGACAAGGTAGATAACAAAGAAGGTTTAGATAAACTACCTCAAGCTCTTTGAGAGCAGAAAGACCATTGATGGGCCCTGATACCAGGGAATCCCCAAAACAACAACCCAGAGAAAGACACTCTCCTCATTCTGCTCCACCCTTTCTCTTCCCATTATCTTCCCAGAAGCCATGAGATTTTGAGAGTCACATCTCATTTTCTTCTGGGAGTCACTGGAGTCAATGGGCCAAGTTGACTTGGCAGCCTCTGCTGAGTGCACCTGGAATACACTCTGCACAACAAGAGGGAAGGGAAGTAGAGGGAGGAAGAGCATTCACAGTGCCCTCCCTGATGGTACAGTTGACTATGTCTGGTGATTGTCAAAAGCATGCTGGAGGCCACAGGGGGAAAGTTCCTTGCTCAAGGGGAGAAACAGCAAGGAAGAAAAATTCTGGCAACAATCCTCCTCCTTTTCTGGTTATTTGGGCTGGTTGATATTAATTACCATCAAGGCAGTAGCAGGCCTCTCATGCTGAAAAACAGTAAGAACTATTGAGAGGGTTGGGGATAGGTAGATAGAGAGATAGAGAGATTTAGATATATGTATGCATATATACACATACATTCACAGTGTATATATATACATATATACCTACACATATGTGTATATGTAGATAAACATATGTATAGGTATGTGTATATATATGTATATGAAAAATGAGTAAAATGAGTTATTAATAGGAATAACATTGGGTTAAGAAAGGAGCTTGAGAGTTGAGAAGGAAGCATCACTTTTTTTTCAACCTAGGTTTTTTGGTTGGTCATGTCCACTACCACAGATATAAGAAGCTGACCTTCCTACATTACAGATGGGGAATCTAAAGCCTAGCTAGAAGTAATGGCAAGTGTAGAGTAACTCTGTGTATCTTTGCTTTTGCCAGGAATTGAGCCCTGGTCTCTCAAATCCCAGCCCTATGGACACTCCTAGTATGGAAGCAATATCTTTCTCATTTCAAGAAAAGTCTAGGGAAGTATTTATTATATTTTATTTCCCTCTCTGGAGAGCACTTGGAACTAAGCATACCTGATTCTTAGCTCTTAATTCACAACGTGACTTCATTCAATCTCTATGCACTCTAGTTTTACCTTTTAAACCAGGAGATTTTTATTATTTTCTCCCTGGAACCTCTTGGATACATTTTGGGAAGATGTTTTGTCAATTAGCTGTTCCTGAAGTGGCTAAAGATCTTGGAACTAGGCATCACTATAAAAGTGCAGATCATTTAATAATAATTAATCCACAATGTTCCCTAACTAGCCAAAATCACAACAGATTCACAGGTTGCTCCTGAAATGCAAATCCATATGTTGTAACAAGGAGTGGGAGGCTCAGGGCAGTACATAGGAAGTTAAGACCTGGGGATAACAAGATGAGGATGTCTCCAGGAGACCATGTGTGGGATGAGGGCCTCTGACTGCGTTGCTTAGATCTGCACAGATGTCAGCCACACAGGTGGCCAGTAAGACACGCCCTCCCCCTTCAATTGTCAGTGCATGTTACTTATATGAAGCCAGCATGCCAGCCATCAGCCTGGGGAGACCTATTAGGTTAGGGTAGGGGTTTGGGGAAGCTGGGATATATTCCAGGAAGGAAGACTCTATTAAGATCCCAGAATATCTGGTTGTTAGATGCCCACACTCCAAGAAACATTGTGATTCCACAGGGCCTCTGGATGCCAGTCACTACAGTGGTTTGTAGCCATCACTTTTGTTTTTCTGAATAGTTTCCTCTAAACACATTTCAACCTTCAGTGGAGGACACAGGGTTTTGCCTACCCAGATGCCTGAAAACATCATACTGCCCTTCTTTCAGAATCATAGTTTTCTATATTTGAAAGAAATTTTGAAAGTTTTCCATCTAAGCGTTCTTCTAGAAGGTTTCTTCAGATGGATGTCTCACTGTGGTGTGGAGGTGACCATTGTTTCTTAAGAGTTATGTCAGTGGAGCACAAGATCTGATAAGTGAGTGTTGCCAAGCTGAAATAGCTTCAGCTACTGGCCAGGTGATGACCTAGACTTTGTGCCTTTTCCTCCAAGGGTCAGCCTGGTTAAATGCTTGGAGGTTCATCACCGGCTGCTCTGTTCAGGGCTCTTTAGTAACTTCAAAAACATTTATTAAGTGCTTGCGATGTGGTAGGCATCAAATAGTAAACTTTATTAGATTAGTCAGTCAATGAGCATTTAGTAGACAGCTAATATATGCCCAGCACTGTGCTAAGCCCTGGGGACACAAAGAAAGGCAGAAAGTAAACTAATGAACCCTCCTTCCACCACTACACACACACACACACACACACACACACACACACACACACACACACACACACACACACACAAGCAAAAACCAGTCCTGACGGTTAAAGAGTTCACAATCTAATGGGGCTCAGTCCATAAGAACAGCTATGTACAAACAAGATGCATAGATAATAAATTGGTGGTAATCTCAGATAGCAGGAACTAGGACTAAGGCAGACTAGAAAAGACTTCTAGCAGAAGTCTTTAGTTGAGAGTTTTTCTGCATGAAGCCTTTCCTGATCTAATCCTTTCATAATCCAGTCCTCTCATTTTACTGATGAAGAAACAGAGGCTTTGGGGAATGACTTGCCTAAGATCACACAGTTAGTGACAGATGCAGCATTGGAAAGTCTCCTGACCCACAGTCCAGAACTCTTTTCAATGTAGACTAGATAGGCTTTCCTTCTTCTAGTTCATGGTCAAATTGAACTTCTAATGACTATAGGCTTCTTAAATGCTGTTTCAATAATCAGAACCCATCTATAAGGCAGAGCAAAGTAAAAACACCTAGGAAAGATCTGAGGGACCACATTCTACTGGCTGATATATCCTATTGGCCTTTGAGGCTCCATTTCTCAGTCATTCCTGTGAGACGAGGTTGCATCACCCTAGAATCTGGGCTTACACAGACTCCTGCAACCCCTCCTGATAAGAACCCAAAGGTTCACTTGGGATGTAATCCTCAACACTCCAGGCAGTTTTTGTCTTTGTCAATCATTTTATGACCTACTTCTCTTTTCAGAAGCCAAAGTGTTGGCTTTAGCTTGTCTTTCCAGAATAACTTGGCAAACTTGGGCTCTGCATGACAGCAAGAGGCTGTGGTTAAAGAGACATGAAATTTTAGCCTGTTGGAACTCAGACTGTATCTCTTTTGTTGTTTGTTTTCATGAAAGAAGGAACTTTTTTAAAATTAAAAAAAAAAAACAAACAAAACCTTGATATTTCACAGTTCCTGGAATTTGAGACCCAGGCAAGTCTTACATAATATAGACTGGGAAACACCCTCAGGTCCCCAGAGAGACTTGCAGTATAGAATAGCCAACCTCCTGTGTCTTTTACTCTGTGACCTTGCTTACCTCCCCTTACCCCTTATTTTCCCTAAAAAAAACATGTCAAGAGAGAAGAAGCAATTTTGGAGATTCATATTGCTAAACTGATCAGAAGAGTATAGGTTGTCAGCCTGGACCTTGTTGTGCCTAAGTGTGAGGTAAACAAGAGGAGAAAATGAGTAGAGATTGTATTGTGCAAGGTGGGTAGAGATGGAGAGGTGAGAGATAGCAAACAAGGTTGATCTGAGAGGACAAGAAATATTACAATGTACAGGGACTATGGGGATTCAAAGAAGAAATAGTGCTGGGGTCCCTAGAATCTTTATCATCTTTGACCTCTGCAGCTTTTGACTCTATTGACTCATGTTATTTAGCATGCAAGAGTTGAAATGAAGGTGTTAATAGTCATCTAGGATTGATGGTTGATAAGGTACAAATGATGGAAGGAAAAGAGAGCAAGGAAAACAAGAATAGGAGATAATTGTTCAGGTCAGTCATTTTTCAGTCATGTCCAACTCTTCATGATCCCATTTGGGAGTTCCTTGGCAAAGACATTGGAGTGGTTTGCTTTTCCTTCTCCAGTTTATTTTATAGATGATGAACTGAGGTGAATAAGGTTAAGTGACTTGCCCAGGGTCACATAGCTAATAAGTATATGAGGCCAGATGAGTCTTCTTGATTCCAAATCCAGTACTCTCTCCACTGTGCCACCTAGCTGCCCATGAAGGATGATGCATGGTTCAATTGATTAGCTGTGGGATCAAAGAGAGAGAGAGAGGAGGAAGAGTCAAGATGAGGGAAATTTATGGCCGTGAGACCATATGTGACCCTTTAGGTCCTCAAGTGTGGCCTTTTGTCTAAATCCAAACTTCACAGAACAAATTCTTCATAAAAAGAGTTGTTCTGTAAAACTTGGACTCAGTCAAAAGTCCACACCCAAGGACCTAGAAGAACACATATGGCCCTGAGGCCTCAGGTTCCCCATGTTTGGTCTAGATCAAAGTTGGTGGACTGGGATAACAAAAAGGGATGAAAGGACTGGAGATTTTAGTAAGGACAAAGAATCGGAGATAGAGAGAAAGAGAGACAGAGATAGACAAAGAGAGAAGGAGAAAGAGAGAGAGAGAGAGAGAGAGAGAGAGAGAGAGAGAGAGAGAGAGAGAGGAAATCAATCAAGGAGAGAAATTTTATGGCTCAAAATACATAGAGATGGCACACATGGAGATGGTAAAATTTAAGATATGGCCATTTCTTTGGGTGCCTGGTGTGAAGGATCAGGTCATGGGAGGTGAAAAGACTAAGGAGGCCAGGGTATTAGGAAGAACATCAATAAGTAGAGTAAAATCCTTAAGTCTAAGCACAGATTTGGGGATAAAGGGAAGATTGTGAGCCTGAGAGTGAACTGGAGAAAAGTGGGAAAAACCTGGAGCCAGTAGAAGGACAGCAAGGAACTTAACTGTTTGATCTAGAAGAGGGAGTGACCCTCAATGGGAGAATTTCCTGAGTGATGGTGACAGAAAGCTGATCTGCAAATGGGAGGGAGGAATAAGAAGTGTTTCAGTTTCTCTTTCTGGCCCACCATATCTGGGGCATGAGAGAAAAAGCAACCAAATGTAGCAAGGTTAGTTAAGGATCCTGTGATTTCTCAACAGAATCAGGTTTCTGCATGAATGAGGAGATGGAAAGAATGTACAAAGAAGATCTGGGATAAAGGGAAGTTTGTAGATTGGAAATTCCAGAGATCCCAATGAAGAAGTAGGTCAGAAAAGAAAGGGGCCATAGAGGTACAGGACTGACCTGGATTGATATGAAGAAGGGGAAGAATTTGCAGGTAAAGGGAGTTTGGGCCTTGAGGAAAGCCACTCAATCACCAAATATGGGAAACAAAGTTTGAATTTGCTAGCCATAAAAATGGAGAAATGGGTAAATATCAATTGATTTAAGCCTTCATTTTCCATGGTCCTGTAATGATGGGGGGTGGCAAGTGTCCACTCTCTAATTACTAGGTAGCTAGGAGTAGAAGTGGTTAGGATTTTGCATCAGGGATTGGGTCCCCAAGCACTGCACCAAACTTTTACAAGACTGCAATTCTATAACCACATATCATGATTGCGGGGGATGAGGCTCACCAAGAAAATGCCCAGAAAATGTGGAGTACCCATAGTGTCTAAAGTCCTAATTCTTTCTGCTCTAGGTGTTAAGCCAGCTGATATAGTGGATGGAACAGTGAGTTCAAATCCTTCCTTGGACGTTTATCAGCCATATAACCAAGGGGAAATCGTCACTTTCAATCTCAGTTTCTTTATTTGTGAAAGTTGGATAGTGGCATTATAGCACCTACCTCTTCAGGCGGATCAAATGAGGTAATAAAGCTAAATCACTTTGCAAACTTTAAAATATTACATGAATACTATTATTATTGTGTCTGAAGACTTAGGTCTTTGTGTGAGGTCAAGACAAATGTTTCCAAGTATTTGAATGGCTACTATCTAGAAGAACGATTAGACTTTTTTCTGTTTGACACCACAAGGTGGAACTAGATGGGAATTGCAGACACATTTCTGTTTGATATTAGGGAAAATTTTCCTAAAAATTTGAGCTGTCCAACAGTGAATTATAATTCCATAGGAATATGTGAGTTAGAGACTGTGTGACCTCAGGCATAAATTGAAAAAGATCACTTCTAAGGATTGCTCTTTGAAATTCCAAGTGGATTCTCCCTTTGGTGACTGTCAAGAAAATAAGCGTGTGTGTGTGTGTGTGAGTGCGTGCTAAGAGGGGAGTGAAGAGGTGACAGTGTTTACCAGAATTTTTTTCCAGACTTTTTTTGAATATACAATCAGTTCTGCCTTAGCACCCTAGGGCAAAAGCCTATACTCTGATTTTTATTTGTTTTTCATGTGTATGTAGGTGGTGAGTGGTCATGGAAATTTCTACTAGTCCACTTTCTCTCAATTCCTCAATAAAATCAAGCATATCTTGAATTGCAGTAATAGGAAAATACAAAGAGACTCTCAGAATATCCTCAGAGTAGAGATCATCTAGCTTCTGTTTGAAGGCCTCTGAGTGACAGTCACTTTAATATCTCTGCTTTATAGTTTTTTGGATGTGGGCTCCCCTCCCTCCCTTTGCCCCCACCTCTTCCTCTGGCTGTATGACCTGGACCATGACTCTTACTCTTTCCATCTCCCTCTCCCACCCACGGCTGCTAGATTTAGAAATCCTGTGGAGGCTCAACGGCTGACCCAGCAAGACCCAAAAGGCTATTTGCAGCTCACTTTGCTCTGTTCTCTGAGGATCAGGAAAGCAAAGCAACTGGGAAGCACTGATTATCATGTTTTCTTTCTCTGCCATCCCTTGGAAGACCCAATGCCTGACCTCAGAGGCTGAGACCCTGTTTTGCCCTCTCTTGGCATGAACTACACAGGAACCTGGCATGCCAGAAATGCATAGAATCACTTTGTCACAATCACTTACAGATCACTTTGTCACAATCCCCTTCTAGTAGATAGAAGGAAACTGAGGGATAGAAAGGTGAAAATCTTTTCCAAAGTCACATATCTAGTGAGCCATGTAACCTGATGTATAAATTGAAAGCAAAAGGCCCTGGGTTTGAATTCTGCCTATGATACTTACTAATTGGGTGACTTTGGTTGAGGCACTTAAGTTGTATGGACCTCAGTTTCCTTATTGATGAAATGAAGCATTTATTGGAGACTAGATGTTTTCTAAGGTTCATTTTAGCTCTAAATCTATAACCCTGTGAATTTGTGGTCAAAAATAAATGTCTACCTGAGATGGAGAATAGTCTTCTGGAATGAAAAATAAAAAATCATATTAATGTTACCTTGCAGAAAGTAATATTAATAAATTGTTCTTGATATATTTCTCCACACTCTCCACCTTCCACCAGAGGACTGCATAGTGGAATGAAATTATTACCTGAGCAATTACCTAGTTCCCTTTTTTCCAGTATTGATTTTGCAATGGTCCCAATATTGATGATTAATGAAGGAGAAGAAAAATGTTCCCAAACCACTCCAAGGCAAAAATTGCAAGTAAGAATTGTCTTGCCCTACAGATTGCTCTTCCTCCAACTTCTAGTTCTCTTTCCCCCCACCCCTAAAAAATATTTTGGAATCCCAAAGTTCTACAGTGACATCATTCACCTCAAAGCAACTGCTACCTCAAATGATTGCTTCCTCTTCTCCATTTAAAAATCTCAGTTCTTGTAGAACGGATCACCATTTCAGTTAATTATCATAAGCCAAATGTCTGATTAAATTAAAGCCCATTAAGGAGGGGCCCACGCTACTGCTGTCTGTATTTAAAGGAACATTCTTTAACCCAAAAAAGTCTCCGAAGATTTTGTCCACCTTTACAATTGCAGCACATAGCTCAAGTCTCCACATATACCAGCCAAACTGGATCATCTGTTCTCCCCTCAACAAAATGTTCCATGTGTTCCCACTGTCATGCCTTTGCTTTCTTTTTTCCTCACACCTGGAATGACCTAGAAAGGTATATGAATAGATCACTACATGTAGATAAAGATATACATAAATATGCACGTACATAACATAGATGTTTATATATAGAATTCTATTTAAGCTTTAGATCTCTATTCCAGTACTTTAATTAATTATATAATGTTTTTGCTTAGAATTTTTCTTCAAGAATATTACAATTAACTTCTTTAAAAATTACATGTTTTTCTTAAAAGATGAGAAAGTGTTCAGCATTCATAATGTCCAGACGTTTGAAGCTGGCTGCTTGGATATTTCAACATTTCAGAGGAGGCCATAAAGACTCATTGGACTTTTAAAAGTACCAAAAAGTTATTTTAAACATCAAAATTGTGTAAGTTTTGCGTCTAAGGTTACTTTTCTCCATAGTTACGGTACTTAAAAACAAAGCTTCCATTGATAAAAAAAAATTCACTTAAATTTGAAATTACGCCTTACTTTTCTACACTTCCAGGATGAAGAAATTTTATCTTTCTATTATGATAGCTCCTGGATGCCCTGTTTCCACTTATTAAAACCTATTCATCCTTCAGGGCCCATCTCAAAGACCAGCTCCTTCATGAAGCCTTCTCTGATCCCTCCAGTTAGGAATTATCTTTTCTCCCCTAGGTCTTCATAATAACAACACAAAACAGCCACCCCAAAAATAACAGCTAGCATCATTTATACAGTGCTTTAAGCTTTACAAAACATTTTACATAGGTTATATTATCTCAGTCGCCCCTCACAACAGCCCAGTGGCGTCTACTGCTTGTCCTTCCTTCTCAAAGGGGACCATGACATCAGGGAGGAGATTCAACCACATGCAAGTGAATTGGATCTAAGTGAGGCAGGGCTGTGCAAAGTTACCAGCCTCACTTTCTCCTCCAGAGCCATCTGGGGCCAGTGGCCAGCTATGGATCAGGACAACTGGAGATGGCCCAGGAGGATGCTATTATAATCCCAATTTTATAGATGAGGAAATTGAGGCTAAGAGAAGTAAAATGATTTGCTCCGGGTCACAGAGCTTGTAAGTGTCTGAAAATCAGGAATTGAACTCAAGTCTTCCTGAGTCCAGTACTCTATCCACTGAATTAGTTGCCTCATATACTACTTTGCTTATCCCTGCTTTATTAAGTTCCTGTGTCCTATTTCATACAATGGTTATGTGTGTAGCTGTCAATCTCCCTACTAGACTACAAGGTTCATGAGACTATCTTTATAATCTTTGCTGTTTCCTCATTACTTAGCACAGTGACTGCCTTGTATACGGTATATACTTAATAAATGTTTGATAAATTGTTTAATTGAATTAGTGGAATTTCCCTGATATTGAATTAACCTGATATCTCATGATAGTATGAAGATGAACTGTGTTCTGAAGAGCTGGGCCTGATAGACTAAGTCAGTCAATCAGCAAGTATTAATTAAGTGCTTATTTTTGCCACATATTGATCACAATTGGGAAAACATCAGGGATATAAATACCAACAAAAAGAAAGGCAGTCCCTGTTCTAAAGGGAAAACAGTCCACAAAAGGAAGATGAAAAGGGGAAGAGGCTATCAGGGATGGAGTGGATACATGATTGTAAAGTCCAGAGGTGTAGAGTCAACTGGAAAATGTCTCTGCTGGGAGTATTCATCTAGACTTCAAAGACTAGCCTTGTTGATTTTAGAGAGGCTCAGTCTTTGAATGTTGTGTATTGGTTGATGAGGTTTTCCATCCATAGCTACTTCTGAAATAATATACAAAGGAGTTAGAATCTGATACCACCTGTCCTTGAAATGCTGGCATATATACTGTTAAGGAGAAAAATATCAGGCCATGAGGGAAGCGGATCTGAAGACAAGAGGTCCTGGTAGTCAACTATCTACTCTGGCTTCAAGTGGGAGCAATCCTATATCCAAGCGGGAGACATTCATCCAACTACAATTTGTCCTTGGGATTATGAAATATAGACTTTATAAGCCTTGTCAACTCATGATTCATTCTTTTTGTGGAGAGGATGATGGAGGAGATAGCATGACCAGGGTTTAGAGGGAGGAGTAGAGATGAATGAAATCTGGGAGAGATGTGTTTGCTACAGAGGAAATCAAGCCAGGGACTTAGTAAGGCCCCTAGGTTTGTTTTAGTGAAGAAAGGGGCAGGGAAGCATTCTGTTCCTCCTCCATACTTTGTCTGTTCTTCAGCCATGTGTGCTTCAGCTCAGGGTTTCTCTGTTATTTTAAAGCAGGAAATTATTGTCCTGTAACATAAGACTATCATAAATAGCTTTGTGTCATAAGATTAAAACCCTCCTAAGCAGCTTTGCATTTGGAAAACATTAAGGTATTTGCAAGTTGCTGCCCAGAATATATTTGGTATCATTTTGCCTTCCACCCTCTACCTCACCTGCCAAACTTCTGCCTTTGTGAAAAACATGCCACACAAGAAAATATACATTTTAGATCAAACAGTTCCAAACAGACCAACCCTTCCAGTGGACTATTTAGGCTTTACTTCTATTTAATTTGCAAAATGTTGTAGGGCAACATCAGTTACCCAAACAAGACTATATTAAAATATAGCATTATGAAAAGTAGATCTGCAATGGTCCACACCTTAGATAGTATCTAGTTAGATAGTCTCTAATAGTATCTACCCATCATTTTGTAGCTGTAGCCATGAAAGGAGTCCTAGAGACCTTGTAGTTCAAATCTTCAATTTACAGATGAGGAAACTGAGACCCAAAGAGTAGAAGGGATGAACCCAACATTATATAAAGAGGGTTAGGAGGAGAAACTTGGTCATCTGATTTCACATGAACATCCTTTCCCTTTATTCCACACTTCTACAAATTTGAATCTAGTTAGAAACATGCCTTGGTATCTGCTTAGCAACTACATTGTTGTTGTTGTTTTTGACTTATATCCTACTCTTCTTGACTCCATCTGGGATTTTCTTGATGATAGCTTGAGATACCGGAGTGGTTTACCATTTTTTCCTCCAGCTCATTTTTCAAATGAGAAAACTGAGGTAAACAGGGATAAATGACTTGTCCAAGATCACACAGCTAGTAAGTGTCTGAAGCCAGATTTGAACTCAAGAAGATGAGTCTTCCTGACTTCAGTCCCAGAACTCTATCTGCTGTGCCATCTAGTTGCCACTAGCCACTATATTACATAGAGAAAAGAAACTTGTCCATCATAAACCAATGTTGAGAGGCTCACTCAGAATCAAGCTGTAGAGGGTGCTATGAGATCCCAGAGAGACCTGGGATAGGTTGGGGAAAGAGAAGATGAGGGGAACATTAGGGTACAAAATAAGAGGGTTTTCCAACTAAATTTCCAAAGATGACATGAAGAAAGGGGATGATACATTTAGGAAATTTGGAGTCACCTGTGTATCTGGTTGAATTATTCTGATCCCATCCCTGTTTTGTATTTTCTAATTGGTCAATATGAGAGCTGAATAGCCAGTCCTGAGTTAAAAATGTAAAGAAAACATTTCACAATTTACCATGAATGGTAGAGCAAGGAGTCCAACAGAAGCAGAAGCAGAGGGAAATGATTTCCCTAGATAGAAGCTCTTAGTTCCTTTGAGGGGCAGGAGGAGCCTGGATACTTCATGGCTGGGTGGAATTAGAGGTCAATCTATGTCTAAGGAAATTGGTACTAAGTAGAAAAATTTGCAAGTTAACTGCATTCTGTTGGTGGAGCTGTGAGCTGATCCAACTGTTCTGGAGAGCAATTTGGAACTATGTTCAAAGGGCTATAAAGCTATGCATACCCTTTGATCCAACAATACCACTGCTAAGTCTATATCCCAGAGAGATCAATAAAAGGAGAAAGGACCTATTTGTACAAAAACATTTATAGCAGCTATTTTGTGGTGGTTAAGAATTGGAAATCAAAGGGATGACCCACACTTGAGGAATGGCTAAACAAGCTGTGGTATGTGATTGTGATAAAGTATTATTGTGCTATAAGAAATGACAGAGAAAATAATATTAGAAAAAAAGACTAGAAAGACTTACAAGAACTGATACAAAGTGAAGTGAGCAGAACAGGAGAATGTTGTACACAGTAACAGCAATATTATATGATGAATTGTGAGTGATTTAACTATTCTCAGAAATACAATGATCCAAGACAATCCAAAGGCATTGGTGACGCTAAAAGAGTGTAGATCTTAGAACACTATACATCTAAGAGCAAAATAAGTGGGATTGTGGTAAAAAATATCATGCTCTGGAAATTTAAGCATAATTCTAATTGAAAAAAAGAATATTCAATGAATTGTCAGACTTTCAGGATTTTGTTGCAAAAAAATTTGAGCTCAATAGAAAATTTAACATATAAGATCTAAGAGAAACATAAGAAATACCAAAAACTAATTTCAAGGGACTCATTAAGGACAGACTGTTTACTTTTTATATTATGAAATGTAAAATGTATGTCTAAGATTGTTATTAGTAATTGTATAGTTCAAAAGAAAGATTGGGGTAGACCTGAGTATGATGTGATTCTAAAAAGTAAAACTGTTTAGGAAAAGGTAAAAAGAGTAATTATCTTATACAAATGAGGTGCAAGACGAAGAACTGACACAGACAAAACAGATGGGAGAGGAGATCTGGTAGTTGTGGGACCCTACTCTCTTCAGAGGGAACAGTATATACATACGTACATACATACACACATACATACATATATTATATATGGGTGTAAAAGTCTTCTAAATTCAGAAAGAAATAAAAGTTTAAGAGGATAGGCAAGGAATGAGAATAAGGGAGGAATCTTTACTCACGTCAGGTCTGGGTTAAAGAAAGAACAACATATACATTTAGAAGGGAATAAAAGTTTTCAAAATTTATAAAAAATAAGAGAGTGAGGGAATAGGATGGGGGTATTGAAGGATGTTCAGATTAATGTGAATGGGAGGATAAAAGAGAGATCCTGGGGGGAGGTTAAGTAATAGGAGGGCAAGGTATTGAGTAGAAGTAAAGTACAGGAATTAGGAAGGATAAGAAATAAGATATATACACAAATATAAAATAAAGATCAGGAATAGAATTTATTAGGAAAAAAAACAGGGTTAGTAATCAGGATCTCAAAGTTAAAGCTAAAATAGATATAATTGAAAGAGAAAAATGGAAATTTATCTTTGTCATATTAATCAGTATTTTTAGACTATTTAAAATAACTAGACAGTGTAAAGTTGGAATATTGCTGTGGTGTATGAAACGATGAGTTGGTGAAGTTAGAAAAATATGGAAAGAAGGAAGATGTTATATCTTTAGAGAAACAGAGGACAAACATACAGTATGATCTAATATAGATGCATATAATGTACATTTCTACATATGAATA
Source organism: Notamacropus eugenii (assembly GCF_028372415.1). Taxonomy (NCBI): domain Eukaryota; kingdom Metazoa; phylum Chordata; class Mammalia; order Diprotodontia; family Macropodidae; genus Notamacropus; species Notamacropus eugenii. The sequence continues at coordinate 192,909,980 of NC_092874.1, forward strand.
TGATTATAGATATCTAAGTACATATATGTGTGTGCATATAAGTGTATGTAGGAATGTGTATATGCATGGGTGTGTGGTGTGTGTGCATGTGTGTGTGTGTGTGTGTGTGTGTGTGTGTGTGTGTACAGATAGATATGAATATATCCGTGATTAATTGTAGCCTTCTTAGGGGAAGGAAGGAGAAAAGGGGAAAAAAAGAATAAGGTAAAAAATACACAGCAGAGAACAAAAGAAAATTTACAAGGTAACAAAGCAAAGATAGACAACTCTGAACACAATGTGTAGTATTTATTATATGGGTTTTGTTGAAATGTAAATTTATTGCCATATATTTTGAAACCTCTTTTATGTCCGATTATGCATATGGCAATGCTTTTCTTTCTTTTCTCATTTTGTATTTTTTTAAATATTTGTTTATAATATGTTTCTTTTTCTTTTCTTATTGTGTATTTAAGTTTAAAGTAAATTAATAAAAATTGTTGAAATGTGTTGTAACATGTAGTTGGTGAAAAATAAAATATATTTTAATTGATTTATTTATTTTTAGTTTTCAACAGACACTTCCACAAGATTTTGAGTTCCAAATTTTCTTCCCATCTTTCCCCTTTGCCCATCCCAAGACAGCATACATTCTGATGACCACTTTCCCTAATCTGCCCTCCCTTCTATCACACCCCTCCCTTCTCTTATCCTCATCTTGTAGGGCAAGATAGATTTCTATACCTCATTGCCTGTATATCTTATTTCCCAATTGCATATAAAACCAATTTTTAACATTCATTTTTAAAACTTTGAATTCTAACTACTCTCCCTTCATCCCTCCTTACCCATCTCCATTGAGAGGGCAAGCAATTCAATATAGGTTATACATGTGTAGTTATGCAAAACACTTCCATAACAGACATATTGTGAAAGACTGTATTTTTCTTCATCCTATCCTGCCCCCCATTTATTCTATTCTCTCTTTTAACTCTATTCCTCCTCAAAAGTGTTTATTTCTAATTACCTCCTCTTCTCATTTGCCAAGCTTTCTATCGTCCCCCCCCCACTTATCTCCTTCCCCCCCCACTTATCTCCTTCCCCCCCCACTTATCTCCTTCCCCCCTACTTTCCTGTAGTGTAAGATGGATTTTCATACCAAATTGAGTGTGTATGTTATTCCCTCCTTAAGCCAAATGGCATGAGATTAAGGTTCGCTCTTTCCCTCTCACCTCCCTCTTCCCCTCTGTTGAAATTACTATTTTTTACCTCTTTTAAGTAAGATAATGTGCCCCATTCCATTTCTTTCTTTCTCTTCCCAATGCATTCCTCTCTAAGGTCTTAATTGTTTTTTTAGATATCATTGCTATCTATTCAACTCACCTTGTGCCCTCTGTCTATATATATAATCCCTCAAACTACCCTAATACTGAAAAAAGTCTCAAGAGTTACAAACATTATCTTTCCCTGTAGGCATGTAAACAGTTCAGCTTTAGTAAGTCCCTTATAATTTCTCTTTCCTGTTTACCTTTTCATACTTCTCTTGAGTCTTGTGTTTGAAAGTCAGATTCTCTATTCAGCTCTGGTCATTACAACAAGAATGCTTGAAAGTCCTCTGTTTCATTGAATGACCATTTTTCTCCTGAAGTACTACACTCAGTTTTGCTGGGTAGGTGATGCTTGGTTTTAATCCTAGCTCCTTTGACCTCTGGAATATCATATTCCAAGCCCTTTGATCTCTTAACGTAAAAGCTGCTAGATCTTGTGTTATCATGATTGTACTTCCACAAAACTCAAATTATTTCTTTCTAGCTGCTTGCAATATTTTTTCCTTGATCTGGTAGCTCTGGAATTTGGCTAAAATATTTCTAGGAGTTTTCTTTTTGGGATCTCTTTCAGGAGGCAATAAGTAGATTCTTTCAATATCTATTTGACCCTCTGATTCTAGAATATTATGGCAATTTTCCATGATAATTTCTTAAAAGATGATGTCTAGCCTCTTTTTTGTGATCATGGTTTTCAAGTGGTCCAACAATTTTTAAATTGTCTCTCTTGGATGTATTTTCCAGGTCAATTGTTTATCCAATGAGATATTTCACATTCTCTGCAAATTTTTTCATTCCTTTGGTTTGTTTTATAATTTCTTGATTTTTCATTAAGTCATTAGCTTCCATCTGCTCCATTATAATCTTTAAAGAATGGTTTTCTTGAATGACCTTTTGGACCTCCTTTTCTGTCTGGGTAGCTCTACCTTTTAAGGCATTCTTCTCCTCATTGACTTTTTGGATCTCTTTTGCCATTTGGATTAGTTTTTTTTTTTTTTTAAGTGCTATGTTCTTCAGAAGTTTTGGGGTCTACTTTAGCAAGCATTTGACTCATTTTTCATGATTTCCTTACTTCACTTTCATTTCTCTTCCCAATATTTTCTCTACATCTCTTACTTGATTTTCAAATCCTTTTTGAGCTCTTCCATGGCCTGAGACCAATTCATATTTTTCTTGGAGGCTTTGGATATAAGAGCTTTAACTTTTTTATCTTCTGTTTGTATGCTTTGATCTTCCCTGTCACCAGAGTAAGATTCTATAGTCTGATTCTTTTTCTGGTTTTTGCTCATTTCTCCAGCTATTTACTTGACTTTTGAGCTCTTTGCCAAGGTAGTTCTCTGCTTCCAGTGGGGGTGAGGGGTGTACTGTTAGCCACTTGATCCCCCCATAATCTGTGGGCTAGAGCTCCAGAGGCAGTTGTTGCTGCCTCCACTGCCACTGCCTCTGCTGCTGCTGCTATGGGCTCCTCTACCCCCTCTGCCAACCTGGAGCTGGGGCCCAACCACTCTACTCTCTCACATAGGTTTCTCCCACTAACTTTCCAAGTTGTCCTCAGAGTTTGGGGGTCATGAAGTCTGAAAACTGCCACAGGTGCCCATGATTTAGTCTCTCCAAGGCCTGCTCAGGTCCTGTCTGTGCTGGTGTGGCCCAAACTGAACTGTGCTCTGCTCTCAGCATAGTGAGATAGACACTTCTTGGTGACTTTCCTGATTCTCTTGGCCTGGAGATTTGCTTCATTCCATCATTCTGTGATTTCTGAAGCTCCAGAATCTGTTTAGAGTCATTTTCACAGGTATTTGGCTGAGTTTGAGGGAGAATGCTAACAAGTCTGTGCTGTTACTCTGCCATCTTGGCTCTGCCCCCAAAATAAAATATATTAAAAAATAAAAGTTTAGTATATTCATGACTGGGACTGTGGCATTTTATTTATACTTCTCATTACCTTTTTCAGGGGGACTAGATAGAGATTTAATTGATATTAGAAACTCTTGGTAAGGGAACTCCCTCTACTGAACCACATCAGCAGTTCTCTATATTTGATAGCCTCAGAGCATTGCCTGAAGCCCTCAGTATCTACACAGGGACACAGAATACAGTAGAGTCACAAAACCACTATGTCTCAAAGGTAGTACTTGAATCCAAATCTTCCTAACTCTGAAACTGACTCTCAAGTCTCTAATTCAGACTGTGTCTCTAATTATCTTTTCTTGTGACATATACATATATTTTCTGAATTTCTATGTGTCATTTTTTTCTCTTTTAAATAATAAAATCCCAGAATTTAAGAGTTGGAAGGAAAGCCAGCAAATATCTAATCTAATCTTTATATAAAAGGAATCCTCTCTAAAACATCCTCAACAAATGGTCACCTATCCTCTTTGTGATGAACTCCAAGGAAGCGCGAACCCATTGTCTTTCTAAGTCACCCTATATCATTTTGGGACAGTTCTAATTATTAGGGAGTCTTCTTAACATCAAGCCTAAATTTACTTCTTTTGATGTTCCCTTGTTGTTTCTGGTTTTGTCCACTGAGGCCAAACACAGCAAGTTTAATCCCTCCAAATAATGATAATAATCTGTCCTCCCCGTAAGTCTTTCAAATACTTGAAGACAGCTATGATTTCCGCCTTGAGTCTTCTGTTCTCCAAACTAAACATACTCACTTCCTTCAACTAATCCCCATATTCCATGAACTCAATGTCATCACCATCCTGGTTGCCCTTTTCTTAATAATCTCCAGCTTATGAATATATTTCTTAAACCATAAAGCCAAGAACTGAACACAATATTCTAAAGAAGATCTGATGACAGTAGAGCACAGTCAGCTCATCACATCATTTTCCTAAGATCAAAATCCCATTAGCTTATCTGTCTGCCAAATCATACTGCTAGCTCCTTGAGCTTATAGTTCATTAACAATCATATATATATTTTTTGAAAAAAGTAACTTCCTGATTATCCATGTCTCCTCAATTTTATATTTGTGACATGATTTTTGAAGCAAAAATGGAAAAAATTACATTTATTCCTATTTCATTTAAATTGATTAGATTCACCTTAGTGTTTTAATCTGTTAAGATGATTTTTGGATCCTTATTGTCATCCACTGTGTTACCTATCCCTCCCAGATTTGTGTTATCTACAAACTTGATGAGAATCACACCTATAACTTCATGTATCATTGAAAAAATGTTAAATAGCTCAGGAACAAGCAGAGATTCTTGAAGCACTCCACTGTGGACTGCTGCAACATTGACATCAATAACTATATCTTAAACATTTTCATCGAACCAGTTGATTACATTATTACTTAATCCATATCTGTCCACCTTTGCCACAACAATAGTATGAGATGCTTTGTTATAAATCTAAGTAACATATCTATAGCATTCCATTTAATCAGTTTAATAATATTGTCCAAAAAGAAAGAAAGGGAGAGACAAAGAAAGAAAAAAAGAAAGAAAGAAAGAAAGGAAGGAAGAAAGAAAGGAAGGAAGAAAGGAAGGAAGGAAGAAATGAATTCAGTGCACTCTCAGATACACTGCATCTTTGAATGGAAAATCCAGAATCTTTCCCATCTATGTAGAATGGTATAGCAGATGTCATTTTTGCAATTCATTCCAAGCTTAGAAGATCAATAATTTATTTTATTTTATTTTTCTGACAGATAAGAATAATAAAGACAAGAATTTATCACAGAAAAAAGTCTAAGACTGGGGCAGATACTCTTACTCTCTTCACATAATCCTTTTTGCCTTGCCTCTAAGTTTCATTTAAATGCAGCCAGCTTCTTAGTGTTTTTGTTGGGTAGATTCCCCAAAATAGACTGAAGGTACTCAGACTATCAGGGATTTGTGAGTAGTGAAAAAAGGATTTCCTAACTTTGAAACAAATAGGTGGCTGGAGACTTTGAGTTAGGTTGTCACTGAGGGGGTCAAAAGCATAGCCTTAACCTTGACTTGAAGATTTCTAGTGGCCTTCATGCATTGCCTGAGAGGTACAGTTATTATGGCCAAAGTTATCACAGCCTTGGGCTAGGAAAACATAAGACTTTAGCACACCATTTACAGAGAGAGGTATATTCAACCACTGTACCTCCAGCAAACTCCAGCAGAAAACAAAACAGCTAGGGACTAGTGGAATTACCTATCACAGATGACCCTGCACTGAATGAGGACTGGCGATAAAATACCTACCAGAGATGAAGCCATGTCCAGCCTCAAGTAAAGACCTAATAACCAAAGGAGGGCAACAGAGAGCAACACAATAATATTACCAGAAGCTGAACTGCTCTGCAGCATCATAGATGTCCATCTTCCTAGTCATGTGTTCCCTGTGCAAGAGAATCCTTTTATTTGCACCCAAGAAAGCATGTGAATAAGCCATGTGTGTTCCCTGTATATGCCAATGTATCAATCAATAGACATATATTAAGCCCCTAGTATATGCCAGGAAATTAAGCAATAAGGATACAAAAAGGCAAAAGGTAGTCCCTGCCTTCAAGGAACTCACAATTTAATATTACATGCAAACAAGCAGCATACAGGATAAATGGAAAATAATTAACAGAGAGAAAACATTGGAATTAAGAAAAGCAGAGAAAAGTTTCCTGTAAAGATGGAATTTTTGTTTGGACTTAAAGTCAAGAAAGTCAGCAGGCAGAGTTCAGATGAGAGAGGGAGAGGTGAAAATCCAGTAGATTATGGTCAGATAAGGAGATTTCAGAATTCTTGAATGTAGAGATTGTACATTTGTTAGTGGTGGCAATATCAAAGGTATGGTTATATCTTTGTGTGGCTGAGGTGGGTTGGAAGAGTAGCTCATGGAATGAGAGTAGGTTGAAGAATTGAGTGATTAAGATGTTTAAGGAAGAATCAATAAGTACATTGAATTCCCTTATTATGAGGGCAGGAATAGAGGAGAGAAAAATTGTGAGTCATGTATTGAACTCTTCGAGAAAGGAAAGGGAATGACCTGGAGATCTGTAGATAGCAGCTACCAGTATTTTAATTGAGTGGTAGATATAGACAGCATTAACCTCAAAGGAGAAGAGGTTACTAAGTCACAGAGCTATGGGGAGAAACTGGAAGTATCCCTTTGGAGTATTATTCCAACTTACCAGCCTCAACCAATGACCTGAGGAACACTACTGAACATACAACCAGTGCTGAAAAGGGTGGACAGGAAGATTGGGTCATCAGAGGTCAAAGGGATCCAGATTTCAGTAAGAACTAGTAGGTGGAAGGAGTAGGAAAGGAAAAGATTTAGGGAGAAAGGAAGTGTGTTGCTTATGAAACAGGCATTCCAGAGGGTACAGGGGAAGTGCTAGGCGGTGTTTGGTTGAAATATTGGGGTAGGAGGGTTGAGGGCGGTGTGACTGGGGAATAAGAAAGTGGGGAAGTAAGGAATGGGGTTTGGATGATGACCTATAGTAGTTACAATGGAGTGTATGGATGTTCAAGGAGGACTACCACCTCTGGTGCAAAGGTTTGCCAAGCCCTTTTCAGGGATGCTCATGCATCTTTGATGTTCACCACAGTGGCCACACCCTGGTAAAACTCTTTTGGCAGATGGGCTAAACTAGGTTGAGGGTAATTGAGAGGTTTCAAACCTGTTGATGAGTTAGGGGGGGTGTCTACCCCCAGGAATATGAAGACTTCCCCTTTTGGACCGAGCAGAAGAGAACAATTTGTTCCAACAGCCATGAAGGCAGCTGAAGCAGTTGTTGTGGAGTGCTTAGAGTTTGGTGAGACATTGAAGATGCCCACTGTGTCCTGGGCCATCTCCACTTGCTCTCTTGTCTTACCACTGGACTTTGATGACTCTGGAAGAGAGAGTGAGGGAGATGACTTTGTGCAACACCACTTCACTTACAGCCAATTTACACACAAGTCAAGACATCACTCTGAAATGTCATTGGATCTCTTCAAAAAGAAAGGATGAACAACAGAGGTTCAGAGTCACTAAGATATAGCCAGATGTGAAAATGTTCATCAGTGAGTACAGCTTCCTTCCCAAAGGAAGCTGGAGGCTGGGCTGGAGGCAAGTGCATACATGATGGGAGGTACATGGTCAGATGGTCAGATGGTCTGCCCTGATTCACTACTCCTCTTCCCTCCGTAGGCTGAAAATTGGTCAAGAAAGGTGGCAGCAGGAGATGGAAGTTGAACAGGAGGAGGAGAAAGAAGTGCCAATTCCCCACTAATTTCCCTCTTCCTCTTCAAACAAGAGACAGACTCAGCAGGAAATGGAAGGCCTGAGGTCCCTGGGAAAGTTGATCTGCCTTGCACTGAAGCTTCTCCATATCCTAAATCTGATTGGCCATAGGACATAGAGGTTGTCTTGCACTGGCATAGGTGGAAGGTGTTGCTTCAGGGTAGATGGAAGACCCTTAGTTAGACCCATTACTGTCTTCCCTCAGGGAAGACATTGTACCCAACAGACAATGGAAGGCAAGGCTCCAAGGAACATTTGGCTCCTCTTCTCACCTAAAGAGGGTGGTGATGATGTGGTAGCATGAAGTGATAGACTCCCTATGAAGAGGGAAATTCTTTGGGGCACACGGAAGATGTCAACAGGACCTTGACGATCTCCCCTCAGGGTGCCACTGTGCCCAGTAGGAGATGGGAAGTGTATAACCTGAGAAGTGTGCATGCACCCCTTGACATTAACACATGTTTCCTAATCCCATCTGGTTTTTGTACATGTATATTTTCTCTAGTACATAAAGGAGAGCATACACTCAGTGAATATTTTTTGTTGTATAGATTTTTGTTGTTCAGCTGTTTCAATCATATCTGACTGTTTGTGACCTTGTTTGGGGTTTTCTTGGCAAAGATGATGAAGTGCTTTGTCATTTCCTTCTCTAGTTCATTTTACAGGTGTGGAAACTGAGGCAAACAGGATTCAGTGACTTGCCCAGGATGACACAGCTATTCAGTATCTGAGTTAGTAGTAAGTATCCTGATTTGAATTCAGGAAAATGAATCTTCCTGACTTCAGGTTTAATGCTTAATCCACTGCACCCCCAAACTGCCCCTAGCTGCTTGGAACAGAGGGGGACTTTATTGTCATTTTCTTTCTATGCTGTGTAGTTAAATATCTTGCTTTTAATTAATGTACCCTTCCTCGTTAGCTTAGTAATAACACACACATGTGAGGAAGGATGGTGTCATGGGGGCATCATCCACCTGATACAAGCTGACTATTTTTTTTTCCTTAAGAAGTATTGAAACTGTACTCAAGTTTAAATGATCCAGGAGTCTAAGGTTTGTGCTATTTGTTGCAGCATCTGGTCATCTAAAGAAGGAGAGGCAGGGGCTCCTACCTTAGGTATTTCACAATTCTAACTAGCATGCTACCTTGGAAAATGCAAAGACAGGCAAGTTGTATCAGCGTCATTTCCAACTAAATCAATACTGTATCCTCACTAAATATCGTTTCCAGGTAAATGCTAAGTAAATCTACTTTTGGTTAAATGTTATGTTTCATTTTAGTGCAATCCTGACCCTAAATGAACAGATCCACCTCAAACAGTCCTGGTCTAGAATTTGTGAGCTATGATTTTGAATGGATATTGAGCTATAGAATGCCACAAATCTGGGATAGTTTTCTGGGGCTCACATGTTAGACACACACTAGTAACTACGCAATGTTTAAGCCAGGTTCTTACAACAATTTCGGCCCATTTTCTTTCATTTTTTCTTTAGTGGAGGAGGCTGTTTCCCATTATCACAGAACCACCCATAGATGTAGTAGGCAGCTCTCAACTGATATGTTCTCAGAAACCCTTAAAACCCCAATTATCTTACCCAATCTGTTGAAAAGTGCCTGTAATTCTTCCATTCAGATTTTAGACTCTTAAGTTTTGATTCTTGTCAGAATTCAAATTCTTCAGTGAGGAGCAACTTTACAACCTTTTCTCGTGTTAAGAATAACACCTCCATTTGAGTGAGTTTTAGATCATATTCCAGAAACAGATTTTGATAGATGAGAAAAGACAGATCTCTGGATGAAGTGAGGAAGCTGACCCAACTCATCAGTCTCATAGTTGCTACTATTAAATTTATTTTTATTCTTTTTCATAAATTCATTTCATAGTAGAACTGGAAGAAACCTTAGAAAGCAAGCAGTTCATCTCATTCATTTTATTATTTATTTGTAATCTATGACTCAGCACCTCTTGCTCTGGATTTACACAAATTCAATTCAATCCAGCAGGGCCTCCCATGACTCATATATCTCCACCCAAGGTTTCTTCTGGGAACCTGGGAATTTGATTCATTTTACTCTTTTCTTCCCACGTCTGGGACTCAAACAAAGTAGTTAAAAGTTGGACCCCCAGCTCCTCTGCAAGCATGCAGGCTAACAATATCTATCAGATTTGATATAGTCTTTATTTCATACCTTTCCTTTCCCCTACCAGTGCAAAAAACAAACAAATGAACAAAATCACAAGTAATTCGTTGGAGTCTATGAACAAGCAACATATTTTTCTTTCCTTTTGGGAAATGCTGCTTCCTCCCCAGGATCTCAAGGTTTTCCAGGTTTACAATGATACCATAAGGTCTAGAACTTCCTTAAAGGGAAGTTTGCTCTCGAAATCACTAGAGAGTCAGCTTCTTTCCCATTCAACCTCTGCAGTCTGAATAACATAGTCCTAGCAGAGGAAAAAGGTCCAGGCTCTTCCTGCAGCTGTGGAATCATGCTCATTTCTCTTTTTTTTCAGACAGTTGGTCCAGGAACTTGAGAGAGATTTCTCTCCATCAGGCTGATCAAGGAGTTCTTATTGCTCCTCCACCATCTCTGGCAGGTGCCATGTTTGAAGCCATCCACATGGTGACCCCTTCTGCAAATCCTAAGAAGTTTCAACAATATCTCTCCTTATCACTCAACTGGTGGTGTTCTCTCTGCCCAATTTACTTATTATCCTGTCTAAGGGCATATATTTCCAGTAAAGTGGAAGTTTCTCCAAAAAGAGGTCTTTCATTTTTTTCTTGCTATCATCTTTAGTGCTTATCTCTCACAGAAATTAGTACATGGTTTAAAAATAATTATTGGGACAAGTATGTGGAACTCCTGGTAGACTAACTTCTTATGTCAATGCTGAGGTGTCAAGGACCAGACTTAAAGGCAAGTCTTCTAGACCCTGAGGCCTGCTCTCTATCTACTTTTCCAGGCTTTATCTTGTACATCATGAACACAAAAACTACTTGTTGAATTGAAATGAATATTCAGAACTTTTCCTGAAAACTGATGGGTTCAACATGGTTTTAAAAGATATTGTTAACATGATTCATGAGGACAATTATTTTCTTAACAATGAAACATCTGCATATTCTTTGTAAGAATCTTACTTGATCATAATAAATAATTTTTAATGCTATTATATTCTATTTGGCAATCACTTAATAAACATTTCTCCATCAATATTAATTTGGTAATTGTCGTGGGGTTCTCATTTTCTACCTTATAATTCCATGATTTAGGATTCCATATCTGTAACATATCAAGAAGGGGATTGAGTGTTTTTCCTTTTTTTTTTTGGTTAGTTTGTTAATTATTTGTATATTTTATTCATGTTTTCAATATAGCTATTTGCATTTTAAATGGTTTTTTTTTGCTTCAATTCCTTTCTTTTCTCCTCTGATGATACTACTACTACTACTACTAACACCACCACTTACATAGCATTTCAAGGTTTTCACAGCACTTTACATATTATCTTATAGGACCTTCACAATAAATCTTCTAAAGGAAGTGTTGTTATTATCCTTATTTTACAGATGAGGTAACTGATGGAAGATGTTGAGTGATTTTTTCAGGGTTACACAATAAAATAAGTGTCTGAGGTAAAACAAACTCAGGACTTCTGTGACTCCAGGCCCAGAGTTCTATCCGCTGTTTCCTTTTCCATTATATTGTAAGTTCCTTGAGGGCAGGGACTACCTTTTGCCCCTTTTTTGTAACCCTAGTACATGAGACAGTGCCTGGCACATAGTAGGCATATAATAAATGTGTATTGATAGATTGAATGATTAAGGCAGACAGAGGTTAAGTGGCTTGTCCAGGGTCACACAGCTATTCAGTATCAGAGATTGGATTTGAACTCAGGTCTTCCTGATGCCAAGTCCAGTGCTCTTATGTGAGGCACTTGACAAACCTTAAAATATGTAATATTTTATAATATGATACATAAGTATTTATATAAATGATATGATTATTAAAGAAATTAAGAAATTTGAAAACAAAAAAATGTGAAAAAAGCAAAGAGGTATTTTTTAAAAGACCAATAAAATGGATAAACCATCAGCTAAATTAAGCTAAAAGAAACGAAAGGAAAACCTTTCAATCCATTCCTTTCTATGTGATAAGCATGGTTTTGATCTCCATATCGTGGAAGAATAAGGCAGGAAATGAGAACTCTGAACTGATGATGGTCATTGATGTAAGAATGTGATAGTTCTGCTGTATTAGTTTGTCAGTTTCTAATTTTAATAGCAAATTCACCTCATTGATCATCATCTCTGCTAACAGAAACATTGGGGAAATAAATTCATCTTTCAGAAGCAAAAGCTGAATCCTGATGTTTTTATGTTGTATTATTATTATTTTCATTAACTTTAACATACTTTTAATATAATTTGATCTTTGAAACAATCATAATTTTAAAAAATCATTGTGCCTTTTTAAAATCACTGACATTTCCTAATATTTCTCCTTCCTTCTAGGACTTTCCCTTGTCACAAAGAAAAATAGATCAGAAATAAAAACAACCAATGAAGCAAGAGTATCTGACAATATTTCTGTATCTGACATCCATAGACATGGTGTTTGACATCTGAGACTCTGTTCCCTTTGAAAGTTTATTGGTTGCTACCCTGCTTATATCCTCTTCTTCTGTTTGTTTGAATGCACTTTCACTTATTTTTTCAGGGGTTAGGAGTAGGAAATTGAGTGTTTTTGTGAGGTCAGGGTTCTTTTGTGAACTCTCATCTAGTCATCTTACTAGAATTCTAAGTTTTCTCATTTTAAAAATGAGGAGGCTAAAGTCCTGAGAAGGAAACTAACCATCTCCCTTATTTCTGTTAAGCTCCTTTTTTAAGGATGTTGATGATGTAGGTGTTAGTGTTACTGCTGGCAAGACCTTGGGGTTCCACCATAAGGAGGTACAGGTAATGCTTTGCAAACCTGCTCTTAACAAATTTCCCCAAACCTCCAAAGTATATACATTACTAGAATGAGGACAAAATTCAGGACAACTTCTTTGTCACATCAAAGCCTGGAGAGAGGGACAGGGCAAAGATAACCAAATTTAGAAAGTATCAGTCTATAGAGAGATAAACCCAAGATCAACCAAACTTGTGAAGTGTTAGTCTACAGAATAGTCAGGCCTCACAGACAGTATAAACTCAAGTTGTATTGTGACTGTAAGGGAACAGGAGGGGTGACAGAAGGGAGCCCTGTGGGGTGTAAATGCTTTGGCCCCAAGCCCTCTTGCACAGTCAGGACCCTATCTTCATCTCTCCATTGTGATGGATGGAGTATAGAAGCTGTGTGGGGAGGGAAGGGAGCTGTTCTTCCTGAAAGAAAGGAGAAAATTTTCAGTGCTGATTTCTGGATCCAATCATCTGTTTGACCCTGAGAGGAAAAAAGAAAAGACAAAAAGTAAAACAGAGAACATAGAGATGCTCTCCTCAGGATATTTTTGCTCCTAAGCACTAGGCTATTGGAAATTAGGGGGGGAAGGTTAGGAATAAATTACACCCCGGTTTTTCTGTGGGTGAATTTGTTAAGGAGGCAAAATATATCTCCTCTACTTCCCACTCCTTCTTTGGCTCTTTACTTTGCCCTCTCAGTATGTCCTCTTCTTCCCCACCCCTTTCATTCTTTAAGTCTTGTGAACTATGTACTCTTAAGAATAGCTGGTCATAAATCTCTGGGTGGTATCAGATGCTAATGTTCCCAGATCATCTAAATGGGAGCAACAAGCCTGAGAATGAGACATCTTTCAAAGTACGGCTAGTTCCTTAGTAAAATGTGAGTGCCTGCGAAGTTAGAGTTACATACTAAGTCAGAAATAATACACAAGTGGTACAAGTTCAAATAAAAAGAATACTATTCCAGGCCTGGGATCAATGAGAAAATCAAAGGCCAGAGAGGAGTACTTGCCCAAGATCATCCCTTTAGTTAGTGGCTGAACCACAATTGGAATTATTCTGTGTGACACCTTCAACTAAGTCATCTGCGTTGATGGAAGCAGTACTCACACTAATGAAATCATACTGAAGACTCTGGCAAGACCAGAGGATGTAAGCTATAGGGAGATCGATTTTGGTTTAATATAGGAAAAGAACTTCCAAACAATTCAAGTTTCTCAAAAATAAAATAGACCATTTTACAAATGGATGACCTTCTGTTAGGCGTGTGCCAAGAAGAGAATTATGTTTCTAAGAATTCTATAATGAGGACTGAAGGGTCCTTAGGAACTCAAATCTTTCTTAACTTGTCTTCCAAAGCTAAGATTCTATGATAGCATGAATAGAAATCCCTTGATTTCCCCACAATACTCTTTGCACTATAACATGTTACTATTTGGGAGGGGGGGCTAGTAAGCTATGTCAGCATTTATTGAATGTTCAGTCACTAGAGGTCATGGTGTGTAACAGAATGGAATCATAAAGCTCTGTTCTCGAACCTGTAAGTCTAATTCAGAAAGACAGAAGTAGAACCATAATTATGATAAGGAAACTGGGCTTTTGACCTAGGGTGTCAATATCCGGGACTAAGAGAAAGAATGTTTTCTCTCTTTAGTGCTCCTCTGGTTTACTATTGCTGTGCCTAGCAATTTTCTGCCAGCTTGTGTGCCATGAATCATGGCCAACTCCACTGCCATGTCTAGACTCCCACCCCAGGGTCACTTTATCACTGCACCCTTCTCCAAAAGCCTATATTATTGGTACTCACACACAGAGACACACACAGAGGCACCAATCACCTTCTTTCTAATTTGCACATTATGGGAAGGAACATCAGTTCAACATGGACTGTCCTTGGCTCTGTTCCCTTTATGTCTTATATCTCCCCATTCAAACCCAGCTCACCAAAATTTGTCCTGAGTGCAAGAATTTCTAATCATGACTATGAAAGGAAGTGTACTAGCTACAAAGCCAGAGGTCAGTAATATACTTTGAATTCATAAACGTAGATTATATAGAGTAGATGACCTGACCTCCCCCTTACCTCTACCTCCTATAATATCAGTAGTTAGGTTCAAAGGATGGCCAGGAATTCCAAATATCCATTTGGTAGTAGGGCCTCACATAACCTAAACTATAAGCTCCACTTTTTTTAATGGGAGAGGGAATTGTGGGAGGATTAGTAGATGAATATGAGGCATCATTGTATGAAGAAATATGAGAATCCATTATGTAGATTTAATTTAATTTAGTAAAAAAATTCAAGTACTGACTCTATGCAAGCCATTTTGTTAGTAGCTGGATGTGCAAAAATGAAAAATGACTCAATCTTTGCCCTTAAATAGTTTCCAATCTACTAGGGAGGTTATGTCATGAAAAAATCAATAATTATTTAATTTAATTCTGTCCCTTTCAATTAAAAATATTTATTAAGTATATTAGAGTAGAAAGAACACTGGATATACAGTCAGGAGACTGGTTCAAATCCTACATTAGACATTTATTAGTTATGAAACTATGGGCAAACCATTGATTCTACTTTAAGCTCAAGTTTCCTCATCTGTAATATGCAGATAATAATATTTGCACTAATGTCACAAAAATGATACAAGAAAAATACTTTGAAGATCTTAAAACATCATGCAAATGTGAAGGACTATTATAAGACATTATATAGGGTGTCCAAAATTCATAGTGAAGTTTTTCATCCACTAAATTTTAAATTTTTACAGCTACTGATAAATAAATTATTCTACTAAAGCTTGAAAACTACAAAGAAGCTATTTTCTTCCTTAAGATTTTGGGCCTCTTTTTCCAATTCGTTAACTTTCTTTTCATAATTTTCTTGGATTGCTTTTTTTTTAACTTTTCCTGAATCTTTCTTATTGGAGTTTTGAATTCCTTTTTAAGTTCTTCTAAGAGCTCTTTTTGGGCCCATGACCATATGATGTTACTCTTTGGGGTTGGAGTGGCTTTTATTTTTTTTAACGTCACTCAGATCTTCTTTTACACAAAAGTAACTATCTATGGCCAGATTCTTTTTCTTTTGTTGGCTCATTTTTATTTCATTTTATTTTAATGGTAGCCATCTTTAGGGTGAGGGGAGGGAGAAAGAAGAAAAAAACAAAAAGAAAAAGAAATTTATATGACAACTTTGTTGTATATTTAGAGACAATTGCAAGTTTTACGTGACAGATTTGCAGTTTCATGTGCAATAACCTTTTTATTGTACTGTGTTATGGAAAGGCTTGTTTTGTTTCATGAATTGAAAATAAAATAAAGAATAAAAAAGAAAAATCTTCACCAAAACTTTGGGACACATCAGTTCTCTCTCTATATGTGTACACAAAGTTATGTGTATATGTATATAGCTATAGCTATATTACCTAAATTTATGTCCACATCTACATATCTATCTATCTATCCATTACAAGGCTGTGTATACAAAAGATAAAAGAAATGACAAAATGTCTGCCCTCAAGAAGTTTACAATCCAATGGTAATCATTGGGGGAGGAAGTGTTTGCATTGTACACTTAATGAATACAGATTTATATTTTAAATGTAATATCATGTAGGGAAGACAATAAAACATGTGCAAAGAGATAGATGATGTGATTCCTGTTGTCAGGTTGCTTATAACTTAACACACAAAATAGAACTCAAAAGATGCAACATGGTCTTCACGTTGTAACATAGGAGGATGACTACTGAAGACCTTGTAATGATGCTTCAAAGTTGAAGTCAATAAATTCAATCCAATATTTATTAAACATCTACTATGTACCAGTCACTGTGCTTGTGAAGCACAGGGGATATTATTGATAAAAAGAATTACCTCAAAGGAATTAATAAAAAATATTTTTAATAAAAAGCATTCTGCCCTCAAGGATCTATCTATCTAGCGTTACATTCTAAAGTTCCCCCCATGTATGAGTTAGTAAGCCTGGAGCTTTGAGGAAGTCATCAATTAGCATTCCCAGACTTAAGAACCTGAAAACAAAAAAAAAAAAAAAAAAAGAGCTATCTGAGAAGTAAATCCATGGAAAATCCAAAGTGCAGCCCAGGTAATGACATCCTATAATGCAGTTCTGTGACTCTCAGCAATGTGGACTTTGACTCCTCCCGTCACCCATAGAATAAAATGAAATCTGATTGCAATTCAGAAAACATTTATCATGCATTTATTATGCTCAATGCGCTGTGTTAGACACTTTGGGGCTGATGAGGGTACAGATAAAGTTCGGATAAGACAAGATATCTAACTTGTGAGGTCAGAGACCTTACAATCTGGTAGCCATTGAAAGACACAAAAGGATAACTCAATTAAGAAATGATAGACGATATTCTTGTTGTTACTGTTTTTGTTGAGTCATTTCAGTTGTGTTCAATTCTTCATGACTCGTTTTGGGGTTTTCTTGGAAAAGATACTGAAGTGGATTGCCATTTTCTTCTCCAGCTCATTTTCTAGATGAGACAAACAGGGTTAAGTGATTTGCCCAGGGTCACACAATTAGTAAGTGTCTGAGGTCAGATCTGAACTCAGGAAGATGATTCCAAGCTCAGAGGTTTACCCATTCTGCCCCCTAGCTATCCATAGATGATACTAGTGTTGTAAAACAAAATGGCATGTGAGGTATTAAAAAACAGAGTCAGGTATGACTCTGATATTCAAGGCCCTCAACAATCTGGCTGTAAACTTATCTTTCCAGTCTTTTTTTCACACTATTCCATTTATATTCTAGACATTAAGTGAATTAGCATTTATTAAGTACCTACCAAGGGGCAAGCAGTTTGCTACAATGTTGTCCTGTGCTCTCTCACCTCTATATGTTCCTATAGTTTGCTGCTGGCACTTGTAAAACATTCATCTGTCTCTTTACCTGGCGAAACCCCTATGACCTTTCGAGACCCTGCCCAGACAGTACCTCTTTTGTGAAAAAGGTAAGAGGAAACAGTGAAAAGAAGCCAGAGTCCTTGGATTCAAATCCTGTCTTGGCTACTTATTATTTTGTATGACCCTCAGGAAGACGCTTAACTTTTTTTTTACCTCAGTTTCCTCATTTATAAAGTGAGGAATTTGAATTGTCAGGTCTTTTTCAGCTCTAAATCTAAGATCCTAGCTATGATCCTTAGCCTTGCATGGACTCCCAGGGTGCAAATGATTTCCTTCTCCTCAAATACCTCATGGCTTTATCTAGATTTCTCTGTCTCCTTTTCACATTTTACCTTATATCACAATTATTTGTATACTGGTCTTATCTTCCTTTTAGAGTGTAAATGGAATCAGCTAGGTGTCTCAGTGGATAAAGCAGTGGGTCTGGGGTAAGAAAGACCTGAGTTCAAATTTGGCCTCAGACACTCACTAGCTGTGTGACCTTGGGCAAGTCACTTAATCTTAATTTGTCTTAATGCACTGGAGAAGGACATGGCAAATCACTCTAGTATCTTCGCCAAGAAAACCCCATATAGGATCACAAATAACTAAATAGTAACCATGAAAGAATGTAAACTCCTTGGGGTTGGGGATTATGTCATTTTCTACTTTTGTATCCCTAGAGTCAATTAGAATGATTTATATATCATAGTGTAATTGAACTGCGAGCAGGCTTAGACCAATTAGGATGGCATCATCCACATGGAAGACACGGAGGATCTGATTCAGGGATACAAGATATGAAAGATTCAGAGTAGAGTTCATACGGTCATTTTTCATTGGTCTACCATGTGGTGGGAGAAAACTTTTTCCATTGCCTATGTAGTTGGAACTGTTAGTGGCTTGAAAGTAGCTTGATTCAACAGTGGCTGGAACAGTCTGACTCAGTATTGTGTCTGAGAGTAAGGGGTTATAATTCAGCTCTTGCTTTAGGTAAATTCACATTATGCAAAAAAAAAACCAAACAAAAAACCACTTATGCCACCTTTACTGTATGGTACTGTGTTCTTCCTTTCTCTCCTACCCTTTACCTCAGCACTATAAAGCCTCCCAACCTCTCACCAAAAGACAAAACAAAAACAAACAAACAAAACTAAACATAAAAACCCCTACAAGTAAAAGTTGGAAAACAGGCAGAAAGAGATTGTCATTGCTGCTGGATAGGGGCTTGACGAGACCTCCAGCATCAGAGGAAACCTTTGCTCCACTCTGCATATCCGCTTGTGAGTCTGGCCTCATGTGTATATAACCTGTCTTCTGTCTGTGTCTGTGTCCAGCCCCATGGGCTGGATGTTCCTCATGTGTCTTCTCCTAGGTTCAGCAGGCCCTCACGTGGCTGGCCCTAGCCCTGCATGTTCTTCCTCCTTCCTTGGCCTCCTTGTATCCTTGAACTGTGTGCTAGCCCCCTTCTTCCCCAAACACAAGGCCCCTTTTCTGTTTTCCTCCCTCCCTTCCCCATGTCTGGGTCAAATGTGCATGATGTAGAGATCTTCGGAGTGATCCATTTAGGTACAAGGAGAACTCTCTGTACTTCACTCACCCCACATGGCAGAGGAGGAGTACCTGAAGGCTGCCTCCTTCATGCTTAGGCCACGTGATCTCAAGAAATTGTCCTCAGTCCTTCACCTTTTTGTTCACTCTTGGCCATTCTAGGTGCAGGCAGAAGAATCTCTGATGTGACCTAGAGTCATGGGCATCTGGGAGTCCAGGAATGTAGGTGGGGTATTACAGTCAGCTCAACAGTGCCCAGCCCATCATGGCACAGGTCTGGCATTGGCACAACTGACTTTGGGCTTCAGCTAATCTTTATACTGATGTTTTATAGGAACTGAGCTTAGCTGTGAGCCACTCCTCCTTCCCAGAGACTGGGGTGATGTAGTAGGGGGAATTATGCCCCGAGGTATGGGTGAAATGTTTGTTTGTTTTTGTCATAATTTTGTAGTAAATATACCTTTGTGATAGTTTATTGAATGTTAAATGAACTAGGGTGCTATTCACCAAGTCCCTCAAAAAAGGGGGGGTACACTCAGTGGATCCTCGAGCCAATGGCAGAGCACAGATACTCTTTGACCCACTTTGAGTGTAAGACAATCAGGTGAGTAAACTGTAATAAGCCAGACCCGGAGACATAGGGCCAGCTGTGTTGCAAGAGACATTTTAACTTTTTAATTTTAACTTTAATTTTTTAATTAATTCCTTACATAAAATCAATAACCTCAATTCTACCCGTTCTACCTTTACCAGGTACCCAAAGACTTCTTTATTACAGACTTCCCAGTGTTTTCATCACATCAAAATTAGTAGAAAGATCTCTGAGACTGAATCGAGAAGATCTGGGTTCAAATCCAGATTCTATTGCTTTTTAACTATCTGACTTTGGACACACTATTTAACTTCTGTGCTCCACTGTCCTTATCTGTAAAATGGGAAAAATAAGAAGTGTTCTACATATCACATATGACATAGGCATCAAAGGAAGGAAGGAAATTTTTTAAGCGCCTACAATGTGCCCAGGTACTTTTATAAATATTATCTCATTTGATCCTGACTACAAACCCTAAAGGGAGGCGCTATTATTAACCCCATTTTATAGTTGAGGAAATTGAGGTGGACAGAGGCTAAGTGACTTGCCCAGGGTCACACAGCTAGTAAGTGTCTGTGGTCAAATTTGAACTCAGAGCTTCCTGACTCTATGCCTTTCACTATATTCACTATATCACCTAGCTGCCTCTTGTACATAAAAGAGTTATACAAGTATAGAATATTGTTATCACACAAAATGATTTGCATTTTAAAACTGAACTTCCAGGGCTGAACTAGTCTAAGGGTAGGGACTATAGGATGTAGAATTGTAGGAAACATAGAGGATCATGATATCATATAATTAGTGCTGAGAGGGACCTTAGAAGTCATCTAGTCCTATCCCCTCATTTTATAGATGAGGAAACTGAGGCCCCAAATGGTCCAGTGACTTGTCCAAGGTCTGTGGGGAAAGTAGTCTTTCAAGTTCTTTCCTTAAATCATACCAATTTTGCATAAGCCTTGGCCTGCATATGGAGAGGTAGGAGACCCCAGCAGGCAGGCTGGTATTACATGGAGTGCTAAGAGATTATTTAAAGGGGAACCAGGTTACAAGCCTGCTCTAGTGTGAGAGAAGTTTGGGCAATCGACCCCAGGCCAGCTGGCTTCCTTGGCTAGGATTATGAGGGTTGTTTTCTATCAGACTTTGGTAGAAATGCTTACACAGGGTGATGAGAATAAGGATGGCAGAAGTGCAACCTTCTGCTACCCTAAAACCCAAGTAGCAGGCAGAGAGGGAATAGTGGGCACAGGAGGAATGCCAGATACAGAAGGCAGCTTGATCTGGGGCCAGCCACAGAAAAAAACAAAAAAACAAAAAACAAACAAACAAAGAAATTGGACTATAAAGTTTGTCTTTGATCTTCATTCTCTCCCTATCTCACTCCAACCCCTTCTTCAGACACCTCAGGGACCCAATATCCATTCAATTTCAATTCATTCCAAAGTGGTCAGGCAAACTTAATCACACCAGAGTGTTGAAAACTTAATACATTAACCCTCCTTGAATTTTGAAAGGAAGGCCATATGTGGTAGGAATAATATCCTATCTCCTGCTCCCCAAGTTAGGCTCATTTTTCCTTAGAAGGTATTAATACCATCTCAAATCTTTGTTGGCTCAGAGGCCTCAAGGCTCTGGCTGTGGATATCACTTCCTGGTCACATGAGTACAAATAACCACAATGTTCCAGGCACTTCTTGATATTTAGCTAGTGAAAAACAATGAGCAACTCATGCACAGAACTTTTGATCAGCTGGATCAATTCAATGTCTATCTTTGCTGAATATTATTCTCTTGATGTAACTAATTAAATATCTTTTTGTTTAACTGTTGAATGACCAAAAGTATCTAAATTTTGTTCCAATATTGAACCTAAACTATCAGAGAATTCTCTTTAATCATGCCTATCCCAGAATATCAACAAGTGAGTAATAAAGATAATAATTACCCCAAATTTGTATAGAACTTTAAGATTTGCACAGTACTTTATGCACACCATTTCATTTGATCTTTACAAAAATCTGGTGATGCAGGTGTGACTATAATCTCTATTTTGCAGATAAAGAAAGTGAGGAAAAAAGACCTTTAATCACTTAAGTAAAGTGAAGAAACAGATATGGATGTACAGAGTACTTAGCAACATATTTAAATTTTAAAAAGAAATGTATGGAAGATAGAAACAAAGCCAAGTCACAGATAAAATGATTATAAGAACATGGTAAAAAAATAATGTGAGGAACGCTGATCAATGCTAATCAACAAATATTTGTTATTAAAAGCACTTATTATGTTCCAGGTACCTGGATACTGGGGATATAAATACTAGTTAATTAATCTCGACTCTTCAGTAGATTACACTTTGATGGAAATACAAATATATAAGTACATCCAGAATAAATATGAAAAGAATAAATTAAAATATGTACAATATAATAAAAAGTAATTTGAGAAAGAGAGCACTAGCAATTGAGGAGGTCAAGAAAGTGTTGGGGATTTATGATATAGTGGGGGCACTGCATTTCGAGTATGGAGGGCAGCCATGGGATGCATAGGCATCAAGAAGGGAATCAGCATCCTGGGTCAGGAACAGAGGGAAGGCCAGTCTGTCTACTGTGGACTGTGAGTTGGGTAGTAATGTACAGTGAGGCTAGGAAGATAGATTTCTTAAACTCAAAATAGCCTGAGACTGATAAGTGAAGCTAAATACAGCAAAAAAAGGATAGTTTTTGTTAGTTTGTTTTATCTATACTGAAAGAAAAAGAAGAAAGAAGGCACAGGACTTAGTGGGCTAGTAAGTATTTAGCGACCAACCCTTCAGAAAAAGAAAAAAGTGTACACAAATGTGATAGTTGCTTCAGAAATTCTAGGTCTTTACAATAATCAACCTACTGTTGTTCGCTTTTTAATTAGTATCAATTTCAATATGTATGTGACTGTACATATGTATGTGTATATATGTATTTTCTTGAATTCCTGGAAATAAAAGTGTGGCAAACTTAAGAAGTGTGCAAGTTGACTGCTTAATTAATCATTACCATGATTTGAATTGGGTCATTTCCCTCTCCCTCTCTTTAATTGGTTGAGTCTTATTAAACTGCGGTTTACTTCAAGGGTGAAAAAAGTATACACTGTATATACTTTTTAGGTTTAATCTGCATTAATAACATTTTCTGCATTACTTTCTTAAGTCTAGACAATCCACAAAATAATAAGTCAAGCTCTGATTTATACTGTTTGCTTTCCCAGCTGTAAATGTCGACACTGAAAATTTAATGATCAAGAACCATGTACACCCCTGGAACTTTGCTTGTGGTAGATGAGAGGTTGAGGACTGACAACAGAAAGGAGACAGAGCTCAATTTTTGTTTTTTTCCTATTCTCTTTACAAAGGGGAACTATCTGTTTACTGGAAATAACTGAACAAAAATAAGCAAGGAGGGAGGAAGTGTGCACCTAGCTGCCCTTCAAGTATCCAAGTCATTCAGTCCAGATGAACTATATTCATAAGTCTTGAAAAAGACACCGTCAGTGATATTTGAAAGATGATGGGAAAAGAAAGAGGTACCACAAGATTAGAGAAGGGCAAATTTTGTCCCAATTTCCAAAAAAAGAAAAGATAACAGTCTCAAAGATTTTCTGTCAATGTAATCTGTACAAAAAAATAGAATAGACTGCATTTAGAGGTGATGAGTTTCTCCTCCTTGGAGGTCTTCAAGCAGAGGGTGAATGACCAACCATCAAGTACATCATAGTGATGATTCATTTTGTGTTTGAGTTGGGTGAATAAGGTGACCACTAAAGTCCTTTTCAACTCATAAAAACTATGGGTCTGTGATTCTATGATTCTTTGACTTGATCAAGGTCACATATCTAGTAAGTAGACAAGGCGTAATTCAAAGTTCATACAAAGAAAGGGAGGACCTTGCCACATAGACTAAATACCGCATAAGATCAAAATTTTGGGTATGCCCTCCTAGTTGTACTGGATCAAAATTCTAGTTGTGCTGTTTGTCCAAGGATAATGGATTTCCCACCTAGTGCCAACAGAAGCCTATATCTTCCTTTAATCACTGAATGTCAATTGCCTCAGACAAACTGAGACCTGGGAAAGACCTTAAGCTTAAAAAGCCCAAGATCTCCCACTGCATGTGGAGCCATTGCCAGTTATCCTGACCTATGTCTTGCCATTGGACTCTGATGATTCTGGAGGAAAGAGTGAGACTGATGACTTTGCACAGCCTTGTCTCACTTAAATGCAATTCACTTGTAAGTGGAGACATCACCCTCTAGCTGTCATTGGTCCTCTTCAAGAACGCGCAAGCAACCACAACAACAAAATCTTGAGAAAAGAAGGAAAGGAATGGGAAATTCTGGTGTTGCCTTAAAAGGTCTAATAGACTACAAAGAACCATGGAAGACCTGTATAGATTGATGCCAAGTAAAGTAACTAGAACTAGGAAAACAGTATACACAACAACTACAAAAGTGCAAATGAAAAAACAGTAATTTAAAAATCTGAACATTATATTATTAAAATGACCCCAAATAAGAGAATGGAGAATTCACTTCCCTCCCTTTTTTGCAGAGGTGATGCACTAGGGATGTGGAACACTGCATTGCACTATTGGACTTGTTTGATGTGCTTGTGAGTTTTGCTGAATTGTTTTCCCTCTTCTATTCTGTTTTATAAGAGATGACTCTCTGAGTGGCTGAAGTGGGGGGAGCATATATTGGTAAATTAAGATGATACAAAAATTTTAAATCAATAAAAATTAATTTTTAAGAGGGTCCAATAAATTGGACTAAGGCAGTGATCTCCCTCCCCCCCCCCCCTTTATCTGATGGAATTAAAGGAAAAAATGTCACTGAAGGGGCTAAAAATTGGACACACCATTGAAGGGTTTTACAGAGCTTAGCCCTGGATGATTTCATGAGCTTAGGTGAGTAAAGGCCAGGAGCTGTCTGTGAAGGAATTTCCTTTATGAAGGGAGGGGAGGGGGAAGAGGAGGGGAGAGGAGGATTTCTCTTTCTTCCTTCCATCAGCAATGACATCTAACAGAGAAGCTACTCAGGAGAAGATACTCATTCCAGCAGTTAGAGAGTTAATTCAAAGACGTTTAAGGCACAGTTGAGGAGGCAGAGACACATGTTCCAAACAGATTCAGAGAATCCCTCACCAAAGAATGTAAGCAGTTTTGAGGAGGGGGTACCTCTGAAAACAGAAAAGAGAGCTGTCTCAAAGGGGAGCCGGGAGAGCTGATACTTCTCTAGTGTTAGGAGTGCAAACCCACAGGGTACCCCTAGAATCCAAAGTAACAGTCAATACCTTGTACTTGACCTGCAGATTCAAGTTCCTGAAGTATCCCAAAGGGATTATACACATTAGTATTCTTATTACTATTAGGTTACCACACCTCATTACTGGAGGAGGAGGGGTAAGTAATCAGCAAGTAAATACACTTAAGCTAATTGAATGGTAAGTCACTATTGGAACTGGGTCTTGGTATTCATGATAAATTGCATCTCCCATGATAATCAAGACTGCCATATTCCTACGCAGAATCCTAGCTGGAACAAAAAAGGGAAAAATAACCCTGGGTGTAAGGTGATAAGGGAGTGTGTAGCACACGGATAACAGTTTATTGGTATCTCTTAACCATGGTAGGTAGGCATACAATATGTAACCAGAAGAGCTAGTGTGACCTTCCAAGAATGTAATATATCTGGAGCTATGAAATGTATTTAGATTACCCTGAGGGAAAATTTCCATTTGTATACAAAACCACGGAGGTGGAGATATAGAATGTCAAAGTTGGAAGGGGCCTTTCTAGAGGTCATCAATCCAACACATACCTGAATAAAAGCATCCTCTCCCACATATTTGACAAGAGCTTGTCCTTCCTTTGCTTAAAAACCTTCAATGAGGAAGAAGCCCTTGCCTCTTGAGGCACTCCATTCCGCTTTTGGGTGACTATCATATATCTAGTCTAAAATAGCTTCATTGCAACTTCCACCTATGACTTTTAATTATTGTTCTTGTGGCCTAAAAGAATGAGTCTAATCTATTTTTTCATATGGCTCTGCTTCTGATATTTGAAGACAACTATTGCATCTCCTTTAAATCTTCTCTCATCAATGCTAAATACACCTTGGTTACTTCAACTTGTTGTCATCTGATGTTAAACATTTTTATCAGTATCTTCACATCACTCCAGTCTCCTTGCAATCCTAGTTGTTCTTCTTTGGAAGGAGAGTCTCCAACTTATCGATGTCCACTTCCCGATGTCCAGTACTGCAGGTGGGATTGGACCAGAGCAGAGTACCACGGGACTACAGTTGTAGCTAGATGCTTCTAGTGTAGTCTGAGATTACATAGCCTTTTGACCATTGCTTCACATTGAGCTTGCTGTCTACTAAAAGCCTCAAAATTTTTTAGATTAACTACTGTGTAGTCACATTCTTTTCCCTACATCTTCTACTTGTGAAGTTGATGTCCTTGTCTCCGTTAATATCACTGTGTTCAATTTGGTCTAGTGTTCTAATTGGTCAGTATCTTTTTGGATCCTGATTTTGTCATTTAACATGTAGGTTAGCTATCCTTTGTAATTCTAATAAATAGAAATACAAGGCATTGATAAAAATGTTGAATGGTACAAGGCCAGTCAGAGATTCCTGACACATTGTAAGAGTTACATAAATGTTAGCTATTATTATCATCGTTAGAAAATGTGTGACAATCACTGCTTTCAAGGAGCTTAGACTCTAATTGGGAGAGATAGCACATAAAAGAACGTTCAGTTGCAGGGCTGAATGCAAGACCCAGGGATGCTTTAGTGAAAGAAGTCAGCATAAAGAGAGTGACCAAGCAAAGAGGCAGGGAGGATGGCAAGACCTGGAGGGTCTAAATAGATGGAGGCAGGACATATGGCAAGGCCTTAGTGATGTTTCATCTCATCAAAAGGAATGGTGTTGCTAACTCACATCTTATCCAAGTCCTGAGAGAAATCAATTAGCCAGACAAAGGGAGAAGGTAAGAAGGGAGGGCACCTTTGGTAGTGGCAATTCTTCCTGTCAGCTGACCATCTTGGATGGATTCTGTTCATGGAAGGGTTGATGAGAGAAAGGAAGGGGAGTAGGATGCTCTTGATGGTGGTAGTTGTATCCTGTCAATGGTTGTTCTGATTTCCTTCCAACTTTAAAATCTATAATCCTATGACCCCTTTTCAAATCAAGCCATTTAACTATTCTTGCCATTTAATTTGTTCTTAATTCATCTAATTATGCTACAAACAAATCTTTATCTAGCCATCTTTTTCATTGAAATAACAACCCAACTACAAACCCAACAAATCCAACCTAAGTGACTAGTCAGCTGTAGACTCTAGATGAGTTGGCCTCTTAGATGTACCCCTCCTCCCTGGATGACTTCCCTGATCACCTAAAGGTAACTTGAAACCAGTGACAGAAACTGAAGATCAATCATCAGTGAGACTGTATTGTGTCTAGTTCAAAACTATTGTGAATAGCTTTGACGTCTTGTTCTTTGTGAGAATAGTTCCTGGTATGTGCTAAAGAAAATGATCCCACCAATACCTCCAGCATGCTTTCCATGGTGTTTGTTATGCCTTTTGTTAGGAGTTTTCATATTAGTGTTTTGTATTTGTTGCTTGAGGGGGCAGGATACTTATGATATACGTTGGCTCCAGCTAAGTATGTCATCAACCAATGGATGGAATGATGGAGACTAGTCATACCCTCACCTATGCACCAGGAGAGGCACAAGAAACAGCTACACATGACTGGTGGGGTCACAAAGCATAGCCCCAAGGCACCAGAGATGCTGTCCTAGAGTACGTGTGCATATTTGTCTGATCTCCTTATTATTGGTACAGTCTAACATAAGCAAGGGTATTGCTGACTTTAGATAGGTACAATTAGAAAGCTTGACAGAGATGGCGAATGGAAATCCCAATGTCCACAAGCCACTTAAACCAATCAGCTGGCCTGGGCTGAGCTGGTGAGTTCCTGGTGCAATTTATCCCAGAGTCTGATCAAAATGTTTGACCTTCAGTTGGCTATGCTGCAAATGCATATAATCAAACTCGTAATGTTCTTGTTTCCACAATTTTTGTTTTAATTTCAATAAATTGTAGTGGGGTAGGGTTACTATGCATGAGTAATACCTTTTTTGCTAAATGAACCAAAGCAGTACCTTTGTGGATGGAGTGTCCCAACCACAGACATGGATGAAGGAGATCACGAGCAGAGCCAAGAGAAAGAGGGCCTGGGTCTTTCTGCCAAGTGCCTGCTGAGATGTAAAGCTGTTAGGCAAAGGGGCAGCTTGGCTTTCATTCCTAGGACTTGTAATCCCCACCACCACTCCTGGCGACCTCCCCTCCACTTCCCTCCTCTCCCCCTGCCCACCCACTGAACCTAAGCCAAAAGGACCTCCTCATACCCTCCTTTGTTCCTTGCCTTCACCTCTGCCTTTCCCTCTTCCTGAATGCCAGGCCACCTCTCTCCCCTGATACCCAGCCCACTGCTGCACATTGAGAAGCAGAGCCAGAAGAATAGGGTTGTCTGAGGATACAGACCTCTCCTTACCTCCTTCAGCAATCCAACACCTCTGCTTACTTAGTCCCCTCTACTACTGCCATGTAAGGTAATAAGATTAAATGCACAGAAGAGACCATTGTCTCTATGTACTTGAGACACGGGTGAGTATTGTTTCTCACACTGGGGCTGAGAGGAGTGTGCCACTGATGTATTTCCCAAAGGGGCAGTAGAGCTCTGAATAGTGATTTGGAGAGAGATGCCAACACAAGATCTATATAAAGCACTTCCTTCCCCTGGAGGGTTTTCCCTTTCATCCATTCAATATCAACTCTCTATTAGGTGTCTGCAATGTGCTAAACACCTCCTCCTCCACATTCTTTAGTCCTGTTAATCAGGGGGTTCTTAACCTGGAATCCATATACCTCCAAAGGGTCTGTGCATAGATTTAAGGAGCTCTGTGGATTTGGATGGGGGGTGGGGGTGGGGAGGGAACTCTTCATTATTAACCAGCTTCTAACCGAAATTTAACATTTCTTTCAATTATTTAAAAACATTCTGGGAAGAAACCAGACTGCCAAAAAGTTCCATGATGCAACAAGCAGTTAAGAAGGCCTACTTTGAATCCTATGCAAGCCCAATTTTCCCTTAGTTTTTCCTGATTTCTCTAGCTAGGAGAAATATGTATGTATATATGCATGTATGTATATATATACACATATGTATATGGGTGTGTATATATGGGTGTACATATGTATATAGGTACAGTTATATTTGTATAAACATATATAAAACATATAATTAACTTTTAGCTTTTACAACACCTGTTTTCTCTGTCACTCCTCTTTACTACATACTATTTTGATGGTTAATTATATTTTCATTAGTATCTTTCCATGTAAATTGTAAACTCTTTAAGGTACCAGTTCAAAGGCAGCTTTGTATCTCCAACAGCGACATGAACATAACGCCTCTAACGTCAAAGGGGCTCATTTGTTGTTAGTGAATGACTCATCCCAGGCTTAATATCTGCTGGTGCCAAAGGCAGAAATGGAATGTTTAAAAAATATTTTTTTTCACAGGCTTGGCAATGTTGTGCTCCTGCTCATAATATTTCAATGGTTCTTTATTGTCTATAGCATAAAATACAAAGATTGTCACTTAGTATTTAAGATACATCATTGCCTGTCTTTTCAAGTTTGTTTTACATTGTTTTCAAATCATTTCAGTTATGTCTGACTCTTCATGATCCCATTTGGGGTTTCTTGGTAAAGATACTGGATTGATTTGCTATTTCCCTCTTCACCTCATTTTACAGATGAGGAAACTGAGGCAAACAGGGTTAAGGACTTGCTCAGGGTCACACAGCTAGTAAGTGTCTGAAGCCAGATTTGAATTCATGAAGATGTCTTCCTGACCTGAAACCTGGCACTCTGTCCACTGTGCTAGCTGCCCCAGATTTTTTTTTTTACATTATTCCCTTTCAAATATTTTATATTCCGCTACATAGCACAGTGCCTGGTATAGCCAGCCCCTATTAAATCGTGAACTTCTTAAGGGCAGGGAGTATTTTTTGACTCTTTGTATTCTCAGTGTTTGCCACAGTACGTGCCCATAACAGGTGCTCAATAAATGCTTACTGACACTTAGCAAATGCTGTTTTTGAATTTCACCCAGTATGGTTTGTCTCTGTGAATTTATTCATGCTGAATACCCTGACAGATGCACACAGGCCCTAATCGAATTCTACCAGCTCCATGGAGCTTGCCCTAATCTCCCTGACCTCATGAATGTGTTCTCCTCCAATTTTCCTACAGCATTTCTCCTGACCTCATGAATGTGTTCTCTTCCAATTTTCCTACAGCATTTTTTCCTTTCCTTTCCTTTCCTTTCCTTTCCTTTCCTTTCCTTTCCTTTCCTTTCCTTTCCTTTCCTTTCCTTTCCTTTCCTTTCCTTTCCTTTCCTTTCCTTTCCTTTCCTTTCCTTTCCTTTCCTTTCCTTTCCTTTCCTCTCCTCTCCTCTCCTCTCCTCTCCTCTCCTCTCCTCTCCTCTCCTCTCCTCTCCTCTCCTCTCCTTTTCTCTGCTCATGTCAAGTTTTCCTTTGCACCACGCTTACTGGTATGGTACCATACTTACTGACATATCACCTGTTAGACTACAAGATCCTTAAGGGAAGCACTCGTGTAATTTTCACCCTAGAATTTCCATTTCCTGACATGGCATCTCATATATAGTAGTCACTTAATGAACATTTGCTGAATTGAATTGAAAAGATATGGATTTTGTGTAGTGAACAGCAAGGAAACCATGGAGAAAAGACCAAGGAAAATCTTGGGAACCACTGTTGTATATCAGTTGCTGAAAAGAATTTATTTAGCCAACATTTCTTGAGTGTTTGCTTTGTGCAAGGTCTTATGTTAGAGGCTATCAGAGATATGTGTGCATGTTCTGTATGATACTGAGTACCTAGGCATTCAAGACAGATTGAGAGTGAGCCAGGGTAGATGAAATTCTGGCAAGATGACTGAATAAGGGGTCCCACCTGACCCTAACTCATCTTCATTGCCTCAAAATAGTGAGAAATTTACCAGATTACCAGACAACGTCATCATCATCCCAAGAAGAAGAACCAAGAAGGCACAGGAAAATCAATATAAAGAAAACCTCATAGCCAAATGTCAGAGACAGAAAAAATATGAGGAAAAATACAAAAAGAGAGAACACTTTGATGAACATTTCATTTCATAAAATGAAAACATTGAAAAAACACCAGATGAGAGAGAAAATAATGCAGCAACAGGTCTCCAGAAATGATAATATGACAACTGCAAGAATCTCAAGGGTGGCTTAGAATACCAATCAAATAATTTTTTACAAAGTATAGTTAGAATGAAATTAAGATAGAAGCTAGATCTCTCATAGATCTACTTCTTTTATTAGACAGATATGACAAGTGTCCTGTTTTCATACACGAAGAAACTAGAGCTCAGAGAAGACCAATGACTTACCCATGGTCACATGACTCTAAGTGTTACAATCAGGATTTAGATTCCTACAATATCCAGCATTCTTTCTACTATGACATGTGGTACTTCTTCTCCATCACTGATTGTCATAGTTAGCATGTGTAGCCAGGTACTAGCCAGGTACAGACCACGGGGTATAGAACCTTATCTCTCTGGACTGAAACACTCACTCAATCTATACCCTCAGAGGCACATCAAGGGAGTTCCCCAGAGTAGCAGCCACTGCTACAACTCACTCTCTTAGGGTTCTTGGGGTAACTCTGGCAAAGGGCTATTCTCTTACTATTATGCACTTTAGCTCCTGAGCCCCCACCCATATACTTTCCATTTAGCAAATCAGCCAACATGACTCCATTAACTATTAATCAAGATATTGACTAAATAGAAGGCAAAGGAAGAATAGTTACAACATGATATTCCATCTATAAACCTGGGACGTTCTCCCACCAACGCACATTATGTTCATGTAAGAGAATGGGCACAAACTTAAAGTATCATAAGGGCCATCTATAGGGCAATTCAAAACTCTGGAACTGTGAGTCTTCGTGTTCTTTCTTTTCCTTAGGAATTGTCTGTGAAAAAAAGTATTAATTGATGCAGCATCACTGTTCTCTACTGAACTGAATCATTCCTTTATTGCCTCTGGGATAGTTTGGGGCCAATACAGAAAGATCAGAGCCCCTTGGCCTGGATTTGCAGAGCTTTTCTTATTCTGCTTCTTTTCCAGGGCACTAAAGGATTCTATTTCACAAGCATCAGTAGGCAATTTCAGGCAGCAGTTCCAGAAAAGACACTAATGTCTTTCTGTGGACGTGAAGCTCTTTCTGACAGCAGAGAAAGGGGCAAAGACAAGCGATGCCTTTCTTCAACCAACTGATTCTCAGATACTTTCTTAGACCCCTTTCCTGGTCCAAAGCAGACTTTCTGCAGTATAAGAATCTCACTTCTAGCTCGTGGTGATTAATAAAAACCTCATGTGTACTGTCCAAGATATAACCACCTAAAAGTAAATGTAAAATTGTCTAATGATCACAGAACAATTCTAAGGTCTAAAGTTTCCCCAATATCACCTCCATAATATAAGTATCATGTCAGTATATTTAAATATATATACATATATGTTTATATATGTATATATGTATGCACACATATGTGTAAATATACGTATATATTTATATTAGATGTTGGGAAACAGGACACTATAGCCATTTTTTACAGATTGCTTTCTTATGGTTCCTGAAGTTTATTGAAACTCACATTTGCTTTTAGTTTTGTAACTTTCAATGAGCAAAAGTTGTCAAAATCTGCAAGGGAGAGATCCCCTTACATGTGTATGAAACTCTATCTAATGTTCACAAACCTCAAAGGTGTTATAGACTGCCTAAATCTAGTGAGGACTGTCCAAGGGAGAATATTCCTGTCACTCTGCGTTTGAGGTTTAAGTCCTGCTTCTAAGGCCAAAAGCAGAAGAGACCTTAGAGAGTATCTTCTCTAATTTCCCCATTTTAGGGATGAGAAAACTGAGACCTACAGAAGATAAGTGACTTACGCAAGGTTGCCCTGGTAATAAATGTCAAAGGTAGGATTTGAACCCAAGCGCCAATGGAGCTCATGTTACAACTCTATGATTCTTCCTAGAACCTATACCCTGGGCCCACTTAGCCTTTTTCTCCTAATGCATGTGCACTTACTGATTGATCCTAATCACATTTTCCTCTTCATGAAAGATTTTTCTCTGCACTTTGAAAGGAAAAATTCTGAAGTTCATGCAGCCTTAGTGCAACAGGGTCACAGGAATCTAAATCCAAACCTGGATGGCTCTAAAGAGAATGGAATCTCTATCAGTGCCTAAAGAACTTGCCATCATAATTAGATCTCTTTCTGAATGTCAGTTGGACATAATCACATTACTACCAGATTATACCAGTCAATAGAATTTCCAGTTTGGCTCCACATTTCCCCCCCTCTTCTAAAGATAGAGTTTTTTTGGTGATTGGGAAAATGACAGCAATAGTTTTTTTTCCTTTGAAGTTTTATTGATTTTATTCCCCTAGGGGATGGGGTGGGGGTATTGATGCCTTTTTGTTGTTTATAACACAGTCCTTTCCCAAAATACTACCTCCCACCCTAGCACCTCCCTTGTATCAAAGAAAAACAGTTGTGCAAAACTATGTGACACAGTGACCATGCCAGATAGCATATGCACCATTCGCTGTCATCTAAGCCCAGGGGAAGGAAGTAGGCTTCATCATCAGTCTTCTGGGACCAAGACTAGTCAGTTGATTTAACTTAGAGTTTAGCTGCCTTTTAGTGAAATGTACATTTCATGTACATTATTATAAATCATTGCGTATGTTCCTCCCTCCTGGTTTTGTTTTCTTGGTTCTCCATGAGTTCATCCAAGTATGCTCATAGTTGATTGAACATGGCATGTTTATTGTTTCTTAAAAGCCAGATAATTTCTAAGGAAAGTCAACTAAGATGCTACAAGTTGGCACTAATACGTTCTTTGAGACGTTTATAGAATTAGTGGCTAAGTCTTCTGGGGATTTACTTTGCTCTCAGCAAACCCTTCCAAAGATGCCTTTACCTAAATCAGAAATGAAGGGTTTCTCTGGGAGTCTGTCCACCAACAGGCTCATGGGGTGAGACAATCCCAAAGCTAGGATTAGAATTCACTGTCTCCAAGCTGCCACACTACAACTTTTACCACTGATAAATATCACTGCCTCCAATAAATGGGTTTATGCCTTTTCCCTGGGTTTGGGTGAAAATAGAATGGATGTGGTGATCAACGGCAGCTTTAATGCCTAGGATTCAGAAAGCCACGAGAAGACTGCTAAGGTAGAGGCTAGAGGGGATGTTGGCACGCTTAGGGAAGTAGCACAAGATCCCTGTTTATCTTCTCCTGGATCTCTCTGCCAGTGAGAATCCCTGGATGTCAATGGAAATAGGTTTAGACAAATTTCAATTAAATGAATATATATGACTTATTACATGTTCAGCCCTCTCCTGGGTATATAGCCCTTTTGACATCAAGGAGTTTTCAGTCAAATCACGGAATTAGAAATGTTTAGAGATACCAGAGTGTATAACTTTAAAGGATCTCCTCTGGATCAAAGAGAAGATTCAAGTACAAGAAAGACGCAATTTTACTATGTGGCTAGGCCAATGTTACAGCTGTAACTACGGTGAAGCCACTGGGCCTTTGCTTCAGTAATGATCATTTAGCGGATGCCAGTAGTCCCCACACTTCTTCAGCTGCCATGAAACAACTGAACTTAGCAATAATAATTTAGCAATTGCTAAATTCAGCAATTATAATTAGCAATTATTAGCAATTCATCTAGCTATAATTTAGCTAATTTGGCAATAATAATTGGTAATTATTTAGCAATTGTAATCAGTTTGGAAAAGAAGCCACAATTCCCATGATTCCTTCCTACAGACAGTGAAATCCAGGGGAATTCTTCATTGACTTGGAGCTGCCCCGCTCCCTCCTCCGTGTCCCCAGGAGTAGCCTCCCTCCTATCTACATTCTCTGGTCTGCACAGATTAGGGTCATTATCCAAGGTTCTGAATCTCCACACTATTAATCTTTTTATCTTTCACCACATAGGGCTTTGTGATTAGGGTCCAATCCATACCCAACTGCTTTTACCTTAAAAAGTTGAATTGAGGGTATGTGTCATGACATTTAAACCAGGGAACCAAAATTTCTAG
Organism: Notamacropus eugenii; assembly: GCF_028372415.1. NCBI lineage: Eukaryota > Metazoa > Chordata > Mammalia > Diprotodontia > Macropodidae > Notamacropus > Notamacropus eugenii. Next base: position 192,944,799 of record NC_092874.1, read on the forward strand.
TTACATCTCTGGTAGGTGCTCACAAAGAGAGCATGTTAAGTCTTGAAAAATAAACTATAGAAAATATATTTCATAAGTCACAGATAATAATAACCTATGACAGCCAGATCATCTGGAGCTCTACAGTCTCTCACATTGGACCTGAAAAGATTTGAAGGTATTTGTCAATGAAAACAAAATATTTAACGTTCAAATGACATGAGGGTGGAGGGTTTACGTGTTTATTAAGCACCTACTAAGTGACATATACTATACTAAGTGCTTTACAGATATGGTCTCATTTGTTCCTTACAACCTCAGGAGACAGATATTCTTTTCATCCCCATTTTACAATTCAGGAAACTGAGGTAGAGAGAAATTAAGTGACTTGCCCAAAATCACACAGCTAGTATGAATCTCAGGTAGGATTTGAACTCAGGTCTTCCTGACTCTGGGCCCAGCTGCTCTGTCTGTTGTACCACCTAACTTCCTTTGTAGTAATGTAACTTGCCTGTTAATGACTTGTGACATATTATAGGTTATTTACAGGATACTTCATGCTAATGGTACTTAGAGAAAGGAATTGGTCTATACCCATAAAATCTGTGGCCACCTCCACATGGGCTGTAGTAATATTAAAGGCAGTGGAGAGGATTTAATAGGATAGAGCATTGAGGAACGACTAATGGAAAGCAACACAAAAACATATTTATGTATTCAGAGATGATCAGTAAGCATGTTTCGTTTGTATAAAAAGGTAGCTCTAAGTCTAGTCTGTTTTCAATGGAGATCGTATTTGTATCAACCAATCAATCAGTAAGTATGTATCAAACATGTATCAAACCAGACACTGTGCAAAGCACTGAGCTTACAAAGACACTAATGACCATTCTCTATCCTCAAGAAATTTAGGAGGAACAAATCAAAAGAATAATGGGTATATTTCAAATCAATCATGGCATAGGTCAATAAAATGTCTTGTCCATATTTGCTGCAAGTAAGATTCTCAATCCTGTACCACTCTTTCTATTAAATCTTCAGAACAACTCTTGTGGCAGACTGCAATGACAAAACCTTTGACAGAGTACCTCATGCAATCCTTGTGCCTTTGAGAGGCAGCGTGGTATTGTGGAAATAGCAGTGCACAGAGGTGTTAATTGAATGCATGAGAGCAGATGAGATCAAGTGAAAGAGAAGAGGACCCAGGACAGAAACTAGGTAGATAGTCACACTTAGGAGGTGGGAAAGAGACAAGAATAAGATCAAACTGGAGAAGTGGAAGGGGGACACAGAGCCAGAAGAACAATTGTCATGAAATACAAAAATGGGAAATGTATCCAAGAAGAGGGGTGGAATGTCTGGGTCAAAAATGTCAAAAGCCAAAAGAGACAAGGTCCATTAATAATTTCAGAGATGCTTGGTCACTTTGCAGAGAAGTCCTTCACAGAGAACCCCCTTCCTGGGATATGAAGTCAAAATACAAGGATTTGAAAAGTGAGCAAATGAAGTTTGGTAAGGAAGGAGAGGAAAGTGGAGGTAGAAAATTTTTCTTAGGAATTGAAAGGGAGGAAAAAAGATATGATCACAGAGGAAATAACAAAGTGAAGGAAAGGTTATTCCTTTTTTTAAATAAAGGGCAAGATCTGAGTATGTTTATATGTGAAGAAGCAGAAAGTAGATAGGGAAAGATTGAAAATGAAAGAAAGAAAATGATTGAAGGGCAAGCTGCTAGAGGATGTAAGAGGGCATAGGATCAAGGACACAAACAGAGAAGTCAGTAATGTAAGAAGAAGGGTCATTTCTGCAGAAACTGGAGCAAAGGAGATGACAGGTGAAGGTATGAAGGAATTTTGAAATGGCCATGTCTTGAAGGGATAATGACAGAACTGACAACTGATGGTCTCAATTTTCTCAACAAAGTATGAGATAAAGTCATCTGCTGAGAGACATGGGGGCTAGAATAATATTAGGACACTGAAGAGAGAGAAGTTGTGTATTTTTGAGTAGGGGTGGATAACCTGGTCTTCCAGATCACTGACTTCCACAGCTCCCACCATCTATTTATTCACTTGTCTTCAACCATCAACATGGGCTACCACACTTAAAATTTCTCCATTACCTCATAAATGCATCACTCCAATTATCTTGAACCCTGAAAGTTCCCTCTCTTACTCTGACTTGCTTTTCTTCTATTTTCCCCTCTTCTTCCTTTTTTCCAAACAGGAGTTAATATTGAGAGAATAAAAGGATTATCCTGCAATGAGTTCACTTGAGACTAGAAAAAAGTGAATTTGTAATCGCCTTAGTTTGTGTGTTGAGAGTACCTTCTTCAAGTGTCATTAAGCAGCACATAAGTAGGTAAGAGCAGAAAAGGTAGATCATAGAGGTGGCCCAGCTTGGTGTGCCATCAATAAGGTTAAAGAAGAGAGAGGATTAAGGGAGTTAAAGGACAGTATATAGTCAAATCCATTGGGCTGGTCATCTACAGGGTGGTTTTGAAAGGAGAAAAAAGTGAGGTCAGAACAGCTATACTGAGTGGGAAGAACAAGGAAGGATGGAGGAATGGGTCATGTTAAGTACAAAAATAGTTTTTTTTGAGATGAGATAGCAAATTCTGGGGAGAAAGAGAGAGAGAGACAGAGAGAGACAGAGAGAGACAGAGAGAGAGACAGAGAGAGACAGAGAGAGAGACAGAGAGAGAGACAGAGACAGAGAGAGAGACAGAGAGAGAGACAGAGAGAGAGAGAGAGAGAGAGACACACACACAGAGAGAGAGAGAGAGAGAGAGAGAGAGAGAGAGAGAGAGAGAGAGAGAGAGAGAAATGGGAGAAGAGATTATGATAAGAAAGGAGTTTAAGAGTTCAGGATAATGAAGAAGGCATAGTTGTTAGTGATGAAGAGATTTACATTAAGCTTCCCTGTGCATGGCTGAAGGAGTATGAAATTATAAGTCATAGGAATCCAGGATGTTGATGAACTGGAAGTTGAGGATATTCTGGGAGTATTAGTTTTTATACTGAAGTCCCCAGTTAGGAAAGCAAGGGTTGGGGTGGAGGAAAATATAGAGAATATGACTGAATTCTTTGAGAAAGAAGGAAGAATGAATTGGAGGCTGGCATATTGTTGTAATAGGGATGTACATCAAACGATATAGACAGATGGATGTGAGATTGCAGAATACTGGTGATAGAAGCCTGCCTCTGGAAATGCCAGTGGAAAGCAAGGGATATAGTGACTCCTTTTAGCATCGGGGAACATAAGAGAAGGGAAGACAGAAGACGGTTAGGTCTAGGGAGGGATAGGCCTGGCATGGACAGGATTGAGAAGAAAGAGAGAAAACCTAGGAGAAAAAGGTTTTCACTCCGGCAGAGACCCTGAATTACAAGAGTTAAGGGAGAAGTTTTTCGTTTCTGTTTTTGTTTGGGTTTTTTGTTTGTTTGTTTGTTTTTTAGCCAAAGGATGGGGAAGAACTAGTTGATAAGGGCCCCCAGTCTTTCAGAGTCCTAAGATGACTTGGGGTAGAACTGGTTTGGGACAAAATGGACTTCACAACTTATTTTCTATTAATAATTGAATTGGGCAATAAATACCTGGTCAAAACTCCACACTCTGCAGGGTGTCACTATGAATTTGGGGGAAGGGAACAACTGGAAGAGAGGAATTCCTAGCATTATATTAGGGCAAACCCTCAAGGTATATCCTATTAGACAGATCCCCCAGCTGGATCTAATCTTGGAAGCTGACTTAGAAAAGCCATTATTTCTTCTTGGCCGACATGCCTCTAAATAGGATTCAATCTGAGTAATCCCCAAGCGTAGTTTGTGTCTAGGATTCCAAAAATGTGAGATACTCTGGCTCCTAAACAAGACTTCAAGGTAATAAATACATATTAGGTACAGACAGTCTTTACTTTATCCCTTTGAAAATGCATTGCTCTATAAACAGATATGGAAAACACAATGAAGCCCTTGAAGTAGTCCATAATCTCTCCTTAGAAGAGAACCCAATTTAGGATTGCCACTACTATCCCCTCACATCTGTTTAAATCCTGTAATGTCACCATATTGCTTGGACTCCTCCAAGAAGGTAGATACACTTTGGAACCGCTGTATAGATAATCTTCTAATCATTCTCTGTCTGAATCACTTGTGGTTACAGTAAGGATAAAAGTGCAGACATTATGCTCTCCCAGCCCATGGCTTTGGTTTTTTTTTACTACCCCAGTTGCAGGACTATGTGGGTAATCCTTTGCTCTTTCTAGAAGGCATTCCAATATATACTCAAGAACTCTCCTTTCTCTGCAAGGTCTGATTTCCAAACTCTTGAAATGGAGGTTATTCTCAAGTCAGTCCCCAAGGTTAGCAATACCTTCTCTAATAGGCTAATTCTAGAATCTAGATCCCTCAGAAATTCCCATTTTCCTTTAACTAGGAGGTAAGCATCAGAAGCAAGTAGATAAGGACTCAGTATCACTGTTCCTAAAATTTTCTCATAAGCTCCAAGAGTAAATACATGCAACTTCTATGTACTGATGCACAAGATACCATTAACTACTCATGGGGTTGGGGTCAGAGAAAGGGCAAAATCTCCTTTTTTTCTCCCTCCGCCCACCCACAACTCTAAAGGAAATCTTCATGAGTGAAAGGGAGGAAGGCAAAATAGGTAGAGGAAAGTCTATTTTACAGATAAGCACAGAAGAGCAGTTCCACAGAAAAGAGTTCATCCTCAGAAGACTCCTAGCCAACTGAAGCATCTTAGGGAAGCCTCACTCTCTTAAAGCTGTCTTTGGGGGCAGCTAGGTGGCACAGAGAATAGACTGTTAGACTTGATGTCAGGAAGACTCATCTTCCTGAATTCAGATTCAACCTCAGACACTCAGTAGTTGTCATCCTGAGCAAGTCATTTACCCATTTGCTTCAGTTTCCTCATCTATAAAATGAGTTGGAAAAGAAAATGTCAAACCGCTCCAGTATCTTTGCTAAGGAAACCCCAAATAGGGTCATGGAGAATTAGACACAAGTGAGCAACAACAGAGCTGTCTTTGTCTTTTTGAGGTCTCAGTGGCATGTCCATACTCTGTAGGGAGAGTCCGAGCAAAGACTCATCAGCTGTTGTGCTATAAGCTCACACGTTCACCAGGGAACTTCTCTGATCAGTCTTTCTTATTAAACATAAGTGACTAGTACCTTAAAGTGAAGGAATTTTAAAAGATCTTTTCTTGGGAACAGATTTTTGCAGATGAAAAAAGAAAGAAAATCTGACATAATGAGATTCCAGAAGGTATGCTGGGCCAGCCATTAAGAGGGAGAGTACCAAAAAGGGAAGATAAAGGGGATAGAAGAGACAAATATGTGGTGTGATGAAAAGAGACTAGATCTGGGATGACAGAAATTAAGTTCAAATACTCATTCTGCTTACCACTATCTATGTGACTTCGGGCTAGGTAGCTCAGTGGATAGAATGCTGGGCCTAGAATCAGGAAGATCTGAGTTCAAATCCATCCTGAGATACTCACTTGCTGTATGACCCTGGACAATGCACTTAACTGCTGCTTGCCTCAGTTTCCTCAAATATAAAATGAGGATAATAAGAGTATTTGCCTCTCAGGGTTGTTGTGAGGATCAAATGAGATAATATTTCCAAAGTGTTTATTTAGCACAGTGCCTGGCATACAGTAAGCACTTAATAAGTAGATACTCATTCTTCCTCCTCCCCTTGGGGCAAGTCACTTTTCCAGGCATCAGTTTTGTCATTTCAAAAATGAGGGGGTTGCACCATGTGACCCCAAAGGTTCATTACAGCTTTAAATCTATGCTCTTACTTCAAATATTTCCCTAAGGCTGACTCCTCCAGGACTCCTGGGTTCTATTTATTCCTGGAATTTCTTTAGTGCAGCATAATGTTTCAGAGCTGAAAGGGACCTTCAAAATCATCAGCCAAACAGCTTTATTTTGCACAAGAAGCTCAACGTAACTTACCCAAGGCCACACAACTGGTTAGTGGCAAAGCCAAAAACCAAACCCAGACTGGGATGATCACCTTCCTGCTCCACTGGTGTCCTTTTAACTCCAGAACGCCAAACAAATAAATACAATGTCAGTAAAATTCTCTCCTCTCCTAGAAATGAGGGCATTAAGATGAACACCCCAAAAGTGTGCCAAGGTCAGGGCCAGGGAGTTCCTTAATCCCCAGGATTTAAGACATTCCAAGAGCCCTGCCTAGATGATAGATAATTTGTATATATGTACGCTAGAAGACCAGGGACTTGCTATTTAATCCTGACTCCTGGGGAATTTCTGTGCTGAAAACATTTAAAACTCTCTGAGTCAAGCTAGGTTCTATAAGTAGGCTTGGAAGAGCACAATCTCTACCAAGACAGGGCATAAAGGGGTATGTGTGGAGCTGGGGGAAGGAGGGGAGGGAGATGTATGCAGTCCCTGTCCCCATCCCTCTCCAAAAGGAGCCATAGGGTTAAAAAGGAATGATTTGATACTTAGACTAAGGAACAGATTAAAACTGGCTGGGGCTGTGCTGGCTTTGTCTTTCTTGATCCAGGACTCTGCAGTGTGAGTAGCCCTGCCCTGGGCCAGGCAAATACTTTGCTGTAACTATGAGTTTCTTCTCAAACAACCCCTCCCTCTTGTACTGACTAGAAAGTCAGTACAGTCATGTTTATGCTGAAGTGTTGGAACTGAGTTCCAGTTGTTACTTTTAGACCATGAGGGTTATCGATATGGAGGAAAGCAAATGACAAAGAAATAAAATATCTTTTCCTTACTCTACTCTCTCTTTTTCCTTCTTCCCTCCATCTAAGATAGAAGCAGAAGAAGGAGGAGGAGGAGGAGGAGGAGGAGGAGGAGGAGGAGGAGGAGGAGGAGGAGGAGGAGGAGAAGAAGAAGAAGGAGAAGAAGAAGAAGAAGAAGATGGAGAAAAGAGAAAGAGGAGAAGGAGAAGGAGGAGGAGGAGGAGGAGAAGAAGTTGCATGAACTCACCTACCATGATCTAAGAAAGGGAGTTCAAGGACAATGTCACTCTTGAATTCCTGGCTCCTACTGAGATTTCCTAGGTAATGTAATTCTGAAATCTGACCTTCTAGTCAGAGGGAATATTCTGGGAGCAGTATTAACCCTAGGAGTTTGCCTCTTAAATATTACTAAATTTAAGAAATCTTAAATCCAGCTGTCCATCCAGAGAGTGAGAATTTTTTATTAGCTGCCTATTGGAAAAGGAGGGCACTGGATTAAATGTTGGGCCTGGAGTCAGGAAGCCTCATATTCCTGAGTTCAAATCCAACCTCAGACACATACTATCTGTGTAAACCTGGGCAAGTTTACCTCAATTCTCCATTTGTAATATGAGCTGGAGAAGGAAACAGCAAACCACTTCAATATCTCTGACAAGAAAAACCCCAAATGGGGTCATGAGGAGTCAGACACTGAAATGACTGAACAACACTGGAGAAAAGAGTAAAATTACAAGAATTCACAACTTGGAGACCAGGAAGGATATGAAGGAGTGACAGACCTTGGTTTTGCTCTCCTGTGTGACCTTGATTTATGTGAATTGAGAAAATCCGATGGGAAGGGGATTGCTTGTCCTGTGTTCTCCAATGTTTCCCTTCCTTTACAAATATCTAGAAGGGATTGTATAGAACTGATGATCACAGGAGAGGACAGAAGGAGGGAACTGGAGAGATTCCCTAAAATTTCAGTATAACTGCAGGCAATCTTTACTTCCTTTACAAAGAAAGTACAATCCTTGGGGTAAAGCACAAACGTTTATGGGAAAGGGTCCTAGGGTAAGAAAGAAAAAAATCATATTGTTGTCATATGGGTTATTGTGAGTCTTTTATATGTTTTTGCCATTTGTTTACTAATTCCTGCGAATCTTTTGCATTTTAGGCATTTTTTATTTTGTAAAATAAGGACTGTTCAGTAACAGTTACCATTGTTCCTTTGAACAATTGAATGAGGATCAAGGACCCCATTACCCAAGCTTATGGATTCCTAGACATATTCTAGAGCTATAAATAAACTTTATTTAGAGATTTCCCAGAGGAACTTTATAGATCAGAGTGAGAAAAGAGGAAGCAAAAACAAGTAATCTTATTTTGAGAATTTATTTTATTTTGTTTTTTATAATTAATTTATTTGTTTTCAGTTTTCAACAATCACTTCCATAAGTTTTCAATTTTCTCCCCCTCTCTCCCTGCTCTGTCCCCAAGACAGCTTGCAATCTTATATGGGCCCTACACATTCATTCTTTTTAAACACATTTTCATATTAGTCATGTTGCGTAGAAAAATTTAAAAGAATGGGAGAAACCAGGAGAAAAAACAAAACGTAACAACAGAAGAGAAATAGTCTGCATCATTCTGTGCTCTGACTCCATAGCTGATATTTTGTATCAAGAGTTCTTTGGAAATGTTTTAGATCCTTGCATTGCTGTGAAGGGCTAAGTCTATCAGAAACAGTCCTTCCACCTGTGACTGGTACTGTGTATAATGTTCTCCTGGTTTTGCTCATTTCACGCAATTTATATAAATCTTTCCAGGTTTTCCTGAAGTCCTCCTGTTTGTCATTTCTTATAGCATAATAGTATTCTATTACATTCATATACCACAACTTGTTCAGCCATTCCCCAATTGATGGACATCCCTTCAAGTTCCTGGCCACCACAAAAAGAGTTGCTATAAATATTTTTTTACATGTGGGTCCTTTTCCCATTTTTACAATCGCTTTGCAATACAGCCTTAGAAGCAGTATTGCTGGGTCAAAGGGTATGCACATTTTTGTAGCCCTTTGGGCATAGTTCCAAATTGCTCTCCAGAGTGGATGGATCAGCTCACAGCTCCACCAACAATGAATTAGTGTTCCAACTCTCTCACACTTTCTCCAACATTTATCATCTTCCTGTTTTGCCATGTTAGCCAATTTGGTAGATGTGATGTGGTACCTCAGAGTTGTTGTGATTTGCATCTCTCTAATCAATGCTAATTTAGAGTATTTTTTCATATGACTGTAGAATATAGACTAAATAGACTATAGCTTTAATTTCTTCCTCTAAAAGCTTCCTGTTCATATCCTTGGTCCATTTATCAATCAGGGAATGACTTGCATTCTTGTAAATTTGACTCAGTTCTCTATATATTTAAGAAGTGAGGCCTTCATCATAGATACTAGTTGTAAAGATTTCCAGTTTTCTGCTTCCCTCTTAATCTTGGTTGTATTGGCTTTGTTTATGCAAAAACTAAAAAAGTAATCTTTAAAGCTTGCTTTCAGGAATAGATTCAGGTAATCCCAGAGTTGGCTTCCCTTCCTTGAGTCATAAGTTACTTATAGATTAATAGAATGAGGCCTAGAGAATGGCAGGAATTTGTAGATTTGAGCTTCAAACCCAAGCTCTGATTCCAAATTCCAGTATGAAGAAATAGATGCTGCCCATGACCTTTAGATATGTGTGATCTAGTTAAGAGGAAAGACACATAAAATGAGCATTGAATAACATAATTTAATATGTATCTAGGTCAGGTAATGAAGATGGGAGACATGGCACAATTGGGGGTGGTGGTGCTAAACCTGATTAAAATATAAATAGGAAATGTTTAACAAAATTAAATTAAAACATAATAGAACATAGATAATGTTACATCAGCTAGGAGGGCCTGGGGCTGCAGTCAAGAGGACTTGAGTTCAAATCTGGCTTCAGACACTTACTGTGGGGTCCTGGGCAAGTCACTTAACTCAGCTTGCCTCAGTTTTCTCACTAAAAAATAAGCTGGAGAAGGAGATGACAAATCATTCTAGTATCTTTGCCAAGAAAATCCCAAATGGAGTTACAAAGAGTCAGACATGACTGAAATGACTGAACAACAAATAAATAACGTTACTATGTACTTTTCCAAATCAAAATGCCACCAGCATAGATTCTTAGTTTGGTGGCCCGCATTGCTATCTAAATTTAATACCACCGGTATAAACAGAAGGAGAAGAGAATCTTAGAAGATACCTACTATGGAATGAGTAGTTCAAGCTATAGGTTACCCAACTATAGATTGTTTGGTAGTTTGGGTGCCCCCGACAGATTACTGCAGATCTGCAGGAATTTGTTATGGATCAGTACCCAAGGTTACCCAGTTCACAAAACTGGATCTAAACCTATGTCGTCTGGGTCCAAATTCAGTGTCTGTTCCACATTCCTATTTGTCATGTCCTCCTTTCTCCAATGGATGACTCATAATTGCTCATCCCAGAGTTTCTTCAAATCAAACAAATAGTCAAGAGGGTAAGTGCCTAAGATGTACAGTGTCCTGTAGTAGATTTTTTGGAGTAAGAGATATGAAAAAGGGAAAATAAAATCCCTACCTTCAGAGAGTAGGCCTCCTTTACCCATTTCTCCTAGCTGGGCACTTCCTGCATCTCTTAAAGGTCTTTTGATTAGGTGTCTTTATCAAAGCTCATTTGACCCGCCCACCATTTGGCAATTCCCACCACCCCCACCCCTGCTGCCACTGCTTCCCGAAAACACCCCCCCCCCACCTCCAAAATCAATTTTCAACAGCAGCAGCAGGTTTTGAGCCATCTGGGGGTGCTGGCAGTCTCAGCAGGCTGTAAGCAGCTCAGTCTGTTTCTCTTAAATTTGCCCCTTCCTTTCCTTGCCATACTGTCCAGGCACCTAGGCTGAAAGCCTTGTTCTGATCTTTGCTGCTCTTTCTCCAGAGATACCTGAGAAAAACCTCCAAGCTTCTGCCCCATGGACCCCTATCTTCTCGGCATTAAGATTCCAGAGTCAGGGGCTGAGATAATCATGGGCAGGCAGACAGAAGTCACAGGCCATTCCCCTACCCACTGGTAAGAGGAAGGATGTGTTAATTGTCAGGAAGGAGTACAGGATTGGAAGATGGCCATCAAAGTGAGATCTGTGCCAGGAGTAGAGAGGTATTCTCTTTCTCTTCACCCCTCCCCATGTACTTGGCCATCAACCCTACTTCTCCCCTTCAGGATCTTTCCTCCTCACCCCTAGGTTATTATACACAAGTAAAAATAACAATTTTAATTGTATTAGTTTCAAATCCTTTTAGAATCAAAACTCATTCTATGCTAGGGATCAATAATGAAAACCAAAGATTTCAGTCTGAGTATAATGTATATTATAAATATATATAAAAGTATGTAATGAGTATAATTCGGTATAATGTAGTATAGGATTTGGAGTCGAGAAGCCGGGAATTGAAATACTGTCTCTGCTACTATTATGTAACCATTTTCAAGTCAATTCTTCCATCTGAGTCTTGTTTTCTTCATTTGAAATAAAGGGGGATAATATTTCTAGTATCTCCCTCACAGAACTGCTTGGAGGCATAAAGGAAACAATGATTCTCAACTTTGCAAACTTACAAACATTATCAGAATGTTATCATTTTCCATTGAACTGCATACAAAATTAGAGCTGGAAGGAGACACAGAGACTGTCACCCATCTCTTTACTTTCAGAGATCAAGAACAAGGAATGTTATATAATTTGCCAGAGGTCATACAACTAGCAAGTGGCAAAGTCAGGACTAGAACTTGTATCTTTTAAAACCTTTGTGCTCTGTTCACTACAGCATATTTTAACATTAAGCTAGCAAATGCTACCATTCTTCCACTTCTCTATCCTTTATTTGCTAAAGGCTGAAAAACTATACTTTAGGAGGCAGCCTATGTTTCAGTCAGTTAACAGTATTGATTGAGCATCCACTATGTACAAGACACTCTGGAGAGATACAATAGAAAAATAATCCATATCCTTGAGAGACAATAGATAGTTCGATAGATGTTAAAGTGGCTTGTGTTGGACTTTGAAGTCAGGAAGACTGAGTTAGGATCCTGCTTCACAGATGCTTTCTACATGTGTGACTTTGGGAAAGTGAATTAACTTCCTTCTTAGGCTCAGTTTCCTTATCTGTAAAATGGGAGAAATGCTAACATCTCCTCACCAGGTACTTCATTGTGCTATAAGCCTATCTCCTCTGAGTTGATCTCTGCTTCTGTCTACACTGAACTACTCTGCTACTTTTCTGAGGATTGAGTGAGACAACATGTAAAGGGCTTTGCAACACTTAATATAAATTTTGCCTATTAATGTTATTATAATATCGAGATTGTAATCCTTCTCAAGCATTCGGAACAAGACAAGAAGGGAAGAAAATTGTATTTGTAAAGTTTCTATGCAATTTGTAATCCATTTTAAGAAAAACTCAGTCCTTGGTTGCCTTTCTCATCAGAGATCTTTTCCAGATCTTTTATCCTAAATGGCCTTTGCTCAGTAGGTCAGAAAATAAACCAAGTAGGTGGCTTTCAACTATTCTCAGAATTCTAAGCTTTCGCCTTCATTCATTCACTGCTCTAACTCACTCCCTACTGGAAAATCCCATGGCTACATTCTTATTTTTATCTTATATGTTCCCTTTGCATTCTGTAAGTACTGATAATGCTGAGAATAAATTAAAAATAAAATTAAAAAAAATAATCCCCATGTAAAGGAGAATGAATGGTAATGTAGGAGTATGAGGTAAATGTTCTGTTTCTGGGTCTTTATTAAGTGTAAGAGGGAATGAAGGGAATCAGGGTAGGAATATAAGACTGTAGAAAATGGTAATGAATAATTTTATAACATCCATTCAATTAATAAAACAAAGTTATTTAATCAGTCAACAAGTATTTATTAACTACCTACTATGTGTTAGGTAGAGCACAAAGTCCTGGGAATGCAAATTATTATTGAATCCTAGTATAGTAGTGTCTGGGATCACTCTTACTGTGTGAGTCCCCTGAAAACTAGTATAGGTTTGAAGTATGTTGTGATTCAGGGTCCACTCAAAAATCTTAGTCTAGAATCACCAATCAATTTATTTGTTTTGTCAGCTAACTATAGGATACAATGGTTCAAAACAAAAGATATTTAAACAGCACAACAAATTAACTAAAGATAAAGATCCCCCTCAACATAAACACACATGGGTGTTCTCTGATAAGTTACTTATCATCACTGGCTCATGAGCTGTTGTGCTGGTAAATGTTTAAAAACTGGCTCTTCCAAAGCACATGGCATCCTTTTAAGTTTAATCTGAATGAACATTTTCTGCATCATTTTCTCAAATCTCAACAATAAAAAAAAATCCAGCTTTGTTTTATAACATTTTCCAATTTCAAAGGCATAAATGCTCAAAATGAAAATCTAACAACCAACTCTCCAGAGCCTCTGGGGGCTCTAGCACCCCCCTGGTTGGGAAACACATGTTAGGAACCAGAATGACCAGAGACAGCATGTGGTAGAAGTAAATCATTCTTCTTAAGCCCTTTTGTGACACTGCTGCTTGATCATTCGTAGAACTATGGATGTTCTCTAGTGATGTTACTGGTCTATGGGCTGACATCTCCTCTATGTTGCTCTCCGTCTATATGGAATTGCTCTATCTGCTGCTATTTCAGCTGACCTTCCATTCCGTGCTGCTTTCTGCAGGGCGCTCGCCTTCTTCTCAGGGAGAGGGGGTCTGTCAGTTCTTTTAGCTCCTAACCCCAAGAACTATTTAACTTTTTCACACTCAGCAAGTCATGACCACCCCCACCTAGATAAGCCTGTGGACAAGGAGTTCTTTTTTCCCTGCTGACCATTCAGACTCTTACCAACAGGTTATCAGAAAGTCAAGCTGGAAGTTCCACTTGGGGGAAAAAAATAACATTTCACAGGAGGTGGATGAAGTTTTAGTGAAAAAGTTCTCTTTACCCCCATTACATCATCAGTTATTAGGGAATGAAAAAAAGCGTGACAAGAACCAGTCTGAAATTGAGTCTTGGTTATAAAGTAAAGGGAGGTGGAGATGTAACTGGAAGAGGGAGGCAGCCAGGGAACGGCTTTGGTCTGCATTTACTTAAATGTGCCATCACTCATCAGGAAGGGGAGGGGAAGCTCCTATCCATTACATTTGTCGACAGCTGTAGGATTTGGAGCTTGAGTGGGTGCTTATAGATCAAATGTTCTAATTTCTTCATTTAAAAAATGGGGGGAACTGAGGCTTATGTAGGGGAAGTAGCTTGTTTAAGTTCATACAAGTAGTAACTAAAAGCTAAGATTCAAACCCATGTCTTCAGGTTTAAAACGCAGTGTTGTCAGTAATGTGATGGAGAAGACCACAGGAAGGAGAGAGAGAGAGAGAGAGAGAGAGAGAGAGAGAGAGAGAGAGAGAGAGAGAGAGAGAGAGAGAGAGAGAGACAGGGAGAGAGAGACAGAGAGAGAGAGACAGAGAGAGACAGAGAGAGAGACAGAGACAGAGACAGAGACAGAGAGAGACAGAGAGAGAGAGACAGAGACAGAGAGAGAGACAGAGACAGAGAGAGAGAGAGACAGAGAGAGAGATAGAGACAGAGAGACAGAGAAAGAGAGAGAGAGAGAGACAGACAGACAGACAGAGACAGAGAGACAGAGAGAGACAGAGACAGAGAGAGACAGAGACAGACAGACAGAGACAGACAGACAGAGAGAGAAGCTAAGGATAACAGGAAGAAAAAAAGAAAAAAGACTGAATTTGCTTGGTAGGGAGTGGTGGAATTTTAACAAAAAGGCATGTTATCTAAGAAGGAAAAATTGCCCAAGAGAACTCTAAAACTGGGAGCAAGGATGGCTGTGACTCCCATCAGAATCCACATGATAATGAAGCACAAATTTCACTGTAGAGTACTTTAAAATAATGAAACATTTTAAAATGTTTTATTTGTTCCTAGGTAGTGAAAAAGGAGAATGGGGACCCTGAAGGATGGCTGTAAGAGGGAGGGAAAGCTGGGAATTGCTAAGAGCCAGAGAAGAAACTTATTTCCTTATGGACAATAGGTCTCATTTACATAACATTTTACTTGACAAAGGCTTTACTTATCCCTTTGATCATCACAAACTTATGGGAAATCTGTGGGAGGACATGGATAACAATTTAACAAGAGGACAACACAGAGCATGGGCTAAGTGTTGTATCCATTCACTACATATATCTCACGATGGTGGCAATAGAATACAATAATAAGCTGTGTCATGAATGGAACATGCACTCAGCTCTGACCTGCCTGATCCTTTGGGCATTCAGTCTGGTGGCTAAAACTGGTCAGTGCAGAATCAAACTGTGTTGCAATGTCCCTGATTATTCCATGGATCAAAGTTGGCAAACTATGACCTGGAGGTTGTTTAAACTTCAAAACCATTCTTAGCTCACAAAACAGACAAAAACAGGTGGCCAGCCAGATTTGGTGGGTGAGGTGGGGTATAAACCTTTGCCTTAGTTTCCCATCTTCCCAACTGTTGTAGGAACAATAGCTACCTCATGCAAGAAAAACTAATCTTTTTCTAAAAAGATATTGAATTGGGGTAGAGCCAAGATCGAAGAGCAGAGAAGCACTCAGCTGAGCTCTCTCCAAACAACTTTAAAATAACACCTTTAATAGAAGTCTGGAGTAGCAGAGTCAACAAAAGGTCAGAGTGAGACAATCTTCTATCCCAAGGCAACATAGGAGATCTGAAAGAGAGATCTGTGATGCAGGAGAGAAGGCTGGCTTGGAGGCCACATAGAAATACTGGTGATGGGATGAAGTGGTGGTGACAGAAGCAATAGAAACTTCAGGAGTTCTCAAGCAGAGATATAAAGGAACCTGGCAACTAGACAGAAAGAGATTACAGTGTGATAACACTGGATGTAGGAACAGGCATTGTTTGGCAACTCCATTACCAATATATACTTCTGGATCATAGTTCAAAAACAGAGAGGAACGCTATCAGTTAAGAATGACTGAAAACTCTGAGAGGCAGTATTATTTCTACCCCCAAGGGATAAGGGACTCTGAAGGGTAGTATCACTTCTGGCCCCAAGAGAGGAGGGGCACTGAGGAGCAATATCAATTGCAATCCTAAGGGATCAGGGGTCCTTAATGAGTAAGTACTAGAGTTCTGAATGAGAGAACAGAGACAACATCTTTTGTCAGATCACACTGCCTTGAAAGGACCTAAAACTTCCAGAACTAGCTTTGAAAACAGTAGGGTGAAAAAGCTTGAAGCTTGAGAACTTCTCCACACTACATGTGGAACAGAGCCTAACATTAACATAAAGTTCCAAATCAAGAAATTGGGCAGAAAAATGATCAAACAACAAAGAAAGAACCTGACCATAAAAATACTATGGTGACAGGGAAGATCAAGACACAAATTCAGAAGAAAACAATGAAGTCAAAATAACTACAAGCAAAGTATCAAAGAAAAGTATAAACTGGATACAAACCCAACAAGAATTCCTAGGAGAGCTAAAATTTTATTTTCAAAATCAAATAAGAATGGTATGGAAAAAAAAGTTTGGTAAAGAAATGAAAGCAAAGGAAGAAAATTACAAAAAAACCTCAATTACTACCTTGTTGTTATTTGTACCTTTTTTAAGAGGTGCAAAAAAAGAAGAAAATAATACCTTAAAAACCTCAATTATTCCTATAAAAGAGAAGTAAAAAAATAATTTTAAAAAAAGAACTCCTTAAAAAGCAGAATTAATGAAATGGCAAAAAGGGTACAAAAAATCACTGAAGAAAACAGTTCCTTAAAAATTAGAATTGGGCAAATGGAAGCTAATGACTCCATGAGAAATCAAGGAAAAAACTTAAAGGACATATGAAGAAAGATGGTATCCAGAAAAAGAACTGATAAATAGTGGTATGTATAGAAAAATTTTACGTATTGGTTTGTATACACATATATGTATATATACATATGTGTATGTGAATGTGTACATATGTATATGGTCAGTATGGATATATGTGTGTGTATATGTATACACACACATATTTGTATCTAATGGTAGCCATCTATAGGGCAGGGTGGTGGGGAAGAAAAAAATGAAAAATTAAATGATAACTACTGTATATTTAAAAGGAATAGGGAGTTGTACATAATAGATTTTTAGTTTTGTGTGCAATCAGCTTTTTAATTATACTATGTTATAGAAATGTTGATTTTATCCTATAAATTGAAAATAAATTAATTAAAATAAAAAAATAAAGACCATATGTTTATGAAGGATAAAAAAGAAGTGATTAAATAAAGTCAAAAACATTAAAAAAGGAAATCGAAATATCTCATTGGAAAAACAAGTGCCCTGGAAAATAGAATGAGGAAAGATAATTTAAGAATTATTGAATTACCTGAAAACCATGATCCGAAAAAGAGCCTAGACATCATATTTCAAAAAAAAAAAAATTTCCAAGAAAGCTGTCTCACTAGCCTAGAACCAGAGAGTAACGTCAAAATTCTAAGAATATACTAATCACTACCTGAAAGATATCTCCAAATGAAAACTCCCTGGAGTACTGTAGTCAAATTCAGAACTTCTGGGTCAAAGAGAGAATACTTCAAGCAGTAAGAAAGAAACCATTCAGATACCATGGAGCCACAGTCAAGTTTACACAGAATTTAGCAGCTATAATGCTCAAGGAGTGGAGGGCTTGCAGTATTCCAGAAAGCAAAAGAGTTGGGATTACAACCAAGAATAACCTACCCAGAAAAACTGAGTATAATTCTTCAAGTGAAAAAATAAGTATGTAATGAAATAGAGGACTTTCAAGAATTCATGATAAAAGGGCCTGAACAGAAAATCTGACCTTCAAATACAAGACTGAGAAAAAGCATAAAAAATTAAACATGAAAGATAAATCATAAGGGATTCGACAAGGTTAAATTGTGTACCATCTCTGTGGGAAGGTGATAAATGTAACTCCTGAGAACTTCATCATTATTAGGGCAGTTAAAAGCATTCTACACAGAAGACGATGTGGGAGTGAGTTAATTATGTTGGGATGGCACAAAAAAAATGGAAAAATAGGCAAGAGGGATGCTTAAGCAGAAGGGAGAAGGGGGAGCAAGAATGGTAAATTATTTCACATAAAAGAGGTACACAAGGAAGAGCTTTTTCAGTGGAGAGGAAAATGGTGGGAAGAGCTCTGCTGACAATGTTTGAACTTCACTCACATCTAAATTGTTCATGTGTGTGTATGTGTGTGTGTGTGTACTTAATTGGTCATAAAAATCTATCTTCCCCAATAGGGGAGTAAGAAGGGAAGGGGATAAGGCAATTAGAGGTGATAAAGAAAGAAGTGTGATCTGAGGAAGAAAGAAAACAGTGATCAGACGCAAAATAATCTTTTGAGGAGGGACAGGATAAAAATAGAAAAGGATGGAAACAAGAAAATAAGATGAAGGGAATTGCAAAGTTAAAAATTGTAACTGTGAAAGTGAATGGAATAAGCTTACCCATGAAACAGAAGCGTATATCAGAATGAATTAGAAACTGGAATCCAACAATATATTATTTACAAGAAATAAGCTCAAAACAGAAAGACAGAGCTAAAATAAGAGGCTAGAGCAGAATCTATTATGCTTTAACTGAAGTAAAAAAAGCAGGAGTAGCAATCAGGATCTCTGACAAATCAAAGGTAAAAAACAGACTTACCATAAAAGAGATAAGCACGAAAACTACATTTTTCTAAAAAGAACCATAAACAATGAAGTAATATCAATATTAAATATATATGTACCAAATGATATAGCATCCAAATTCTTAGAGGAAAAGTTAAATGAATTACAGGAGTAAATAGACAGTAGAACTATACTGGTGGAAGACCTCAACTTTCTCTTCTCAGAGCTAGAAAATTCTAACCACAGAATCAATAAGCAATAAGTAAAGTAGATTAATAGAATCTTAGAAAAGGTAGCTATAATAGACCTTTGGAGAAAGTAGATGAATAGAGTCTTAGAAAAAGTAGATATAATAGACCTTTGGAGAAAACTAATTGGGAATAGAAAGGACATTCACAAAAACTGACAATGGCTTAAAAAAATCACAACCAAATACAGGAAAACAGGAATATTAAATGTGGCTTTCTCCAGATCACAATGCAATAAAAATTAATTTAATAAAAGGCCATGGAAGCATAGATTAAATGCTATTTTGAAACTAAATAATCTAATCCTAAACAATGAGTCAAAGAACAAATCACAGAAACAATCAATTTTATTAAAGAGAATGACAACAATGAAAAAACATTTCAAAATTTGTGGGATGCAGTTAAAGCAATAATTATGGGAAAAATTTATATCTGTAAATGCTTAAAGCAATAAAAGAGAGAAAGAACAGATCAATGAATTGAGCATGCAACTAAGAACAAAAAGAGGAAAAAAATGTTTAACTCTCCAAGTAAATGGAAATCCTGAAAATCAAAGGAGAGGCTAATAAAATTGAAAGTAAAAACATCAAGCTAAAATAAAACTAGGAGCTTATTCTATGAAAACAACAATAAAATAGATAAATAATTGATTAACTGATTTTAAAAGATAGAAGAAAACCAAATTAGTAGTATCAAAAATGAAAAAAGTGACTATACCATTAATAAAGATGAAATTAAAGAGATTATTAGGAGTTATTTTACCCAATTAATTACATGCCAGTAAAACTGACAATCCTGGCGAAATAGATGAATACTTACAAAAATATAAACTGCCCAGATTTATAGAAAGGCAACTAGAATATTTAAATAAACTTATCTCGAAAAAACTGTGAAAAGCCATAACTGAGGTGGAATTCTACCAAACATTTTAAGATCAATTAATACAAATATTATATAAAAATATATATAAAAAGGAATCCTACCAAATTCCTTTTATGACATAATTGTTGTTTTAATACCTAAACTAGGGAGAGCAAAAATCAGAGAAAGACCAATAGACCAATAGACCAACTTTCTTAATGAATGTCAATGCAAAAATTTTAAATAAAATATTATCAAGGAGATTACAGCAATATATCATAAAGATCACATATTATGACAAAGTATCAGGAATGCAGGGCTAGCTCACTTTTAGGAAAACTATCAGCATAATTGACCATATCAGTAACAACAAAAACAGTGATCCTATCAATAGATATAGAAAAAATTTTTGCCCAAATTGTATATCCAATTCCTATTAAAAACACTAGAAAGCATAGGAATCAATGGAAGATTTCTTGAGATGATAAGTAATATCTATCTAAAACCAAGAACAAGCATTATCTGTTAACAGGGATAAACTTGAAGCCTTTCCAATAATATCAGGAGTGAAATAAAGATGTCCATTGTTACTACTATTATTCAATGTATTAAAAATGCTGACTATAAAAATACGACTAGAAAAAAGAAGCTGAAGTAATAAAAATACACAATAAGGAAGCAAAACTATCACTCTTTGCAAATGATATGCTAGCATACTTAAAGAATCCCAGAAAATCGACTAAAAAGCTACTTGAAACAATTAACAAATTCAGAAAAAGCTGCAGGATATAAAATAAACCCACACAAATCATTATCATTTCTATACAATTGACAAAACCCATCAGGACGAGATAGAAAAAGAATTTCCATTGAAAATAACTGTTGCAGGCATTATAAAATATTTAGAAATCTACATACAAAGGCAAACCCAAGGAATATATGAACATAATTTTAAAAAAAGACCTTTTCACACAACTCTGGTTTCATTTCCTTCTCTAGCTCATCCTACAGATGAGGAACTGAGAAAAACAGGATTAAATGACTTGCCCATGGTTACACAGCTAGTAAGTGTCTGAGGTGAGATTTGAATTCTGGAGTCCTAGGACCAGCATTCTATCCATTGCCTTACCTAGCTTCCCCTCCTTGAGGATTTGACTGTACATCTCTAGCACATAATGGGCAAATTAATAAAGATACAGTAAAACAATTAAATGTATTAACCTATAAAAAATCCTACAACTTTTTGCATCTCTTAAAATTTAAAAAGTGCAATTTATTTCTCCCTTTGATGCAATTACTTGTTTTACATGATTTGGCATTGAATTTATAAGGATTTACAATATTATCAATTTTTCATTAGAAATCACACATTGAGTAAGTATACACTTGAGGAAAAAATCCATTTTTTTCAAGCCTAGCCTTATAACCCATAGATATAACAATGAGGTTTAAGTTAGGTACATTTCAAGGCCAATGAAACATGTTTGTCTTCATTTCTTGGATAAATTTCTTAAACTTTTGTGACATGTGGCATGGTTTAAGGCTTGTTGTGGTTTTCCATCCCCACTTGAATATTTCTGGAATTTTAGAATAATTCTGCTTCTAAGTATAGAAATATATTTATCAGAGTTCACTGCTCTAAACTTGAATAGAAAAGTCTTTCAAGCCTACTAGAAATAAAATATTTCCAAAACATTTTGGGTGATGGCCATTTTACATTAAGGTGAAGAGTTCAAATCGTGCAGACTCACATGAATTTCTTTTGACAGTTTTGGTATAATATTGAATAAAAATGTGAGCCTTATGTGTGTAGATTACATTTTTCAATCATAACATCCTGATTCTTATATTATCTTACTCATGTTATTTTTTTCCTTTATAGCAACAATAAGCAGTTGAGTTTTACTGGTCTTCTCACTGTTCTTTCAAATTCATGAAGCCTGTTCCTTGCTGTCGAGGAATCAATAACAACCACTCCAGGGTCTAAAAATCAAGCAGAGACACTGGTAGAAATTAAAGGGATGGTAGAAAAAAGCACCTTTGCTAAGATATCCTACATGTATACGTAAAACCTATAAGTCTTTGAAAGGAATTGTTTGTTGAATTGAACGGAGATAATGTTGTTCAACAACTTTCAGATTATTAATAATAAGTGGAACATAAAACAGGAGGGTATGTGCTAGCCAGCATTATCTAGCATAGAACCTAAATGGAAGAAGGATTTCCTATAGATGGTGAGGTCTTCCAGCTACTCTTGTTTATAGATGACATTTTGCTAATTAAGTTAAGCCATAGAACATTCATAGCCTCCTAAGTGAGAATTCAACAGTTTGACCTAAGTATCCACAAAGAGAACAAGTAGAAACTTATTAGCTGTGTGACCCTGGGCAAATCATCTGTCTGTCTGACTTCCCTGATCTGTAAAATCTGGATAACAATAGCACTTACCTCCCAGGTTTTTTGTGAGGATAAAATGAAATATTTGTGAAGTACTTTACAAACCTTAAAGTATATAAATGCTAGCTATTATTATTGTTCTTATTATTCTTAGTGATATTATTGTGATCTAGACCATGATGTGAAGTTGTATGTATAGAGTTGATCCCATATGGCACACATCATATGTAAATGTTAAATTAAACTCAACTGAGTAGGAGGAAAGGAGTGGCCTTGCTTATCTGTTTGAAATTTTGATGCTATTTTAATGACTAGAATTCTTCTTAAAATAAAGGCCTGTCTTTTTAATAACAATGTTCTTCCAATGTTATTGTATAGCTGTGAATCATGAAACACTCCTATATCTGAAGAATTGAAATTAGGCTTACCTAAAAGGTGAGCAATGGAGGGGTGCATGGTGGGTGTGAGCAGGATGCATCACGTGAAAGACAAGGAATTATGAAAGGAAAGCAAGAAATGTATGAGAAAAAAAATGTAGTCTAGTCATGTGACCAGAGGGAGGGAGGGCGTCTAATATATTGGATGTTTATCTTACAACAAATTTATGAGAGAGCATGATTAAGATCTTGTTCAGGACCACCAAGTACTGGATAGATCAGAAGTGGGGAACCTGTGACCTCAAGTCCACATATGGCCCTCTAGGTCCTCAAGTGCTTCCCTTTGACCAAATCCGAACTTCACAGAACAAATCCTCTTAATAAAGGATTTGTTCTATAAAACTTGGACTCAGTCAAAAGGCTGCACCCAAGGACCGAGAAGGCTACTTGTGGCCTCAAGGCCGCAGGTTCCCCACTTCTGGGATAGTCCATAAACTAAGAGATCACAAATGTTTTTAATATGAGTAAGAAACACACTCAGAACGAAAAGATTCACATAAGTTTAAAATGAGCAGTCAAAATAGAATTTATTATGCCTCACCTGAAGGCTAAAAATTAAATGAAATATTTAATATATATCACCTTGGGAATCACCAGTAAGTTAGGCTTATGCTCCAGTGGGACAAATTGAGAATCTCAAGCTCATGGTTATTCTGCCCTTGGAAGTGCATCAATGAAACACATGGAATGTCTCATGATCATGCCTCAGTTAAAGAAAGAAAACTCTTTACCAGTGACCTGGGGAGTTAGGATCCCAGTCTTGCACTAAGAAAGGTCACTTTCCTGTATCACTCCTAGAGCTGTCCTGCACCCCCAGCACACGTATTTATTGAGATGTGACATTCAGTTAGTCGGGAGCATTCTTTAATAGGATAAAAGAATATCCTTAGATACAGATGCCAATTATACCTTCCTGAAGTGAGCCAGGGGAAGGACATAAGGACTTTCAGACCCTATCAATGTTTTCTTCCTCGGTCACCCAGCTACCTGAGTAAATGCCTTTGATTAAACATACACGCGTGCACGCGCGTGCGCACACACACACACACACACACACACACACACACACACACACACCCGTTGCTGCTTTAGATTTCACCTCCCCAGTCTCCCTCTGTTATGGATTCTAGGAGGGGAATCGTCAAACCACCACTCCTGCTTCTGTTTGTCCTGAAAAGCCAAGACTGCTTGGTGTGTGTGTGTGTGTGTGTGTGTGTGTGTGTGTGTGTGTGTGTGTGTGTGTGTGTGTGTGTGTGTGCATGTGTGTGTGTGAGAGAGAGACAGAGAGAGGGAGGGAGAGAAAGAAGGAGGGAGGGAGGGAGAGAGAGAGAGAGAGAGAGAGAGAGAGACAGAGAGAGAGAGAGAGAGAGAGAGAGAGAGAGAGAGAGAGAGAGAGTTAGTTCAAATGGTCATAAGATGTAGGTGAGAATTCTCACCCAAATCCAATCCATTGGGTCCCTAGTGGTGGTGATGGTGAGGGAGGGAAGAAGACAAGAGGAGACAGTGGTAGGTCAGGAATGCAGGAGCAGCTGAGGCATTGCCTCACTGTGTCCACAGATTCCAGTGTGACATCATCAGCTTCCAGAACTCTAGCCTGACCTCATTGGATTCCAGCTTCTATATTTGTTCACAATCAGTGACTATTGTTGTAAGTAATCAAAAGGAATATAATAGGGTGAGAATTACTGTTGCCACCCCTTTTGCCTTTAATAAAATCTTTTTATATCACAAGGGTCTGGCCCCAGCCTCTCCCAGCTCTAATTATAGAGTGAGGACCTGGGAGCTGAGGGGGGATTGCAATTGAGCTAATGGAGTCTCATGGCTCAATACTATGACCTCAAGGTTCTTAGACTAAGACTAAAGTTACTGGTGAATTCAGTAAGAATTATAGAGCAATTTGCAAACAAGCAAGACAAATGATGAGTCTTGTGCTTTTTACAAATAAATAAATAAATGAAAAAATTACAAGTAAATTAAAGAAAACCCTCCCCCACTTTTAAAAACTGGCCATTTCCTTATTCCTTTATATTTACATCACTACATGTGAAATATCC
The DNA here is from genome assembly GCF_028372415.1 of Notamacropus eugenii. Taxonomy (NCBI): domain Eukaryota; kingdom Metazoa; phylum Chordata; class Mammalia; order Diprotodontia; family Macropodidae; genus Notamacropus; species Notamacropus eugenii. The sequence continues at coordinate 192,969,249 of NC_092874.1, forward strand.
TCAGTCATTAAAGTTTTCAGTATTATCAAAGAATCATGACATTATTTCCTACTTTGCCCCTCCACCTGTCTTGGGATGACATGTTCCAGGAATTAGTCATAGTTGCTAAACTGACTTAGAGTGGAGATGTCACTTTAGTTCATGTAGTTTCAGTTTCCTCTGAGAGCTTCATAAAATATTGAACTGGAATGGTTTTTAAAAATCATGTAGTGATTTTACAGATGAAGAAATTGAGGCTTAAAGAAAAGTAAACAGATTAACCCAATGGCTTATAGATCATTAGTAAAAAAAGTTAGATGTCCAGATATCCTGATTCTTGGTCTAGGGTTGGTTCTTTGATATCACAAATGTAATCTTTGCTCCATAGCTATATGTATAGTATTGGAATAAATCTATCAGTCTGAGAAGCTGCATAATTAACCTTCTTTGATCCATACTTGTTTCATCTGGGTAGGTCATACTGGCTAAGTTCTCATCACTTATCTAGACCAAAGTGAAGACCAGAGCTTCCTGGGGGGGGGGGGTGATGCCATGACCCCCAATCAATCAGAGGGTGGGAAAATAGGTCAAATAACATCCTCCATGCATTTCTTTTTTCCAATAGAAACATACACCCTCTTTGAGGTGTGTGAAATGTTCAAGAAGGATAAGCACCTCTGGTGGGAGGGTTCACTGAGTCCTTCTCAGGGCTGCTCATCCATCTTTGAGATCCATCTTTCATCCAACCTGTATCTCCAAGAAGCTGTAGCATGTACAATGGCCACACCTCCAGTAAACCCTTCTTGACAGATAGGCTAAACTAAGTTGAGAGTAACCTACAGATGTCAAACTTGTTGCTGAGTTAGGGGATGTCTCCCCCCAAGCATGTGAAGACTTCATCCTATGGAATAGATAGATGAGAACAATTTGTTCCAGTGGCCATTAAGGCAGCTAAAGCAGGTGCTGTGGAGCATTTAGAGGTTAATCAGACATCAAAGACATCAAGGTTATCCACTGCATCCTGGGTCATTGACAATTGTCCTGTCTTTTCTCTTTCCACTGTAATTTGACAACTCTGGAAGAGAAACTGAGTATGACAACTTGGTGCAGCTCTGCCTCACTTAAATCCCATTCACATGAAAGTCAAGACATGGCCCTGTAATGTCACTGGTCTGCTTCAAAAATGAAAGACAAGCAACAACCAACCTCTTTACCCATTACCTAGCACTTTCTCTTTTCAATCCCTCTGGGTCTCTCTTTTTCTCCCCTATGGCTTGTGAAAGCTCACAATCCCTTCTTACCCATCCAGCACCTCAGGGCATTTAAAACCTCACTGTGATCCATATACCCTTCTCAATAACAGCTCAAGCAAAATCTTCCATTTATTTCCTCCCCCACCTCACACCCAACTCTATTCACACTCTGCATGCCAGAATACCTTCTAGCTGCATCAGCAGACTCTCAAATCAGTGAACTCTGAACTCTGGTGAGTGGCCAGAGATGAGTATTTTAGAAAAATCTTTTATTTTTAATTTATGGAATAAAACAAATATTTTCCTGACATAATATTATAAAAAAAAGATGATTGCACAAGAATCTGCCAATCTATTGTGTACAACTTGCTATTCCTTTGAAATATATAATAAAGTTATCATATACAATTCTTTTTTCCCTTTCCCCCTGAAGTAGATAGTATCATTCTTCATATGTCCTGTATAGGGAATCTGAATATTTATAATAGTCAAGATGACTTGCTCAAGTCATTCTTAAAACAATTAAACAACTTCAACAACTGTTACTGTATACAATGTTGTCATGGTTCAGCTCACTTCATTATTCATTATTTCATGCAAATCTTTCCATGTTTTTCTAATATCATTAAGTTCATCATTTCTTATAGCACAGTAGTATTCCATCACAATCATATGCCATAACTTCTTCAGTCCTTTCCAAATTGAAGGACATCTCAGTAATTTCCACTTCTTTGCCACCGCAAAGAGAGCTGCTTTCAATATTTTAGAACATAGAGGTTCTTTTCCTTTTTCCCTAATCATTTTTGGGAACACAGTAGTGGCATTTCTGGGTCAAAGGATATAGCCAGTTTAGTAACTCTTTGGGCATAACTCCAGAATGCTCTCCCAAATGGTTGGATCAGTTCACAATTCCACCAACAATGGATTAGTGTTCCAATTTTTCTACATCTCCTCTGACATTTGTCACTTTTCTCTGCTATCATTTTAGCCTGTCTAGAAAGTACAAAGTCATATCTCAAGGTTGTTTTCATTTACATTTCTCTAATAATGATTTAGAGCATTTTTATGACTGTAAATTATTTTTTATTTCTTCATTGGAAAACTGCCTGTTCATATCCTTTGACCACTTATCAACTGGAGAACGACTCATATTTTTATAGATTTGACAAAGTTCTTTATATATTTGAGATGCTACACCTTTATCTGAGAAACATCTACAAATTTTCCCCCAAGTTTCTGCTTTCCTTTTGATCTTGGTTACATTTGTTTTATTTGTACAAAACCTTTTTAACTTAATGTAATCAAAATTATCCATTTACACCTAACTGTATTCTCTATCCCTTGTTTATTCATAAATTATTGACCATAAATCTGATAAATAATATGCTCTGTGTTCTTCTAGTTTTCTTGAAATATCTCTCTTTATATCCAGGTCACATATTTATTTTGACCTTATCTTATAAACAGTGAAAGTTAGTATTCTATGCCCAGTTTCTGCCATATTACTTTCCAATTTTCCCAACAATTTTTGCCAAAAATGAATTCTTATCCCATCTTGTCTTTACACTTGTCAAATACAAGATTATGATACTTATTTGCTGCTGTAAATTATGTCTATTCCATTGACCTAATTTTCTATTTCTCATCCAGTACCAGATAATTTTGATAATTACTGCCTTATAATATATAAGATATGGTTCTCCTAAACTGAAAGTGAGTATTTTAGCAAACCACACAGGATAATCTTCCTCTGAAGAGTTAGGATTGTATCACATTACATTATATTTCTCCATAAACCCTCTTCCATTTCCTATTTATTTCCAGTGCACCATCATCTTTCCAGTCACCCAGGCTTGAAACTTTTGTATCATTCTCAACAGTTCAATCACTCCAAATCAGGTGCCAAATACTATTATTTCTATATATAACATCTCTCATATTTGTCCTTCTTTCTCTACTAACATAGCTATGGTCTAATTCAGGCCTTGGTTCATTAGTTCTTACATGAACTGTTTCAATAGCTTTCTAATTAATATACCTACTTTAAGACTTCCCAAATCTAGTTCAAAATCACTGCCAAAGTAATTTTCCTAAAGCAAAGATCTAACTTTGTCACTGCTATTTAGTCATTTCAGTTGTGTCTGGCTCTTCATGACCCTTGGCAAAGATACTGGAGTGGTTTGCCATTTCATTTTACAAATGAAGAAACTGAGGCAAGCAGGGTTAATTGATTTGTTCAGGGTCATACAACTAGTAAATGTATGAGGTTGGATTTGAACTCAAGTCTTCTTGACTCCACTGCTGGTACTCTATCTATGTTGCCCTATGTCACTACCCTATTCAATAAAGTCTAGTATCTCCCTTTTGACTCTAGGAAAAAAAACATGATTTAATCTTTATCTCACGCTTTTTATTTTTGTGTAAGTATTGCAAGATCTATAATTAGTATAGTATAAATAAGTAAACAAATTAATTTATATTGGGAGATGTGTACTTAACAATGTTTTATTAATGAGGGTATGAGAAAAAAAGTTTTGAGACCTCTGACCAAGACTATTATAATAACCTCCTAATGTATTTTCTTATTTCCAGTCCCTCTTTTCTTTAATCCAGCCTAGACAAAGCTATCAGAATAGTTTTTCTAAGACATGAGTCTGTGCTTTTCACTTCCCTCAGACCTTCGGCTACTTATTTATCTTAGACTAAAACACAGGTGCCTAATCTGGGCATTCAATCTCTTTCACAGTTTGGCTCAAAAAGTTGAACTGTTTACATTCCTACATGGAAAGATAATACTTTTAACTCGTGAGACCTTTCTCAGTATTAAGATATTGGAGGGAATATACATATATATATATATATATATATATATATATATATATATATATATATATATATATATATATATATGTATATATATATATGTATGTATGTATATAGACAGATGTATGTATGTATATATGAGAGAAAGAGAGAGAGGGCACAGGGTGAGTTGAAAATGAAGGGATGATATCTGAAAATGAAAATTAAGGGTTGAGAGGAAGGTTCTAGGTAAAAAAGAAAGGGAGAGTTAGAATGTAATAAATCATCTCACATAAAAGAGTCAAGAAAAAGTTTTTACAATGGAAGGGAAGAAGGGGAAGGTGAGAAGTAATAAGTGAGCCATTTTTCATTGGATTTGGCTTCAGGAGGGAATAACATACACACTCAATTGGGTATGGAAGTTTATCTTACCCTACAGGAAAGCAGGGGGAAAGGGGATAAGAGAGGGGAAATAATAGAAGGGACAGCAGATTGGGGGAAAGCATAATCAGATGCAAACACTTTGGTAGAGAGACAGGTCAAAGGAGAAAATTGAATAAATGGAGTGTGGGACAGGATAGAGGGAAATACAGTTAGCCTTTCACAATATCACTGTTATGGAGGCATTTTGCATGACCACACATATATAATCTTTATCAAATTGCTTTCCTTCTCAATGATGGTGGTGGGGAGAGAGGAAGGTAGAGAATGTGGAAACTAAAGGTTTAAAGATGAATTTTAGAGGTTGTTTTTATATGAAACCAGGAAATTAGATATATGAACAATGGAGAATAGAAATCTATCTTATCCTACAGGAAAATAGAAGGGAAGGAGATAAAGTGGGAAGGGTGATAGAAGGGAAGGCAGATTGGAGGAAAGGGTAATCAGAATGCATACTATCCTGGTGTAGGAGTAGGGGGAGATGGGGAGAAAATTTGAAATTCAGAATTTTGTGGAAGTGAATATTGAAAACTGAAGATAAATAAATTTATATGAAAAAGTACCTCTCCAGTTTTATATCATATTATTACTTCCAGTCAAGCTGTTCTATGAATTTAACATTTCATCTAGAGCCTCCTGTTTTACAGTAATCTGGAATATAATTTCATCTCTACTTTTCAAAATCCCTCTCTTACTTAAGGACTTAACTCAGATGCCACCTCTTGTATAAGGCCTTACCCACGCTTCTCACAGGCACATAGGTGGTGTAGTAGACAGGTCTAGGATCCCGAGGAGTTCAAGTCTGACCTCAGACACTTATCAACTTTGTAACCCTGGGCAAATCACTTAACCTTGCTTACCTCGGATTCCTCAACTATAAAATGAGATAGAGAAAGAAATGGAAAATCACTCCTGTATCTTTGCAGAAAACCCCAAATGGGATCATGAAGAGTTGGACACTATTGAAAATGACTGAACAACAAAAAGCATCCCACACCTTTGTTAGTGTTCCTCCTTTCCTCAAACTACCTTGAATTTACTTATCCATAAATCCTTCCATCCCCCAAAAGGAAGCAATCTCCTTGAAAACAGGTATTGTTTCATTTTTGTCTTTCTGTCTCTATTACCTTGAAATGGGAGGAGCAGATCTTTTGATTGAATGTTCTGAATGAACTCCCTCTTTGGAAAGTGGAATTAATCAGATTATTCACTTTGTCTTGTGTAGGGGGCATTTCTGAAATAGTTTTCTGTACACAGTTCAGACCATAGGCTTATTAAATGTCAAAATCACCACCAAATTAGAAGGAAGAATGGAGAGAAGAGAGAGGATTTCTGCCAAGATGTCTGAGCAAATGCCTAATCCCAACTTCCCTGTTTTCCATCCCAAGATAACAGAGATATGCCAAATTAAAGAAACAATTACAAAAAAAGTGAGAAAGGAAATAAATCCTCCCAAAGAGACCCAAACAAAGAACTGCCAATGAACTTGAATGAATGAATAAATTTTAAAAGACTTGTTAATAGAAGGAAGACATTCTATGAAGGAATAGAATGGTGGGTGTAATGGGTAGAAGTTTAGCCTCAGTCAGAAAGTCTTGGACTCAAGTCTTACTGCTAGGCCCAAGTTTAACTCACTCAGAAACATAGTCAGCAAGCTCCAGCATTTCATGATCAAAGAGTTTTGCAAACATCCAAGAGACAAATCATTTGGCAATGGTTGACTCTTTGAATTTTATGAGATTTAATAATTTTCTATGGTGAAAATTTAAAATAAAGGCTTAAAATATTACTTATTAAAATACAACAGAAAATATATTACCTCCAAAGTTCATTTCTCCTGAAAAACTGAGCATTATCCTATGTGAAAGAAAATGGAACTTCAATAGGAGAGTTGTTTTTAAACACTTTTCTTAAAAAAACCAAAAACACGTAAATAGAGTTTAAAAAACCAAACTCAGATATCCCAAATGACATAGCATATTAAGTACTTAACAGAAAATCTGCCTGAATTTCAAAACACCTAGTTAGCAAAATAATAATTTGAATAACTTTAATACGCCTCTTTCAGATTTGACAGAAAAATAAATGAGAGGTGCCATAATGGATAGAAAATTAGTATTGACTCTAAGATCAAGCAAACATAGGTCCAAGTCCCACCTGTGACACTTAGCAACCATATGACCCTAATCAAGCCTCTTAAATTCAGTAAATGCATGCAACTGTCCAAGAGCATAAGTTTCAAAGAAGGTGCCCATCTGCATTGGCAGAAGAAATTTCTCGCTGGGAGTTTCCTACATGGATAAAATCATATACCTGCCCCCACCTCAAACTCTTTCCCTGGCACCTACAAAAACCCACCAAGAGAGCTAAGCAAAAAAGAATTTGCAAATCTCAGTGGCAAAGGTCCTCAAAATGTATATACTAAACATGAGGCCATGGGTGAATCAATTAATCTTTCAATGTCCCTCAGAAACTTTGTAAGGTTATAAATTATGGAAAAATCATTGATTAGCGTCAGTGGAGGGAGTTTCCACAGAAGGAGTTCTTCTATTGATGTTCATGTATCCCTATCACCTGGCAGAGTTAGTGACACAAAGTGGGTATGTAAATTTTATTTTGAGAGAGAGAACAAAAAACTAAAATTCAGCAATGGAAAAGCCAGTATTTTCTGTAGTGTTACTTTACTTCAACAGAAATCAACATTTTAAAATACTTACTATCAGGCAACGTTTGAAAACGTCAACTATATGCTGAAAAGCATTGTGATATAAAGTCAATGTGGACACAGAGACAGAAATAAAGTAATTCTTGCCTTAGAACATTTAATCATAATATAGCTAATATTTACAATGATGAACAAATTTACTGAAAGTGAAATAATTTAATTTATTGGTGTAATAAACTTAATAGATTTTTACATCTTTTAAAAAACTTTTTCCGTGGCAGCCCGTGTCTCCTGGAGGAGTGCGTTCTACTTCTTGCTGGTTCCATCCAACAGGTCAGCTGGCTGAGCCCCTCAGGGAGGTGGGCTGCAGCCTTGGCCCCTGCCAACATGATCCATTCCATATCGCTGTTCAGTCGACAAGGGGAATTAAAGATGCAGAAATGGTATACCACACTCCCTGATAAAGAAAGAGAAGATCACCCGAGAAATCGTACATATGATTCTATCTCATGGTCAAAAGACAGGCAATTTTGTTGACTGGAAGGATCTAAAACTTGTTTATAAAAGATATGCTAGTTCGTATATTTTTTTGTGCAGTAGAAAATTAGGACAATACACTGTTGATGCTAGAGACTGTACATCGTTATGTGGAATTACTAGACAAGTATTTTGGAAACGTTTGTGAGCTGGATATTGTATTTAATTTTGAAAAGACCTATTTTATCCTTCATGAGTTTATATTTGGTAGAGAAATCCAGGAAACCTCAAAGAAAACTGCTATCAAGGCTATAGAAGACTCCGATATGTTACAAGAGACAATGGAAGAATACATGAGCAAGCTGTCTTTTTAACTGAAAAATTTACTTGACAATCCAATGATACTGCATGTCATATATTTGTAAAACTTCAGCTGGATGTGGTTCTTTTCTGATGTGCCAGAGCCTTATGCCAAAAATAACTTAAATGGATTGTGTGTGAAACTTCTTGGAGACTTTAGGATACAATGTTCAACTAGCAAGATTTAAAACTGTAGCATATTTGTGACAGGTGCATATCTATGTTATTCTCTATACATGGATAGTCTCAACTGAAACAAAGCAGCTATCATTCAGTAGATTGCATATTTTGTGTATACAATGATTTTACCAGCAAAGTAATAATTTTAAAATATTTTTGAGAAATGATCTATGCTATTTTTTGTTAGTATTCTCAAAGAACAAGTTGGTAACTATTTTGCAAAAGGTATTATGAATGTACTACTTACCTTGAACTAAAATAATACTTTTGTCTCACTATATGGTTCTTTTCTATTGTGATTTCATATATTTCAAAGTATTATAAAACGTCAGTTGTTAGACAACTGTAGCCATAATACTTGTGTGTGTATATGTGTGCATACACACATGCATAAGACTTCAACAAATCTTCAACCCCTCTTGTCTTGAATTTCTTATTCAGGCTTGACTTTGGGGAAATAATAGCAATGACAAAAATACAGCTACCTATCATTTAAAACAAAAGCAAAATCTTCAAGAGCAGCTGTCCAAGATGAAATAGTTTCAATAAAATTTTGGCAATCAGAATTGTAAAATACACGAAGTATCCCAATTTGTACACTCATAAAAATCTTAGAATTTCAGATCAGAAAGGAGTCAGTTGAGTGGCCATTTAGCCTCCTATTAGTCATCCTATACTCCAAACTTACTAATTTACAAGAATGTTTTTATAACTTATTTTTTTACAACTCAAATGATTTATGTGTCAGTGTCTATAACTTACTTTGAGAGATGTGATAAGATGATTGAGCTGACTTCCCTGATTCACACAGTACAGTGCTCTGGGATTCCAATCAATTCTTGCTGTTGAGAATGTTGTCAGCACTTCTCTGTTTGGATGCATAAAGAATTCATGTCCATCCAAATGAGATATCTGCATACTCAAGGGTATGAAAGCCTCCAGTTAGTAAATAGTTTTGTAAATTTCAGTCATAACTTTCCAATATCTTAGGACTTTTCTGCATTTTAATTTACACCAGCTGTTTTCCTTAGTATGGGGACAGTGTTAGTCTAGAGGTCTAAGTTCACTCATATTATAGTGATTAGAGGGACAATCATGGTCACTTTTCTTGGGAGATGAATCTGCCTACTATGTGGGTAGAAATTTAGGAAATTTTGGATGGGATGACTTCTAAAGGAATTTACTAACACTAACATTTACTTTTTGTCTGCCTTAGTAGACATGTGCACACGTTACATAAATTCCTGTTTGATAAGACAAACAACATATTAAATAAAGTGAATTAATATGTTTTAAGTGTTTTCCCCCCAAATTAGCACCATTTATAAACATTACACACATTAGTACTAAAAATGTTTACTGATTTTCATATCTGTTTTCTTGAGCGAGCACTTAACCTCAATCAACATATCAAGCTGAGATTTTGCTTGATCTGTTTTTCATCATTTGGTGTATTTGAAGCATTCATTGCCCAGTTTTATAGTTAAAAATCATCAACTAGGGTTGCATTACTTAAAGAAAATAGAGATGAAATTTAACAAAAAAAAAAAAGCCTTTTAATATGTGATACATCCTTTTGCTACAATCATTTGGCCTTAAGTTCACAAAATTTTGACACACATTTAATTCTTCATTTACAAACCACACTTTTGTCACATTGGATTTTAATAATTTCTTTGAAGACCAGTTCACTTTTTTAAATCTAGCTTTGATTATAGCCTGAATGATTTCAATGGGATTTAAGTTAAAAGCAAGTTCTCATGTAATTGAAACGTTTGTCTACATCTTTTAGACAAATTTATTAACATTTTGAGACATGAAAATATGGTTCAAAACTTTTTCATAATATTTATGTCCTTTGGGGAACTTCTGGGATTCTAGAAGAATTTCAATATGTCAATATAGTTAGGTAAATTCATCATTCCTTAAATGAAACAAGTCAAAAAAAAAAGTCCCAAACATTTTTAGATCTCTATTTACCAGTTTGATGAAAAGGCCACGATGTTACAGGCTCATCTACATTTCTTTTGACAATGATTTAGCTATTACTATAAAGAAAAGAATAAGTTTCATCAATAAAATTACCTTTCTCTAAAATCTTTAATAATTCATCAGTACTCCTGAATATTGTCTTGGTCACAACATTTTCACTTCATAGCAATGCTCAGCAGCTTTTCTTTTCCTTTTGTAAAAAACAAAACAAAACAAAAAAACCCTTTTCCTAAACTTGCATAGTGTTTTAAAGGAATCGGTAACAATCCTACCAGGTGTCTGGTCTCACTTAAGGCATTTGCGTACCTTTTTTGTGGATTAATTAGGAAGTCAAAGGTAATATGATTGTCCATCACCATGGCACCAAGGGTACACTGACCTCCAGCCAGAAGTTTTAGGTTCTTGCCTATGTCCTAGATTTGGTCTTTCTGGAGCTGTGATATAGCCAACTAGATCTTATTGAGATCGCATAGAATCTTCATGAACTCCAACAAATAGACTACATCAGACCCTTTGCCTGTTCTGTTAGTGCCACACATTTTGCCCTCTTGATGGTAGATATTTGTCACAGGTTTTTGCTGTGCCATTGTTGTTATCCCACTGCAATGCCAACCATTGAGGGTCTCCTACAACTGCTGCGCAGGAATCTTGTTAGGGAAGTACTTTGTAGACATCTAGGAAAAGAATCAGGGATAACTAAGAGGCAACTTTAACCAAGAATAGGCAAGAGTAGGTCATATGAGACTGACCTTGTTTCTCTCTCTCTCTCTCTCTGTCTCTCTCTCTCATAGGATAACTAGAGTTGTAGATCAAAAGACTATTACTAAAGTTATAGTATGCTTAGATTTAAAGTTATAATATGCTTAGATTTTAATAAAATATTTGATAAAGCCTATCGTACTATGATTGTGAATGAGATAGAAGGACCTAGAGTAGAACTCTATTTTAGAAATAACAATTTTGCAACTGCACAGAGCATGTATTAAAGGCAACTAGGTAGAGCAGTGGATAAACCACTGGATGTGGGGTCCTGAGTTCAAATCCGGATTCAGACCCTAAGCGGATAACTTAAACTTTACCTCATTTTCATCATCTATAAAATGGGGATAATGATAGCACCTGTCTCCCAGAGTTGTCCTGAAGGTTAAACGAGATAATATTTATAAAGTAATTTGTAAACTCTAGAATGGCATATAAATTCTAGTTTGTTTTTGTTGTTGTTATTGTTTTAGGAGAAACTAGTTAAGTGGATTTAGAAGTGGTTTAATTGCTATACCCAAAGAATAGTGATTAATGGATCAATTTCACCTAAGATGGAAGCCTCTAATTCAGCATTTCAAGGAACTTTAGCTAGCACTATGTAATTGTGGTAATTGCCAGAGTTGGGATTTAAACCAAGGTCTTTTGGATCCAGAGCCAATAGATGTTTCACTATGCCACATTGTCTCTCCTATATTCATACTACATTACTTTGGCCAAAATATTTCATCACTAGGTGACCAAAGCTCAGGTGATAAGCATCATTCAACTTCATTAGGCTAGGTCTTTTATGATAGACACATAAATGGTCCATCAAAGCCTTTCTAGCTTTGTAAGACTTGCCTGAGCTTCTGTTCTGCTGGTAAAGTCTTCTAGTACCCAAAGTCACTTTTCCTCATGGTGAGACATTAGAGTATGTCAGTGGTAGCACAAGGTTGTTAGTCTCAGATATTAATAATCTGGCATGGTGATGTCTATGTAGGCAAGGCTAGTTTTTTTTTTTTTTGAGCTTTATAAGACTTTATATTTGGGAGACTAAGCTGCCTACAAATAACTGTCACATAATCTGAATTCTTCCTGAGCAGAGAATAGCAAGGGTAATTAGTAGGACAAGGAGCATGAGACTCAGGAATGAGAGTCAGGGTCCAAAGGTCTTGCTTTATTATCAAGCAGAGAGATATTATGGGTGGAGAATGGTGTATCAGCAAGGACCCTGACATACACAGGAGGGGCACAGCACCCTCAGAACACAGGTTCTTAGATCTGGTTTTCTAAAACAAGTCAACAAACACTTTAATCAAGTACATGCATCATTCACTTAGTTCAGGGGAAGAAGTCAGCACCCTGAATTTCAGAGAAAATACAGAGAAACAAAGATCAACCAACAGACAGGGTTTTCAACTGTCTCACCGTTAGAAATATATATACACATCACAGATCAACAGACAGATCCCACTTCCTGACCACACATACATAGTTACCAGAGAGAGAAGTACAAACATCTGTGTTTTAGTAGCTGCCCAGAGTCTTGTCTGGCCAAACAAACAGTTCCAATGAGTAAGCCCCAAAATAAAACCTCACCTCAGTATTTATACACTTCTCAGATTCAGAAGGCATCACAACACTAGAGAACCAGTGCCTCATTAACAAAAGGTGTGGGCCTCCCTTAATCAAGCTTCCCTTAATGGGCAGGCCCATTAGTGGGTGGGAAAGATCTTTACCTCTCATTAGCATTGCGAATGAGTTTGAAATACCCCAGATATTCAGCATGGCACTGAGAACTGGCTTTCCAGAATCTTTAAGGATGAGAATGTTACTTTTGCTATTAGGGAACTCTGTTTATTTGTTTTTTTTAATTTTTCTACTACCTGTACAACTTTGAACAAGTCAACCTCCTCAGCCCCAAGGCCTGTTTTTACATCTGTAAAATTAGGAGGTTGTACTATTTAACATCCAAAGCCAATTTCATGCTTTGGAACTTTGGCATACTATGTTCTGAGTGTGATCAGAGCCAAACTTTGGCTCAGGGAGAATAAACAAGATGTGTACTTCTTTGTTCCCATAGCACTTCAAGGTCAATACAATTCTTTCCTCACAAGAACCTTCTGAAGCAAGTAGTATTATCTCTATTTCACTGAGGAGACAGGAACACTGAGAATTAAGTGCCTTACCTGTAGTCCCAGAGATAACAAGCATAATAGTTAAGATCTGAACCCAGGTTTCCTTTCCAGTCCTCTTTTTTATTCTCTTCAGTGGAAAAATACACAGTTTTTTCCAAAGAGCTATTCAACATAGCAGAGAGAACACAGGATTGTCCTCAATTTTCAGGAATGGTGACAGTGAGGTGAGACTGAATTGAATCTTATTCTCCTGTGCCATCTAACTCTATTGGGTCACACAATTTTCCCAGTAGATATTTTCTCTCATCTCCTGTTTCCTCACAACTAGGGTACCAATCAACCAGTAGTGCTTGTAAGATGTATGATTGACTTTTATTTCAGAGCAAGAGTGTGCTGGATCTAGTTCTAACTGGTTTCAAGGGCTGATTGTTAAATATTCAATGTGAGTATTTAGAAATTGGCAACAGTTATGAGTCAGCAATTGACTTGTTGTTTGGTTGATGTTTAGGCTTTGTTGTTTAGTTGATTATTCATGTCCAACTCTTCATGACCTCATTTAGGGTTTTCTTGACTGATACTGGAATGATTTGCCTTTTCCTTCTTCCATGCATTTTGCAGATGAGGAAACTGAGGCAAACAGAGTTAAGTGTCTTGCCTAGAGTCACACAGCTAGTAAGTGTCTGAGACCGTATTTGAACTCAGGAAAATGAATCTTCCTGACTCTAGGCCCATCATTCTATCCATTGCACTACCTAGTGCTCTGTCTAGACTTAAGAAAGTATTAATAATGCAGATTAAACTTAAAAGTACCCAGGTGTGTATGTAAATGTATGTGTTTGTGTAAGTATATATTTTCCCCCAGAGAGCCCAGTAGTTAAACATTTACTAGCACTCTTATTGCTCTATAAACATTGCTTGAGCTCAGTTGTAATACAGTATAAAGCTCATGAAATGAAATAATGACTAGACAGAAGACTTCATGACTATAAGCTATTTATCATCATCATCACTATCATCACTTATATGATGTTTTTACATTGGCGAAGTGTTTTACATCCATTATTTCAGTTGAACTTCCCAAAACCTTTGCTTTAGAAGCATCTACTATATAGCCCAGAGCAGATATCTGTCCCAGTATTCCCTACATCCACAGCAGAACCCAGCCCTAATACTACCTATTTGTCTATAGATAAATCACATAACATCTCTGAGACTTAACTTACTCAAAATGGAATAATTTAGGAGATAATAACACCTGTACCAGATGCCTTATGGACTAGTTTGATGAAATGAAATTGTAGATCCTGAAGTGCTAAAAAAAAATTATCATCGTTATGATTATTGCTTATTTGCAAAATGTGTACAATAACATTTGCATGCTACCTAATCCTTGGCACTATTGTGGAGCAAGCACATTCCAATAGGAATGATGTTGTGACTGCTATCTCATCCTTCTATCTTTCAATGATTTCAGATAGAAGCAGTCCTGGGCCAAATCACTATACTACTATATAGTAGAATATAGAAGTTATAACTTATATGTATGTCAGTGTATGTATGTGTGTGTATGTATACATATGTGTGTGTATTATATATGTATATGTGTCTATTCACATGGTATGCATGTGCATGTGTGTATATGTGTACACACACATATATACATACATTTCTATATCTGTAGACTATTATACAGGCCAGTGAAATAACTTCTTTTTGAAAAATTAATAAAACTATTGGGATGCAAACTTATCTTCTGCAGATTCTCTGAAACTATCTTCAGGATGTATTTAGGGGAAAACAGAAAATGAGATATGTGTTATCCTGTTCCCACATAATATTGATTCCATTCACTAAATCTCCATATTGTAAAATCTTTTCATTTGTGGTAGTTTGGAAATTATGAGTATTTGGTATAATGATAGCTGCTAAAAATCTTGTTCCTTTTTTTGTAGTATTTTTTTAAATGAACGGCAGAAACCATAAAACAAAAACAAAAGAAAACATAATACAAAAGAAAATGGTCTGTTTCTATCTGCGATACAATTCCATAGTTCTTTCTCTGGATGTGGAAGGTGTTTTGCCTCAAGAGTCCATTGGAAACTTATTAAGTCCATGAATTTCAATGAAAAACTAAGTCTACCAGAAAAATTTCTCACATACTATGGTTGTTGCTGTGTACAAAGTTCTGCTTCTTTCACTCAGCATCAGTTCATATAAGTCTCTCCAGGCTTCTCTGAAGTCTTCCTGCTCATCTCTTCTTATAGCACAATAGTATTCCATTACATTTATATACCACAGCTTGTTCAACTATTCTGCAATTGATGGGCATGCCCTTGATTTCCAGTTTTTGGCTACCACAAAGAGAGCTGCTATAAATATTTTTGTACATGTGCAACCCTTTCCCATTTCTATGATCTCTTCGGGATACATCCTAGAAGCAGTATTGCTGGGTCAAATGGGCTATGCATATTTTTGTAGCTCTTTGGGCATTGTTCCAAATTGCTCTCCAGAATGGTCGGATCAGCTTACAGCTCCACCAGCAATGAATTGGTTTTCTAACTCTTCCACATCTTCTCCAACATTTATCATCTTCCTGTTTTGTCATGTTAGCCAATCTGATAGTTGTGATGTGGTACCTCAGAGTTGTTTTGATTTGCATCTCTCTAATCAATAGTGATTTAGAACATTTTTTATATGATTATAAATAGCTTTAATTTTTTCCTCTGAAAATTCCCTGTTCATATCCTTTGACCATTTATCAATTGAGAAATGACTTGTATACTTGTACATTTGACTCAGTTCTCTACATATTTTAGAAGTGAGGCCTTTATCATAGACACTAGTTGCAAAAATTCTTCCCCAGTTTTCTGCTTCCCTCCTAATCTTGGTTGCATTGGGTTTGTTTGTGCAATAACTTTTCAATTTAATGTAATCAAAATTATCCATTTTGCACTTCATAATGTTCTCTGTCTCTTGCTGGGTCATAAATTTCTCCATAGATCTGACAAATATACTATTCCTTGCTCCCCTAATTTGTTTATAGTATCATTCTTTATACCTAGATCATGAATCCCTTTGGATTTTATTCTTGTGTACAGTGTCAGGCATTGGTCTATGCCTAGTTTCCCCCACACTGTTATCCAGTTTTCCTAGAAATCTTCAGCAATCTTTGTCAAACAGTGAGTTCTTATTCCAGAAACTGGGGTCCTTGGTTTTATCAAACAGTAGATTGCTATATTCTTTAACTACTGTGTCTTGAGTACCTAACCTATTCCACTGGTCTACCCCTCTGTTTCTTAGTCAGTACCAAGTGGTTTTGATGATTGTTGCTTTATAATGCTATTTGAGGTGTGGTAGGAGTAGGCCACCTTCCCTAGCATTTCTTTTCATTAGTTCCCTTGATATTCTGGAAATTTTGTTCTTCCAGATGAATTTTGTTGTTATTTTTTCTAGCTCTGCAAATAATTATCTGATAGTCTGATTGGTATGGCACTGAATAAGTAAATTAATTTGGGTAGAATTATAATTTTTATTATGTTAGCTTAGCCTACCCATGAGCAACTGATGTGTTTCCACTTACTTAGATCTGACTTAATTTGTGTGAAAAGTGTTTTGTAATTGTGTTCATATAGTCCCTGGGTTTGTTTTGGCAGGTAGACTCCCAAATATTTTATAGTGTTTATCTTAGCTTTAAATGGGATTTCTCTTTCTATCTCTTGCTATTGGGCTTTGTTAGTGATGTATAGAAATGCAGATGATTTATCTGGGTTTAGTTTGTAACCTGCAACTTTATCAAAGTTGTTTATTATTTCAAGTAGCTTTTCACTTGATTCTCTGGGATTCTCTAAGTATATCATCATATTATCTGCAAAGAGTGATAACTTAGTTTCTTCTTTTGCCTATTCTAACTCCTTCAATTTCTTTTTTCTTCTCCTATTGCTACAGCTAGCATTTCTAATACCATATTGAATAACAGTGGTGATAATGGACATCCTTGTTTCATGTTGATGTCATCCATGTGAGGTGTTTTGATTCTATTCTTAGATCTTAGCTATTTCTTTTGATCCAGCAAGGATAAACCACTTTTTATTACATGTGATGAATCAAGTGGCATATCCTTATTGCCAACTTTTTCTATTGCTCAATGAAGTGATTTATATTTGTTTGAAAAGCATTTTAACCTATTCATGAAGTGTTCTGAGAATTTCAGACATTTTCACCAAATAAGATATAGAGATTTCACATAGGAGCCTATTTTTCTGTTCTTTGAATATAAAAATGGTCATATTGGTTGATATTTAACAAGTTAAAAAAAGTTTATTTTAAAAATTAAATTTAAAGGAGAAACAGTATAAGTAAAGGAGACAGAACAGTGGCATTTTACAATAAGATATACCTGTGAGAAGTTCCAGGAACTGGGCAGTATGGGATTATCAAATTTTGAAAGAGTCTTAGAGGTAGCTAAAGCCAATGCATATCTCAACAAGGTCCTTCCTATAACATCCTGGAGAGTAGTCATTCAGAAATTGCTCATGGACCATAATGAAAGAGAATGTACTTCTTGAGATAACTCATTCTACTTTTAAATATTCTCCAATTGCTAAATCTTTCTTTTAACAATCTAAAATTGACATCTCTTCAATTTCCAACAATTGATATATGAGTTCTTCCACTCTTTGTTGTTATGCAGAATAAATTGAATCCTTCCACAAGACAACCCTTCAAGTGCCTGAAGAAAATTATTCTGTCTATTTATGTCTAGGCTACACATTACCATTTCCTTCAGTTGTTTCTTTCATAGCATGAACTTGAATTGCTTCATCATACTGGTGTCTCTAGGACTGACCCTCTCCACATTATCAGCATCCTTCTTAAAAAACAGAGCCAAGATGGGGTTGTGAGCTGATCCAATCATTCTGGAGAGCAATTTGGAACTATGCCCAAAGGACTATAAACATAGATGGCTGTGCATACCCTTTGACCCAGCAATACCACTTCTAGGGATGTATCCAAAAGAGGTCATAAAAATGGGAAAAGTACAAAAATATTTATAGCAGCTCTTTTTGTGGTGGCCAAGAACTGGAAATGATGGGGATGCCCATCAGCTGGGGAGTGGCTGAACAAATTGTGGCATATGAATGCAATGGAGTACTATTGTGCTATAAGAAATTATGAACAGGAGAATTTCAGAAAAACCTGGAAAGACTTTTATGAACTGATACTGAGTGAAGAGAGCAGAACCAGGAGAACATTGTACACAGTAATAACTACAGTGTGTGATGACTGACTTTGACAGATTTAGCCCTTCTCTGCAATGCAATGACCTAAATTAACAATCCCAAAGGACTCATGACGGAAAATGCTATCCACATCCAGAGAAAGAACCATGGAGCCTAAATACAAAGCAAAGCAATCTATTTTCTTTTTGTTTTGTTTTTGTTTTTTTCTTTCTCATGGTTCCTCCCATTCCTTCTAGTTCTTCTATACAACATGATCAATGTGAAAATGCGTTTAATAAGAATGTATTTGTAGAGCCTATATCAGATTTCATGCCATCTTGAAGAAGGAAGAGTGGAGGAAGGGGGAGAAAATTTAAAAGTTATGGAAGTGAATATTGAAAACTAAAAATAAATAAACTTTTTATAAAAGCAACACCAAGAACTGGTCAAATTGCTCAGCTCTGGTTTGACCTATAGAGTACAGTAGGACAATCAACTCCCTTTCTCTCAACACTATTCTCTTAATGTAGCCTAAAAGAGCATTAGCTTTTTTTTTTTTTTTGGCTGCTACATCATCTATTGAGCTTTCAATCTAATAAAAACTCCAAAGGTCTATTTCAAATGAACTGTTATCTAGTCATCTATTTCTTTTCTCCTATCCTCTACTATTTTGTACTTGAGAAGCAAAATATAAAACTTTTTGAACCAAAATATAAACTTCATTGTCATCAAATTTTATTTTACGTAATTTGGTTCATCATTATAGTCTGTCCAGATATTTTGTGTTACAAATGGTTTTTTATCCAATCTTGCTAAAACTCTTCCCTTTTCCATGATTTTTCAAAGCTCTTACGAGGACCAATGCCTCCATCCCACTTCTTAGACTGCTTCACATCCTGCCAGCACATATATCATAATCCCTCTTCTATCACACTTTAATGTGTGGTCTTCTGCCTGCTTCCTGAGAAGAAGGGCTAGTTTGCTTGCTTATGTGTGAATTCCCAATGTTTAGCAAAACTACCTGACACATTGAAAGTACTCCATCTATTAAATAAATGTTTAATAATCTGTCTATCTATCTATCTATCTATCTATCTATCTATCTATCTATCTATCTATCTATCTCTCCATTTAAGGTAATGGTTCAGCAGTCATATCCACTAGTTCTTTTATTAACTTGGATACAGTTGTTCTAGAGCCAGTGACTTGACATCATAAGGTAACAACCCCTTCAAAAGGGAGTGAGGTACAATGAGGTGTAAAAGTTCATACGTCCCAGACTGTATTTGCTCTTTGTAGGTGATCATCTTTTACAAGTAGGTGGATAGTTTGACAACTTTTAAAGAATGTCAAGTTGTGAGTAGGCTCATTTGTATCTCATATATGACATGGGGCTTTGAGCAGCTTGTTTGTGCTTGAAAAGGTCAAGAAAGCACCTAAGCCACCAAGGAAGTTGAAGGTAGGGAAGACCAAAGGAGCATGCTCAGGAGGTATAGCGAAGCAACCCATCCAGCAGATATATTGTGTTTTGTATCCAACAAGGCCAGTTAAGCAACACACCCAACACTAATGCTACAGGTAGTGGGAACCTTCGTAATGACTTTATAAAGAAAAAGAAGATATCAAGGCCTTGTAATTCAAGAGTTATGATGTCTCTTGGCCACATATTTGTTCCACATATGTGTCTTACTACTATTTCCTTCTAAGTTTGAATATGTTTGTCCCGCAGATATTGTATGTATCAGTGGGAGAATGTGCCACAAGTTTTTGAGGAAATTCATTGTAACTATTTTTGCTATAATACCATGATACTATGATACCAGAAGAGAACAGCATAGGGTGAATCAAGAGAATTCCAGAACCTCATCCTCTAGAAAAGCATTGATAATTCTTTCATAGGAAATGTTTCTCCAGCAAATCTAAGTTCAAGTGTTTAAGAATATAGCTTTGTGTCAATAAAAAGGGAAATTTCTGGACAATTCATCTCTTGACAGGAGAAAAGAAGTCCTCTAGTGATAGGAAAAGCTAGGGCAAGGGACTAAAGCATTGCTGTGGAGGACTAAGTAACTCAAATTTTATGCTCTGTTTTTACAATGTGTTATTTAAATGTTGTAGGTCTAGCAATCCTAGTATGTTATTGGGGTAGTTCAAATCACATCCTGATATTATGAGTCTGCAGGACTGTATACATCCCTTTGGGGGTTTCCACTCAGCAACCCAAAATTTATTTCCTTTCTCAGAGGAATTTGAGACATGAGTGATTCTATGAGTCTGAAGAACATTAGAATCTTCTGAAAGTGGGACTAAAGCAGGTGAATTTTATTTATTGTTTCTGTGTTATTGTGAATCCTTTTATGTTATTTCCATTTTCCACTGGAATGAAAACAAAGTAATCTGTCTTATTCACATTCTGATGAATTAAAGCTTAATTCTTTCCTTGAATATACTTAATATATACAAGACAATTTATTCCTTATTTGTAGCAGAAGATAGTGCTGCAGAGATATTAAATAATGCATTATAAACCATTACACAATAAAAGCAATAGTTATTACAGTGAATAAAAATAAATGATACAGAACTAAATGGAGACAATAATGAAATCCTGAATAATGAGTAAAGGAAGAAATTATGGCAACTAGCTTTGTGAAAGACAAGAATAATATTCAGACAACATACCAAGATTTTGGTGACAGTGCTAAATCAGAGGAAAAAAAATGTATCCCTGAAAAAAAAATACCGTAACAAGATAGAAAGAAGTAACTGTGACACAGGAGAAAGAGTATTGGGTTTGGAGTCAAAGAGCCTGGGTTCAAATTTAGATCTTACCAATTATTATCAGATTGACCTTGAGCAAGTCACTTGACCTCTTTGGGCTTCAGTGTCCTTTTTTGGGGATTGGACTAGATAACTTCTTAAGTTCCTTCGTGCACTAAATTTACAGTGCTATGATAATATAAACTGAGTATGTGATTTAAAAAAAATCTTTATAATAACCACATTAACAATTCCAACCAAAATAAGCTCAGAAAGAATCCTGAAAATGAGACAAGAAATTGTTAAAAATAAAAACTGCAGAAGTAATAAATAGAAATGAATATTATTTCTTTCAAAAGTATAAAAAAATACATTTTAGATAATGTTAAAAATAAAAGAAACATTATCAGGGTAAAAAAACTAGTAGGATTAAATTACTAGAGAAAAGAAATAAAAAGGATAATCAGAAAATGCTATCCACAATTTTGTTAGTAAAACTAAGAATATAAAGGACACAGATGATTACTTACAAAAGCACGAATACAAAAAGTAATAGGAGATAGATATTTTAAACAACACAAGTTTAGAAAATGAAATTGAATTACCAGAGAGAACTGTAAAAGGAAAAGAAAAAAACAAATCTAGATAGATAGGAATTATATAAAATGTTTGAAAAGCAATTAATATATATGGAAAAAAATTATTTTCAAAAATTTGGCTAGATAATACATATCAAACATCTTTTATGAGACATGTTTAGTCTTCACACTCAAACTCAAGAGGGATAAAGCAAGAATGACAGAGAGAGGGAACTCCAGAACAATACCACAAGTAATAGCGATCCAAAAAATTTAGATAAAAAAAGTAGATCAAAATAGTTAACAACTTCAACAGGATTCCAAACAGATATACAAAAATTGATAGAAGTTTGATATAATAATTTTAAAAACACAGGAGAAAAGAATAGAACAAGAAATCCCATTCAAAGTGACTTCAGACTGCAAAAAATATCCAGTAGTCAATCTACCAATACAAATAGACACATGAATACAATTACAAAATACTTTTAAAGAAAAAATGGAAGGTTTAAGAGTGGGAAAAAATAGTCATTGGTCATTATTGGGTTCTACTAACTAATACAATACAAATAACAGTACTACTAAATTAACCAATAAATCTAGTCCTATACCAAATTAGCTTGTAGTTTTCTTATTATACCAATCAAACTACAAAGGAATTAGTTTTTAACTGAACAAAATGCCAAAGAAATAGTTTAGAATCTCAAGCTAAAATAATGGGGAAAAGGAGAAATTAAGGTAGAACAGCACTTTCAGAGCTCATTTTGTTATAAATTAGTCATGGTTAAAACTATTTGGTACTGATTTTTAAAAAAAGATCATTTGAACAGACTAGATAAATGAGAATCAGATAAATCTCATTCAATAGTAGTCCAATGTTCAATAAAACTGAAACTATAAACTACTTGGTAAATGACTCTGTATTAACAAGAACAGAGAAAATACATCTGGTAGAAAACATGTCTGGACCAACATTTTGCAAAATGTACTACAATATAAATATAGATGATTGCATCATCAAAAGTGACATCTTTCACAATTATGTCTAGGGGAAGAAGTCTTAACCCAAGAAGGGCTAGAGAGCATTACAAAGATAAAACAGATAATGTCAATTGCATGAAAATTTTAAAAGTTTTGGCATGAACAAAATTTCAGAAAGGAAACAACTGTTAAAAAAAATCTCTTTATATCAAGTGTCTCTATAAAAAGTCTGATATTAAAGGTACATGGTGAATTAACAACAATAAATATAAAATAAGAGCCATTCCCCAAAAGAAATCAAATCATATGAACAAACAGTTCTCAAAAGAAGAATTGCAAACTATTCATAACCAGAATAAAGATTCCTCCAAATCACTAATAATAAAGAGGATTGCATATTTAAACAAATCTGAGATTTAATTTCACATTCTGACAATTAGTAAAGATAAAAAAGATAGAAATTGCCATGCTGGAGAGATTGCAGTAAGATAGGTATACTAATCTGTTGTTGGTAAAAGTGTTAATTAGCCTAACTATTCTGGAAAGTAATTTAAAATTATGCTTTTAAAAAAATCAAGTAATTAAAAGTTCATATGCTTCAATCCAGAGATCCTACTGCCATATACCTGAGGAATATCACAGAAAAAAGTCCCCAAATATTTATAGCACCATTTAAAAAAATTATTTATTTAGTATTTTATTTTTTCCCAATTACATGCAAAACCAATTTTTAACATTTATTTTTAAGATTTTGAGTTTCAAATTCTCTCCCTCTCTCCTTTCCTCCCTCCCCCATTGAGAAGGCAATCAATTTAACATAGATTATACACGTGCAGTCACAAAGCAGCACTTTTTGAGGTAGCAAAATGGATGTTCATTGACTAGAGAACAAATTGTGTCTAGACAAATTGTGCTACATGGATGTTTTTGACTATTACTGTCCCTTAGGAAGAGGTGGAAATGAATTCTGAGAAATCCAGAAAGATTTATGTAAGTTGGTGGAAAGTAAAACAAATAGAACTTAGTGTCTGACCTCAGAGTTTAGTTGAGAAAATGCTCTATGTTCTTTGACTGCAGACAACAGAGGACTACGAGTATGCAATGTGGTATATGACCATCAATATGTTAGCTGGTTTTGCTAAAATGCTTTTTATAACTCTTTGTCATAATGGCTCCCCCACTGGTTTGGGAAGAGGGAAGCACAGATTTGGAAATGACTGTAATTCAAAAAAGAAAAGGTTTTTTTTGTTTGTTTTTATAAAAAGTAAAGGTTTGGACAAGAGAATTTCTATAGCACATTTCAATTCTAAATCTTATAATCCTAAAATTATGTGGTCAAGATGCTAGAAAAGCTATTAACTGGAGTGTTGAAATTCTTGTTAATAGAGTCATAAACAGTTATTCATTCAATATCCACCTGCAATATTAAAAGCATTCTGATAGGTTCTGGAAGATATAAAATAATTAATGGTCTCTGCTTGCCCATAATCTATTATAATTTCTTCTCCAACAATTTTGATTTGTGAACAACTCTGCTTTGTAACACCTGCAAAGTAAATAATTTATTGCATGCTTGTTAGATGGTGCAGTGGTTAGAGTGCTGTGCCAGGAGTCAGGTAAACTTCAATTCAAATCTAGTTTCAGACATTTTCTGGCTATGTGACCCTGGGCAAGTCATATAGCCTCTGTCTGAATCAGTTTCCTCAACTGTAAAATGGACATAATAATGACACCTATGCACCAGGGCTGTTGCAAGATTCTAATGAGATAATATCTAAAGTGATTACCACGGTGACTTGCACATAGGAGATTCTTAATAGATGCTTGTTCCCTTCTCCTTCCCTACACAGCTTTATTCTGAGGGTAGCATCAAATAATTTAAACTGCCAATATCTCTGACCTCTGGAGGTTTAAAACTTTAATCTGATCAACTTAGTGGACAAGCATTTTGAGATTTTAACAAGACAGAATTTAAACACTGAACAGTAGGGAAGGGAAAGGGTGTTTAACTTAAGAAAGATGAAGATAGCTTAGAGTCTAATTCAAAGGGTTGTGTAAAGGATGCCATCAAAGGATACTCTTAGAAGGTGTACCAGATGTGCTAATATGTCATCAGTCTTCTCCTCATAGAAGTACTGTCCAAGATCTCTACAACTTATGGGGGGAGCATGAGGTGATGGTATAACTCTCCTGGTCTCTAGTGACCTGCAGTCATTACAAGCTGTTGTTTCTAATTCTGCTTCTTTCTTCTACTCCCCATTTACTTCCCTTGCTGCTTCTGTAAGGCTCTGGTGGGGGAGAGAGAAAGAAACCTGTCTAGTCATCCAGTCACCCTGTAGTTTTAAACCTTTCTATGTCCCTCTCCCAGAATCTCTGTGTGACACTACCTTAGACATCACAACAATCTCAGAACAATCCTATGAAGTAAGTAGGTTAAGTTTTATTGGTCCCAGTCTACAAAAAAGAAATAGAGACTTACCTAAGGTCTCTCACTAGTAAATGTCAAAACTAGAAATCAAACTCTGGGCTTCTATTTGGCCAGAAATCTATTGATTCCATGACATCACAGAAGTATTTTTATCAGAGGCAATTATCCTCATTTCATATATGGGAAGTTAAAGTTCAAAACGGGTTAAAACCATGGATTTCCTACTTTAATTTTCTTCTCTTAGGTACTTACCAGTACAATGCCAGACATTGTGCTAAGTGTTTTGTAAATATTATCTCATTTGATCTTTACTACTTAGGTGACATTGAGTAAGTCACCTTATTTGTATTTACCTCAGGTTCTGGTAAAACAGGTCCTTTCCTGTTTTAAATATATGATCTTATCATTCTACCAGCTAATGATTTGCCCAAGTTCACACAATAAATATTTAAGCCAGGATTCATATGCAGATAAATCTGATTCCAGGAAAACAGATTTCTTTTTGTAAAGTCGTCCTGTGGCTTAGAATAGCTTTAGGATGCCAAGGGTTAATATTTGTCTACCAGTGACTAGGTCGAAGGTAGGTAAGAGAGCAGAAGAGATGGCATGTGTTCTATGTTGGAGAACATGCCATTTAATAAATCTCTATGAATCTTAATTACCTGATTAATATTAATTTGCCAGTCTCACCCCCAGCTATGTAGTGTGTGTATACATGTAGTGGGGGTAGGGGAAGGCATGCAAGAGGAAAAGATAGGGGACGTCTCTGCCTCTTTATGTGATATGATTCAATTACTTCCACAAGATCTCTAAGGATGTACGTGCAATTACTACTAATTACAAATAGTGCTGCCAATAATGATAATGATCAATCATTGTGCCAAGACCATTGAAAATAAGGTTACAGGAATTACCATAGATTAATCAAATTAATGATCAGAATTCTAAGGGCTTGTTGCTACAGATATGGCCTATTTGGAGTTTGGAGGAGTTTATATTCCAGATCACAATGTGTGTGATTCTTGGGGACCTCCAGGGGCCACCCAATCCATTGCCCTGCCTCTGAACAGTCTTCTAACCAGCTCAAATCATCCAGATGAATATTGCCTTTCCTGACACTAAATAAAAATAAAAGAAATTCCGTTCTTCTTCAATCACCCATTTTCGTGTCTCAAAAACACTTATAGGGTATGATATGAGAAGCTTGGCTCCATTCCAACTTTCAGACTTCCAATTGTCTGATGCCCTCCAACCTACTTCTCAGGGCACATAAAAAAATGGCAGCAAGCTTGATGGTAAGGACTAAGCAAGGCAGATAAAAAGTATTTGAATTCACAGTTTCATCAAATTTTTTTTCTGTATTCTGGTGTATGCTATGCTTTGTGCAAAAGGTTTAGGGGTATAAAAGAAGAATGGAAAAAAGGAAAAATGGAAGAAAAAACAAAGGATGAGATGGAGGAGAACACAATAGTATATAACGCCTGTATATTGGTAAAATGGTTTCTTCACAGAGTTCCCATCAAATGTTCAGCATAAACATGATTGACCCAAGGACAACTGTACTTTTATTACTTTTTTTACAGAGTTCATTGTGAGAAGTGAATTAAATTATGTATGCAAAGCAGTTTGCAAATGAAAACACAATATATGCCAAGTATTATCATCGTTGTGATCATCAACCCAATTTTACAGCTGAAAAAACTAAGGTTTGAGTCTCTTATTCATGGTCACATGGCTAAACCCTACCTGAGCCCGAGTACTGGAATCACATGAACTAAGAACCTAAACACCCATGAATGGGGCTGTGGGCCGCATGGGAGGCATGAGGAAAGGAGACCTTTCTGTTTAAATGAACCCTTTTAAATTAGATTCATAAGACCCCAAGGCAAATACATTCTTACTAGCTCTAGTTTGGAACATTCCATCCTTGGCCAGAATTCTGTCATTCCTATAATTCCTGTATTTTAAACTGTGATCCATAAATCCAAATGCTATTGTCAGATACCATCCTCTTAATCAGTTGTTTGCTTCCCAAATCTGTCTTTCTCTACTTAAACACTTGCCTTAAATCAGCAATGATAAAAATAACACCTAACAGCTTTATTCGGGTTCTTGTTCACGATTAAAAAAACAAAAACAAAACTTTTTTTTAAAAAAAATTGACAAACATTCATTTTTTCCACTCCTGCCACACCCCCAAAATTGAAAAAAAAAAACAAAACAACAAAACAAACCTCAGAACAAATATGTACGTTAAACAAAGCAAATTCCAAACTTGGCCACGTACAGAAATGTATGTCTCATTCTGTTTCTTGAGTCTGCTCCTTCTCTGTGAGGAGGCAGGTAGTAGAGTCCATCAGCTGTTTTGCATTGATCAGAGATCTTAAATTTTTCAAAGTTATTTGTTGCAAAATTGTTATTCTCTAAGTTGTTCTCCTGGTTCCTCTCTCTGCTCGCTCTTTCTACATTTGTTCCTACCACCCAGTTTCTCTGAAATCATCCCTGTTCTCATTTCTTGCAGCACAATAATATTCCATTATATTCATTTGTATACCATAATTTATTAAACCATTCCCTAATTGATGGATCTACTTTGTAGTTTTTTTACACTAAAAATGAAGCTACTAAATATTAATAATTAATATTTTTGTACACATGGGTATTTTTCTTTTCTCTTTGATCTCTTTGATATATAGATCTCATTATCCCATCACTAAATCTATGGTTGTATCCATTCAGTAAATTTTGTTGCTCAAGATTTTGTAATCTTTCATAATGCTGCCTAGATTCTTTTTGGAAGTATAATTTGTGCCTATTTTAATCATGAGAAAGACCCATCAATCTCTCTGCCAAGTTCCTTTCCTTCTTATCTTCAATGTTGACCTGATAAAACATTCTTGTGTTACTCCCACCATCACTGCCTTCAATACTTCTCATACACTGCTGAATAAAACTGGAGAAAATCATGAAACCATGCTGGTTGAGTCCACTAAAAAGTGACGCTACATAATCTCAACTGGGCCTTCAATGTGAAAGACAATTCTTTTATATCTCCCTAATTTACCCACAATCCCACTTATCACAGCAACTTTTTTTATCCTTCTCCCTAACCTAAATCTCCCATGGCTCCTCCTCGCCCCACCCACCCCAGCTTTATATTTCATTGAAAAAATAGAAGCCATTTACCTAAAGTTCACTCTTCTCCCCTCGTTAATTCATAGCAATCAATTGTTTTCTCCAACTATCTGCTTCTTCACCTCTGTTTCACATGATTCTTCTCCTTAACAAGGCAAAACTCTTACATGCACAAATGATCTCATTCCACCCACTCACCCAAGCAGATTGCCCTCTCAATAGTTCCTAGTCTCTTCTTTGTCTTCAACCATTCCTGGTCTACTGGTTATTTCCCCATTGACTACAAACATACTCATTTCTCTGTCATGCTAAAAATAAACAAAAAAACCTTGATCCATCCATCTCCACTAGGTATCATTCCATGTCTTTCCTCCCTTTTGTGGCTAAACTCCTAGATAAGGCAACATGCAATCCATGCTTCCATTTGCTTTCTTCTCACTCTTTTCTTAACTTTAGACAACCTGGTTTCTGATTGATCATTCAATTGAAAGTGCATTCTCCAAAGTTACCAATGATCTCTTAACCACCAAATCTAATGACCACTGTTACCTGAAATTCCTTACCCTCTCTTTCATCCCTCTCCCCCATGGAATCTGTTGCCTAGTCCCAACGTTGCTGCCTTAGTAACATCCCTTACATATGCCTCCTTCTTTTCTCTGACACTGCTCTATCTACTAGCATTCATTCGTTTCTTCTTCACACCTCATAAAACACCTTGTCCCTCTTGATTACACTTGTGTCTTATTTTTTGTTATAGTCAAGGTTATATGTGTGTGTGTTTGTGTGTGAGTGACTAGATAGATGTATGTCTGTGTATATGTATATATATATAGAGAGACACACACTATATATGTGTATATATATACGTATATATACACATATATAAAACATGGCTTATGTCCATCTATCTCTGTTTATCTGTGTGTGTTCATCCTTTGCTGCCGAAGAAGACCATGCTATCAGAAAAATAATGACATGACTTGCACTTGACTTGGCTTTGAGTGAGGGAGGGCTGTGCCTCACTTCTCCTCCAGAGCCATCTGAATCCAGTGACCAGATATTCATCAGGATGACTGGAGATGGCCCAGGATGAGGCAATTGGGGTTAAGTGACTTTCCCAAGGTTACACAGCTAGTGAGTGTCACGTGTCTGATGTGAGATTTGAACTCAAGTCCTCCTGACTCCTGCATTGGTGTTCTATCCACTGCACCACCTAGTTGCTATTTAGATAACAGAGACCCATCTATCAAGATAGGTTGGAGACCTTCAATCCATCTAGACAGATAATGATATAGATGATATTGATGATATAGATATAGAGAGATATTAAGTGTATCATCATCAGAGTGTAACTTCCATGAAAATAGGGACAATTTTTGATTTAAAATCTAATCTAAATCTAATGTCTCTCCCAGATCCTAGAATTATGCTCTAAACATAATAGACACTTAATAAATACTTATCAAATGGAATGGAGATATATTTATTCCATTATTTTGTATTATGTTCAGGGTTCTGACGTATTTAGCTATTAGTATATAAAAGTATGAATAGATCTCCATTCTTGTTGCAAAATGAAGCTGTTCAATGGCAGTTATAGAAACGATCTTAAATAGTGCTTTTACTTTCCCTTTGCCAGCACTAATCCCATAGCTCAACTAACATGGAGGGTAGAAGACAAATGTATGCTTGGGGGTATGTGAAGTAGAGAGCTGTAAATCAGTATTTATGCATAAAAGTGAACTAAGGATGCAAGAGTCACTGACTTATAGAGCTGGAAAAGACTTTAGAATTCCAATAGAATTTAGAATTCCACCTATGTTTAGTTTGACATAATAATCCTAGCAATAATCACTGTAGCTCTGGTTTGGGGGGACAATCTTATTCTGTCTAATAAGTGATCTCCACTACACTAATGCCCTTGCTGGCATCCCCCTTTTCTCTGTCCTGACCTTTTCTGAAGCTCCTCCATCTGCAGTCTTTCATTTCTGGAAATTCCAGCCTGGGAATTTCCAGTTTCCCTGCTGAAGATGCTTCCCTGCCTTTGATCTTACAGGTGGGAAAATAACCAAATGTGTGAGCAGGATCTCACTCCTCCTCTATAACCACCTTGCCTTCTTGCTGCCTGAAATTATCCTGAAACAAAAAAGTACAGATGAATGCAGGAGTCCTACCCGTCAAATTAGGTAGAGCTCAGTGGAACAATGTGCTAAGAAATGGAAGCAACTACTTGCAAAAAAAAAAATGAGATAATTGGGGTTAAGAACCTTTCTCAGGGTCACACACCTATTAAGGGTCTGAGGTCAGATTTGAGCTAAGGCCCTCCTGACTCCAGGGCTAGTACTCTGTCCACTGCACCCGATCATTGCCCCCAGAACTTCTGTTTCAGTTTTTACTTGAACCATCAGTTGAACTAAATAGTTATGCTAGCTAACCTCAATGGACCCTCAATGCTATCCAACAATCTTTTTTATTTATCTATGATTTCCTAAGATACCTCCATAGCAGCTATTGCCAACCTCTTCCTTCTCAACTCCCATATATTACCTCATTCTCTGAGACTGGTCATCTGATCTGAACCTTATTATCTTTCTACTCTAAATCTTTTTATCCTAGAGTTGCTTCTCCCTCCATAAAAATCTTTCTGTGTCTTCTGGTAACTTCTCTTTCCTTTTAGCCTCAGGAGGTAAGATTAGAGGGAATGAGGAGAAACTAGGAGTCTATCTACTCCCCACAACAACTAAAACAGTGTATATTATTTACTAGGCTTTGTACTGGGCACTAGAGATATAAAGACAAAATGAAAGTCTCAGTTCACATGAAGATTACATGATATGGGGAGTTGTATTGTGTTTGCCCTGAGTTCTCTCAGAGGACCATGGCATCAGGGAGATGATGACATGATTTGCAGTTGACTTGGAGTTTGAATGAAGGAGGGCTGTGCAAGGTCACCAGCCTCACTAAGAGATGGAGGAGGAACAACAAATTCTCAGGATACATGAGGCGAGAGTGAGGAACAAAGGATGAGACCAAACATTTGATCCTAGGTTATTAGGATGCTGCTAGTGTCCTTGACAATAATTGAGAAGTTTGATTGAGAGGTAAGTTTTGTAGAAAAAAAAATGGTGAATTCTGTTTCAGAGTTGAGATTGAGATGTCTACAGAATATTCATCTTACAACGTATAGGAGGTACTTGGTGATATCAATCAGTCAACAAGCATTTATTAAGCTCCTACTATATGCCAGGCACTGTGTTAAACTCTTAGAACACAAATAAAGGCAAAACTACTGTTTCTACCCTCAGGGACTTACATGTCAATGGGGTGACAACATACAAACAACTATGGACATAAAGTAGATGTGCAGTGTAAATAGAAGGTAATCTCATAAGAACGTATTAGTGGGGGAGAATAGTAAAGGTTTCTCATGGAAGGTGTGAAATGTGAAATGTGAACCTTGAAGGTGGCCAAAGAAACTGGGAGGTAGATATGGGGGTAAAGAACATTGCAGGCATGGGAGACAGGCAGTAAAAAAGCACGATGTTGGGAGATGGGGTGTTATACAGTGATTAGTTACATAATGCCATATTTTTAAGTCAGAGGCCTCTCTGACCCCAAAGCATTTTAGCTCAAAAAAAGACCTTGACTGCCAGATACGTCATCCCCAGACCTGTACCTCAGGACCATTCTTGGCACCTTGTTGGTGACCAATTCCTTCAAAATACCCTTCAAATCCAATATTACACACCTCCTGAACTCTTGCCAGGTGCATGTGGATTAGGAGCTCAGGAAGAATTAGGTCAGAGTACATAGATCTTGGAATCATATACATCTACATGGAGATGATAATTGAATAATGAACAAATTCTTAGTTACATTAAAGAGAATAGTTTAGTGATGAGGTCAGAAGGCAGTTAACTAAAGGGAAAGAAGTGAGTAAGTGGAGAAGTACAGGCAAGTAGACTATGCTTAAGTTATAAGGATTGTATATTTCTTTCATTATTGGGGGGAGAAACTGGAAGAAAGAAGCTGGGGGTAGTTTTGTCCCCCAAAAAAGAAGAAAAGAAAGGAGGATTATTGCAAATCCACAGAAAACAGAAAGAAGTTCAGAAGGAAAATTGCCACAAAACAGGGCAGCTTTGGAAGTAATATTGAATCTATAATATACAATTTTTTAAAAAAAGATTTTTCTGTAACAGAGATTCTCAGTTTCACATATATTCCTCTTTTCCTGCTGTATTTTATATATGAAAATAGTATTTTATTGGTACTTGATAAAAGCATTAGTGTAGACAGTTCTTCCTAGGAGTCTGTTGACCATGACCACCTTGATAACCTCTTCTCCATTGTATCTCTGGCTCTACTCTGCACTGGTTCTTCTCTTTTCTCTCTGGAAACTCCTAGATCTCCTTCATTGGCTCTGTTTTCCTCCTCCTCCAAGGCTTTCTCTTTAAAAAATAGCTATAGAGTAGGAATGTTTAAAACCCTGTTTACAATAAGTATACTGTCTACAACACAGGCACCCTGACTTCTTCTCTCACTCAAGAAGAAAGGACACAATGACCATTTAGTTACGACTGGAAAAAGAGAATATCCCTTCCTTCTTTGCAAAGGTGGTGAGGTGGTACAGTTGTAGAGGAGTGCATACACTAGCAGCAATGGGGGCTATTTTGATTGGACTCATTTTTTCCTTTTTTATTCTTTATTACAAAGGACCAATTGCAAGGTAGGAGAGATAAAGGATATATTGAGAAAATGATAATGTAATAATAAAAGATCAAAAAAAGTTGTTAAAAAAGACAAGACATTCAGCACATAGCCCTTGGACTTCCTTCCCCGTCTTATGTATAGGTTCCCTAGCAAAGCTACCCTATATTTGATACTCAGCAGGTGAGCACTTATTGAAAACCTCAGCTAACGGATGTACTTTTGCCAACCAGCCAGAAAACACATTTGTGTCAACAACAGATATTTAATCAAACATTATAGAAAAAAGTGTCAAGGAAAGATTTCCTCTCTGGGTATATTGGGTGCAGTTTACAGTGGGTAATTGTACAATTAGTTGGAAAGGGCACACATTCAGAGAATTCATATGACTATGGGCCACACATGGAGGTCACACATACAGGGAATTTGTGTGGGGAGGGGGTGACTGTGACAAGGGTAACTTCACACTGCTCTCCCATGTTTGCCTCTGTGTGCATCATTACTACCAGGGTTTTCCTGTTGGATGTGTGATCGCAAAGTTTTCTCAGATACCATATTCTGGGCTACATTTCTTTGGGGTTACTGTGGGCTTCCTCAACTCTCCTCTACTAGGGTGCAGTGACGAGAAAATCTCTCCCTGATAAGGGGAGGGAAGAGACTTTTTAGGGCAGCTGGCTAGCATAGTGAGTAGAGCACCAGGGTTGGGAACCAGGAATACTCATCTTCCTGATTTCAAATCCAGACTCAGACACTTAGTAGCTGTAGGACCCTGGGCAAGTCACTTAACCCTGTTTTCTTCCATTCTTCACGTGGAAGAGGAAATGGCAAACCACTCCAGTATTTTTGCTAAGAAAAACCCAGAATGGGAGAATTGGAAATGACTGAGACAACTGCACAACAAACAACAGGAAGTGATCAAAGTGTGGTCTAACTCTTTCTACTTGTCATCCTGGTCAAAATAATTTTCATAATAATTCTAAGGTATTTTGATTCCTAATAGTGTAAATACAGATGAGTGAGTGGGGCACAAAGGATATTGAATAAGCAGCCTTGGATGACACATAGAAGGTTGGGGAGGAAGTTGTGTGATTAAGAAAAGATAAGATAAAACTCCAAACATAGGATAATATCAGATTATAGAGGACCTCCAAGGCTATGCTAAAGAATTTGGACTTTGTTTGGTAGATAACATGGTACTAAGGAAGTCTTTTGGACTTCAGAGAGGAAGCATTAAGATGATTAGACCTGAGCATGAGAGAGATTGAAATGCCAGAGAAATGAAAAACAAGTTATTCTCTGGCTTACCTCATTGGTTCTCCAACGATGCCATGCCATTTCTTACCCTCCATCCTCCACTTCTTCTTGAAACCATTATCTGTACATATATACATATACTGTACATATAGCATACATGTTTACATATGTACATATATAATGTCTTTCAGTAAATAAATGTGATATATGATAAATATATAATTATGTGTAGATGGAACTATATAAACAAAAACTCTTCAGGGAAAGGTGAGGTCTTCAATAATTTTTAAGATTGTAAAGTGATCCTGAGACTAAAATATTTGAGAACCACTGATTTAGCCCCTATCTCTTCATGTTACCTGCAAGTATAGTATGAGAAATTTTGTCAAATGTTAGACTGAAACCCATGTATGCTATGTCGAAAGTATTTCCCTATTGTAATAGCGTAGATGCCCTGTAAAGAAAATAATGAAGTTAGACTGGCTTCCTGATGAAGTCAAAGCAGATAGGTGATAGAGTGAATAATGGATTGGAGTTGGGGTCAGGAAGACCTGAATTCAAATCCTGCCTCAGATAGTTTAATAGCTGTGTGACTCTGGACAGGTCACCCAATCTCTTTGTACCTCAATTTCCTCATCTGTAAAATGGGGATAATAATAGAGCCTATCTCCCAGGGTTGTCAAATAAGATAATCTCCATAAAGGACTTCACAAATCTTTCTGAGCTTTATAAATGTTAGTGGTTGTAATGGTGGTGGTGGTTGTTATAAGATCTAAATGTTTTTAAGCCTTTTTAAAAATCATCACTTATTTTCCCAGTGCTCACAAGCCACCCCTTTAATAATGCATTCTTTGATTTTTGTTGGAACAAAAGTCAAACTCATCAGGCTATAGGTTTAAGAATCTACTGTATTGCCTTGTTATTCCAAAAACTAAGGCAAAAGGTCCTTTGAGACCTTTTTACATTCTCCAAGATCTTGCAAAGATGACCAAGAGCAGTTCAGTAATTGGAGATCCTTACTGATTCTAAAATCTGAAGATGTATTAGGTCTGACACTATTTGGCTAGTCAGAGTCCTCCTGTGGTTATCATTTCCATCCCCGACTCTCAGACCACTGGAAAGCAGAGAGAGAAGGGAGAGTCATGACGAGTGACAAAAATGGAAGAGATGAAGACACATGGAGGGCAGAGGATGGAGAACATGCACAAATTATTTATTGTCTGACTGCTCTGATAGACTTGGTCTGTCTAAGGCATATGTCTGAATGTTATCTCTGGGATTTTAGCCAACTTAGCGGCTATGTAGAGGCCTTCTGGCCATTGTGTTTATAACAATGGAATAGTTTTTTAAAGGGACGTTTATGAGGCCCTATTTTACAAAGAGTCTATGGGTATAATGAATTCTTTCTGCATCTATCATCTTAGTGCTAATTGGGTTACATTTTGTGGGCTGTAAAGTGGTTCTTGCCAGAATTTCTGAGATATTTTATTGCAATTTAGCATTAGTCAGGCATGAGTTAATGGACACATACAGCATTATTTCCCAAGATTCTTTATTTGAGTTTTGCCATTGCTATGATAGCTTTTCATTTTCATCCTCGTGACACTAATCAGTTGGTATTGATTTAAACATTGTATATTACCATAGGAATTCCATTTTAATTCAACATTAGTGTAACATTAAAATGTAAAGGAGAGGGCACCCAGAAGTCGCCTTAAAACATTACTGTCTTATAAAATTCTGCTTGTCTTAGTCATTCCCAGCTCTGCACAGAGAAGGCCAAAGAGCAGGAGACCTATGAGCAGTCTACTTTTTATGATTAATGTGGACACTACAATTCACTTTATGACATTTTCCAGGAGTCTGAGTTTTAGGAGTGGTATGTGAGAGGAAGTGTTAAGTAAGACTATGGGGGTGACTCACATTCTTGGTAGTTTTGTAAGATCTGGACTTGTTCTTATAGCATTAGGGGGCATCTGTTAGAATTAGCTTGGCTAGACATGGTGGGAATGGGCCACATAGATCAAGGCCAGAGATTGATCTTCTGGGTAGAAAAAGGTAAAAGGATGAAATGTAAAGGTGCAAATCAAATACTTCCTGCTTGTAGGCATCTTAAACCTTGACTGGAGCTTCCTGCACTGGAACTGAAGGGAACAGGGTGAACATTTAGGAAATGGAGAAGCAAGAAGACTGAGGATTATATTCAAATAATTTCATTCTTTCGTGTGTGTGTGTGTGTGTGTGCGCGCGGGTGCAGCATGCAGGGGGAGACTATGAAGTACACATACATACACATATATACACAAATATTTGGGGGTTGTAGTTTAATGAAACACTGAATTTGTATCAAAAGACAGGATCAAGTCTCAGTTCCACCACTTACTAGCTGCATAACTTTGGGCAAACTATTTCACTCCTAGGGGAGTAAGACTCTTCTTTGGTAAAATGTGCCTAATTTCTACCCTGCTTATTCACAAGCATGTTGTGAGATAACTTAGTTTAAGCACTTTGTCAATTATAAAGATCTATAGAAATGTGAGTCATTATTATTAATCTGGGTCATAACTAGGAATTTTTTCATCTGTGGCAAAAATAAGAAGGATAAGACACAGTAAAGGGAAGAAGGGAGCAACTCAGAGGTAGTTTAGGGAGCGTTCAGGTGCTCCCCCTCCTCTAACCTGGAACAGCCTTCTCCCTTCTTCCAGGGAGCTGTAGACTCTCTGGAACCTATTCCTTTACTCTCTCCTGGGGTTATCTTGCCCTCCTCTGTACCTTAAATATATATTGACTCAGTTGCTTCTGAGAGAGGGGCCTGTTGGTTCCTTCTCCATCTCTTTTCAACATTTACTGGTCCATAACTCTGCACCCTCACCCTTTTCTAGACCTGTTTCTCTCTCAGACCAAACTCTCCCCTACCCCTGGTCTACCTCCTCCTCCCTGACCTCTGACAGCCTCCAATCTCCAATTCTTTCTCATTTCCTTAGGTTTGTTTCATTTCATTGTTCATTTCAGTTATGTCTGACTCTCTGTGACCTCAATTGGGTTTTTGTTGGCAAAGATTCTGGAGTGGTTTGCCATCCTTTCCCCAAACCCCTTTGAGGATGGAGAAAAGTGGAGAAACATGAGGTATAAGGCATAGGGCCAGGAAGCTTTGGACCACCACAGAGAGGAAGTGTGCTTCACACACAAAACTTTATTGGAGGGTTTTCAACATATACCATATTCTGGTGCCTGGTAGAAAGCCCCAGCTGTCCCACCTTGGTTATGTCTTTGTAATTATGGTTACCTACCTTATTTGCCAGGTTTTTTTCTCAGAAAGACTTTTAACTCTTTTCAACAACAAAATAATCCTCAAAGGATAAAAAATCCTCACCATGGGAGCCATTTAAGAGTATGTGCTGAAGACTTTGAAAGTGATTGCCAAAGCTCTTCTGAAACATGCTATGAAGGAGGACTGCACATTGGAATCCCAAGGTGACTACTTTCAGGGGAATACCAGTAACTTTAATGTGCTAACCCTGGTATATTTCCTTTTTAAATTGGTCAAATCACTTTACCTTCATACTTTGTAAAGAAGTTGTTATTGCTCGATTGTTTTAGTTGTGTCCAACTCTTCATGACCTCATTTGTGGTTTCGTTGGCAAAGATACCGGAGTGGTTTGCCATTTCCTTCTTCAACTCATTTTACAGAAGAGAAACTAAGAGAAACAGGGTTATGTGATTAGCTCAGGGTCACACAGCTAATAAGTGTCTGAAGCCAGATTTGAACTCAGGAAGATGAGTTGTCCTAACTTAGGCTCTGCACGCTATTCATTAGAACACCTAGTTTCCCTTGTAAGGAAGATAAAACCTCAATTGGTGCCTGTGTACAGAGTATTATAATAAATGCTGAGAAAATTTAGAGGCGCAATAGTGTGGCTGCCCTCAGAGAAATTGCTTTCTACATTCTAAGAGAAGAGAAATACAAAACAAGACATAAAAAGTGCATTCTAGAGTAAGAAGTGCTTTTTGAGATCGATAAAAAAAGTACTTCACTCTCTGGGGTAGGAGGGGAGGCATCACAATAGAGAGTGATTTTGAAATGAACTTTAAAGGATAAATGGATATTCAACAGGTGAAGCAAAGGAGGGGGCACAGTTCAGGCATAGAAAGATCAGAAAACCTGGTGAGTGGGGCACAAAGGATATTGAATAAGCAGCCTTGGATGACACATAGAAGGTTGGGGAGGAAGTTGTGTGATTAAGAAAAGATAAGATAAAACTCCAAACATAGGATAATATCAGATTATAGAGGACCTCCAAGGCTATGCTAAAGAATTTGGACTTTGTTTGGTAGATAACATGGTACTAAGGAAGTCTTTTGGACTTCAGAGAGGAAGCATTAAGATGATTAGACCTGAGCATGAGAGAGATTGAAATGCCAGAGAAATGAAAAACAAATTATTCTCTGGCTTACCTCATTGGTTCTCCAACGATGCCATGCCATTTCTTACCCTCCATCCTCCATTTCTTCTTGAAACCATTATCTGTACATATATACATACACTATACATATAGCATACATGTTTACATATGTACATATATAATGTCTTTCAGTAAATAAATGTGATATGTGATAAATATATAATTATATATAAATATAACTAGATTATAATTATATAGAGAGTATATATAAGATATATGATATAGAGTATATATAATTATACATGTAATTATGTATTATATAGAAATATAATTAGATTGTAGTTACACAAGGTTAATATATGATATATATAGGTTATATGGAATTATATGTCATATAATTATATGTAAATATAATTAGATTATAATAAAAACCATTATATATATTTATGTGTATATATATACAGGTATTTGTGTATGCATATATGCACATGTACATATTATGAAAAACAGAGGAAAGAGGATGTAACTATTGATTTTTTTGCATGTTTTTTCCTTTTCTTCCATGAGAAACTCCTGTTCCAGTTCAAGCCCTCATCACTTCTTCCTATATTACTTTCATAATAACCTCCTAGTTATTCTTCTATATTTCCAGTTTTTCCCCTCTCTAATCCATACTCCACACACCTGCCAAATTGATATTTTTAAAACTCAGGTCTGAGCTGGCCACTTCCTGGAATTTAAAGGTCTCTAAAATCTGATTTGTGCCTGCCTTTCCAGGCTTCTATCTTATCACCCCCATTCTTCCTCTCAGAGAGAGATGATGAGAAAATGGACAGTCATCCTGACCTATTGCTATTTCCCCATAGATAACTTGACCTCTCCTCCTATATCTTTGGAGAGACTGTCTCTCAGGTCAAGAATATACTCCATCTTCAACTCTGCCTCTGCCCTTTGCTAAATAGTTTGTATAAGGAGACTACATATGCTCTTTCCTTAGGTCCCCAATGATTCATGCTCTCTACCTTTCCAAATTACTTTGCTTACACATTGTATTTACTTTTTAAATAAATGGAGTTCCCCCACACTTGATGGAATGAGTGTTTCTTGAGAAAAGGGGCTGTTTTGTTTACAACTTTGTACTTGCGGTGCCTATTATCTGCTTGTCTCTTCAAAGTCATTTGCTAGTTCTCTCTGCTCCCATCTGCTCAGGTCCAAAGCCTAGACAGCAGTGACTGAGTCAGGGACTCCATGAAAAAAGCAGGATGGTAGTTTAGGGGACAGCCATTGAAGCATTATGCCGTCATATCTAGCCACGGGCACCTTGACTAAAACTAGTGAGAGATAAAACCTTCTGAAGTCTTATTTCTAGTGTTGACTCAAAATCTGTTGTCTCAGATAATCATCTGATTCAGAGTTAGAAAATTCCATGTAAATCTTTCTTAATGTTGGATGAGGAGAAGGGGCAGAAGTTAGAGGCACCATGGAATAGTCCATAGAGTGCTAGACTTAGCATTAGGAAGACTTCGTTTCAAATCTTATCTCAGACACTTATTAGATGTGACATGGAGAAAAGTATTTAAGCTTTCTATGCCTTTGTTTTCTCAACAGTAAAACTAGGGCTGGCTGGAATTGATTGTTCCCATGATCTCTTTCATTTTTAAATCGAGATTCTGTACATCACAAAACTCATGTTAGGTAATTAGGGTAGAAACCCAGAAGCTTTGTGTAGGCAAAAGATACAAAGTTCAGCTCATGCCCAAGATCTACTTTGACTTGGTTTCAATCAA
Source organism: Notamacropus eugenii (assembly GCF_028372415.1). Lineage (NCBI taxonomy): Eukaryota > Metazoa > Chordata > Mammalia > Diprotodontia > Macropodidae > Notamacropus > Notamacropus eugenii. The sequence continues at coordinate 193,009,526 of NC_092874.1, forward strand.
AGGAAGCTGAGCAACAGCACAAGCTACAAAGAGGGAGTAAAGTCATTGCTTTCAACCCTCCTGGCCTCTAATATTGGTTTAATTGTATTTCTACCAACAACAAAGCCTCTCACTTAAGTTCTGTATTGCAGCCAGAACCAAACCTCCCTATTTCTCCCTACAGAGCTGTCTTCAAATAAATGAAGGGCTGTCATAGAGGAGGAATTAGATCTGTTCTGGTAGAGCCCGGGGAAAAACAGTGAATACTAGGAGAAAGTTGCAAAAAAGACAAATTTAGGCTTGATATAAGGAAAAGCTTTCTAACAAGTAGAAGGATCCAAAATAGGAATCAGTTACCCCATCAGGAGTCAGTGGGCTTCTCCTTATCTGATTTTTTCAAGTGAAGGCTGGGAGGATCACTCATCAGGTATAATGTCTAAGGGTTTCTCTTTCAAATATAGGCTGCACTAGATGCCCGCTATTCTCCTTTCCAACTCAGACACTCCAAAATTTTCCTTCAAACATTGTTTATTGAAATGCACATATTCAAGACAACCCACTCCAGTGCCTGAGTCAGCCTGTTAAGCCTACCCTGGCAAAGTTTTCAGCATTAAATAAATACAACAAGAATCCAAATGATCCTCTTTCATGTCAGCTAAAAAAAAAAAACAACCCAAAAAACAAGAAAAACGACCAAAAACTGGATCAGCAAACTATATTTAATGAAAATCAACACCAAACTGGATGTCTCCCCAAATGCTAATCATTCCATCCAAAGGGTTTTGGAAAGAACCATCTTTTTTTGGACCGATCATTGAAGACACAGATGCAGTGAAAGAGCTGGGTTGGAAATCCAGGGACGAAAATAAGCATCCAGCTACTGGGTAACCTTAGTCAAGTTACTTTATCTCTCTGGGTTTCAAATCTACTCACCTGTCAGAGGAAGACCTTCATGATCTTTAAGGTCCTTTCCTACCTTTTTTGAGTCCATATTTCTGATTAGATTATTGATAGCTTTCATCCTATCATTATATAACTCCTCTACATCAGTGGTTCTCAAAATGTGGTCCAAGGACTCCTGAGGGTTCCCAAGACCCTTTTGGGATTCTGTGAAGTTGAAACTCTTTTCAGAATAATAAGATATTTGAATTTCTAATGCAGTAAATGTCAATAGATAGAAAATGATAAAGATAGTGTAGTGCCAATACAATATTCACAGCACCTACAGCAACCATAAATATCTCTGCACAATTCTGAATCACAAAATACAACAGACTCTTCACATGGAAGACAGAACCAAAACATTTATTCAGACACCATAAAACCAAATCCATCATAGTAACAAAGAAATTTATGCACTGTAACAATGGAGAGGGCACTACCATCCTCAAGCTTTCCCTCTGATGGCTTCCCATGAACCAGCTTCCTTAAACAAATCATAAACAAGCCTTCTCACTCACATTGGCTGGCTGCCTGCTTTTCTCTCTCCTTCAGTTCTGACTTCTCTGATCAAATTTTCTCTCGGCTCTGCTCCAGCTCTGCCTCTTCCTATTCCACCCATTCAGCAAACTCCTCCTACCGCAGGCTCCATGTGACTCAGGTTCCATGTGAACCAGACATTTCACATGGGCCTATTAATGAATGGGAAAGATCTTCCCATTTAAATTACCTTCTAGAGAGAGAGAGAGAGACAGAGACAGAGAGATAGATGGATAGAACCTATATAAACAAAGACTCTTTGGGAGGTTGCAATAATTTTTAAGAGTGTAGGGAGGTCCTGAGACTAAAAAGTTTGAGAACACTACTCAAGATTGATATTACTGGTCTCATCACAACATCCAGAACATTTTGAAACTATCCCCTGGTATAAATTTATGGTACCCCTCTTTTGTGTGATTTGTCACATTGTCACTAGGGTTCAATACCAGTTTCATCTGAATAATCGAGATTATTTTTTAGTTCTTTCTCTGCATTAAAAGATCTTTTCAGCTCTGACAGTCTATAATTCTAGGAGCTTATAAAGATACTAGAGACATCATCATTATCATCATCAAAGCTAGTAATTATATAGTGCTTTTAAGTTTGCAAAGTACTTTACAAATATTGTCTCATTTGGTTCCTGTAACAACCCTAGAATATAGCAGTTAATATTATCTCCTTTTTACAAATAAGGCAATTAAAGCAGAAAGAAGTCCAGAGTGTTAAAGCCAATAAATATGTGAGGCTGGATTTGAACTCAGGTGTCCTCCTGACTCCAGGTCCAGTGGTCTATCTGTTACATCACCTAGCTGCTTATTGACATATTTTTATTATTTTATTGAGTGTGCAAAATACATTTTATTATCTTATGATTTCTAGGGCCTTATTAAGAAAATGTTCCAATATTGTATTTTTATTGGTGTTTAGAAACTAACAAAGAACCATAGGTTGAAGAAAACTTAGAAATCATCTGGTTAAAATTCTTTCTCATACAGATAAGGAAACTGAGGGCCAGAGAGAGGACTTATTCCAGGTCACACAGCTAGTGAGTGGCAGTCCTGGGATAGGAAAACTAGGCTCCCAACTTCCAGTCTAAAGATCTTTCCACTACAGTTTTTCTGGCTACCTCCTCACCATGATACCTCTACCTGGGCTATCATTCTTTATTCCCCCTAACTTGAATTTTGGATTTTACCCCGAGATGCCCTGACTCTGAGAGATGGGTTTTCACTTTATCTTGACTGAAAAACAGGCCTTCATACCACATAACTTCCCCAGGAGACCCTCTCCCCTCCCAAATCTCCTGTATATGGTTTCTTCCCTCATTAAGATGTAAAACTTTTATAACAAGGACTATCTGGCTTCCTTTTATTTGTATTTATTTGTTTAGCATAGTGCCTGGTACACAGTGTTTAATAAATGCTCTATCTCTCTTTATTTTGGTCTCTCTCTGTTCTCTTTCTCTGTCTCTGTCTCTCCCTGCCTTTTCTATCTCTGTCTGTCTCTCTATGTCACAGTCTCTGTCTTTTCCTGTCTCTGTCTCTCTCTACCTCCGCCTGTCTCTCTGTCTATGTCTCTGTCTCTCTCTCTCTGCCTCTATATCTATCTATGTGACTCTCTCACTACAAAGCACTACAAATAATTTACAACTTAAGCATCATATTTGGTTAGTCTGCATTACTCAGACAAATATGAAAGACAGTATTAAAAAGGAAGGGTTGTGAAGATGGCGGAGTAGAAAGACACACATACGCTAGCTCCGAAGCCACAGCCCATAAAATATCTGTAAAAAAGAACTCCCAACAAATTCTGGAGCAGCAGAAGTCACAGAAAAACAGAGTTGAGTAGATTTCTGTTCCAGAGAGCCCTGAAAACCTCTCGCAAAAGGTCCGTTGCACTGTGGACAGGAGCCAAGCCCAGCCCTGCCTTGGCCCCGTGGCACCAAGAGGAGCGGATCCAAGCAGGCTTCAGAGACAGAATCTCCAGCAGCCAAGCGGGTCCCCCCACCCATGGGTCCCAAAGGTTGGTGAGAGGGTCTTCTCGGCTTGCTGAGAGGGGAGTGGGGTGCCCCCATAACTCAGGCCCCCTCGGGAGGCAGCAGCAGAGGTGGCAGCAGACAGGGGCTCCCCAAGCAGGCAGGAGCCAGGATCCATTGTTGAAGGTCTCTGCATAAACCCCTGAGGGAACTGAGCCCCGTGAGGTGGCCCTGCCCCGACCTGAGCACCTGAACTTAATCTCACACTGAATAGCAGCCCTGCCCCCGCCAAAAGCCCTGAGGCTGGGAAGCAGCATTTGAATCTCAGACCCCAAGCCCTGGCTGGGTGGATCTGGAGGCCAAGTGGATGTGAAAAGAATATTCAGAAGTCAGGTCACTGGCTGGGAAAATGCCCAGAAAAGGGAAAAAAAATAAGACTATAAAAGGTTACTTTCTTGGTGAACAGGTATTTCCTCCCTTCCTTTCTGATGAGGAAGAACAATGCTTACCATCAGGGAAAGACACAGAAGTCAAGGCTTCTGTATCCCAGCCCACCCAATGGGCTCAGGCCATGGAAGAGCTCAAAAAGGATTTTGAAAATCAAGTTAGAGAGGTGGAGGAAAAACTGGGAAGAGAAATGAGAGACATGCAAGCAAAGCATGAAAAACAAGTAAACACCCTGCTAAAGGAGACCTCCTCAAAAAAATGCTGAAGGAAGGGTTGTGTCAAATACTATAAAATATTAGAAATTAACATTTGAAGAATATAAGCTAATTCTGATATTAACAAAACTTTTTACTTTGTATAAACTTAAGTAAAGAAATGTTAAGTTACATGAAGGAAATGCAAAGGTATTTATTTTGGATTTACTATATGCCAGGCACTATATATGTATACACACACACATGTATATTCACACACACATACAAACACTTATACTCTGTGTGTGTGTGTATGTATGTATGTGTGTATACAATGCTTAGTGCTAGGAAAGCAAATACAAAATGTAGACAGTTTCTGACCTCAGGGAACTTAGTTTGTCATAGTAAGGGATAATACATATAAAAATGTGATAGCCAAGTAGGGAAGTCTATATGTGAGGACTCACAAAAATGGTCAGTCAAATTGAGTTAGCATTCCAAGGCAAGAAGTGGAGGAAGGTAGCAAGGAAAGGGAAGGCATATGTAGTGCCAGGACAGATGACAAGATGGCCAGGGCAGACCTGAATGAAATGTCAGCCCTAGATTTGTCTGGAGCCAGTCAGCCAGTTAGAATATATAGATATGTATCAGTAATTCTCTATTTTCCCTTGATGACAAGAAGTTATTAAGAGTTATGAATCATAGGCCAACAAACTGTGGCATAGAAAGGCGGCAGGATTATGGTGAGACCTGAAAGGTGGCCAGAGGAAGAATGAGTCTGGCAATTTCCTGGGCCTTTCAACCCTAAAAGAACAGCGTTGATAATCCAGGCTTATTGAATGGAATTGGAGTCACATCTGGAGCATGCCATATGCACATCTGTCTGGAATTCAGATTAATAAAGCTTTTAAACACATAGTTGGCAACCAGTAAATATATCTTGACTTCATTTGTTGATTGTTATTATTTTAGTATGTTCTTGGTGCTTCAAATCTCAGAACCTCATGGATATTACTTGCTTCTTTTAAAATCCTTTTTGACATATATTCACATATGCTTTCCAACCTTATGTTTACAAAATATAAGTTCCCACATATGCCTGCAAGGCAGCATGAAGTGATGGAAAGAACAACGAATTTGGAATCAGACGATGTGGGGTCAAGGACGCCTCAGAGACTTTTTCAACTACGTGAACTTGGATGAGTAACTTGATCACCCTGAACCTCAGTTTCTTCATTTGTAGAATGGGGATAACAATATTTACAATAGTATGAGATGATAAACACACATGTAAATGTGATATGCATGTATATACATACATTCACACATGTGTGCATATATGTACATGTATGTATATATGCACATGCAATACATTTGGTGTTTTGTAAACTATATAGTGAGATATGTGAGCTAGAATTATTATCAAAAGATATGGTCCCCGACTCTGTGACATTCAGCAATCAGGGCTAGCTAATTAGTTATGAAAATACTCGTAATGCAATAAGTTTGTGTCGCTTTAGCAAAACTTACTATCTAGACACTTAAATTTTAGAAATCAGGGAAGTTTAAAGTTGAACGAATGAAAAAATGTTTATTAAACTCATGCTATGTGCCAAGCAATGTGCTGCATACTGAAGATACAAATACAAAAGCAAAGAAATACCCTGAACTTTGAGAAGTTTATAATCTAATGGGGGGAAACAACATATGTAGGGGAGAGAAGACAAGGGAGGGAAAATGTGTTCCAGCAAGTTGCAGGAATAGTTAGTGTGGTTGTAGGGGAGTAGTTTGACAGACCTTTTTCCAAGACCAATGATGGTTCATTTCATTATGATTTCAAGATTGGAAAGCTAGGGAGTAGGGGGAGGTGGAAGAGCTATACAATGTATGGAAACAGTTATAGCTATACAGTGCATGAGATGGTTACGGAATAACATGAAATACATGCACACATACATACATACATACATATACATACACTATATATACATACATATATACATATACACATATCACATCTTTCATGGTAAGCATCAACATTCAACAAATCAAGAATGATTATTCCAATATCATAAGTAACATAATTTCATTTATAAAAGAATTCATATGTGAGATAACATGCTGTGGTAGGAAGAGCACTCAACCATGAATCAGGAACCTTAGTCCTCATCCCAGTTTTGCCAATATCTAACAGAATGATCTTGCCACTAAGCCACTTGAAACCATATTTGTTTCATCTATTAATTGAGGAGCTTAAATTAAATGATTGTAAAAGATCTGTTTTTAGCACACTACAATTGCAATATGATTTATCAGTATAATGCAACAGCCTAATATGCTAATGCAGGTTCCATTAAGAGAGGTGCCCTATCTAGTAACAGGTAGGTGATAATCCTCCTGTTTGTACTCTTCTTGTGGTCAGCCCACATCATAGCACTGTGTTTGGTTGTAGGTGCCACTTTTTCAGAGGGGCATTGATAAACTAGAGAGTGTCTCAGGGAGGTAACCTGACTGTTAATTTCCCTTTTGAGACATCAAAATCTTATATTTTATTCTCATCTTCTCCCTTACTGGAAACTTGGACTGCATTCCTGAAATGCTATTTAGGCATACTTTCCCCTATCTTGCTAGGAAGCAGGCCTCCATACCACTTCTTGGCCATCTCTACACCTTTCCAGGTCTGCTTTATATATCATCTCTCACTAGAATATAAGTTCTTTGATGGTAGGGACTCTCACTTGCTTGCTTTCTTATATTTGTATCCCCAATTCTTAACATTGTCTCTGTTGCATAGTGAGCACACAAAATACTTACTCTGTCTTCTTCTGTCTCTGTCTCTATTTCTGTCTGTCTTTCTGTCCCTGCTTACCTGTCTGTCTCTCTACCTCTCTCTTTGTCTCTCTTCTGTTTCTATCTCTCTTCTCTTTGTTTCTGTCTCTCTGTCTCTTTCTATCTCTGTCTCTCTGTCTCTGTCTCTGTGTCTGTGTCTGTGTCTCTCTCTGTTTCTCCTGCCATATGAAGATCGGCTGAAGGAAATGGGAAGACTTAGAGAAGGAAAAATGATAGTCGTCTTTCAGTATTTGAAGAACTTGACTCATGGACAATGGATTAGACTTATTCTGTTTCACCTGAGATGGCAGAACTATAAACAAGTAGCAGAAGTTGCAAAGAAGCAAATTTAGTTTTTCTGTAAGGAAAAACTTCCTAATGATTAGAATTATTTCAGTGTACAATGTCCTGACTTTAAAGGCACTAGGTTTTTCCCCTGGTTAATGAGGCTGGTTAATGATTTGCTGAGTTTATTATAGAAAAGATACTTATTCAGGTCTATGCTAAATTAAATGGCACCTGAAGTGCTTTACTGCTCTGAGATTCTTACTTCTCAGAGATGCTCTCCTCTCATTGACTGTGATTCTAACTTAAGTTTTTTTAGGTGTACCCAATTTATGCAAGTTTTCCCAAGTTTCTTTGAATTCTCAAAAATTTTTTCCTACTGAAAGATATAATGGCATGTAATTCCATTGCATTTATATATCACAATTAGTCCAACCCTTCCTCTCAATTGATTGGCATATTTTTTTTCATTTTTTCTACTATAAGGATTAAGGTTCACTCACCCATCCCTATTAATCACATAAGTCCCAAACATATTGATTGAATTCTGGCAAAGATAGAGGCAGCTTTCTTCCACAACTTCTCCAAAAAAATTGGAAAAAGAGCGCCAGACTGAGTTGCAGTCAGGAAATCCAAGGAGAAACCACAGTGAGTCATTTTTCCAGCCCAAATTTGTGAATTCGACCTACAGGAAAGTGACCGGGGTAGGGACTTAGGAACAGGGGTAATATTGCAACTGTTTCTCTTACTGTAGAGTGGGAATATGGATTCAGGGATTTGAAATAAGGATTCAAAACAAAGGTTGATCTGTAGCTCTATTGGACTTACCAATGAGCATGTTTAAGGTTGCCAGCACAGACCAAGGCCTGCATTTATATACCTCTGACCCTGGAAAGGATCATGGATTCAATCCAATTGAACAGAAGAGAGGTTTGTCTGAAAGTCTATTGCTCTGACCCAAGTGATTTCAGCCTGGGGTAGAGAGTGGGGCACTATGGCTCTGTCTTTCTGAAGCTGGAGAAACTTCCAGAAGGCTGACAGGAAGTAGGGCCAACAGCTGTCTACTGAAGCTCCACTCAGGGGCAAGCCTGCAGTTGTGTTGCCCAAATTCAAACTGGAGTCTGGAATTTGCAAATGTATTATTGGGAGAGCAGTCATCAAACTATGCCATAAATCAGACTCCTTAGGGCCCACTCAAAGTTTGCATCCCCCTTATCTGAATTACCCCAGATATCTTTGAAGAACCCAACCCTCAATATCCAAGGAATGCAGCATTGTAACCCCAAATAATACAGATCATGACAATAGAAGGCCTTAGCATTCCATTCAGAAGTGCAGAATCTACTTTAGAATATAAACTTGTTTGTAAAATCTAAGGAGAAATGACCCTAGTAATTTAGCATTTGAAGCTCTTGACGTCAAAAACTCACCATTTGACAAAAAAAAAAATTGCTGGGAAAACTGGGAAGTAATTTGGCAGAAACTTGGCATAGACCTACTTCTCATACCATATACACCACATAAGGTCATACTAAAAATTATATCATAAGTAAATTAGGGAAGCATGGAAAATTTTACCTGTCAGAGTTTTGGATAAGGAAAAAAATTTATGACAAAACAAGAATTAGAGAAGGTTATGGGAAGTAAAATGGATAATTTTGATTACATGAAAGTAAAACATTTTTGCACAAATTAATAAAGTGATAATTAAAAGGAAAATGTGAAACTAAGAAAAAATTTATAGTAAGTTTCTCTGATAAAAGCCTCATTTCTCAAATATATGAGAGTGAATTCCAGGTGTGAAAGTCGAAGATAGAGTGTCACATATGAAGAATAACAAAAGGCTAGTTTGACTGAATGACACACTACATAATGCAAACTAATGCTGGAAAGGTAGGTTGGAGGCAGCCTATGAAGGGCTTGAAATGGTAGAGAAGTTTGTGATAAGATCCTAGAGGTAATAGTGAGGCATTAGAGTTTATTGTTTAGGTGAGTGACACTGTCAGACCTATGCTTTAGAAAAAAAATTGGACAAAATATGGAGGATGAATTGAAAATGTGAGTCAGACTTGAAAGAAGGATATTGATTCAGAGGCAGTAGTCCTAGTGATACCTAAATGGACAACTGCATAAGTAATTAAACCCATATGAACTGAAAAAAGTATATATTGAGAATAGAAAATAAATTCTTGGGGTACACTCACACTTAGAGGATGGGATATGGATGATGATCTAAGAGAGAAGAGAAAGCAGTGTCACAAAAAAGGCAGAGAAGAGTAAGTATCCAGGTGGACAGATTTGTCAATAGGGTAAAATTCTACGAAAAGCTCAGAGAGGATTGAGAAAAAGGCCATTGCATTTGACAAATAAGCAGTTTTTGAGGATAGAGTGTTCTTTTTTTTTGTCACTAGGCCCTAGCATGTTGTCAGGATCATAGAAGGTGCTAAACAAATGCTTGTTGATCAACCAATTGATTGGGCTTAGGAATCCGATGAGAGGAGAGGAGATGGAGACAATGAAAGTAGACTCCTTTTTTCTAAGAGTTTGACCTAAAAAGTGTGGAAATATATTAAGAAACTTGTTTAATTGTATGTTTAATTGTATCAAGTGAGGGATTTGTTTTGTTTTGTTTTTGAGAATGAAAGAGACCTAGCATGTTTGTTAGAGAACAAGAAAGAAACCAGCAGAAAGGAGGGAGAGACTAAAGATCATATAAAGTGGATTATTTGGGTCATAAGCTTCTGGAGACAGAAGGAGGTGGAATCAAGGTTTCATACAGAGCAGCTGACCTTGGAGAAGAATCATGTCATCAGAGAGTAGAATAAAAGAGAAGAGAATGAGGGATGATGTCAAGGCATTTGGAAGAGAGGGAAAGTTCTTGGTGATTGACCTCTATTTTCTCAGTAAAGTACAAAGCAAATGACTTGAGGGAAGAGAATGTTGGGAAGACATGTTCTAAAGTGATAGAAAATCAGTTAGGGGAAGTAACTTGCTGTACTAGGAGTCCAGCTGAAGTTAGATAATATAAATTTTTAGTGTCTTCCAGTCAATAAACTTGTAAGCCTTCCTTTAGTAGCATTTGAGTACAAACAGAAGCACAGATGGTGGGAGTAATCCAGAGTTGGTGCTTGACAGGACATAATACAAAGGGGAAAAATGAGAGAACATGGCATGGCGTGATAATGACAGATTAAAAACATAAGCTCAAGATGGAGAAGAAAGAGAAGGTAGAGTAGATGTGAGGATACTGAGGGGTAGAGAGTCTGGAGGTAGATCATGACAAGAAGAAAGAACAGATTTAAGGTGAGACAAAGGAAGAAATAGAATTATAGGAGTTTGTGGTCAGATAAAGATATTTTATCATTCTTGAAAAAGGAATTGGAAAATTTGTGTATATATCAGCCCAGGTATCAATATGATCTCAGAGTTCCAGAGGCTAAGGGTTTCATATGGCCAGAAGAATATATTAGAAGTGCTTTGTTCCCTCTCTGTGCTGAGAGAATGTCAGTTTCCTGGTAGCAAGGAGAGAACAGAGCGGAATAACTCCATCAGCAAAAGTGAGTTGGTTACATTGGCAAGATTACTGTCTTTGTTAAGTGTGCTGAGAACAAAGGCAGTGACAGCAGGAAACAAAATTGTGCTGCCTTCTGTCGTCAGAAGCCAGCTGGCAAAGGGCTGACCTTTCTGACTTCAAAAGCAGTATTTCCCCGAGCAAGTGAAAACTGCATTTAGAAGCTCATAAATGTACCAAGATAAGGTTAAAATGGGTACGTGATTGAGACATAAAGGGTGATACCATAAGCAAATTAGGAGAGCAAGGAATAGTATACCTTTCAGAACTACAGGGAGGGGAAGAATTTGTGACCAAACAAGAGATAGAGAACATTAAGAAATGTAAAATGGATAATTCTAATTACATTAAATTTAAAAGGTTTTGCATAAACAAAACTGACATGACCAAGATTACAAGAAAAGCAGAAAGATAGAGAAACAATTTTTATAGGCAATGTTTCTGATAAAGGCCTCATCTCTCAAATATATAGGGAACTGAGTCAAATTTATAAGAACACAAGTCCTTCCTCAATTGATAAATTGACAAAGGATATGAATAGGCAGTTTCCAGATGAAGAAACAAAAGCTATCTATAGTCATATAAAAAGTGCTCCAAATCACTATTGATTAGAGAAATGCAGACTTTAAAAACAGACATTGAGGTACATACCTAGAAGACTGGTTAATATGACAGAAAATGGATATGATGAATGTTGGAGAAGATATGGGAATATTGGAACACTAATGCATTGTTGGTGGAGTTGTGAACTGATCTAACTATTCTGAAGAGCAATTTGGAACTATGCCCAAAGGACAATCAAACTGTGTATACTTTTGATTCAGCAATACCATTATTAGGTCTGTATCCTAAAGATTTTACAAAAAAGAGCAAAAAGGGAAAAGGACCTACAAGTACAAAAATATTTATAGCACCTCTTTTTGTGGTGGTAAAGAATTGGATGCCCATCAATTGGGGAATGGCTGAACAAATTGTGGTATATAAATGCAATGGAAAACTATTGTGCTATAAGAAATGATGAGCAGGCAGATTTCAGAAAAACCTAGAAAGACTTATATGAACTGATGCTGAGTGAAGTGAGCAGAACCAGAGTACTGCGCACAGTAATAGCAACATTGTGCTACGATGAACTATGATAGATTTAACTCTTCTCAGCTATGCAATGATCCAAGACAAGTACAAAAGACACATGATAGAAAATGTTATCCACAACCAGAGAAAGAACTATGGAGGCTGAATGCATATCAACCTTACTATTTTCACTTTTTTGTTTGTTTTTTTGTGGCTTTTCCCTTTCATTCTGTTTCTTCTTTTACATGTGGAAATATATTTACAGGATTCCACATGTATAACCTGCATCAGATTGCTTGTTGTCTTGGGGAGGTGGGATGGAAGGGAGGGAGAAAAAAATTGGAATTCAAAATCTTATAAAAAATTAATGTTGAAAACTATCTTTACATGACATTGAAAAAAATTAAATATTTACAAAAAAAAGTTCATAAAATGTTATTTGCCTACTGGGATAGAGATAAATACTATTGCCCATGTCTGTAATGACCTAGCTAGAATAAAACCATACCAGGTAATGTAAAAATGGTATCTCACTACATTATAAATATAGCAGTAGTATTACTACATTGAGATAATATGCAGTAGGCATCTCAAGTTAAGTCCCCCTCACTCCTCAATCATCACTGTTTTTTGTTGGTATGGTTGACAATTCCTCCTCCATTTTGTATGTGACTCTCTTGTATCTTCCTGCTCTGGAGAATAGCTTTCTATTCAAATCAGACCACACAGCAATGGTAGGTGTCCATCATAATACCATCTTAATACCAACCTAGTCAGTTAGCTCTGATTCCTCTGACAAGTTATATGAATGAATCAATATCTTTCTTTTGAACTCAAGTCCTGAGCCAAAAATTTTGCTCTGGAAAAATACTAAAGATTTAAATTTACCTCACCCTCCCCTTCCTAGAATTCGTGATCATCTCTCTTGACACTTCATTTAAACAGTGACAGTTTTTTTAAGCAGCGCAATTGCTTAGCAGCTTTTTGACATTCATCAGGCATAAGAGACAAAGTAAATGTTTAAACACAAAGGATAAGCAAACTTTTAAGTGTAATGGGGGGCTAGTAAGCATGCAAGGCTGATGCAATTGCCATGTGGACTTTGGAACATATGCAAACATTCTGTAGCTGGTTCTGTTCCACTAACCGCATGATGAACAGGAGCCTTTTTCATTGGCCACGGAACTGGAAGAGGGATACATTTGAGGGGCTCTAACAAACCAAGGGCAATCTTTTTGTCTGGTTCTCTATTTCCTGGCTATCATTCCAGAAGGAGAACAAGCTGCTGAGGCCTCTAGATGGAAGATGGTCTTCAGGACCTCTGAACCCCTGAGCCAACATGAAAGTGAGAGCGTATGGCTCTGTCATTGCTTCTCTCTGTTGTGTCCTTTCCTGATTTTAGGTGAAGGGTCATTGGAGATGGCTATGACTTTGTGAGCTTCAAGGTCTTCAGGAGACCAAGCCACCAGAAGTCCAGGAGATAGAGTTCATGCCATAATTTGGCAGATGGTGAGTGAGGTATGAAGTATGAGAGATGTGCTTTATATATCCTAAAAGGAACAGAAATGAAGACTCATCCATCCATTGGCTATGCCATTTGGAAAGGAACTTGTAGGAGAAATGCTATGACAAAAACTGCTTTAAGGTTGACCTCCCTCTCTCCAGGGACCAAGGTGGTACAAAAGATAGTTTGCTCCCCCCAGCCCTGGTGTTGGAGGGAAATGCTTTGTAATTTTCTCTTCTTGCTATTTCTTTGCAGTAAATATCTCTGTGTACAAGTTGGTTGATGTTAATTGGCTAAATGGATTTCAGACATTAATCACTGATGGAAAGCAGTAGGGAGAGCATATTAGAATGAAGACCAAAGACAAAAAGCATTAGAAAAAAATACTTTCAGCATTTTAGGATTACCCTAGAATTCTGAGGGGGAGATAAAGTTGGATTCACTCAGCTAGAGTGAGTCCAAATTAACCCATAGCAAGAATACCTATCCTTGTTCCTCAACAGGAAACATCAGAATCAGAGGTTTGTAGCTTTTCTGTAGTCTAAATGAGTTCCATTAACAGATTTCATCAGAATCAGATTTAATGTGGCTCCTGAATGATTCACCCACTTCATTTTGGATCTGGAATCTGGCACTGGCAACTTCATAGTCACAATCCTATGCTTCCTCCCCCTCTACCTGCGAACCCAGCTCACTTCTCTGCTGGTTTTCAAATGACTGTTTAAATATCTTATTAATTCAGATCAGTCACTCCACCAGCCACTTCTCTTGCTAACAAAAAAGGACAATATGTATTTTATCTCTAATAACTTGAGAGCTACATTGTCTTTTTTATTCTACCTAAATTTTGGGATATTCTAGCATTATCTTCATTTACATTTGTATAATCACTGTGTGCTTGGGTACCTGCTCTTGGACCCCAATTCTAAAATCACATTTCTCACTAGAAATCACATTTCTCCCTAACCTCAAAACACCATCCCAGGCAGTTTCTCCCCAGCCCATGAACCACCTGCCCCAGCAACATTATCTCTTTTCCTGATACAGTATCCAGCTGCACCTATCGAATTTATTAATTCCAACCAGTTGTGTGCTGGCTGAACTGGATGTGTATTGGGTAATAACAACAATTAGTACTCACTGACCAATCACATGTATCTTAGACTTAGACATATGTACACTCCCTTACATTTATCTTGTCTAAAAAGACATTGATCAGAGCAGCCTGGCATTTCTTAGTCAGTCATGACCATTAGTTGACTTAGTGATGTTTCAGGCCTAAAATCACACCTCCATGTAGCCCCACTTTGGGCTATTTCCTGATGAACTTTGGGTAAAATACCTGTGCAGTAGATACTAAAAGTGCATGTCCCTTTAAGAAATAATAACTCCTTAACCACTCCCTAATTCCACCCCAGTCGCCTAGTAATCACATTTGGCACATCTTATACACCACAAATATTCACATGGGCTATCTGTGCCCCACCTGTGGTAGAGCATTCTGAGCTTGCATTGATCTGATCAACCACAGTTGGATACACTGAAAATTCTCTTTATCATGGTGATGTCATTTTGGTCCTCATCAAAGATGATGGACAGCAACCAGCTACTGTACCCCTCGAAGGTTGCAGGTTCACTAAGAACTCTTGTCCGCTGAAAAGTGTAACAAATCTTCACCACTTTGACTTCAACAATGCTTGAGTCCATGAAATTCTTTTCCAGACAGCCCACACAGGGAACTCCAGTCTTGGGGTTCCTCTATCATTCCTCTAGGTTTCCTGAGCCCTCATCAACTGTACATATTATTATTTTTGTTCTGCTTTCTTCATTGTATCACTTCAAATAAATATTTCCATTTTTAAAATTATTCAAATTCATTTTTCCTTGTATTACAACAATATTCTTTGAATTCACATGCCTCCATTTGCTCAGTCAGTCCTCAATCAATGGTCATGTAACTGATTTCCACCTGATCGCTACTCCAAATAATGCCATTATAAGTATTTTGATAAAGAGGGTACCTTTTTTCTGTCATTGACTTCCTTGGACTATAAATTCAGTAGTAGGATTAACGAATCAGAGTTAAAGAAAAATTTTAAAACATTTCTGACATAGTTCTAAATTGTTTTCCAAAATGGTTGGACCAATTTATAACTTTACCAGCTATGAACCAGTCTGCCTATCTTCTACAAAGCACTAAAACATTGATTTTTTTTCATCTTTTTTTAAACCATCTTTGTCAATGTAACGTGTGTAAAGATATACCTACGAATTTTTTATTTTGTATTTCTATGATTATCAGGGAATTTTTAGATGTGCTTATCATACATTCTTTAATCTATATATTTTGTAAATAATAGTAATAATAGTTAACATTTATGTAATACCTACTATGTACCAGGTTCTGGGCTAAGCAGATTAGAAATATTATCTCATTTGATCCTCACAACAACTCTGGGTGGTAGGTATTACTATTATCCCCATTTTACAGCTGATAAAACTGAAGCAAACAGAAGTTAAGTGACTTGCTCAGTCATTAGATTTGAATTCTTATCTTCCCGATTTCAGATCTTGTTTTATATTACCTCATTTGATTCTCACAACAACCCTGTGATCTCATTATGTACCAATGCCTTCCCATGCCAAGGTTACTCCTATTTTTTTTAATGTTTTCTTTATTCTCATTCTCTGTTTCTCTATCTTTGCTCTCTCTCTGTATCTCTATCCATGTTTCTGTATCTCCATCTGTCTTTTTGTGTGTCTGTCTGTCTCTCTCCATCTCTTTTACATTATTATCACTTCCAACTGTCTCCATCACTAACCCCTACATGTCTAAAAGAGTCCTCCCCTTATAACAAATAAGTAAATCTAAGAAAATCAAATCGACATAAGCATGTTGACTGTCTGAGGATGCTTACCTCATTCTGCATCATAGCCTGCCTCCTCTTTCCTGAGGGACTACAGAGGCGAGCTTTTACATCAATGACTTGAAGTCATGATTGCTCACTCCTTTGATCATGATTCTGTTGTATTCTAATGGTATTTTCTTTTTCATTGTTGCTGTCATTTAAATTGTTGTCCTTGTTCTGATTACTTTTTTGTATCAGTTAATTTGAGTTCATTCAAATAAGTTGTCCCAAATTTCTCTGAATTCTGCATATTTGTCAGTTTTTACAGTGTAATAATTATGTAGGCAATATATGCATATGTAACCCTTAGGTTCAAGTGTATTAGGCTTTTTTCTGAAAGATAATCCTGTCACCAGAGTAACAAACAAACAGAGAGAGATGTGAGGTTTCTCGACCAATCAGGAATCATGTCTTAAGACTGTCTCTCAGAAAAATGGTCCAGTTATGGATGGAGGAGGGAGGAGGCATATTATACAATTTGTTTAGCCATTTCCCAATTGAAGAGCACACAGCTTGTTTTCAGATTTTTGCTACTATACATTTGTTGCTATAATTATTTTTGTATATATTGGAATTTTTCTTCTGTCTTTGACTTTTTTGGGATCTATACCCAAATTAATATTACTGAGTTAAAGGTCATGAATGATTTAAATATAATAAAATATATTTTAATTTAATTTAATTAATATCATTTTAAAATATAATTCCAAATTATTTTCCAGAATGCTAAGACATTTCAGTGACAACAATACAACAATGTATTAATGCCTAATAGTTGTGTGTATATTCATACACATACATATCCATTTATATTTTTCTTTTCAGATAGAAATCTTAGAAATATGATAAAAATTACATAAATATGATTTTTTGATAATGATTTTCAGGGAATACAATGATTTCATAATTCTCTCTAATCATATTTTCTGGTCGGTTGCTTTTTGTAATAAGATGTCTTCCGTGCTCTAAATTTTCATTCTTTTGACTTAGTTCTAAATTTTTTATTGTTGCTATAGCATTGAATTTTAAAGTTGTTTGCTCCATTCTTTTTTTTATGTTGTCCACTAATTGGGTAATGTTTCTACTTTCTACAGTTATTTATTGTCCTTCTAAGTTGTCCGCTGCCCAAGAATGCTAATTTCATTTTGCAGATTTTACTTCATTTCTTCTGTCCTCTTTTGGAGTTCTTGACAGTAATCCACTATTTGTTTTCTAGGGTTTTGCTTGTAATTATTGTGGAGTTCTTTTTTTTTTTAATTTGCTTTGCAAAACTAAACACAGTCAACCCTCAATATTCTTGTACTTAACTTTGCTGACTTCAAATATATGAGTGATTGTTATCAGTAACCTCTATTTTCATTTTTGCTTTGATAACCAGTGATATTTTCAGCTATCTGCAATATAGAGGGGAAAAAAGAGGTGCAATGCTTGCAATTTTGTGGAGCAACTGGTATCCTACTAGTTGCTTCACCAGTCTTGTTCTCCCTATCATTGTAAAGAGTTCTCTGTGCATTCATTGCATATTTTCTTTGTCTTTAAAATTCAAGTTTTATGTTGTAGTTATGCTTCTAAAGCCTAGTGCAAGTCCTCGATGCTCTAAGCCCAAGCTCAATTGGTGATGCAGCTTATTGAGAAAATAAGGGTTTTAGATAAACTTCATGCCAGAATGTCTATACTCAGTGTGGGCAGCAGCTTGGGTGTTACCTGAGAATTCCAGCACCTGGCACAAATTCAAGTTGGGGAGAGGTGGGGAGGAAACAAGAAAAAGGATACTCCGAGGATGATAAGCATTACCAGAATTGCTAATCCCAGGTATCCTTTTTTGGGGACACAATTTCTTTTAACAATTTTTAAATTTAGATTAGGTCATCACACTGCCCTCTGATGCAGTGAAAGGCAAGATTTGGGTTAAAAATGTTTTAAGAATTCTATTTGCTGTACAGTATTTATGATACTATAAATTTCATGTTATAAAAAGTGAATATTGTCTGAAACCAATGAATTTTTTAACTGAGATGTTAACACAAAAATTCAGAGAATTCTAGGGGATTACTACCAAGAAAAAATGTTTTGCATGTTATAAATTTTATTTTGTGTACTGCATTTTATAGGTTATTCTATCGATAGTATGTTAAGCAAACTACATATTATAAGAATGTTTTGTTATAAAGAATTGTATGCAGAAAAATGTATTTCCAACAATCTCTAGCAAAAGATTATAGTTTTGAGTGGTTGTGGGAACCTAACCCCCTATTTCTCATAGGTTCAGTACATCATCATTTGTACTTATTGACTTTCAAACCATTTTCTAGGAATGTAACCTCTGCAAAAGTTGAGGATTGATTATATATAAAAAAAGAAAAAAGTTGACCTTCAAAGAAATAAATGATTTCCAAGCATTTCTGGGGAAAAGACCAGAGTGACATAAATTTTGAGAGGAATCAAGAGAAATGCAAAAAGGTTAATAAAACTGAGAAAGCAAGAAGAACTAAAGGAAGATTAACTAGCTTCTAATATGAGATGATAGGTGTGTCCCATCAGAATCTTATCTTTCTTAGTTTTAGAGGGAAATAAGAAGACAGTCGGTATGGGAATGGTTTTTATATGTTCTCATTATAAGAAAAGATAAGAACCCAGGATTGGACTCTGGACAAAGGAAAGAGAAGAGGAGAAGGAGAACAGAAGTAGATAGTAGGGCATTGGTGATGAGCACATTCTTTTTTCACCATTTCTTCCCTTTATTTTTTTTTTTATGAAGGAAGTAAGGGAGAAACAAAGAGAAGGAAAAGTAAAAGAAATAGGATGGAGAGAAGTACCTAATTAACTATTAAAATAGTAAATGTGATTGGGATGAATTCACTCAGAAAATGGAAGAGAATAGAAGAGTAGGTCAGAAAGTAAAATCCAGCAATATATTCTAGATAACAAACATTCTTAAATCTTAAAGATTCATGCACAAAACTAAAATATGGGGGTAAAGCAAAATCTATTATGCTTCAGTTGATGTAAAAATTGCTATGGTAGTGATCATGATTGCAGACAAGGAAATAACAGTATTCTATTTAGTGAAAATGAGGAAACTACATTTTCCGGAAAGGTATGATAGACAATGAATTAATTTTAATACTAGACATAGATGTACTAAAAATTATAAATAGCTTATAGTACTTAACAGAAAACTTAAATGAATTAATTAATAACTGGGAGACTACAACTATAACAGCAGGGACATCAAAGTACAATTTTCATACATGGATAAATCTAATGAAAATAAACTGGAAAGAATTAAGGACCTGAAGAAAATTTTAGAAAATTAGATATGTCTCATCATTTACCTAATTCTGCCTCTTCCTTTCCTCTTCTCCTATTGCTTTCTTCTTTCTCCCCCTTTAATTTTATTATTTTATATCATCTCATCATATTCAACTCACACTCATTCACCCTCTCTCTGTATACTTCTTCTAACTGTCCAAATAATGGGAAAGTTTTTAGGAGTCAGTATCATTTTCACATGTAGGAATATAAATAGTTTAACCTTATTGAATCCCTTATGACTTCTCTTTCCTGTTTATCCTTTTATAGTTCTCTTGAGTCTTGTGCTTAAAAGTCACATTTTCTATTCAGCTCTGGACTTTGCATCAGGAATGGTTGAAAGTCCTCTATTTCATTGAATATTCATTTTTCCCTCTGAATATATACTCAGTTTTGCTGGGTAGGTGAGTCTTGGTTGTAATCCTAGCTCTTTTACCCTCTGGAATATCATATTCCAAGTCCTCTGATCCTTTAATGTAGAAATTGCTAAATCTTGTATTTTCCTGACAGTGGCTCCAAAATATCTGAATTACTTCTGCTTGGCTGCTCCTTGACTTGTGAGCTCTGGAATTTGGCTGTAGTATTCCAGGGAGTTTTCATTTGGGGATCTCTTTCAGGGGGTGACTGGTGCATTCTTTCCATTTCTATTTTGCCTTCTGGTTCTACAATATCAGGAAAGTTTTCCTTGATGATTTCTTTGTGTACATATATATATGTATATATATATATAATTTATTTATTTAACTTTTCAACATTCATTTCCACAAAATTTTGGGTTCCAAATTTTCTCCCAATTTCTCTCCTCCCCCACCCCAAAACTCTGAGCATTCTAATTGCCCCTATCACCAATCTACCCTCTCTTCTAACTTCCCTCCCTTCCCTTGTCCACATCTTCTCTTTTGTCCTGTAGGGCAAGATAATTTTCTATACCCCATTATCTGTATTTCTATTTCCTAGCTGCAAGAACAATATTCATCAGTTGTTCCTAAAACTTTGAACTCCAACTTCTCCCCATCCCTCCCTCCCCACCCATTCCCTTTGGGAAGTCAGGCAATTCAATATAGGCCATATCTGTGTAGTTTTGCAAATGACTTCCATAATAGTCATGTTGTGTAAGACTAACTATATTTCCCTCCATCCTATTCTGCCCCCCATTGCTTCTGTTCTCTCTTTTGATCTTGTCCCTCCCCAAGAGTGCTGACTTCAAATTGCTCCCTCCTCCCACTGCCCTCCCTTCCATCATCCCCCCCACCCTGCTTATCCCCTTCTCCCCCACTTTCCTGTATTGTAAGATAGGTTTGCATACCAAAATGAGTGTGTATTTTATTCCTTCTTTTAGTTGAATGTGTGAGAGTAAGCTTCATGTTTTTTCTTTCATCTCCCCTCTTTTTCCCTCCACTGAAAAGTCTTTTATTTGCCTTTTTTGTAAGAGATAACCTGCCCCATTCCATTCCTCCCTTTCTCTTCCCAATATATTTCTCTCCCACCCCTTAATTTCATTTTTTAAAGATATGATCCCATCCTATTCAATTCACCCTGTTCTCTCTCTCTCTCTCCCTCCCTCCCTCCCTGTGTGTGTGTGTGTGTGTGTATAATCCCACAAACTATCCAGATACTGAAAAAAGTTTCGAGAGTTACAAATATTGTCTTTCCATGCAGAAATGTAAACAGTTCAACTTTAGTAAGTCCCTTATGATTTCTCTTTACTGTTTACCCTTTCATGCTTCTCTTGATTCTTGTGTTTGAAGGTCAAATTTTCTTTTCAGCTCTGGTCTTTTCATCAAGAATGCTTGAAAGTCCTCTACTTCATTGAAAGACCATTTTTCCCTCTGAAGTATTATACTCAGTTTTGCTGGGTAGGTGATTCTTGGTTTTACTCCTAGTTCCATTGAATTCTGGACTATCATACTCCATGCCCTTCGATCCCTTAATGTAGAAGCTGCTAGATCTTGTGTTATCCTGATTGTATTTCCACAATTCTTGAATTGTTTCTTTCTAGCTGCTTGTAATATTTTCTCCTTGACCAGGAAACTCTGGAATTTGGCCACAATGTTCCTAGGAGTTTCTCATTTTGGATTTCTTTCAGGAGATGATCAGTGGATTCTTTCAATATTTATTTTGCCCTCTGGTTCTAGAACATCAGGGCAGTTTTCCTTGATAATTCCATGAAAGATGATGTCTAAACTCTTTTTTTGATCATGGCTTTCAGGTAGTCCCATAATTTTTAAATTGTCTCTCCTGGATCTATTTTCCAGGTCAGTTGTTTTTCCAATGAGATATTTCACATTATCTTCCATTTTTTCATTCTTTTGATTTTGTTTTGTGATTTCTTGGTTTCTCATAAAGTCATTAGCCTCCATCTGTTCCATTCTAATTTTTAAAGAACTATTTTCTTCAGTGAGATTTTGAACCTCCTTTTCCATTTGGCTAATTCTGCTTTTTAAAGCATTCTTCTCCTCATTGGCTTTTTGAACCTCTTTTGCCAATTGGGTTAACCTATTTTTCCAGGTGTTATTTTCTTCAGTATTCTTTTGGGTCTCCTTTAGCAGGGCATTGACCTGCTTTTCATGCTTTTCTTGCATCTCTCTCCATTTCTCTTCCCAATTTTTCCTCCACCTCTCTAACTTGTTTTTCAAAATCCTTTTTGAGCTGTTCCATGGCCTGAGTCCATTGAATATTTATTTTGGATGTTTGGGATACAGAAGCCTTGACATTTATGTCTTTCCCTGATGGTAAGCATTATTCTTCCTCATCAGAAAGGATGGGAGGAGATATCTGTTCACCAAGAAAGTAACCTTCTATGGTCTTATTTTTCCCCCCTTTTCTGGGCATTTTCCCACCTGTTTACTTGACTTCTGAGTTTCCTCTCCATACCCACCTCACCTCCAGATCCACCCAGCCAGCACTTGGGGTCTGAGGTTCAAATGCTGCTTCCCAGCCTTAGGGCTTCAGTGGGGCAGGGCTTCTATTCATTGTGAGATCAAGTTCAGGTGCTCAGGTGGGGGCAGGGCCACCACATGGGGCTTGGTTCCCTCAGGAGCTTTATGCAGAGACCTTCAACAATGGATCTGAGTTCCTGCCTGCTTTGGGAGCCCCTGTCTGCTGTCGCCTCTGCTGCTGCCTCCTGAGGGGGCCTGAATTATGGAGACACCCCTCTCCCCTTTAGACAAGCTAAAAAGACCCTCTCATTGACCTTTGGCACCTGTGGATGGAGGGACCTGCCCTGCTGCTGGAGATTCCATCCCTGAAGCCTGCTGGGATCTGCTCCTCTCAGTGCTGCATGGCCAAGGCAGGGCTAGGCTCTGCCCTGGGTCTGGTGCGTGACGGACCTTTTGTGTCAGTTTTTCAGGTCTCTCTGGAACAGAAATCTCCTTCACTGCTTTGTTCTGTGGCTCCTGCTGCTCCAGAATTTGTTGGGAGTTCTTCTTTACAGATATTTTATGGGCTGTGGGTTAGAAGCTAGCATATGTGTCTCCTAGATGATTTCTTGAAAAATGATATGTAGTCTCTTTCTTTGGTCATGGCTGTCAGGTAGTCCAATAATTCTTAAATTATCTCTCCTGTTTCTATTTTCCAAGTCAGTTCTTTGTCCAATGAGGTGTTTCACATTTTCATCTATTTTTTAAAGTCTTTTGGTTTTATTTTATTGTTTCTCGTTTCGTAGTCATTAGTTTTCACTTGCCCAATTCTAATTTTTAAGAAATTGTTTTCTTCAGCAAGCTTTTGCAGCTCCCTTTCCAATTGTCCAATTCTACATTTAAGGAATTCTTTTCTTCAGTAAATTTTTACCTCCTTTTCTTTCAATTCTTCCCTTTAAGGTGTTATTTTCTTCAGTATTTTTGTGCCTCCTTTGCCAACTTGTTTACTAATATTTTAATAATGATGCATGCATTTTAAAAGTGCATAATTTGCAAGGAGATCACAGCAACATTCTCAATGATTATGAACTGTGACAAGGTTGCATTTATGAGTAATAAAAGGTTGAAACATTATTAGGAAAACTATAGATATTATAGACCACATTAATAACAAGAACATCAAAAATCATACAATTGTATAAATAGATGCTAAAACAGCTTTTGACAAATACAGCATCTATGCCTTTAGGGGAAAAAACAAAAATCATAGGATTTAAATGGATTTTTCCTTAATATGCTAAGTAACCTTTCTAAAGATAAGAGCCAGCATTATGTATAATGGGAATTTACTAAAGGCCTTTTCAATTTTCATTGCATTTCTTTTTGATACAATGATAGGAATGTTAACTATAGTGATGAGAAAAGAAAAAATAAATGAGAATAAACATAGGCAAAGAGGGAACAAAATTATTGCATTTTGAAGATGAGCTGATGGTTCTCATAGAGAACTTTAGAGAGTTAACGAGAGAGATTAATTAAAACAATCAACAGTTTCAGTAAATTTGGAGGATGTAAAATAAATCTACAGAAATCATTAGCATTCATGTAAATTGCCAAGAATAATTAGCAGGAAGAAACAGAAGAGAAATTCCATTTATAAAAACTACAATAAGTCCAAAATACTTGCCAAGATACACAGAGAAATTTTATGACTATAACCACAAATATTCTTTTTCACTTAATTTATTTATTTTTAGTTTTCAACATTCAATTCCACAATATTTTGAGTTCCAAATTTCCTCTACATCTCTCCCTTCTCACCACCCCAAAACATCAAGCATTCTGATTACCCTCTGCCCCAATCTGCCCTCCCTTCTGTCACACCCTTCCTTCCCTTATCCTCATCTTCTCTCTTTTCTTGTAGGGCAAGATAGATTTCTATACCTCATTACCTGTATTTCTTATTTCCCAACTGCATGCAAAAATAATTCTCAACATTCGTTCCTGAAACTTTGAGTTCCAACTTCTCTCCCTTTCTCCCTCCCCACTCATCCCCACTGAGAAGACAAGCAATTCAATATAGGCTATATATGTGCAGTTTTGCAAAATACTTCCATAATACTCATGTTATGAAGGACTAACTATATTTCCTTCCATACTATCCTGCCCCCCCATTTATTCTATTCTCTTTTCTGACCTTGTCCCTCCCCTAAAGTGCTTACTTCTAATTATTCCCTCCTCCCATTTACTCTCCCTTCTATCATACCTTAACCTCACTTATCCCTTTCTCCTCTACTTTCCTGTAGTGTTAAATTTTCATACCAAATTGAGTGTGCATGTTATTCTCTCCTTAAGCCAAATCTGATGAGAGTAAGATTCACTTTTTTCCTCTCATGTCCCCCATTTTACCCTCCATTTGAAAAGCTTTTTCTTGCCTCTTTTATGAGAGATAATTTGCCCTATTCCATTACTGCTTTTTTCCTCCCAATATATTCCTCTCTCACCTCTTCATATCATTTTTACATATCATCCCTACCTATTCAACTCACTCTGTGTCCTCTGTCTATATTTATGTGTGTGTGTGTATGTGTGTGAATGTATAATCCCTCTAACTACCCAAATACTGAGAAAAGTTTCAACACTTACAAATATTATCTTTCCATGTAGGAATGTAAACAGTTCAACTTTAGAAAGTCCTTTATGATTTTTCTTTCCTGTTTACCTTTTCATGCTTCTGTTGATTCTTGCGTTTGAAAGCCAAATTTTCTATTCAGCTCTGGTCTTTTCATCAAGAATGCTTGAAAGTCCTCTATTTCATTGAATAGCCATTTTCTCCCTGCAGTATTATGCTCAGTTTTGTTGGGTAGGTCATTTTGAGTTTTAATCCTAGTTCCTTTGACTTCTGGAATATTATATTCCAAGCCCTTCAATCCCTTAACGTAGAAGTTGTTAGATTTTGTGTTATCCTGATTGTATTTCCACAATCTTCAAATTGTTTCTTTCTACAAGCTTGCAGTATTTCCTCCTTGACTTGGGAACTCTGGGATTTGGCTACAACATTCCTAGGAGTTTTTCTTTTTGGATCTCTTTCAGGAGGTGATTGGTGGGTTCTTTCAATATTTATTTTACCCTCTGGTGCTAGCATATCATGGAAGTTTTCCTTGAAAATTTCATGAAAGATTATGTCTAAACTCCTTTTTTTATCATGGCTTTCAGATAGTCCCCTAATATTTAAATTGTCTCTCCTGGATCTATTTCCAGGTCAGTTGTTTTTCCAATGAGATACTTCACATTGTCTTCTTTTTTTTCATTCTTTTGGGTTTGTTTTGTAATTTCTTGGTTTCTCATAAAGTCATTTGCTTCTATCTGGTCTATTCTAATTTTTAAAGAGCTATATTCTTCAGTGAGTTTTTGAACCTCCTTTTCCATTTGACTCTGCTTTTTAAAGCATTCTTCTCCTCATTGCCTTTTTGGACCTTTTTTGCCATTTAGGTTAGTCTGTTTTTATTTTTTTTTGATAAATGTTGGAAAAGATGTGGGAGAGTTGGAACATTAATCCATTGTTGGTGGAGCTGTGAGCTGATCCAACCATTCTGCAGAGCAATTTGGAACTATGCTCAAAGGACTACAAAAATGAGCCATTTGACCCAGCAATACTGCTTCTAAGACTATATCCCCAAGAGATCATAAAAATGAGAAAGAGTCCCACATTTACAAAAATATTTATAGCAGCCCTCTTTGTGGTGGTCCAAAACTGGAAATCAAGGGGATGCCTATCAATTGGGGAATGGCTGAATGAATTATAGTATATGAATATAATGGAATACTGCTGTACTATAAGAAATGATGAACAGGAAGACTTCAGAGAGGCCTGGAAAGGCATATATGATCTAATGCTGAGCAAAAGGATCAGTACCAGGAGAACTTTGTACACAGCAACAACCACAGTGTGGGAGGACTTTTTCTGGTAGACTTAGAACTTCATTGCAACATAAGGACTTAAAAAATTCTCAGTGGTCTTTTAAATTGTTAAATGGTCAAAAGAATATGAACAGGCTGTTTTTTGTAGAAATAAATCCAAGATATCAAATGCTAAGTAAAAATCCTCTAAATCACTTATAATAAAAAGTGCAAATTAAAGAATTCTGAAATTCTGTCTTATAACCATAAGATTGGCAATGATGACCCAAAAAAATGAAAATGAAAAATGCTGGTTGGGCTTTGGGAAAACATGTACATTCATACATGTACTGTGTAGTTGTGAATTAGTCCAGGTATTCAGGAAAGTGATTTGAAACTGTCCAAAAAGTTGTTAAAGTGTGAATATCCTCTGACCTATCAATATCATTAGCTTATATCTCAAAGAAGACAAAGAAAGAGGAAAAGAAGCCATATGTGCAATAATATTTATAGTAGCTCTTTTTGAAGGGTTGGCTAAAGGAACTGTGAACTGTTCCAGGCATTCTGGAAAGCAAATAGAAATTATGTTCAAAAAGCAATAACTTTTAATGTTGCCAAATACCCTTTGATCAGTGATCCTGTTGTTTGGTTTATAACCCCATGAGATCAAAGGAAAAGGAAAAGGATGGACATGTACAAAAATATGTATAACAGTTCTTATTTTAGTGGAAGAGAACTGGAAACTGAGGAGATGCCTATCAGTTGGGGAATGTATGAACATTATATATGAAGGTGAGGAATACTATTATATTGAAGAAAAAAAGGAGGATGACCCAAGAAACCTCAGAAGACCTATATAAAATTTTTAGACAGTGAAGTGCACAGAAACAGAGCAATTTATATAATAACCACAAAACTGTAAATACAAGCAACTTCAAAAGACATGGGAACTCTAGTCAACATAATATAAATATATAGATATAGGTAATATATCAATATAGTTATATCTATATATAGATATATTTTTATGGAGATCTCTCTCTCTCTCTCTCTCTCTCTCTATATATATATATATGAAATATACACATATATGTGTGTGTATAGATATAGTTTTTAAGACGACTTGGTTGCCCTCAACCTGGTATAATTTGTCTGCTGAAACAGTTTACCAGGGTGTGGTCACTGGGCATGTCTTTCTCAAGAACTTTGGAACTGATTGTGTGACATGGGAGACACTGGCACAGGACCATCCAGCATGGAGTACCCATTTAAGAAAAGGTTCTGTGCTCTATGAGGAAAGCAGAATTGAAACAGCTCAAAGGAAATGCAGAATGAACAAATTTGGAGTATCCTCCCCAAATGTTCACATGGTCTGTTTGTGTCTGATCTGTGATAGAGTATTCTGAGCTTGTGTTGGTCAGATCAGTCACAGCAGGACACATTGAAACTTGACTCTAGCACAGTGATGTCATTATGGTCCTCTTTGAGAACTAAGGACAGCCATAGATACAGTATATATATCTACACTTTGAAAGATTGTCATCTCTCTGTCAGGATGTGGGTAGCATGTTTCATCATGAGTCCTAGGGGAGAGTCATTCATCATGATGCTAATTAGAGTTCCTAAGTCTTTCTATCCTGATTGTATCTTTATGAATATGAATATTGCAAATGTAGAAATTTGTTTTCCTTCACCATATGTTTATGACTAGGGCTTTGTTTTTCTTTCTTTTTCAATGTGTGAGCAGGAATAGATGGAAAGGAAAAAAAAGGAGGACTGATTAATTGGAAAAAATTAACTTAGGAAAGACTTCATTCCATGTGAAACCAATGAGGAAGAGTTGTGGTAGAAGAAGAAATCAGTATCTCTAGAGCTTTCAAGGCAAGAACATTCCTTATATTTATACTACTCTTGTTTGAGTTTCATTTTCCCCATTGTCCGTTTCCCTCTACATGTGTTCCCTAGTCACGTACATTCTTTAAAATGCCTATTCTTCACATTGGTGACATGTGTATTCATAAAGGAGCATGCCCCAGCTTTATGGAGTGGGGGGGGATTATATTATTATTTTTTGTTATGCTGTTTCATTAAATGTCTCTCAATTTGAATTAGTCATTTTGTCTAGTTGAAACTTTGATGTCAGTTTGTGAATTATGCTTTTGAGTGGATACACACCTACACAATATCTTGAACCAGAGGCAACTATTCTGCTGGACCCATTGCTCTAGCTGGTGGTGTCACCAGATTCTGGATCTCATTTATAAAATGATTTAGATAGGGAAGAAACATTAGAAGTCATCCAATTCAAGACCCTCAAATTAGACTTGTAGCCTGGACTACCTCCATTGTGATCTCCCTGAAATCCACCTAAGGTTCAAGGAACATGTTGGGTCAGTATGGATTCAGTATTATAGCTCATGAGTCACCACTGATGCTTTCTGAGAATAACACATCAAGGTAAACAAAATGCATGACAAAAATAGTTGTCATCCATCTACAAATAGGAATATACTTTGGGAATACACCATGGCCAGACCTGCAAGCAATGCATCCTTGGTACAATTCCTCTCACTTCTGTTGTTTGATGCTCTCTCTAATGGAATGATAATGCCACAGTTTTTGTTTTGTTTGTTTTTCTTGGGATATCATCCAGCAGTGGGATGGTAAGCAAGCTGGACATGTAAACTATTGGATTATTTTTTCTGTTTCACTGCAACTTGCTGATCTTCTATAGTCTTGTCATCTGCCAGGGGCTTCTTTGGGCTACTCATTTTGGAAACTCCTTTTCACTGCTTTCACCTGCTGAAGTTACAGCTTGAGTTACAGATGCTGTGAGATTCCAGATGCTCTCTCCCCAAAGTGAAGGCTCCCAGCACCATAGGTTCATGTGTTATTTCTGCTCTTTTTGTGAGTCAGAAGCACAGTCATACCCAGCCAGCTTACAATAGCCAATAGATGTCTCTCAGAATTCTGCTTCTCAAACTCAGTCTCTTTTTTAGGTTATGTTTATATAATTCCTTTTGACTAGCATAATGTCTCAGATCACTATCTGTGTCTATGCAGATCATATCAGGAGTTTCACTTGGTAAGACTAAAAGAAGACAAACTAGAGTTAGGAATTTTTTTGTCCTTCATATCTGCCAGCAACAAAATAACCATTAATCTGGTACTGTTTAGAACATATCTACAAATCAACGTACTTTCATTTTTTTTTTTGAAGTCATTATGTGTGCAAGAGTTCCCTTGGACCCAGGCCTTACATACAAGGATTTTCCCAGGAGCCTGAAGAGCTATCTTCCCACGTGCCCCCTCCCCCCCATTAGTTCATGGCAACATTTTTGTATCATCTCTTCCCCAAAGCTAAAGTGTTGCACTCTCTACCCATATACATCAGTGTTCCCCTATGAGTCTAGACTTCCATGAGAACACCTCAATTTTCCCCCAAAATTTTCAACTCAGACCACTACGACACCTCCCCTCCCTCATTCTGAGTGGTTAGGAGAGGTTTTTCAAATTGCTTGGGCTGCTTGCTGAAACATCCAGAACTGTGACAATGTAGTAACCACACAGTCCTTTCCACATTTGCCTCCAAAAAGTTATACTTACTAGAGAGAGAAAAATTGCAATCCCTACTATATTTGGAATAGATTTCCACATCTTTGTCTGTTGAAGTCTTTCCCTTTTTCTCAGGCCTAGCTTAGATGGTACCTTATTCATGAAGACTTTTCTGACTCCTCCCATTCTCCCCCAACCAAGCAATCTCTCTTATTAAATGTTTATATCATTTTGACTGACTCAATTATCATATTCTACTGCCTATAATACTTAATTGTGTACATGTCAAGTACATATGATTATATATGTGAGTATGTATGTATGTATTATACATGCATATTTACGTATACATGGACACAATGTACACATATACATATATGCATGCATATATGTGTGTATATTAAACCTCCTTTCCATTAAAAAAACTGGACAAAGGTAGCTTTTCTCTAATCCTGCAACAAATTTCCCATTTGTGATGCTTTCTTAAAGCTCACTCCCTCAAGGGTTACATTCACTAGTTCTTTCAAACCCCTGCAATGTACCTTTTCAGACTTGGTGAGTTTAACTCATTGAGGGAGGTACTCTTGCTGTTTTCTTAATAATTTTGGATTTTAATTCACATTATCACAAAATCTCAAAATTTCAGAGTTAGAAGGGACCTCAAAGGCTACCTAGTCTCTTGATCATTATGTGAACAAACATATATTCTCTGACATTCCAAATTAACCATCATCTACACTCTTCTCAAATGCCTCCAGGTACCTCCTAGGGCAGTTCATTCCATTTTGAAATAGCTACTCCAATTATTTGAAAGTTATATA
The DNA here is from genome assembly GCF_028372415.1 of Notamacropus eugenii. Lineage (NCBI taxonomy): Eukaryota > Metazoa > Chordata > Mammalia > Diprotodontia > Macropodidae > Notamacropus > Notamacropus eugenii. The sequence goes on from NC_092874.1 coordinate 193,040,215, forward strand.
AAGTTGAAATCTGCTTCAATTTGCTCCTTTTTTGTCTTTTGGGGCTAAGCAGAACAAGTCTAATCCTTCATTGACATGACAACCCTTAAGCACTTTACAGGCATAAATCAATTCCAGGTATTCATCAACCACAACTTATATGCATATATATATACATATATATGCATATATATGTATACATATATATGCATATATATATAACTAGCATGTTACAATTAATATTGAACAGTCATTTTGGAACAAAAGATTTAAAGTCAAACAGTTACAATACAGAAAGTCGTTTTGCTCTATCCTTAAAATATCTGGGGATCTTCCTTCCTAGTAGAAAAAACAAAAGGAAATTAAGAGTTGAGCAGTTCTGCCTTCTCTTCATGGTCCATTATCATCATCCTAAGTAAGCATACTATTTCTTCCTTGATCTCATTGTTCCTAAATATCACTTCAAAATCTCCTGGGTTTTTTTTTTTCCTTTTTACTTATAGTAAGCCTTAGTACATACTAGGACTTAGCCCTTCTAACACTAGTATTACAAGATTTTACCTTTCTTTTTTATTTGTCCTCCATGATTGCATCCTTTATATCTCTTGTAAATGACCTTTTTAAAATCTGAGTGGTTCAATATGGTCCCCAGTCTACCCACTGCTTCTTATTCAAAATCATTTGCTAATGTGTGGTCAGATTTTCACTCAAGAGTTTACTTCAATTCATAGATCATATTTTTAGAACTAGAAGAGTCATCATAGACCATCAAATCCATTCCCTTCATTTTACTGATGAGGAAACTGAGGCACAGAGTGGTTAAGTGATTTGGTCAGGGTCACATAGCTAATACATATCTGAAGTGAGATTTCTACTTGTGTCCTTCTGACTCCAAGTTCAACATTCTCTCCACTATGCCCCACTTCTGTTTTAGAGTCTCAGGTCATAGTGTCCTCTTATAACATCTTGTTGGAATTTATATAAAATCTCCCTTTTGCTATTACTCCCAGATGTAGTATAACTTCATCCACTGGAAATTTCCTCTTTCCCTTGAGATATAGCACATTTACCTCTTATGGTAGTGAAAGTAGAATGGCTTAATAAGAAAAGCATAGTGATATATAATTACAAGATAATCAGGAATTTCACTGACAACATAAACCAACCATTTTCTGAAACCATGGGAGCAGGGGATAGTTTATTTCATTCACAGTACATTCTAGTGAGACTGACAGCTACTTAGGTTGTGGTAGGCTTCAATGTTGGTTTCTAAGCTTTTCTATCATGCAGGAAATGTAGGAGAAGGGAACACACCATATATATATATGTATATATGTATATATATATATGTGTGTATATATATATATATATGTGTGTGTGTGTGTGTGTATATATATATATATATATATATATATATAAAAGTCAAGGAAGAGCCATATTTGTTCTTCTTTCCTTTGTTTTTGACCTTGTTCCACAGGATCTTGAATCCTGAGTCACCAATGACACAGAAGTCAGGCTCTCCAATTAGTCTTTCCTTAATCGCTAATTTTTATCACTTTAAATAATATTTTATTTTTTCCCAATTACATGTAAAATGAATTTTTAACATTTATTTTTAAGTTTTGAATTCAAAATTCCATCTCTCTCTCCATTCCCTCCATTCTTCCTGAGATGGTAAGCAATCTCATGGAGGCTGTACCTGTGAAATCATGCAAAACACTTTCATATTAGTCATTTTGTTAAGAAGACTCAAAAAATAAATATAGGAATGAAAGAAGGAAGAAAGGAAGGAAGAGAAAAATAATACACTTCAATCTGGATTTAGATAACATCAGTTCTTTCTCTGGAGACAGATATTACTTTTAATCATTAGTCCTTTGAGATTGTCTTGGATCATTGTATTGCTAAGAAGAGCTAAGTTATTCACAATTCTTCATCAAATAATATCATTATTACTGTACAAAATATTCTCCTAGTTCTGCTCTCTTCACTTTGTTCATGTTAAGTCTTTCAAGTTTTTTCTGAAATCATTTTGATTGTCATTTTTATAGCTCAATAATATGTACTACAACTTATTCAGCCATTCCCCAATTGTTGGGCATTCCCTTAGCTATCACAAAAAAGAGCTGTTATAAGTATTTTCGTATGCATAGATTCTTTTCCCTTTTTTACCAAATCTCTTTGGGATACAGACTTAACAGTAGTATTATTGGATCAAAAGGTATGCACAGTTTTATAACGTTTTGGGCAAAGTTCCCAATTGCTGTCCAGAATGTTCTCCAGAGTAGTTGGATCAATTCACAACTCAACCAACAGTGTATTAGTGTTCCAGTTCTCCCACATCCCCTCCAATATTTATCATTTTCCTTTATTTTTTGTCATTAGTTGATCTGATAAATGTGAGGTGGTTCATCAGAAGTGTTTTAATCTGCATTCCCAGTCTAATCAATAGTAACTTAAAACATATTTTCATATGACTGTGGACAGCTTTGATTTCTTTGTCTGAAAGCTGCCAGTTTATATCCTTCAACATTTACCAATTGGGTAATAACTTGCATTTTTATAAATTTGACTTTGTCCTCTATATATATGAAAAATGAGGCTTTCATCAATTTGCTGTAAAAATGTTTTCCCACTCTTTTCCTTTTCTTCTAATTTTGTTCACTTTGATTTTGTTCATGCAAAAGCTTTCCAATTTTATATAATCAAAATTATTCATTTTAAATTTTGTAATGCTCTCTATATCTTGTTTGGTCCTATTTTTTCCCCTTACCCATAGTAAACTTTTCCATGCTGCCTTAATTTGCTTATGGTATCACTCCTTTATGTATAAATCATGTAAACATTTTAACCTTATCTCATTATATGCTGAGATGTTGGTCTATACCTGATTTCTGCCATAGCATTTTCCAGTTTTCCCAGTAGTTTTTGTCAAATAATGAGTTTTGTCCCAAAGCTTACATCTGTGAGTTGATCAAACACTAGATTACTATGGTCATTTACTAACAATGTTCTGTGTACTTATCTGATCTACTGATTCATCATTCTATTTCTTACCCAATAACATGTTGTTTTGATAATTAACACATTAAAATTCAGTTTGAGACCTGTTACAACTAGACCAGATTCCTTCACATTTTTTTCTGTTGATTGCCTTGATATTCTTGACCTTTATTTTTTCCCAGATGAATTTTGCTATTTTTTTCTAGCTCTATAAAATAATTTTTGGTAGTTTGGTAGTATAGCACTGAATAGATAGATTAATTTAGGTAGAATTATCATTTTTACTTTATTGACTTGACCTAGCCATGAGCAATTAATATTACTTCCAGTTGTTTTGATATGACTATTGTATGCAAAGTATTTTGTAATTGTGTTTATATAGTTCCTTGGTAAGTAGGCAGGTAGATTCCCAAGTATTTTATATTGTCTACCGTTATTTTAAATAGAATTTTTCTTTCTATGTTTTGCTGCTAGACTTTGTTGGTAATATATAGAAATGGTAATGATTTATGTGGGTTTATTTTGTATCCTGCATCTTTGCTGAAGTTGTTAATTATTTCAGGTACTCTTTTATTTGATTCTCTAAGAAGTATACCATCATATCTTCTGCAAAGAATGATAGTTTTGTTTCCTCATTGCCTATTGTAATTCCTTCAATATTTTCTTCTATTGCTATAGCTAGCATTTCTAGTACAATATTGAATAATAGTGATGACAATGAGCATCCTTCCTTCATCCCCTAAATGCATTGGAAAGACTTCTAGCTGTTAATACTGGCTGATGGTTTTAGATAACAACCACATATCATTTTAAGGTAAGCTTCCCTAATTCCTATGTTGTCTAATGTTTTTAATAGGAGTAGATGTTGTATTTTGTCAAAGGCTTTTTCTGCATCTGTTGAGATAATCATATTATTTCTGTTGGTTTTGTTATGCACATGGTCACTTAAGCTAATAATTTTCCTAATAATGAACCAGTCCTGAATTCCTGGTATAAGTCCTACCTGGGCATAGAGTACAAGCCTTGTTATTTATTACTGTAACAGCCTTGCTAGTATTTCACTTTGTTTTTTTCTTTTCCACAAGATTTTGAGTTCCAAATTTTCTCTCCATTTCTCCCCTCCCCCACCCCAAGATACTGTGCATTCTAAATCCCTCTTCCCCCAATCTGTTCTCCCTTCTATCCCACCCCTCCTTTCCCTTATTCTCATCTCCTCTATTTTCTTGTAGGGCAAGATAGATTTCTATACTTCATTACCTGTATTTTTTATTTCCCAGTTTCATGTAAAAACAATTTTTAACATTTAGTTTTTTTTTTCATTCTAATGCCTTACTTTTATTGATTATAAACCAGTTTATCCAGAGTATAGATTGTTCACTGCATAGTTGTTTGCTTGTCATCTCTCTCATAAGACCATGAGCTCCGTGAGGGCAGGGACTGACTTTCGCTTCTTTTTGTATATCCAGTTGATAAGGTACAGGTTCTGGGAACCCCTTTGAACTCCCCTGGAATCTTCACATTTTTTTTTTTATTTAACTTTTAACATTTATTTTCACACAATTTTGGGTTACAAATTTTCTCCCCTTTTATCCCCTTCCCCCCCCAAACCCAAGCATTCTTATTGCCCCTGTGACCAATCTGCTCTCTCCCCTATCCTCCCTCCCTGCCCTTGTCTCCGTCTTCTCTTTTGTCCTGTAGGGCCCGATAGCTTTCTTGACCCCTTAACCTGTATTTCTTATTTCCCAGTGGTAAGAACATTACATTTGATCCTAACACTTTGAGTTCCAACTTCTTTAGCTCCCTCCCTCTCCACCCCTTCCCCTTGGAAGACAAGCAATTCAATATAGGCCAAATCTGTGTAGTTTTGCAAATGATTTCCATACTAGTTCTGTTGTATAAGACTAACTATATTTCCCTCCATCCTATCCTGTCCCCCATTACTTCTATTCTCTTATGATCCTTTCCCTCCCCATGAGTGTCGACCTCGGATTGCATTCTCCTCCCCATGCCCTTCCCTCCATCCTCCCCTCCACCCTGCTTGTGCCCCTGTCCCCCACTCTCCTGTATTATGAGATAGGTTTTCCTATCAAAATGAGTGTGCATTTTATTCTTTCCTTTAGTGGAATGTGATGAGATAGACCTCATGTTTTTCTCTTGCCTCCCCTCTTTATCTCTCCACTAATAAGTATTTTGCTTGCCTCTTTTATGAGAGATAATTTGCCCCATTCAATTTCTCCCTTTCTCCTCCCAATATTTCTCTCTCACGGCTTGATTTCATTTTTTTTTTTTAAGATATGATCCCATCCTCTTCAATTCACTCTGTGCACTCTGTCTCTATGTATGTGTGCGTGTGTGCATGTGTGTGTGTGTAATCCCACCCAGTACCCAGATACTGAAATGTTTCAAGAGTTACAAATATTGTCTTTCCATGTAGGAATGTAAACAGTTCAACTTTAGTAAGTCCCTTATGACTTCTCTTTGCTGTTCACCATTTCATGGTTCTCTTCATTCTTGTGTTAGAAAGTCAAATTTTCTTTCCAGCTCTGGTCTTTTCATCAAGAAAATTTGAAAATCCTCTATTTCATTGAAAGACTATTTTTTCTCCTGAAGTATTATACTCAGTTTTCCTGGGTAGGTGATTCTTGGTTTTAGTCCTAGTTCCTTTGACTTCTGGAATATCCTATTCCATGCCCTTCCATCCCTTAATGTAGAGGGTGCTAGATCTTGTGTTATCCTGATTGTATTTCCACAATACTTGAATTGTTTCTTTCTAGCTGCTTGCAATATTTTCTCTTTCACCTGGGAATTCTGGAATTTGGCCACAATGTTCCTAGGAGTTTCTCTTTTTGGATCTCTTTCATGCAGTGTTCTGCGGATTCCTTGAATATTTATTTTGCCCTCTGGTTCTAGAATCTCAGGGCAGTTTTCCTTGATAATTTCATGGAAGATGATGTCTAGGCTCTTCTTTTGATCATGGTTTTCAGGTAGTCCCAGAATTTTTACATTGTCTCTCCTGATTCTATTTTCCAGGTCAGTTGTTTTTCCAATAAGATATTTCACATTACCTTCCATTTTTCAAATCTTCACGCTATGTTCTGTGATATCTGTCTTTCTCATAAAGTCCTTAGCGTCCATCTGTACCATTCCAGTTTTGAAAGATCTATTTTCTTCAGTGAGCTTTTGAATCTCCTTTTCCATTTGGCTAATTCTGCTTTTGAAAGCATTCTTCTCCTCATTGGCCTTTTGAACCTCTTTTGGCAATTGAGTTAGACTAGTTTTCAAGGTATTAATTTCTTCAAGATTTTTTTGGTTCTCCTTTAGCAGGGAGCTGATCTGCTTTTCATGCTTCTCTTTCATCCCTCTCATTTCTCTTCCCAGTTTTTCCTCCACCTCTCTAACTTGATTTTCAAAATTCTTTTTTAGCTCTTCCATGGCCTGAGCCCATTGGGTGGGCTGGGACACAGAATCCTTGATTTCTGTGTCTTTGCCTGATGGTAAGCATTGTTCTTCCTCATCAGAAAGGAAGGGAGGAAGTGTCTTTTCTCCGAGAAAGTACCCTTCAATAGTTTTATTTCTTTTCCCTTTTTCTGGGCATTCTCCCCAGCCAGTGGCTTGACCTCTGAATATTCTCCTCACACCCACCTCGCCTCCTGGTCCTCCCAGCCACCGTTTGGGGACTGAGATTCAAATGCTGCTTCCCACCTTAGGGCTTTTGGTGGGGGCAGGGCTGCTATTCAGTGTGAGAATTAAGTTCAGATGGTCAGGTCGGGGCAGGGGTGCCTCTCAGGCACAGTTCCCTCAGGGGGTTTATGCACAGACCTTCCACAATGGATCCAGGCTCCCGCCCGCTTGTGGAGCCCCTGTCTGCAGCCGCCTCTCAGCTTCTATCTCCCGGGGGGGCCCGAGCCATGGGGGCACCCCACTCCCCTCTCGACCCTCCAAAGAGACCCTCTCACCGACTCTCGTCACCTGTGGGTGGGGGGGGCTTGTGCCGCCGCTGGAGATCCTGTCTCTGAAGCCTGCTCGGACCTGTACCTCTCGGAGCCACAGCTGCCGCAGGTCTGGGCTGGGCTCTGCGTCTGCAGCGCGACGGACCTTTTGCGAGAGGTTTGCAGGTCCCTCTGTGGGTGGAGGGACCCGTGTGGCTGCAGGATATCCTGTCTCCGTAGCCCACTCGGATCTTTTCCTCATGGTGTCGCTGCCGCTGCAGGGCTGCACTCAGCTCCCAGTCCCGGCGCCCAGTCCACAGCGCGAAGGACCCCCCGCGAGAGGTTTGCAGGTCTCTCCGGAACAGAAATCTCCCTCGCTCCAATATTTCGTGGCCTCTGGGTGCAGAATTCACCGTGGGTTGGTCCCCTCTGGCCGTTCTGTGGGTTGTGGGTTTGGAGCTATGTGTATGTGCGTCTTTCTATTCCGCCATCTTGGCTCCACCCCCCAACATTTAGTTTTAAAACTTTGAGTTCCAACTTCTCTCCCTTCCTCCCTCCTCACCCATCCCCACTTAGAAGGCAAGCAATTCAATATAGGTTACACATATGTAGTTATGCAAAAGACTTCCATAAAAGTCATGTTGTGAAAAACTAACTATATTTCCCTCCATCCTATCCTGCCCCCCATTAATTCTCTTTTTTGACTTTGTCCCTCCCCAAAGTATTTATTTCTAATTGCCCCCTCCTCCCATTTGCCCTCTTTTCTATCTTTCCCCCAACTCCACACTTATTCCCTTCTCCCCTACTTTCCTGTAGTGTAAGACAGATTATTATACCAAATTGAGTGTGCATGTTATTCCCAAATATGATGAGAATAAGATTCATTTTCTCACTCTCACATCCCTCCATTTTCCCTTCCACTGAAAAACTTTTTTCTTGCCTCTTTTATGAGAGATAATTTGCCCCAATTCATTTCTCCATTTCTCCTCCCAATATATTCCTTTCTCACCCATTAATTTTAATTTTTTAGGTATCATCCCTTCCTATTTAACTCACCCTGTGCTCTCTGTCTATATGTATATAATCCCTCCAACTACTGAAATACTGAAAAAAAGTATCAAGAGTTACAAATATTATCTTTCCATGTAAGAATGTAAACAGTTCAACTTTATTAAGTCCTTTATAATTTCTTTTTCCTGTTTACCTTTTCATGCTTCTCTTGATTCTTGTGTTTGAAAGTCAGATTTTCTATTCAACTCTGATCATTTCAACAAGAATGCTTGAAAGTCTTCTATTTCATTGAATGAATATTCTTTCCCTGAATTATTATACTCAGTTTTGTTGGATAGGTGACTCTTAGTTTTAATCCTAGTTCCTTAGACTTCTGCAATATCATGTTCCAAGCCCTTTGATCCCTTAATGTAGAAGCTGCTAGATCTTGTGTTATCCTGATTGTATTTCCACATTCTCAAATTGTTTCTTTCTGGCTGCTTGCAATATTTTCTCCTTGATGTGGGAATTCTGGAATTTGGCTACACCATTCCTAGGAGTTTTTCTTTTCAGAACTCTTTCATGAGGCTATAGGTAGATTCTTTCAATATTTATTTTACCCTCTGGTTCTAGAATATCAGGGCAGTTTTCCTTGATAATTTCAAGTAACATGATGTCGAGGCTCTTTTTTTCATCATAAATTTCAGGTAGTCCCAAATTTTTTAATTGTCTCTCCTGGATCTATTTTCCAGGTCATTTGTTTTTCCAATGAGATATTTCACATTGCTATTTTTTCATGCCTTTGGTTTTGTTTTGTAATTTCTTGATTTTTCATAAAGTCATTAGCTTCCATCTGCTCCATTGTAACCTTTAAGGAATTGTTTTCTTCAGTGAGCTTTTGGATCTCCTTTTCCATCGGGTTTTTAGGGCATTTTTCTCCTCATTGCTTTTTGAATTTCTTTTGCCATTTGGGTTAGTCTATTTTTTAAAGTGTTATTTTCTTTGACATTTTTTTGGGATCTCCTCTAACAAGCACTTGATCCATTTTTCATGATTTTCTTGCATCACTCTCATTTCTCTTCCCAGTTTTTGCTCTAATTCTTTCACTTGATTTTCAAAAACCTTTTTGAGCGCTTCCATGGCCTGAGACCAATTGATATTTTTCTTGGAGGCTTTGGAAGGAGGAGCTTAGACTTTATTTTCTTCTGTTTGCATGCTTTGGTCTTCATTGTCACCAAAGTAAGATTCTACAGTCTGATACTTTTTCCAGTTTTTGTTCATTTCCCCACACATTTACTTGACTTTTGAACTCTTTGCTCAGGTAAATTTCTGCTTCCCATGGGGGTGGGTGGTGTACTGTCAGCTGCTTGATCCCCTCCCACAATCTGTGGGCCTAGAGCTCCAGAAACAGTCGTTGTCTCTGTCCCTGCTGCTGCTGTGGCAGCCGTGGGCTCCTCCTCCCCTCCCTTCTCAGTAGCCCTGGGGCTCAGGCCTGTCCACTCCACTCTCCTGCATTGGTTCCACAGGTTTTTTCCACTGATCTTCCACTTTATCCTCAGTGCTTTGGGGTTCTGAAATCTGAAACCTGACAGATGGAGAGATTCAGTCTCCCCAAGCCTGACTCAGGTCCTGTCTGTGGTGGTATGGCCCAAGCTGGACTGTGTCCTGCCCCCACTGTGGTAGAATAAACACTTCCTGGCAACCTTCCAGGCTGTCTTTGGCTGAAGATTTGCTTCACTCCAGGCATTCTGTGGGTTCTGAAGCTCCAGAATTTGTTTAGAGCCATTTTTTACAGGTATTTGCTTGGGCTTAGCAGGAGTATTCTAGAAAGTCAGTGCTGTTACTCTGCCTTCTTGGCTCTGCCCCTCTGATTTGCTTTTTCAAACCCTTTCAAAGCTCTTCCAAGAGTTCTTTTTTGGCCTGAGACCAATTTACATTTTACTTTGAGGCCCTTTAAAGTATTTTAGCAGCCTCTGAAGTCCTAAATTATCTCTACTAACATCTAGAATGCACATCAGACTCTAACCAGAATTTCTCATTTTTTTATTACTGTGAATTCTAACATGACATAGGGATTGCTTCCAAATGTTCTCATTTTCATTTCAACAACCTCAGAGTCAGATCAAAATAGTGGCCTCTGTCACATTCGCCACAAATTATCATTAAAGCAAATGAATATTTCTGATACTCTGCTTTTCAGAGAAATGTATTTCTAGACTACTTCAATATTACTGTGATTACAAAGATCACAGAATGATAGCATTTCTCATCACATCAGTTAATTTATATCCACTCCCTCTATCTATCTATGTATATTCCTTTTAAATGTCATAATAAATATACAATTCTCAAGATCTGCAAGAAACAGAACATTAAGAAGTACAAAATGGATAATTGTGATTACATTACATTGAAAAGTTTTTGCACAAACAAGGAGGGAAGCAGAAAACTGGGAATCTTTTAAACTAGTGTCTGTGATAAAGGCCTCATTTCTAAAATATATAGATAACTGAGTCAAATTTATAAGGATGCAAGCCATTTCCCACTTGACAAATGGTCAAAGGATATGAACAGGCAGTTTTCAGAGTAAGAAACTAAAGCTATCTATAGTCATATAAAAAAAATGTTCTAAATCACTATTGAATAGAGAGATGTAAATCAAAACAACTCCGAGGTAACACATCACACTTATCAGATTGGCTAACATGACAAAACAGGAAGATAACAAATGTTGGAGATGTGGAACAGTTGGAACACTATTCCATTTTTGGTGGAGCTGTGAGCTGATTCAACCATTCTGGAGAGGAATTTAGAACTACATGCAAAGGGATACAAAAAAGTGCATACCCTTTGATGTAGCAATACTTCTTCTAGGGCTGCATTGCAAAGAGATCATAAAAATGGGAAAAGGTCCTACATATACAAAAGTATTTATGGCAGCTCTTTTTGTGGTAGCCAACAACTGGAAATTGAGAGAATGCCTATCATTTGAGGAATGGCTGAAGAAGTTGTGGTATATGAATGTAATGAAATATAATTGTGCTGTAAGAAATGACAAACAGGCAGACTTCAGAAAAACCTGGAAAGCTTATATGAACTGATGCTGAGTGAAGTTAGCAGAACCAGGAGAACATTATACACAGTAACAGCTATAGTGTGGGAGGACTGTTTCTGATAGACTTAGCTTTTCACAGCAAAATTTCCAAAGGAATCTTGAGGTAAAATGTCATCCACATCCAGAGAAGGAACTATGGAATCAGAATGCAGAATGAAGCAGACAGTTTTCTCTTGTGTTATGTTTTGGTTTGGTTTGGTTTTTGTCATGGTTTTATTTTAACTCTTCTATGCAACATGACTAATGTGAAAAGGTGTTTAATAAGGATGTATGTGCAGAACCCATATAAGATAGCATTCTGTCTCGGGGAGGGAAGGGGAGAAAATTTAAAAAGTTATGGAAGTGATTGTTGAAAACTGAAAACAAATTAATTAAATTAAAAAAAAAAGATTAACAAGAATCATCCTCCCATATAAGAACGAAAACAGCTTGCCCATATTGAATAACAAGCTTTTTTTCTTTCCTCTCCCCCTATTTATGCCTCCCTTGAGTCTTCTACTTGAAGATCAGATTTTCTATTGAGCTCTGGCCTTTTCATCAGGAAAGTCTAGAAATTCTTTATTTTTGTCCATCTCCTTGCTTGAAAGATTATGCTCAGTTTTGCTGGGTAATTGATTGTAATTGGTTGTAGTCCAAGCTCCTTTGCCTTATGGAATATCATATTGCAATCCCTCTGATCTTTTAATGTAGAAGCTTCAAGGTCCTGTGTGATCCTGACTGTCGTTCCTTGATATTTGAATTTCTTCTTTCTGGCTGCTTACAATATCTTCTCCTTAACTTGATATTCCTGGAATTTGGCAACAATATTCTTTGGTGTTTTCAATTTGGTATCTCTTTTAGGAGGTGATAAGTGGATTCTTTCAATGACTATTTTGCCCTCTTCATCAAGGATTCAAGGGCACTTTTCCTTGTTGATTTTTTGGAAGATATTGTTCAGGCTCTTTTTTTCATCATGGCTTCCCAGTAGATCAATAATTCTTAGATTTTCTCTCCTGAATCTGTTTTCCAGGTAAATATTTTTCCAGTGAGATAGCTTGCATTTCCTTATATTTTTTCATTCTTTAGATTCTGTTTGACTGATTCTTGATGTCCCATAGAGTCATTAATTTCTACTTGCCCAATTCTAATTTTTAATAATTGTTTTCTTCAGTTAGCTTTTGTACTTCCTTTTCCATTTGTCCATTTTTCCCAATTAGGTTGTGGGCTTCCTTATTCATTTGGTCAATTTTACTTTTTAAGGAGCTGTTCTCTTCAGTAAATTCTGTTTTTCATTTTGTCAATTGTATTTTTAAAATTATTGACCAGTTTTTCTTTTACCTCTATAATTTGGCTTTTAAAATTCTTCTTGAGCTCTTCCAAGAATGCTTTTTGGACTTGAGACCAGTTCATATTCTCTTTTGAGGTTTCAGATGTGGGTATATTGTCAGTGCTATCATCTTCTGAATTCGTATTTTGGTCTTCTCTGTCCCCATAGTAAGTTTCTATGCTCTTTGGTTTTCTGATTTGCCTCTTGCTTGTGGTGATTGCCTTTTTCCTGGCTTTTAAAGTGAATCTCTGCTTTTGGGGTACAGGGGGCTCTGTTCCATGTTTCTTGGGCTGAGAACTTGAGGCGGGGTTACTGGCTTTGTGTGCTGTGCCCTCTTATTCTTTCAACTAGAAGCTATATAATGCTACAGCTTACCTGGTGCTGAGGTGGCTAATGTACGCCAAGGCTGAAGTGTTTTTGAGTTTCCCCACAGTTACACTGAACCTCATTGCATGAGGTATGGGCAAGGATTGGTCTGGCCACAGGAGTTCTCCTCTTTCCCAGGGCTGAGCTACAGTACAGGCAGGCTCAGATTTTGGTGAACTCCCATCGGTGCTGGTGTTTGCCCAATTCCCCTGGCTTGTTCTAAGGATCACCTGGGGTCCTGGTTTTGGTGCTTATGGACTCCACCCCCCTGAAGTTCAGGATGTCCACCTGATCCACTGAGGTGAGCCTTACTGGGTCACTTCTGGTCCTGTACTGGTCCCCCTCAGCCACAGAAAGAGGTACTTTTCTTGTGAATCTCTCTGGTCTGCTGAGCTGAGAGACTGCTGTGCCCCTTCTGCTGATTCCACTATTCCATGATTTTTCCTGGGGAAATATTCTCTGGGTTTTTGAAGGTCAACAAGAGAAGGGTGAGAACGCTTACAGTTTACTCCACCGTCTTGGCCCCTGGAAGTTCAAATACGTGACTTTCAAACATTTAATCTGTGGGTTGATAGTCTCAAGAGTGGCTGCTGCTATTACTGGGGGCCCTGCACTTCTCTCTCAGTTCCACTGAACTCCTGTTCTGTGCTGATATGTTTGAGATTCCACACTGTAGCTTCTGCCCAGGGCCATCTCTACTCCACACTGGTATAACCTGTATGCTCTGTGCTCTCTCCACTCCATGTAACAGATCCTTCCTGTCAGCCTTCAGAGCTATTCAGAATGATAGCATTTCTGAATTGCAAGGGACTTCAATAGCACTAAGTTAGAATCCTATTTCTTTCTCTAACTCCCACTACAATATATACAATAAGTACCCATTCAGTCTTTGCTTGAATACCTTTAATGAGGGGAACCTCGTACTTCCCAAACAAATCAATCCACTTGGAATGGTTCTAAGGGTTCTTTACTTATATCAGGCCTATGTTTGCCTCTTTACACCTTCTACTCTTTGCTCTTAATTCTTCTCTCTGTAGTCAAGTTGTACAAGTTCTTCCACATGAAAGTCTTTCAGACCTTTTAGGGCAGCTACCATGATCTTGCCCACCACCTACTGACTATTCTCTAAATAGGCTAAGTTCTTTTGGAATGTATAGGAGTTCAGGTAAGACTAACACCTCTGGTATGAGGGCTGCCAAGCCCATTTCAAGACTGCTTTCTACTTTTGGTATCCACCTGATTCATTCAACTCTCAACTTTGGCTCTAAGAAGTTGTAGTTTATTCAGCAGTCATACCCTGGTAAACCATTTTTGACAGATAAACCAGGATGAAGGTAACTGAAGGGTCTCAAACCCATTGATGTGTTCAGGGAGGGGGTGTCTACCCCACGTATGTGAAGACTTCCCCCAGGAATAAGAACAGTTTGTTTCAATGGCCATAAAGGCAGATGAAGCAGGTACTGTGGAACACTTTAGAGTTTGGTTAGACATCAAGGAAGACAATGTCCTTCTTTAATTAGATGAACGCTTATTGATCATCTAGTTGTTAGTTGTTTTTGAAGAAGATCAATGACATCACAGATTGATGGGATTTAAGTGAAGCAGAGTTGTGTGAAGCCATCAGCCTCATTCTCTCTTCCAGAGTCATGGAAGTCCAGTGGCAAGACAAAGGTCAGGACAACTGACAACAGTGTGGGTTGCAATGGATGACCTCAGCATCTTCAATGTCTGACCATGCTCTGATCTCTCCACAGCACTTGCTTCAGTCACCCTCATGGCCATTGGAACAAATCCTTCTCATCCACCAATTTCCCTGGGAAAGTCTCCATATGCTTGGGGTGGAAATCCCCCTAAATCGCTGAAGATATTGCGGCTTGTTTGCTACATTCAACCTGGTGTGACCACTGGGCCTGTGCATGCCACATGGAGTCAGAGGTGAGAGCTGGATGAATCAGGTAGGCAACAAAGATGGATAAGCAGCCCTGAAAAGGACTCTGCAAGCCCTCACACCAGTGGTGTCCTCCTTGAATACCTGATACTAATTACCTAGTATATGCAGAAAGAGCCCTGTTCAAGGTGCTGAGGGAGTTAGAATTGTCAGATAAGTTACTCTTTTTAGCCTCATGATGCTTATCATCTAATAGGGCAGGCCACATGTAATTATGTTATTCTTGCTCAGTTTTTTAACTCATGTGCAGTTCTTCATGACCTCATTTGGGTTTTCCTGGCAAAGATACCAGAGCGATTTGCCATTTCCTTCTCCAGCTCATTTTACAAATGAAGAAACTGAGGTAAACAGGGGTAGTGACTTGCCCAGCTAGTATGTGTCTGAAGCAGGATTTGAACTCACAAAAATGAGTGTTCCTGACTCCAGTCCTGGCACTGGAGTCAAGATACATTGTGCCAAAGTACTAGGGGCATATGAAAAGAAAAGAGAGTAATGATGGGGTGGGCGTGGGGTGGGGGTCAGGGAAGACTTCCTGGAAGAGAAGAATATTTGAATCAAGTTTGAAAGGATGACTGGGAATTCAATGGGTGAAAAGGGTGTGGGAGGACATTCCAGGCATAGGGAACAGCAGGAGCAAAGGCTCAGAGGGAAATAATGCAAAACTGAGAGGGCTGGCAAAGAGGACCCAAGACGAAAGCTGAAAGGAATTGTATGTTCTCACTTTCCTGCCCTTGCCAGAACTCTGCTTGCTCAGCTGCATTTACAAGCTGTGGAAGACAACCCCAAGGAGACAACCAGCATAGGCTGGGAGGTTAGATTACAAGGCAGCATACTCTTCTGTGGCAATGAGACTTTTGCACATACCACCCCCACCCTCTACTGCTAAGAGAGGCTTCATGTAATGCATAATGATAAGACTCTGCTGACAAGGTTTAGAAAACCCCCCCAGCCATTATTAGGACTTGAAATTGGCCCTTTAGACATTTGTAGGATTTGTTTTTCAGGGGGATGATGAAGAGGAATTGGCAAAGGTTTTTTTTTTTAATATTTCTTTTTAAAATTTTTTTTATGGAATAAAGCAAGCATTTCAATAACAGTACAATAAAAATATGATTATACATGAAACTGAAACTCTAGCATGTACAACTTGCTATTACTTTCAAATGTACAACAAAATTAACACTTAAATTTCTTTTATTTTCTGATGTCTTTCCTTCCCCACCCTGGAGATGCCTACCATTAGACACAAATAAGCATGTATGTAGGTATGTATGTATATGTATATGTGTATATATATATATGTACTGATACATACCTACGTACATTGTGTGTGTGAAATTATTCCATATATGCTTTTATTTATCAGCTCTTCCTCTGAATGGAGATAGCATCTTTCTTCACATGTCTTTTATAGTTAATTTGGGTATTTATAATAGTCAAAATAACTTATTTGCTCAAAGTCATTCTTAAAATAATATTGCTGTTACTGTATACAGTGTTCTCTTGGTTCTGCTCATTTCACTCTTCATTATTTCATACAAATATTTCCATGTTTTTTTCTAAGACCAATGAGCTCATCATTTCTTATAGTACAGTAAAATTCCATCACCATATACCACAATTTCCTCAGCCATTCCTCAATTAATGGGCATCCCTGAAATTTCCAGTTCTTTACCACCACAAAGAGAGCTGATATACATATTTTAGAAAATTAGGAAAGTTAAAAAAAAATCAAACTGAGAAGAATTTTTGCACAATGGATAGAGGCAGGAAGACCAAGTTTATGTCATGCTTTTGAGTTATCCTGGCTGTAACTCAAACTTGGGTAAGTCTCTCTGTGTCCCAGGAAACTCTTCAGAACTCTAAGTTGTGGTGTTCTGCATTGGCAAAGGGAATTTCATTACCCGGAATTTCCTTTTTCAGTAAAACCACAGTTCTTCTTTTATCCAAATGAAAAGATTCAGGAATGGAATCACCAAGATAGCTAATGCCCTCTCCCTGTTTGATATTCAGCTGGCTCCTCTCTGTTGTCACTTCTTGTCCTTCAGAAAAGAACTCCTTCCTTTCTAGGTGATGCAGCTGCTCACACACTCTTTCATTGGCTCCTTGTGATTTGGGACACTGAGATCTGTACCAGCTGAGTCTCCAGCTTCCTAGATGACCTGAATAGGTAACATACCTCTCTAAACTTAAGCTCCTTCATTAGTCCTTTCTCTAGGCAGAGCTTCTTAAACTTTTTCCTCTGTTGACCTCTTCAGTACTTCTTAAACTGTGGGTGGCAATCCCATATGGGGTCATGATCCACAGTTTAAGAAGCTCTGCTAGGGGATGCTGTGATAATTAAACAAAGAATAGAGGTCTAACCAAAGGTTATAGGTCAGTTCTCCAAAGTTTGAAGTTGACTTCTATGGCTTTTCTTCCCACCATCTTGTTTTTTTGACTTCCAAAGAGCTCTAACTTGTTTGGACTAAATGCATTTAGGACAACACATATGTCATAGGATTACAGATTAAGACAGAAAGAAAGGATCTTTGAAATCATTTAGTACAACTCATCATTTCATAGTTGAGGAAGTTGAGGACCAGAGCGATTAAATGACCTCAAGATTGTGGAGACAGCCTGTGGTAGGGTCAGGATTTGAATCCAGGTCATCTGATCCTTTAGACCACACTTTCCTGCCATCAAGCAACCTACATGAATTCTTCAAACACTTACTATGTTCAGCCTCAGTCTAGTTCAAGAGTTTAGCTCATAATCTGAGTAGTAATCCTATTTCTCTTATCTATAAAATAGGAGATTAGATTTGGACCAGACAGGGGGATAATCCAAGGAAAGATCTTGGAAATAAGTATTATGCTTTTCAGGTATCAGGAAATCCAGTTTAACTGGGGAAGATGGTTCATCTTGACTTTGGAGTTTAGGTAGATATTGAGAAATAAGACTGATTATTAAGGATGCAGAGAGAGCTTAGAAAGTCAAACTAAAAAGCTTTTAGGCAATTAGGGGAAATAACATATTTTTGTCAAGGAAATAAAACAGTGAAATTGTGCTTAAAGAAAAGTAATATTACACTGGAAAAGGGAAAGATAGAAACAAGAAAGCCTTCGAAAGACTATGGCAATAATATAGCATAAGGGCAGATGTATTAGTAGGAGAAACTGATGCAAACAAGGGACATTTTGAAGGGAATAATTGGCTAGATGTATTAACTGACAGAATTAATTGTCAGAATATAAGAGATAAAGGTAGGGAAAAGTCAAAGATGATGCCAAAGTTTAGAACTTGGGTTATTGAGAAAATGTCCATTGAAATTGATAGAGATGAGGAAATTTGGAAGTGGAATCTTGTAGGGCAAAGCAATAATAAGTTTTAGGCTTGTTGAAAGTTGGGACCGCCAAGTAGAAATTTCCAGAAAACTTATCTGAAGGCATAGATTTGGGAATAATCCACATAAAAGTGATCATTGAGACCATGAGAATAGAGAAACTCTCTACGGGAGAGAACAAAGTAAAAAGCTGAAGATTTAAGGAAGGGAGGTAGAAGAAGAGCTAGTGAAGGAGGCAGAGAAATGCAGAAGAGATATAAGCAAAAAGGGAAGCCAGTATAGGCAGCTCTTAAATTGATAGTAAGTTATGATTTTAGCAAAGATAGATAGTATAAGGTCAAACAATATGCCTTATCGGAATTTTTCATAGAAAGCATTGTGGCACAGAGGTCAGAGTCCTGGTCAAGGCCTGGCATACAAGTTCTTATATGAACAATGACAAATACTATATTTAATCAAATATAAATGATGTACCCCTTCATCAAATAGTACTAAGCTTTCTAAAATGTATATAAATCAGCCATGTGGGTCAATGAAGTAAAGTAACCAATCATGCAAAATTTAATCTGATTTATTTTGTTTAAGAGATCCTGGAGAGATATCTGTGCGGAGAACAAGGGGAGAGATGAAAGAAGGAACATGAGCTTTCATGGAGAAACTCTTAGAACTAGAGCC
Organism: Notamacropus eugenii; assembly: GCF_028372415.1. Classification (NCBI taxonomy): domain Eukaryota; kingdom Metazoa; phylum Chordata; class Mammalia; order Diprotodontia; family Macropodidae; genus Notamacropus; species Notamacropus eugenii. Next base: position 193,058,851 of record NC_092874.1, read on the forward strand.
TTAAAGACCAGGAGCCAAGAAGGGGCTATGAAGAGTCACAGTGTGTAGAAGGTGTTGTGGAATGTAAGTGTATTGTGAGATAGGTCCTAGCAGGAAGCAAGATGAAAGAGTAATATCCTCTGTGGATTTCCTGTTTTAAGTTCCATAAGAGACCACATGAATCTAATTGGCAGGGAGCTATAAATCTAAAAGCCAATGGATTGCAAGGTAAACAAGCCTATAGACTATTTACAGGTTGGTCTACTAAATCTATAATTACAAACACCTGAGGGAGGCAGTCTGACTCTATGTCATTTAACTGATAAATGGTATTAATAGAATACCAGTAATGACAAGGATAATAAGAATATGTTTATTTGATATTTTAAGGTTTACGAAGACAACTGCTACACAGCAAATAAATGCAGAGAAGTTTGGCATTATAACTAATTGTGTGTCCTTAGTCAAGTGCCTTTACCTCTGTGAACATTACATTCACTTAACCCTGTTTGCCTTAGTTTCCTCATCTGTACAATGAGCTGGAGAAGGAAATGGCAAACCACTTCAATGTCTTTACCAAGAAAACCCCAAATGGGGCCATAAAGAGGTAGAAATAATTAAACAATAACACATTTATTTTATTTTTTGAGGTTTCCAGACCCTGTAAGTCTTTTTTAAAGGTCTTTTTCTCACAACAACAGGGAACTAAATATCATCACCCTTTATTTTACACGTTAGGAAACTAAGACCCCATCTATAATCATGCTCTTTATAGAGGCTAAAGACTTGCTATGCTAATAAAACCGGTAAATTTGAGAATTGTAGATTGAACCAAAATCTGAAGACTTCAAGTTCAATACTTTCTTTTCCTTTTTAATTTATGGAATAAAACAAGGATTTCCATAGCATAGTACAATAATACCACAATGATCCTCTAAAGATGCTGTGAGCCTGCAATTCTAAAGTGAAAATGGAAATTTCTGTCATGAAGATAAACATAGAGAAAAGGCCTCTTGAGTCTGTAGCACAAGCTATGGTGCCCTACATTTCAGATTCTCTGTATCACTGCTATTAGGAAGATGAATATGTTGACTGAGAAGGCTCTGAAACCATTCTCAACAAGAAAGTGGTTGCAAAAAAGGACCTGAATGTCAACAACATTTTTTTCCTTCTGCTTCCATACTTTCCAATTTATCAACCAGCTTTGGGAGTTAAATTATTTTCCATTATGCATGCATGGAATATATCCCCTACATTTAAGTGGCAGGAAGAGAAAGCAAACTATATTCTTATCTCAGCAGAAATGATCACTTGGTCAACCCTGCAACTGTGGTTGGAGAAATGTTACACTTCTGAGGTATGTGTGTGAACTAGAGGAATTAGCTCCCCTGACCACTGGTTTATATATGTTATCTTCATTTTTTTTTTGCAAGTGCCAATTATCCCAAAGGCAACTCTGTGGATCTGGACTTGTACACAAGTCCACACTTGTGTACACAAATTAAATTGTGGGGTAAGATGTTTGTCAACATCACCAGGGACTCTGCAGTGGTTGCTGGATTTTTTTAATTGCCTTTTCCACTCAAGCATTAGAAAGTTGGGGAAAAAATCCAATGCAGAAATCAATAGCTAACTTGGCCTGATGAAAGTCAAGTATGATTTTAGAACTATATTCTGCTTATTATGGGAGAAAGCAAACCATGAGATATACAAAATGGTTGGAATTCCCTGTTTTTCAGTCTGTCTAGATGTCTGTCTTTCTGTTTGTCTTGTCTGTCTATCCATCTGTCTTTCTATTTATCAGTTTGTCTATCTGTCTATCTACTGTCAGTCCCTCTATTTTTTTTTTCTGGTAAATGATTGTATTGGTAAAAAGACCAGGAGTCAGAAATCCCAGTATAGAATTCTGTGCAATTTTAGATAAGGGATTAATTTCTCTGCCCCTATTTCTTTATCTGTACTGGAGAACCTTGAAGCATCTTTATAGTTTTGAATCTTATGATTCTATGTTCTATTCTGTTATGACACTATATAGGCAGGCCCAGATTAAACACTTGTTTAACTATGACGTTTGTCCAGTCCTTTGATAAGTGAGTTTTGCAATTCTGGAGAATTTTCTGTGGGGCTCCAGAATATTCAGAAGTGCTTATGACTATAGATCAGGAGGCACTTTTCCACAAGATCATTAGGAACAGAGTGATCAAATGAAAGATGTTGGGTTACCTTTAATGAGACTACTCCCTTTCCTGATCTTCTTCTTGTACACCCTTCCAGAGGTAGAACAGGTTTAATTGAGAAGCCCAGATGTAAAGTTGACCCTGGGCAAACTTGGGATCCTCTTAAAATTTATCTTAGCTCACAAGATAGAAGGGACCTTAGAGGCTGCACAGTTGTACCCTCTATTTTTATTAATGAGAAAACTGAGACCCAAATATGTGAAATGTCTTGCCCAAATACAAAGTGGCAGAGCCAGGATTTGAACCCAAGTATCCTGATTCTAGGTAGAATATACTTTTTAATATACCATTCTCCCTACATCCACTTCTGCTTTTCTCTTCTTTCCCATATCTCCTCCTCAAAGTCAGATGCCCAGTGTTCTCAAACTGACAAGAAGGAAAAAATCTGACAAATTAAAGGTCTTTTTAAAAGTATGACTTTGAGTAACTTACTTTTTCCTCCAGACTTATGTCCTCATTTCTAAAAGGAAGAGATTGGACCCAACATCTTGGACATCACTTTGCAAGTTTTAACATGCTAATATTTCCAAAATGTTGGATCTTCTTTCTCTATATAAGCCAACAGAGGGACAAAATATAGATAATCTTTCTGCAATTGCTTTCCACATAACAATAGGTAACAATAGGTAACATGGCAGCTAATGCTTTTCCCCAATGCTTTGTCTCCATAGACACTAGGGATCTTTCCATCTTTCCTCCCTTCCCTTTCCCGCACGATAGAATGATAGTAATGGTTATTCTGGTCTTTGGAGCTAGTTTAGAAGAACTTCTGTCGTTCTCCAGTTCCTAAGTAAACACTTTTCATGAATAAATTCTTCTATAGGAGTATAGATCCAGCTCCTCTCCCAGAGGCTTCCGTTTGCTTTACTTCATACAGAATGTATTCCAGAAGACTAGATAACACAATTACTCCATCATCGAAAGCCTAATCTCTGTCTGTTGTGTTAGATTCCATCAAATTGAGCTCAGATTGCAACTTAGACACTTTTTAACTGGCTGGTGACCTCAGACAGAAAGACTTCATTTTTCTCTAGGCCTCAGTTTCCTTATCTCTAAAATGATGAAGCTGGACAACACAACCTCAAAGTTCTGTATTAAAGACAAAATTTTGATTTTGTGAAATGTTTATGTAAATCAAAAGATTTAGAGATGGAAAGAACTAACTAGGCAATGCACAGATGAAGACACTGAAATCCAAATAGTGTAAGAAGCTTGCCTACGGTCCCTTTTTTGTAAATAGTATTTTACTTTTTCTAATTACATGTAAAGATAGTTTTTAAAATTCATTTTTATAAGGTTTTGAGTTTTCAAGTTTTTCTTCCTCCTTCCCTCCCCTGCTCTCTCCCCAAGATAGCAAACAATCTGAAATAGGTTATACATATGCAATCATGCTAAACATATTTCCACATTAGTCATGTTCTGAAAAAAGATACAGAACAAAAGAGAAAACCACGAAAAAACAAACAAATAAAAACAAAATAGTGAAAATAATAAGCTTTGATCTGCATTCAGACTCCATCAGCTATTTCTCTGGATGTGGATAGTATTTTCCACCATGAGTCTTTTGAAATTGTCTTGGATCATTTGCACTGCTGAGAAGATCTAAGTCTATCATAGTTGGTCATCTGACAGTGTTGCTGTCACTGTGTACAAGGTCCTTCTGGTTCTGCTCACTTCACTCAGCATCAGTTCATGGAAATCTTTCCAGGTTTTTCCTGAATCTTCCAAGATCACATTTCTAATAAGCAATGGAACTCAGGTTCAAACCCAGGTCCTCTGATTCCAAATCCCAAACTTACTGCTACACTATAAAATTAACTAGTTAAACTAAGTGCTCCAGGAAGGTTGCTATTTTTCTCATTATTTTCCCTTCTCCATTTAATTTTTATTCTATTTTCTCCTCTTCTCTCTCTTGCTCTTTTCTCTATACCTCCCACTCTCTCCATTGCCTCTCTGTCCTGTTCCTTCTTTTTTCTTACCTGCTTTCATTTTTTTTAAATCTCTCCCTCTTCTGTACTACATGTTCTCTTCTCCTGTCTCACTCTAAACCAGGACAAATTCAGTGAAACCAAATATGCAATCTGCTTTCTTCAACTCTGACCCTGAGGGTGGCCAGTTATGACAATACACCCCATTCCTTGGTCAGCTGTCACTTTACCAGGTTGTAGCCAGCAAAGATTCCTGCTGTGGGGCCTGTCACCTGCCTATTTCAGCAACCGGTACCTTGCTGAGTGGACCCTGTACCCATGTGGGGGGAGGAGAGAGATGACACTAGAAAGTGCACAACAGATGGCAGGTGACATCCGGATGCTGAGACTGGAGAGCTTAGGGTAGGCACTGAACAAAGATTGCTCAAGTGTTAATCCTGATAATTGCTGGAGACAAAAGGCAAGTCAAGCACACTTTATGTGGGATCCCATACAATGGAGGATGGTTTGGTTTGCCAGCAGGTAAGTGTGCTGCCAAGGCCAGTCAACCACGCGGTTAAGCAGAACCCCTCTTCCTTGTCCTATAGGCATCTTGGCTGGCTTGGTTTTCAATTTCCTGCCTTAGCATCAATTGTGAACCTTGTCATTGCACTATAGCATGTAAAACAATTTATTGTTTTTGTCTCAGTCCAGCGCCTCATCATAATGTGAAATCTTGAAGCCTGTGCCAGGGGAACACAAGTTCTGGCAAGCCCTATGAAACTAGAAAGGTTTCATATGGACCTGCAGATTGACTTATCATTTCATTGGAGGATCAGTCTTCTGAGTAAGGAAAGGCTAATCATTAATAGGTTGGTCACTTAGCCTTCATAGTCACCATCCATAGAAGCTACTCGTATAGAAAAGGGACCAGTCTTCCCTACCTACTGCCATTTACAGGGGGAACACCCTAAGAAAGATACAGAAGGCAGCATATGTCAGGCTCCCCTCAAACCCTAACCGATTGCCTTTTGAATAACAATGCTTCCAGTCCAGCCATCTTCCTGAGAAGCAACTCCTATGCAAATGCAACTGGGCAACTATTTCTGTAGGTGCTATGACACCAATTGAAGAATCAGAAAAGAAAGTTCCTGTCATCAAAATCTTTGCAACTGACAAACAGTTCAAACATCAGCTACTTATGTAATTTTATCAATGGAAATGGCAGTCATCGTTTGCATTAGTGTCTGCTTTGGTGCTGTACCCTAAGGATCATGGAATCTTTTTATCTGACTTGAAATTAAAACCTTCCATATGTATTGTCTCTCCATTAGACTGTGAGTTCTATGAGAGAAGAGACTGTCTAACTTTTCCATAACCAGTCTTTAGCACAGAGTTTTACACATAGTAAGAGCTTCATTCATTCATTCATTCATTCATTCATTCATTCATTCGTTCGTTCGTTCATTCATTCATTCATAGGATCATAGATTTTGAATTGAAAGGGATTTCAAAGATCATTTAGTCCCAATCAGTTTGCAGATGAAGAAACTGAAGAAGAAAAAGGCCTACTTTCCCCCATGTATAAAATGGCAGATCCAGGTGCTCACAAATTCAAGGGTCTTTCCACTAAACTATTTTATCAGTCTTCAACTGCAAGATAACTCTGATGGTGAGATCAGTTATGGAATTATTTGCCAACATAGACACATGATTAGGATGTAATGGTCCCTGATGAATTCTTTGGCCATGGTGATCCTTGGCCTGGATATGTTTCAATGAGAATTAATGGAGTATATGTTGACATTGATGAGATCACAAGGAATTTCTCTGAACCCTAACGAATCCAGTGAAGTTTTGGAGTGTTTGAATACCCTGAATTGACTTTCAGCTTATACACATCACAAGAAAGTGCTAAGGCACAGTGGATAGGGCACTGAACCTGAAATAAGAAAAGATTCAAATGCTACCTCTGATGTTTACCATCTTCATGACTATGGAAATAAGTCACTTCTCTAAGTCTCAGTTCTCTCATCTCAAAAATGGGCACAATAGTACCCACATTATGGAAGTTTTGTGAAACTAAAATAAGATTTTATATAAATATGTATATATATGTATGTGTGTGTGTATGTATTGCTTTGCAAATTCTAAAAATTTCAATTCTTACTCCTCTTCATCAACTGCTATCAAGACTTTGATTGGTGGTGCTTTCTTTAAACTCAGTTTCCATACATTAGAAAATAGATCATGAATTATAGAGTGTCAGAATTAAAAATGGAATCGTTCAATCTAGTCTCCTCATTTTGTGAATTTGTAAGTGGAGACTAAGAGATGTGTACTAATTTACCCAGGGTTATGTAGCAAGTAAGTAACAGATCTGGGACCCCTACCTAAGACCCCTACCTATCCCTCTAAACATAAGTCCTTTCCACTACATCTCACTGCCATGTAATCTTTGGATCCAGACTCTTCTTTGACTTTTGCATACTTAAAATTCCTCCCCTTTGCTTAGACTCTGCTTAGTCTGTCCAACAGCTCTGTCTCTCTGACTTAATGTTGTTTATGTCCTAAAATCATTCACTTAGTCATAGGATCTTAGATCAAGAGATGGAAAAGACCTCCAAGGCCATGTAACCCAAACCCCTAATTTTATAGAGGAAGGAACTGAGGTTGAATGTGATGAAATGAATTGCCTAAGGTCACATAGGTAGCCAGCATCCAAGATGGAATTTGAATACAGCCCCATTGACTCCAAAGAGAATAAGCATGTGTCAATTACACTCTCAACTGTCCTTAGATAAAAGTTAGTACCTTGTTGAAATATTGTTTAGTGACCACTTGAAAGTTGAGTAAATCATCCAAATAATAGGGGAGAAGTGGCAAAAAAAAAAAAAATGAAAAAAGTGAGATAGAAAATAGCCCAGCATCCTGATTCCATAAGTGAATAGGTGAGTTGGGACAGGGAACTCCCTAGGCTTTAGATCATCTCTACAGGCCACTCCAGAGAGAGTGTTCCGCATATGCCCTACCTACATTCCCCTCCCTATCTTTAGACAAGGGAGATGTAGAAGAATGGGAAGTTGCCTAGTGTTCTTATGAGAGATGTTTGGCTAAAAGAGGCTATAAGGTTTCTCATCTTAAAGCGAGAGTAGTGAACTTGATAAATGATCTCAAAATTGTCTCCTAATACTGACATTCTAGTGATCCATGATTCTTAATTTTAGGTTTGGTGGCCTGCGGATCTATGCAAATTAACTTAATAATAACAATAACAACATGGGCCTGTGCTCAAAAGTTAGCCACAGAATGAAAATATGAAAATTATAAATACATAGTAGTACCAGAAACTGGCAGTCCAGTTGTTTACCTAGCGTATCATTCTCACTATAGACATAACTATATCTGAAATATTAGCAATGTGTCCTGAGCTCTTCACCAGCCTTAAGACAGTTGACTTAGTCAACATATAAATCTAATCCTTCTTTGCTTTACCTACACTTGAGTTCTTTGCCTTCTTTCTAGATATTCTAGTCTGGAAATAACTATCACTTTCATATAAGCATGGCTTATTGGATTAACTTTGTATATCATCTGTACAAACCCATATTTGAGTAAGAACTCTTTTACAATATTCCAATCATCTGGTCTTCTCGTAAAGACTCCAAGGATAGGGAATTCACTGCTAGATAAGCCGTGAGATACAGTGGATTTGGAATTGGGAAACTTGGGTTCAAATCTTATTTCAGATACTTACTAACTCTGACTTTGGAAAATGACATAACTTTTCTGAGCTTCCAGTGCCTACCATATACTTTTCAAACTTTAGATAATTACATAAATGTCAATTATTGTTACTACCAAAAGTAAGACATACCATTTTACAATTGTTCTAATTATTTTGAGTTTTTCTCTTACAACAAATCCAAACTTCTCTCTCTAAAATTTCTCCCCCTTTTTCCTGGTTCTATCATCTGAGACCAAGAAAAATAAATTGAATCCTCATTTGCATAACAGTCCTTCAAAAATCTGAATCCTCCATCTTTTCTTCTAATGACCTACATTTGAGGTCACTAGCTTATAGTCTATTTTCTCACAAATTGTGTGACTGGGTAATTTCCATTCTTTTTTGGCCTCTTCTACAACAAATTATTAATAATTAAATAAGTAAAAAAACTGCTACTTCCACTATAAATTAGGCTACTATATCCAAAGATTTATTAGCTCGCATCTATAACTGTAAATCTTTGACCTGAAATGCCAGACCTATGTCAATTTGTCTGTAAGAAGATTCCCAATCAGTAATATCAAGGAGCATAACATGGTAGACTGGTAGATGACCTCTGTGATACCAGTCTCTAGACATAAGAAGATAGATAGCAGCACGTTAGTAACAAAGGCTTGTCCCAGTGTCTGTGGGACTTGGTAGTTTTTCATAATTGCCAGTGCTCAGCTATTATCAATAAGTTAGGTTCAATAGGTTGTCACCTGTTGAGAGGCAGCACAGTACATATAATGAATGGATTAAGTGTTGTTATTGTAAACCTGAATATGAATCTTACCACTGATACTTACTAGCCAGTGTGGCTGTGATCACTAGTTTAAATTCTTTAAGTCAGTTTCTTCATCTATAAAATGAGAACAATGGCATATTTAAGGCCTACTTCCCAGCAGTATTATTAGGCTAAAATGAGATGACCTATGTAAAGCACATTGCAAATAGTAAATTGTCATTTAAATATCAGTTATTTATTTTCTAATAGATTTAAAAGTTGATGTGTGGCTTATTTAACTAGTTGGTATACTTTATAGAGAATTACAGCACACCAAACTGTTAATCCTGACAAAATATTAGGTACTATAAGATTAATTTAAATTCATCAGTCATGAAAACTTATAGGAACCTTAGTGCACTCTCAAACATTCCACAAGAGGAAATTGAGGCCAGACGAGGTGTACACAACTACACAAGGGAAACAGTTAGTCAGTGGCAAACGTGGACCTCGTCTAAAACTCCAATATTTTCAGGCAGAGAAAAATGTAGGGCAAAAAAAGAGAAAATGATAACTATATGATGCCTGAGATTCTGCAAACTTTGGGTGTAGGATACACTACGTTTTACACACGCTGTTCCTTAAAATTATGGTAATTGACTCATTCCTTAAGGTTTATATTTGCTTAGGTGAGATTCTTTAGGTGATCTTTATAATAGCTAGGGATGCATGAGGCAGAAGGCTTCCTGTGATATTTCTGAGTTCTAATAAACTCCTGAAGATCATTCAAACCACAAGTTCTTTGGCATCATGTTGAAAACCCCCTCTAATCCAACTTGTGCCCATTCATCTTGCCCTTCACTCTTAATTTTTCCGTTTGGTTAGAGCATCTTTAGACAATTCAAATTCCAGAGTTTGGTCTTTCTCTTTTAGATCAGTGGGTGCTCACTCTTCCTTTCCTCCCTCCCTCCTTTCTCAACTCTTGCTTGTGGAATCAGAGCATTTTGCCATAGACACGTCTCTACAACCCAAACAAATAAACCCAGGGAAGTTCTTTCTTAGAGGGAGCAGTGCTGAATTTGTCAGTGCTCCAATGCTCCAAGCAGTCTCTTTTTGGCCTTGTGATTGAGATAATATAGTGCATGAATTATGAACTATGATTTATCACTAGGATAAAGAAACTTGTAGGCAGACTCTGAAGACAACAGTACAAAAGGCTGCCCCCAGGGCCTAGGCTCTTATTAACGACAGATGAACCTTCAGAAAAAGAAGAGGAACAATGATGTTTAGTATTTTATACCTCACCTTTCAGCCAAACACTTAATAAAAACCAACTCATTAATCTTCAAAACATCCTTTTGGAGAAGGAAATCTTATGCTCACCATTTTACAAATGGAGAGCCTGAAAAACCAGAAGACTGCCACATTGATGTTGCAAAACATTTCTAAAATAAAGTATTTGTTTTTCTAAACCAGGTTTTTTTAGTTATTTTCCATAGCCAACCCATTTGAATTTTCTTTTTTAATTACTATTCCAGAAAAAGAAAAAAGTTTATCAAATGGAAGCATTGTTTTGATTGTGATCCTGAGAGTAAGTATTTGTTCAGAGATCTGAGCTACTCCAGTCTTCCAGAAACTTCCTAGACAACCCTCCCCCATCAAAATAATAAGTTCTATGCAATGGAAAAAAAACTACATTGATTTTGCCAAAATATTTTGAAATGAAGAAGAACATGAGTAGTTGTATAAATAGGTCAATGTGCATATATAGGAAACTCATTGAACTTAGACTTTTTGAAAAGGTACAGAAAATAGAAGCAAAGGCAAGTGATGTAGGATAAATTAAAATCCTGGCATAGTCCTGTGGGGATAATGTCAGAAATACTAAAGCTCAAAGTGAATAGAAGCTGCAAGCAGTTATAAGGGCTTTTATCTTTTTTTTTTTAAAAAAAAAACTATTTTGGAGAAATGAGGATCAAGAAAATAATAGGACTCTCAGTGCAGACAACACAATAACAGAAATACTAAATTTTTGTTGACTTTTGCTTTAACTCATATTTGGACTATTAAGGAGAAAACAAAGTTGGTTATAGGATCTAAAGAACCAAAACAAATAAGGAGAGAATAAGATATTACCTAGTTTCCCTTGATAAGTTTAGGTAAACATAAACTATATCCTAGTGAAGTAAAAAGAATTGATAAATACAAACATGGAGCTACTGCCAGAGATATCTGAAGCATCATGGAGAGTTAGAGAAGTATTATTGAGCTGCATAAGGGAAAATGTATAGACTTACCAAAACAAAAAACAAAAAAAGGAGTTATATGAGGAAAGAAGCCTTCAAATTATCAAACAGCAAGCTTGACTTTGGTTCTTTGATTTTTTAATAATTGACAAGGGTCCATTGTTAAAGGGATGGTTTGTGAACATATAGAATGGGAGGCAGTGATCACATGATTTCCTCCAAAACAGCTCAAAAAGCCACAACCTAAATTTCTTTTTAAAAGCGGTCTGTCAGATTGGCATAATTATTGTCCATGTAGCACAAGTAGATTTCAACAAAGAATCTGAGAAGGATTCTCATGGTAGCCTTAGGGACAAACTAGAGAGATGTTACAGTTAGGTAGATCAATAATTTATTAAATGAGTGCACCCAAAGATAACTCATTAATGGATTTATCAGCTGGAGGAAGGTCTCTAGCAGAGTACTATAGGGAGCTGTCCTTGGTCCTTTGAGAGTTACCATCTTTATCAGTGACTTGTATGAAGATATAGATGCACTTGACATGAAGTTGGGAGAGATATCTAATAAATATCAAATATATTAGACAATAATCAGAAGTCAAAAACATGTTAACAGCCTATGTTGGGATGTATCTAAAAATCTGAAATTTAATAGAGGTAAATGTAAAGTCCTTTGGAAGAAGGGGTTCAAAAGTTCCAATTCTTTTTTAACTTTACTTTTTTTATTCTGAACATACACACACACACACACACACAGAAACACACATACACACACATATCATCTTTATAAATGCAGCAGAACATAAAAGATGATTTTATATGAAACTGATTCTCCATCTCATACCACTTGATTTTTTCAAAAAGTAAGCATTTAATAATTCCACATGTTACTTTAAAAACTGTCTTGACTCTGCGTCTGTGCTTCTTTCCTTCTATTCTCTTCTGTACATTTAAAAATGTTTCAATGGCTCTGTTTTTATGGCATCATTATTGCTAATTCCACCTCTTTCCCCAATATCTTAGGAACCAAGAGAAAGGGAAAAATAATCCTTGTAACCACATAGTCAAGTAAAAAGAATTCATGTAGTGGCCATTTCCAAAAATGTATGCTCTTTCTTAACCTTGAGTATGTTAACTTTCTGTGAAGAGATAGATAATATGTTTCATCATAGTTCTTCTTTGGATACATGCATGAATCATAATTCCTAAATTTTTCATTTATTTGTCTTTACACTGTTGTTTTTGTATGAAAAGTTTTCATGGTTCTACTTGCTTTAGTCTGTCAATTCATGATAATCAGTATTTTCTAAAAATGATATTTTATCCATTTGTTACCATTCACAGAATCATACATTTCTAGAGTCAGAAGAGACCATAGGGGCTATTGTCTCACCCATATGTGAAAAAGAATTCCCTCTACAACATACTCAACAAGTAGCCATCCAGTCTCTCCTTAAAGACTTCCATTTGAGGGAAGATGGGAATCCTTTTACACAGATAACCCATTCCACTTTGAGATAGCTATAATTGTGTGGAAATGTTTTGTCTTTCTTTTTTTAATTTAAAACAAGACTAAAATTATTTCTACCCATTGCTTCTTGTTCTGCTTTCTGTAGGTAACAAAATCTTTATTCCACCTGATGGTCTTTCAAACACTTAAAGATATCTGACATGCCCTTCTTCCCCCTTGACATTTTCTTCCCCGGGCTAAGCATTCCTAATACCTTCAAATGATCCATTTATGGTATGAAATTGAAGTCCCTTCACTATTCTTACTGACTTTCTAGAAGTCTCCAGTTTGTCAACATTCTTCCTTAAATTTGTTACCCAGAATTACAAAATATTCCAGATGTGATCCAACCAGGACAAAGTGCAGTCAGATTATCATCCACTTATTTCTAGAGACTGTTCCTTTCTTGATGTACCTTAAAATCATATTAGTCTTTTGGCAGCCATATCACATGGATGTTTTTTATGGAATTTGAAATCTACTAAAAAATCTAGACCTTTTTTCAGAAAAAATATCTCTAGATATACCTCCACCATCTTACATTCTTGACATTGTTTTTCATTCCAACTGTACAATTTTATATGTATGCCAATTACATTTCTTCTTATTAAACACAAGAATCAAACCTTTCAAGATCTTTGTGGATCCTTACTCTGCTATCTAGAGTAAGATATACCTCCCACTTAACATCATCTGCATATATTATAAGGATATCATTTATATCTTCGTTTAAATCACTGATAAAATATAACAAACCAAAAGTCTACTCCTTTGGAGACCTCCTTTCAAGCTGAAATTGAACCACAGTTTCTCTTCTTCTATCCAAGAAGTTCTAAATCCATTTAATTCCACTGTCATCCACAAGAAGAGCATGAATGATTTATAGAATGTTTTACTAAAATCTAAGCAAATTATATTTAATTCCCCTCATTTACCAGTTTAGTAACCTTGTCAAAGAATGAAATAAGGTTAGTCCAGTATAGCCTGTTCTTAATGAAGACATGAAGATGTTTTGTGATAAGTACTTCTTTTTTTAGCTAGACGTTTACTCTCTCTTTGCTACCTAAACTTTTTGCAATCTTTTGGTCTCCTTATTGGGACACTTAACTAATATTAGTAATACTGATTAATAAAATTATAATTTTAGTGCTAGTGTCTTTTTAGTTGTCTATTTCTTATTTTGATCATCAATTAGTCGTTAGGAAACATTTGCCTTACTTGCCAGAGAAAAATGACCGCCAAAGGCACCACCAAGTTAAAATATAAACTCCTCCAAAATGTTACAAAGAAGAAAAATATATTATTTCAAGCAATAGTATTTCACTGAGTACAGAAAACCAGTAGTTCTAATGGAAATTTAAGAATGAAAATGGAAGGACAACAAATGGAAGAAATAAGAAAGAATTTTTTAGAAATATTTATAACAACCTTCTCCATCAAGAACAGAAGAGTTGCCACATTTGGAACCTAGAATCACAACCTTGGATATGCTTATAGGAGAGGTAGAAATGACTAAATGAGAACAATTGTTGGGAACACAGCTAGACTGGACCAAATGTAAATAGAAATAGGAGATGGGCACTGGAGTGAACATAATTATGAGAACCTTGAGGGGTTTATAGACAAAGTACATGAAGGAAGGGAAGCTACTAAAAGGGTGAAAAATAATCTGAGACTTTGTTAACAACAAAAAAGATAACCCAGAAAATAGCATGTACTAGCTACCAATTCATATACCTACTTTTCCATTCAAACAAAACATTTGACTTTTATGTAAACAAAGCTAGGGCATCCTATATCCTATATATCATCCTATATTTTAGTAGGAAACAAGCAGGCTTTTTCAAGATCTATTCAACAACGTATCACACCTTTACCATTGAACAATTAACTGAAAGATGTAGAGAATATGAAAAAACAGGTGTTTATTTTCTGTTGATTACAATAAATAAATAAAAAGAATTTGATTCAGTGACACAGGCTTTTACAATAAGATGTCTCCCATCTAAAGATCGTTCAAGCTTCCTTAAAAGATGTCAATAAAAATAACCCTGTTCAGTAAACATGAACATCAGGAACAAACAGAGAGATGAATGCTCACCACAAGTATCCACTGCAGTGGAGGAGAATTGGCATGATAATATAAGTTGAATGGAGTTTCCCTATAAGTGGTGAAGTGACCCAGATACTTTCATCTGCTGATGACATTGTACTGATTGAATTAGGCCTCAAAAAATTACAGATACTTTTAGAAGTCCAGGGCATCTTGGGGGCATGGGGATAGAGCACTGTGCTTGGAAGTAGGAAGGCTCATCTTCATGAGTTCAGATATGGCTTCAGACACTTACTAGTTGTGTGATTCTGAATAAGTCACTAAATCCTGTTTGCCTCAGTTCCTCATCTGTAAAATAAGCTCAAGATTGAAATGGCAAACCACTCTAATAACTTTATGGAGAAAACCCTAGATGGGGTCACAAAGAGTCAGACATGACTGAAACAACTAACAAACAACTACAATAGAAGAGATCTACAATTACTCTAAGGAGTTTTGCTTAACTATCCACACAGGAAAAATTAAATGGCTGAAGAATGTCTATCATATAGATTATAACTTGTATTTGTATGCAAAACCTATAGTGTTTATCTGTCAGCACATATATCTAGGATAGACAATACAGATGGACAAGATAATGATTTGGGCAAAGAGTTGAACAGGAGGAAGAAAGAGAGCAAGATTGCCTTTAAGAAATTGCAAAGCCCCTTTAACAACTCAAACATTATCTTAGAAACAAAAGCCCATCTTTTATAAATTCTATTCTATTTGTGTTGTTGTATCACTGTGAATCATGTGTTCTGCATAATTAAAAATGAATAGTTCACAGAAAAAAATGGAAAGGGACATGGCAAGTTTAAACAGAAGAACAGGAATAAAAGATGTCATCAGGGAGACAGATTGACTACTCATGTAGTAAGTATGAGAGACATTACTGATCAAGTCCAATGAATCAGCTAATGTAAGAAGGTTTAGACAGGCCTCAGAGGTTTAGGTCTAGGTCAGGGGATTTGTTCTGTGAAGATTGGATTCAGTCAAAGGGCCACACTTGAGAGGATTTATTTGAAAGGATAAATAACTAAGTACTGTGGAAATCAATGAAGGACAGTATTAGCTTTTCAGTTAGAAAACCTGGGTTCTAACCTGCCACTCAGTATATGTGTGACATTGGATCAGTCATTTCATATTTCACTTTCGTGCCTCAGTTTTCTCAAATCTGTAGAAATAAGATTGCTTTCGATGAACCTTAAGATTCCTTACAGTTATAAATGTATAATTATGAGGGCTATAAAGCAAGTCTCTTTAGCACATACCACTGCCTCACCAAACCAAACCCTAATATCAAATCTCCTTCTCTGATGAAAAGTTTTGTTTATTGTTTTTTTGGAGACAGAATAACAAATGAAAGCAACTTCTGAACTTTCATAACTTCAATAGAAACCTGGCAAGAGTCTGAAAGGGAACTACAAGGATTATAGAATATTTGGAAAATAGGATTTGAAAGGAAAGATGGAGAGGAATCAGATAATGTAGCTTAGAAAAGAGATTTGAGAAAGTGGTTTCATGAATGATTTCAAAGGCTCAGGTGTTATTCAACAGTTAACCATCATCACTGTTGAAGAGGAAAGGAAAAAGAATAGACTAGAAGGGAGGAAGGATTTTTCTTCTTCTTTTATTTCACTTAACAATATTTTATTTTTTTCCCAATTAGATGTAAAGATAGTTTTCAACCTTCATTTTTCTAAGATTGTGAGTTCCAAATTTTTCTCCCTCCTCTCTTTCCTCCTTCCCAAGACAACCAGCAATCTGATATAGGCTAGACATGTGCAATCATGTTAAACATATTTCCACATTACTCAGGTTGTGAAAGAAGGGTCAGAACAAAAGTCAAAAACCATGTTAAAGAAAAAAAAAACCAAAAGTAAAAACAGTACACTTCGATCAGCATTCAGACTCCATAGCTCTGTCTCTGGATATGGACAACATTTTCTATCATGAGTCTTTGGAATTGTCTTAGCTCATTGCATTGCTGACCAGAGCTAAGTTCATCATAGTTGGTCACTGAACAATGTTGCTGCTACTGTGTATAATCTTCTCTTCATTCTGCTCACTTCACTCAGCATCAGTTCATGTAAATCTTTCCAGGTTTTTCTAAAGTCCATCTGCTCATCATTCTGTATAGCACAATAGCATTCCATTACATTCATATATCACAACTTGCTCAACCATTCCCCAACTGATGAGCATGCCCTAAAAATCCAATTCTTGACTACCACAAAAAGAAATATTATATATATTTGCATACACATGGATCCCTTTCCCTTTTTTATGGCTACAGACCTAATAGTGATATTGATGGATCAAAAGGTATGCACATTTTTATAGCTGTTTGGGCATAGTTCCAAATTGCTCTCCAGAATGGTTGGATCAGTTCACAACTCCACTAACAATGCATTAGAATTCCAATTTTTCTACATCTTCTCCAACATTTATCATTTTCCTTTTCTGCCATATTAGCCAATCTGATAGGAGTGAGGTGGTACCTCAGAGTTGTTTTAATTTCATTTCTCTAATGAATAGTGCTTTAGAGCATTTTTTCATATGGCTATTGATAGGTTTAACTTCTTCATCTGAAAATTGCTGGTTCATATCTTTTGATCATTTATCAGCTGGGGAATGAGTTATATTCTTATAAATTTGGCTGAGTTGTCTATCTGTTTGAGAAATGAGGTCTTTATCAGAAACAGTGACTATAAAAATTATTTCCAAACTTTCTGTTTCCCTTCTAATGTTAGTTGCATTGGTTTTGCCTGTGCAAAACCTTTTTAATTTAATGTAACCAAAGTTATCCATTTTGTATTTCATGTCTTCTATCTCTTGTTTCATCAAGGAGGGGTTATTAGAAAGAACTTTCTAATTGTTGAATTGGTGAGAGCTTGGGATAAGAGGTGGTAGAATTTCTCCCCTTGGAGGTCACTCTTTAATAATTAAGTACTCATTGACTAACATACAACATGCACTACATATAACACTTATGCTACTGCCATTTTCCTCCATAGTATAACTTGCCTTCTCATGCATCGTTGTGGCAAAACCTCAATGTGCTCCTGTGTTGGCTGTGCCAACAGACTACAAGCTGTGACTTCTCTTTCCAGATTGTAAACTTTTAAGTACAAACTTAGTAATGGAATATGCATCTATCATCCAAGGATAAGCCTAAGTAAGTTCGGAGATATTTATTATCTAGGGCTAGATATAAGATAAAGAAAAACAACTGCATAGGCACAGAAGGCTTGTGATCCATTAGTGAAGGAACTAAAAACAAGTAAATTACATATCCTTGAAGTACAGCAAATAAGGAAAGCAACTTAGGCAGCAGGAACAGACCACTATCAAGGGGGAAATGTCAATAATTTATCTGATTCTGACATCTCATCTAGCCATTGGCATTGGAGTTGGGTAGGAAGGCAAAGTAATAGACTACTGGGCATGGTTTTCAAAGGATAACATTAAGGAACAGTACCTTATGACATCATTGATTAATTTAAGGCCTATTACATTGAAGACGGTCTAGACTTAGGTAATGTGGTATAGAATGTGGACTAGGATAAATGAGTAAGA
Source organism: Notamacropus eugenii (assembly GCF_028372415.1). Lineage (NCBI taxonomy): Eukaryota > Metazoa > Chordata > Mammalia > Diprotodontia > Macropodidae > Notamacropus > Notamacropus eugenii. Next base: position 193,076,896 of record NC_092874.1, read on the forward strand.
CCCATAAGGAGAGAGGTTTTAGCTCAAAATAAAGAACTTTCTAATAATTGGAGATGGTCAATAATGTAATGGGCTACTTTATGATCCACTGGATTCTTTATAACTAGATGCAGGATTTAAGGGGTTAGAGCTGGAAGAGAACCTAAAGATTATCTGATCCAATCCCTTTTCCTTTACAAATGAAGAACCAATCTCAGAGAAGATATGACTTGATCATTCATAAAAGTATGTCATCAGTAAAAGAGCCAGGATCAAAATCCTTTTCCTTTGTTTTTCCAGTGACCTTTTCAGCATGTCAAATCTTTGTAGGATCTATTGCTACCCATCAGGAAAGTTTTAGAGAGCATTTCATGCAGGTAGGGAAGGCAATGGATAGGATGACTTTTGAGATCTTTTCCTCCTCCAAACCTCTGAAATTCTATTGCCTTTCCCTGACACTGCCATTCAGTATTTCCTGGTCTCCCTCTAGACTCCAAACCCACCATTTTGAGATTCTCTATCCCAGCAAAACTCTTACTTTCTCCATCAGTCCTAGTAGATCTTGGTGATGGATGTTTATCAACCTTTTTGAGCTGTCAGATTCATAGAAAAAACAACTTCCAAATGAGCATGTCCAAGACAAGCAAGCAGTCTAAGGTTTATAGCATAATGGTTACCATTGCTTTGCCACAACCTAACTCATTAAAAAATCTTGGCATAAAAATTTTATTAATTTGTCCTGAAGAGTTTGGAAAGCATTCCTTCTTACAGGGTGGTGGTTCACTAGATGTACAGCCAAAAGAGTTTTATTCATTCTGTTATACATCCCCATTTAACCCTGAGGAGCTTAAAAAAGAAAAAAAAGGAAACCATCCAGCAAATGAATGAAGTCAGTTTTCAATCCTCTGTGCTAATGGAAAGAAGAAGTTGAAAACTAAAAAAAATATTTAAAAATTGATTCAGTTTGACTTAAGTATCTAATCAGAGATGCACATTCAATCAATGAATCTATCAATAACATTTATTAAGTGCTTACAATGTGCCAGACACTGTGCTAAATGTTGAGAATACAAAAAGGCAAAAGACAGTCCCTGCCTTGAGGGAGTTTACAATCTAATGATTGCAGTGTCCAAGGGAACCCTGAGCAAACTTGGGACTCCATTAGAGAAGATCATAATGCTTGGAATGGGGAAACCTTCAAATCCAACCAGTCATTTAGGGGAAGGAAATGAAACTTTTGAATTGGATACCATCCATGAATGGTATTCAGCCCTGGACAGAAATAATTGAAAATGTTTATAATTCATTATTTGCCCTATATCTCAGCCCTATTCTGATCATTTCTTTTCTCCTCTCAACTCTACGTACCTATTTGGGAAAGGGCCAAGACAGAACTGGCTTTAGGGGAAATGGAATAAACATGAAATGGGGAAAATTGTCATCCATCTCCCTCTTGTCCACCAAAAGTCATCTTCCCAAGAATCCATTCTAAGTTGAATCCTGCTCCCTGTTTAGGTTTTAAAATCATTCTGACAGAGGGAAAAACATTTAACTTTATAAAAAACTTTTTCAAGCAGAAAGGAAGGAAACCGAGTTGATAAGCTCACAATCCCAGATGTTTCAAGCAAAACCAGGACACTTTGAAGGCCACAATCCTTGTGGTCCCCATGAGTCCTCCTGGAAGGTAATGCTTCCTGCTTTCCTATTTTTTTTGGTAATGAGTAACTTACTGAAAATGCAATGTTAAACAATAGCAAAAACAAAATTATGTTCAATTAAACTTTTGTCTCCTTCAACTATCTTTTCTGTTCCTTTGTCCTCATGCCTGTGTGTATACTGTCCTTTTATATCAGTATAGTCAGCTTACATGATTATTTCCTGGTTCTGCTTTCCTGTTCCCTATTCTTTATCGTTCCCTTGAACACACTCAACTCTCTTCCAAATGAACACCTTCTCTTCTTGGCCCCAGCTCCTTTAGAATTTGTTAATCAAACCAGCTGACATGGGAGTCCAGAGAAGGGGAAATCTGGAATGAGACCAACTCATGGAGTGTAGGTTTGATGAAAATTTTAATAGTAATCTGGAGAATCTGTTCCAGACCTTCAAGACCATCTTGCAGATGGAACTATGTACTCACTGACAGAGTCATAGAGCTTTGGAAAGAGGCCCATGTTCAGACAGAGTTGAAGTATGAGGACATGAAATTCAATCACCACTGGTAATGAAATATTAAATTAGTGGAGACATGAGATGGGAGTTTTTACTCTTCTTCTGACACTCCTTCAATGGACCAATGTTGTAAATTTCAAATGAAGCATGAATACAGAATGTTCTCATATCACTGCTTTCCTTTCTCTAGCTAGGGTATTTCATTTGGACTTTTCCCACTGGATTCCCTTTTCTCTACTCCTTTTCCAGAAAAGGGAAATACTCTTGAGCCAATTAAAAAGATAAAGGGTATATTGATGTCTTCTGTCCCCACTCGCATCCCACCATAAAAACAAAAACAAAAAACTTTTTCACTTTCTACTTGGTCAAAACTTATTGCTTCTTATTGGAAAAATAAAATTGTAAAATCTAAGATATGTAAGCAATGTCAAAAGTCATCCAGTCCCATTCTCTAATACAAGAATCTATCTCTACTACATGTATTTCATCTCTTTGTTTAGTAGTGATAGTAAATGCATAACTTCCAGATAAATGCATAAATGATGCTCTAACTAGGAATGTGTTTTAAGTATATAATAATAGCATTTACTGTGTGCCAGGTGTGGTTCTAAACATTTGCAATTAGTATCTCATTTCATCCTTGCAACAATCCTCAAAAATAGTGCTATGATTATTCCCGTTTTACACTTGAGGAAAGTGAGACCAAGTGATTTGCTTAAGGTTGCAGAGTGTCTGAGGCTGAATTTGAGCTTAGGTCTTCCTCACTCTAGGCTCAGATTTCAATCTATTGAGACACATATACCTGTCTCTTGTATATAGGTATCAAAAGACTTCATAAAAACATTCCCCACAAGTGCACAGTAGAGAACAAAAGTAAACTTGTAAGGAAGCAAAGAGAAGATGGGTAGCTCTCAACACAAGGTATAGTATTTAGTAAATAGGTTTTCTTGAAATGGAAATTTATTGCTATGTATTTTAAATCCTCTTGCATTCTGCTATGCACATGAGGTTTTTTTCTTTTCTTATTATGTATTTAAGTTTTAGAAAAATATATATTTTTTAAAAATAACACTTCCCACATACACCTATACTAGGGCCACATACATGATCTGAACTCTCTCCAAGTTAACAATGATCTACTAATTGCTCTCTATCCTCATTCTCTTTAATCTTTCTGAAGCCCTTCACACTATTAATCATGCTCTCCTTTGCAACACTGCTTTTTCTCTAGGTTTTTGGGACAATACTCTTTCCTGGTTCTTCTCCTATTTCTCTGACTGCTCTTTCTTTGCCAGACCCTCATCCAATGACACCTTCTAAGGATACATCATACAGACATCTGGACTGTTCCCTCTTCTCTTTTTCTATGTTACTTCAGTTGGTAACATTGATCTCATCAATTTCCATGGATTTAATTACCATCTTTATACTAATGATTCTCATATCTAACTATTCTGCTGTAACTTCTCAGCTGATTCCCAATTTCACATTTTGAACTGCCTTTCAGAATGTCTAAATGCCTGGTAGATATCTTAAACTCAACATTTCCAAAAATGGACTCATCATCTTTCCCCCTAAAACTTCCACTCCCTCTATCTTCCCTATTTTTGAAGAAAGCAACACCATCTTTTCAGTCCCTCAGGCTCACGGCCCTATATATCATCCTCAACTCCTCATTAACTTTTACCCCCACATCCAATCTGTTACCAAAGCCTCTTGATTTCACCTTTGGAATATGTTTCAAATACAACCCCTTGTCTCCTGTAACACTGCCACCACTCCAATGCAGGCTCATACCTGGACTATTGCAATAACTTGTTTATGGGTCTGCCTGCCTCAAGTCTCTCCCTACTCAAAGCCATCCCACATCAGTCACTAAAGTTTTTTTTCCTAAAGCACAGATCTGACTATGTCATCCCCCTACTCTATAAATTCCAATGATCATTTATTGTGTGCAAGTTCATATACAAAATCCTCTGTCATTCAGATTGCTTCATAACCTAGGCCTCTCCTACCTTCCAGTTTTCTTATACACTAGTCCCCACCACATTCCCTTCAGTCCAATGACCCCTGCCTCCTTGCTGACTCTTTCCCTTAGGTCTGGGCATTTTTCTCTGTCAGTCTGCCATTTCTGGAATGCTCTCTTTCCCTTCTTTTTTCTATCTACTGGTTTCCCTTTAAGTCACAACTTAAATCCCTTCTTTTTTAATAAATAACTCATTTATTTTTCAGTTCTCAACATTCATTTCCATAAGAATTTGAATTCAAAATTTTCTCCCCATCTCTCCCCACCTCCCACTGCAAGACAGCATGTACTCCATCCACCAGGTCTCCAGTCTATTCTCCCTTATATTAACCTCCCTCTTTCACCCTCCCCTCTTTTTTTCTGTAGGGCAAATAGATTTCTATACCTCATTGCCTATATATCTTATTTTGCAGTTGCATGCTAAAGCAGTTTTTAACATACATTATTAAAGCTTTGAGTTCCATATTCTCTCCCTTCCTCCCTCCCCACCCACCCTCATTGAGAAAACAAGCAATTCAATACAGGTCATACATGTGTAACAATGCAACACACTTCCATAATAGTTATGTTGTGAAAGACTAACCACATTTCCCTGTGTCCTATCCTGCCCTCCATTTATTCCATTGTCTCCCCTGACCTATCCTCCCACAATAGTGTTTGCTTCTGATTACCCCTTATCCCCAATTTGCTGTCCCTTCTATTATCTTCCCTCTCCTATTACCTTCCTCCTTGCCTTCCTGCAGGGTAGAATAGATTTCTATATCCAATTGAGTGTGTGTTATTCTCTCCACAAGCCAAATTTCATGAAAGTAAGGCTCACTTATTTCCTTTGATCACCTCACTCTTCCCCTCCTTTGTAAATACGCTTTCTTGACTCTTTTATGTGAGATGATTTGCTACATTCTACCTCCCCCTTTCTCTTACTCCTAGTACATTCCACTCAAGAGTAAATTTTATTTTTTAGGTATTCTTCCTTCATATGCAGTTCACCCTGTGCACTCTGTCTATGTATGTGTTTATATATATATACATATGTATGTATATGTATATGTATATATATATGTATATACATATACATACATATACATGTATGTATATGTATATAAATGTATACACATACACACACATATATACATCCATGTACATATACATGCCTACACATATATAATATATAATATACACATACATACATACACATCTACATATATATATACTTATTCCCTCTAACTACCCTAATACTGAAAAGGGTCTCATGAGTTACAAATAACATCTTTCCATATAGGAATGTAAACAGTTCAACTTTAATGAGTTCCTTAAGGCTTCTCTTTCCTGTTTACTTTTTCATGCTTCTCTTGATTCTTGTATTTTAAAGTCAAATTTTCTATTCAGCCCTGCTCTTTTCAACAAGAATACTTGGATTCTAAAATATCAGGGCAGTTTTCCTTGATAATTTCTTGGAAGATGATGTCTAGGCTCTTTTTTTATCATGATTTTTAGGTAGACCAATAATTTTAAAATTATCTCTCCTGGATCTATTTTCCAAGTCAATTGTTTTTCCAATGAGATATTTCATATTGTCTTCTATTTTTTCATTCTTTTGACTTTGTTTTATAATTTCTTGGTTTCTCATAAAGTCATTAGCTTCCATCTGTTCCATTCTGATTTTTAAGGAACTGTTTTCTTCAGTGAGCTTTTGAACCTCCTTTTCCATTTGACTAGTACTTCTTTTTAAAGCATTCTTCTCCTCATTGGCTTTTTGGACCTCTTTTGCCATTTGGGTTAGTCTATTTTTTAAGGTTTTATTTTCTTCAGCATTTTTTGAGGTCTCCTTTAGCAAGCTGTTGACTTGTTTTTCATGATTTTCTTGCATCACTCTCATTTCTCTTCCCAATTTTTCCACCACCTCTCTTACTTGATTTTCAAAATTCTTTTTGAGCTCTTCTAGGGTCTGACAATTGCATATTTTTTTGGAGACTTTGGATGCGAAAGCCTTGACCTTGCTATCTTCCTCTGATGATAGGTTTTGCTCTTTCTCATCCAAAAGGGTGGAAGAAAATACCTTTTAACCAAGAAGATAACCTTCCATAGTCTTATTTTCCCCTTTTGGGGTATTTTCCCAGCCAGTTACTTGACTTTTGAGTCTTTTGTAAAGACTAGGATTCAGAGGTTTTGTGCAGCTGTTATCTAAGATGTCTCTAGGGACCTGTAAGTTCTCAGTTACTCCAAGCTGGCACAATCAAGGGAGAGGAGTTTACTCCTCTCCTGACCTGCACTCTGGTCTGTGAGCAACCAAAAGCACTCTTTTCTGCCTTGGAACTACAAGTAGGATCCCCTCTCCATAGTCACCACTAGCTCCCCCACACCAGCTCTTTTGCTCACCCTAGGACCTCCACTCAGGACCAATCAGCAGCTTGATTCCCCCAGGGTCTTTAGGTTGAGGGTTCCAAAAATGGATGCTACTGCTGCAGTGGCTGCACCACTGTAAGGCCAGAGCTGGGGTCAGACTGACCACACTCCCCTCTCACTCAGTTGAAAGAACTTTCTCACTGACCTTTAAAGCTGTTTTTGGTGTTTGTGAGTTGAGAAATCTGGGAACTGCAGCAGGTGCCTGTGACTCTGCACTGAAGCCTACGCCAGTCCTGTCTGTGCTGTGGCCCACACTAGGCTACACTCTGCTCCTAGCCCCATGGAATAGACCTTTCCTATCAACCTTCCAGGCTGTCTTGGGCTGGAAATATGTTTCACTCTGTCATTTTGTTATTTCTGCTGATCCAGAATGTGTTTAGAGTCATATTTTACAGGTATTTTATGGACTATGGGGTAGGGGAGCTAGAGCAGGTCCATACTTCTATGCCATCTTAGCTCCACCCCTAAATCCTTCTTAAACAGGAAGTCATCTCCAAATTTTATTTATTTGAATGCTTTTCTCTCTTATTTCCTATTTATCCTGAATATAACTTGTTTGTACATATTTATTTGTTTATTGTCTCCCCATTAAACTGGGAGCTCCTTGAGGTTAGGGAGTGTCTTCTCTGTCTGTCTGTCTGTCTCTCCCTCTTTCTCCTTTCTCTCTCCCTTTTTCCTCTCTTTCTTTCTGTCTCTCTCTGTGTCTCTGTCTGTCTGTCTCTCTCTCTTTCTCTCTCTCCCTCATATAACACGAGTGCTTAACACAGTGCCTGACACAAAGTACATGTTTAATAAATGTATATTGAATTGAATTGTACACATTGGTTTATTTATTATCTCTGCCTTTAGATTGTGGGCTCCTTGAGGTTAGGGAATATCTCTGGCAGCCAGGTGACAACACAGACAGAGGACTGAACCTGTTGTCAGGAGGACCTGAGTTCAAATCCAGTCTTAGATATTTACTAACTATGTGACCCAAGGCAATCCACTTAATTTCTGTTTACCTCACATTCATCATTTATGAAAGGAATATAATACTCTCACCTACCTCTCAGGGTTATTGTGAGGATCAAATGATTGTAAAAAGATTAGCACATTGCCTAGCACAGAATAGGTGTTATAGAAGTGTTAGCTATTATTATGGCTGTTATTGTTGTCATTTTGCCTTTTTTGTGCTCCCAGAATTTGGCACAGTGCCTGGCACCTAATGGGTGCTTAATTTATGGACTGACTGACTTCCCAAGAGGATACATTCCAGTAATAAGCATACATTCCCACATCTCAACTCTTCTCCCCATTTCTTAAATTAGTACAGGATTAAGTTATTGATGTGTGTGTTTATCCTTCATTGCCGAAGAAGACCATGCCATCAGAGAAATGTGCAGGAGTCAGGAGGACCTGAGTTCAAATCTCAACTCAGACACTTGACATTCACTAGCTGTGTGACCTGGGGCAAGTCACTTAACCCCAATTGCCTCATCCTGAGTCATCTCCAGTCATCCTGATGAATATCTGGTCACTGGATTCAGATGGCTCTGGAGGAGAAGTGAGGTTGTTGACCTGCACCACCCTCCCTCACTCAAAATGAAGTCAAGTACAAGTCATATCATGTTACTGATGAACCTTGGACAGAATCCTCCAAATCAAGAACAATCTAAGGATAGACAAGATGTAGTCAAGGAGTAATTCTAGAAAATTCTGGAAGCTCACCAGACATGTCTTTCCTCCTTTCCTCCTCAACTAACACTCATGTCCCCAAAACTCTGGTGAACCAATGAGATACTAACATTGGAGGAGCTTTTGTCATCTAGTGTTTGGAGTCTAAAAACCAATTGTGCAAGTATAGAATGGGGACAGCATACCCTATACCCCTTCCCCTCAATTTGACCTCAGGAGTATGAACTAGGAACAATGAGTTGAAATTTGAGAGAGACAGAGACAGAAATATAGACAGAGAGACAGAGATATCATTTCCCTATAAAGGGAAAGGGGCAGGAGAGCTTCTTTATAATTAAGGCATACAGATGGTACAATAAATAGAGCTCTAGGCCTGGAGTCAGGAAGCCCTGAGTCCAAATCCAATCTTAGACACTTTTTAATGTTGGATGACACTGTGTAAATCTCTGTCTGCCTCAGTTTCTTTGACTGTAAAATGGTGATGATAATAATAGCTTCTACCTCTCATAGTTGTTGGGAAAAACAAATTGTTAAACACAGACCACTTATTGGGGGCAAAAATACTAACACTTGACTTTAGGTAGGATTCCCTAAATTTCTCAAAGAAACATGTATCTGTGAATTTCTCTGCTTCTGTAGATCCAAGTTTCTCCTTCCCTCAGTCATCCAATCTAATACTTAAAAAACTTCAGTCCAGAAACTTATTTCTTAGTTTCAGAAGAAAAATAGAGGGTAGAGCTGAGAGTGTGATTGAGGGTGGGAGAGGAAACAAGCATTTATTAGGCACTTACTTTGTGCCTTTACAATGTCATCTCATTTGATCTTCACAGTCCTAGGAAGTAGGTACTTTATCCACTCTGCCATCTCAAAGACACTGCCACCCCATAGTCTTCTGGTCGTCCCTCAGTAGTAAAGGACAACAGCTGAGGGTTTACTTGAAAAAACAAAACCATTGCTTACTATTATATGAAATATTAACTTTTCACATTGAGACTTCAGGACTGGGATGATGAAATTTGTTAAGGAGATAAGAGGCTTAAAATCATTTTATTAATATTAATATTTAAGAAAAAAAGATGGTCCACAAATATATTTGATTTTTATAGGGCTCTCTGCAGCTATTTGGTTGTACAGGGACACCAGAAATAGTTATGGCACATGTAAAAATTTAGAAGACTACTCCTACTATTCCATACTCCACATTTGACTAATTGACTGGCTCAGCCTCAAGTCAGTTAAAACAATTTGAGATTATTGTTGTACCATCCCAGATTTGTTAAACCCTAATTCTAGCTCCCCTAAGGAGAAGGTTGTAAGGAGAAGAAACAGGTTGAAAAAGGTTGAGGATTTAATAAGAAAGGGAACCATCAAAGGGGAACAAAGACAATCAACTGAAGGAGGAGAAAAAATTATGTGAAGATGATATTAGTTTTTATGATAAAGTAAGTTAAATAGAGAAGATGAGGTAAAATTTTAGTGCGAAAGTAGAAAGAAAGCTGGGTGTACCTTTCATGGCATTAATAAGATTTTAAAGTGAAGAATGAAAATTCCAGAATTGAGGATATCTAAAAAGTAGTGATACAGCAGTTCTCTGGGACTAAATAGTAATTAATTAACTAGTATTGATTAGGTTCCTACTATGTGCCAAATACCGTGCCAAGCCCTGGAGATCCAAAGAAAAATGAAACAGTCCCTGTCCTCAAGGAGCTTATATCCCATCAGACCAAATAACGTGTGCACATATAAGTAAAATCAAAATACATACAAAGTAAGGACAATGCAATGAGGGGAGGAACCATTGCCAAAAGACCCCAAATCACTAAGTAGAACTGAACCAAGGACCCAAATTTCACTCTAAGCCTTCTTCTTTTTGTCATACCAGGATCCCATCCAAATGGAAAATGTTTTGGCTTCAAATATACATTTCTCTCTCACAGAAATATAACTAAGTAGGACACAGGAACTTAGTGAGTCTAGGTCCCAATTCAACTCAGTAGACATTAAGTGTCTGCTATATGGAAGATACTGAACATTATTTCATGGAAAAGTTTTGTGGAAATGTAATAAACTTAATGACATTGTGGATTGACTGTAAGTGACTAATGCTCTGTCCATAAGTCCTTGTGGAGAAGGGGCCCATGATCCCCACCACCACTAAGGCCAAACATCAGCCACAGCTCATTCCAGAAGAACTGCAAAGCCATCATCCAGGAGAAAAGGGGTACAATATCCCCACCATTGCTACCACCAAGTGGGAGCAAACTGCCAGCCTGACCAAAGCAGAAAGACCTCCTAAGGGAGAGAAAGGAGGTAGTGTGTGCTAGGTGAGACAAACCACTGTCATTACTTCCCCTTAGACTCTGATGGAGACAGCCCAGCACCTTGAGCCCCAAATCTCCACAAATAGTTCTTCCTCCTAGCCCAGGAACTCTGCTTCTAAATAGCCCCTTCCCCACACCTCCTCTGTACTCCAGGGAAACAATCCTTGTGGACATTAAAGTTGGTAACTGCCTTGTGCAAGTGCTTCAGCCTCAACCTTCTAGGCAGCCACAGCTTCTGAAGAACCAGAAAAAAACTCTTGTCACCAAATACAGACATACCTCAGAGATAGTGTGGGTTTGGTTCCAGACCAAGAGCTATAAAGTGAATATCACAATAAAGCAAGTGACATGAATTGTTTTGGTTTCCCAGTTCATATAAAAGTTTTTTTTTTACACTGTACTATAGTCTATTAACTGTGAAATAATATTGCAAAGTTAATGTATGTGTCTAAAAATATACATACCATAATTAACAACATTTTATTGCTAAAAATGTGTATACCATAATTTAAAATATTTTATTGCTAAAATGTACATATTGTAATTACAAATATTTTATTGCTAAAAATGTACATATCATAATTAAAAATATTTTATTGATAAAAAATGCTAACCATCTTCTGAGCCTTCAGTAAGCCATTATCTTTTTGCTGGTGGAGAGTCTTGCCTCTGTGTTAATGTCTGCAGACTGATGGGGTATGTGTATGTGTATGGGTGTGCGTGTGATTGCTCAAGGTGCCAGGGGCAATTTCTTAAAATAGGACAGCAATGAAATTTGCAGCGTCAACTGACTTTTCCTTTCACTTGAACACATAACATTGTAGGGTTATCAGCTGGCTTGATTTTAATATTATTGTGTCTCAGGTAATAGGGAGACCTAAGGAGAGGGAAAGAGATGAGGGAATGGCCAGTTATGGCAATGATCAGAACACATACAACACTTATTAGGTTTGCTGTCTAACATGGGTGTGGCTCATAGTGCCCCCAAACAATGATAATAGTAACATCAAAGATCACTGATCACAGATCGCCATAACAGATATAATAATAATTTGAAATATTGTGAGAATTACAAAAATGTGACAGAGATACAATATGAGCATATGCTGTTGGAAAAATGACGCTGATAGACCCTCTCAACATGGGGTTGGCACAGATCTTCAATTTGTAAAAAACAAAACCAAACCAAAAAAATCCCTACAACATTTGCAAAACACAATAAAGCCAAGAACAATAAAACAAGGGATGACTGTACTTGAGACTGTCAAATGACTTAGCATCAGAAAGCAGTTTGGTTTTATTAATAACACTGGATATCTGCTTTGCCATCACACTCATGGGACCTTCCCATCTAGGTTGCAGACAAAATCTAATATATACATATATAAAATATATATGTATACATATTATATACATATGTATATATATATACATATATGTATATATGTTGTCTCCCCTAATTAGAACGTGAGCTCCTTGAAAAATCATCTTGTTTTTCTATTCGTATCCTTAGTACTTAGATGACAAACATTTAGTAAGCACTGATAGGCATTATGCAAAATCAGGGTTACAAAGAGAGTAGGGAGCAGTTTCACTTGAACAATGAAGTCAAAATTCAGATTTGCAGAAAGTTAAGAAGAGAATGAGAGGGAAGGTAATAGAGACATGAGTTGTAGATGGCTTTCTCAAGGAGTTTAGCCACATTAGCCCTGAAAAGATAGTGCTATGTATATAGTAAACATTTAATAATTTTTTTTTTTTTTAGTCCTGCGACTTTTAATTAAGGGCTGTGGCTTCTTTAGCACCAACTAAACACAAAAAAATAGCCATTGATAACATGGAGTGTACAGTTGCAAAGAAGAAAAACTAGTCTGTAAGTCCTACCCTCCTTGGGAGAGTAGAATGGAAGTGGGGAGGGGTTGGAACAATCTAACCTTCATATCTCTAGGCATTCTGTTTCTAAAACTTATTATTTATTTCAAATTGCCCAAATATTTCCCTTAAATCCCAGGGGCTACCTTAAGCCTAGATAAACTCTCTCAAAGGATTTGAATGGATACCCTAAATATATCTAAGAGCCATGAGGTCTGGGCTGCTACTAGACTGAGGGAAAATGGGCCAGTAGGGTTCTTGTTTGAAGATAATAGCTAATATTTATATAGCACTTTACACTTTACAAAAATATGTATCTATAAGTATATATGTAAATATACACATATGTAATCTCACTTTTTTACACAACTCTATGAGATAGAAACTGTTATTATCTCCATTTTACAGTAGAAGAAACTGAGACACATTAAGCAATCTGCGCTTAAGTGACTTGACTTCCAGTATAAGAGTGCTGCACAAAGTAAAAAAAGGGGAGAAATTTTCTTCTTCTGAAAACATTTTCTTCTTCTGAAAACCTTCTGAAAAGGTTCAGAAGACTTAACATTTGGAACTAAGAAAAAAGGATGAAACTCTTCCAAAAGATGAGGGAACTCGATGTGCTAAAGAAACAGCTGTTTGTATTCTAAGAAATGATGATGCATACCCACAGGAGCTATCAGGTGTAAGATTATAGAATAATGGTCAGAAGAGAAAGAGACAAATAGTTGCAGTTGGTGACTCTGCTGAGGGTTATTGAAGCAGTTGTTTTTCAACCCAATAACAATAGAATGAGCTGCAGTCCCCTTGAGACATGTATCCAAGACATAACAGAAAACCTACCAAGACTTGTCTATGTGGATAACTACTACCCATGTCTGATGAGTCACACAGGCACAAATGATATTGTCAGAAGGAACGTAGAAAGTTTTGCTAAAGATTATAAAGTACTGGACAAAAAAAAAAAAATGAAGGTGCTAAAGGCATTGGTGGTATTTTGTTCATTATTGTCCGTCAAAGACAAGGGAGTCACAAAACAAAAGCAAATTTGGGAAGTAGTTTTATTGGATAAGATGGTGTCTATGAATGGTATTTGATTTCTCAACTATAGTTTAAAATATAGGAATGTCTGGTTCCTGGCCAGGGATGGAGTATACCTAACAAGGAATGATAACAGTATTTTTGCCTATTATCTTACAAAACTAGCTAAAAGAGCTTTAAAGTCAAAAGGAATGGAGAGAAAGAAAACTACATCCTAATACAGATACCACAGAGCAGAGGTTCTTAAACTGGCATCTGTGAACCTTAAAAATGATTTTGATAGCTATATTTTAATGTAATTGAGTTCCTTTATTTCATTCATTTAAAAGTATTATTCTGAAAAGTAGTCCATCACACACACACACACACACACACACACACACACACACACACGCACGGTTAAGAACCCCTGTCACATACAGTAGCTAGAGTATACTAAGGATATGCAATGTACTGATACCCAAGAGTTCTCAGGGGAAGGAAAATCCAAGAAAGGATAGAGTAATAAAACCATGGCCTCAGATATCTTTATGTGTATGCTGGAGGGAAATTCAGCAAGATAGTCTTGACCAATTTATTTCTTACCCCAACCAAGTTGGTGAATCACAGGAGGACAGATAATAGAACCAAGGTCTTAATGGGTTAAATGAAAGGCTAGCATGTGTCTATGCCCTGTTACTTCGGCATGAAATGTAAAGTTCTCTCTAACAATATTAGAGAGGTAGACTGATCAAAGAGTAGTGAGGCATTCCTCTAATTACCTGTAAAAGGCAAGTTTGTCAGTTCTGAGAGGAAGTAGCTTCAGGAAGACACAGCCTTGGAAATCTAGAGGAGAGTCACTAATCTGGCGTGATCCTGACTGTGGCTCCATGGTATTTCAATTGTTTCTTTCGGATTGCTTAAAGTATTTTCTCTTTGCCCTAGGAGTTCTGAATTTGGCTGTAGTGTTCCCAGGAGTTTTCATTTTGGGATCCCTTTCAGGTGGTGATCAGTGGATTATTTCCATTTTGATTTTACACTTTGGTTCTAGGATATTGGGGCAATTTTCCTTGATAATTTCTTGAAGTATACATCCAGGCTCTTTTTTTGATCATGACTTTTAGGTAATCCAATAATTCTTAAATTATCTTATCTTAATTTTCTAGATCATTTGTTTTTCTGATAAGCTATTTCACATTTTCTTGTGTTTTTCATTCTTAAAAGTTAAAATTTTGTTTTATTTTTTTTTTTAATATTTCATGGAGTCATTAGCTTCCAATTGCCCAATACTAATTTTTAAGGAATGATTTTCTTCCGTGAGTTTTGTACTTCTTTTTTTCCATTTGGCCTTTTCTGCATTTTTAAGGAGTTCTTTTCCTCAGTGAATTTTTGTGCCTCTTTGACCATTAGGCCAATTCTGTTGTTTAAGGGGCTATTTTCTTCAATATTTTTTGTACCTTCTTTACAAAATTGTTAGTTTTCCTCTCATAATTTTTTTGGTATCACTCTCATTTCTTTTCCCAATTTTTCTACCATTCTTATGTCTTTCTTTAACTCTTCAAGGAATTCATGTTGGGTTTGAGTCCAATTAGCACTTTTCTTTGAGGCCTTACTTGTAGCAGTTTTCACATTGTTGTCTTCTGGGTCTATGTTTTGGGCTTGCCTGCCATATAGTAGCTTTTTGTGGTCAAGTTATTTTTTGTTGTTGTTTGCTCAGTCTATTTTTCAAGTATGTTTTTTAACTTTGAGATTTATGTTAAGGTTGTACTCTGCTTACCTGAAGATGGGCAGGCAATGTCCCAAGTGCCAGACTTTTTGTGCTGCTGTTTTCACAACTAATTCTGGGATTATGCAAGTTTTTGGTGCCTCTAAGGTGATGTGATCCAGGGAAAGTATGGTCATTGTTCTCCTGATCTTCACTCTGGTCTTTATCCAGGAAGAGCCATTGTTCCCTTGCAGCTACAAGAATTACCATTCCTTTGTGCCCTGGAACTGCTACTCACAATTGTTTATGGGCAATAGAGTTGCCAATCAGCACCCAGTGCCAGCAAAGGGTCCCCTGTAATCTTTCTGATCAGTTGTCTGACCCCCTCCCTTTAACATTTCTGAACTAAGAGCTCCTGAAGTTGCTGCTGCTGTTGCTATTACTGTTGCAGCTGCCATCTAGGCCCATCACTGGTCCTGTGAGTATTGGGCTAGCCCCTACCCCTATTGTCATAGACTTCTCCATCCAATTTTTCAAGTTTTCTTAGTCTGGGAAAAGTGTCTGATGTTTTGCTGTCAATGAAGCTACAAAATTTGATTTGAGGAATTATTTTACAGTTGGTTGGAAGGGAATTTGGAAGAGTTTGGTTGGTTTGCTACCTGTACTCTACCATCTTGCCTCTGTCTCCACAAATTTGTTTTGAAAATTTTGTGAAGAAGAATGGTGGACAATTATTGACATCTCCTAAAGCAGAGAGAAACAGAATAGGATAAAACTAATTCAAAGAAACCTTGTCAAGAGGCTCAACTAAGCAAAGTCTTCCCAAGGGTATTTATGGATGAAAACAGAAGGAACACTAAAAATGAAAAAAATGGAAATGATTTGTAAAAGTTTATTGTAACAAACTCTTTTTTTTCTATTTAGTAAAGTGAAACCTCTACACTTGGACTCTGATAGGACCATGCCAGATGTGCTTATGGGGAATGTAAAAATGGCAGTAAGATGAGCAAAGACAGGAAAGGTAGCCATATTAGTCCAAGTGTATATAGGTTATTGTTGTTTTGTTCGTCCTTCATTTTCGAAGAGGATCATGACATCAGAGAAATAGTGACATGACTTGCACTTGACTTTTTTTCGAGTGAGGGAGGGCTGAGTCCAAGTGTATATAGAGGAAATCCTTGCCAAAGGCAGTTCCACTGTAAGGGCATTCAGGGACTGATATATAAGAAACCTGGTGGAAGGGAAGATACTAAATATCTGGATAAGATATTGGATTTTGCTAACACTAAAAAAAAAGATAATTGAGAGAATATTATTAGCTATCAACTATATGCCTACTCTTCCATCTATGCCAAATCATTGAGACTCATCTAATCACAAATCCAGTGCGTTTTGGATGAGTGTGTGACGTACACTCTTCTTTTTAAGACCTTCTTCAAATGGAGTAATGGTGAATAAGCAGGCTTTTGCAAGTGATGTGCAGCAATAGAATGTTTACAATTTCACAGTTGTTTTACTTTGTCACCCCCGTCCATCAAACCCTATTTTGAATCAAGATTCTTTCTTCTAATCTATTAGATTATCTATCCCTTCCAGCTTTGTGTTATTTATGAATTTTATTAACCCAGCATATGAATGAGACAAGGACAAGTATCAGTCTCATAGCTTGCTGTTAGATACTTCCCTTCAAATGTCCCTTAAATGGTGGTAGTTGTTCAATCAACCAGGAGTTTTCTTAACTGAACTATACTGTACATATCATATTTCATTATTTTGTTCATAAGGATATGATATGATGAAAAGTTTTGTCAAACACCCTAATGAAATCATGCCACTATCAATCTGTAGCATTCCTCTTTTCTCTATAGCACCCAGTCAAGTAAATGAAATTGGGTAACTTGATTTGATCTAATATAACCCATACATGCCCTTAGTGATCACCATGTTCTTTTATGCTTTCTCAGAAACATATCTCCAGATGGAAAATTACTAGGATATCTAATGCCAAAAAGATCAAGTGAGATCTCTGAAAACAAGGACCAGTTTCATGAGGTGGGGTTGTCAGTGCCATTCCTCTCATTTACCCTGAAGTCCTCCATCATAACAGAGCAATTCCATCTTTGGAGGGGAAAGGATGGGACATGCTGCCTAAGCCAAAGGCACCCACGGTACTTAGGAGGAGGACAGAGAAAGCGGAGGCTTTGTGAATGAGCAAAATACCTTCCAGAGGAGGCTCGGGTGCATGTCAGAACTTGCTGTCCAAACATCTCCTTCTCCCTCCCAGAATTCCCTCTCTCTGCTTGTCACCATTCTGCCTGCAGCACATTTAGAGTCAACTTCTGCCTCTTTAATAAGACCATTTGGATAAGAGACAAGCTTTTTCAGTCTCAGAGATAAAAATAAAAATGTCAGTGATCAGAATTTCCACATATGGTCTCGAATGATAGATGAAATTTAAAACTGGCAATTGGAAGGAGTCAGGCAAGGGGGGTAAAGAGGGACCAGGGCATAAGTGGGAGGTTTATTCTATTTTATTCCAAATCATAATGGACTGTCCAAAAACTTACCAAGTTCTTTCCTTTTTAAGGTCAGAGAAAGTTGTCTATGCTTTTGGTGTTTCTAACTAACCTGTTTAGATACATTTTACTCCCCTCCTTTAATAGGTTTTTCCCAAAATTACATGAAGGAGTCCTCTTCAGACCTTCCATCTGTTCTCAGGAATGCAGGGAATCTGGGTAACAATTACATTTGGGTGTCATCTGTTGAAGCTCCGGAAGGAAGGCCACACTTCTGGGCAGTGCACTGGGAGAGTTCTTTTCCTCCAGGATTCTGGTCCTTGTGGGGGAGGGGGAGAGACAAAGGACCACTGCCAAGGAAGGATGATTGAAGTCTTCAAACATTCAGTTGAATGATTTTTTTCTAGGCTAAGTCTCAAAATAACATGTTTTTGCAGAAGGAGCACTGAACAGTCAGGAGAAATGACTTCTGGTCCTGCCCCTGCTATCTGACTTTGGGAACAAGTCATTTCACAACCCTGGGCTTCCGTTACCTTATTGGACTAGATGACCAGTAAAAACTCAAAATTTATGATCCTTATGATCTCTAAATTCTAAAAATTCTGATATATGCTCTACTTTGAAGAGATTTGAATTATCTTCTGTTTTATTTACTTTGAAAAATAGTCTAGACAATATGTCTTGGGTGAGAGTCCAGGTGCGAAAAGGTCTCTCCAAAAAGTTGTTTCCAATGGTTGGGATCAACTAAGGGACACACCATATAAAAGTATCTATAAACACTGTTCCTAGACCAAGCATGTTTTCTATTTTTCTCCATAGTCTGTGTGAAAGAACAGTGAGTAGATTTACCAAAGTGGGTAGTCAGAGATGAGTTTCTGAGAGGTTGGGATCTGATGTTAAAACAACTATTGTAATTCTACTGGATTATCAGAAACTCTACAGTGTTGGAATAACATCTGACATGAACTATAAAGCAACCATCTTATCAATTCACAAGGATATTGATTTCTATAGGAAGAAATGAGGAAATTAATAACTTCATAAGAGAATGTGGAGACACCATAGAGTAATGGATTCTCCGAGAGAAATGGATCTCAGAAGTAATTTATTATAACCTATATATGAGTAGGAATCTTGTCCACAATATTTCTAACAAATGGTCATCAAGCTTCTATTTGAAGACCTCCATTGATGGTAAACTCACTAACTACTGAAAAAGAGCATGACACCGTTATGTTAAGAAGGATGTTCTATATGTTAGGAAGCTTTTCCTTACATCAAGTAAAAAGCTATCCTCTTTACAAATTTTACCCAATGCTTCTTATTCTGTTCTCTAGAACCAAAGAAAAAAGTCAAATGCCTCATCTACATGAAAACCCTTTAAATAATTAAAAACAATTAGAATCTCCCCTTACCAAGTTTTCTCTTCTCCAGACTAAAAATCTCCTAGTGCTTCAATTGATCCTCCTCTGACATAGTTCTGAGTCCTCTCCCCATCATATTCAAGTCCAGGCACTGAGCTAAGCATTGGAAATACAACTACATGCAGAAAGCCCCTGCTGTCAAGGAATTTACATTCTAATGGGGAAACACAACACACAAAAGGAAGCTAGAAAGGGAGGTAAGGAGATGAAACTGCCATGGGGAAAGGGATTGCAGAGAAATTCCAAAAGGAATCAGGAGCACAAGCTAGAAAACAATGGAAACCCAGGTGACCTGGGTATTTCTTAGGCATTTTCATTGAAACAGAGGTTCTGGGAGGAACTAGACAATCAGAAGGGAAGGTCCACAGGAATGCAGGGCACTTCCAACGTGTGGAGTTGAAAGTTCGAATGAGCTTGCAAGTGGAGAGGTTTTTGTAATGACCAGGTGGGGAGTCTGAAGTCATAGAATCATAAATTTAGAACTGAGACATTGCCTTAGAGGCTATTGAGTCCATCCCACCAGTTTTTAGATGAAGAAATAGGCCTAGAAAGATTAAGTGACTTGTCTGAGATCACATAGCTAGTAAGCATTAAAGCACTGTACCATTCAGCTCCTTTCTCTGTCCTTTCCAAAATGTGGTGTATATCCAAAGCTCCAGATGTGGCCTGATCAGGTTGGATTATAGCAGATTGATCACCTTCATTGTTTTGGACACTATTACTATAAACGCTAAAGCAGTTCAGAGTCACCACAGCTTTTTGGCCGCTATGTCAGAGTTGACTGATGTTGAACCTGTGGTTCCCTAAAGCCCTCAGATCTTTTCCAAGTAAACTGTTGCCTAAATATGGATTCATGATCCTATACTTCCATAATTCAGGTTTTTTACCTAAGTGTGGGATTTCATATTCATCTATTCAAAATAAAGTGATTGACTTTTAGGTAGTAGATTGGGAGCATTGTTCTGCCCTCCTGAGATCTCTTTGGGTTCTGATTCTCTCATCTGACATGTTAGCAATCCCTCTCAGCTTCACGTCACATTGAACTTCTATAATGTATTCCAGCTCCTGAAAAAATAACTTCTAGTCTGCTGAGAGTTGGTTATCATTATTATCATCATAAAACATGTAATAGTGCTTTTATTGCCAAACAGCTTTGCCATGTATGATCTCGTTGTATCTTCACAATAGCCCTGGGAAGAGGACAATGAAAATGTCATTACTTTTATTTTTAAAATATGCTATTTTTGGATAGTATCATAATTCTGATGATCTGCCCTTAGTAAAGCAAGATTACTAAGCTTTATATTATTTTAGGAATAGAGATGTTTATACTACGCCAATTGGTATGTTTCACATAGTCTTCTGAGAGACCACCCACTCCCACATATGAGAAAGTGGATAAAGGTTATTTAATAGATCATAAACTCATAGGATTTTTTAGTTAATAAAGGAATTTAGAGATCATCTACTCTAACCCCATAATTCTATAATTGAGAAAACTGAGGGCAGAGAGATTAAATGAATTGACCATCATTACAACGTGTAGCAAGTAGTCTGTATCCACTGATAACCAAAATACCTTCACTGAAATTAACTCATAACCTTGGTTCCACTCATGCATAATCAAACTGAAATGTAGAGTCACAGGGTCAAGTTCACAAAACCAACCAGAACTAAGACTAAAACCCTAATGTTATATCTTCCCAATAATACCTTTTAACACTAGCACACTATTTTTATCAATTAAACAGAATTTTATATTCCATTTTGGCACTTACTAATCATATGCCATCATGGACTGAAGCATTCTGAGACTAGTTTCTTCATCTGTAAAGTGGGCATAATAATATCTATCTCACAAGATTGTTGCAAGAAATTCATTTTATACACTTGATGGTGCTGTATAAATATGGAGAGGAATGTGTTACAGTAAAAAGTAGCTTTGGAGTCAGAAAGACCTAAAGTCAAGTCTTGCCTCTAACACATAGTAGCTACATGATCCTCAGCAAGTGGGTTAACTTTCAATGGCCCCAGTCAATTCTCTAAGACTATAAATGGCAAGGCTATGTTCTGAATTGATAGAAAGATTTTCCTCATAAACCTACACCAATGAAATCTCTACACCAATGAAATCACAAGTTCAATCCAAACACACATGTATAACTCATTACTATGAAACAATAATTGTAAGAATGATGTCATATTAAATAACAACATGTCGTATATAGTAACTATTATTATTTCATAGCAATGAATTCCAGGTAGTTCATTCACCTTAGGAGATAAATCTAATTTCACAAACTCAAAATAAGAGATGGGCAAAGGAATGCCTGTAAGTTATGATGAGTAACAAGCTGACCATGAGTTTAGAATACAACATGGTAGTTTAAAAAACTAAAGGGATAACTGGGAAGAAATAGAAGTTAAGGAGGAGATACTTTGCCTCGTCAGAGGCAGAGATACTGGGCTGGATGGAACAGAAATGAAATATAATACAGCAGTTCTGACATTTGTAAATAAAACCTTTTAGGCAAGTCTTCTATTATACTCAGGCATGGACGAATACCTTGTTAAATTCTGTATTCAGTTCTGAGATTGACATAATAGGCATTTTGGAGACAGTTCTGGGTGGGTTTTGAAAATGATGAAAGAGTTGAACCAGAAGTGGTGAGCTGGCCTCTAATTCTGGTTGCTGGGTAAGGTTGAGGCTCTCTTGATTTCTGGAGTTCTGAGCAGCAACAGAGCTAAAGCTGCTTAGGTGCCTACAGGAAGTCTGGCACCAATATGGTGAACCTCTGAGAGTCGAGAGTCACTATCCTGCCTAAGTAGGAGCAAAGACACTTAGATCAGAAAAACAGAACTTGCCTGAAGATAAGTAGTAGGATTGGCCTGTAAGTGATTGCTGGGCTTTTAGTCTCTATGAGATAAGGAGGCAATACATATATACATACATATATGTACAGACACATATACATGTGTACACACATACGTATACATATATATACACATATACATTGTGTGTATATGTGTGTGTGTATATACACACACACACACACACACACACACACACACATCTGATGCACACACTGAGGAGACTGAGACAACTCAAAAACCTGAAATCAGAGTTTAAAGTATTAAAGTATGTGACCAGGCACAAGGATTCTTAACCAATTTTCTGTGTCATTGGATCTGTTTGGCTGTCCAGTGAAGTCTTTGGATCTCTTTTCAGAATAATGTTTTTAAATGAACACAACAAAAAAACATAGAAGTAAAAACTTAATATTATTGCAATACAACTATCAATATTTTTTCCAAATTTATTAATTTATTTGCTTTCAATTTTCAACAATCACTTCCATAAGTTCCAAATTTTCTCCCCCTCTGACCTGCCTCCCTCCCCAGACAGCATGCATTCTTAAATGGGTTCTACACAGGCATTCCTATTAAACACATTTTCACATTAGTCATGTACAACCATCAACATTAAAAGAAAACAACAAGTTCATGAATTCCAGTCTGAAAATCTCTGTCTTAGAGTATGGTAGCCAGGTCTTCTCACTCTGGATATTGAGAGGCCCATGATCTCTAGTGTTGTGAATATACTGGGAGCATGTTCAAAGAACAGACAACTTAATTGGAAGAAACGGTTGTTACATGAAAGATTTAGTTTGTGGGCAGGGAAAAAATTCCTCCCAAAACAGGATGTATCAAATAGTCGAAACAAAGAAAGTCTTAGGATGCTTAATAGATAAGATGGATTCTCACTTGACTGAGGGAAAGCGGGTTCAGTCCCGCCTGATATCAGGAGGACTAGATGACCTCCCTAGGACCCTTCTAGTCCAGTGATACCCCAAAGTGACATCTTCCCTTACACAATATGTAACTGTGAGGGAAAGTCAGCATTTATGCTCATGCTCAGCACAGTACTGCTTTCTAGGAAGGAACATTTTGAAGCAGGGAGAACTACACATGTGATATAAATAAGCAAAATTGAAACTATAGATCAGCAACAAGAGACAGCTAGATGCTTGAGGGAAAGGGAGAAAGTCACCAAAGAGTAGTTTCACCTGGAATCACTAAGAAGGGAAAGGGCCCCTGAAGACAAGAGTCATGTATGTCACAATTTCACCCGCTGTTTTCTTTTTTGTCTTGTTACAGTTGTAAGGTTGATCAGGTTGTAATCATGTGGAAAAAAGAACAAAAGGAAGGGGAAAAAGAGAAAAATAAAAAAAGAAAAAATGTGTTTTTTATTATCCTTTTACTTAGGCTCTCCTAGGTCTTGGAAGTTAAGCAATAAGGTAGGAGGTCAGAATATGTTTGCTACAGGGGCCATTGGCCCATTGATCCCAGTGAGGTGAGGAGGGACACAGGGTGTGGTGGGATTGTGGGTGGCCTAGCTTAAAGTGGGTGGAGCTGAAACCAATTTTGTAGTCTAGTATAAAGTTTGGTAGGCCTAAATGCTCTTTGACCTACCCAGTCTTCTTTCATAACCAACATAAAAGAAATTCAGGCAACAATAGTGTTAAAATGACAACAATAATAACCAGGTAGGGGCTGAAACCACTCTCACTCAAAAAGCAACAGGAGAAACTCATTTGGAAACAATAGCCTCTAACTACTCAAGGAATCAAAAGCCAAAGCCATTGTAAGAATGAGGACTGAGGGGAGGCCAGCTGTTCCCCTGTGTGGGGGAGGCCTGAAGTTATTAAAAGCTACATGGCATACTTGGCTTTGGTGGTGAGGTTATGTCTCAGACTGTAGGAACCCTCTTCTCATCAGAGGAAGCAGACATCAGTGCTGGTCCCTGAATTTTTAATACAGTCCTAATTCAACCACATTTGTTTACTTCTTGGATTTGGGACTAAACTTGATTTGGTTTGGAATCATACCCTTACCTGTGGGTGCTTTGTCCAAACGAATATAAATTTTGATCACTGAAATCTGTCTTAGGGTTTATGGACTAGATTTTTTTCCTCTTTTCTATTTATTTATTCTATCATTAAAAAAAACAAAAAACACTGGGACAATTAGCTCTTTTGCCCTAATTAGTTTCATATGTGATTTCTTGAAATACAGCACTGGAAAAAAAGAAAAGAATTTAATAAACCTCACTGGGATTCAAATGGAGCTACCTGACCAGGCCTTTAGTTTAAGCCTGTCTCATTTGGTCATTGTTTGGGTTTAGTTGGTTCAGAGTAAGTGTAAATAGTAATTATTTCTGTTCTCAGAAATCCTGAAGGTCTTCTCCTCATTTTTTTAAATAAGGTAAAAGAGGCTATTCTTTGCCTCATTTTTTACTTAGAGTTAATCACTGAATGGGCGTTGCCTCAGTCAAGTTGAGACCTGGGAAAGATCTTAGCTTGAAAAGGCCAAGGTCTCCCATGACATCTAGGGCTATCTCTAGTCATCTTGATCTATATCTTGCTACTAGACCCAGATGACTCTGGAGGAGAAAGTGAGGGGGTGACTTAGCACAGCCGTCCCTCACTTAAATCCAATTCACTTGCAAGTCATGATGTGAACCACAACTCTACATATCCCCAAATATGAGCACAGTGCTTTGCACACGATGAGCACTTAATAAATGCTTCATTCGTTCATTCATCCATACTTTGGCAGACTATCTTCGTTAATTGCTGTAGTCAATAGAATAAAGACCATTTCATAGCTAACTTCATAATGAATTCCTCCAGGTTTAGCAAGATGAGTCCTTGGATCATAAGCATATGAGCCATCACTAAACTTAAATTCAAATCCATCCAGGTCGGTAGAAATTTCCCTAGCTTCTTCTCTATTCACATAGACGTCAAGAATCAGATTTATTACCAATCCTACAATTCCCTCATTTGCCACTCCTGTGCTTATCTTATTAGAAAAGTTTGAAATATTAATGAGTGATAGAACCCTCCAAAATGTATTTGAGTCCTAAAGAGGTTTATGTATAACCCTCAAGAAAGAAGCTCTTTTGGAATGTAGGATGGATATGGGAGATAACTTGGGAGCAGGAAGGCTTTTATGGATACCCAAGGACATAGCATGGAGAAAAAGGTACGTTAACATCATTATGAGAAAGCAAAGGATCATTTCACTGGAGAAATATATACACACAGAAAAAGTTGAGCGTCTATCTTTTTACACCTAATTCAATGTTGAGATCAATTTTGAGCACATCTGAGCATAATCATGTTTCATCAATGCTTGTCAGATTTTCTAAAATTGACTAAAGTAGTGTTTTCAAACTCAAAAATCCTTGCCAACCATGTATTGGCAGTCTTAAAATATGGTATTTGTAATATTGTATTTTTATTTGTTTTGTTGAATATTTATCAGTTACACTTTTATTTGGTTCCTGTGGCACTTAGTCCTTGGGCTAAGTGTTTGATACCTCTGATCTATATTGCACCTGGCAAATATCTGTCAAATCTGTTCTTGATGCTCTCCTAAGGACAGACTGTGAAAACACTTTGGCAGCTCATTCTGACATTTTCTGGTAGTTGGGGACGTAATTCTTTGCAACCAACCAGAATCTCTCCCAAAAGCTTACTTCTTGCTTAACTCTTGTGACTATAAAGAATAACTGGTCAGCATATTTCTTTTCTTTTCTTTCCCTTAATATACTTGAAGAAATTAATTCTCCTCCCTTATTGTCTTTCTCCTCTCAAAGTTCAATAAGAATTTTCTTTAAGGAAAAGCTCTTTTCTTTAAAAAAATTCATTACTGAACTGGACACCTTAAATTTCATGGTATTGTGTCCAGTCATTCTTTTTCTCACCCATACTATTCAATTTAGCTAAATTCAAGAAAAATTCAGTAAATATCTATTATGTGAAAGTCCCTGCCACAACAACAGCAACAAACAATCAGAATGGCTACAACAACAAGTTTTTATCTAGCATTTTAGGTTTGGAAAGCATTTTACAACACTCGATCTTAAAAACAACCCTGTGAGGTAAGTACTACTATTTTCCTCATTTTAAAGATCAAGATACTGAGGCTGAGAGAGGTGAAATGACTTGTCTAGGTCTGAGGTACAATTTAAACTCAAGTCTTCCAATGCCACATCTAACGTTCTATCCCCTGAGCCACTTCACTGCCTCAACAGCCTTTCCCTGCTTCCTCATCCTGTTATTTTTTTCTATGTCTCCCAATAAGTCCTGCATAGAAAACTTATCCAACATACTAGCAATCTTCTAACTTACCCAATACAGCACTTGGCTGATCTCCTACTCATGCTACATGATGGTGCCATTTTCTAGTTATATATGTCTTTGTTTCAACTTTTAATTTCAACTTCTTGGGTAAAGCTATTCTTGACCATCTGCTGTGCCTACTTATATCCACTATGTCTCTTTCCATTGCCCTTTAGGTGACCTATATGTCTAATTTTTCCAATATGTGGTTTTCATGATTTACAGCCATATAGCATCATCAGGAGCATATTCTTTCTTTATACATGCTGGGGCATCAAAAGCATGATTCTTTCCTCTTTCCTTCTTTTTCTGACCCCATTCTTCCTCCCTCCAAGGAGCCTCAATCAGTTGGCTTGCAAAATAAGATGATTTTTTTTCTCTGAAGGTTCTGGCCTTTTGTCAATGCCAAAAGTTATGCGAGTTGATGAGTTCCAAGACTTTCTTTTGAAATTCAACTTAACCTTCCCCCTCATATTTAAAAATTATTGTGTGACTTTCACCTTGGGTTGGCAAACCTAGATGCCTCCAGTAGATAGCAAAAGAGAGAGAGAGACTTAGCTGTTAGAGAAAGATATCCAAATGAGCAGTTCTGACTGTTTTTGCATTTAAAACTTGTAGCATGTCCTTTGTTCAAAATGGAACTCCCAGCTATAAATTTCAAGTATATTTCTCTGTCTATTTCACATCATTACCATCATTATTTAAGTCAAAAGCTTTTATTAAACACCCACACTCATCTCTGAGAGATCATTTTAGACCTACAAGGTCTTTAGCTTTGCTCCAGTAGCCAATCACTTAGATGTCTTACTGAGGCACTGGTAGCAATAAGACTCAGTAATCTTTGTTGTCAGCAAGACACAATCTTTGTTGTCCTCATTGTGAATGTGAAGGTAGAAATCTATCCATGTTTTCTTATGATTCTTGGCCAAGTTGTTCAATAAGTACTCCAAAAAAAGAACTGCCCAATAGAAAAGAAGAGGAAAATGGGTTGTGAATCCAGAATGAAACACTGAATGCTACACTGACATATAGAAAATGTTAAATAATGATGATGAAAAAAGCAGATATGGAAGAGAAATATAGTTCACATTTCTATAGCAGTTAATGTTTACAAAATGTTAGTAGAAAAAGCTATATATGTTTCTTAACTTAGAGAGAGCTAAGTGTTACAAAGCATACAGCACTGGCAATGAAATTAGGAAGTATTGAGTTCAAATCCAGCCTCAGATAGTTAATACCTCTGTTTGCTTAAGTTTCTTCAATTATAAAGTGGGTATATGAATAGCCCCTACCTCCCAGGGTTCTTATGAGGATCAAACGAGATCATATTTATAAAGTACCTAGTACAGTGTCTGGCACATAGTAGGTACTCAAAAAAAAGAAAAAAAGAAAAGAAAAAGCTTTATTCCCTTCCCTTTCCCAGGTAGGATGCAGGTTATCTGACCTTATCTGACCTCCCTTCCTAAGGCCAGGGAAGGGAATATAAAACAGGCCAAAATGGAAGAGGACTACATTTCCCATGACTCTGGGTCCCAAGAACAGGCCTAATTGAAATCCTCAGACTTCATTTCCTATGAAATTTTAAGCTTAGGAACAGGATGATTGTGTATGATCTCTGGTTGATATCAAGATATTTCTAAGGAGAAGCCCATATGCAGAGCCTGAAGGGGAATCATCCAAATCTGCAAAGAGAGAGTCTAAGAATGTGAGTTTTCAGTATGCTCCGTGACCCGCCTTGGAGCAAAGAGAGGAGAGACTACAGGGAGGTGGCAAGATGGAGGGAATGTGCCAACTTCTACTTCTTTGTGATTGAAGCTGACCTACCACAATCTGTCTACATGAACCACATTACAGACATAAACACATATATACACACAAACTCATACATACACAGACACCTGGAGGTACAAGTCACAAAGAAAATGGAGTTTTTTGTTTGTTTTTGCCAATACTCAGGTAGGAATTGGGAATGAGTTTGTGATGATTCAGGAATAATTGGTGAACTGTGTTTTCTATTTTGTCTCAGTTCAGTAAATATTCCAGTGTTCCTCTCTATACTGCCAGTACGGTGATAGCTGAATATCTATACTCCAGATATTCTCTATGTCTACCTGGGATAGGGTTCAAGTCAGAGAAGATAAGTCTAATGATCTTAAATACCTTTACACTGAGTCAATGAGAACCACATAAGCTACATTTGTGACAGCTTTGTCTGGGATGCTTATGGTATTTATGAAGTGTTGGTATAAGTCTAAGCCTACCTGAACGACTGGCATTGTGCTAGCAAGCTACATACAGCAAAAATTAATTCAGATATATATGAAGTTTTTGCTGTTGTTTCTTTCAGCACAATATTACTGGCAATACTGGCAAACAGTTCACACAATCCTATTGAATTCATATTACACAATTGTAATTTGAAGTGATTAATTTCCATGGCTACTCAAAGAACTAGTGTTCAGTGGTGAGAACAGACCACCTAAGAGACATATTAATTTGAGAAATGCTACCTATATTTAATGATAAGGATATTGAGAAAGTCCCACTCTTTGGAATCTTTAAGGAGATACAAGATACTGAACAAAGCAAATAGGAAGAAATATGAGCCAGGTGTTATACAATTTGAGCTGTCTGAAAAGATAAAATACTCCCAGATCCCCAAAGAGATCATTGGAAAAGATGGTTTTTGTAAACCAGTTATTAAACCTTTCACTACTGAAAATAATATTTTAAGCTTTCATGATAGGTGCAAGATGGTGACCCTATGTTGATGGTGATGTAAAAGGCTGGCTGAGGGGGTGAGATAACCTTCTTAACATCCACAGTCTCAATACCACAGCATCCAGCGACTGAGAAGCATCAGTAAAGAAAGATTGTCAGTCAGCCAGTCCACTTGCAAGGAGCTGGAGTTATTTTCATTTTCAAGGGGACATACTCATTCACCAAGAGAGAGAGAGGAATTCCTTGAGCTCAGACACTTAAGTGATACAAGAATGGAAGGGGATTGATGCAGAGTGCAGAAAAATGTAGTAGACAGAAAGTGACCTAACTTTGACTTCATACCATGGTGTTCTGAGGCTGGCTTATATAGGCTTATGACTGCTGGTTCTTAAATTTTCAGCATGAGTTCTTATTTCTTGGGAATTGGCAAATGTCACAAAGCAGGTCTTAACTTACTGTTTTGTTGATGGTCTAGACTTAAGAAAGGGATGGAGAAAATGTTAGCAACACAGATTAAACTTTAAAGTATATGTGTGTGTATGTATGTATGTATGTATGTATGTATGTATGTATGTATGTATGTATGTAAGTGATGTATGTGTTTTGGAGAGTTGGTTGTTAAACATTTACCAGTGCACTAGCAATCATATCCCTCTTGAAGAGGTACCACTCAGAGCACTCAAATATGTGCATTTATTGAATGCCTATTTTAGTGGTACTGAGATCTCATACATAGGGTCACCGTAAAAAGCTCTTCAATACTCTTCAACAAGTGAAGAAAAATCTTCCAACCTTGTGTTGAAGTTGAAGAGGTTGTTTCCAAAAGTGGAAATACTGACCCAAGTAATCAGTAGATTAGTTCTTGAGATGCTATTTTAGCTTTTATTAGTAAGAGCAGAAAAGACAAGACCCTCAGTTACTTAGAATTGATATTGTCAAATTAATGAAGGCAATGGACGTGAAGAGTTGTTTGATGAAACAAAACTTGACCCTGTGTAGCCCCAGGACAACTACTCAGACATAGACCATCAAGACCAAAAGAGAAATGGGTTCAGATCAATCAGATTGAAGAAAAATACCTTGGTCCAAGCCTATGGGAAGACAGCTCAATGGGCAGTCATGCCTCTCAAAGGTATAAAGACATTTGGAACCTGAGGTTAGGAAAGCATCTAAAAATTGACCCCCAAAAAGCAGAAAAAATGTTTTGGTATAATTATGGACTAGATGAAAAGATGTATGCTTGGTATACTTGAGATAAAAATGTGGAACTGGTTTCTCAGAAGTTGAATTCCACTGTATAGACACTGGGAAACAAAGACAGGTCATGAAAGGAAACCATCCCAGATCCTGAAGAATTTTACCCCAGTCTCACTAACTTTTCCTAGGCTCTTTCCATCTAGATTTATAGAATCCATGTATCACTAACAGTGGGGATTGAAGATGCAGAGTATTATGCTGCACTAGATAATTCCAAGTGACAGTCATATTCCTATAAATTTATGGAGAACACCTGTAGCATCTACCTTTCCAACCAAGGCAGGGGTTAGGCCACAAGAAACTAAGTGAGGATTACCCATTTGGAGATTATGTTATAGTGAGTTTAGAGCTCCCTGGAGAAACTACAGTTGTCCGAGAGAAGTTGGATACTGTGACTCCCGTACATCCACACTTGGCAAACAGCTTGGAGTGCCATCATTTATTGAGACTAACCTTAGCCCAATAAGAGGACTATGGTTGTTTGTCCTTCATTCTTGAAGAGGATCATGGTGTCGGGTAGGTGATACTATGACTTGCCAGGGAGTTGGATTTAAGTGAAGGAGGGCTGTGCAGAGTCATCAACCTCACTTTCTCCTCGAGAGTCATCTAGGTCCAGTGTCAAGATACAGATCAGGAAGACTACAAATGGCTCTCAATGCAGTGGGAGAAGTTGACATATTTAAGCTAAGGTCTTTCCCAGGTCTCACTTTGACTGAGGTAATGCTCATTCAGTGGTTTAGGTTAGGTAAGAAATGAGGCAAAGAATGGCTTCTTTTACCTAGTCCAAAGGAAAAAAAAATCCGTCTGGAAGGGGAAGACTTTCAGGGTTTCTGAAACAGTTGCTATTTACATTTACTCTGAGTCATCAGGGCACAAAGAATGACTAGATGAGGCTTGAGCTGGGACCTGTTTTTGGCCAACCAATGAGAGCCAGAGTGATCTGGATTTAAGGCATGTCCTTAAGAAAGAAATCTAGCCTGTAAACCCCAAGATATCTTGTGAGGTTTCAGTGATCAAAATTTTCATTCCTTTGGACAGAGCACCTATAGATATGGTTATTATTTCTTATGTGAATAGAGAAGAAGAGAGTAGAGAAGAGGAGGAAGAAGCTGTGTTGCCCAACTGGAACTGGTCAGTTGGGTTCCCAGTGGGGCACAGGTTGTTGTTTGTCCTTCGTTCTCGAAGAGAATCATGACATCAGGTTGCAAGTGAACTGAATTTAAGTGAGGGAGGACTCTGCAAGATCACCAGCCTTACTTTGTTCTCCAGAGCCATCTGGGCCCAGTGGCAACACATAGATCAGGACAACTGGAGATGGTGCCACATTCAGAGGACTGGTAGGGTACTAGAAGAAGCAAATGAGAACTCAATCTGCAAAGCTGTCTGTGACTCTTATGCAAAAGTTCACAGGAAGATAAAGGGAGCTACTGACATTGATCTAAGATAAAATGAAAGGGATAAGATAACAGAGATTAGAGATTAGATAGATGAATGGATGGATCAATAGATAGATAGATGATAGATAGAGTAGATAGATGGATTAGATAAATAGATTCGATGTCATGGATAGATGGAAGAGAGACATTAGGTGAGAGAGAGAGCATGTGTGTGTACGTGTGTGTGTGTGTGTGTGTGTGTGTGTGACAGAGAGAGAGAAAGAGACAGAGACAGAGATAGAGACATTTTAACACAGGGTTTCATGGGGGGAAATGCTTGTTGACTTCACCTGCTTGGATGTGCTAGTATATTTGTATTTTATTATTTTTGGAGACATGTTAAAAACCAATGAGGAAATACTAGCAGTATTTGATTGGCTGGCAGCTACTTATGCCAAGCTGTCAACTGACAAGTGACAGTTCAACAAAGCCTTTGTCAATGTGGGTCACCATTATATCACAGCAGGGAATGAAAACCACCCCTAGAAAAACAGAAACTTATCATCTGGCTACATTCAGAATTTTTAAGAGCTGGAGAGAGTTCTAGGGTTGAGCAGTAACTATCAGAAATGTTTCAGGAACAATGCTTTTAGTATATGATTACGTGGGGTGTAGGATGTGTTCAGGGAGGAGCAGTACCTTTGGTGTGACAGCTGCCAAGCTCTTTTTGGGGCTCTTTCCACCTTTGGTGTCCACCTGTTCCACTTAACTCTCACCTATGACTCTAAGAAGCTGCAGCATATGCAGCAGCCACACCCCGTAAACCATTTTGGCAGATGGGCCAAACCTGGTTGAAGCAGCCAAGGGTTCTCAAATCTATTGGTGAGTTATGGGGGTGCCTACTCCAAGCATGTGAGGACTTCCTCTGGTGGAATGGGTGGATGAGAATAATTTGTTCCAATGGCCACAAAGGCAGATGAAGCAGGCGATGTGGAGAACTTAGAGCTTGGTTAGACACTGAAGACGTCAAGGTCATCCACTGCATCCTAACCCATCACCAGCCATCTTGACTTTGTCTTGCCACTAGACTATGATGACTCTGAAGGAGAGAGTGAGGCTGACAACTTCTTGCAACTCTGTCTCACTTAAATCCAATTTACACACAAATCAAAAGACATCACCCATACCATTTCACTATTATACCTCAAAGTCCTGTGGCAACAGGCAAGTGATGAAGGAGCAGGTGCATACACACTGGGAGCTATAGTCACAACCCTGCACACAGGGGGCCCAGGTCATAAGGATGTTTCTCACTGGAAGCAGCAGTGGGATTCGGCAGCCCCTGGATGTCTGAGCAGCCTTTTAAAGATCACACTGCTCACCTCTTGGTGTGAAGAAGGGGGCTAGAAAAGATGCCCTAAACATTGTTTGCTTACCCAACCCTGGCCTGATTATCACAGCTGGCGGAGAATCCCACTATGCAGTTGAAACACAAAAAAATGTACAAAATGTATGAAAACATCTGCAAAGATGATTCCACTCACCATTGGCACATGGAATGTGTGCACACTAATAGACAACACAAAATTCAGTAGACCTGAAAGAAGAACTGCTCTTGTTGCAAGAAAACTCAACAGGTATGGCATCCAAATAGCAGCCCTGAGTAAAAAAGGTTTGCAAATGAAGGCCAGCTTACTGAAGTTGGAGCTGGATACACCTTTTTCCAGAGTGGGCACAATGAAGGGGAGTGCCATGAAGCTGGAGCGGGTTTTGCAATCAAAACTAATCTAATCAGCAAACTGGTATGCCTGTCAAAAGGAGTGAATGACTGGCTTATGAAAATGCGAGTGCCACTCACAAGAAAATATCATGCCACCATCATCAGTGCCTATGCTCCCCCCATGACAAACCCTAATGAAGTCAAAGAAAAATTTTATGAAGACCTAGAGACCCTTATCATCAATGTGCCAAAAAGAGGACAAGCTTATAATTTCAGGTGACTTTAATGCTAGAGTAGGCTCAGACTACCAGACTTGTCAGGGAGTCCTAGGGAGGAATGGAGTTGGAAACAGCAATAGCAATGGTCATTTACTGCTGAAAACTTGTGCATCATGTGACCTTCTCATCATCAACACTGTCTTCTGTTTACCCAAATGCAATAAAACTTAGTGGATGCAGCCTCATAGTCAACACTGGCATCTAATAGACTATGTGATTGTAAAGAGAAGAGACAGAGAAGATGTGAAAGTGACAAAAGCAATGTGTGGTGCAGAGTGTTGGACTGATAACAGACTTATGCTTTCCAAGCTAAATATTCACATTCATCAAAAATGCCACCCCCAAGGCAAAATGACTACCAGAAGAATTAATGTCAACAAATTAGACCTCTTCTCTGAGTGTGAACAGTTTGTTGTTGACTTGGAAGGAAAGTTGAGCCAACATACAGTTAGCAACAGTGGAGCAGAAAAGGAGTGGGCAGCTTTCAGAGATTTGGTGTACGACATTGCTTTTGCTCATCTGGGTCAGAACACTCACAAACACCAACACTGGTTTGATGAAAATGATGGGGAAATTCAGAAGCTGCTAAATGAAAAACAAGAACTCCACAGGATTTACCAGCAGGATAGTTCATCCACCTCTAAGAAGGCAGCATTTAATTCCATCAAAAGCAAAGTCCAAGCAAAGCTTAGAGAGATGAAGGATTCGTAGCTCAGTAAGAAGACAGATGAAATTCAGTTTTATGCTGATAATAATAATCCAAAGCACTTTTATGATTCCCTGAAAGCTATTTATGGACCAAAAACCTATGGTGCATCACAATTACTCATTGCTGATGGAGCCACATTGATTAGTAATAAGGACATGATTCTTAGAGAGATGGGCTGAACACTTCCATAGTGTTCTCAACAGACCATCATCAATCAATGCTGAGGCCATTGACTGTTTACCTAGGTTGAAGTCAATCCCTCTCTAGCTGAACTTCCAATTGAAGAAGAGATTTTGTGTGCCATTAGGCTCTTTTCATGTGCAAAGCTCCTGGTGCTGTTTCTATTCCAGCTGAGATTTACAAGGTAGGGGTACCATTGTTCATACAAAAGCTGACTGAAATTTTCCAGGTTATATGACAAGATGAGGTTATCCCCCAAGAGTTCAAGGATGCCTCCATTGTCCATCTCTGTAAAGGTAAAGGGAATAGATAGTTCTGCGACAATCACAGGGGGATCTCTCTCTTAGTCATTGCTGGCAAAATTCTTGCTAGAGCCCTCCTTAATAGGCTGATCCTTCACCTGGAAGATGGTCATATACCTGAGAGCCAATGTGGCTTCACAAAGGGCCAAGGAACAGCTGATATGGTGTTTGCTACCAGACAACTCCAGGAGAAATGCCAGAAGCAAAACAGAGGTCTGTACACAACATTTGTAGATCTAACCAAGGCTTTTGACACCATTAGTCATGTTAGTTAGTTAGATTATGGAAAATTATGTAAAATTTGAGAGAATTGATGGCAGAAGTTCATCAATATTGTACATCAATTTCATGATGGCATGTTTGCCTGGGTTCTGAATAATTGACAATGCTCTCGTGCCTATCCAGTCACCAATGGAGTGAAACAGGGCTGTGTGCTTGCTCCCATGCTTTTTAGCATGATGTTTTCAGCCATGTTATCAAATGCTTTCAATGAGGATGAACAAGGCATCAAGATCAGCTACTATACTGATGGTACGTTTTTCAATTTGAAAAGGTTACAAGCCAAGATCAAAGTGGAGGGAGTGTTGGTGCATGATTTTCTTTTTGCAGATGATTATGCACTCAATGCAGCCTCTGAAGCTGAGATGCAGCAAAGTATGGATCAATTCTCTGCTGCCTGTGATAATTTTGGCCTAATAATTAACACCAGGAAAACACAGGTGCTCCATCAGCCACCACCACACCATCCATATGTGGAACTATGGGTTACAACAAATGGAGAAGTTTGGAATGCTGTGCATAAGTTCACTTACCTTGGTTGTGTACTTTCCAAGGATGTACACATTGACAATAAAGTTGATGCACTCATTGCCAGAGCTAGCTCAGTGTTTGGGAGACTCTGAATAAAAGTTTGGGAGAGAAGAGGTATTACACTGACTACCAAATTGAAGATCTCATTGTTATATGCTTGTGAAAATATACCAGTGTCAGGAAACTGAATTGCTTCCATGTGAACTGTCTTAGGAAGATTCTGAGGATCACCTGGCAGGATAAGGTACCAGACACTGAAGTCCTTGCTACAGCTGAACTGCCAAGTATTCAAACTATGCTTCAGAGAGCACAGCTCTGATGGGCTGGTCACATTGTTCAAATGCAAAATGTTTGCTTGCCAAAAAGACTATTTTATGGAAAACTCACAAGGGACAAGCGATCACTTGATGGCCAGAAAAAAATGATACAATGAACTTTTAAGATCTCTCTCAACAACTTTGGATTTGACTGTGCAACACGGGAGACACTGGCACAGGACCACTCAGCCTGGTGTGCTCACATCAGAAAGGGTGCTGTGCTCTTTGAGCAAAGCAGATTTGAGACTGCACAAAGTAAACACAGAATGCGCAAATTTGGAGTATCCACCCCAAATATTCACACAGACTATCTGTGCCCAACATGTAGTAGAACCTTCTGAGCTCACATTGTTCTGATTAACCACAGTTGGACACACTGAAATTTCAGTTTATCATGGCGATGTAATTTTGGTCCTCTTCGAAGACGAAGGACAACAACCATCCAAAGTGGAACCAGAAAGATTTGGAGGCAGGCTCTGCATTTGTGTTCTAGCTCTATTGCTTCTTATCCGTGTGACTTCAGCAAGGCAGTTAACATCTCTGGGCTTCCCTCAGGTGTAAAACAAAGGGGTTGGACTAGAAGACTCTTTTCCTGCTTTATGTCTAGAATTCTATCATGATTAAGGCTCTCAACAATCTCACCTGCAGATTCAGAAAAATGGGAAATTGTCTGAAAATATTGCAGCAATATTGAATAGCCAGATTTAAGTAAGGATTTGACACGCACAAAGAGTTGAATACCTTATGACCTTCTGAAAGTGGGGAAATAGTGGTCTTGTTGAAATAACACCTAAACACTTCAAATTTCTCTATGCCAGTTCATATGGTTTTAAAATCAAGCAAAATTCCCCTTCTTCTCTTAACCTTTCCTGAGCAGTCTTACCTGACTCCAATGCTTCAGATTCCTCTCAATTTCATAAGTATACAGTTCATCCTGTTAGAAAAAAGAAAGGCCTGTAGTTCTCAAATCTAGTGAAGTACATGAAACATATTTTGTTATTTCTATTTACTTAGTATTTTTTTAGTCTTTTGACCTCATTCTACTATTTCTTGTTGTCTCAGGGAATTATTACCTACTATTTGTTTCATTCTTATTTTTAAGGAGGCTATTCATTAGTTAAGGTTTTGTATCTCTTGTGTTAAGCTGTTATTTCATGGACAACAGGAATGTAAAGAGAAATAAGACCTCGGAGGATCAGGAAAAGTTTTGAGTTAGGAAGTAGCAACTTAACCAAGCTTTCAAAGAAGCTAGAAATAAAAAGTTATTGAGATGAGGAAGAAATGTATTCCAAGCATAGCGAAAGCCCGTGCAAGGTCATTGTGAAGGAAAATGAAGGAAAAGGAACCAAAAAAAGTACTGGTCAGAAAGGTAAGTTTCAAGGCACAGCGAGTAGCCCAATGTGGCTGGATTTTACAATGTGCTAAAGGTAATAGTAGGAAATGTCTAGGAAATCAGGAACAAAATTGTGGTAATCTTTAAATGATCAGCTAAGGAGTTTATGGGCAGCTAGGTGGCACAGTAGATAGAGTTGTCAGGTCTGGAGTCAGGAAGATCCATCTTCCTGAGTTCCAATCTGGCCTCTGATACTAATAAGCATCAGCTAATAATCAGCTAATTAATCAGCTAATAAGCTGTGTGAGCCTGGGCAAGACACTTAACCCTGTTTCCCTCAGTTTCCTCATCTGCAATATGAGCTGGAGAAGGAAATAGCAAACCACTCCAGTATCTTTGCTGAGAAAACCCCAAATGGGGTCACAAAAACTCAGACATGACTGAAAATAACTGAACAACAAAAAGAAGTTTGTGCTTTATATCAGAGGTAATAGGGAGGTTTTTGAGTGGAGAATGTAAAAAAAAAGTAGATCTCTGCCTTGAAATTATTTTTGCAGCTGTCCATAGGACTAAAGAGGAGAAAAAGGAAGCAGAAAGAAGGCTCTTTCAAAACCTAGTCAAGTGGTAATGAGCTTTTAAAATAGTATAGAAGTTGTAAGCAGAGAGAATGGGGCTGGTTCTTGAATTGTTGTAGATGTAGAATTGGGAAGACTTCACAACTAATTTCATTTGTGGAAGGTAGCGAAAAGTAGGGAAAAGTCAATGATACTTCTAAGGTTTTGAACCTGGGTGACTAGAAGGTTGGTGGTACCTTACAGAAATGGGTGAGTTTACAGAAAATGTGGTGAGCAGTGGGGAGATAATAAATTCCTTCTTATACTATTGAATTTGAGATGTCAAGGGAAAATTTAGGCAGAGGTATTCAGGAAGCAACTGTCAGTGTAGGACTGCAATTTAGGAGAGCTATTAGGGCTGAATATGTAGATTTAGAAGTCATTTTAATAAATCAAGTTCAATTCATCAATTTATAAAGACCATAATTTGACCTATGGGAGCTGATCACAACACTGAGACAATATGTATAGAGAAAGAAGAGATGTCAGGATGGAAAGTTGGGGGAATGGGCAGGAGATAGATGATGTTCCAGAAAGTTAGGCTTAAGGAGAGTGATCAAACAGGTCAAACAAGAGATCCAGAAAAAGCAGTGCCATGGAAGAGCAGGATAAGGAGATCATCAACATTATCTAAGAGTGCAGAGTTTCAATAGGTTGATAAATGGAAAAAAAGCACATTATAAAAGAATTAATATCTACCATGTGGTTTCCCCCAATCCACCTCTGCCATGTAGCTTAAGTTCTTTCCTTAAAAGGTAAGGAACCTCTTCCTAAGATCTGAGTGGACTATGAAGCTAAGGTTGAAACCACATCAATATTGATGAAGTTTTGTGATGACTTCAGGCCATGTTGATCTAACTTGTGGTCACCTACAGGCAAAGCAAAGCCCAACTAGGTGTTAAATTTATCATATTTATTTTCATTTTTCCATTTGGCTCCACTTACTTTGAACATATTTTCTTATTATCTCTTGAAATATGGTATCCAGTTTTGTTTTGTTTCTTACCACAGTGAGCCCATTAATTCTTAAATTCTCTCTAATTTGTGAGTATCTTAAGAGATGAGAGGTATATATATATATATATTTTTAATTTTCACTTTATCTTCTAGAAAATAATAAATCTTCTTGAGGTTTTTTTTTCATGATTTTTTGAAATTTACTATCCTAGACTCTTTTTTGAGTCATATTTTTCAGATAATCTAATATTTGCTAAATTGTCTCTCCCTGATAATTTTCCAGGTCCCTTGTACACTTGTGGGTTTCCTTACATTTTCTTTTATTTCTTTTGACTTCTAGTTTTAATATTTTTTGTTGTCTCAGGAAATCAGTATCTTATATTTGCTCATTCCAGTTTTCAAGTAGTCTGTTAAGTAAGGTTTTTATCTCTTGTGATAAACTGTTAATTCTCATTCCAAGTCTTTCTTGAAAATTCATTTATTTTCCAATTATTTCCTTCACAATTCTCATTTCATTTATAATATTATTTTACATTTTTCTTCATTTCTTCTAGAAATTCCAGTTGATCTTCTAGAAAAGCTATGTTTCTATTTGAGGCTTGGTTTGTAGATATTTGGGAGTTATTTTTTCTTCTGGGTGTAGAGCTAGCACCATATATAGCTCTTTATCATGGGAATTTATTGTTATTGTTTATTGATTCTTCTATCCTTAGTTCCAAAATCTGGGATTTTATGCTAGAGCCTGGCTATTCACACTTTTGGAGAGAATGCCTGACCCTTGTTTGGGCTTGCTTTTTATTCTCTGGGGTTCTACTGCTGTTATCTCCAGATATTGGATGATTTATTCTTCAAGGATCCCAAGTGCAGCTTAGTCTGGGGACTTGCCAAATTTTAGTACATCTAAATTTGTTTGACCTAGGACAAAAGGTGAAACTTTTCTAGTCTGAGCTTTGCAAACACCTAACCCCTGTTTGGATGTGGGTAATACAGTTACAGGCTTGCTGTTAGTTGAAGCTCCAGTAGACTGTGGTTTGCTCAAGTCCTTATCCACTGGCTTTTAAGAGTTTGTAAGTTCTGAGCAACTAAACTAAAGGTTACCTTTTAGTCTTAGTTTCTGCTCTGGTTACTCAGTTGTAGATCCAATGCCAGGCTGGTAGCTAAATCTGAGACCCTGATCTAAAGCAAAGTCACATAGCAGTTGGGTTTTTTTCCCCCTTTGGTTGGTTTTTTGTTTAGTTGGTTGGTTTTTTCAAGTTCCTACATTCATAGCCTCAGACAAGAGCTAATCTGGATTTTTCTAGGTTTTTTCTCCAGAAGAGTTGTGTGGGAAACTGAGTTGTACTGCTTCCTCCTACTCTACCATCCTTGCTGGACTCCTATATTATTTTTCCCCATCTTATTTTTTCAGTTCACTTGTTTTTCATAGTGGGTATTGTATATCTGCTTCTGTTTGTTAGCCTTTTTACCTTGTTCTAATATTTCTTATTGCATCATGGAAGTTGTTATATAATTTTTGTTATATCATGTTGTATCATTTTAAAGTTTTATATTCTGCACTCTTTTTCAGGGTATTGATTATAGGCAATTGGTAAAGTTTTCCAGATTTTGCTCTAAATTGCTTATTCTTCTTCCAAATTTTTCCTCAGATTCTAACTCATGCTTTCTCTCTTGTTTCAATTCATTTTTCATTTCTCCCATCTTCTCTTAGAGTTCTTGGGACCAATCCATTCTTTTCTCTGGAGTTCTATAACATTTTTAATTACCTCCGAACTATTTTTTTCTGATATTTTTTTCCCTCAAAACTCATAGTATTTCTTAGGATTTAGAAGGTTTCTTTCATTTGCTAGTGTTTTTAGTCTCTATTCAGAGCAGCTGACAAAAGTGCCCCTCTCTGCCATTTCTTTCAAATCTCTCTTGGATCTACAGTTGCTGGAGTTACTTCAGTTCTTCTGTGTTGGAACTGGTGTGAGGACTGCATTCCATCACACTGAACTCTCAGTCACTGAGCACTCGACTCAAGTGACCAGTAAATCTATCTTATAATAGTTTACTGGCCTTGTCTCCTCCAGTATTCTAAGGTGGGAAACTCCCTAACCCATGTCCTGAACTCTCCTAAGCTTTTCGTTGGGGAAGGGGGAAAATAAGTGGAGAATCATAGATCCAGGTCCCTGTCCCTTCCCACAGTCCAAGTTGGGATGTTGGACCTAATGTTGTTATTGAGTCACTTCCAGTCATATCTGACTTTCTGTGAACCCCATTTGGGGTTTTCCGTAGCAAAGATAGTGGAGTGGTTTGCCATTTCTTTCTCCAGTTCATTTTTACAGATGAGGAAACTAAGACAAACAGGGTTAAGTGACTTGGCCAGGGTCACACAGCTAGTAAATATCTGAGGCTTGATTTGAACTCAGGTCCTCCTAACTCCAGACCCTGTGCTCCATCCACTGTGCCACCTGTTTCTGTGCCCCAGAGGGAAGAATGAGGCCTCCCTCCCCACTAGCTTAGATCTGGAGTTATGGTAGTGATTATGGTTATATGCCATAAATATGAAAATTGTAAAGAATTCTTATTTTAAAATTGGTACATGTTATATTGTTTTGAATTGAATGGTTATGGTTTCTTTAGATGAACTATAGAGTATAAGAACAATGTGAAATGTATGGAACCATATCCTGGAGTAAGAGCATGGAGGCCCTTAAATGCCAGGCTGAGAAATTTATATTTTACCCTGGAGGCAATGAGGTTTTTCCAGAAGGATTTAAATGACCTGGTCATTCATTAGGAAGATGATTTTGGCAGCTGTTGTGAAGGAGGGATTGGAGAACCATTATATTTATCATTGGGATTCACGAGTACTGTTATAGATGGAGAAGAAAGATGATTCACTGTATATACAAATGCTTTAACTACAGATAGCATGAAACCTAGTAAATATAATTGACATCTTAAAAGTGTACATGAAAGAGATGGAGTCAAGACAATTTTTTTCGGAGAAATTTAAATGCTTTTGATAAAGGAAAACGTTTTTAAAAATCATTTCTATGATATCAAAAGGATAATTTACATTAAAAACATTCTTTACATAATTGCTAAGTATAAAAAGCTTCATTTGATAGGGGAAACATTGTCATTATCTGCAACTATTGATATTGCTATAAAAAAAGAGACTTGGTGAGTCATGTGCGATGCAGTTTCAACTGGTTTACGTTGCAGATCTTACAAATGGAAAGAGGATTGCTCATATATCTGAAGTCCTTTGGGAACAATGAAATTATATAACATGAGGGACTTGCATTAGACTCTATTTATTGGGCTGTCACCGTTAGATTGAAATACAAGTCTACAAGCACTATTTGAAAATGGAATCATTTGTGCAATTTGGATGCCATGTATCCAATCACAATTCTTCTTTTGAAAAGTATGGGTGAGACACTGCCTGAAATAGTAAACAGTTTTATAAAAATAAATTAGTCCATTAAAAGGAAGGATCTTAGGAAAACTTGGTAAACCAATGAAGCAGAACATTTGGCCCTCCTGTGTTGCCATGAAACATATTGGCCTTCTCATGCCAAAGTACTTTGAAGACTATTTGAACCTGAAAAAGAAATTGCTATTTTTCTTAGTGTTCATAATGAAGATAAAGAAATTCACTTGTTAAAATAAAATTCCCCTGTAACTCCTTTATTTGGTGAATATTTTTAAAAGCAGACTATTCTAAATAAAGGTTTTCTTTTTAATTTGTACATGGGTTATTTCAAACAATAAAATAAATTCTTAATTTTATTTGAATAAAAGACGATGCAAGAAAATTATTCTTGTATATTACTTGATAAGATGTGCATGTGTGCATGTTGTGGTGGTGGGAGGGTAGAGTGACAATTTTTTACTTACAAAAGGGGAAGAGGCTAAATAAAGTGAGAAACTATTATGAAAAATGAAACTTTTACTGGGCCAACTTTGGCAAAAGTCTGAAACTCAATTCTTATTGAGATCAAACAGAAATGACTAAGATAAAATTCTGCTCCAAGGAAAGAATATAGACTAAATGGTCTTGCAAAATCCTAATGCAAGGATACTGTCCTGGAAAACATTTATTTGTCTTGGGAAGAATCTTTGGGTTAGGCAAGACCTTAATCTAGGACACTGAGGATGGACCTAGTTTCTCTTAGGAGATAAAAGAAGGTCCT
The DNA here is from genome assembly GCF_028372415.1 of Notamacropus eugenii. Classification (NCBI taxonomy): domain Eukaryota; kingdom Metazoa; phylum Chordata; class Mammalia; order Diprotodontia; family Macropodidae; genus Notamacropus; species Notamacropus eugenii. The sequence goes on from NC_092874.1 coordinate 193,119,956, forward strand.
AGATTTTAATGAACTTAGCACAGTTGGCACCTGGTAAGCACTTAATAAATGTTTATTGATGGAGTTACCGAATGACTACAATCAGCTGGTCCAGATGTTGGATTAGCGATATGGACCCTCCTTGGGAACTTCTTTCTCTGTGATTTTGCCTTCAATAAAAGTATTAGAGGAGTCATTGGAAACCAAGCTCAAGTCGGGTGCAAGCCCAGGCAGGCCTATACAAAGAAGGCATACAAACTTTGAATGGGGAAAGGTATAGAGTAACCATTTTGGAGAATAATCTAGTTCAATTGCTGATGCAAGAGATAGAAGTTTAGATAAAATAGAATCTCTTACTTCACAAATTTTACAATCTAGTTGGATATAAACATAGATAACTAAAAACAAAATAGTTTGATTATTAAAGAAATTCAAACTTAGAATACTTAAATTCAATAATAGATAAATTATAAGTAAATTGTATCAGTTTTATGTATCAAAAATTATATCAATAAATAAAGACATTCGTAATTAGAGAAATACAAAACAAACTGTTATGTGTAATGCAAGGGCAGAAATGAGTTTACCCTCAATTGATAAAGTTCCATGGGAAAGGGAATATTTGAGTTGGAATTTAAAGGAGGGAAGAAGAAAGAAGAGATCCAGAAGGAGAATAAAGAAGAGGAGAAGGAGGAAAAGGATAATAATAGAGATGTCAAATAGAGATGACTTAATGAACTTCTGTTTCCCCATCTATTAAAGTTCAGAAATTAGACTAGGAAATCTCTAAGAATTCTTAAAGCGCCAACATTCTATCATTCTTGTAATCACATCTGATTACAAGAATGATACCATGCCAATGAGCAAACTTTTATTGAGTGTCTACCATATGACTAACACTGTCAGTTTCTGTACAAAGAAAGGGAAGATCCAAGCCTCACCTTCAAGAAGTTGACTTGTTCCTCCTTCTTTATTTTCCATTGGTCCTCCTTTTGGGTCTCCTTTCTTGGATTCTCAGAACACAAAGATGAATAAAATAGTCACTTGATGGTCCAGTTGAGACTATATCACTTGCACACATGTCAATGATAACCAGAAGCAAGTAATAAGTAACAAAAGAGTGGTACCTACAAAAATTAAGACTTGTCCTGGCTCTGAGAACTCAGTAGATCTGTTTATTGTCATTATTATTTCTTCAACCTATTCTGGAATCTGCCCAACCTACTCAGAACTTTTTCTTTTCTTAAATCTGGGTTTTACTTCCTGGTATTTTTGTTTTATATAATACCATCGCACAAATCACCTATATCATTTCCTTTTAGAAATTATTATAGTACTTTGAAAAAGATTATAACATAAACTTCATTCCAAAAAAGCCGCAATAGCTATAAGAACTCAAAAGAACTTCAGAGTAATTGTGGTAAATACTAAATCTATCCACACCAAGAATTAAAAACAAAGGGTTCCTACAAAGAGAACTGTTTTCAAGATGATTCACACAGTATATGGAGAGAGAGTATGAGAGGGATCAGGTTGTGAAGAACTATACCTGACAAATAAAAGAGTTGATATTTGATCCTAGCAGTTAGAGGGAGCAACTGGAGTTATTGAGTGGGGAGGTGCCATGGTCAGGCCTGGGATGAAGAAAATAATTTAACGATCATATAAAAGAGAGATTTGAGTGGGAAAAAATTTGAAGGAGCAAGAGTTTACATTAGAGGTGATGAGGGCCTGAAAGGAAAAGATACATATAAGAGGTGTGGAGATGGGAATGACAGCATTTGATAACTGATTAGATGTGTGAGGTAACAGTGTTGAGGATGATCCAGAGATTGTTAAACTCAGTGTTAGATAGTGGTCCTCTCAGCAGTGTGAGGGAAGTTCAGAAAAGAGGCAGGCTTGGGGGAATACATAAGTTCTGTTTTGGACATGTCAAAATCGAGATACCCATAGAGGTATATGGTTCAAACATCTTATAGGCAGTTCATGATACAGAGTGGAGCTTAAGAGATTGACTAGGGCTAGAGTATACACATCTGGGGGTTATCAAACAGAGATAATGAGTGACCCCATGAAAGCTAATGAGGTCAGTAAGTATAGAGCATAGGAAAAAAAGATGAAAATGTGAGAAGGGAACAAATGGGTTTTAGCAGATGATTTTCTACAATAAACCACGTATTCACAGTAATCCCACTGATGAGTAAAGAGAGGACAAGATATCATTACTTTGGTTAGTGATATCATTAGAATTCAGAATAGCAACAGGCTACCTGAAGTCCCTCCTATTCCGGAGCCATCCTCTAAGTTAGATCTGCACAGAAATGTCTTGTAGTAGGCTCTATCCAGAATTGAATTGCGTTATTCACCTAAGCTAACTCTAGCATCTTTGCAATACCTGGTACAAATCTTTGCTATTGATTTAAAGGAATTAGTGGTTTGGGAATCTATGACTTAACAAAAAGAAAGGAAACTCAATCCTACTCCACAAGTCTGGACAGAAGTCAGGTATTTCTTTCCTTTTTTTTCCCTCTGTTTGTAAATACCTGTGGTTCCATAGGACTAAATATCACAGAAGAAGCAGTTTTAACAGAGACCCTGGTTCCCTGTGGTTGCATGCCTTTACCTTCCCTCCCTCCTTTCTCTCCCTCCTTTCTCTCCCCTCCTCCCTCTTTTGTCCCCAACAGCAACTGGATGGGAAGAGAAGGATTGTAAAGATTGAAAGGAAAGAGTTTGAATTCTACCTTACCCAGTATATGACCCTAAATAAGTTTCTTAATCTCTTTGTGACCTCTCTTCCCTCCTTCAATAAAAAGGCATATTGAACAATATAGTTCTAGTGGGAGAAACTGCACAGAAAGTCAGGAAATAGATATTTTAGTCAACTTTGCCATTCACCGTTTGCCCTTATGCAAATCATTTTAATCTCTTTACATAGCAAAATCCTAACACAGGAGAGGAAGTAGATCAGCTTTTGTCAAGTCCTACCATTTTACTACAGAATTAAAGGGTTAACAGCCAGTTACTACAGCCTGGGGAATCTATGGAAAAAGAAATAGCCAATACTGCCATTTCTAAGATGGCTACACAACCAACGATGGAGATAGGAGCCAGGGGAAACCAAAGCCGGAGAACAGAAAGAAATAGCAATCACAATAAAAGCTACATCCTAATGAGAAGAGCATGACACACAGTTTGCAGACAGATGAAAACAGAAAGACAAAGATGGAAGCTCTGGTGACTGAAAGGTCCATAAAGAGTAAATGGGCTCAGAGAGAAAGAAGAGAATTATAGTGCAAAAGCACAACTCTCGCTGACTTTCTTTTAAAAGCAGCAGATTTTGCCATGCCATTCCTAGCTATACTCATCAGAGGATGCCTTAGTATATGGGTTCTGAACGTATTTACTGTTTTGTAACTTGAACTTAAAATAAAAGGATTGAATTTTCAAATCTTTGCTTTCAATAACTGAACAAACTTGAGCTATCAGCTTCCTTATTTCTATAATGAAATTAACATTTCTGCTGTTATTCCTAGGTTGTGATTAATGCAAATGATTCTGGAAATGGAAAATAAGGAGCAACATCTCTTCATGCAGATTTAAAGGAAGAGGAGAGGACATAATAAAGTTCTGATTTTGCAAAAGCTATGACTGAGACCTATATGGATCAGAAACATTCAACTAAATGTCATAGAACTAGAAATGCGTGGAATCAAAGTGATAGAAGAGACCTCAGAGTCTATCTAGTCTGAATCATTTCTGAGTAGCAATCTTCTCTTTAACATTTCTGGTAAATGGTCATCCTTCACTAGTTTAAATACCTCTGATTATTAGAAATTCACTACTTCTCAAGGCATTCCAGTCCTTTCTGAGTCCTTTCTAATAGTTAAAAAGTTTTTGACTCATGTGGAGCTTACATATGCTTCACTGTAGCTTGCAACTTTTGGTCTTGGTTGTGTCCTCTAAGGTCAAGAAGAACCAGCCTAACTCTCTTCAACAAGGCAGGACATCAAATGTTTGAAGACAGGGAACTTACAGCTTTATCTGTGTCTTCTTCTGGCTAAATATCACCAGTCACTTCTACCATTTTTGCATAGAAAAAAAAGAAGTAGCATAGTTTTCTTTTCAATTTAGTATATGAAGTTAGAAAATAAAATGTGTATATCATTTCATTTGATGAAATGAGCAATTGTTTGTTTTTTTTTAATCCACTGATAGGAACAGATCACATATTTCTTACTAAAGAATTGCTTTCTTTCTTAAAAAGATATGATCTAACAAGTGGGAGTGTTCCCTCTCCTTATATAAAAGATAGTCCCTCCATGCCTTAGTAAGTGATCTCAAGAGTTAATACAGGCAGAAATGTTGATATGACTCTAATGATCCCCTCTCAGTTTTGCCAGATTCAACTGTAGATAACAGACACATAGTCCATCCCCAGGGAAATACTTAAACCTTTTATATTCTGGCAGACCCTACCAAATCTTATGCTCTGAATGTATAGTTCCAATTTGTATCATTAATGGGTTGATTCAAACTTGGAGAGAGGCTTCTGGTGAGTTTCCCAGGGATCTGTCATTAACCCTGTCCAGTTAATAGTTTTTCCAATGGCTTAGCTAAACAGAAATATAAAATGTCTGTTAAATTTGCAGATTTAAAAAAAAAAACTGAAAAAAGTAACTAACACAGTGAATGTCAAAGCTATCATCCAAAAATGCTTGAACATCAGTTCTAATTTAATAAAATGAAATATAATAGGGATGAAAACAAAGTTTTGTTTTTGTGTTTACAAGGAAAGGAAAAGGACACTTTAAGGAAAGTGTCGATACAGAATACTACTTATGAAAAGATTTGGGGATTTTAAGGAATGGCAGATTCAAAATAAATCAGAAGTATGATGCTGAAGCCCAAAACAAGTTAATAAAATCTTTGTCTACATGAAGAGAGTGGCAATATCTATAATGAGAGAACTAAAACACTAAGGAAATCTTCCTATACTCTTCCTCAGTCAAGTTTCATCTAGATGACTGTATTTGATTAGAGATATCATTTTTAGGAAGAATATTGATGAACTAGAGAATGTTAAGAGAAATATGATGTTTGATAAAGGACCTTGAGATCACACCATGTAAGGATCAGTGGAAGGAATGGGAGATGTTTAGCCAAAGAAGAAGATAAAAGATACAATAACTTATCAGGTATCGGAAGGGTTATCTGGCAGGGAAGGGCTCACTCTCTTTCTCTCCTCCTCACTCCTCCCCTCCTTCTCTGTCTCTCTCTCTTTCTCCCTCTCCCTCCCTCCATCCCTCTCTCTGTCTGTCTGTCTCTCTGTCTGTCTGTCTCTCTGTCTGTCTGTCTCTCTCTGTCTCTGTCTCTTTGTCTCTCTTTCTGTCTCTCTGTCTCTCTCTCTCTGTCTCTCTGTCTCTCTGTCTGTCTCTCTCTCTCTCTCTCTCCCCAAAAGCAGAGAATCTAATAACATCTTGAACTGACTTAAGGAGAATTCCATTTTCCAAAAGATGAAGGGTGCAAAGGGGATTTTTGTTCTTAAGACCTGATTCACATCTACAAGAACAAACTGATAAAGAAGAAATGATGACAACCTAGGGAAAAAGTGATTATATCCTGTCAGAATCAGTAACAAAGAAGCATAGGAAAGCCAGGTATAGTCTGATGTTCACTCTAGATTTGTGGCAAGCAAATTTCAAAGGGTTCAGAGAACCCTTTAGCCTCTAGAAGGTATGCTTGAGTTTATCAATGATCTTCCTAAGAAGTGTTATTGTTGTTCAGTTCTTTCAGTCATGTCCACTATTTTGTGAGCCCATTTGGGGTTTTCTTGGCAAAGATACCAGAGTGAGTTGCCATTTCCTTTTTCAACTAATTTTACAGATGAGAAAACTGAGGCAAAGAGAGTTAAGTGACTTTCCCAGGGTGACATAGCTCTTAAGTGTCTAAGGCTAGATTTGAACAAAGGAAAATGATGCTTCCTGAGTCTAGGCCCTGCACTCTGTGCACTATGGGGCCACCTAGTTGGTACTCAGCACCAAGTACCATACCCCAGTGTGTTCTGACCAGAGCAGAGTACAAGGGGATGGTCACCTCTCATTCGGGACCCTGTGTCTGTCTTAATGCTGCCTAAAATTTTATTAGTTTGAAGATTTGTTGTTACAGTTGTTTTTATTCTTTAGCTTGTTGCCTCAGATGAAGTTTGTAGTCCACAAAAACCTCAGATGTTTTTACACAAATTGTTATTTAACCACATCTTTTCTGTCTTTATGCAGTTGATTTCTTTCTTTTTTGTAACCATAGTTGCATCTCTAAATCCCATGATCCTGTGACAAAGAAAGCCTAGGGGATAGAGGAAGAAGACTTTTACCTTGGAGTCTCAGGCTGATTTTCCAGCTAGAGCAATCTCCATCCAGGTGATAGGCCACACTGGTTAGTCTTCCAGGGGTTCAGACCATTACTGTTTCTCTCCCTTGGCCTGAAAAAGAACAAAAAATTCTGGGCCTCTCATAGGCCCTAAAATTGTTGGCACCAATTGGTTTGGAACTATTCCTTTCTCTGAATGTTCATATAGTTTTGAGATTGAATATTAAGCTGTCCCAGAGATAAAAGATTTGGGTCTTTGGAAGGGGAAGGACATGATGTGGTTGGGTTTTTTTTTTCCTTTGGATGACTAAGCTTTGAGATAACACCATTTTGTGGACCTGTGTTTGGAATGTTTACTCTAATGCAATTCATACATTTGTTTAAGAAGCAGAAATTAATTTCCAGAAAAAAATACAAAAGGAAGAGGCCTGGGGCATATGCTGGCCTTATCTCTTTCCAGAACAGATGCAGTGTCAGGAACAGGGCAAGTTTTGGCAATTCCCTAGCCGAGACCCAAGTCCCTGACCTGGAGAGATGGGAATCTGCCATGGAAATGTCTGTTCACTAGAGGCCTTTGGGAAGTGAGGCGATTTCAGTTGTCCCACATAAGCTCACTTTGTCCATCAGAAGCTGAACCAAGGCCCCAGGCTCAGGGGAAAGTGCAGTCTGGGACCCACAGAGAATCCTTTTCTTAACCCTGATTTTAACTGGCTGGGTGGCCTTGGTCAAGTTGTCGGTCATTCCTAAAGGTCTGTCATCCTTCAGCATGGGTCAAAGAATTGAGTATGTGTCACTCCTTCCCATGAAGATTTGTGAGCAGATGTAGAATTCATTCATAAAATTATGACAGAAAAATTCCTTCAAAAGAATAATTGTTACCTTCTATTATCAGATAAGAAAGGCATATGCCATTAAATCAAATTTGGCTGTTTAGTTCCAGTTTCATTATTTATTTTGTGGGTGGAGGAAGCATAACAAAGGAAAACATTTTTAATGTAACCTATTATATTCCATGCACTCCAGAACCTCCAGTACTTGGTTTAGATGGTGAGAATTTTAGTGGTATCTTTTCTTTCTGATTTGCTTTCCAACTTGAAAAATGGAGCATTTCTGAAATTAATTCAGGCTGTGGGAGTAAAAAAAAAAAAATCCAACTGGAACAAAAATCAGTATTAATACAATAGAAAACAATGCCACCTATATTAACCTCTATTCCCACATCCTTTCATTCAGAAGGAAGGGTTTGGTGCACTTCCATTTCCCATCCCCCTCCTTCCCCAGTAGCTTGAGAAATGTGCTTGGCAGGAAAGGCATGCTGAACCCCTGTCTTTGAGGCTTGAATGTAGTGCAAGATCAGTCCTGGGCATTGGAAGACGGTAGTGACAGAGTAAGCCTGTGACAAGCATCTGATCACCTATTTCTCACACTCTTCTCTGCATGAGAATCTGTGGTCTGCAAATTTTCTTTCTCCCAGCCATCATCTTTATTCAGGCTGCAATCTTTTCCTGATTCTTTCAGTTGTTAGCATTCTACCTTTCTCTCTCCATATATACATGTACAAAAATGTATCTATAAATACATGTACATATATGATATATATGTACATGTACATATATATTTCATATTTATTTAATCTGTGTAGATGTAGTTTACATCCAATAGAATGTAAGGTTCACAAAAGCCAGTACTGAATTTGGAGCGATCACCACATATTTTAAGGGCAGAAGACTTTTAGAGTTGGAAGAGATTATGTTCTCATTTTCTAGATGAGAAAAATGCAGCCCAGATTGCTGAAAAGACTGATTGCACAAAACACTAACAGCAGAGTCAACCCTGACTCTATGCCCTTAACCATATTTTTCCTAACTCTTTTTTTCCTTTGTTTCTCTAATCCTTTTAGAGACAAAACAGAATTAAATGACCTTAGTCAATCTCAAGAAGAATGTGTCTCCTTAGCTGAGTCACTTTATCTCTTCCTCTCCTTGGGTTATTGAGGGAATTTCTGCCCCGATGGAGGAGGATTTTCAGAGCAACAAGAGTCTTATTGATGATCAACATGGAGTCTCCTTCCCCAAAGCAGTCTTCCAGGCTCCTCCTAGAAAAGTGTCTGCAGGAGAAATAGTTTGGAGGAGGCAGTCGGCCGAGAAGCTTCAGAGAATTATTACAAATCATTGCAAACCTGTACATGGTAAGAGCTTGATTCTGAACTGGGGCAATTTTCACAAGTCAGAATAAATCTTTTCTATGACAATGAGTCATTTTTATGATCTTTCTGCAGCCATTTAACTAATTGCATATCTCCCACTTTACAACTGCTCTCCTGTCAGTACAAGAGGGGTGGAGATATTAGCAGTGTCCTTGACCTTCTCTCCCTCAGAAGATCTTTAGGATTGTTGGAGATAGGAACATCCAGATGGAAAGAATCTGGCCTGAGCAGACAGGCACACACACACACACACACACACACACACACACACACACACACACACACACACACACACACACACACACACTATCCTTTTCTCCTATTGTTTCTCTTTCCTGTTTGGTTCAATCAATCAATTAAATTACTTTGTCTGGCATTCAAGGCCTTTGGCAATCTGCTGCTAACTTATCCTTCCAGATTTATGCTCCAACCCCACCCCACATACACAGTACACAATTTTATGTTCCTTTTTTCATACTATTATCTTGTTCTAAGATAACCTCCCTCTTTTTTTTTTTTATACCTCTAGATCTCATATTGATCCTTTAAAACCTAATTTGGGGAAGCCTGATATAATTAAATGTAATATAATTAAAAGAAGAAGCTCCTTTAATTCTTCCTTGATTCCTCATTTCATTCAGTTGACTATGAATTCTCCCCCCTTAGTATTCACATAACTCTTTGGTTCCACTTTTTGGTGTGCTTATGATGTATTGTTTTGTGTTATAGATATCTATGTATATATTCTATCACCACCACTACTATCCTATATGATTCATAAGGATAGGGACCATGTTATATATATACATATATAACTATATGTATATATACATACATACATATATGTGTGTATATGTATATATATGTACATATATATTTTTTTCTATCTCTCCCAGTGCCTAGAACGGAGTTCTAAACACAGGAGGCATGTAATAAATGTTTATTGAGTTGAATTTAATTGAACTTTGAGTATGGTGCTCAGACCCTGTGATCAATGTAACTGTATATTCTTGAGCAAAGAGTGTAATAGGATGAAGTGACATCCAAGGAAGACTACTCAAGCAGTCATAAGGAAAACACTAGAAGGAGAGAAGCTTTCTTAGACGTTGCTAAAGGAACTAATTCTAATGTCTTCCCTCTGTTGATTGCTTCCTATTTATCCTGTATCTGTCTTTTAAGATTCTTATAAAAGTGTTTTAATATGGTGGTGGTTCTTGTCTTTCTTTCTCAAAGAGGACCAAAATGACATCACCATGATAAAGTGGAGTTTCAGTGTGTCCGATGGTGGCTGACCGGGTGACTGATCAGACCAACACAACCTTGGAATGCTCTACCACAGATTGGGTACAAATAGCCTGTGTGGACATTTCAAGTGGATACTCAAAATTTGTGCATCCTATGTTTACTTTGTACTGTCTCAATGCTGCTTTACTCATAAAGCACAGCACCCTTTCTGATGTGGGCATGGCATGCTGAGCAGTCCTGTGCCAGTGTCTCCCATGTTGCACAAACAAATCCAAAGTTCTTGAGAGACACCTTGAGAATGTCCTTATATCGTGTCTTCTGGCCACCAAGTGATCGCCTGCCCCAATGTGAGTTCTCCATAAAATAGTCTTTTTGGCAAGCCTACATTTTGCATTTGCACAACATGGCCAGTACATCGGAGATGCACTCTCTGAAGCATAACTTGAATGCTTGACAGTTTAGTTTGAGCAAGGATCTCAGTGTCTGGTACTTTATCCTGCCAGGTGATCCTCAGAATCTTCCTAAGACACTTCAAATGGAAGCAATTCACTTTTCTGGCATGGCATTGGTAAACTGTCTATGTTTCACAGGCATGCAGCAATGAGGTCAGCACAACAGCTCTGCAGATCTTCAGCTTGGTAGTCAGTCAAATACCTCTTCTCTCCCAAACTTTTATTCAGAGTCTCCCAAACACTGAGCTAACTCTGACTAGTGCATCAACCTCATTTTCATTGTGTACATCCCTGAACAGTACACTACCAATGTAAGTGAACTTATTCACAGCATTCCAAACTTCTCCATTTGTTGTAACTGATGGTTTCAAGTATGGATGGTGTGGTGGTGGCTGATGGAGCACCTGTGTTTTCCTGGTGTTAATTATTAGGCCAAATTAGCACAGGCAGCAGAGAATTGATCCATACTTTGTTGCACCTCAGCTTCAGAGCCTGCATTGAGCGCATAATCAGCAGCAAACAGAAAATCATGCACCAACACTCCCTCCACTTTGGTCTTGGCTTGTAGCCTTTTCAAATTGAAGAACTCACCATCAGTACAGTAGCTGATCTTGAAGCCTTGTTCATTCTCATTGAAAGCATTTGACAACATGGTTGAAAACAACATGCTAAAAAGCATGGGAGCAAGCACACAGTCCCGTTTCACTCCACTGGTGACTGGGAAGGAATGAGAGCTTTGTCCATTATCCAGAACCCGGGCAAACAAGCCATCATGAAACTGACGTACAATATTGATGAACTTTTCTGCACAACCAAATTTTGACATAATTTTCCATAAGCCCTCATGAATAACAGTGTCAAAATCCTTGGTCAGATCTACAAATGTTTTGTATGGACCTCTGTTCAGCTCTTGGCATTTCTCCTGGAGTTGTCAGGCAACAAACACCATATCGACTGTTCCTCAACCCTTTCTGAAGCCACAATGGCTCTCAGGTATGATCATCTTCCAGGTGAAGGATCAGCCTGTTAAGGAGGAATCTAGCAAGAACCTTGCCAGCAATGACTAAGAGACAGACCCTCCCCCTTGATTGTTACAGGACAATCTATTTTCTTTACTTTTATAGAGATGGACAATGAAGGCATCCTTGAACTCCTGGAGGATAACCTCCTTTTGCCATATAGCATGGAAAATTTCAGTCAGTTTTTGTATGAGCAATAGTGCTTCTTGTAAATCTCAGCTGAAATAGAATCAGCACCAGGTGCTTTGCCACATGAAAGGAGCCTAATGGCCCTCAAAACCTCTTCTTCAGTTGGAAGTTCAGCTAAAGAGGAATTGACTTCAACCTGAGGTAAATAGTCAATGGCCTCAGCATTGATTGATGATGGTCTGTTGAGAACACTATGGAAGTGTTCAGCCAATTTCTCTAGGATCAGGTCCTTATCACTAATCAAAGTGGCTCTATCAACAATGAGTAGTTGTGATGCACCATAAGTTTTTGGTCCATAAATATCTTTCAGGGAATCATAAAAGTACTTTGGATTGTTACTATCAGCATAAAACTGAATTTTATCTGCCTTCTTACTAAGTCAGGAATCCTTCATCTCTCTAAGCTTTGCTTGGACTTTGCTTTTGATGGAATTAAATGCTGCCTTCTTAGAGGTGGATGAACTATCCTGCTGGTAAATCCTATGGAGTTCTTGTTTTTCATTTAGCAGCTTCTGAATTTCCCCATCATTTTCATCAAACCAGTGTTGGTGTTTGTGAGTGTTCTGACCTAGATGAGCAAAAGCAGTGCTGTACACCAAATCTCTGAAAGCCTACTCCTTTTCTGCTCCACTATTGCCAATTGTGTGTTGGCTCAACTTTCCCTCCAATTTAGCAATAAACTGCTCACACTCAGAGAAGAGGTCTAATTTGTTGACATTAATTCTTCTGGTAGTCATTTTGCCTTGGGAGTGGCATTTTTGATGAATGTGAATATTTAGCTTGGAAAGGATAAGTGTATGATCAGTCCAGTATTCTGCACCACACATTGCCTTTGTCACTTTCACATCTTGTCTGTCTCTTCTCTTTACAATCACATAGTCTATTAGATAACAATGTTTGCTGCAAGGATGCATCCATGAAGTTTTATTGCATTTAGGTAAATGGAAGACAGTGTTGGTGATGAGAAAGTCATGTGATGCACAAGTCTTCAGCAGTAAATGACCATTGCTGTTGCTGTTTCCAACTCCATTCCTCCCTAGAATTCCCTGACAAGTCTAGTAATCTGAGCCTACTGTAGCATTAAAGTCACCCAGAAGTAAAGCTTGTCCTCTTTTTGGCACATTGATGATAAGGGTCTCTAGGTCTTCATAAAATTTTTCTTTGACCTCATCAGGGTTTGTCATGGTGGGAGCATGGGCACTGACAATTGTAGCATGATGTTCTCCTGCAAGTGGCAATCACATCGTCATGAGCCTGTCATTCACTCCTTTTGACAGGCTTACCAGCTCACTGACTAGCTTAGTTTTGATTTTAAAACCTACGCCAGCTTCATGGCACTCCCCTTCACTTCAGGCACTCCCCTTCACCTCGGCCACTCCAGAAAAAATGTGTATCCAGTCCTGACTTCAGTAAGCTGGCCTTCATTTGCCAGCCTTGTTTCACTCAGGGTGCTATTTGGATGTGATCCATACCTGTTGAGTTCTCTTGCACACAAACTTTCTTCTAAAGAATAAGCCCCTAAAGCAAAATCTCATCTCAGTATATATACGCTATTCAGAGCTCAACCCTTTTGACCCAGTGCCTCATTAGTAATTAGTAAAAGGTATGGGTCTGCCTACATAACAAGTCTCTCCTAATCAAGTTTCCTTTAATAGGCTCCACTTGAGGTCTATTAATGGGTGGGGGGAAGGGGAGAAGATCTTTAACTAGAATTACACATACCAAACTGAAGATCTACAGAGTTGTTGTGTTGGCTTTACTGCCATCTACCAAGACCATGCCAGAAAACTGAACCACCTCCACTTGATTTGTCTTATGAAGATTCTGAAGATCACCTGGCAAGATAAGGTGCCAGACGCTGAGGTCCTTGTTTGGGGGATGCATTGCCAAGCATTCAGACACAACTCTGATGGTCTAGCCACACAGTCTGGATGCCAAACATTCATACCTAAAAGATTATTTTACAGAGAGCTCACACAAGGCAAGGACTCACAAGGTGGTGAGAAGAAGTGATACAACAGCACTCTCAAGGCTTTTCTGAAGAACTTTAGTATTGATATTGAGACATGGGAGACACTGCCCAGCATGGTGTACCTGCATCAAAGAAGGCACTGTGCTCCTTGAGCAAAGCGAAATCACAGTAGCAGTAAGGAAACTTCAGATGTACAAGTCCAGAGACATTTCCATCTCAAGTGTTTTAACAGACTATTTGTGCCCCATCTGTGGTACAGCCTTCTGAACTTGTATTGGACTAATCAGCCACAGCCAAGCACATTGCACCCTGACCCCAATATCATGATGTCATTGATCCTCTTCAAAAATTTAAGACAAACAATAGCATGTAAGCTCCTCAATCATGGGGACTGGTTTTGTGTTTTTGTATTGGTATCCCCAGTGTTTAGCACAGTGCAGGACAGATAGAAAGCACTTAATAAATGCTTCATTCAATCATTCATTCATTCATTCAAGTCACAGCCAAAAGAGTTAATGTAATATAAGGTGTATTAATAAACTTATGGAACCCAGAGTAAAAAAAGGTGATTTTGCTGTTATAGTCTGCCATGTTTAGCTAATACCTGGAGTATTATATCCACTTAGAAGCACTGTATTTTAGGAAATTCATTTGCCAACTTAAACATACAGAACCATGCTATTATGTGGACAGATCAAAAGAATGGGAATGTTTAGCCTAGAAACAAAACATAAAACAATTACATCCCTAACTCGCAGGATTCTGGCTAATTCTCATGTTCAAGTGTAATGTTTTAGTAGTACCTATAATTATGCAAATCTAACAATAACGACAGATTCTGGGACCAGCATTGTCACAAGAGATTATTCTTCTTGTGCTTGATCTCAGAGGTAAAAACTAAGGAAAAGTTAGAGTCCAATTTCAAAATAACATCAGGAAACCCATCTTACCAATTAGAGAAATCTTAAAATGTGTGGCCTCAGGGGGACAATGAGCTACCATTTACTAGAAACATTTAAACAGACATTGGAAGACCATTTATGGGGGATGTTTTAAGAAGAATTAATGAAATCTGCCTTTACTTAGGCCCAGATGGGACTAGATGATCTCTGAGGCACCTTCCCTCTCCGAAATTTTATGATTCTGTAAAATGCAGAAAAGGACAAGGGAAAGAGCCCTCATGCTAGAAGGGAAATAAAAAGATCCTAATCTTAATCATGATATTAACTGAATGTCTGCCTGAGCAAGTCATATGCCTTCTCCAGATCTGTGTCTACTTCATGCAGTTATGAGAATCAAAAACAAAAAATGGATGTGAAAGCTCTTTGACAAATATAGTGCAAATGAATCGTATAGATCAAAGAATGTATCACAAAGAAATATCAAGTGTATACTCAGGGGCTCTTCTTCATTATTCATCCAGGCTTCAGTAGCACCAGGAGTGGGTGAATATGGAGGTTTCTGTTTCCAAGGTTAAATGTAAAAGGACAAGTCTCTCCAACTATGACATATGTTCATTCTCCTTTCCTCTGAGTTTCCAATCATTCTCAATATCATTGGTCTTTGTCTTAATGTTAATTCTCTCTCTCTCTCTCTCTCTCTCTCTCTCTCTCTCTCTCTCTCTCTCTCTCTCTCTCTCTCTCTCTCTCTCTCTCTCTCTCTGTCTCTGTCTCTCTCTCTCTGTCTCTCTCTCTCTCTCTCTCTCTCTCTCTCTTTCTCTCTCTCTCTCTCCACTCTCCTTTCAGTCTCTATCTTATCTCAAATTCTAGATCATTCTGGCTCTTTCAATATCTTCAAGTCTCTTGAGCTCTGTTCACTTACATATGAAACCTTCTTTGGAAGGACATAATAGGGGCTAGGTTAAGAAACAAAACTGAGCACTGATATTGCTAGGAAGACAAAAAGGAAGGAACTCTTGGATATGTTTTAGGGGATTCAAGACTACCAGACCATATTTCTTTATGGAGGAAGGGTATTTCCAGGTACACATTGGTCACACATAGCTCTAAGTTGGCTATGGTAAGAGGAACATCTACTACTGTCCTTGTCATGGAAGCTAGACTAGTTATTTTCCCTAAAAGACAAAGAAACAATTCTTGAGACTTTAGTCTTAGACTCTTAGTCTTAGGGACTAAGGCTCCAAATATTGATGTGGTTTCCTAGTAACAAATACAAAAGTCCATATCAAGAGATATCAATCAGTTGTAGCCCCATGGCAAAGTGGGAAGCATGAGAACTGCATCTGACTAAATAAATGTTGTATCTTTGTGAAATATCATTTCCATGCTATTGTTAAATAAAAACTGGTCCATGAGAGTCTCACTTGATTGCAATCCCAAGCCCAAGTCACTGGACTAAGTTGAATCAGTCCTGCTCCAAACATTGCCCCTCATTGTCTTTAACTATGATTTCCTTCTTCATAGGCCTTTCTCCAGACCTTCAAAACACAAAGTTCCTTTTCTCTAAAGAGATTCATCTTTTGTTGATAGAAAAGTTGACCTGTCCAATTACCTGGTGACCTCTCCATGTAAATGATATAGCCTAAGATGCCTGGGTGAGCATCCTTAAAAATAAGTTTCTACTATGTAGAAACAAACTTACCTCCAGTCTGTCATGGAAAGGAAATCAGAGTGACTTTTCTTCTTGGCTTATAATAATCTTGAAAATCAGACATTTTATGTTAAGTGACAGGCAATATCTAGAAATCTGAGACCTAAGGAAAATTTCTCCTTTTGATGAAAAATTTCTACCATATGTTGTAAAATCAAGTCTTCATGATTATTAAATGCACAAAATATAAACAAAGCAAAAACAATTTATTTCAATCTTTCATCCTTTACAATTGTGGATTGCAATGTTTTTGTTTTCAGCAGTTTTCTGACATGGTTTTAAATTTCTATTTTAAGATATTTTGTTAACTTTTGAGTCCAAACTGGCTTTACATTACAAACTGACCATGTGCTTTTTTATATTTGAACATGTCTTCTATACCTCTGTGGCACAGGAGGTGGGGAATTAATCTGGGGCTAATCAGTCCTCAGAAACAGGAACGTAACTGCCATCATGGGTTTTATTTTGCAATGGCTTATGTGAAGAATCCTGACTTCCTACCCAAGATCTTTTTCCTAACTCTATTCCTGACTTGTGTGGCTATTATCAAATCCCTTCTCCCTCTTTATTTTGGGTTTCTACCAATGTAAAGTAGGAAGGGCAGGACTTGTCCTTTCTCAGGGATGTATAAATGTCAAATACTTACAGTCCCTGGGGAGAATATTTAATAAGGTTTCCACAAATTTAGTGAGAAACAATTCTCAAAAGAATATAATGACCTCAAGGGAATGAACTATATATTCTTCTATGCCATTTTCAGAAATTTCCTACTAATGAGGCTTTAGGAGGACATGTAAGTAACCGATGGAAGGAGGGTGACTTCCACTGGGGGATTAGGCATCCACATATGAGGCAATTCCCCCAAGTATGTCAATGTGATCATAGTTCTGAACTCTTCTTTTCTCCAGATATTCCCACAATACACAGCATAGACTCAATCAATGTTGGTAAGTGACTCAGTATCACACAGATGGAAAAAATGAACATTTTTACTTTCTAGGGATTGGAGGATAGAGTATAATTTTCCTCTTCTTTTCTTATTCTTGAAAAGGTGAAGAAGTGACATGGTGGGATCACAAGTATATTGGATTTGGAGTGGGAGGATCCAACTTGGCTATTTGCTGTCTGCGTGGCATTGGGTAAATGACCCCAGTTTATTCATAAGCAAAATGAGACATCTGGAGTAAATGACCTCAAATGTCTAAAATATACAACCAGGTTTTGGTTCATAGCATCATAGTGTCCTAGAATACTAGTTCTAGAAGGGGCTTTGGAGAAAATCTAGAACAGAGGTGGGGAATCTGCCAGTCTTGAGGTCACATGTGGCCCTCTAAGTCTTCAAGTATGGCCCTTTGACTGAAGACAAACTTCACAGAATAAATTGCCTTAATAAAAGCATTTGTTCTGTAGAACTTGGACTCAATCCAAAGGTTGCATTCAAGGCCCCAGAAAGTCACAAAGACAAATAAGTCAATACGAGGATGCAGAAAGCTATTTAAAAATGAATAATAAAAAAGCTTCATGGAGGAAGATGCTCTTGGGTTGAGCCTCAGAGGAGTAAAAATGCCTTTTGGTCACAAAGATAGCATCTACACCGCATAGTTGAGTGATGGCAATTCCCAAAGCCCAATCTTGATTATTCATATGACCTCAGGGCTTGAAGAACAGCAAGAGACTGAAACATGATAAGAAGGAGCAAAACTCAGACTTTGAACTCCACTATTTCCATGAGCTATATTGGGTTGGGAAATCCAATGGAAAGGAGACTGTTTCTCTAATATCCTCAGGTGGATTTCCCTTCTGGAGAAGAACAAATGCTTAGGGAAGCCTTTTTCAATATCCCTTAATTCTAATGCCTTCCCTCTATTGATTATTTCCAATTAATCCAGTGTGTAGCTTGTTTATACATAGTTATTTGTGTGTTGTTTGATCCATTGGACCCTAAGCTCCTTGAGAGCCAGGGCTGTCTTCCGTCTTTCTTTCTATCACCAGCACTTGGGACAGTGTCAGGACATAGTAGGCACTTAAGAAATATGTATTTACTGACTATTAAGTGAATAATGTTGTGCAGGGGAGGCTAGGCCACTGGGATAGAAACTGGGATTACTGAAGTGGAGGAGAGTGTCTTAATTGTTATAGGCTCCTATGAGTCATTTGGGGTTTTCTGCATTTTTTCTTTGGGGTTAAGTAATGATTGTTTTGTATCTGCTGTGCACTGTTACTTTGAATGCTGACACAGGAACTGGAGTAAATTCTAAGGTTCTCAGGGAAATGTAAGAGCAAAACAAGTCAAAGATATCTGATTTGAGAGAGAAGCGCCCCCCAACTCAAGGCTGAATAAAATAGTCTTTGCAAATCTAGAGCTTGAGATTCTTAAAAAGGGGAAGGAGAAAGAAAGGAAATGAACTGCAGGTATTTTTAGTTTACATCGTTTGGAACAATTTGATCTTGGTCTCTCTTTTTTTGTATTCCTCTCTGTTCTCAGACATAAGTCCCTCACTTAAGACTCAGTGTGTTTTGTACTCAGTTCTTGTTGGTTGTGTTTTATTTTTCTTTCTTCCCTGTCTCCATCTTCCCATGAAATGCCTCCCTCCACAATCCCTTGCCTTTATTAGCCCTATCTCTTACTTATTTTGTTGCTCTTTCATCACCATAATTTTTATCTTTAAAAAAATGATTCCTTTCCCAGTTCAAATAAATATGAGGTTCATAAGCTCCCCCTCTTTCCCCACCATATTTAAATTACCCTTCATTTCTGGTACCCAATTAGTTAGTTTCTCCCTCCTCCTCTTCTGCTCTTCCTTAGGTTTTTTCTATTTTTAGCTGTAATCGTTTGGTATTTTGAAAATTCAATCCGAGATCTTGTCTCTTTGTACTTATACCCACAAAACCTTAGACAGAGTGGAAACTACAAAGGAACAGAGTATTTTCTCCTCCTTTCAGAATGCAGCCTCTTGATGAACTTCTATAGTAGCACTTTTAATTTAGTCACACTTATTTATGATTTAAAAGTTTTTTGTCTCGTGCATTTGTCCTTCAAAGATTTTTACCTAGATCTGCTTTTCTCAACAAGAATATTTCAAAGTTATACAAGCTATGATTGGAAGTTATTAATTCCATGAGACTCTCCTTTTCCCCTCTACAGTTACATGCGACTTAATAGGATGTTGTTCTTAAAAACAGTTAGTTTCACTTGATTTTCAAAAATCATACTTTAATCTTTCCTTTCCTTCATAATTGATTCTTCATGATTCTG
The DNA here is from genome assembly GCF_028372415.1 of Notamacropus eugenii. Classification (NCBI taxonomy): domain Eukaryota; kingdom Metazoa; phylum Chordata; class Mammalia; order Diprotodontia; family Macropodidae; genus Notamacropus; species Notamacropus eugenii. The sequence continues at coordinate 193,139,249 of NC_092874.1, forward strand.
TATGTAGTTTGTTGGTAGGTGATATACCTCTTTCTGGTTACCTATTATAATTTTTCTTAAAATTGGGAAGTCTAAAGTTTGAATATCGTTTCTTGATTAAAGTTCAGCTTCTTCTGTAATAGAGTCTTATAGATTCTATCAATCTGTAATTACTCTGATTTTAGTACTCACTCAATGAATCAACTAATCAGCAAGTATTTATTCAACAATTAGTATTGCCAGGCACTGGTTTAAGCACTGGGATTACGAAAAAGGAAAATCTGTCCCTGTGCTCAAGAACTACAGGTGGTGAGGGTCAACAGATACATATGCACCTATGTAGGAATACACAAGATACCTGAAACATCAATACAGTGTAACCTGAGAGAAGAAGGCATTAGCAGTTGGGGGAAAGGGTGGGACTAGGAAAAGCTTCCTGCAGAATACTTACCATCAAAGGTAAGTATTAAAGGGTAACCTGGCTTTGAGCATGTTCAGTTTGCCTAATGGCACCTGCTGTATCCCAACCATGTGAGTGAGATGCCCTCCTTTGACTGGTTACCTACATCTTTATACCTCGTTAAGAATGAGCTGGTCTCTCTCTTTCCATCCTCCTGTTGTGCTTCTACTTGCTGCCCCCAGCAGATACCATGAACTGAACCAGTGAGAGGAAGAAGGGACTTATCCTTCTCCTGCTTTCCCTCTTTTTCCCTGCTCTAAGAAATGGGTCTAGGGGTGTTTGTTTCTATTTTGTGTTATTTATCCTCAGTTTCAGGTGCCAGAGATGACCCTCAGTGATCCTTGAGCAAAGATTACAAGTGGTGTTGGTATAGCCACTCCCAGTAAGGATGCCCTGGGGATCCAGGATATCTGGGACTTGAGCCTCATGAGGTGTTTGGACTTGGACCCTGGGCCCATACCCTCTGGGAACCAATCCAAACTCTGATCCTAATCCCCTTCCCCTCCCCTGAGACTGAGGTGGGGCAGAAGGAAAAGGGAATTGTATCACTCACATGTTGGGAGGAACATGTTATATAGTTGTGATTATTTTTTCAAGTAACAGTCTTGTTCATGAAAACTCCACTGTCTTACAAAAGGAGGACAGGATTCCAAGAGGCAGACATGAACAAGTGGAGAGAATCCTCTCATTTTGGGTATGAGTGGACACCTAATGCAAAGGTACAGAAATGGGAGATAGAGAATCATATATGAGGAGCAGAAAGCAGAACAGTGTGGTTAGGCTGTGGGGCACAGGTTCCCAAAGTGGGTGATGTCACCCCTGGGGGCCACTGGAACAAAGGAGGAATGGTAGCAGCCTTGGGGACAGTTGTGGGGTATTGAATAAAAATAAGCAGGTGGTGGAAGCACAATGAGGGAAGAGAAGAAAACTTTGAAAACCCATTTGTACATGTTTCATCTGTTGTGTAACAGATTAAAGTTGTAGTGATTACATTATTTTCCAAATAAACACACAAAATTCAAGTTATAACCCATCAGTGGTCAAGTCTGCCCAACAGGTCTTAACAAACATATGTTGGCGGGTGAGTGTGTAGTGCATTTTTGGGAAGCCCAGTATGCATCAGCAGGAATATATGTGTATAATGATTTGTTTACAATATGTTACTACACAGTTACATGATGTAATATTGTGTCATCAAAATTTCAAGGCAGGAAAAAATTATAATAAATTATTAAATTTAAGATACATCATTTTTTAAAAAATAAATATTTTATATTATTATGAAATGATGCAAAAATCATTAAAGGAAAAAATTAAAAGAAAGTAGATTTCCAGGGGGACACTGAGTAACATTTTTTTAAGGAGGAAGTAGGCCAAATAAGTTTGGAAATCTCTGCTGTAGAGGGTATGGAGGAAAGTAATGTGTAAGAAGATTGTAAAGATAGAGAGGGTCCAAGTTGTGGAAAACTTTAAATGCCAAACAGAGAAGTTTTTATATAGTCATAGATTTAATAGGGGACCAAAACAGTTTATTGTATAAGACCATGAGTCAGTGAGAACCAGGCTTCAGGAAAATCGCTTTGGAAACTATGCATTCAAGGACAAATATTGTTTGTTTATGATTTCTTGAAGTACAGTATTCAGAATTTTTGCTTCAGCATATTTTTCTGAGAAGCCAGTGAATTTTAGATTATCTTCCTGAACTCCATTTCAGGTCAACTGTTTTTCATTGTAGATATCCTACCTCTTCTTCCAATTTGGCAATCTTTTGACTAGCTCCAATATTTCTTGTTAGATAATTCCAATATTTTCTCCATTTTTTGAAGGAACACACTGCTCTTTAGTGATCTTATTCTTTTAAAAATAGTTATTGATAATTTAATTTTTATATTGCCTATATATTTTTTGTTGTTCAGTCATGTCTGAATTTTAGCACCCCATTTAGGGTTTTCTTGGCAAAGATACTGAAGTGGTTTGCCATTTACCACTCCAGCTCATTTCACAGATGAGGAAACTGAGGCAAAGAGAGTTAAATGACTTGCCCAGGGACACACAGTAAGTGTCTGAGGTCCAATTTAGACTCAGGTCTTCCTGAGTCCAGACCCAGCTCTCTATCCATTGTGCCACATAGCTGCCCTAGCCTAAATTATGCTACTCTCTTATCCTTCTTCCTACTTCTTGCGAGAGGAATCCTTTATAACAAAGAAGTTTTTCAAAAAAATAAAAAAAGAGGAAGAAAGTCAGAAAAAAACTAATAAATGCATTTAAAAAATCAGACAATAAGTAGGAGCCCATAGAGCCTCCCTACTCCTGTCCACTTCTTCAAAGGAGTTTTTAGTGGTGTTCATCTTTTCAGTTAAGTCTGATTCTCTGTGACCCCATGGACCAAAGCAAGTAGGCACTTCTGTCTTCCACTTTCTCTCCAAGTTTGTTGAAGTTCATGTTCATTGTTTCTGTGACAGTATCTGTCTGTCTCATCCTCTGCTGACCCCTTTTCCTTCTATCTTCAATCTTTCCCAACATCAGGGTCTTTCTCAATGAGTCATTATGTGACTAAAGTATTTAATTTTCAACTTCAATATCTGACCTTCCAATGAATAGCTTGAATTAATTTATTTAAGTGCTAAATGATTTGATCTCCTTGTCCAAGGAACTCTCAAAAGTCTCCAGCACCACAATTAGAAAATTTTTATTCTGCAGCACTGGGCTTTCCTTATAGTCCAACTCTCACATCTTCTCATATTTCTTCTTCGGAACGAAGCTTGTTCTTTTGAGCTTTGCTACATTCCTTTTCAGTAGTTTTACAGTAGTTGTTCTTTCAATTTACATTGTTGTAGTCATTGTTTAATTTTATTCTTGACTTTGCTTGCCTCACTTTGAGTTAGTTTATTAAGTCTTTCCACATATCTCTACATTTATTATACTTAGGTATTTCTTAGAGCACAATATTATTGCATTATAGTCAGGTACCATAATTTGTTTCAGTATTTTCCTGTCAGTGGTCATCTAGCTTGTTTCCAGTTCTTTGTCACCACAAAAAAAAAAATGTTACTGAAAATATTTTAGTGTATATGGAGTCTTTTTTTTTCACAAATGAGATTTGCAGGGTACATACCTAGCAATGAAATTTCTGTCATTTTAGCTATAACATCAGGGTCATATTGATTCTCACTGAAGCATTCTTTCATATTTTAAAGAGATTTTAGTTCTTTTAAAAATTGTTCATATATCGACCCCATTTATCTATTAGAGAATGGCTTTTGATTTTATATATATAGATATATGTATTTATAGATATAATATATACAAGATAATATATTATATGTCATATAATATAAATAATATATGTATAATATAACATAATATAATATAATATACTAGTTATCAATAAATCTTAGATGTCAAACAGTTAGCTGAGAAACGACATGCACACTTTCCCCCATTTTTCCTTCCTAAACTAGATACACCAATTCTGTTTCTGCAAAACCTTTTTAATTTCATGTAATCAAAGTTATCTATTTTGTCGTTGTGTTCACCTTATCCCTTTATTCATTAAAATTACAATTCTTACACGTACTTGTGAAAAACAAATTATCTACTTTTCAATTTTTTTATGATGTGATCTTCAATATACAGGTCACATATCCAATGATAATATATTGTGAAATATGTTGTAAGATCTCAGCCTAATCCAAGTTTTGGTCAAACAGACTTCCAGTTTTCTCAGAAGTCCTAATCAAATAGGGAAATCTAAGTAGTTTATATTTTATAATTTGTCCAAGATTGAACCCTTGAGTGGCATTATTTTTCTAAACAAATTTTACCTTGTCTAGGCTTTTATTAACCTGTTTCTTTATTTGTAATTAATAATAAATAGTTTTATGATTACTATTTTATATATAATCTAAAATCTGTAAGGGTTATTTCCCTTTAATGTTCCCTTTTTTCATTATTTCTCTTCATAGACTTCTTGTTCTTCCAACTGAATTTTGTTATGTTATTGAGTTATTTAAAATATCCTTTTATAGTTTGATTGATATAGCATTAAAACTATAAATGAGCAGAACCAAGATGGTAGAATAAAAGCAGGGATGTCCCTGAGTCCTCCTCCAACACCCTCCAAATACCTGTGAAAATGACTGTAAACAAATTCTAGAGCTACAGAACCCACAAAATGACGGAGTAAAACAAATCCTCAGCACAAAACAAACCTAAAAGTCAACAGGAGAGTCTTTCTCACCAGTCAGGGAGTGGAACACCATCCAGCATGGGCTGCACAGGCACAGACAGGCCAGAGCAGGGTTCAGGGGACTGAATCATTGGCAACTGTGGCAGTTTCCAGACTTCTGAATCCACAAATGCCCAAAGGGTCAGTGGGAAAACTCTGTGAGATCTGGGTAAAAGATTAATGTGAATCAGCTGGATCTGGTCCCAGCCCTGGGACCGTGGGGGTGGTGGAGACTGTGGCTGGTGGTGGCAGCAGCAGCAGCAGCAGCAACATCAGTGACAGCAGAGATTGCTTCCAGAACTCTGGGCCCACAGGGGGCGGAAGATAGAGTGAGTCTCACAAAATCCCTGAAGCCTGGGACAGTACATGAACCCCCAGCCCCACTGAAAGCAGAATCCTGCCTTGACAAAGATTTAGTAAGTCAAATGTTTGGCTGGGAAGATGAGTAAACATCATAAAAGAACTCAGACTATAGAATCTTACTTTGGTGACAAGGAAGATCAGGGCATATAACCAGAGGATGACAGCAGAGTCAAAGCTCCTATATCAAAAGCCTCCAAGAGAAATATGAATTGATCACAGCCATAGAGGAGTTCAAAAAGTATTTTGAAAATCAAGCAAGAGAAGTAGAGGAAAAATTGGGAAGAGAAATGAGAGTGATGCAAGAAAATCATGAAAATCGAGTCAACAGCTTGATAAAGGAGACCCCCCAAAATACTGAAGATAATAACACCTTAAAAATAGACTAACCCAAATGGCAAAAGAAGTCCTATAAGTCAATGAGAAGAATGCCATGAAAAGCAGAGGGGCCAGATGAAAAAGGAGATCTAAAAGCTCACTGAAGAAAATAACTCCTAAAAAATTATAATGGAACAAATGGAAGGTAATGACTTTATGAGAAATCAAGTAATTATAAAATAGAACCAAAATAGAAGGCAATGTGAAATATCTCACTGGAAAAACCACTGATGTGGAAAATTGATCCAGAAGAGATAATTTAAAAATTATTGCATTATATAAAAGACATGATCAAAAAAAAGAGCCTATACATCATCTTTCAAGAAATTATCAAAGAAACTGCCCTAATATTCTAGAATCAGAGGGTAAAATAGAAATGGAAAGAATCCACTGATCACCTCCTAAAAGAGATCCTAAAAGGAAAACTCCTAGGAATATTGTAGCCAAAATTCAGACCTCCCAGGTCAAGGAGAAAATATTGCAAGCAGGCAGAAAGAAACAATTCTAATATTGTGGAAATCCAATCAGGATAACAAGATCTAGCAGCTTCTACAATAAGGGATTGAAGTGCTTGGGATGATATTCCAGAGGTCATAGGAGCTAGGATTAAAACCAAGAATCAACTACCCAGCAAAAGTGAGGATAATCCTTCAGGGGGAAAAATGGAAATTCAATGAAATAGAGGATTTTCAAATATTCTTGATGAAAAGACCAGAGCTGAATAGAAACTTTGACTTTCAAATATAAGACTCAAGAGAAGAATGAAAAGGTAAACAGGAAAGAGAAATTATAAGAGACTTATTAAAGTTGAACTGTTCACATTGCTATATGGAAAGATGAAATTTGTAACTCATGAAACCTTTCTTGTTATTAGGGTAGGTGGGAGAAATAGATTAAATACAAAGATAGAGAGATAGATAGAGGGCACCAGGTGAGTTGAATATGAAGTAATGATACCTAAAAGATAAAATTAAGGGGTGAGAGAGGAATATATTGAGAGAAGGAGAAAGGGAGAGATAGAATGGGGTAAATGATCTCACGTAAAACAGGCAAGAAAAAAGGTTTCACAATGGAAGGGAAGAGGGAGGAGGTGAGAAGGAATGAGTGAAACTTAGTGTTATCGGATTTGGTTTAAGGAAGGAATAACATATGCACTCAATTGGCTATCTTATCCCACAGGAAAGTGGTAGGGGGAAGGGGATAAGGGGGGATGATAGAAGGGAGGGCAGAATAGGGGAAGTGTTAGTCAGAAGCAAACACTTTAGAAAAGGAACAGGGTCAAAGGAGAAAATAGAATAATGGGGAGGCAGGATAGGATGGAGGGAAATATAATTACTCTTTCTCACATGATGGAGGTGTTTTGTATAACTATATATGTATAACCTATATTGCATTGTTTGCCTTCTCAATGGGGTTCAGTGGGGAGAGAAGAAGGGAGAGAATTTGTAACTCAAAATTTCAAAGACAAATGTTAAAAAATTGTTTTTACATGCAACTGGGAAATAAGATATACAGTAGACCCTTGGTTTATGAGTAACCTGATTTACATATGTTTCTCTGGACAAGGAAAAATTTTTTCACAAAATTTGTCTTGCAGGACAAAGAAAAATTCCCAGTAAGAACATCAAAATTTTGTTGAAAATCATCACCCAAATAAGGCTGTAGCAATAAGAGGCACTGATATTTTTAATGATAATGCAATGTCACATTTCCATGATATTCTGAAAAAAGACAAAAACAAGTGTTGTTAGATTTCTCGTCAAAAGTAAACATAAAGAAAAAAATCACTGAGTCAAAATATGAAACTGATTCTACAAAACAAAAAATAAATAAAGGCAGTAGTGTTAGTCTTACTCTTAGTGAAAGTAGCATGAGAGAAAAGACTCCCAACACTGAAAGCCTCAATGTCCTCATAGGAGGAGATTCTCCAAGTAGAGCCAAGATGGTGCAGTAGAAGGATGGACTTGCTCTAACTTTCCCTCCATAATCCACAAAGTACCTGTGAAAAATAAATTCTAGAGTAGTACAAGCCACAAAATGACAGAGTTAAACAGATTTCCAGCCCAAGACAATCTGGAAGGCTGAAGGGTCTATTGCACCAGGCTTGGAAAGTAAGCACAGCACAGCCTGAGCCACCTCACTGACAGGATAGGAGCAGGCTTCAGGGCATGGAATCACAGGTAGCAGCTGTGCTTCCCAGATTTCTCAACTCGCAAATGCCAAATACAGCTTCAAATGTCAATAACAAAATTCTTTCACCCGAGTGAGAGGGGAACATGGTCTGGCCCCAGCCCCAACTCCAGGGCAGTTGCAGCCACTGCAACTGTGGCAGTAGCACCCACTTTTGGAGCATTCTGCCTAAAGCCCTGGGGGAACTGAGAAGCTGATGTGGAATGTAGAATGGAGCAGATGGAAGCTAATGACTTTATGAGAAACCAAGAAATTAAAAAGAAATTATAAAATAAAATCAAAAGAATGAAGAAATAGAAAACAATGTGAAATGTCTCATTGAAAAAACCACTGACCTGGAAAATAGATCCAGGAAAGGTAATTTAAAAATTATTGGCCTACCTGAAAGCCATGATCACAAAAAAGAGGATGGATATCATCTTTCATGAAATTATCAAGGAAAACTGCCAAGATACTCTAGAGTCAGAGGGCAAAATACAGATTGAAAGAATCCACTGATCACCTCCTGAAAGAGATCTCAAAAGAGAAACTTCTAGGAATATTGTGAACAAATTCCAGAGTTTCCAGGTCAAGGAGAAAATATTGCAAGCAGCTAGAAAGAAACAATTTGAGTATTGTGGAAATATAATCAGGATAACACAAGATCTAGCAGCTTCTACATTAAGAGATCAAAGGGCTTGGAATATTATATTCCAGAAGGCAAAGGAAGTAGGATTAAAATCAAGAACCATCTACCCAGCAAAACAGAGCACAATATTTCAGGGGGAAAATGGTCTTTTAATGAAATAGAGGACTTTTAAGCATTCATGATGAAAAGACCAGAACTGAATAAAAAATTTGACTTTCAAACACAAGAATCAAGAGAAGCATGAAAAGGTAAACAGAAAAGAGAAATCATAAGGGACTTTCTAAAATTGAACTGTTTACATTCATACATGGAAAGGCAATATTGATAATTCTTGAGACTTTTCTCAGCATTTGGGTAGTTGGAGAGATTATACACACACACACACACACACACACACACACACACACACATATATCCTATATTGAATTGCTTGCCTCCTCAGTGGGGATGGGTGGAGATGGAGGAAAGGAGAGAAGTTGGAGCTCAAAGTTTTAGGAACGAATGTTGAGAATTATTTTTGCACACAACTGGAAAATAAGAAATACAAGAAAAGAAAGAAGATGGGGATAAGGGAAGGAGAGGATGTGATAGAAGGAAAGGCATATTGAGGGAAAGGATAATCAGAATGCAAGGCGTTATGGGGTAGGGGGAGGGGAGAGATGGGGAGAAAATTTGGAACTCAAAATTTTGTGGAAATGAATGTTGAAAACTAAAAATAAATAAATAAACATAAAAAAAGAAATTATCAAGGAAAATTGTCCTAATATTCTAGAACCAGAGGGTAAAATAGAAATGGAAAGAATTCACCAAACACCTCTTGAAAGAGTTCCCAAAAGGAAAACTCCTAGGACTATTGTAGCCCAATTCCATTGTTCCCAGGTCAAGAAGAAAATATTACAAGCAGCCAGAAAGAAACAGTTCAAGTATTGCGGAAATACATTTCAATCAGGATGGCATAGGATTTAGCAGCTTCTACACTAAGGGATCAAAGGGCTTGGAATCTGATGTTCCAGAGGTCAAAGGAGATAGGAATAAAACCAAGAATCACCTACACAGCAAAAGTGAGTATAATATTTCAGGGGAGAAAAAGGAATTTCAATGAAATTGAGGGCTTGCAAGCATACTTGTTGAAAAGACGAGAGCTGAATAGAAAATCTGACTTTCAAATACAAGAATCAAGAGAAATGTGAGAAGATAAGCAGGAAAGAGAAGCCTTAAGGAACTCATTAAAGTTGAACTGTTTACATTCCTACAGAAAGATGTTATTTGTAACTCATGTGACTTTTCTTAGTATTAGGGTAGTTAGAGGGAATATAAATGTAGGCATGTATGGCTATAGGTATGTATATATGTGTATATTATGTTTGTGTAGGTATATATATGCACATAGGTATATGTGTGTATGTATATTTATGTATATGTATATACATATATGTATGTGTATATGTGTGTATATATGTATGTATGTATGCATGCATAGACAGAGGGTACCAGGTAAGCTGAATATGAAAGGAGAATACCTAAAAAAATAAAATTTACTGTTGAATGGAATGTGCTTCTGTTCGTCCTTCATTGCTGAAGAAGACCCTGTCATCAGAATGGAATGTACTAGGCATAAGAGAAAGAGAGAGGTAGAATATAATAAATCATCTCTCATAAAAGAGGGAAGAAAGAGCTTTTACAATGGAGGTGAAGAGGGGGGACAGGAAAGGCAATAAGAGCCTCACTTTAATGGGATTTGGCTTAGGGAGGAATAACATACACTCAATTGGATATGGCAATCTATTTTATCCTGCAGGAAGGCAAGGAGGAAGCGGATAGGAGAGGGAAGATAATAGAAGGGACAGCAAATTAGGGAAAGGGAAAATTAGAAGCAAGCATTATTATGGGAGGACAGGTCAAGGGAGAGAATGAAACAAATGGAGGGCAGGAAAGGACAGGGGGAAATGTGCTTAGTCTTTACAACATAACTATTATGGAAGTGCTTTGCGTTGTTACACATATATGACCTATATTGAATTGCTTGTTTTCTCAGTGAGGGTGGGTGGGGAGGGATGGAGAGAATATCAGACTCAAAGCTTTAATAATGAATGCTAAAAATTGTTTTAGCATACAACTGGAAATTAAGATAAACATGTAATGGAGTATAGAAATCCATTTTGCCCTACAGGAAAATAGAGGGGAAGCGGGATGGAAGAAGGGTGGGTAATAGAAGGGAGGATGCATAGAGGAAGGTGTGGATGGGGTGCATGATCTCTTGGGGTAGGGGGTAGGGATAGATGGGGAGAAAATATTGAATTCAAATTCTTGTGGAAGTGAATTGAGAACTGAAAAATAAATGAATTTATATATATATATATGTATTTTTTTTGAAGAAAATTCTCTTTCCAAGGCTCTCATTCCTCCTCCTCCATCTCATTTCCCTCACACCAGCCATGACTCTTCTCAAAGGTAAAGTGCATGTTAATTTATTTTATTTTCTGTTTACATTGTATACTAATCATTGCTATTGTATTTCAGTCATATTGCAGTTAAAAAACTTACTTAAAATTATAAATAATTGCTTTTATGTGAATATTTTTGGGGATGTGGTACTGATCATCCAACTTTACATTATTTCCTATGGGAAATTTTGCTTTGTAATATAAACAAATTGCATGATGAACAGAATCTCGGAACAAATTAAATTTGTAAACTGAGGTTCTAATGTACAGGCAATGGGGCATAGAAATCTATCTTGCACTTCAAGAAAATAAATGGGAAGGGAATAAGAGGTGGGGATGATAAAAGGGAGGGCAAACTAGGGGAAAGGGTAATCAGAATGCATGTCATCTAGGGGTGGAGGAGGGGAAATATGGGAAGAAAATTTGGAACTCAAAATCTTGGGAAAATGAATGTGGAAAACTAAAAATAAATAAATAAAAATTTTTAAAAAGTATAATTTGACCTTGGTAGATTTGCCATTTCTAAAAAATAATGAAATGGCCCAGCCATGAGCATGAAATATTCCTTCAACTATTTAAGTTGCTATTTATTTCTTTTAGGAACATTTTTCAATTAAATCTAAACAAGTATTAATTGTCATGTGATAACTCGCACGCTATTTTTGATGCATATTTTAGTTATTCTCAATGGGATTTTTCTGTCTTTTATTGACTCTTGGATTTTACTATTATTATATAAAGTGCAGCTGATTTTTGTGTATCTAATTCATAGTTTACAACTTAAACCTATTAATTGGCTCAATTAATATCTTTACTGACTTCCTTGGATATTACAAGCAGATCATCATATCATCAAGAAATAGGGATACTTTTATCTCCTTTTCACCTACCTTTAATGTCTTTCTCTTATTTTGTTGCTGCTGTCAACGTGTCCACAACAATATAAAATACTAAAAGGGCAAAGGGCATTCTTGCTTTATTCCTATAATTTTGGGGAAACTTCTAACTTGACCCATTCCCTATGATATTTGTTTATGATTTTAGATTTTAAAAAATCTATATTTAACATAAGATCTCTGTAGGTCTATATTTTTGGTGTTTTTTTTAGCATAAAAGTATGTTGTACACTATCAATAGCCTTTTATATCTATTGAGATAATTATGTGGCAGTGGATGTTTCTGTTTTAAATTTGATTAATTATATTGATTGATTTCCTAATGCTGAATCATCCTAGCATCTCTGGCACAAGTCCAACTCAGTAATAGCTAACCATTTCTTGGATAAATTGCTCTAATACGACAGAATTTTATCTAATTTTTTTTACTTGATATTCATAATAGTTCTCTTTCTTTGTCTTATATTTCCTGGTTTAGGTATTAAGACTATATGTGATTCATAAAAGGAATCTGATAGAATGCTCTCCTTTTCAACTTTGGAGAATAATTTATGTGGAATTGGTATTCATTATTCTTCAAAAGTTTGGTAGAATTCTCTGTAAATCCAGTCCTGAGGATTGCTTTAGCTTCATCCCAGAAATTTTGCTATGTGCTTTCATCATTATCAGTCAATAATTTGTTCTTTTGACTATTTGCTAATTAGAATTTTCATTATTAAGTCTCCATTTAAATCTGTCTTTGGTCTCTTGGTTTATACCTTCAGTACTCATTTATGTTTAAAAAAAACAAACACTAAAAAGCACAGAAATGAAAGGACTTTTTGAAAAGTATTACCAAAAGAATTTATCTACAACTAGAAGTTAAAATGGATAAGACAGTCAAGGTTTCCCAATATGATTAGGAATAAAATAAAAATTCTCTTTATCTCCTTTGTTATGTGACTGAGTATGATAAATACGTCCTATAGTAAAGAGACAAAATTAAGGGAATATATTTAGGCAAAGAGAGAAAAACTATCAATATTTTAAGACAATTAGATGATTTATTTAGAGAGCCTTAGAGAAAGCAGAATCTGATTATGCACAGTTTCCTCATCACCTAAGGCCTTAAAAAAGTCACATGGAGGCTAGGCTCCTCAGATTTGGTGGATGCCTGAGACATTGTAAGTCATCCTACTTGCCTTGATAACCTGCTGACCAGATTCATTTCCATAATGGAGCAAGTGAAACTGTAGATACCAGAAAAGTACCACTATATATTTGTTGCATATTCTTGCTCTCTTAGGGCAAAATTAATTTTCTGTTTTTTGTTTGCTTCATTTCACCCCAAACTGAACTTGAACTAAGACAGTACTGACATTGTATCCACCTCTAAAGAGAGTAACCAAAAATAAGGTTATTGTGTATATACTGCAACATCTTTGAACTATAAGTAATGAGGAATATGAAGAAAAAAATGGGAAGACTCATATGTAGTGATGGGGAGTCAAAAGGACAAATTTAAAATGAGAATAATATTACAAATAAAGACAACACTAAAAGGTGACAAAACTCAAGTAAAATTAAATGGAAAACATCAGCACCAAATCACTAAAGATAAAGCCCACACTTTTCCATAATTTTAATAATCAGTAAGCTGCAGAAGTAGAAGGTGATAAGGTATTATTTTTAGGAAACATACTTTGTGGGGTATTCCAGTGCTTTCTAGGAAGTCCCATAGTGACAAAAAAAAAATAAAACAGTACACATTATTCTCATTTTTAAATATTCATAATGAAAGATTGAATTTCTTTTCCAAATCTTCTAGACAGTTATGACTACTGCCTCTTCCTATTTAGTCTCCCAACTAACAATTCAAGTGGAATTGGTTCCATTATTATTAATGATGCTTTGCCATACAGTGGATAAAAATATGCCATATTAAATGCCAAGGAATTTCTAAAGACTGAGTAAGGACCTTCTCAGTGGGTGATTTTATTTATTCCAGGCAATTGCAAGCTTAGGTTTGGTTTGATACTCAGAAAAATTAATTTAAATAATTAACAAACTAGATGGCAGAGTAGAACCAGAGACTTATTAGAGCTCTCCCCTCAAGCCCAGCCAAATACCTGCAAAAAATTACTCTAAACAAATTCTGGAGCAGCAGAATTCACAGAATGACTGAGTGAAGCAAACCTTCAGCTCAAAACAAGCCTGGCAGTTTGAAGGGAAGTGTTTATTGTGCTGTGCTAGGAGCAGAGCACTGTCCAGTGTGGGTCATGCCAGCACAGACAGGACCTGAGCAGGCCTCAGAGGACTGAATCTCTGGCACCTGTTCTCATTACTAGACTTCACAACCTGAAATACTGAGGACAAATTGGAAGGTCAATGTAAAAAACCTGTTGGAGAGAGTAAAGCAGTCTGGTCCCAATGTCAGGATGGCAGAGGGGAAGGAGGAACCTACAGCAGCAGCAGGAACAGAGGCAGTGGCTGTTTCTGGAGCTGTAGGCCCACATATTGTGGGGGGCAACAAGTGGCTGGCAGTATATCCCCCACCCCTAAGGTAGAAGAGAACTACCTTGACAAAGAGCTCAAAAGTCAAGTAAATGGCTGTGGAAATGAGCAAAAAAAAAAAAAACAGAAAAAGAATCAGACTGTAGAATCTTATTTTGGAGACAAGGAAGACCAAAATATACAAATAGAAGGAGACAACAAAGTCAAAGTTCTTATATACAAACTCTCCAAGAAAAATATGAACTGGTCTCAGGTCAGGGAAGAGCTCATAAATGATTTTGAAAATCAAGTAAGAGAAGTAGAGCAAAAAGTGGGAAGAGAAATGAGTGATACAAGAAAATCATGAAAAAACAAGTCAATTGCTTGCTAAAGGAAACCCCCAAAATGCTGACAAAAATAAAACCTTAAAAAATAGACTAACCCAAATGGCAAAAGAGATTCAAAAAGCCAATGGGGAGAAGAATTCCTTAAAAAGTAGAATTGGCCAGATGGAAAAGGAGGTCCAAAAACTCACTAAAGAAAACAATTCCTTAAAGATTAGAATGGAGCAGATGGAAGTTAATGATTTTATGAAAAATCAAGAAATTATAAAACAAAACCAAAGGAATGAAAAATAGCAGACAGTGTGAAATATCTCATTGGAAAAACAAATTACCAGGAAAATGGATCCAGGAGAGATAATTTTAAAATTATTGGACTACCTGAAAACCATGATAAAAAAAAGAGCCTAAAAATCATCTTTCAAGAAATTATCAAGGAAAACCTCCTGATATTCTAAAACAAGAGGGTAAAATGGAAAGAATCCATCTATTGCCTTCTGAAAGACATCCCAAAAGAAAAACTCCTAGTAATATTATAGTCAAATTCCAGATCTCCCAGGTCAAGGAGAAAACATTACAAACAGCCAGAAAGAAACAATTTGAGTACTGTGGAAACACAATCTGGATAACACAAGATCTAGAAGCTTCTACATTAAGGGATCAGAGGGTTTGGAATATGATATTCCAGAGGGCAAAGGAGCTAGGAGTCCAACCAAAAATCACTTGCCCAGCAAAACTGAGTATAATCCTTCGGAGGGAAAAATGGATATTCAATGAAATAGAGCATTTTCAAGCATTCTTGATGAAAAGACCTGAGCTGAATAGAATAATTGACTTTCATACACAAGAATCAAGAGAAGCATGGAAAGGTAAATAGGGAATAGAGATCATAAGGGACTTACTAAAGTTGAACTGTTTAT
Organism: Notamacropus eugenii; assembly: GCF_028372415.1. Lineage (NCBI taxonomy): Eukaryota > Metazoa > Chordata > Mammalia > Diprotodontia > Macropodidae > Notamacropus > Notamacropus eugenii. Next base: position 193,154,545 of record NC_092874.1, read on the forward strand.
ATTCCTACATGGAAAGATAATATTTGTAACTCTTGAAATTTTTCTCAGTATTACGATAGTTGGAGGGATTGTATACATATAGGCAGAGGGCATAGGGTGAGTTGAATATGAAGGGATGATATTTAAAAAAATAAACTTAAAGATTGAGAGAGGAATATTGGGAGAAGGAGAAAGTGAGAAATAGAATAGGGTAAATTATCTCTGACATATAAGAAGCAAAAAAAAGCTTTTTCAATGGAGGGGAAGAGGTAGGAGGTGAGAGGGAAAAGGTGAACCTTACTCTCGTTGGATTTGGCTTAAGGAGAGAATAATATTCACACTCAATATGTAATGAAAATCTGTATTACACTACAGGAAAGTAGGGGGAAGGGGATAAGTGGGGTGATGGGAGATGATACAAGGGAGGGCAAATGGGAGGAGGGGGTAATTAGAAGTAAATACTTTTGAGGAAGGACAGGGTCAAAAGAGTGAATAGAATGAATGGGGGACAGGATAGGATGGAGGGAAATATAGTTATTCTTTCACATCATGACTGTTATGGAAGTGTTTTGCATAACGTATAACCTACATTGAATTGCTTACCTTTTCAATGGGAATGGGTGAGGAGGAAGGAAGGGAGAAAAGTTGGAATTCAAAGTTTTAAAAATGAATGTTAAAATTTTTTTTTTACATGTAACTGGGAAATAAGACATACAGGCAATGGGGTATAGAAATCTATCTTGCCCTACAAGAAAATAGAGGGGAAGAGGATGAGAGAAGGGAGAGGTGTGATAGAAGGGAGGGCAGGTTGGCACAAGGGGTAATCAGAATGCATGATCTCTTGGGGTGGGCAGAAGGGAGAGATAGGAAGAAAATTTGGAACTTAAAATCTTGTGGAAGTGAACGTTGAAAACTGAAAATAAATTAGTTAATTAGATTTCTTGTTCTGACTAAAAAAATTAACAAACTAACAATAAATCAACAAAAATGAAAATTTTGGTAAATATTTATCAAACATATAATATGTGCAGAATACAATGCAAGATGCATGGCATATGAAGATTTTTAAAAATCCTTACTCATGTCCTGTGGCTTACAGAAAGCTAAGACATTCACACAAACAATTATAATACAAGCTAGAAAACAAGAAATGCATCAGAGTGATCTGAGTGCTTAAGATTCAGGAAGGGAGAAGTCACTCCAACAATATTTACTGGGTTCTTATTATATACCCAATGCCATTATAGACATTAACAAATGTTAATATATACTTAAGGAAGAATATGGAAGGAAACAAGAATATATTAAATGCCTACTATGTACCAAGCACTATGCTAAACACTTTATAAATATTATCCCATTTTACAGATGAAGAAATGGAGGGTTTGAGTGACTTGTCCAGGGTCACACAGCTAGTTGGTGGTTGAAGCCATATTTGAACTCAAATATTTCTGACTTCAGACCAGAACCCTATCTACTAGGCCATCTAGTTTCCTCTATGTAAGATGGGTTTCTACTCTTCTGTAATTCACAATCTGCTTGGGAGACAATGACAACACAGATGTACATACACATGAATTAGAAAAATGCTGACCTGTGTGGTGCTGACCATAACTTCAAGTGAAATTCAGAACATATTGGAAGAATCAGGAAATTGTTTCCTGAAAAAGGAATCATATTGAACCTCAAAGGACATAAAAGGTTGAAATAGATATAGGGGAAATGAAAGGACATTAGATGTAGGAGGGATAAGTATCAACAAAAACATGGAAAGTGGAGTGAGTGGAGTGTATGTGTCTATAAGTACAGATAAATGATAAATGATTTTTTCTGTTCCTCCCATCAAAGCCACATGACTCTTTGAATTGTCCTTGCTCTTTAAAATTCTGAGATGCCAATGAGGTTTTAAATTGCTAAGATACTACTCTATGTGATCTGTGCACATTGGTATCCTCTTAGCCTTCACTTCAATGAATCATTCACTAAATACTTAGTGACCATTTATTGTGCATCCATGCTAAATTGTTGGGGATGCAAAAGAAATACAAGACATTATGCCTTTCAAGAACTTATAGTCACTTCCAATTCTAGACCAGAAAGATAGAAGAGCCCCTTTCAATACTTTCTATAGTTTTGACTATAGAATAGGAATAGAATAGGAATAGAAAGAATAGGGAAAAGATCTATTTGTACAAAAGTTGTTATAGCTGCAATTTTTGTGGTGGTAGAGAATTGGAAATTGAGGGGATGCCCATCAAGTTAGTAATTGCTGAACAAGTTTTAGGGTGTGATTTTGATGGAATACTGTCCATCATTTCAAAGAGGAGCAATAACATTACAAGGTGATGTCTTGATTTGTGCATTTAGTTGCATTTAAATGAGGCAGAGTTGCACAAAAACTCACACTCTCTTCCAGAGTCATTGAAGTTCAGTGGCAAGACAAAAGTCAAGATGACTAGCGATAACTCAGGATGTAGTGGATAACCTTGGCATCTTTGATATCCAACTAAGCCCTAAGTACTCAACAGGGTCTGCTTCAGCCACTTTCAAGGCCACTGGAATAAGTTGTTCTCATCATCTCAATCTGCCAGCAGACCTCTTCACATGCTTGGTGTAGTTATCCCCTAATCTGCCAACAGGTTTGAGACCTGTTGGTTACTCTTGATCTAGTTCATTTTACCCATATGCTGAGACAGTTTTACAGCTTCTTGGAGCTGCAGGTGAGAGTTGGGTGAAAGGTGAACACCAAAGGTGGATGAGCAGCCCTGAAAAAGGGTTTGGCAAAACAAAACAAAAATGTGGGAAGTTTTAAATGAATTGATGTAAAGTGAAATGAACAGAACCAGGTGAAGACTGTACACAGTAACATTAATATTGTAATGATGATCAGCTGTGAAAGACTTAGTTACTCTGGTCAAGACAATGATTCAACACAATTCTAAAGGGCCATGATGAAAAACTTTAGAGAGAGAGTTGAAGAACTTTGAGTGCAGATAAGAGCACAATTTTTTTTTGCTTTCAATAGTTGTATATTTGTGTGTTTTCTCTTGCATTGTGGCTAATATGGAAATATGTTTTCATGAGTTCAGTATCATATTGCTTGCTTTCTAAAGGGGTGAAAGAAAGAAGGGAGAGAATTTGAAAGTCAAAATTTTAGAGAATGAATGTTAAAAATATCTAAATGTAATTGGGAAATTTTGTGTATACATACACACAGTGTGTATGTATATGTATTAATTTTCTTAAAGATTCTGCCACTTTCAGCTGAAGGCAACTCATGGCAGGGCAAAGGAACACAGAATGACAATTTTAGAGTTGGAAGATTCCTCAGCAGTCTGAACCATACTATTCTTCCAATACAATATGTGCACCAAGTGGTCATCCAGTCAATGACTGAAGACTCCCAATGAGGGGAAACCTTGTACCTCATAAGGCAGCTCATTACGCATTTGGACATTTTCAATTGTTAGAAAGTTTTTCCTTATATAAGCCTCAATTTGTCACTTTACAATTTATGCTTGTTGCTCTTAGTTCTTTTTTCAGGATCCCAATACAATAAACTTTATCCTCTCCTATATGACAGTCTTCCAGACACTTGAATCCAGTTGTCATGATCCACATTTTAAGTCTTCTTTGTTCCAAGTTAGCCACCTCCAATTAAATTATATGGATTCAAAGCTCTTGACACCATGTTGGTTGCCCTTCTCCACAAACTCTCTTTCCATTGTAACGTGAGAATTTTTTGTGTACTTCTTTAACATTACAAACAATTACAGATTACTCCAACTTCATGGGTAGCTAGGTGTTACAATGGATAGAGTACTGATCTTAGAATAAGGAAGACTCATTTTCATGAACTCAAATCCAGCCTCAGACACTTACTAGCTGTGTGACCCTGAGCAAGTCACTTAACTTTGTTTACCTCAGTTTCTCATCTATAAAAAATGAGCTGGAGAAGAAAATGGCAAAGAACTCCAGCTTCTTTATCAAAGAAAATCCCAAAATGAAGTCATGGAGAATCAGACATGACTGAAACAACTCTACATCAGTCTACTTCATGAGAGTTCTCTTGTAACAAAGTAAAACAGTAAGTAAAACTAATAATAAAATCAGAGCAAGGTACATAGGTATCATAACTTCCTTACTACTAGAAACTGTGCCTCACTTAATGCAGTTGAAGACCACATTAGTTTTGTGTGTGTGTGTGTGTGTGTGTGTGTGTGTGCGTGCACATGCATCTGCATCCAAGCCTCATGACCCCATCTGGGGTTTACTGTTGTCTTACAAAGTGATAGTCTCTCTGACTTGACTGTGGAAAGGATATTCTTTAACAAAGAAGACAAAAGATGAATCATTTTTGAGGGGAAAAAAAACTGAAGTAAAACTTAAACTGTGATGGATGTCATTATTTCACTGCTTTATTCTGTATAGGATAAGCCAAGGGAGAAGGGGTTGGGAGTCCATAAAACCCAGCTTATATCTATCGCACTGGTGGATCTGAATGCAGTGTTGGATGGCTGTCCTCTTCCATCACTTCTCCACATTCTAGAAAGCTCTATATACTTTCTATGTACTGCCTATAGTGATTACAAATGATTGCCAGGTATTGGTACATTCCCATAATGCCAAGCCATAGTTTAAAGTTTCAGTAGTCAGGTTCTCCTGGGATTAATGACAATTCCATGTGATGTCACTAGAAGGGCAGGACTCAAAATGGGATAAAAGATCTGGCTCCAGCCATGATTACCACACCCTCCACATCCCTTTGAAAAAATGCAGGTTGCCTACACAAAGTGTTAGGCAATGTTCAGGTGCATGGATGCCTTTGGAGGAGCCTGCCCATGCCTAGGGTTGGGTCAGAGGTTCCCATATTCTGGGGACAGAAATACAAGGTGTGTGCCATGGCAAATGAATGACTTCACTGATTTGTTTTTCTTTTGTCACGAATCTAAGTTCCATATTAGGCAATGGGTTTCTTAGACAACAACAAGGTTGATCAAACTTAATCCTACATGAAAGCTTGTATTCCTTCTAGCCCAACTCCTTAATTTTACAAATGAGGAAACTGAGATTCAGTTTCATATATTACTTTATATAGGAAAGATGGACATGACACCAAACATTTTATCAGATCTATATGATGAACTTATTTGAATCATTCTTTAGGAAACTGTAGTGGAAGAACAACTGGATTTAGAATCAAAAGGCCTGGGTTCAAATTCTGACTCTGCTTCTTAACCAAATATGTGCCTTTGGGCAAGTTCCTTCACCTCTCTTGACCTCAGTTTCTCCATTATAAAATGGGAGATCACTTTTGAAATCGAAATTGAAAAACCCTTTCTAGCTTTGAATCTTATAACATGAAGTAATGTAACAAAATTTTCAGAGAGCACAGAATCATTGAGTTACAGAACTCAGAAATTGTATCCTAAATTCTCCCTAGTCTAACATAAAATAGTCATCACAAGCTAAATAAATGAAACTAGCCTGTCCTGTTGATTACCAGCTGAACTGCCTCCAACGTGGAGCTATCATCATCTTGCCTCAAAAGACAAAGATACACATCTGCCCTCAAATGTACCCAGAAATCAACTTCTAGGTCTTTTGGCTAGAAAATTTTAAGCTGCTCTTGGCTCCTCCCACTAATTTCCAGAGACAGGGATTTTGTGGGTGTGATAATGCTGTATGAGCTGTCAGTATTGCATGTTCATTGAGAAGCATAATGTAAAAGCATTGATGCTCAGATTAAATGACCACCAACAGGATCATTCTGAATCTGATGAGATTACAGAACCATGCCTTCCTGTCCAGATGATTTGGACTTCATGAGTTGTATATACTACTGGTGTCAAACTCAAATAGAAACATTCCCAATTACATTTTCATCTGGTTCATGCCACACTTGGGAGTTGTGTGGGCCATAAGTTTGACATCTCTATGTAGATAGTACAGACCCAAGTTGAATGTGAACTATCTGTTCAGCAAGCCCAGAAAGTTGTCTTTACTTCTCAGGAGAGTTCAATAGGTACAATTTGTTATGATTTTGTGTTTTAAGAGTGAAGTGAGCAGAACCAGGAGAGCAAGGTATACAATAACAAAAACATTGTAAAAAAGAACAACTTTAGAAGACTTAAGACCTTTAATCCACAAAATAACCAAGTATAATTCTAGAGTACTGATGATGGAGAATGTTACCCACCTGCTGACAGGGACGGAATGAATTCAACATGCAGGATGAAAAATACATTCTTGGACATGACCAATATGGGAATTTATTTTACTTCACTATGTGTATTTGTTGCAAGAATATTGAGGTTTTCCCCTACCCTCCCACCCCTGGAAAGAAGGGAAAGTGTAAGGGAGAGGAAATAAATACTTGATAATTTAAAAATAAAATTTAATTTTTTAGAAAATATTTTAACGTACTTATTAGTCTTTTATGTTTTAAACTTTCTATACCTCTAATTTAAATACTGAGTGTTCTTGTTCAGTTGTGTCTGATTCTTCATTACCCCATTTGGGATTTTCTTGGCAAAGATACTGGAGTAGTTTACCATTTCCTTCTCCAGCTTATTTTACAGATGAAGAAACTGAGACAAAAAGAGTTAAGTGACTTGCCCAGGATCACCCAGCTAGTAAGTGTCTAAGGTCAGATTTGAACTCAGGAAGATGAGTCTTCCCAACACCAGTCCCAGCACTCTATCCACTGAGTCACCTGCATATTGAGTATCTTTTCTTGTTCTTTTAATTCTAAAGTATAAAACACTTATTAAATAAAACAAAACTAATGATTACTAAATTTATTCAGCAGAAGACAGAAGGAAGAGTAAATATTACAGTTACTCAGTAGAAGGAAATAGCAGAATTGAATACCTTTACTTTAAGGTGCCCTCTTTATCTTTTTTTTCAGTGATAGTAGAATCAGCAATACTAAAGCTTGATTTCCTCAGGAGTCCTCCTTGGGGGTGTAGGTGTAATCAGGCAGAGAGAATGAGAAAAGCCTGACAACCCCAGGATGAATCTGGCCTCTGTATGAATATTTATGGAGGGAGGGAGAGAGAGGGAGAAAGAGATGAAATTTATTCCTCCTCTGACCCCCATCCCTGAATACCAAAGGATTATCTTCTCATACATACCCATGCTTTCCCACCAACAATAGTTTTGTCAAGTCAACAAGTGTTTAGTAAACCCTACTACCTGCCAGACACAATATTAAGTATTCCCTTTTCCCTTTTAAATCCCTGTCCATAGAGGCTACTCCTAAAAGGCACAGTTTCCCAGAGTTTTCTAACTTCTTAATTTTCTGCTGCTTTCCTTCCCCTTTCCATCCACTTCCTTTGAGCCCTCCATCCCTAGTGCCCCTCAACTCCAACCCCATTTCAAATGGATGAGAGATTTCTATTGGTTTTTCACAATCAAATGAATGAAAACTGCCCTAGGCTCCCATCTCAATGGCAACTCATCAGATTACATTTTTACCTCCACTATGACTAATATGGACAAGCTGAGTAAATGACTAAGAAGAATTTCTGTAACCACCTACATGAATGGAACGAAATTAAAGGATGGGTTTGGATTAGGTGCTTTGGTTTGGGAATGGGGCTTTTTGCATTTGTTTTATTGACTGCTCTATGAAGTTTGTTATTGATTGTTGTTTTTTCAAATCCTTTACCCCCCTCCCCCAAAAAAATCTTAAACTTCTTAGTACTATAGTAGCAAATCCAAATTTATTGAATCCTAAAGCTAGAAGTCACCTGAAGAAGTTGTATCATTCGTTACCCAATCTTAAATAATGTCCCAAAAAGGATATTTTTTTATGTTTAATCTAAAGCTGAAGACTAAATTCATTTCCCTTTTGTGAGACTCTAAGAGGAAAAAGAATAGTTAGTCACATCCACTATGGAAGAAATCTGATTGAACTGAAAAAGGGAAATAAGAATACTCTTCAGATATTATTTTTTAAATTAAATTAATTTTTTTCATAGCAATTGTTTTTAGTTGATAAGTGCTTAAGTTTTCCTAAGTTCTAGTGGGGCATGATCCTCTTAAAATCTTTCTCTGTAATTTTATCATAGTTTGGAGGTGAACCAGCTCTCTTGAAAGCTATGCCAGTAAAGTTTATGCTCTACCAACCCTCAGGTTTGATTTTGGCTTCGACTATTGGCCTGACAAGGAATCATATAAGAGTTAAATTTGGAGAAGCTTATGCTCGGGGTACTACCATGTTATGAATTTGTTTAGCCACAAGAACTCATAAAATCATTTATTAAGGAGTAGAAGATGGCAATCTACACTAGTGGAGAGAATACCCACACTGATGAAACCATGAAGCTTTTGAAGTGGTCAAGTAAGTTGAACACCAGAGAGAAGTAGATTTGGCTTCTAGGCTTTAGGTTTGCCACTAATAAGAGAAAGGCCATGCTCAAATATATGCACAAATGGTAGTTATATAGTTATGTTATATAGGAAAATGTTAAGACATAGATTGAATCTTAGTTTTCTAGAATTAGAATCATAAGATATTAACATGGTAATGAATCTTGGTTTTCTAGTATAACTTTTTTTTTTCATTTTTCAGAATGAATCTGAGACCTAGAGAGGTGATTTGCTTAAAAGGTCACTCAACTTATTCGTGTGTGTCCTTCGTTGCCGAAGAAGACCACGCCATCAGAGAAATGATGACATGACTTGCTTTGACTTTGTTTTGAGTGAAGGAGGGCTGTGCAGGTCACCAGTCTCACTTCTCCTTCAGAGCCATCAGATTCTTTCTGAAAAATGAAAACAAAGTTGTACTAGGAAACCAAGATTCATTACCATGCTAATATTCTGTGATTCTAATTCTGGAAAACTAAGATTCAATCCATGTCTTAACATTTTGCTACAAAACATAACTACATAACTACCATTGGTGCATATATTTGAGCATGGCCTTTCTCTTAATATAGAAAAATCTTAATTTTCTGGCATAAAGTTTTCTATATTTGTCGTATTTTCCATGTTCCCCAATTTGGGGAACAAGAAAATCTGTCTTGATGCCAAATTCAATGAGTTAAGCATTCATGGGCACAAGTTGGTTCCACTCTTTTCTAGTACCAGGGATTATTGCTTTAGTCCCTGTCACTGGTCTCACAATGTGTTCAACATACTTATCATGGTCAATAAATATCCAATAAAGTTTATTATATGCCATGCACAAAGCACTGGAGATACAAAAAGAAGAGCTCACAATCTGATGGAGAAGACAATAAGTAAATAGATATGTACAAACAACTGTATACAGTATGAAGTGGAAAATAATTAAGAGAACCAAGGCACTAGAATTGAGGGGCTTAGAAAAGGCTTCCTATAGAAAATTGTGTTTTAGTTAGGACTAAAAGAAATTCAGCAAAGCCCAAAGGAGAAGATGAGGAGGAAGCACATTTCAGGCATGAAGGACAGCTAGAGAAAATACTCAGAGTCTAAAGATGTCATGTTCATAGTGTCAAGTTCATTGAATGGCCAGGGGTCTAGCGTCATTGGATCAAAGAGCAGATTTAGGAGAATAAGTTGTAAGAAGACTAGAAGGGTAGGAGGCAGCTTGGCTATAAAGGGCTTTGAATGCCAAGCAAAGCATTTTTATTTGATCTTGAATGTAATAAGCAGCCACTGTAGTCTATTGAACAGGGGAGTGACGTGATCTGATCCACACTTTAGGAAAATCACTTTGGTAGCTGAATGTAGGATGAAGTGGAGACAGAGGAGGCAGACAGAGACACCAGCAGGCTATCGCAATAGTTCAGGTATGAGGTGATGAGGGCCTGTACTCAAGTGGGTGCAATATGACTATCATAGGTTGGTTGTATTATTGCAGGCCAACATGTTATGGAGAAAAACATCAGTCAACAAGCAAATATACTAACAGTTCAAGAAAGAAATGGTTTGGCTAGAAGAGAAATGACTCCTACATTGCCAGTGAGAGTGAAGAAATGCTAAGAGAGAGTATTCACTGAACTTCTTGAAATAACAAACATGGTCCTGAAGAAGAATGAACTTTGATGCTCCCTTGGAGTATATACCTTGACCATGAAGAAGATCTAGCACAGAGATGTTGACTGAGGGCAAAGTACTTCCATAGGATAATGGGAAGAGCACTGGACTTGGAGCTGTAATTCCTTGGGTTGGAATCCCAGCTTTGCCATTTATTATCTGTGTGATTTGGGGCAAGTCCCTTAATCTCTATCCCTTGCTTTCCTCATCTGTAAAATGAAGGAATTGGGATAGATCAGCAGTTCCTAAAAGTCTTTGGGGTTTTTTTTTATTACTTAAAATCCTTTTAACAACAAAAATGTCCTAGCAACCCCTAGATATATTTAATAAACTAATAAATTTAATATACTGTAATTATGTGCTGGTTATGACATGATTAAAGAATTTTTAGCTTGAACCCCTTGAACCATCAACATGAACTCCAACGGGTTTATGAACTCCTAGGAGTCACTGGACTTGATAATTCCCAAGATCCCTTTCCACTCTAAATCTATGATCCTATCTCCATGGGTCTTAAAAATTCAAAGAGCAGAGTGAGTTGATATGTTAAAATCATAGAATGTTAGGGTTGAAAGGGGATCACAGAGCTTCTCTAACCCAGTTCCCCACCCCCATCCTAAGAAGAAGCAGAGACTCAAGGAAGTTAAGTGATTTTTAGGATAATAGGATTACGGGAGGGTCACAAAGCTGTATGTGACACAACCAGGGAATTGCCCAAATAAGCACCAACCCAGTAGGTAAGGAGTAAAGCAATATTATATTGCATTTAGTTGACCTGATCATTATTCATCTTCAGCTAGAAGATGATCCAATGAGGCCCCCATTGATCTTCCACTATAGCCATTCCCAGACAAGTCTAATCAGTTATTGAAATCAGGGGAGGTGGAGTAGAAAACAGTTCAGGAAGGGAGGTGTGTCACCTGCCACCACATCCAGTAAGGTCAACATCTGACAAAAGGAATCTACTGTAGTGGCTAGGATGGAATCCTAAAAATCAGAGAATCTCAGAGTTGGAAGAACCATCAGAAATCATTTAGAATAATTTTACCTGAGGCATGAATTGTTCAAACAGTGCATTATGGAATGCTTGGTACTGACTTTCAAATGTTTCACATGTGGTGTGACTTTTGTCTCCCAAGCCATGCAGCAAGCTCCTTGCATCTTATAACTAGTAGTCTCCAAAGTGCCCAAAGTAGAAAATACCCATCAAATGGAAGGGAACGAAATTCTCCTAGGAAGCTTTGTAGATTGCGTCCCTTAACTTTCTGAAACTAGAAACTTAATTGCTTTCATTTAAAGTTCACAGTCATCAATGTTCATAGTTACCCAAGGCTATATGAACTGCTACATTCTGTCCCAAATATTTGAATGGTAACCATGGAAGGAATGATACAGGGGCATTAATCCAGGGGCATCACTGAAGGTAAAAGTGGTATCAGTAGTAAAAATATCATTATTCCCATTTTACAGATGAGAAAGCAAAGGCTTAAAAAAGTTAAGAGGCTTAAGAGACAAAGAATTGATTGAAAAGCAAATCTTCTAACTACAGTTCTGCAGAGTGCTTTCCGCTATACCAACACTCCTCAGTCACAGAATCTCAAGCTAAAAGCTTTGGATATTAGAGGTCAATTAGTCCAATCATCTGCCTGCTATTTGAACCCCTTCTATAATATCCATGATAAACATTCATCTAGCCTCTACTTGATCACATCCACCGACAGGAAATTCACTACCTCATGAGTCAGCCCATTTAATTGACAGCTCTAATGGCTAGAAAATTCTTTATGTTGAGCCAGAAATCTGCCTCCTGTAAATTCCATCCACTGATCCTCATTTTCCCTCTGGAACTACATAGAACAAAGCTAATCTTTCTTCCACATGACAGCCCTTCAGACATTTAAAGACAGCTATCATTTCCCCCCAAGACAACTCTTCTCCAGATTAAACAGTTTTTTTTCCCTTCCTTTATTCCCTAAGAAAAGGACTTTCAGTCTTATATTTTCACTGATTCTCACCATAGACCTATGAGATTAGATGCTCAGATACCATAAGATCATAGACTTTCATAAATGGAAGGAACATTAGATTATTATTTCCATTTCATAGAAAGAAAAAATGAAGTCCTAGAGGAGTTTAGATTCCTTGCCCAAAGTCTCACAGAAAAATAAATGCAAGATTAGAACTTGCAGTCAAGACTGCAGGCTCCCAGTCTAACTTTCTATTTACCGCCTCAAACGTGATTATGTCCTCCTCAACAAAATGCTTTACCTGTTGCTTTGTGCATGAACTCTCTGCTCCTCTTCCTAATTTCTGGCCAGGTAGATATTGGAAAGACTATCTGTTTCCAACTTCTCTTAGCCCCATGTGGTAGGACTGCCTCCAAAGAATGAATCAGGTGAGCCTCTCCATCTCTGCCTACATCTGCTTTTGTAAGCTTGGGGTATTTCATGGAGATAGTTTCCCCTGACAGGTTTATTGTCAGTTTTGGCCCAGTGCCTTGAAAATATTCCTCATGTGATGAAGCAAGAATGTCATTCTGCCAACTATCTGTCAATACCCTCATCAACTATCAACACCACATCTGCTACCCCTTCCTCCAAGTCACAGATATTCTACCTACCAGTGGAATCCACTACCCATGGACACAATGGTGGTCATACCTTACTCATTTGTTTATTCATTCTTCCTCTATGCTGAGAGCTGCTTGAGCTTTAGGGGCAACAAGAAACAAGATCACCTCAGAAGGGTCACCAGATAATCAGAGGTACCCCTGAGAATGAAGATCTCAGCCCTTGACATAGAAGAAAGGTACCAAGTCCTACACTCACCTCAAAAATGTATCATTTTTCCAAGGAAAGAGTGCTATGTTAAGGGATAATCAAGATTATTATTATTACATAGACCAGCTGAAAGGGTTGCGAGTGGGAAAAGTTTAAGAAGCCTGTTCCAGACTAGAGAACAAGATACAGATGAACCCAAGCTGAACCCTAACATTAACTGGGGACAGAGGAGAGAGTAGGAGAAAGAGATCTTCCTAATCCTTGGAAGCTGAGAAATGTTGAGTTGAGAAAGAACTTAGAGGTCATTTTAGTCTAACCCTCTCATTTTACAAATGAGAAAACTAAAGCCCAGAAAAAATGAAATGATTTGTTTAAATTATGGTAGTTCATTACAAGATCAGGCTCTGAATCCACACACTCTAATTCCAAATCTATTGCTCATTCTACTATTCTAAACTCTCCTCCCACCATCTTTCCATAAATGAATGGCACACATTTACCTTTTCCATTCCTTGATTCGTACTCTCCCAGTCATCCCAGAACATAGGACCATAAACCCAAACCAATTCTAAGGAATAAAGAAAAGAATGGATCTCAAGGAAAGGAAAGAATAGGCCAGGCAGAAACTAATGCTGTAATTCAGAAGGTAAAACTAAATTTCAGGGAATCCAGTAAAGGTGAGGGGTTTGACAAAGGAAGCAGAAGGGCAGGAAAAAATATAACATTTTGAACTGGGCTGTATCATGCTGAAACAAAGTTGGCAGGGTCTCCCATGGAAATTGCTTTCACCCCAGTTGGGCAGAGGGAATATGATTTGTCATGGGACTATTCCCAGTTCCCATCCTCCATGAAATTTATTGCCAGGGTCACAATCTCCCCACCTTCTATTCCCAGAAATGGCTTTCATCTTCTCAGCTCACATCTCTCTGGGACAGAGAAAAGATCATTTGGACATGTCGGGCTGAAGTTCCTTGCGAATGTCACTTCTGTGCCTGCCTTCCCTAGTGGCATCCACTGTTCTAAAACTGGGGCAGGCATTATTCTTAGCTGCAGCAGAAGCATGACTAAGGATCTCACAATTCATCTGAATTGGAAAGGGGGTACCAGCAAAAATCATTGCCCTGCCCTCATCTTCCATAGAAGGATGGTGTTGACATTAGAAAAATTATTTGGTCAATGTTGGATAACATTCACCATTCATTCATTCACTCAGCAAATGTGTTTCGGACAGGGTCTACATACAAGGACCTGAAAAGTTTGCAAAAATGAATAGGAACCTTACAGTCCAAGAGAGAGGGTTACAGTTGGGGAAAAGACATGGAAACAAATAACTACAATTTAAAGCTGAACAGTATAAATGCTTGAAAGGTGTCCAAACAAACTACTCTGAGAGTTCAAAGACAGAGAAATAGCTTCTAGCTGGAAGGGCTGGAGGACAAGTTTGTGGAGCATGTGACACTTGATCGAGGTGTTGGGTGGTACCTAATCATTAAAGTTATCTGGAGAGTTCATTCTAGGCTTTGAGGACGATAGGAGCTGAGGCATACAGTTTGGGAAATACGAGATGAGTAATGATGAATATGCTGATCTAGTCAAAGTATTAGGGAGTATAAAGGGAAAGAGTAGGATATAAGTACAGAACGATGAAGTTGGGGGCAAATTGTAAGCTGATCTTTAAGGCCAAGATAAAAAGAGTTTATTTTATGTAGTAGTAGGCCATCCCTGAGTTGGCAGATCCTAAAGCAGAATTTCCAAGGGCAAAAGACAATTGCTACTCCCTCTAATTGGTCCTATGAGTGCTAAAGGTCCTGGTTGTCTCACAATTAAGTAAGCAAATGCTCCACTGAAGATCCATCCCTGCTAGGAAAATGACAGTGATGATTTTTGAGCCATAGTGAGTGTGAAGTGAAGGAGACATTTTCCCAGCTGCCATGCATTCACAAGATCATAGGATTTAGAGCTGGGAGATCATTTGTCATTTCTTTATTTATATCTGAAGAGAATGAGGCCCAGAGAGGGGAACTGATTTACCCAATGTGATACAATTAACGGGGGAGCTAGCAATCGAATCCAGATCTTATATCCCAGATTCAGAACTGTTGGTGATTGCTTTTACGAAATGGTCAATATGTCCACAATAGGTGAAGTATTTCAGGGAGAAGATTTCAAAAACAGAGAAGTCCAATGAGACAGTATGGAATAATGGAAAGAGTGGTGGGTTGGGAGGTAGAAGACCTTGGTTTAACTCCTGGCTCTGTTATTCACTTGTGAGTAATGCTCTTAAAACTCATTTAACCTTTGAGTCTATTTCTTCAGTTTTAAATAAATAAGATGGTGCTTTTTTTCCTCCTCCCCTAAAGTTCTTCTCCAGTGGCTCATGCCAGCAATGTTGAGTTCTCAAAGTCCTTGTCAATGGAATGGAAACTTTAGCAAGCTTGGAATGGCTTTAAGCATGAATGTGGTGATGGGTTCTTTGTCTTTGGGGACCAATCCAACTATGCTCAGAGATGATCCTCATCAGGCTGGATAAAGGGTGATGAATTCTTTAGCTGCAGCAGCTCTAAAAGACCAGGTTATTGAATGGTTTATATAGAGAAGCAGCTAGGTGGTGCACTGAATCTGGAGTCAGGATAGACCTGAGTTCAAATCTGACCTCAGACTACCTCTGTGACCATGGGAAAGTCACTTAACTTCTGTTCACTTCACTTTTTAAACTGTAAAAATGGCGATAATAACAGTACAGGGATGTTGTGAGAATCAAATGACATTATATTTATAAAACCCTTATCACAATGTCTGGCACATAGTAGACATTTCATAAATATGTATTCCCTTCCCCTTCCTTCCTCTCAGCTTGTGGTTTGCATGGACAGAGGAGGCCCCATACCAAAGAAATCATATGTCATTGAAATAACACACTTGTAGTATTCACCTTATAAGGTTGTTAGGAGGGGAGCATTTTGTAAACCTTAGCATCAAAGAAGCATGAATTGTCATAAAGGCTGCATCAACACAGAACCTCCTGATCCAATTGGAATAAAACCTTCCAGTATGACCCAACCTGTATAATAACAGCTTTACAATGCTATTGTATGAAAAAAACCATGATAGAGATTGGAGGACAAGCAGTTAATGAATGGAGAGCACTACTTGAAGCCAGGAAGCCTTGTCTGAATTCTGCTCCATACACTTATTACCTATGGGGAGGAATAAGGTACAAACCCAATTAACTCATTAAACTCATTAAAGAGGACAAAGTGCCAGGTGAGGTGTAAGGGGGAATTTTGAGGATTTCTTCATTTACTTCTACTCAGAGGATTTTTCACAATCCAGGAATGTGTATAGACTTCAACTTTTAGACAACAAAAAAAAACTTCATTTCTTTCTATGTGTTTGATTCATAAAAATTTATCAATAGAGCAATTAGCAGTGAAGCAATGCCACAGTTGTATGGCAAATTGCCCAGATCATTCTTGCAACTGAACAGGCTCACTGATGTATTTGGTGGACAATGAATTACTTGGCTTAGTGACTGATAGGTGAGATTTTTATGAACATTGTCTCATTTAAACCTCACAACAATTCTGTGAGGTGGCTCCTGTTTGCAAGTGACACTGGCCTGATTATAACCAGTCCTTAAAACACTGCGATACCTCTTAAAAGAGATCTATAATTACTCTAAAGCAAAAGTACTATTCATATGGCCTATGGGTGGGCTGCATGAAGCTCACATGTACAAAAGTGTAGCCTGAACTGAATTAGAATATAACTGGGAAATATTATGAAATGTAGATAATGTTAGTATGCAGTTTTCAAAGATAATGTGTAGCCTGCAAGAATTCTTTGGTGGCTCCCGTTTCTACTGGAGTTTGTCACCTCTGTTCTAGAGCATTTATCCTAACTAGTCACACAAAAATAAGCAAGTAGATAAAGAATGACTGCTATTCAGACTATGATGTGCCAAAGGCATCATTTATCAGCATACGGGACTTGGAAAGATACACTAAATGGACAATGAACTGGGCCAGAATTTCACAGGAGGTGGCAAATTGACTGAATTACCTTTGGGCATTGTACATTTATTGTCCTCGGAATTCTCCCTGATTCAAAGACCCACGTTTACAAAACTAATTTTCTCCTCTTTTGTTTTCTCTTTTTCTATAGAGCTGTGAGTCATGGAACACTATAGTCACCCAAAAATTAAAGTTAAGGATCACACAAAGAGCAATCAAAAGGCATGTGATGGATATGCTCAGACTAAAACACGTTACCAAGAAGCAAGTTGTGACAAAGGCTCCGTGTCAAAGACTCATCAGAGAAATGTATGAACAGTAATGATAACCAAAGGAGGGGTCTGCCACATGCCAAGCGTCTGAGCTAACCGAGGGATAATGAATATGTTCCACTGGTATACTCAATATATGCATACATACATGTATATGCATACACATATGTATACACACATATATGCATGTGTATGTGTATGTGTAGGTATGCATTTGCGTATATACTTATATGTGCATGTGTGTATATGTGTGTATGTATAAGTGTATATCTACACATACACACATACAGGGAAACCCTCCAGCACATTGGGCAAAATTTCATGGCAAACTCATGAGAGGTCATAGACAAGAGCTAAGAGCTAATGTGCTGATATGGAGGCACCAGGTGAGCTCCAGTCTGTACTACTGAAGGAAGCACAGAGTTGAGATCTCAGAATCATTTAAGCACATGTTTTTGAGAACCTGCAAAATATTTTCATTGTCTACACACTTCCGATGATAGCAAAGGCTCATCTCTTCAGTGCCAACATTTTACCTGTGCTGCTGTATAGCAGTGAAACTTGTGATCCCTCTGCTGCTGAAGAATGAGAGTTGAGCATCACATACAGAGAAATGGAAGGTTGCCTATTAGGTGTGAAAAGGCTGGAACATATGACCAATGAGGAACTCAGAAGAAAACAAGAAAAAAGGAACTGCTCAGTAGTATTTAGCACAGTGCATGATAGAAAGTAAGCATTTGATAAATGCTAATTGACTGACTTAAAGAACAGAAAGAGAAGATGGGTTGATGCAGAAAAAGCAAGGGAGGAGAGACCTATATTACCAGATGCCTTTGTGATTTAAGAAGTGAGGAAGACATGTTGGGCAAACTCCTTATGAATTTTTGGGAAGACATAGGATGAGCTGACATGGATTTGCTGTGATGTGCCTCATTAGAAAGAATTCCTGAATTAAGGAAATCACAGAATATTGAGGATATACATGTGTTTATAATATGACAGAAAGAGATATGTATAGAGTTAGGTCCTTCCTGATTAGCATAAATAATGAATCCTGAGAAGCGGTTATTATTTGAATTTTTATTGAATAATTCCATAATATTAGAACTAATTACCATATGTAAATATACCTGATAACTCTGATTGGTGCAAATTTGAATAATACATCCAGTTCATGGGATTCATTATTCATATGAATGAGAACCTAGCGGTATAATAATGGTATCCCTCAACGAGCATGATGTAGTGAAAAGAGCACTAGATTTAGAATCAGAGGATATAGAATCAATTTCTGCCTCTGATTACTACCTATGGGACACTGAACAAATCATCTAACTGGTTTCAGGTTCCTCGTCTGTAAAACAAAATGGTTGGGCTACATATGACCTGGAAGATTCCTTCTAGTTCTAAATCTTTTGATTTCCTAGGAAGTTGTAAGATCAGAATTCCAATCCAGATCATATCTATTGCCTCTCTCTCACTCTCTCCTTTTGCACACACACATGCATGTACACATGTATATATATGAATGTACACACATATGCATAGATGGCTACATATATGTTTGCATATATGTGTGTATAAATAATTACATTATATATACATTTATACATCCATACATACATATATTAAGTTGTTAAGTCCTTTTAGTTATGTCCAACTCTTTGTGACCCCTTTTGGGTTTTTCTTGGCAAAGACACTGGAGTGGTTTGCCATTTCCTTCTCTAGTTCATTTTACCGATGAAGAAACTGAGGCAAACAGGATTAAGTGACTTGTCCAGGGTCATACAGCTAGAAAGTATCTGTGATCACATTTGAACTCATGACAAGGAGTGTTTCTGATTCCAAGTCCAGTGTTCCAGCACTGTGTCACTGAGGATACATTATTTATGTAGCTGCATATGACTGCAAGATGATAATCTCAATTTTTAAAAAATTACATCAGAACTTATACATCAAAATGAGTGTTTTCTTATTCATGTTAGGGAAAGAAAATAGAAAATAAATTGAATTCCCATTTATTGATGGATGGCTGAAAAAACTGCAATACATAAGCATAATATATTGTATTCTAAGAAATTTTAAGTATGAAGAATTTAGACAAAGGGAGAAAACTGGCATAAATTAATGTGAAGCAAAGAGAGAAGTAGGAGAACAATACGCATAATACCAACAAAAATGTAAATTTAAAAAATAGCATGAGGCAGCATAACTCAGATTAATTGAACTGAATAATCTTGGTCCTGGAGAACAGATGATGAAACACACCACCATCCTCTCAAAGGAGTGGGGGACTAATTGTGCAGCAAGTTTCCTAGGCTGCAAGACACAGTTGTTTTGTGAGAAGGCTTTACTTAAGGGAGAGTCCAGTTCTGGGTACAGATGGAGTTGCCTATCCACAAATGATGGGCAGCTAGATGGCACAGTGGACAGAGCACTAGGTTAGGAATCAAGAAGACTCATCTTCCTGGCCTCAGACACTGACTAGCTGTGTGAACTTTGGCAAGTCACTTAACCCTGTTTGCCTTTGTTTCTTTATCCATAACATGTTAGAAGAAAAAAAGGCAAACCATTCCAGGATCTTTACCAAGAAAACCTCAAATAGATTCACAGGGTCAGACATGACTAAAATGACTGAAAAACAATAAAAATGATAGACTATGAAAAATAAAAGCATGAATCTTATTATAGTCTAGATATTTGACTTAATTAGTATAGAGTTCTCCCTCTGCCAGTACAGATATGTGCAACTTCTGCAACTGATAATCCTAGAGAATTGCCCAGGGCACTAAGAAGTAAAGTGACTTGTTCAGGGTCATATGGCTGGTTCATGTCAGAATTAAGATTTGACCCCAGGTCTTCCTGCCTTTGAGGTCAGATCTTTATCCAGAGAGAAGAGACAGAAGGACACACAGAGAGAAAGAGATAAAGGAGGGAGAGAGACAGAGAATGAGAAAGACAGAGAGAAGATGAAGAAGAAGAAGAAGAAGAAGAAGAAGAAGAAGAAGAAGAAGAAGAAGAAGAAGGACAAGGAGAAGAAGAAGGACAAGGAGAAGAAGAAGGACAAGGATGAAGATAGAGAACTGGACTTCCTGCTCACCCATGCAAATGCTAACTCTGAAGTGCAGAGGACAAATATTCTCACTTTTGTGTAAAATGCTGCCAACTTCCAATAGGATCAATACTATAGTTCACTTTAGTATTTTACAAAGTCCTTAGTTTGCAACAAGCCTGGGAGGTAGGCAGTCCTATTATTTTTATCTTCATTTTATAGGTCAAGAAACTGATCTCAAAGAGGTCAAGTGACCTGTCCTAGTCATACAAACTGACAAGCGTCAGAGCCAGGACTCAGATCTAGTTCTTCTTGACCTAAATCCAACATTCTTTCCTCTGTGCCATGCTACTTCTTCTATACAATGTTACCCTCTCCATAGGCTCACTGCAAATATTAGATGTTGAAACTAAAGGATGATGCAGCTGTTGCTGCTTCTGCTATACACAGAGATATCTGTGCCCTGAGTACCCCTGCTCTGGGACCACTAGGTGGTACAGTGGATTAAGTGCCAGTCCTAGAGTCATGAAGACCTGAGTACAAATTTGACTTCAGACTCTTAACAGCTGTGTGACCCTGGGCAAGTCACTGAAACCAGTTAATCTCAGTTTCCTTATCTATATAATGATCTGGAAAAGGAAATGGCAAACCACTCTAGTATCTTTGCCAAGAAAACTCCAAAAGGAGTAACAAAGAATCATACATGACTGAAAATATCTAAAAACAACTCCAGTTCTGGGTTATATAGGTGCAGGACATTTGCATAGTTGCATAACTGCAGGACAATTTAATGGCTAATTCTGCAGCCACACACAATATATTCAGTGTATTAGGTATCTGCAGGCCAACTCTGAACTCTAACCATTGCTTTGATTAAAACAACTCATTCCTTCTTTTTTTTTCCAAACAACATCTGGAGAACATTAAGCAAGGGGAAAAAAAGTCCAACCCCCCCCCCATCACCCTAGAACACACCATTGTTATTAAATCCAGATATCCCATAAGAAATTGTCTCCAGCCTGTGATGTAGGTTTCTTGTTCCTACACCTGTTGCTGCCTCTTACAAAAATGGCCGTCTTTCGCCTTTGGTCAGCTGCATTTACTTTTTCATTGTCTTCTATGTGGTTGATTTGAGAACATAAGAGTTTCAGGCGTGGAAAAACATAAGAACTGGATTCTCTAAGCAGTCACCAAAGTGACTTTGGGCTTGCCACTTAATCTCACTTTTTCTATTACTTAGCATGATATTTTGCACATAGTAAGAGCTTAATAAATACTTTTTATCCATTCATCTCCCTTAAATGATCAATAATTCTCTGAAGTCAAGGACTTGTTTTTGTGCCTCTCTTATGCATTTATTATGTGTAATCCATGAAGCTTTGCCTAATCCCCCCCCAACTATTAATATTCTCTCTCCCTACTTTGTATTTAACTCCCTTGAATTAATTATATGCAACACACATATATTTGTTCTGTACATTTTCATATATGTAAATGATTACTCTTTAAGAGCAAAGATCATCACTTTGTATCTCCTTCACAAACTGTTCTAGTGGTCTAGGCATATAGTAGGCATTTAATAAATGCTTCTAATTGTGTGATATCTTACATTGGACAGCTAGGTATTCCAGTGGCTACAATACAAGGCCTGGAATCACAAAGACCTGGTTTCAAATCTGATTTCCGACACTTACTAGTTGTATGACTCTGGGCAAGTCACTTCACTTTGTTTAACTTCTATTTGCTCATCTGTAAAATAAGCTGGAGAAGGAAATGGCAAAGCACTCCGGTGTCTCTGCCAAGAAAACCCAGATGTGGTCATGAAGAGTCAAACATAACTCCACAACAAAAACATTTTGCATTATATTCAGACTAGTTAGTTGACCTCTTTGATTTCATTCAGCTTTAAATGTTATCCTTAACTTGGAGGCAATCTGTTAGGATGGACTGAAATAGAAAAGACTAGAAATAAGAGTCCAACAAAGAGAATGTTGCAATAGCCCACATTTCTTCTTTTTGAATAACCTTGACAAAAATCACCGAATCTCAAGGCTTGAAGGGACCTAAGGGTGTATCTATCTCAGCCTGTCCAAAAAGAAATTCCCTCACCACATACCCAACAAATGGTCAACAAGCCTCCACTTCCATCTATCCATTGAGGTGATGGGGGTGGAAAGGAGGAACGAAGAGGGGAAACCAATATCTCCCAAGGTAGTAAAAGAAAAGTTTGAGGAATTCTATTCCTTGTTGTACACTTTGTCCCTCTCAGTCCCATCATAGGTAAACGCCTAGTCCCTCCCTTGACCTCTACTTCATAGACTCTCTTTCCTCAAGACTCAGAGTACCTCCTTCTACACAGTCCCCTTTCTGATCTCCCCAATTGCTAGGGCTCTGCCTCCTTAATTCCCTTGCATTTATTTCGTATATTCTTGGATGTGTACATGTTGTCTTCCTGGTACAATGTAAGGTCCCCATGAGTTCATTGTAATTGTATCCCCAGCATAGAACTCAATGTCTGCCACATAATAGTTGATTGATTGATTGATTGTACTGCCAGGACAAGGGGTTCCAAGTTAATGGAAACACCATGTTACAAGTGTATCCTTTAACATCTCACACCGTACAGCAATAAATTTCCAATGCAGAAGACTACAGAGTCTAAAAAGGGCCAGTTTTCTCCCCAGTTAGCTCTGGGACAGCCAACAGGATGAAACCTGCAGTAAACTGGCAACATCCCCATGGGGACAGACAGCAATTTTGCTCTCTCCTCCACTTTTAGGGGGAGGTTGGGAAGCAGAAGTTCCACCAGGAGTTGACAGGAAGAAGAAAAGAAGGAATATAAGAGAACCAAGATCAAGGTGGAAGGGACCTCAGACTTTCTAGTTCAGTCCCTTCACTTTTATAGATGAGGAAACTGAAGCCCTGGGTAGTTACATGATTTGCCCAAGACTGTGAAGGAAATATTTATTAAGAACTTAATTTGTGCTACACATTGTACTAAGCACTTCACAAATATGATTCCATTCAATCTTTACAACCCTGGGAGGTAGATGATATTATTACTCCCATGTTAGAAATGAGGAAATGGAGGCAGACAGAGGTTACAGATCAGACATTTAATAAGTGTCCAAGGGCAGATTTGAACTCATCTTCCTGATTCCAGGCCCAGCACTCTATCCAATGCACTGCCTATAGGCTTACACATCAAAGGCCCATGTTCCCTTAATCCAAAGTCATTGCTCTTTCCACTGTAACCAAGCTGCCATCCCAAAGACAAACGAAAGAGACATGTATTTTTCCTTCCCTGGCATTTGAGGCAGGGGAGATTGTACTCATCTCCCATATAACATCTCTAGATCTTCTCAGCTCATCATCAGCATGAAAACACATCTCCACTTTTGCTACCTGATACCTCTTCTAGATACACTGAATAAAGGGAGTGGGACCTAAAGATCCACATCTGAAGGGAATCTGGAAAATGGCATCAGTCAATCAAAACCATTATTTGGGCAATAACTCTGCAGCAAATCAGAGGATTTTCAAACTTAGAGCAGGAAAGGACCTTACTTAGAGAAAATCTATCTAGGTCAACTCCCTAATGTACACTTAGGTTTTCTTTTTTCTTTTGCTTTCTTTTTTTTCTTTTCTCATCTTGTTTTTTCTTTATTAGAATACTGAGGCTTCCTATGTCCCTTAACCTGGATGGGTAATGGCTGTTCACTGCCCTGATCCTGATGCTAATTAGCTTCGACCTGATTGGCTTCGAACCTGGACCAGTTTGCCCCTGCATGAGCAGCTTGATAGTCCCCTGTTCCTGGAGGTCCTGTTGTAATTGTTGTTTAGTCATTCTTCAGTTGTGTCTGACTTTTTTGCAGCCCCATCTGGGCTTCTCTCAGCCAAAGGGATCCAAAGCGGTCTAGCAAGAGGCTGCCCTCAGACTGGGATACCCAGGTTTTGCCAAGTTTTCATTATTCCTCCCAGTTGATTAGTGGAATCACTTACACCCTTTGTCACATCTATATTAGTGTAGTTCAATTGATGCAGGGGAAGGTCATGGGTTTATACTTAGATGAGAGGCCATTCCTAATTTCCTCCCTGTTTCAAGAACCACAGACAGGGAATTAGCCAGGGGCCAATAAATGCCTAGTCTGTGTCTGATTTCATAAGCGAAGAGTAGTTTCTGATAGGAAAGCACAAAGAGCTGATAGAGGTATTTACCTTATGGCTCATAAGGCATATTTACACTAGGCCACAGGGGTCAAGCCAGTGAATATGGGGGATTCATTGCCTTGCAACATTCTGTCAGCAGCTAATTTAGGGCTACCTTAATACATGATTGAAATTTCTCATAGCACTTTGCCTGGACATTTCCACTTTGCACTTATCTCACTTTCCTTTGCCTCATAGTTATTTATATACCTCCTTTCCCCTTCTCCCCCTCCTGCCCCACCTTCTTGCATTAAATCATAAACTCCTTGAGAGCAGAGCCCTTTGTATTTGTGTTTGTATCTCCAGAGCTAAGCACCATGACTTGCACACGGTAGAGTAGAAAGCACTACGTTTGGGGGCCATTGGCTCTAGATACAAATGCTGATTCTGTTTACTGCCTTGTGACCTTGGACCAGCTACTTCACCTCAAGAAGTTTTGGTTTCTTCCCGGCAAAATGAAGCAAGCAGACAAGATGACCTCAAGTTCCCTGCTTGCTTTAAAAAAATCTCATCCTGTGAAAAACCTGCATGACTTTTTTTAAGCCAATCAGGATTAAGTGACTTGCCCAGGGTCACACAGCTAGTAAGTGCCTGAGGCTAGATTTGAACTGAGGTCTTCCTGATTCTAGGGCCAGAGCTCTAACTACTGCACCACCTAGCTCCTCCCAATTTGTTTGACTTTAGGGAACATCCTTTATCTCTCTGGCCATAAGTTTCCTCATCTGTAAAAAGAGCAGGTTGAATCAGGCAAACTTTAAGGTCCCTTCTGGCCTAAAATCTGTGATTCTAGATAGCTGACATAAGTGTGTATTTGTGAGCTACCTTGGGAATCTAACACCTAATTTATAATACTGTTTCTGAAGGAAGAGATGATGTAAGTTCCAAGCAAACTACTTACAAATGAACTTTTGAAGGACCACCAGTATATAAATTGGGAGCCACCCTGAAATGAGTGTAATCACAAAATCTTTGCTGGAAGATGAGGTCATCCAAGTCAACCCTTACCTGAATACAAGAATATCTTCTATATCTCTAGTACGTTGTCCTTCAACCTTTGTTTGAAGGCCTCCACTGAAGATATCCCAAAGTAGCCCAATCCACTTTGGGAAAGATCTAATGGTTAGGAGGTTTTTTCCTCCTGTCTAACCTACATTTACCCCTTTGCACCTTCCACTTATTTCTTCTAGCTCTATCCTCAGACCTAGAAACAACCACATGACAGACCTTCAAATACTTGAAAAACAACCATGTCTCCTCTGAGTTATCTCTTCTCCTAGCTAAACATTCCTAGTTCCTTCAACTTCTCCTCACATGGTATGATTTTTGAGGCCCTTCAGAGGACTGGACATTGTGATTTCATGAAGAGAAAACTCTCTGATGAGGAAATTCCCTCTTTCAATGCAAACTGACATCTTCTTTAAAACATTAGAGTAGGGATTGTTTCATTCATTGTATCTATATTCTCATTTCCTAGTACAGTGCTTCACACATAGTTGGAGCTTAATAAATATTTGCTAATTAATTGATTGAGAGATTCCTAGAGCTTGGAAAGGTTAAGAGGACTTGCTCTGGATCACAGGTCTTTGTGTATCAAAAATAGGCCTTGCTGGCTTCCAGGTCAGATCTTTCTCCACCACAACGTGCTTCTTCTCATATTCTAAGAAATGAATCCAAAAATGACTGTTAGTGAAAAAGAACCTCATGATTCCTCTGTACCACAGATTCACAGTATTTCACAGCTAGGAGGCAGTTTAAAGGTCTTCCACTCTACTGTATGCTTGGATAATGTTCCCCTAGATCATATACATCCCTGACAAGTGGCTATCCATCCTTTCCTTGAAACTCCCCAAAGAAAGGAAACCCAATGCCACGTAAGGCTATCTTTCCTACTTTTTGGTAGCTCTTATTTTTAAGAATTTTTTTCCCCTTACTTTAAACCTAAATCTGTCTTTCTGTAACTTGCACCAACTGTTCCTAGTTTTACCCTCTGGAGTCAAACAGAAAAAGACTAATCCCTCTTTCACATGACAGCCCTTCAAATACCTGAAGACAGTTATCATGTTCCTGCTAAGTCTTTCCTTCTCCCCATCTAACTCTCATTTAAGTACAACTAGCACCTTTGCATTCATCCTCCTCCTCACAAGCACATGCCAGACATATGGTCCCCAGTTGAGAAACAATTCCAGGGAGTTATTAGGGGAGAGGTTGGCTCAACACCTCACTCTAAGTCAGCAGGGCCTCTGAAATGCTTCCCTTATCACTCCCTTAACCCATAAACTATATTCATGTTACAGCATTTCACATTGTTCCAACCTGGGTCATTCCAGGCTCCACCCAATCAAGCTGTCTCTCCAAGCCCTGTGCCATGCCCTTGGCTGTTCTAGGATGGAAGGATAGTGAGAGGGGGGGCACCAGAGATGTAGTACAATGGGGAAAGTTCAGTTACACGCACAAGGGAACTTCCTTTTCAGCTACCCTCCTAAAGAGGTGGGAAGCCTTGAGCAAAGCCAGCTGAGACTTAAATAATGCAGAACATACAAGTCATTTTACCAGCTGTTGGGAACACCTGTGAGTGCACACTTAGCTCTCTTAAAATCAGTTACTAAAGTCCTGTTCGTCAGTGGTTTCTTCAGCTCATTCAGTCACATGCAGACATAGGACAGCAGGCATCTCTTGGGTCTCTTGTTAGGACTGGAGTAAAGGAAGGGGGAGGTAAAAAGAATGGAGGGATAAGAAATATGAGGGGAATGGAGCGTAGAGAGGAATTTGTCACAAGTAACTGCTGCTACTTCATCTTTCAGAAATCCAAGAGGTAAAGTTATTTAGGGTTGGGGGTGGGGAAAGTGGTGGCTTGGTTAGATGAATCATGAGATCATAGATTTAGATTTGAAAGAGACTTATGGAGACACCAGATCATAGATTTAGAGGTAGAAAGAATTTCATATGGAGGAGGATTTAATTTATTCTGTTTGGCTGTAGAGGACAGAACCAGGAACATTGAGTGTAGTTGGGAAAAGGCAAATTTTGGCTTGATAACAAAAACAAAAAACTAACAATTAGAGCTGTGTAATTCAGTGGAATGTTCTGCCTCAACGTGAAAGGAGCACTCTTACTGGACAACTTTTGTTGTCATTCAGTCATTTCACTTGTGTCCAACTCTTTGTGACCTCATTTGAGGTTTTCTTGGCAAAGGAACTAGAGTGGTTTGCCATTTTCCTTCTCCAGCTCTTTTTACAGACAAGAAAATAGAGACAAGGTTAAGTGACTTGCCCAGGGTCACACAGCTACTAATGTCTGAGGCTAGATTTGAACTCAGGAAGATGAGTCTTCCTGGCTTCAAGCCTGATGCTCCATCCAGTAGGACACCTAGCTGCCCTTAATGAACTATAACTTGTCAGCTATAGTGAGAATTTCTTCAAGTATGAGTTGGACTCAAATGCCCCTGAAATTCCTTACAACTGTCTAATTCTATGATTCTGTTTGGTTCAAGTACAACTGCCTAATTTTACAGATGAGCACAAATAAGGGCCAGAAAAGTTTAATGACTTTCGAAGATTGTGTGAATAGTAAGTGACAGAGGTAGTATTCAAACTGGGATCCCCTGATTCCAAATCTTTTACATAACCACGCTGCTTCAAAGATCAAAGCTCTCTAGTTCCTGGTTATGTGACACTAGGAAAGTCATTTACCTCTCTAGTCTTCAGTTTCCCCATTAGAGAATAGTAAATGGTCATCCCTACTCCCTTACTCCCAGTCAGCTTGCCAGAATAAAATAATGTGGTAGTTGGGAATATGGGACAGTGAAACAAATGTGTAGTGAGTTATTAATGGAGAGCTTTTAAATGAGAAGAAAGTATATTTTTAATGCTTTTATGGCACCCAAGATGATACAAGTCCCATTCCTTTTCTTCTTGAATATTAATAAAAGGTACCATGTTGGAGGAGGAGAGAAAGTGTGCCCCTTCATGTTATCACTCTCTTGATCAAAAATTTCTAATGGCTTCCTTTTGTCTGTGAAATAAAAATTCCAATTCTTTGGTCTGATATTAAAAACTCTCTTCAAACTGATGCCAAGTTATTTCTATACTACTCCAATCACAATGACCATTCATAAGTTCACACAAGATCCCAGATCTAGACCTTCTAGTTCTAACCCCCTTCCCAAAGATGAGGAATCTGAAGCCCAGAAATTTAAAGTGACTTGCTCAAAGTCACGTAGGTAGAAAGTGTCAGAGGCATGATTTCAAACTAGGTTCTCTGACTTCAAAGTAAATACTATTTTTTTTACTCTAATTTGCTGCCTCCATATTTATTTTTAAATTGTTCTATTTATTACAACCTTAACAAGCATGAACATTTCATCACACAAAAAGAACAGAAAAGAGGAAGGGGGTTGTGTATGAAACTCTGAACTTCTATTACATCAGTTTGTTTTATTTAAATATCTATTAAATTTAACAAGATAGTAACAAGATTGTCCTGCTTGACTATGTCCCTTTCTGAACTTTGTTTTGTGTATTTTTAAATGTTCCACTAATGATTTTTTTCTTTTTTTCCCTTTAATAACACTATCCATGATGCTTTATCCCACAGAATGCTTTATCTCATAGAAGCCCTCGCTTCAATAAAGAAATATGAGTAAGGAAAACCAACTCACAGATTCGCTGAATCTAAAAAAAATGTAAATCTCATTTTGTCCCTCTAATCAGGTACTCACATCTCTTATAAGAAGTGAAAAAAATGCCTTATCATCAGTCTTCTGGAGTTGTGATTGGTGATTAGCCAATCTGATTTAAGACCATAGTTCTTAAGTCTTGCAAAGTGATTGTCTTTCACAATGTTATAGCATTAAAAAAATATCATCCTGGTTCAGCTAAGTTTGCTCTGAATTGTTTCATACAAGTCTTCCCAGGTTTCTCTGAATCTATCCCTTTCTCCATTTTGGATGATACAACGTATCTGTAATATTCATATTCCATAGTTTACTTAGTCATTCCATAGCTGATGCAAACACTCATGTACACATACAGTGATTCCTGTTCTTTTCTATAAGAAAAAACAATAACAAATACAGAGTTCCTTTCCCTCTATTTTGCATTTCTTTGTAGTATATGCCAAGTTGTAGAATAATTGGGTCCAATGGCATACACACTTTAATTACTTTAGGGGCATAATTCCAAATTTCTTTCCAGAATGATTGGACCAACAAATAGTACATGAATATGCCTGTCCTCCAATATTACCACCAATAATCGCCATTTTCATCTTTTGTTATCTTTGTCAGTCTGAGGGGAAGGAGGTAAAATTTTAGAATTGTTTTAATTTATATTTATTTTGCAGCTCAGTGCTGGAGTTGACAAAGTATTTGGCCTGGATCCAAGAAAAGTCATCATCCAGAGTTCAAATCTAGCCACAAACACTTACTAGTTGGGTAACCCTAGGTAAGTCATTTAACCCTGTCTGCCTCAGTTCCTCATCTATAAAAGAAGCTGAAAAAGGAAATGGCAAACCACTCCAATATCTTTGCCCCCCCCAAAAAAATCCAAATTGTGTCACAAAGAGTTAGACATGATGCAAACTGAACATCATATTTATTTTATTATTAATTTAGAATATTTCCAATATTATTGTTGATAGTTTACATTTTTTCACTTGAAAATGGTGAGAGAATGATTCTTGTTTTCAAATATTTGTATAAATTCTCTATATGTCTTGTACGTCAGCTCTTTACCAGAGAGATCAACTTAAGAAATTCTAATTGAATTGATGCTTTGTGAAAGCTTTTCAGTTTTATGTAATGCAAATCACTAGTTTGAGCTTTTATCATCATCTTCATTTCTTGTTTGATCATGAATTCTTCTCCTCTGTATAGCTGTGAAAGCTATTTCCTTCACCTCCACTCAAATGTATTTATGATCTTGTTTAGATCATGTTTCCATTTGGAACTTATTGTGGAGTGTGGTGTAAGTTGCTAGCCTAAATCTAATTTCTGCCTGACCACTCTCTAGTTTTCCCAGAAATTTTTGTTAAATAGGGAATTCTTACCCCTCTAGTTGGAGTTTCTGGGTTTAACAAACATCACACAACTATGTTCAAATGCTTTTTGCCTTATCTTACACCAAATCAGTCCATATCATCAGTTTCCAGACATTTCTAAACCGTGCCTCCTGCAATCTGGCCATCATACTCATCCTCCACATCGTTCTCCCCCCAAAACCTTAGACTCTGCCTTGGCCTCTTCAAAGGTGAAGTTTCACTTTGTCTTGCTTGCGTCTAGGTTTCCACACCACTTCCTGGACATTTCTAAACCATGCTTTTGCTTGTATTCTTCCTCGTCCTGATTTCTAATTTCCCTTTCTGTGTTGTCTTCATCCATTAATACATTAGCTCCTTGAAATCAGTGGCTATCTTGACTTCCTATATTTGTATCTCCAGTACTTAGCATAGTTCTGACCACGTAGTCAAACCTCTTATTCATCCTCTATAGCCTGTGCTTGCTTCTTTCTTCTGTTTATATCTTTTGAAAATTTGTATTGTTTGATGAGTTCTCTGTACATCCACGCGAGACCCATTAAGCAAATTTTTTTCCTCCTAAATTAACTTTTTCTCCTTGTGTCTTCTGAAATTCATTTGTGAGGTCTTAACATCCCTCCTAGATTTACTTCTGCAACAGAATTTCATCTATTCAATTTATGATTATCCTTCCTCTGAATTCTTTGAAATCTACTTACCCAAAATTGAGCATACAGATCAGGCTCTCCATTTTTTTTTCTACCTCTCCCTATCCCCAATCTCCTCCCAAGTACAAAAGAAAAAAATTGCAAGAAATAATCATGATCAATCCCAGAATATCCACAAAGAATTTCTTTAGGTGAACTCAAAAGAGTAGAGGTAGACATTACCATCTCAGACAAGGCAACAATAAAAATACATATGTATGCAACAGCTAAACAGGAAAACTACATTGCTGAATGACATCATAGATGGGGAAATAATATTGATACTTAATGTATGTTACTGAATTGTATAAAACCAAATTTAAAGGAAAATGCAATAAAATTACAGGGTGAAATCAACAGTTAAAACTATAATAGTTGGGGACTTCTTTCAGACCTAGACAAATCCAACCAAAACATAAATGAGGAAGAGGTTAAGGATTTAAGAATAATGTTAGGATGCTAATACATGAGAGGGCCATGGTGATTATTGAATGAGAATAGAATACATATGTCTATATTTACGTAAATATGTGTGGATACAGTTACATATATCTACAGCTATATTTATATTTGTATATATTTCTCAACTGTGTAGGATATCTTTACAATGATTAACCATTGTTATAACACAAAAACCTCATAAATAAATGCAGAAAAGTAAAATATTAAAAAAAATCCTTTACTAACTACAACAAAATAAAAACTATACCAAATCGAAGGACTTTAAAGAAAGGATTTAAACTCTAATGGAGACAAAATAACTCCATATTGTAGAATAGGTGAGTGAAAAGAAAAATCATAGAAATGATAGCTACTTTCATCAAAGAAAAGAATATCAATGCAACAGCACATAAAAACTTTTGGGGTGCATCCAAAGTAGTCTTTAGGGGGAAATCTATATCTCCAAATACTTTCATCAACAAAAGAAAAAAAAAGGTGGATCAATTAATTTTTCATGCAACAGACTAGAAAAACAATGAATATTAAAAACTCCCAATAAACACAAATAGCCCAAAAGTTACAAAAACTTACCCAAGGAACAGACTTCTTGAAAATTAGATTGGACTAAATAGAAGTTCATGACTCCATGAAACAACCAAAAATAAAGACTGATGAAATAGAAGAAAACAATTTTTTTAAAAAGAGTTTAGATTTCATAATTCAAGAAGTCATGAAAAGTTGCCAGAATATGTTAGAAAATAGAAGTAATTATCAATCATCCCCCAAAACAAACCAAAAATGAAAATTTCCAGGAATGTTATATACAAAAACCAGACCTTCCAGGTTGAAGAAAAATAATTCAAGCATCCAGAAAGGACTGCAAGTACTGAGAAGCCACAGTTAATTTCCCACAGGGTTTAGAAACTACCATCATAAAGAAACGGAGAATTTAAAATGCTATAGTCCAAGAATAATTGATCTTGTAAAAACTGAGTGTAATCCCACAAGGAAAAATGGATTTTTAATGAAATAGGCAGCTTTCAAGTATTCCTGAGGAAAAGACCAGAACTGGTGAGAAACTTTGAAATATAAACGCATATAAATATTTCAAGAGAAATATAACAATGTAAACATAAGTAAACAAACATAAAGAACTAAAGAAAGATGAAGTGCTTACCTTCTAAAGAGGGAGATGATGATCCCATCAAAATTCAAATATCGTCAGGGAGAACCTAATAAGACAGAGAAGGTATGTAGGTGGCAAGGTGACACAGTATGTAGAATACTAGACCTGGAGTCAGAAAGATCTGAGTTCAAACCTGCCAAGAAACTAGCCGAATGACCCTGGACAAGTCATTTAACCCCTTAATGAGCTAGAGAAGAGTACGACAAACCATTAGAGTATCTTTCACATGACAAAAGTCCATGGGGTCACACAGAGTAGGACATGACTGGATGATTGAGCAACGGAAGGTCTAGGGGTGTTTTTGACATATTTTGATGATCTTAAAAGAAGAAAGAAACACAAATGCACTAGGGGAGAAAAGGGAAAGAGTTATCATCTCATCAGTGTATAAGTAGAACTCTATGCAAACAAATAGAAAGAAGTTGGGGGATGGGCAACCCTTGAGCCTCACTTTCATCTAGACTGGCTAAAGGAGTGAAATATATCTACATACATGCAGAGTTGAGCACATTTCACACAACTGGAAAACAGGGAGAATGAGGGGAGAAGATAAAATAGAATAAGATGCAAGTTAGACTCAGAGACTGTCATAAGCAAAACAATTTCTAGCCATAAGAGTAGATCTCAAAGAGGGGTTTAAAAGAAAAGAAAGAAATGGTTAAAAAAAAAAAAAACTAAATAAAGCAACACTGAAATTCCGATCTGGGTAAGGAAAAGAAAGAAGGGCAGGAGAAAATAAAGAAATTGCTTTATATAAAATTTACACAGTTTTTGCAAAAATTAAACCGATGCAGCTGAAATAAGAAGGGAAGCTGATAAATGGGAGGGGAGAGTGGGGAAGAAATCTGCAGCAAGATTTTTTTATAAAGATCCTAATTCCACAATATATAAAGATTCAAACTCATCTTGACTCTTGGGTTTGCAGCTTCAAAGTTTCAGTTTAGCTATATTCTTTCTTTTCTTAATAGTATTTTTTTCTAATTACATGTAAAGATAGTTTTCAACATTTATTTTTATGAGATTGTGAGCTCCAAATTTTTCTCTATCCCTACCTTCCTTCCCCCACTCCCTAAGACAGTAAGCAATCTGATATAGGTTATATGTGGACAATCATGTTAAACATATTTCCACGAGTCATGTTATAAAAGAATAATCAGAGCAAAAGGGAAAAACCAGGAAAAAGAAAAAAGTAATGAAAATAGCATTGAGACTCCATAGTTCTTTCTCTGGATGTGGTTAATTTTTTCTGTCACAAGTCTTTTGGAATTGTCTTGGATTATTGTATTGCTGAGAAGAGCTAAGTCTATCATAGTGGATCGTAGCACAAAGTTACTGTTACTATAATGTTCCCCGGTTCGTTCCCTTTACTCAGCTGATGCTCATGTAAATTCATGTAAGTACTTTCATATAATTATGTTCATTTAAGTCTTTCCAGATTTTTTTGAAATTCTCCTGCTCATCATTTCTTATAGAACAATAATTTTCCATTGCATTCATATACCATAACTTGCCCAGCCATTCCCCAATTGATGGACATCCCCTTGATTTCCAAATCTTTGCCACCACAGAAAGAGTTACTAAAAAATGTTTATACATGTGGATCCCTTACCCCTTTTTATTATCTCCTCAGGATACAGACCTAGTAGTGGTATTGCTGAATCAAAGGGCATGCACAATTTGGTTGCCCTTTGGGTATAATTACAAATTGTCCTCCAGAATGGTTGGATCAGTTCACAACTCCACCAACAATGCATTAGTGTTCCACTTTTCCCACATCTTCTCCTACCTTTATCATTTTCCTTTTCTGTCATTTTAGCCAATCTGATAAGTGTGATATGGTATCTCAGAGTTGCTTTAATTTCCATTTCTCTAATCAATATGATTTAGAGTATTTTTTGATATGACTATAGATAGCTTTAATTTCTTCATATGAAAACTGCCTGTTTACATCCTTTAACCATTTATCAACTGGGGAATGACTTGCATTCTTCTAAATCTGATTCAGTTCTCTATATATTTTAGAAATGAGGCCTTTATCACAAACACTTTAGTCTTTTTTGTCAAAAGTATTTGAAAGTATTACATTAAAAATCCATCTTTTTTCCCTATAGAATTATACAGTCAGTCAATCCTCAACATTATCGTGTTTTTAACTTTTGCAACTTCAAGCATCCCTATGATTTTATTAGTAACCTCGTTTTCACTTTCATGTTGGCAACCTCACACATTCACATTTATGCACAATAGAGAAAAAATGAAAGGTAAAATGCATGAGTTTATATCCACGAAAAGGAAGGACATATTCATAAAAGTATTTGTAAATCTTCCTCATAAAGTATTAAAGAATTGAAAAAGTGGAAGAGGGACCAAGTTTGTGGGTAAATGAGAGAGTGGTGACTCCTACCCTCTTGCTAGCTCTTGAGAGG
The DNA here is from genome assembly GCF_028372415.1 of Notamacropus eugenii. Classification (NCBI taxonomy): domain Eukaryota; kingdom Metazoa; phylum Chordata; class Mammalia; order Diprotodontia; family Macropodidae; genus Notamacropus; species Notamacropus eugenii. The sequence goes on from NC_092874.1 coordinate 193,189,648, forward strand.
GAACATCTTCCTGTGTAGCAGGGGTCTGCACCCCAGCCTAACCCAACTTGCCCTGGGCAAAAGTTTCAATGTATGGGGGGCAGGGACTCACTCCAAGGTCTGTGGTTTTCATCAGGGAACAGTTCAACCATTGAGACAAAAAGGAGATTAGAAATAGCAGGTTGCCCTTTTCCCTTTTTTACTTAAGGTCCTTCTGACACTACTGCCCCTGTCCTTCCCCTTCCCATCCTGCAACACCTCTCTTCTCCCCTGTGCTTTATGGGTTATTTCATGATTACTCTGCTAGAAAAAGTGCATATTATCAAAATTAATGTTTTGTTATAAAGAATTCTATGCAGAAAAAGCATATTTTCAGCAATCTCTAGCAAAAATGACAGGGTTTTTTTTGTATTTGTGGGAACCACACTCTGTATTTCCCATAGGTTCAATGTAGCAACATTCACATTTCTTTGCTTTCACACCATTTTCCAGGAACATTATCCCAGCAAAAGCTGAGAATTGACTGTGCTTACTTTTGTGGAGTAAGTTATTCTTGGTTGTTAGCCTATATCTTTTTCTTTTTTTTTTTTGCATATTATATTACAAGATCTAGTCTTTTTTTTTGACAGAATATGTCTTTGTTCAAGCATTGCCTTTAGCCAGAAGTCTGTATACATGGCCAAATTTGTTTCTCTGTGTTAGGATCTCTGGTTAGCCATATTTTGTACATTTCTATAGCTATCTAAAGGCATAATTTTTTTAAGTCCCTTTTCTTGGATTTTGTTTCCAGATTTCTTCATGCCATTTCCCTTTCATTTTAAAGCCCTTTTGATTAGACTTATAAGACTCAAGGCAAATATTCTCTTACCATATTAGGTATACTCCCTGCTTGGCCAAGAGTCTACTCTTCCTGTATTTTTAGCTATGGTCTAGAAATCCAAATCTTATTCTCAGAAACCATTTTATTAACCAGCTGTTCACTACCCAAATCTGTTTATCTCTTCTAAATTCCTCATTTCTGCTTGGCAGCAATGATGAAAACATAACTTTAAGGTCTTTCTTAAAATGCCCTTAAGATTTTTAGCTTCTTGCCAAGACTTTGTAATCTTAAGCAATGCTTTCTAGGTTCCTTACAGTAGTATCATTTCTGCGCCTGTGAATCATCAGAAGTGGGTGATAGTTACCTAGTTTAGAGACCTCAGAATTCTTTTAGGCTGTCAAACTTTTACTTCTTTACATTAAAACATGAAAAATGAGCACATGGACAAAAAATGAGTTTTTTTAAATAATGGAAAACCAAAATCATTTGTATTTTTTAAATATAACTCAAAAACAGGAACAATAAAAGAAAATGCTCTCTGCTCTAATTTTTGACATATGTCATTAAATTATTTTTATCTCCATTGAATTAGTGAAAGGTTAAATTCAATTGTATCTTTCATATTATTGCAAAATACATCAGATGAAAAGACATTACTTTAGCTTATATGAAAGTGACTCAAAAAGTAAATCCCAATTTTTTAAGAGACACAATGAACAGGTTACATTTTGATGGAATAATTGAGTCAACAACCACCACTATTTGTCTCTTTTTCCTCTGATCTTGATTTAATGTTCTCTCCTCTAACAGTACCTGTGGATCCACATCATTATTCCTTAGAAGAAAATCAGCTGCTTCCTCCTCAAAACATCTAGCTTTCTTTTCTTGGGAAAAATCTCAAAGTCAATGATTTTCCTTCTTCTTCCCTTTCTTTTATGTATGACATTATTCCAGCATACAACTTCTGACCACTTGTCAGGTACTTTATAGTGGGGGCTCCTTTCATATGTGAATTAGATTTAGATATCTGCTCAGGTCCCTTTCTAAGTCTCAAATTCTATAACTCTTTACACAGGCCAATATCCCCCTCTGCTTCTTCAGATTGTTTCTCTTCTTGACTTTGACACTAAAGTAAGATCTACTTCAAGCTCTTTTATGAAATACTTTATTGTCCCTGACAACTTGGAGAATAGAGAAACATTCCTCTAGTGAAACTGCTAAAAGGTTGAGTTGTCTTTGTCTTGGCTCACTTTCGAGTAACAGAAAGATGAGCAACTGATTTGCCTCTTCTTCCTCCCACTCATCCTGTTGTGCAAGATAGCCAATGGTGACTGCCTTCTTTGCTCTTACTTTTGTCCATTATCTGGTGACTATGGCAAGTCTAGCTGGTCATCTAATTGTATCTTATTTGCAAAAATAGTCTTTGAAGCTTTAGGTTAACCATTAATACTTTTGATTTCCAGGGTTTTTAATAGGCTAAATTGTTTATCATTAAGCTGGAAATTACGCTGAAAGTTAATTAAATGTTTAAAGATTTGAAGCTAAAAGTCTGTTCCACCTCTAAAGTTCCAACAGTCTAAGAATAAGTGAAGTTTTATTTCTGCTATTAACTATCAATGAGATCTTGAGCAAATGAATATAATTTGTACACTCCATGAAGGCAGAAATCATGTCTCATCAAAATTTATATCTCCCCCAGAATTTATCATGGTCCTCTGAATATAATAGGTATCTAAAAATATTATTGATATTTTTAAAATTGTCAATACTCAGTCTTCTGTCAAGCCATCCTTGTTAAAGTTGTGTGCTTAAGAACTATGTTCTGAGTGTTTCTAAGGCATTAACTCTCATGCTTTCCCAAAAGCACCTACAAACATTCTCAAACCCTTCTAAAGAGTCAACCTTTGACTAACCTGTAAGAAAACTGAAGTTTCTCTTTGGAGTTTCTAGCTTTCTTTACTAAATTTTGCCCCTGTCTTTTATCCTCTGTGCAACCCCAAATCCTGTAACTCTTCCTCTATATAAGCCTGTTTTCTGAAAGGGACCTAATACCTAAAAATCATTCTTTCTCTCTGTCTCTTTGTCTCTCAGTTTGTCTCTGTTTCTTTGTCTCTCTGTGCAGTTGTGTCTTTCTGTGTGTGTATGTGTCTGTCTGTCTGTCTGTCTGTCTGTCTCTCCCTCTCTCTCTCTCTCTCTCTCTCTCTCTCTCTCTCTCTCTCTCTCTCTCTCTCTCTCTCTCTCTGTCTCTCTCTCTCTCCACAAGCATCCTCCTTTCCATTGCTTAAAGATTCTGATCACTACAAGGTATAGACTTTTGAAAGGACTAGTAGTTTTGAACACATTCCCTCTCTATGTGTTTCCATAGGAGGCTTTGGCTTAGATCATCTCTAAGGTCTGTGACTTTCGTTTTAAAGAGAATCCAGTCTTAAACTGAAAGATTAAACCCTGGTGGCAGAATTTCTGACATAAGCAAGTATGGCAGGTCAAAGAGATCTTTTAGGAAGAGGCCTTTTTGGGCCCCAACATAACAGCCCAACCTCACCATCCCACCTTGTCTACATGATTCTGTGCTACAGAACATCACCAAATCTTTCCTCTAACCTCTTCTCTTTCCTAGAGGGACTGAGCAATTCTTGCCTGTGCTGCCCTACGCTGATACTTTAACCCCTGTTGACTCTTTCCTCTATGTATCTTTCTCCCCTTCCTCTTCTATTTTTTTCTTTCTCCATGCTACTTAGTTTTCTAATTGCCCCCCACCCAGAGGGACTATCCATCTTGTTCACTAGGTGTTCAATTAGGGCAGACCTCAGTAGCCCATCCCCTTCCCTCTCTCTTTCCCCCAGATGTCATCTTTCAGGAAACAATATATTACACCCTCCATTTGCAACAGCAGGCTGGCCACCAGCCCATTCCAAGCCTGAAGCCCCATTAGTGCCGCCAACACAAATGAATAAATAAATCTCTGAGCGGGGGAAGGGAAGACGAGAAAGCACTTTCATAGAGCTAATGGAGGTCTGGTATCCCCTGCCCTCCCTACTACCAGACTTCAGTGAAAAGGAGGGCTAGAAAGATGGACTTCATCTGGAGCCTGAAAGGCTGGCAAGAAACTCAGCAGCTCCCCCACAGACCCCGCATAAGAACCCAACACATGCGAGTGCAAATTATTATAATAATTTCATTACTACTGCTCCACCGAATCCAGCCTCCACTCATTATTTAACATTGTGGACATCTGCCAAATACATTTTTCTTCTGTTGTTGAGATAAATTTCTCCTGCTCAAAAGATAAGCATGGTAATATATTATGCTTGCATGGTTCCTTCACATCTGTCTTCATAGCTGAACTTCACCACACTCCCCTGAGGGAGTTAAGGCAGGCAGAGTTCCCATTTTACAGATGGGAAAATGGAGGCCCAGAGAGATCAAATGACTTGCTATAAACTGTAGGGTGCGTTAGTTGGGGGGAAAGTAATGTGTTGTTGTGGAAAGGTTTCTAGACTGGGAATCAGGAAACCTGCCTTAGCCGTGTGACCTAATCAAGTTGTTTTGCATTCCTAAACCTCAGTTTCTTAATCTATAAAAGGTCAAGGCTGAACTAGATGGTCTCTAAGGTCCCTTCTAGCTCTACACTGATAAGGGAACTGAATTGACATAGAGAACTTTCTAGTGTGGAAAATCCCTCTACCAGCACAAGCCAGAACATTCTTAGTGATTTAGTCTTAGAGATTTAACAAGAGCACTGAGAGATTAAGTTACTAGTCCAGGATCATAGAACATGTCAGAAGCAGTACCTGAAACCAAGTCATCCTGGCTTTCAAGATGACTCTCTATTTACCACTTGTTTTCTGTCTTCCTTTTCAGCTGTAAAGTTGCACGAAATCTATGTGAGCCAGGTCTCCTAATCTGCAGTTATAATGTCATTTTTGCTACGCAGTGCCAAGGTCCAACTCCTAAATTGCCTGTCCTACAGTGACCCAGCATTTCCTTAGAATACTTGGGAATCTATATAAAGGACTGCAGTCCAGAAGAAATATAACTCACTTATTTCATTTTGCTGTCAATCTCTGTAATTATCTACTTTCTCTGAGTTAGCTTCTAGATAAAACATAATAACTGCTTATCTTTATATGCATTTAAGTACGAAGATGGAAAGAGAGCAGTACTTAGACTTCCTCAAGAAATTTAAGTCACTTGGTCAGGATGAGCTACTGCCTAAAATTAAAAACAAACACAGAAACAAACAAACAAAAACCCCAAACCTAACAGGTGTAGCTTCCATGGAATCACTGAGGATGATTTTTGAAAATCTCTAGCAGATGGGAAAGGTGACGCAGAACTAGAGATGGACAAATGTCAAGATTTTCAAAAGAGGACAGTGTGCTCTTCAAAGCATATGGTGGTGATCTTGGCATTAAATTCTGGAAAGATTTTTAAATGGATTAGCAAAGGGATGGTTCATGTACCCATAGAAAACAAGGGAATGATCACAAAGAGTCAGTTTGGGAGACATTAAAAGCAAGAAATGCCAGAATAATCTCATTTTTTAAAAAGTAGGATTAGGAGTCTAGTCAAGAGTCAACATAGCACAGAGGGCTAACCCCAGAGTCAGTACTACCTAGTCACCACCAATGTCACCATCTCCCCAACACATGCACATACCTACTGGTTGAGTGACCATGGACTAGTCACTTAAAGTCTGTGCCCCAAGCAACTCTCTAAAACTAGAAATTGCAGACCAATTGACAGATCTACATTGGTAAGGGGGTTTCCTCACCAAAGGAGTTCCCTATTCCAGTGAAATCATAACCCTAAAGAGAAAAAGCAAAACTGACTACTCATAAAATACAAATACTCAGATGAGTAAGAGATCTTGGAGATTATCTAATCCAACCCTTATATTAACCATATGACATTAAACATACACCATCCATAATAACTGACTACCTGTCCTCTATTTAAAGATTTCTAGAGACAGACTCACTACCTCAGAAGTATCCCATTCCACTTTTTAAAAGTTTAGTTGTTTAGAAGTTTTTTTCTTACAACTAATCTAACACTGTTTTCTGAAACTTCTACTCATTGTTCCTAGTTCTGCCTGGAAGTGAGGTGTGGGAAAGCAGAGCCAATTTAATCATTCTTCCACATGACAGCTCATTCCAAGTAATTGAAAACAGTCATCATCCTTCTCCTCCATCTCATCCCAATCTTCTCTTCTCCAAGCTAAATATTCCCAATTCATCCAGTAATCGTCACATGGTATAGTCTCCATCCAGTACCTTTTCTAAACTAATCAGTCTCTTCTGGATAGGCTTCATTTTATCCATTTTTTTCTTCAAATGTGGTGCCCAGAATTGAAAATAATAGTGCAGATGGGGTCTAACCCCATGCAAAGTGCATGGGGACTCTCATCTTCCTCATTCTGAACACTATACTTTCATAAAGCAGTGTAAAGTTTCGTTAATTTTCTTGGTTTCCACTCACACTATTTCTGGCCTCAGTCACTTTATAGCTATGTGACAATGATTAAGTAATTTAACCACTTAGAGCCAGTTTTTTTTATCTGTAAAATCAGAGGAATTGTAAATGTATTACCTAGCTCACAAGGTTGTTTTGTGAGTCTTGAAATATTCTATAAATACTAATTATTATTAAATCTTCTGTTTGTCGTTCATTTTGTTCCTGTGACCAAAACACAACACCAAGGCAATTAAGCTTTGCTACTAACAACTATACATAGCCCCTCTTTTTTTTTTTCTTTTCTGGCAGCTAAACCAGAGAAGATCTGAATTCTAATCAACCAACCAATCAACAACCTTTTATTAAGCTATTACATGTGCCAGGTGTGTACTAGGTGCTAAGGATACAAAGAAAGAGCAAAAATATCCCATACACTAAAGGAGCTTATACTCTAATAGGAGAAATGATTTATTAGCATTAATCAGTAAATATAGTGCTAACAGCATCAGAGCAGGGGCTATCTTTTGTTGTTGTCATCCTGTCATGACCCCAGTTGGGGTTTTCTTGGCAAAGATACTAGAGTGATTTGCTGTTTCCTTCTCCAGCTCATTTTACAGATGAGGAAACTGAGACAAACAGGGTTAAGTGACTTGCTCTGAGTCACATAGCTAGTAAGTGATTGAGGCCATATTTGAACTCAGGTTTTTCTAACTCCAGGCCCAGTGCTCTACAGAGCCACTGGCTGCTTCTAGGAACTATCTATCTCAATTTTATATTTGTATCCTCACATTGAGCATAGTGCTTTACATATAGTAATATTTGATAAACTCTTTTCATTCATTCATATAGAATAGATGGAAAATAGACTTAAAGGGGAAGGTTTTATCATCTGGGGAAATTGAAAAAGGTTTCCTATTGAAAGTTGCCCTGAGCTAGATAGTTTAAGTAAAACAGAAAGCTTTGATCTTTATTGTACTTAGGAGCAAAAAGAAAAATCCTTAGCTTTGTAGGGGGAATGAGTTGATTCTCAAAATGGATTTTGTTCACTGGGAATAATGATTATGACTAAAGAGATGTCAGTCTCTTTTGTCAGAGACATGATTAGCCACTAAAGCTCATCTGAAGATAGGAGTGCACCAGCAAGAGCTATGAGACCAGCAGAACTCAGTGAAATAATGTGGCTAATCATGAGCAGAGCCCCACAAAGACAAGGAAGCCTAGCAGGAACAGAAACAGTGAGCACAGCAGAATAATGTGTCTAGTGAAGAACAGCACTGGTAAAGCAACTTCATGACATCATCAGAAGACATTAGTCATCCTGGAACATCAAAGGTGTGAGTTGCCTCTCCACCTGAAATCTCTCTATGTGAACTCCTCATGAATTATCCCCTGTATATGTTCACTCTCTCTATTGATCACATCTATATTTGTGGGAGAATGTGCTCTATGGGGAAAATGTTCTATTAAAATCTTTTTACTATGCTATTTCATTAAGTACCTTTGCTTTCAACTAGTTGAGTCCTGTGGATAACTAGAGAAAAAAAAGTTAAATACGTTGGTAGATACTCATGAGCGATCATGAATAGATGTGGACCCATAAAGTATCTTAAATTTGGGTCAGCTATTTTGGGGATCTCATGTGTAATAAGAGGGGTCATAGGTACTACAATTAAATCCTCAGGTTTTCCACAAATAAACAGTTATCTATCCATGCTACCTCCAACCAGTCCCCATGTATAGCTATTAAAGTTCATCTTACTACCATAGGACTAATAGGGCTGTATTCTTTAAATTCTAATTCTGACATCCTTTCTAGTTTTATGTCAATTGGAAATTTGTAAGTATACTATAATGGCATTAGTAGCTATTTAGAGTCCAGGCTTGATGGGTTTGACTAATTCACATTTCTCATGTGGAAAGACCAAGGAATCTATGTTCAATTAAGTTAAGACAATGTGGAATGGAAGTGCCTTGGAAGGGAAATAAACATTTATTAAGTACCTATCAGGTACCAGGCCCACTACTAAGTGCTTTGCAAATATTATCTCATTTGAGCCCTATGACAACCCTGTAAGGGATAGGCAATTATTTTCCACATACTACAAATGAGGAAACTGAGGGAGAAAGCAGTGGAGCAGCTTGTCCAAGGTCACATAGCTAGTAAATATCTGAGGCCAGATTTGAATTCAGGTCTTCCTGATTCCAGTCCCAGTGTCTATTCTATGTTACCTAGCTAAGAACCAGGTGTGTTCTCTGGATTACTGGACAAAAAATAAATACATTGGTGAAGACTCATGAGAGACCTTCTAGGAGAAACTTGAGCATGAGTAGATGTTCTATAACTATTCCTGATCTATTGACCATATGGTTAGGAGAAGACCTTTTCAATTCATTGTATATCCAGAACTGGAGTTCTCTCCAAAAAATTACATTAGCCTTTGGTCATTTTCAATTAATCAGTCAATGAACATTTATTAAGTACTATGTGCCATGCTAAGAGCACACTGAAGACACAAAAAGGGGCAGAAGACAGTCCCTGGCCTCAAAGAGGTTACAATCTAATTTATGGTTTTGGGTGTATCATTTGGACTCTATCGTTGATGGTGTCAAATGAAGGAGAGTGGTATAAGGGGAGAGGCCTTTGACTCTCTCCAGTTGAGGCCCTATCAATACATGGCCTGGGCCCTACATCAGCTTTTGTTACTTCATTTTAAGAGAAGGGAGAGCAGTAGCCCAGAGCTCATATTTGGCATTTAGCTCAACATCAGTGCAAGAAATGACCTTTAGAACCTTTAGAAATGAACTTTGGGACCCAGTCCAGTAGAAGCTGAGAAGAGGATCCAACAATGATGCTGAATTTGGACAAGAACTTGGTGGGACTAATACAATGTAAGAACCAAACCAAGAGTGAGCCCACTCTCCCCAGACATTGAGATAGTATAGGGAACATTGTGGCCTGTATAGCTAAGGCAACTCATGATCTCTAACAAGTCACACTTTCTGGGATTCAGTTTTCTCATCAGTAAAATGAAGGGTTGGAGTAGATGATTTCTAAGGTCCTTTCTAACTTTAAATCCTATTATTCTGAAGTTTTACAAGCATCATTCACTTCAACAAATGGTACTAAATTCAAACAAGCAGCTTTGACTTACCTCTTGGGAAAAAATGGTGGACTTTGAATTTTAAATAGTAGTCTCTTCAGTCATTTGTCACCCCCAACAAAGTAGCAAAATCTTCCTTTTCTTAAGAGACTTCTGGTCCCGACTTTTGCCATTGGAAACCCTTTCTCAATTCCATCTCTTTTGCTCTGGTAAAGTCAAACTGCCTGATTCCCATAAATGTGTCATAAGAACAGTCATGCTGACAGATGTCGACTGACAGATGACATCCAGCTACATTTTGACCTATTCCAGGGAGCAGAAATGGAAAGGAACTGAAGATGCTTATCTTGACTAACAATAGCACAGCATGCCTGGCAGGTGTTTTTTCTTTGCAGGCTTAGCTCTTCCACCTGCTTCAGGCCTTTTGCTACTGAAGCCAGCACCAAAGAGTCCATCAGGAAATCATCTTAAGGAGAAGAATGAAATAAATTCTCTAGGATAGGCATCTGGATGGGTCTTTGGGAGAACATGAGGAGAGGGACATCACATAAGGGTAAAGGTCGTAGCCTCAGCTCTTCCACTAACTGATTGTGTGACCTCAGACAAGTCACTTAAACTCTCTGAGCCTTATCCCTATTATAAACAATGGTCTCAGTCTCCTAGTCCTTACATCCCAAGGCTCAAAGAAACTCCAAAAACAGAAGAAGAAAAGACTGATTCAACAAGGTACAAAGAAAAAGTGATTAAAGTTGAATTACAGAGAATGGAGAGGGGAAATTCTACCTACTCTCCCAAGGATTCAACAACTTGGTGAAAGACTAAAACAAATATAAAAACAAACAAGTAAACAAAATAAGGAGTACCATGCATAAATACCATTAAATGAAGTGGCTTTCTGCCCATGATTCTGCTTGTTGTATCTATGCACCTGCCTCCCCATATGTGAACCTCTAGGTGCAACTCAGTGTGAAAATTATGCTATTTGGTCTTGATATTGCTAAATTACCATTAAACAGTGATGGCTATTATGAGAAAAATGGGAATAACAGCATGCTCTTAAAGAAATGGAGACTAAAGACTTAGCAGCATAAGAAACAAATATGCCAAGAGTAGAAAAGGAAGACATCATGGCAAAGTGGAATGAACGTTGGACTTGGAGTCTGAAACCCTGGGCCCAAGTCCAGGCTTGCTACCAACTCACTGTATAACCTTGAACAAATCACCTAATCTCTGCAGGCCTCAGTTTCATCATCTACAGAAGGAAAGGATTGGGTTGGATGATCTCTAAAGCACCTTCTAGTTTTAACATTCAAGATTCTATCACTTGTTATTCAGCAGATTAATATCCTTTCTAATAATATGACACATTGAATATTCACCTGAGGAAAATGTATCAAACACAGAGTTTCCATTGTGTTAATAGCTATTCACTGGGGAGCATAGGAAGCAGCTGTCAATTCCTGAGGGAGTTTCTTAAGGTTGATGGGTTGTTGCCCTTTCATTGAATATGCTGCTCTCTAGTATTTTCTTTGTTCATGTAGAGTTGAATGAAGGAGTAGAATCGGCATTCTCAGATATCATGAAAAGTGACCTGGGCATTTCCCCTGAAAGGGGTTTCCCATAAAACCAAAGCCTTCTTTATCACTCAAGAAAAAGAATGATTAACTCTGCATTTCATTTCCCTTAAACTCCATTGCTCTTCTCTGGGAGCAAGGGATAAAAGAAAATATGGAAAACATCTGGGACCTTCCTGGACATTTATCAATCATGCATGATGTGCATCCTACAGATGTCATCTATTACCTTTCCCAGGGAAACAGCTCCTTTCTCTACAATTCCTGGAACCTTGCCTGTCCTACAGCTCTCAGACACAGTTGCAGTCTTAAGTTACCTCTATTTCAGAAATCTTCTCTTTTGTTCTCAAACATATGAGGTAAACCATAGTTTTCAAAGAATTGGTCTCTCCTTGCACTTAATTTAAATATGAGATTTGTGTAATATATCACAGTTTGATCTCTGATAAAAGAATCAGACTATAGAATCTTACTTTGGTGACAAGGATGAGCAAAGTCTGATTCTTTTACCAGTTTTTTGTTCATCTTCCCAGCTACTTACTTGACTTTTGAGCTCTTTGTCAAGGTTGTTCTCTGCTTCTAGTGGGGATGGGGGGTATATTGTCAGTAGTTCGATTGCCCCGTCCCCCCCATCTCTGAGCCTAGAGCTCCAGAAACGGTCACTACTGCTGCCAGTGGCCCCTGCCCCTGCTGCCACTGCCACTGTGGATTCTCCTTCTGAGGGCTCTTTTACAACCTCCACAGCCCTGGGGCCAGGGCTAAACCACTCTACTCTCTCACATAGGTCCCAGAGGTTCTTTCCACTGACCTTCCAATTTGTCCTTGGTGTTTTGGGGTCATGAAGTCTGAAAACCACCACAGGTGCGAGAGATTCAATCCCCCCCAAGGCCTGCTCATCTCCTGTCTATACTGGTGTGGCCCACACTGTGGCACAATAGATACTTCCCAGCAACCTTTCAGTCTGTTTTGGATTGGAGATTTGCTTCACTCCATCATTCTGTGGGTTCAGCACCTCCAGAATTTGTTTACAGTCATTTTTTACAGGTATTTGGCTGGGTTTGTGGGGAGAGCACTGTTACTCTGCCATCTTGGTTCCATCCTTCTATTTTCTTAGTATATGGGGTAAGGTTCTTAGCTGAGAGAGAGAAGGGAAGATGAGGTATGAAAAATTTAAGGAAAGAAATGAAAGTTTGGGATAGCATTTGGAGAGTAGGGCTGGAATTTCACTGTAGAGAAATAAAGCTGTTGCTTTGAGTGCTTGGTTAAAGTTAGGTGGCGTTAAGTTTACAGTGTACCTGGCCAGTTCAGTTACAAAACTTCTTCTAGCTCCATTTTGCAGCACATGAGTAGAAATAGAGAAGGAAGATGGTAGAAGTAATCCAGGGTTGAAGTCTGTCAAGACATTAATGGGGATAGGACAAGCAAACAATGAATTTGAGAACAGGAATGTCGAGTTGAAATGGTTAACTATATGGTCAAGATTTGGAAGGTGGGAAAGGAAGTCAGAGCAGGATTAAGGTTAGGGTTAATAGGACAGTTATTTTCATTGCCACAAAAAAAATGCTTTTTAAAAAAATATAAGTATACCTTATTTACTTAAAATATTTGTTTTAATATATATTATTTATATAATATTTGTATATTACATGATATTATATTATAACTTGTTTAATATAACATATGCTTAATACATATTCAAAATAAAATGTTAGCCCTTCACCTGTGACCTTGAAACTACATGTGGCCATCTAGGTCCTCAAGGGCATCCCTTTGACTGAATCCAAACTTCACAGAATAAATATTTGTTTAAGTATTTAAATTGACGTATTAAATACTTTTTTCTGTGAAGTTTGGATTCAGTCAAAGCGCCACACTTGAGGACCTAGAGGGCCACATGTGACCTTGAGGCTGCAGGTTCCTCCCTCTGACCTAGATTATTCTCTCCCAAGAGGGACAACTAAACATATATTTTACATTCATGTTGGATTTGAACCATCCAAACAATAAGTCAACTTTCATAACTTTTGACCATCTGGGCATATTTTGCTGCAGTTTCAGGAACCACCTCTTCTTAGGCAACTAGCACCCAATACACTAAGTATAGAATCCTTTAGATAATGACAAGCCACTAGCACTTAAAATATCCATCTCTCAGGATTGTTATCTGGTTAGCTGTGCTCTGGAAAAGAAATGAAAAGAAAAAGTAGCATCTAAGCACTTTGAAGTCCAATTTCAGGCTAATTTGGACAGCTATATGTTTTCAACAACTTATCTGATAGAACCTTTTAGCTCCCATAGCTGTTGCTGGTGAGGAACAGGGAAGAGAAATCCCCTACTCAACTACCCCCAGAGTCCAAGAGTGAGCTGTCAGAATCCCAATATTAATATAAGGTGCCCCACTCTAGCAAATCAATAGGACTCCTTTGACCAACCCTGATACGACAGAATTTCTCTTACTACTAGTGAATTGGAACACATTTTACAATGATCATTTACAACTTGCAATTCTTTAAGAAAAAACCAAACTTTTAAAAGTGACCTTTGACTATATGTTTATACAGAAATGGCTCTGGGGTTATATAGTTATATCAGTTTCCTATATATAGGATATCAGATTTCACTGTTGATATTTGGTTTAAATATTTTCCCACTTGACAATTTCTCTTTTTATTCTGTCTTTATTAATTTTATTTGTGAGAAAGCTTTGTCATTTGGAGTAGTTTAAGTAGTTTTTTTTTGTGTGTGTGTCTTTTATGATCTCATCTAGACCTTGTTTGGTTAAAAATTCTTTGCCTAGCCAAAATTGTAGAAATACCTGATCTCATTCTCTTCTAAATATTTCTATGATGTGACATTAGAGTTTGTGGTGGTACATGGCTTAGATATTGGTCTAAAGTAATAACTGCTAGATTGTTTTAACTTTCCCAAGAGTTAGTCCAAAAGGGTCACCAAGACCACAGTCACATATACTCTTTGGAGTATTAAACAATGAGCTGCTTTTACAGATTGGAGCAGCGAGGTGGTGCAGTGGATGCACACCAGTGCAGGAGTCAGGAGGACCTGAGTTCAAATCTCACCTCAGACACTTGACACTCACTAGCGGTGTGACCTTGGGAAAGTCACTTAACCCCAACTGCCTCATCCTGGGTCATCTCGTCATCCTAATGAATATCTGGTCACTGGATTCAGATGGCTCTGGAGGAGAAGTGAGGCTGGTGACCTGCACAGCCCTCCCTCACTCAAAACAAAGTCAAGTGCAAGTCATGTCATCATTTCTCTGATGGCATGGTCTTCTTCAGCAATGAAGGATGAACACACATACACTTTTACAGATGGCTTCAGTTTCTTGCTTATCTAGCTTATTCCTCTACGCAATGATCCTGGTTTTTAAACAGCACCATAGCTTTATGGGCAGTTAAATAGTGCAGTGGGTAGAATATCAGGTCTGAAAGTCAGGAAGATTCATGAGTTCAAATCTGACTTCAGATATTTACTAGCTATGTGACTGTAGGGAAGTAATTTAACCTTCTTTGCCTCAATTTCCTCATCTGTAAAATGACCTGGAGAAGAAAATGGCGAGCAACAACAACAGTTATTGTCATATTATGTAATGGTGTTTAACTATAAGCAGAGAATATCTCTCCAATTATTTGTTACTCTGTTGCATAAGATTGTTACATAGTTGCATTTAAATAGGTTTGTGTTTTTCTCCGTAAGTTAACTCCTACACATCTTGTATATTTTGTAATTACTTAGAGTTGAATTTCTCTTATCATTGTTCCTTCCTAATTTGTGTTAATATTGTATAGATATGTGATGATTTCTGTGAATTTATTCTATATCCTGCTACCTTCCTAAAGTTATTAATTTCTAATATACTTTCTTTTATAATTCTCTAAGATTTTCTAATTTTGTCTCCTCAGTTGATATTTATACCTTTAATTTTGTTCGCTCACCTTGTTGCAAAAACTAACATTTATAGAAATCTATCAAATGCTAGTAGAGAGAGGTAGCATCCTTACCTAATCCCTGTTTATACTGAAAAAGCTGCTACTCTTTCTCTTTTTCAAACAATTCTTGCCTGCTCTTGGTTCATATATACTTTTCATCACATTAACCCTTTTTGTAATCATGCTTTTTAACATTCATGTTAATACTATCTAACATGTTCAACATTCATGAGTGCTGAATTTAGTCAAAGGTTTTTTCTGCACCTTGTTAAATAATCATTTTAAATTTTTTATTGTTTAAATGATTATATTAATTAATTCAGAAATATATTTCCAGTGGTGAAAACAAAGAATTAATGGAGTCTATGTATTATTATAAACAAACGTCTGCTGAGCACCCACTGAACTAGACCCTGAATATGTAAGAATAATCTTCCCCCAGTGAGTAAAGGAAGAAAGTTATGAAGTTTGTTTCAGAAAATAACACAAACATTTCCTAAGATTCTCAGCTTCCTAGAGTGAGTTACATGTGGAACTGTTTAGAAGAAAGAAAATGGTTAGGATGACCTCTCAGATCCAATAAAACACCAGTTATCCCTAGTTCACCAGAACTTATTATTTTTTAGTTTAGGTTGCCTCCTATTATAGCCACCTGACAAATTCTTTTGACAGAATGTACATTCTTTCCTTTCCATCTTCAGAGTCATTCACATTTTGCCTACTTGAAGATATTATTGATATCTCCCTGTGTACTTTCCAATCTACCTATTTGTTGACCCATAACCAGATTTCTCTAAGGGAAATGCCATACACATATTGAGTAACACAAGTATAGACTGCCAGAGACTTGGGAATATTCCCTGTGTAACTGCTTCAATTTCTGTAGCAACCTGTATCAGCTCACAGGCTACCTTTTCACCAAGTGAGAATCAAATTATTATTTTATCAAGCAACCAGAAAGGGAATATAACATGTACATTAACCACCAGGTGGCATATACAAGCCTTCTGCCCTGACCAACCTAAATAACTTCAAACAACCAAGAAATTCTTGATAAATGACTTCTGAATTTTAGACTGGAAGATGATATTAAATATTTCTCAAAAATATAAAATTAAATAAAACTATAATTGTGACCTCCCCATCACGTCTTCAAAATTTCTCAACTCAGACATAACCCTCCATATTTATATTATACAAGCAACATACTTTTCAATGTCTACATGTGTATTTAACACTAAAATGTATGGAAAATAAATATACTGTGTCCTACATGCACCCTCCCCTGAACATATTACAGATTTTTCTACCACACCTACTTGCCGAGGAAATGTGACTGGTACTGGTGTCCAAATCCTGACTGTGAGTTCTAGATTAGATCAGTAAAGGCAAGGAAGAAACTGGGGAAAATTAGCAGGGGAGGAGATTTAATTGACATCTCAGCTACTGAGGCTGTCAGAAGTATCTCTGGTTTGACAACATGTCCAAATCACTTCTCTGATATGGATCCTTTGATACCCAGGCTGATACCAGCTCTCCTGGCCATTCTCCCAGAGGGCATCTCAACAGCAATAGCAGCATTCAGCAAGTAATTCCTGTATGACCCTTCTAGAAATTCTCTCATCACTACCTCAAAGTGCAAAGGCAAGATGGCAAAAATCCAGCAACATCTCTCTACATTCTCTATGCTGGATGGAATAGATAAGAGGAAATTCACTTAAGTGCAAGGGAGGGAAAATGGGGAATTGCAGATACCAATATGTCCACTGTGATAAGCATACAGAACATGAACCAGATATGTCTACAGTGACAATGTCTAAGGGCCACATCTGCCCCAGTCCCTGAAGAAATCAATTTCAATTTGGTGAGAACTTCCAGTGAGATCAGGTTAGAGCTTCAGGACTCACATTACTAATTATTTTCTTTACATTATCATCATCATCATGGAAAACTAGTAACAAAAATTCAAATTAATAAGAGAAAATATGTGTGTATCAATTATCTTTACCATGTGACATTGAGAGATATGTTTCCATGAGAGTGTGTTGGTTCATTTTTTTTTTTTGTATTTGTATTGCATTGTATTGTATTTAGCACGGTGCTTTACACACAGTATTTAATGAATGAATATTGATCAAATGATTGACCTTCCTTGAGTTACTTAACCTCTCAGCCACAATTTATTTATGTATGAAATATGGATACTAACAGCATCTGCCTGAGAAGGTTAGTATGAAGATAAAATGTAGACTATTTTGTAAATCATTGTGTATATTATTATTATTATTATTATTATTATTATTATTATTTAGTACTATGTAAATATGAGTTTCTATTAGAAATGTCAATCATCTATTGTTCATCTTTTTTTATAGAAGGGTCCTGGGATGAGTTGTTATCCTACTATTCTTCTTTCATATTTAAAATTTTGAAAACTATTCCAAAAGAGTGAAAAAGATAGATAAAATGACTACTTTTTATAATTGAATTAGAGTATTGAGATACAAACCCATCTTCTGTAGACTTGAAAGCAATTTGGGGAGAACTCTAGTAGCATACAGGATTCTAGGAATGCCATATTCACAAATGGTTTTACTTTCTTCCTTTTGGTGATATCTATTAAAATGTTGTTCTTAAATTTTTGTTGACCAGTGTTATATCTAGATGAACATTTTGTCTGACATGATGAGCTAGATTCTCAAGAATACTTTATAGTTTGCATTTGCAGTATGAACGTTTGTCTGCTATGAGTTTACAAGTGATAGCAAGCTTCTGATGCATCATTCTAGCCCATGGGTTGTGCTTTTCTAGGTATGTAGTAGACATCAAAGTTTTGTAAACTATAATGATATCTTTCAAGTTTCTACCATTTCACTGTATACTATGCAAAGATCAGTAACTCAAGACTCTAAAGATAATCTTTCTCTAATTTCTAGTGGCAGTGATCTGATCCTGAATCTTTATCATATACCCCTCCATTTCCATAATCAAATTAGCATGGATCAGTCATTTGTTAGGTGTTTTTTGTGGATATATCTTTTGTTGCTTTCTTGTCAATGTTACCCATGTACCTTTTGTTTCTGTTCTTGGAGCATACCTTCTTCATAGTCTCCATTTGAAGATAAATAATTTTCAGTTGCACTTAACAAATTCAAGTGTATATAATGTTGTCAGGACTTATATTACTTTATGAAGTTAGGCATATTTGTAACAAAAGTATTTCTAAAAAATTTAACTGCTTTATTGTGTGCTCTAGTAATCTTCTTTGTTGGATGAAAAATTATTCTATAACTGCCTTGGAATGATGAACCCTGTGTCTTACTAACATTGGATGGATTTTTGTTTGTATGTCTTCTAAGAACGATTGTATTCCATTTCACTGTGTCAAAAGTAATATCCCTGAGACTGGTAAGCATTCATCACTTTAACTGTGTTCTTCTTGTTAAGCCGCGACTTCAGGATGCCAGTCAGGCTCTTAACATAAACTCAGCTCTCTCCTTTTTCCCAATGTGTTTTCCCTGAAAACCTTGAAGAACTGGTTCAATTTGACATCCAGATTCAAGATCAGTACCTTCAGTCCCTATTATTCCATGACACACCTTATGAATTTTATACCTGTCTAGTCCAACTGATGTTTCAATATTGTTTGAGAAGCAAAGTTACTATTTAATGCTTTTTGCTAGCATGGGTCATGTAAATATACTTCTTCCCATATAATAAAGTATTCCTAAACAGCACAGGGCAATCATAAAAGTGCCTTCATCCCTAAACCAACTTGTCTAAATTAGACAAGTGCTAGATGAAACTGGGGAGCTACTAAAATTGGCAGAGTAAAATATTTTAAACTCTGAAGTCATTGAAAATCTTAATACAAAATCCTAAAATAATACCCAATAATAAGATGGAATACAAAAATAACACCAGTTATTATAAACATCAGTGTTTCAAATGATTTTCCAAAGAAGATGAGAGTTCTTAGACTGCAATTCTAAAAAGCTCCATTTAAGTTTCACACAGCATGAACTCAATTAACAGGCCAATTAACAGAGTAACTTTAAAATGCCATTATCTGCTATAACCATAAAGAATGAAGTATACTCCTAAAATATTTGACAAAAAAAAGTTGTTTTTTTTAAATCAGAACATAGATACAGTGGTATATAGTCTGTGGCCATTGTCATGGGGAGGTTTGGGGGGGGGTGCAAACTAAAGGAGGAAAGATGAAGCTATTAAAGAATATAGATATCATCATATCAGAAGCTACGTGAGAAATTTATTGAAGATCTGCAGTAAGATATCAGAAGATTACATCAATAAATACAAGGTACACAGAAGTAAGGAATTTAAATATTATATTGCCCAAATAAATGAATCAAAAAAGAAATATCTGTAATAGAATCTGAACAAAAGTTTATTAGGAATTTGAATTCCTTAATCAGCAATTGAAAGAAAAATTTTAAAGTTTAAAGATACAGTGAAAGGAGCACCAAGTTTGTAGTAAAACAAATCTGGGTTCCAATCTTAGTTACTGCTCATCATACTTTAAACAAACCACTTACCTCCTTGGGCCTTGGTTTTCTCACTTGTAAAGCTGAGGGAATAAGGTAGATTAATTTTTCTCTCATGTCCTTTACAGCTCTAAATTCCATTATTCCACAGTTTTTAGAGGATGTTGAAGAGGACCAAAGACAACAGGAGGGTGATACCTTGATTTGCAAGTGAGATGAATTTAGGTGAGAGAGGGCTGTGCAAAGTCACCTGCTTCTATCTCTCCTCTGGAGTCATGTTGGTCCAGTGGCAAAGTATAGATCAGGAAGATTAGAGATGGGCCCTAATGCAATGGGAGACATTGGCCTTTTTAAGCAAAGGTCTCTCCCAGGTCTCAGTTTGACTGAGGCAATGCCCATTCAATGATTAAGGTTAGGTAAGAAATGAGGCAAAAAATAACCTATTTTGCCTACTCAAAATAAATCATTCTGGGAGGGGAAGACTCTTGGGGGTTTCTGGCCAGAACAGAAACAAGTACTATTTGCACTCACTCTGAGTCAACAAAATCCAAACAGTTGATCAAATGAGGCTTGGATTGGAGTCCTTTATTGGCCAATTGGTGACAGCTCAAGTGCTTTGGGTTTAAGGTATAGTCAAGTAGTTCCATTTGAATGCCAATGGTTTTATCAATGCCCGATTTTCCAGAGCCCAGTTTCAAGAAATTTATATTCTTTGTAAGGTCTTTGTCAGGTCTGTTTGTCTGAAGCAACATCCATTCAGTGATTTAAGGTTGGATAATACATGAAGCAAAAGATGGTCTTATTTGCCTATTCAAAAGAAAAGAAAAGAAGAAAAAACTAAATTTGGGAGGGGAAGACCCTTAGGGTTTCTGGCCAGAACAGAAAGAATTTCTATTTACACTCTCTCTGAGCCATCAAAACCCAAACAATGACCAACAGAGGCTTCAGCTTGCCCAGTCCTAATGCCAGACTGAGAAGCAAACTGTATAGGTGTTAACCTCCAGTCCTTCCTTTCTCAGATTCCTCCTCACACATTGAAATTCTACAAAGAGGTCAGACTCTTTCCTAAAAACCTGAGGAAGAGTCCATGGGACCATGACCAGAAGATTGCTCTAGATACAGCTACGAAACTTAAATTATCCTAGACTCTGTGTCTCTCAATAGTTCCTGAAAACCCTGATAGAAGACTGAGGTAAAAAAAGGTATAGGAATACTACAGAAAACATCATTGATGAGACTTGAGATGTGTTGTTTCAGAACTAATAGTCCAAAATAGTACAGCTAATAGCACAGAGCATAAAGTGCTGGGCCTGGAGTCAGGAAAACTAATCTTTCTGAGTGCAAATCCAGCCTCAGACACTAGGCAAGTTGTTTAATCCCTGTTTGCCTCGGTTTCCTCATTTGTAAAATGAGCTGGAAAAGAAAATGGCAAACCACTGCACTAACTTCATCAAGAAAACTCCAAATGGAATCATGGAGAGTTGGACATGACTGAACAACAACAACAATCAACAGGCCAAAATCATTATGATAGTTCAAAATTGACATTGGGACTCCCAGATAAAAAGTTAAAATAATTCAGGAAGAAAAAGCATCTTGTTGAGTACTCAGTATAATAGAATTAGAGATGAAAGGAACATTAGTGGTCATCAAGTCCACCTGTCCTTTTTATCCCCATTGCATGTAAGAAGAAACTAATTGTTGTGTTTGTCTTTCATTTTTGAAGAGGACCATGACATCCGAGAAATAATGACATGACTTGCACTTAACTTTGTTTGAGTGAGGGAGGGTTGTGCAAGGTCACCAGCCTCACTTTCTCCTTCTGAGCCATCTGGATCCAGTGACCAGATATTCATAGAGATGACTGGAGGCAATCCAGGATACAATGGGAGATCTTGACCTTTTAGACTAAGGCCTTTTCAGGTACTCACTTAAAGTGAGGTAATACCCATTCAGTGAATAGGTCTCTTTAAAAAGTGGCCTTAGGCTGATTGTTTTGAAGAAAAACAGTTACCATTGACATTCACTCTAAGCCAGTCCAAAAAACAGCCATTGAGTGTGGCTTGGGCAGGGATCCATCGCTGTTCAATCTATGAGCTTCAGAGTGCATTGAGTCCAAGGTAGGAAGGAAGGAAGGAAGGAAGGAAGGAAGGAAGGAAGGAAGGAAGGAAGGAAGGAAGGAAGGAAGGAAGGAAGGAAGGAAGGAAGGAAGGAAGGAAGGAAGGAAGGAAGGATAGGAGGGAGGGAAGGAGGGAGGAGAAAGCAATCTACCCAGTAAACCCCAAGGTAACTGGGCAGTTTCTGACAATCAAAATTTACCTTCTTTTGGAGAGGAGAAGGAATGGGAGAGGGAGAGGTTGAGAGAGAAGATGAGCTGAGTTACCAGTCATCCTGATGAATATCTAGTCACTGGATCCATATGGCTCAGGAGGAGAAAGTGAGGCTGATGACCTGCACAACCCTCCCTCACTCAAAACAAAGTCAAGTGAAAGTCATGTCATTATTTCTCTGATGTCATGGTCTTCTTCAAAAACAAAGAACAAACATAAACCGTGAGCAGACTGAGCTGTCTGAACAGAAAATGAAATGATTTGCCAAAGATCATATAGATAGGGAGTAATGGATCTAAAAATAGAAGTCAGGTCTGTTGACCTGAAAAAGAAGCAGTAATCCTGACGGGAAGACAGGAAAAACAGTTGCAGGCATTGACACAAATAACACATGGGCCAGGTGTGCCCTGGTAAACCTGGCCCACATTCTTTGCATTCCTATGGTTGCAAGTGAGGCTTTGTACGCCAAGAATGGCTAGATTAAGGGATATAGCACTGGATTAAGAGACAAGAGTCCTGATAGTAGAACTTGCATGAATTCATACAAGTCACTTGCCCTCTCTGAGCATCATTTTTTTCATCTGTGATGACAGGGTTGGACTAGATAACGTTGACAATCCATTCCAGTTTTGGCCTTCTATGGATCTGTGATTCACAAGGGCAGTTAACCTTTTTTGAGGACTTGATCAGGAGGATTGTTCAGGCCAATGGACATCTGGGTCCTTTAAGATGTTGTTGATTTAGCAAATTCTCATGTTCCTTCACAAGGACTTTAAACTGAATCAATCAATCAATCTGTCAGAAAACATTTACAAGTGCCTACTATGTGCCAGGCACTGTGTCAAGCACTGATTATACAAAAGGAGGCAAAAAGCAGTTCCTGACCTCAAGGAGCTTACCATATAATGGGGGAGATAATATGCATAACTATATGCAAATCAAACTATATATATACATATATATATGATAAATAAGAAATAATTTAAAAAGTGAAATCACTGAACTTAAGAGGGGTTAGGGAAGACTCCCTGTAAAAGATAGGATTTCAGTTGGGACTTAAAGGAAGCCAAGAAGGTCATGAGTCAGAGCAGAGAAGGGAGAGTATTCTAGGCATGCAGGACAGCCAGAGAAAATGCCCAGAGATAAAAGATGGAGTATCTTGTTTGGGGAACAGTCAGGAGGCCAGTGTCACTGGATCAGAGAGTACGATGTCAGGGAATAAGTTGTAAAAAGACTGGAAAGATAGACAGAGACTGTATTATGAAGGACTTTGAATGCCAACCAGAGCATTTTGTATTTGCTTCTCGAGGCAGTAGGAAGCTACAAGAGTTCATTGAGTAAGAAGGTGATATGATCATACTGGAGCTATAGAAAAATCACTTTAGTGGCTGAATGGAGAATGATTGGAGTGAGAAAGACTTAAGGCAGGCAGACTCAACAGCAGGCCATGGCAATAACCAAGGTGTGAGGTGATGAGGACCTACACTTCAGTGGTGGTAGTGTCAGAGGGGAGAACAAGGGTATTGGAGAGATGCTGCAGAGGAAAAATCAACAAGCTGTTTCTGAAACAGCTTAAATATGGGGGCGAACAATAGCTGGGAATCCAGGATGACAGGCTGTGAGCCTGAGGAACTGCAATAACTGAGAAGGTAGGAAGTGTTTGGGGTGAGGGGGGGAAATAATGAGTTTTATTTTGGATATATTAAGTTTAAGATGTCTCCCAGACATCTAGTTTGAAATGCCCAAAAGTCAGTTAGAGATGCAAGATTTAGATATCAGTAGAGAGAGTGAGGGCAGAAAGGGTAGATTTGAGAATCATCTGTATAGAGATGGTGATTAAATACATGGGAAATGATGAGATTGCAAAGTGAAGGAGTATAGAGGGAAAAGAAAAGAGGCCCCAGGACAAAACCTTAAGGGAAATGTACAGTTAGAAAGCAGCATCTGGAGGAGAATCCAGCAAAAGAGACAGAGGAGGAGGGGTAAGATACATAAGGTGAAAACCAGTAGAAAATGGTGTCCTAAAAACCTAGAGAGAAGAGAGTCTCGGGGAAGAAAGCAAGATCAAAAGTGTCAAAAGTTGCAGAGGTCAAAGAGAATGAGAATTGAGAAATGGCCCTTGGATTTGGCAGCTCAAAGATCATTAGTAACTCCTGAGTAAGCCACTTCATTGGAATGGTAAAGTCAGAAGTCAGATCATAAAGGGTTAAGAAAAAAGTGAGAGGAGAGAAAGTGGAGGTACCTATTGTAGAAGGCTTTATTGGGGAGTTTAGGTACAAAGATCAGAAAAGAAATAGGATGATAGGAGTGATAGAAGGACCAAGTGAGGGAATTTTCAGGATAGGAGAGACATGGGGAAGTTATAAACTTCCAGCAGAGAAGGCAAAATTGAAAATAAGTGAAAGTTGGGATGACAGAGAGGGTAATCTGTTGGAGAAGATGGGATGGAACGGGATCACTTGAACAAGTAGAAGGGTTATCCTTGGTAAGGAATAAGGCCAATTTAAGATGAAAATAGAAGTAAAAGAGGAGAAAGTAGCATAGAGCATCTGTGTAACAGGAGATGAAAGAGGAAGTCATAGAAAGTTTACAGAGGAATGAAAAGGTTTAGAAGAGCCACTGGAGAATGGAATATTGAATTGATAAAGGAGGTATAGTAGGAATGTATAGGAACAGTGAGGGCCCAGTTGAAGTTATGTAACATAAATTTGTAGGGGATCCAGTCAGAACAATTGCATGATTTTCTCTGTTTTCATTCAGCAGCACTTCTGCAGGTAACATATGGTAGGAGTAACTCAAGACAGAGGTTTGGCTAGGCATAATCAGTGATACGATAAGTGGGCTAGAGATTCAAGAAAGGACAATGTAGAGTTTAACTGGTTCACCAAAGACTCAAGATGGGGAGAAGAGAGAATGGCTACTGCAGGGAAGATGGCCTAGAAGAGAATTGAGGAGTCAATGGATTGAAGGTCATGGTGCATATGAAAAACAAGGTTATGTATGGAAAGGCAGAGGGAGAAATGAAAAGTCAATAGATCATGGTCAGAGATGGAGGCAGTATATCTGTATGTGATGGCAAAATCAAGTGTATGACTATCTTTCTGTGAGACTGAGGTAGGATGGAGCAATGGGTTAGGATATTTGAAGGAAAATGTATGTTGAAGTCCCTTAGCATGAGGACAGAATTTGGGAAAAATTATAAGCCAAGCACTAAACTCATTGAATAACAAAGGGGAGTGATGTGGGATTTTGTAGACAATAGCTAGAAGGATTTTGATTTGGTGATAGACATGCACAGCATGAACCTCAAGGGAGGAGGGGTACCTGAATGATGGAGGAAGTGGGGGGAACAAGGAAGGAACAATGAGGAACAAGGAATATTTCAGCTCCCCCACCTCAATTGATGATCTGAAGAGAATGAATGAACGCACAGTCAGTTCTAGAAATGATGTCCAGGAAAACTGTGCTGTTAGGGAAAAAAAAACAGATTTCAGCAAGAATCAATAGGTAAAAGTAGTGGAAGAGGAATGCCCTTTTTCATCCTTCATTTTTGAAGTGAACTAATGACAACATGTGGTGATGTTTTGACTCGTGTGTGAACTGGATTTAAAAGAGGCAGGGTTGGACAAAGTCATCAGTCTCACTCTCTCTCTCAGAGTCATCAAAGTCCAGTAACAAGAAAAAAGTCAGGATGACTGGCAATAGTCCTGGGATACTGTGAATGACCATGGTGTCTTCAATGTCTCACGAAGCTCTAAGCACTCCACAGCATCTGCTTTAGCTATCTTCATGGCTACTGGAACAAATTGTGCTCATCTGCCCATTCCACCAAGGAAATCATTACATACTTGGGATAGACATCCCTCTAATTTACTGATGAGTTTGAGACCTGTAGGTTACATTCAACCTGGTTTAGCCTGTCTGCTGAGACAATTTTACATGGGTGTGGCCACTGCACATGCTAGAGTTTCTTGGAGGCACAGGTGAGAGTTACGTGAAAGGTGGACACCAAAGGTAGAAAGGCAGCCCTGCAAATGACTCAGCAAGCCCTCATACAAGAGGTGGTAGTCCTCGCTGAATGCCCCATATACCCCAGGGAGATTTAAAATGAAAAGAAGTTATTTTTGCCTATGGAGTAGGCATTCCAGAGGGCACAGTGGAAGGACTAGTTAAAGGTAGAATGAAGCTTTGGGGTAGGAAAGTTGAGGGGAATGGGAATGAGGAATTAGGTGATGGAGGTATGGAGTGGAGTTGGGATGATGATCTACAGGAGTTCACAGTCACTGACATATGAAGAGTATTACCAGGTGTGAGATTGTTCATCGTTGAGTGGACTACACCATTCCTCTACCCTCAAAGACAGGTGCAGCAAGAGATGGGAGGCCTGAAGCTGAAGAGAGGGTTTCTTTTCTTTGCACTGAGGGCTCTTCACATCCCTACTGGATACTGGGTTGGCAGCAGTAGATAGAAGCCTTGGGCTGGCACAGACGGAAGTAGTTGCTCTGGGGCAGAGGAAAGATGGCTGGCAGCCTTTCCTTATGAACCACACTGTATCCAACAGGAAATGGAAGGCTTAGGATGTTAGTATCCCTGCAGTCTGAATGATATTTAAAGGGTCTAAAAATTATGTGATCATGTGAGTCTGACATCATTAAGAAGAGAATGACTGAACAAACTGGTATAGGTACACACAGAAATATTACTGTGCCATACAAAACAATAAAAACACAGAATTCAGAGAATAGGAGGCAGAACTGAGAAAGCAAAGCTAAGAGAATCATGAATAGAAGGCTACAGTAATGCAAATGAAGAGACCAAAAGGCAACTGAAATCAGATGAAGGATAATGACCGATATTTGTTGGCGAGTCCAAATAATGAAATATTCCTCCCTCACCTTGGGAAAGAAGTAGGGGACTATTGATGTTACATGTTGCCACATTTTCAGGCATATTCAAGTCATCAGTTGGCTTTGTTTAATTGATTTTCTTTGTAACAAGAGAAGGATATCAGGAAATACCTGCTGTGTAATCAGTAAAGACATTTGTAAAATTGTAAAAAAAAAATAAGATCATGGTAAAGAGCCAAACATATGTTTTTTTAAAATTTCACTCCTCATTTTTCTGTGAACTAATTTAAATTATTATTTTTCATCAGAGGCTTCTATCATCCAGACAAATCACCTTTAGTCCTTCAAAAGTCTCAAACTCATTTACAGCCTCAAACTAATTTGGGTTCTTTCCCAAGGCTTCCATGAGGAATTTTATCTTGCTTTTACCAAACAGTCTTGGAGTTTCTTATTTAAAATCTGCATAGCTTTGTGGCAACAGAAGTCAGTTTACACTACAGCATTTTTTCTGTGTCAAGATACTAAACTTGGATCTGAGAGATGGAGTTGGAGGGAGAGATGATAAAGGGAGAGGGTAAAGAGAGAGTTTAGAAGATAATTCCTACCTCTCAAAAAGAGTACAACTGAATGGGAAATAAATTATTGTTACTAGCAATAATGACGATAAAGTGCATTCCATCTTTACAAAACATAGGACCTACATCCTTAAGGTGGTTATATGACAGTTGCTCATCAAAAAAGTGGAAGAAGACTGAGAAGTTTTCCTAAATAGCATAATAAGCATATTAGCAAACATATAGACACACTTCTGGTACAGCCATCACTTCACAGGGCAATACTTACAGAACAGGTAAGATTCAAAAGTAGAACCAGAAGACCTTCCATGGGTGAGAATCATATAAATTTGGCCAACAGTACACAAATAGGTATCAAATAAGTGGCTGATAATGCAGATTTGTTTATAGAATTAGCAGGACTTACAATAATAATAAAAGACCATATCATTGCTGCCAGAAATATCAGAAAGGTTATTCTGAAGGATTCCAGATACACTAATTAATGCATATTTTGCAAGGAAATAGCAGGAATTATCCAACATATACCATTGTAATTTGCAAAAATCTAGCTCCTATCTAAAAAGAAGAAGGGAAGGGAATGATCATCTATATTGTACCTACTATGTAAGGCATACTGCTAAATGTTTTTTCCAATATTATTCCATTTGATCTTTGTAGCAACCCTAAGCAGTAGGTGCAATTATTGTTCCCATTTTACAGTTGAAAAAAAACTGAGTCAAATGATGTAGCAGCGAAGTGCCTAAGGTCATACAACTAGTAAGTGACTGAAGCTAGATTTGAACTCATCTCTTCCTGATTCTAAGCCCAGCTCTCTATCCCCTGTGCCACCATCATCATATACCAGAAATTCCTTCTCTTTCACATTATAAACTAAGAGATTAAAAAATCCCCATACTATACATCCAAACTCTGAAATACCTTTGAGAATTCAACAAATAAGCTACAGTGATGATATGGCATCATCTCAGACAAAAACTATTACCTACAACCTCCTAGACATAACACTGACTCATAAAAATTAAGAGCTGCTGCTACAATGAGTATTTATTATCTCCCACACAAAAATAAAAAGCTCTTGCAAGATCAGCAACTTAGTGGAAAAAATCAAAATCCTTCAGAAACAGAATGAAGTATAAATCATCCCTATCATCCAGTCTGCTACTGGAGGTATCCCAAATAAGATGCTTTCCATGAAACTAGAGAAGATGAACTTACCTTCCAATACTTTTAGTCAACTCTAAAAAAAGTAATCATTTCACCCACTTTTAAACACAAAAAAGAGCAAAATGGTAACTTTTCACTAGTTCCTAGACCATTTCTATCCAAACTACACCTAATATTAGAGGAGGACAACCAGGATAATAGTAAGAGCTTATATTTGCATGGTGATTTATAGTTTACAAAGTGTTTTCGCATACATGAATTCATTGGAGGCAGTGGATAGCTGTAATAGAAAGCACCCTGACATGCACAAGACATACAGGTTCTTAGATCTGCTTTTCTGAAAGGAAAGGCAACTTTGGAGGAGTGCACAATCACTTTAATTAAGCACATGCATCATTCATTTAGTTCAGGGGAGAAAGTCAGCACTCTGAACTTAAGAGAAAATGCAGACAAGCTTCCAACTATCTGACATACATCACAGATCAACAGATAACTGTCTGACAGCTTCAAAGTTACCAGAGAGGGAAGCACCAATATCTGAGTTTTCAAAGTGGAGGGACTCCTTAGCAGCTTCCCAGAGTCTCACCTGACCAAACAAACACTTCCAATCAGTAAGGCCCAAAGTAAAACCTCACCTCAGAATATCTATACATTTTTCAGAGCCGGAGGGCATCATAATCCTCCAGAATCAGTGCCTCCCTTAACAAAAGATGTGGGCCTTCCTGCAAATCTTCTGAGGCCCATTAGTGGGTGGAGAAGATCTTCTTTAATCAGAGGCATTTGATTATACTACAACAAAAAATGCATTTACAGTACAATAGGGCACTGCACTTAGAATCAGGAAGAAGTGGGTTCAGATTCTACTTCCGAAACTTATTAGCTGTGTGACCCTGGGCAACTCACTTAATCTCTCTATGTTATTTTTTCTTCATCTGTAAATTGAGGACTTGACTTCACCTCTAAGGTTCCACCCAGCTCTAAATCTATGATTCTATAGTGGTCATTATTACCCCATGTGACTCAGTATAATTTTAATGTATAATTCATAATTTTTATAATTTTCAAAACATCCCTGAGAGGTAGCTAATCTAAGTATTTGAAAAATGAGAAAACAGAGACTCAAAGAGGTTGTTTGGCCCAAGTCGCATAGTTAGTGACAGAGCTGGGACTTGCTAAAAGGTCTCTGAGTCTGGGTGCAGTACTCGAGGTAGGATAATTCCCCACAAAAGCCATTTTTTAAAAAGTACAAGAATATTTGCAAAGGAAGATAGCCATGAGTATGAATAGCTACCCTACACAAAGGATACTTACATAAAAAAAAATCTCTGGGTAAGGGCATAATCACAAAAGGAAGAGAAATGAGGAAAAGTCACCCAGTACCAAGATTCTTCAGTGTTCTAGCAGTCTCTGTTAAAGTGAAAAAGAGAGTCCTAAATGTTGCCCTAAAAATGATCTGTGCTCTTTTTGAAAAGCACTATTATGTATTTGGATATTCACTTGCTATATTTATATGGGAAAAAAAGGATACAATTCAAAGTTTTCCCAGTGCCTTTCCTCACTGTCTTCCATTTGTCTTTGTTCCATGACATATTATTTCACTGGAGAGGAATGTACTATTTTTAGGGGGCGAATGGTAGTATCTGGGGTGGAGGTTATGCCAATAAACATTTTGACATGGAAAAAAAATGGAGAGCTTCTCTTATTTCCTCATTACAGTGGAAAGCCCCTCTGAGATTTGCAGTGGCAGAGTCAAGAATCCTGAAATCCAGTTTCTCTACAAATCACTGAGAATAGGCGAGAAATTAGTCTCCTGAGGCCACGAGGCTGCTCTGAAAGGTAAATGGCCATTTACCCAATAGCCTTTGAGAAAAGCTATACTTTGTGCATTTTTCTCCATATAAACGTAATCAGTAATATTTTGAAAAAGAAGCATCAAGAAACAAACCTGTCATGCAGATTTGTTTATAGCAATGGAGTAGTTTAAGATAGTGATTCAAGTTCAGGTCACTGGCACCAAAAATTACAGAAAAGCCATCTTTAAAAATTGATAATATACACTGAGTGCTCTTCATGGTCCTGACCCTTGCTGGAGGAGCAGGAAATGCTTTCTACCATCTTGCTTGAACCAATAGCTCTCTCTTTCCTTTCTCTCTAGATCTCACTTCTTCCCTCATCTGTAAAATGAAGAAATTGGGGTAGGTGATTTCTCAGGTCACTTCTATATCCAGATCTATGACCCTATGGTCACAGAACACTTCATTCTTTTCCTTTATATGACCTGCTCTTGAACTGTCTTGAACAGCATTGATCCAAATGGACATCCACATAAAGTAGACCCTTGTGGGCAAATGGCCAGAATAAAGTGGTTTCATTGTATCTGCTGTAATTGAATAGCATATCCAAAAATGGTTCAGGCAAATCCAGGCTATACAGTATGATCAGTGCTAGTCCAGAGAAAATTAATCAAACAGACAACTGACAAGTATCTATTGAATGTTGTCATTTAGTTGTGTCTAATTCTTCATGACCTTACTTAGGTTCTTCTTGGCAAATATATTGGAGTGGCTTGTCATTTCCTTCTCCAGCTAATTTTACAGATGAAACAAACATGGGGGCTCCATTCCCTTCACCTGGAATATGAAAGAACAAGCATAGAACTTAAGGACCAAAGCTCTTTTACAAGATCATATAGCCTTGGCAGGGAAGAAGACCCTAAAGCCTTCCCCTGACATCATGGTGTCAATTCATGGAGGGCAAAATAGCAATGCAGAACTCCTAAAATAGAATGAAGCTTAAGAGGAAGAAGCTAATGCTGACAGTATTTCCCCTTTCCTTAAGTAACTAGCCCACTGGAAGGAAGGAGAAAATGAGGCTGGTGACTTTGCACAGCCCTCCCTCACTCGAATCCAATTCATTTACAAGTCATCATCATCTCCCTGATGTCATAGTCTTCTTCAAGAACAAAGGATAAGATACAAATCTATTGGAACCAGTAACAAACTATCTATGCTTTCTGGAGCTGTGCTCCACATGTTTGCTTAAAAGTTATTTTGATTCTCCCAGAACTAAACTTTTAGCTTCTCCATGTGGAGAGAAGTCATCTGAGGACCTGTGCCTGATCCCAATATGCTTAGGTAAAACAAGATTCATGATTTAAGGAGTTTACAATTAGATAGCAGGAATAGGATGACTACACAATACAAAATATTACATGTCCACCCCTTGCATCCAACAATTTCAAATGACTTGAAAGTTCTGGTCACACTAATAAAAGAAAGAAGTGGCTATCCTATCTACCTACCTTCCAGGAAGGGAAAAAGCCTATAACTTCCACTAAAAAATCTGGACATCTCTCTATTTGACACCATTATCCTCTGTGTTACTAACTCCCTTTATAAGCACATGGTTCTCATAATAAAAGGAGATTTGCTGAGAGGTCAAAGAAAACAAAATATAACTTATTCACATATAACTTATTCACTCATGGAGAACAAAGACCTCCCTCCAGCAAGAAGCAATGTATCCTGGAAGATGTGCAGTCATAGTTAGCCAAAGCTGCCTGCAGGCATTACCTTCTGAGGGTCTTCAACTTGTATCTCTTCCCATAGTCCTTCACAGGTCCCAGAAGGCGGCCTCAGCATCATTACCCATGGAAACTCTTGTAGTAGTTTGGCATAGGGTAGTTCTTCCAGCACTGATAGTCCTTTATCAGAGAAAATTCATCTGGGTTGTAGCCACCAAAGTACTATAGAGAATGCTCCAGAGCTTCCCATATCTTTGTAGGAGGCAGTTTCCTCTGTGTTACACTGCTAATGGAGTCCCACTCAAGGAGCATCACTTCCATGCCTAGGATCTTGACAACCTCTACCTTCACAGAAGTTTACCCAGAAATCAGTAATACCCTATTTTGGGTTTCAGTTAGTACTACATGATTATTTCAAAGATTAATACACTCTTACCCTGGGTGTTTCTCTCCCTGACATCTATGTAGTCTATCTTTGCTCAATAAAATCTCCCCTTTCATGACTTGACTAGGAATTATATTTCTCCTTAATCATCCATTAAATTTCAGTGTTTTTCCCTGGGGCTTTTCAATTGCTTTTGTCTATTACCCATTATAGTCAGAGTAGAAGAAATGGACCAAAGGAAAGTTATGCCCCTTCCTAGAAACACTGGCTTCCTGAAGAGTGGAGGACAAAAAATGAAAAAGAAAAAACAAAGAGTCCCTGCTTCCCATGATCAAGGAATTATAAAGTTATAAAACAAAGTGCTGGGGTGTGGATCCAAGATGACAGACTAGAAGGATAAGCTGTAAGAGCTCTCCTTTCACAATGCATGAAATACCTGTAAAAAATGACTCTAAACAAATTCTAGAGCAGCAGAAACCACAAAATGGCAGGGTGAAAGAGATTTCCAACCCAAGGCAACCTGGAAGGCCAACAGGAAAGGCCTATCACACTGAGCTTGGAGTAGAGCACAGCCCAGCCTTCATGTGTCAGGGACAGGACTTGAGCAGGCTTCAGAGTGCCACCAGAAGCAGTTGCAGTTCCCAGATGCCTCAACCCACAAACACCAGAGACAGCTTCAAAGTTCAGTGAGAAAACTCTTTCAACAGGGAAGGGAGCAGGGTCCTCCTGCCCTAGCCCTGGCCCCAGGTGGCCCCAGGTGGCAGCAGTATCCATTTTGGAGCCCTTGACCTAAAGCCCCTGGGGGAATCAGGTAGCTGATTTGGATCTCAGCCCTGAGTGGCAGCCCTAGAGTAAGGAAGAGCATTGACATGGTGGAGCTGGTGGAGGCTCTGGAGAGGGAATGCTACTCACAGATCCTGAGCAGAAAAGCTTGTAGTTCCCAGACTAGAGCACAGACCAGGAGAGGAATAAACTCCTCTCCCTTGATTGTGCCACCTTGGGGGAACTGAAAACTTACAGGTCCCCAGAGTATACCCTCCTCTTGACAAAGGACTCAAAAGTCTAGTAACTGACAGGGAAAATGCCCCAAAAAGGGAGAAAAAAATAAGACTATAGAAGGTTACTTTCTTGGTGAACAGGTATTTTCGTCCACCCTTTGGTATGAGGAAAAACAATGCATACCATCAGAGGAAGACATAAAAGTCAAGGCTTCTGCCTCCAAAACCTCCAAAATAAACATGTAATGGTCTCAGGCCATGGAAAAGCTCAAAAATGATTTTGAAAATCAAGTAAGAGGGTGGAGGAAAAACTGAGAAGTAAGAGCAATGCAAGAAAATCATGAAAAGCAAGTCAACAGTTTGCTAAAGAAGACCCCCCCCAAAAAAAATGCTGAAGAAAATAACACTTTTAAAAATAGACTACCTCAAATGACAAAAGAGGCACAAAAAGTCAATGAGGAGAAGAATGCTTTAAGAAGCAGATTTAGTCAAATGGAAAAGGAGGTTCAAAAGTGCACTGAAGAAAATAGTTCTTTAAAAATTAGAATGGAGCAGATGGAAATAAATGACTTTATAAGAAACCAAGAAATTACAAAACAAAACCAAAAGAATGAAAAAATAGAAGATAATGTGAAATATCTTCTTGGAAAAACAATGGAAATGGAAAATAGGTCCAGGAGAGACCATTTAAAAATTATGGAACTACCTGAAAGCCATGATCAAAAAAAGAGCCTAGACATCATCTTTCATGAAATTATCAAGGAAAATTGCCTTGACATTCGAGAACCAGAGGGTAAAATAAACATTGAAAGAATCCCCTGATCACCTCCTGAAAGAGATCTGAAAAGAATAACTCCTAGGAATATTGTAGCCAAATTCCAGAGTTTCCAGGTAAAGGAGAAAATATTTCAAGCAGCCAGAAAGAAACAATTTGAGTATTGTGGTAACACAATTGGCATAACACAAGATCTAGCAGCTTCTACAGTAAGGGATCAAAGGGCTTGGATTGTGGTATTACAGAAGTCAAAGGAACTAGGATTAAAACTAAGAATCACCCAACAAAACTGAGTATAATACTTCAGGGAAAAAAATGTTCATTCAGTAAAATAGAGGATTTTCAAGTGTTCTTGATTAAAAGACCAAAGCTGAATAGAAAATTTGACTTTCAATCACAAGAATCAAGGGAAGCATGAAAAGGTAAACAGGAAAGAGAAATCATAAGGGACTTACTAAAGTTAAATTGTTTACATTTCTACATGGAAAGATAATATTTGTAACTCTTGAAACTTATCTCAGTATTTGGGTGGTTGGAGGGATTATACACACATATATAGACAGAGGGCACAGGGTGAGTTGAATAGGAAGGGATGATATCTAAAAAAAATAAATTAAGGAGTGAAAGGAATATATTGGGAGGAGAAAGGGAGAAATGGAATAGGCAAATTATCTTCCATAAAATAAGCAAGAAAAAGCTTTTTCAATGGAGGGGAAAAGGGGAGAGGTGAGAGGAAAAAAGTGAAGATTACTCTCATCACATTTGGCTTAAGGAAGAAATAACATGCACACTCAATTTGGTATGAAAATCTATCTTACACTACAGGAAAGTAGGAGAGAAGGGGATAAGTGGGATGGGGAGATGATAGAAGGGAGGGCAAATGGGAGGAGAGAGTAATTAGAATTAAACACTTTAGGGGAGGGACAAGGTCTAAAGAGAGAATAAAATTAATAGGGGGCAGGATGTGATGGAGGGAAATATAGTTAGTCTTTCACAGCATGACTATTGTGGAAGTCTTTAGCAAAACTATACATTTATAGCCTATATTGAATTACTTGCCTTCTCAGTGAGGATGGGTGGGGAGGGAAGAAGGGAAAGAAGTTGGAATTCAAAGTTTAAGGAACAAATGTTGAGAATTGTTTTTGCATGCAAATGGGAAATAAGAAATACGGGTAATGGGGTATGAAACTCTATCTTGCCCCACAAGAAAAGGGAATATGGGGATAAAGAAAGGGAGGGATGTGATAGAAGGGAGGGCAGATTGGGGGAAGAGGCAATCAGAATGCATGGGGTTTTGAGGTGGGGGAGGAGAGAGGTGGGAAGAAAATTTGTAACTCAAAATCTTGTGGAAATGAATATTAAAAACTAAAAATAAATAAATTTTAAAAAAAAGCAAAGTGCTATGTGAGGTTAAAAGAAAAATAAGGTAAACTCTTTGGAAGATGTAATATTTAAATTGAACTTTATTTGGGTCTGGTAGCACAGGCTTGTCATCCTTGCTACTTGGGGAAGATCTGTATCACTTGAGCTCTGGAGTTCTGAGATGCAATGGACTAAGTAGACTGGGTATCTGTACCACGTCAGGCTCCCAGAATACCTAAGGTATTCCCAGATAGGAAAAACAGAGCAGGTTAAGGCTTCTGTACTGTTCAGCACTGAGATTAAGTCTGTAAGTGGTTCCTACATTTTGAGCCTGGATGAGGTAGGAAAACAGTTTAAAAAAACAAAAAAGAACTGGATTTTGAAGGATATAGATAGAAATTTAATGGGCAAAGAAGAGGAGTGAGAATGTCCCAGGCACAGAGGAAAACAAATCTGAAAAAGACTTAAGGGTATAATAGCATGTTGTGCATTCTGAGGTGTATAGAATTGTAATGTTAATGTGAGAAAAGCTGAAAGGTAAAAGGGAATGGGCCCAGAAATATATTAGGTGATGGGGGAAAGACAAGTATAAGATATAGTCACTATCTTCACAAAGCTCATCATTTAGTTGGGAAACATGACATATATCATGCACTAACAGTAATATGTAAGAAATAACATTGAAGAATATGTGAGCATGACTCAAAAGACTTGTTGCTGACTTCATATGCACAAAAAGGGAGTAATGCAAGAGGAAGACAATATTCTTGCCTTCTGGGTTTAGCTTTTGTGCTTGATCACACTCAGTTTCATGTCAAGAGCTGAAATACGTTAGGGCCCTAGAAAAAATTGCAGTATGTTATACACATCTATCTCTAAGGATTTCTTTAGCCAAGCTCACCTCCCCAGCACCTGAAATGGGCTTCAGACTGCAGAATTCCCATAAAGAAATTTAAAGAGATTACTAGGACTTTCTAAGCATATTTAAGATACAAACTTGGAACAGAAAGAAACACTGCCTTTGACAACCAAGAAGTTAAGGTTTAAAAATGGACTTATTGGCTATGATCACTATTCATATGGCTAACTGTCCAGCTTTTTCAAATAGTTGCTCATTAGGCATGAACTTTCTTTTTGGAAAGAAAAGTCTTTCCTAGGAAAAGCTCTCAAAATTGACAGAAACTTCTTAAGGGAAAGAAAAAGAAACCACCTGTCTAAAAACAAAAAACTTGAAGTGTAAGCCTCTGGTATTTAAGTTAAAAGGATGATAACAGAGTTCTCTCTCTCACTCACTCTCTGTCTCAGTCTCTGTCTCACTCTCTGTCTCTCTGTCTTTCTCTCTGTCTCTCTGTCTCTCTCTCTGTCTCTGTCTGTCGGTCTGCCTCTCTCTCTTTCTTTCTCTCTCTCTCTCTCTCTCTCTCTCTCTCTCTCTCTCTCTCTCTCTCTTCTCTCTCTCTCTCTCTCTCTCTCTCTCTCTCTCTCTCTCTCTCTCTCTCTCTCTCTCTCTCTCTCTCTCTCTCTCTCTCTCTCTCGTTATGAGAGAAATTTCACAATCTCCAGGACCTAGTGGAGATATGCCTGGCAATAATTATCAACAACTTCAGAAACAACTGAAGAGCAAAATAGGCATTATCATACACAGAAAAATGGTGAATAATGGACATCTAAGATCAGTGGGAGTGATACCTGGCAAAGACTATATCATGACCACATGACCAGGAGAGACAATATCTCTGCCAGGGATGGCAGGTCAAGTAAAACCAGGGTAAGACAGGAAGAACAGGAGCCAACTGTGGTTGTCATGAGAAGATCCCAGAAGTGTTAGAAACACAAGAATCACTTCTCACAGATATCTTGCTCATATATACTCTCAAGGTGTTGTGTTTGCCAATACAGGGATTCGCTATGTGTGGTGACTATTCCTACTGATGGTGCATATATCTGTGGTCAAGTATGGCATAGGTTTATGGGGCAGGGGGAGAAATCCATTGCTGTCTATTGCTATTCTACTCACTAAATGCATTTGTTTTTAATTTATTATATCTTTTGTTTGACTAAAAAAGGAAATATTTTGGTAGGGATTCATGAAATATAGTTTATAAATAACTACAGACCCATAATATACCTTGAAACTAGGATAGCTTATCTGGGTTGGGGGAACCACACATGTGTTGTAGATTTGGGTGTTCTAAGTACTACAAATGCAAAATCAAAAGTATTAAACTGCGGTACTATAGATAATAAGTACTATAGGCATTATCATACACAGAAAAGGTTTTATGGAGGACAGATGACTTTACCTTGAAAAATAAGTAGGACTGGATAAGAAAAGAGGAAAAAGAAGATAAAGAAGATAATATAAATGAAGATACAAAGGCTGGAATTAACAAAGCCAGTTCATGAAATAGAGAGGAGACCAACCTGAACTGATGAAAGACAGTCTGGTTGAAGGGAAAGAGCCCTAACTGGTAAGTTCCTGTTATGAGGTAAGCAAGAATTTGAGGCCAAAGGCTGCCAAACTCCTCAGAGACAAGGGAATATTGAATTAGGATTATATCTATCTTCTTCCTTTAACATTATTAGGCTAGGAAATTCAATCTAACTTTTGATCACTGTTCATTTTGGGGGAAGAGATGGACCCCAACCTCATGGCTTGACTCCTTTCCCCCTAATACCAATTCTGCAATGAACATACATAGCAGCACAGGCTATTGATCTCCTTCATTAAGGAGAGAGTTCCACAGCAGTGGGCTTTGGGATAAGGGTAATACCTAATTAAAATATTTTGAGATGGAGACCATATCCTCCCTTAAGACCTCTCTTTTCTAGACTAATCCTCCTTCTTCTATCAAATAATCCTACCATGGCATGACATCATCTTCTTATCCTGAGCATGTTCTTCTACACTTGCCAATGTACTTCCTGAAATACATTAGCCACAATTGAATGCAATAATAAAAATGACATCATTGGACCAGGGCAGAATAAAGCAGGATTTTCACTGTTCTTGCTCAAGATTCATGTATTATTCATGTAGTTTAATACTGTTAGCCTTCCTTGCCCCATCATGCCTTTTATACATATTGATGTAACCCCTGACCCAAAGCCCAATAGCATGGGACTCTCTCCTTATTGGTGGCAATAAATGCCTTGCCCTTCTTAAAGGGTGGAGTGGAGTTTTCAAGAGTTGAGAGAACTTCAGCCTTTACCAGTTTCCCATCAGTACCCTTCAGGGTCAGTCTTCCTTTGGTCAAGTTTCACATCTTCTTCAGGCTTGCAGTCACTTCAGATGCTCCTGGCTTCCAGCTTCTAGAGAGAAGATGTAACAGGCCAATCCCACTTCAGGTTGCTGAAGGAAAAGACTCTGGGAAGAGATAGAGGAATGGGCAGTCTCTATCACATCCCTATTTCCAGCTTGCTATACACTAGAGACTTCAAGGAATTTCCCCTTGGGTGAGATCCAGGGCACTCTGTCTTGATTGAGCTGAGTCACCTTACTCCCAGTGAGAGAGTCCTTTCGCTCTATATTGTGTGATATGTGTGTGTGTGTATACACACATACATACATATATACATATATTCTCTTATGGATAACTGCCCACCTCTGTTATTTTCTATATGTGTACATTGTGGAATTGGTATTTGGTGGGAAAGGGGTCAAGTCTTGAATATAGACATTGGGACTCCCCTTCCCCCCCAAATGACAAAGCAATCAGAAGTTAGTTCGAAAATTATTATATTCCCTAAATGAACAAAATTTGGGGAGCACATAGATATAATTCTACTCTGGTATCCCTTTTCTCTGGGGAGAGCAGAGTGGTCCCAAATCCCAATTTTCTGCTTACCTTCATAGCAAGAATTAAAGTTTCCCTTGAAGAAGCGTGGGTAAATGTCTTTTCTACCTCCCTTCAAGCCACACACAATGACAGCTCTCACCATACATGGTCCCCTCTCTATGCACAGGGCTCCATTTTGCCACACTGAGTTTGCAATGCACCCAAACATTCAGGTCTTTAACACATGAATAGCTGCCTAGCTACATTCTTTCCCATTCTTGTACTTGTGAAGCTGATTTTTTGAACCTAAGTGTAAGACAACAAATATCCCTGTTGAATTTCATATTATTAGATTAGGTCCATCATTCTAACCTGTCAGGATATTCTTGGGTCCCAATTCTGTCATTCAATATACCAACTGTCCTTTCCAGCTTTATGTCATTTTCAAATTTGATAAGCATGCTATTTTCCCCTTCAGAGATACTATACTCATTAAGATACTCTTCAGGCCAACATACTGCTTCCTGTCATTTTCTGGTCTAAATGTCTTTGTTAAGACCCAAAAAGGATTGAAAATAGTTCTAACCTATCCTAAGGTTAACTGCAATAATCATTACTACCAGGAGTCTTAATGCTGATTTATCTAATATGTGATACAGAATAGGATCAGTTAAAAGAAGAAACATACATTTTTATGGAATAGCACCAAGCCACCCCAAAGTCCTAAAGGAAAAAAAATACAAACAATTTAAAACATGCATCTTGATAATGGTAATAGATAATGAGGTTTTCTTTGTATCTGAAAAAAAGATAAACTTTATTCACTGCTATTCAACAAGACACACTATGTTTCTCTTTGCTCAGTATATAATGCCATTTTTCTGGTGCAGCTAATTGGTGAAGTGGATAGAGCACTGACCCTGGATTCAGGAGAACCTGAGATCAAATCTGGCCTCAGACAATCTATTAGCTCAGTGACCATGAGCAAGGCCCTTAACTCTGATTGCCTTGAAAAAAGAGAAATATATATTTGTGGGTGTACATATATGTATATATACACACATATAGAGAGATATTTGTGTGTATAGAGAGAGAGGGTCATTTCCTTTTTTCTTTTTTTATAATTAATTTATTTGTTTTTAGTTTTCAACAATCACTTCCATAAGTTTAAAATTTCTCTCCCTCTCCCTCCCTTCTTCCTTCCCAAGATGGCATGCAATCTTATATGGGCTCTATACATACATTCTCATTAAATACATTTAATATTAGTCATGTTGCATAGAAGAATTAAAGTAAATGGGAGAAACCATGAGAAAAAACAAAACAAAACAAAACATAACACAAGAGAAAATAGTCTGCTTCATTCTGCATTCTGACTTCATAGTTCTTTTTCTGGATGTGGATGGCATTGTGCAGCAAGAGTCCTTTGGAAACGATTTAGGTCCTTGTGTTGCTGTGAAGGGCTAAGTCTATCAAAAACAGTCCTCACACACTGTGACTGTTACTATATATAATGTTCCCCTGGTTCTGCTCACTTCACTCAGCATCAGTTTATATATATCTTTTCAGGTTTTTCTGAAGTCTGACTGTTCATCATTTCTTATAGTACAATAGTATTCTATTACACTCATATACCACAACTTGTTCAGTCATTCCCCAACTGATGTGCTTTCCCTCAATTTCCAGTTCTTAGCCATCACAAAAAAAGGTACTATAAAAATTTTTGTACACGTGGGACCTTTTCCCATTTTTATAATCTCTTTGGGATACAGACCTAGAAGCAATATTGCTGGATCAAAGGGTATGCACATTTTTATAATCCTTTAGGCATTGTTCCAAATTGCTCTAACTGTTGAATTAGCTCACAGCTCCACCAGCTATGAATTAGTGTTTCAATTCTCCATCTTCTTCTACATTTATAATCTTCCTGTTCTGTCATGTTAGTCAATCTGACAAGTGTGATGTGGTACCTCAGAGTTGTTTTGATTTGCATCTGTCTAATCAATAGTGATTTAGAGCATTTCTTCATGTGACTATATATACGTATATATACATATATATATACATATATATATATATGGAGAGAGAGAGAGAGAGAGAGAGAGAGAGAGAGAGAGAGAGAGAGAGAGAGAGCTTTAATTTCTTCCTCTGAAAATTGTCTGTTCATGTACTTTGACCATTTATCAATTGGGGAATGACTTGTATTCTTGTAAATTTGACTCAGTTCTCTACATATTTTAGAAATGAGGTCTTTATTATAGACACTAGCTGTAAAAATTCTTTCCCAGTTTTCTGCTTCCCTCCTAGTCTTGGTTGCATTGGCTTTCTTTGTGCAAAACCTTTTCAATGTAATGTAATCAAAATTACCCATTTTGCATTTCATAATGTCCTCTATCTCTTGTTTGGTCACAAATTTCTCCATTCTCCAAAAATTTGACAAATAAACTATTCCTTTCTCCCTAATTTGTTTATAGTATCAGCCTTTATATCTAAATCAGGTACCCATTTGGACTTTATTCTGGTATATGGTCTCAGTCATTGGTCTATGCCCAATTTCTGCCACACTATTTTCCAGGATAAGAAATAGATCCACATAAATCATTTGCATTTCTATATATTACTAACAAAGCCCAATAGCAAGAGATAGAAAGAGAAATTCCATTTAATTTAATTTACTGGGATCCTTGGCTTTATCAAACAGTAGACTACTATAATCATTGACTACTGTCTCTTGTGTACCTAACCTATTTTACTGATCTACCCCTTTATTTCTTAGCCAGTACTAAGTGGTTTTGATGATTATTGCTTTATAATACAATTTGAGATCTGTTATGACTAGGACACCTTCCCTAGCATTTCTTTTCATTAATTCCCTTGATATTCTGGACCTTTTTTTCTTCCAGCCAAATTTTGATATTATTTTTTTCTAGCTCTAGAAAATAATTTTTTGGTAGTTTGATGGCACTGAATAAGTAAATTACTTTAGATAGAATTGTCATTTTTATTATATTAGCTCGGCCTACTCATGAGCAACTGATACTTTTCCAATTATTTAGATCTCACTTTGTTTATGCTAAGTGTTTTGTAGTTGTGTTCATATACTCCCTGGGTTTGTTTTGGCAGGTAGACTCCAAAATATTTTATAGTGTCTACTATAAAGTTAGAGTAATTGGTCTACTGTAACTTTAAATGGAATTTCTCTTTCTATCTTTTGCTGTTGGGCTTTGTTAGTAATATATAGAAATGCAAATGATTTATGTGGATCTATTTTGTATCCTGCAACTTTGCCAAAGTTTATTATTTCAAGTAGTTTTTTTTTTTTACTTGTTTCTCTAGGATTCTCTAAGTACATCATCATATCATCTGCAAAGAGTGATAACTTAGTTTCTTCTGAAGCTAAAGCTAATATTTCTAGTACTATATTGAATAACAGTGGTGATAATGGACATACTTGTTTCATCCCTGATCTTACTGGAAATGTATCTAGCTTACCCCCATTATATATAATGCTTGCTGATAGTTTTAGGTAGATACTACTTATTA
The DNA here is from genome assembly GCF_028372415.1 of Notamacropus eugenii. Lineage (NCBI taxonomy): Eukaryota > Metazoa > Chordata > Mammalia > Diprotodontia > Macropodidae > Notamacropus > Notamacropus eugenii. The sequence goes on from NC_092874.1 coordinate 193,232,318, forward strand.
TTTTAGGAAGGCTCCATTTATACCTATGCTCTCAAATGTTTTCAATAGGAATGGGTGTTACATGTTGTCAAAAATTTTGTTTTGTTATTGGTATGATCAATTATGCTGATAGTTTCCCTAATGTTAAACCAGCCCTGCATTCCTGGTATAAATTCTACCTGATCAACGTGTATTATTCTCTTGATAAGTTGCTGAAATCTTTTTGCTAATATGTTATTTAAAATTTCTGCCTCTATATCCATTAGAGAAAATAGTCTGCAATTTTCTTTCTCTGTTTTGTCTCTTCCCAGTTTAAGTATCAGCACCATATTAGTATCATAAGAAGAATTTGGTAAGACTCATTCTATAGGAGTTTTCCCAAATAGTCTATATAGTATTGGAATTAACTGTTCTTTAGATTTTTGATGGAATTCACTTTTAAATCCATCTGGCCCTTGAGATTTTTTTCCTAGGGAGTTTATTGATGGCTTTTTCAATTTCTTTTTCTGAGATGGGGTTACTTAAGTATTTTACTTCCTCTTCTGTTAATCTGGGCAGTTTGTATTTTTGTAAATATTCATTCATTTCACTAAGATTGTCAAATTTATGAGCATACAGTTGGACAAAGTAATTTCTAAGTATTGTTTTAATTTCCTCTTCATTGGAGGTGAGTTCACCCTTTTCATTTTTTGATACTCATAATTTGGTTTTCTTTTTTTTTTATCAAATTAAGCAAAGGTTTATCATAAAAGGTTTATCATGTTTTTTCATAAAACCAGTTCTTAGTTTTATTTATTTGTTTGATAGCTTTTTTAATTTCAATTTTATTCATCTCTCCTTTGGTTTTCAGTATTTCTAATTTAGTATTTAATTGGGGCTTTTCAATTTGTTCTTTTTCTAGTTTTTTTCAGTTGAATGCCCAGTTCATTGATCTCCTCTTTCTCTATTTTGTTCAGGTAAGCATTCAGAGATATAAAACTTCCCCTAAAAACTGCCTTTGCTGCATCACATTAGTTTTGGTAGGTTGTCTCATTATTGTTATTCTCTCAAATAAAGTTATCAATTATTTCTATGATTGGTTGCTTGACCCACCCATCCTTTAGGATTAGATTATTTAGTTTCCTATTAATTTTTTGGTCTATCTTTCCATGATCCTTTCTTACATATAATTTTAAATGTATTATGTGCACTAGTTATGGTCAATTTTATGCCATGTACCACTGAGAAGAAGATACATTCCTTTCTATCCCCAATCAGTTTTCTTCAGAGGTCTATCATATCTACATTGTCCAGAATTCTATTCACCTCCTTAACTTTCTTCTTGTTTATTTTGAGATTACATTAATCAAGTTCAGAGAGGGGGAGACTGAGATCCCCCCATTAGTATAGTTTTGCTATTTTTTCCTGTAATTCCCTTAACTTCCCCTCTAAGAATTTGGATGCTATACCATTTGGTGCATATATGTCTAGTAATGACATTACTTCGCTGTCTATGGTGACGTTTAACAGGATCTAGTTTCTTTTCTTATCTCTTTTGATTAGATCTGTTTCTGCTTTTGCTTCGTCTGAGATTAAGATTGCTACCCCTGCTTTTTCTTTTCTTTTTTTTTTATTTTATTTTATTTTTTTATTAAACTTTTAACATTTATTTTCACACATTTTTGGGTGACAAATTTTCTCCCCTTTTTTCCCCTCCCCCCCCAGATCCAAGCTTTCTAATTGCTCCTGTGACCTATCTTCTCTCTCCTCTATCCTCCCTCCCTGCCCTTGTCTCCGTCTTCTATTTTGTCCTGTAGGGCCGGATAGCTTTCTTGACCCCTTAACCTGTATTTCTTGTTACCCGGTGGTAATAACATTACATTTGGTCCTAACACTTTGAGTTCCAACTTCTTTGGCTCCCTCCCTCTCTACCCCTTCCCCTTGGAAGACAGGCAGTTCAATATAGGCCATATCTGTTTAGTTTTGCAAATGATTTCCATACTAGTTGTGTTGTATAGGACTAACTATATTTCCCTCCATCCTGTCCTGTCCCCCATTACTTCTATTTTCTTATGGTCCTTTCGCTCCCCATGAGTGTCGACCTCGTATTGCATTCTCCTCCCCCTGCCCTCCCCTCTATCCTCCCCCCCATCCTGCTTGTGCCCCTGTCCCCCACTCTCTTGTATTATGAGATAGGTTTTCCTATCAAAATGAGTGTGCATTATATTCTTTCCTTTAGTGGATTGTGATGAGAGTAGACCTCATGTTTTTCTCTTGCCTCCCCTTTTTATCCCACCACTAATAAGTCTTTTGCTTGCCTCTTTTATGAGAGATAATTTGCCCCATATAACTTCTCCCTTTCTCCTCCCAATATTTCTCTCTCACTGCTGGATTTAATTTTTTTTTTTTTTAGTATGTGATCCCATCCTCTTCAATTCACTCTGTGCACTCTGTCTCTATGTATGTGTGCGTGTGTGCGTGTGTGTGTGTGTGTGTACTCCCACCCAGTGCCCAGATACTGAAATGTTTCAAGAGTTATAAATATTGTCTTTCCATGTAGGAATGTAAACAGTTCAACTTTAGTAAGTCCCTTATGATTTCTCTTTGCTGTTTGCCTTTTCATGGTTCTCTTCATTCTTGTGTTAGAAAGTCAAATTTTCTTTCCAGTTATGGTCTTTTCATCAGGAAAATTTGAAAGTCTTCTATTTCACTGAAAGACCATTTTTTCTCCTGAAGTATTATACTCAGTTTTGCTGGGTAGGTGATTCTTGGCTTCAGTCCTATTTCCTTTGACTTCTGGAATATCCTATTCCATTCCCTTCTGTCCCTCAATGTAGAAGGTGCCAGATCTTGTACTATCCTGATTGTATTTCCACAATACTTGAATTGTTTCTTTCTAGCTGCTTGCAATATTTTCTCCTTGTCCTGGGAACTGTGGAATTTGGCCACAGTGTTCCCAGGAGTTTCTCTTTTTGGATCTCTTTCATGCGGTGTTCTGCGGATTCCTTGAATATTTATTTTGCCTTCTGGTTCTAGAATCTCAGGGCAGTTTTCCTTGATAATTTCATGGAAGATGATGTCTAGGCTCTTCTTTTGATCATGGTTTTCAGGTAGTCCCAGAATTTTTACATTGTCTCTCCTGATTCTATTTTCCAGGTCAGTTGTTTTTCCAATAAGATATTTCACCTTATCTTCCATTTTTCGAATCTGCGCGGTATGTTCTGAGATATCTGTCTTTCTTGAGAAGTCCAAAGCGTCCATCTGTATCATTCTAGATTTGAAAGATCTATTTTCTTCAGTGAGCTTTTGAATCTCCTTTTCCATTTGGTTATTTCTGCTTTTGAAAGCATTCTTCTCCTCATTGGCCCCTTGCACCTCCCTTGCCAGCTGAGTTAGGCTAGTTCTCAAGGTGCCAATTTCTTCAAGATTTTTTTGGTTCTCCTTTAGCAGGGAGCTGATCTGTTTTTCATGCTTCTCCCTCATCCCTCTCATTTCCCTTTGCAGTCTTTCCTCCACCTCTCTAACTTGATTTTCAAAATTCCTCTTGAGCTCTTCCATGGCCCGAGCCCATTGGGTGGGCTGGGACACAGAATCCTTGATTTCTGTGTCTTTGCCTGATGGCAAGCATTGTTCCTCCCCATCAGAAAGGAGGGGAGGAAGTGTTTTTTTCTCTCCAATAAAGTACCCTTCAATAGTTATATTTCTTTTCCCTTTTCTTGGCATATTCTCCACCTAGTGGCCTGAACTCTGAATGTTCTCCTCACACCCACCTCGCCTCCTGGTCCTCCCAGCCAGCGTTTGGGAGGACTGAGATTCAAATGCTGCTTCCCACCTTAGGGCTTTTGGCGGGGGCAGGGCTGTTATTCAGTGTTAAATTAAGTTCAGGTGGTCAGGGGCAGGGCCGCCTCTCTGGCTCAATTCCCTCAGGCGGTTTATGCACAGACCTTCCACAATGGATCCAGGCTCCCGCCCACTTGGGGATCCGCCGTCCGCAGCCACCTCTCAGTCCCCACCTCCTGGGGGGGCCCGAGCCATGGGGGCACCTCACTCCCCTCTCAACCTGCCAAAGAGACTCTCTCACCTACCCCCGTCAGTCACCTGTTGGTGGGGGGGCCCGTGCCGCTGCTGAAGATCCCGCCTCTGGAGCCCTCTTAGGACTGTGCCTCTCAGAGCCGCGGCCGCCGCCACAGGTCCGGGCTGGGCTCCGCGTCTGCAGCGCGACGGACCTTTTGCGAGAGGTTTGCAGGTCCCTCTGTGGGTGGGGGGACCCGCGTGGCCGCTGGAGATCCCGTCTCGCAGCCCTCTCGGATCTTCTTCCCACGTTGTTGCTGCCGCGGTAGGGTTGCTCTCTGCTTCTCGCCCCAGCGCCCAGTCCACGGCACGAAGGACCCCCCGCGAGAGGTTTGCAGGTCTCTCCGGAACAGAAATCTCCCTCACTCCAATATTCCGTGGTCTCTGGGTGCAGAATTCGCCCTGGGTTAGTCCCCTCTGCCGTTCTGTGTTTTGTGGGTTCAGAGCTATGTGTATGTGCGTCTTTCTCTACCCCTGCTTTTTCTACATCAGCTGAAGCATAATATATTCTGCTCCAGCCTTTTACCTTTACCTTGAGTGTATCCCCCTGTTTAAAATGTGGTTTTTGTAAACAACATGTTGGAGGAGTATGGTTTTTAATCCATTCTGCTATCCACCTCTATTTATGGGAGAGTTCATCCCATTCACATTCACAGTTATGATTACTATCGGTGTCTTTCTCTTCATCCTATCCCCACCACCCTCCCATGTATGGTTTTATTTCTCCCTTCTCCCTTCCCCTCCTCAATAGAGATTTACTTTTGACCACCGCCTCCCTCAATCTTCCCTCCCCTCTATCAGCCCCCTTCCCTTTTATTTCCCTTTTCTCTTACTACTTCTTCCTTCCCTTTCCCCCCTCCCTTTTCTTTTCCCCTTTGCCTCCTACTGCCTGTAGGACAACTTAGATTTCTATACTTAACTAAGTGTGTTGTTCCCATCTTGAACCAGATTAGATGAGGGCAAAGCTCAAACAATGCTCATCTCCCTCTCCTCTTTCCCTTTGCTCATAATATGTTTTTGTACTTCCTCCTGTCAAGTAATTTACCTTTTTCTGCCTTCTCCTTTTCTCCCATTACAATCCCTTCACACCTTTTAACTATGTTTTAGTCATTGCATCAGTTAATTTATACCCACTCCCTCTATGTATGCATATCCCTTTTAAATGTCATAATAAATATATAATTCTCAAGGTTTATAAGTATCATCCTCCCACATAGGGAGGTAAACAGTATGCTTGTATTGAATAACAAGTAGTTTTTCCCTGTTTATCTTTTTATGCCTCTCTTGAGTATTGTATTTGAAAATCAAATTTTCTATTGAGCTCTTGCTTTTTCATCAGGAAGGTCTGGAAATCCTTTATTTCATTGAATGTCCATCTCTTTGCCTGAAAGATGATGCTCAATTTTTCTGGGTAATTGATCCTTGGTTGTAGTCCAAGCTTTGCTTTATGGAATATCACATTTTAATCTCTCCAAACTTTTAATGTAAAAGTTGCAAGGTCCTGTGTGAAGGTGACTGTAGTTACTTGATATCTGAATTATTTCTTCCTGGCTGCTTGCAGTATTTTCTCCTTGACCTGATAGTTCTGGAATTTGACAACAATATTCCTTGGCATTTTTTTAATGCTTGTTTTATTTCTCTGTAAGATCTCTGTAAGATCATAAAAACAGAAAAAAAATCACCTCCTGGCACTTTATTTGCTATACTTAACTCCATTTATGAATCTTGAAGAGATTAGAGTTCTCAGGGATACACTTCTTCTCCCTCCATTAAAACCACAAACACTTCCTCATGCTCTCTTCCAATCGTTACAATAACTTTACCCTTCTAGGTTTCTCTTGATACCTTTATTTGTATTTCTTTTTTATTTTTTAATTTAATATTTTATACATATTTATACAATTACATATAAAAACAATTTTAATATTCACTTTTTAAGATGTTGAGTCCCAAATTCTATCACTCTCCTACCCCCTCATTGAGAAGTCAAGCAATTTAATATAGGTTATACATGTACAGTCATGCAAAACGTATTTTCACATTAGTCACTTTGTGAAAGAAAATACAGATGAAACATCCCAAGAAAAATGAAGTTAAAAAAAGTATGCTTTCATCTACATTTAGACTTCATTCTCTGGACATGGATAGCATTTTTCATCATAAGTCATTTGGAATTATCTAGGATCATCATATTGCTGAGAATAGCCAAATCCTTTACAGTTGATCATTTTACAATACTGCTATTACTGTAGTTACTGTGGTTCTGCTCATTTCACTTTGCATCGTTCATGTAAATCCTTCCAAGTTTTTCAGAGAATTTTCTGCTCATTACTTCTTTTTTAATGTTTATTTACTTATTTTTAGTTTTCAAAATTCATTTCCATAAAATTTTGAGTTCCAAATTTTCTCCACATCTCTCCCCTCCCTCTACCCCATAAAATTTGCACTCTGATTCACCTTCCCTCAATATGCCCTCCCTTCAATCACACCTCTCCCTTCCCTTATCCCCAGCTTCTCTCTTTTTCTTGTAGAGCAAGATGGATTTCTATACCTCATTACCTTTATTTCTTATTTTCCAGTTGTATGCAAAAATAATTCTCTATATTCATTCCTAAAACTTGGAGCTCCAACTTCTCTTCCTTCCTCCCTCCCCACCAAGAAGGCAAGCAATTCAATATAACCTATATATGAGTAGTTTTGCAAAAAAACTTCCATAATAGTCATGTTGTATAAGACTAACTATGTTTCCTTCCACCCTATCCTGCCCCCATTTATTCTATTCTCTCTTTTGACCTTGTCCCTCCCCAAAAGTATCTACTTCTAATTACTCCCTCCTCCCATTTTCCCTACTTTCTATCATCCCCCCCACCCTACTTGTCCCCTTCTCCCTTACTTTCCTGTAGTGTAAGACAGATTTTCATACCAAATTGTGTGAGCATATTATTCCCTCTTTAAGCCAAATGTGAAGAGCAAGCTTCTTTCCCTCTCACTTCCTCCCTTTTCTCCTCCATTGAAAAACTTTTTCTTGCCTCTTTCACAAGAGATAATTTGCTCCATTCCATTTCCCCCTTTCTCCTCCCAATATATTCCTCTCTCAGCTCTTAATTTTATTTTTTTAGGTATCATCCCTTCTTATTCAACTCACCCTATGCTCTCTCTCTCTCTCTCTCTCTATCTCTGTGTGTGTGTGTATGTGTGTGTGTGTGTGAATAATCCAGCTATCCAGATACTGAGCAAAGTCTCAGGAGTTACAAATATTGTCTTTCCGTGTAGAAATGTAAACAGTTCAATTTTAGAAAGTCCCTTATGATTTCTCTTTCTTGTTTGCCTTTTCATGCTTCTCTTCATTCTTTTGTTTGAAAATTAACTTTTCTGTTCAGTTCTGGTCTTTTCATCAAGAATGCTTGAAAGTCCTCTATTTCACTGAATGACCATTTTTTTCCCTGAAGTACTATACTTAGTTTTGCTGGGTAGGTGATTCTTAGTTTTAATTCTAGTTCATTTGACCTGTGGAATATCATATTCCAAGTCCTTCAATCCCTTAATGTAGAAGCTGCTAGATTTTGTGTTATCCTGATTGTATTTCCATAACACTTGAATTGGTTCTTTCCAACTGCTTGTAATATTTTCTCCTTGATCTGGGAACTGAAATTTGGCTACAATATTCCTAGGACATTTTCTTTTCACATCTCTTTCAGGAGGTGATTGGGGGATTCTTTCAATATTTGTTTTGCCCTCTGGTTCTCAAATATCAGGACAGTTTTCCTTGATAATTTCATGAAGGATGATGTCTAGGCTCTTTTTTTTGATCATGGCTTTCAGGTAGTCCTAAAATTTTTAAATGGTCCCTCCTGGATCTATTTTCCAGTTCAGTTGTTTTTCCAATGAGATACTTCACATTATCTTTGATTTTTTTCATTCTTTTGGTTTTGTTTTGTGATTTCTTGCTTTCTCATAAAGTCATTAGCTTCCATCTGTTCCATTCTAATTTTTAAAGAACTATTTTCTTCAGTGACTTTTCAACTTCCTTTTCCATTTAGCTAATTTTGCTTTTTAAAACATTCTTCTCCTCATTGGCTTTTTGTATCTTTTTTTGCCAGTTGAGTTAGCCTATTTTTAAAGGTGTTATTTTCTTCAGCATTTGTTTTGGTCTCCTTTAACAAGCTTCTGACTCACTTTTCATGATTTTCTTGCATCTCTTTCATTTCTCTTCCCAATTTTTCCTCCACCTCTCTTACTTGATTTTCAAAATTCTTTTTTGAGCTCTTCCATGGCCTGATACTATTGCATATTTATTTTGGAGGTTTTAGATGCAGAAGCTTTGACTTCCTCTGACAGTATGGGTATGCATTGTTCTTCCTCGGAAGGAAGAAAATACCTGTTCACCAAGAAAGTAACCTTCTAGAGTCTTATTTTTTTCCCTATTGGGGCATTTTCTCAGTCAGTTACTTGACTTTTGAGTCTTTTTTCAAGAGGAGGGTATACTCTGGGGACCTCTAAGTTCTGAGGTCCTCCAAGGTGACACAATCAAGGGAGAGGAGTTACTCCTCTTCTGGCCTCCGCACTGGTCTGGGAGCAACCAAAAACTTTTCTGCCCAGAATCTATGAGTAGAATTCCTTCTCCACAACTCCCTCCAGTTCCACCACTCCAGTGCTCCTCCTCACCCCATGGCCACACTCAGGGCTGAGATTCAGATCAGTGATTCAATTACCTCAAGGGATTTATGTGGAGAGCTCCAAAAATAGACAGTGCCACTGCAGTGGCTGCTGCAGGTGGTCCAGACTGCTCTCCCTTCTCCTGGGTGAAGGAGTTTTCTCACTGACCTTAGAAGCTGTCTTTGGTATTTGTGGGTTGAGCCATCTGGGAACTGCTGCTGGGCTCCCTGAAGCCTGTTCTGGGTCCTGTCCCTGCTGTGGCATGTGGCCCATGCTGGACTGCATTCCACTCTATGCCTGGTGCAATAGACCTTTTCTGTTGGCCTTCCAGGCTGTCTTGGGCTGGAGATATCTTTCATTTCTGTTGTTTTTTGGCTTCTGCTACTCTAGAATTTGTTTAGAGTCATTTTTTACAGGTATTTTATGGGCTATTTGGTGGAGCTTCTACAGATCTGTCTTTCTACTAAGCCATCTTGGCTCCGCCTTCCATTCCTTGGCATTTTCAATTTGGGGTCTCTTTCAGGAGGTGATCAGTGGACTCTTTCAATGACTATTTTGCCCTCTGGATCTATGACCTCAGGGCAGTTTTCCTTCATGATTTCTTGGAAGATATTATCCAGGCTCTTTTTTTCATTGTGGTTTTTCAGTGGACCAATATTTCTTAAATTTTCTCTCCTGGATCTATTTTCCATGTCATTTTTTCCCAACGAGATATTTGCATTTTCTTCTATTTTTTTCATTCTTTAGATTTTGTTTGACTGATTCTTGATGTCTCCTAGAGTCGTTGACTCCTATTTGCCCAATTTTAAACTTAATGCATTGCTTTCATCAGTTAGCTTTTGTACTTTCTTTTCCATTTGTCTAATTTTCCCAGTTAAATTTTGTACTCCCTTATCCATTTGACCAATTTTACTTTTTAAGGAGCTGTTCTCTTCAGTGAATTTTTTTTTTCATTTTGTCAATTGCCATTTTAAAGTCATTGGACATTTTTTCTACCTCTCTAATTTGGCTTTTAAAATTCTTCTTGAGCTCTTCCAAGAATGCTTTTTGGATTTGAGACCAGTTTATACATCATTTTAAGTTTTCAGATGTGGACATACTGTAAGTGCTGCCCTTTTCTGAATTCATACTTTGATCTTTCTTGTCCCAGTTAAGATTCTATGATGTTTGCTTTTCTGATTTCCTTCTTTCTCATGGTGAGTGCCTTTTTCCTGGCTTTTAAGGTAGGCCTCTGCTTTTGGGGCACAGGGGACTCTATCCCATGTTTCTTATGCTAGGAGTTTGGGGCCTGGTCTCTGGCTTTGTGTATTTTGGCCTCTGGTTCTTTCAGCTAGAAGTTATATAATGCTGCAGCTTACCTGGTGCTGACCTGTCTGGTATGTATCAAGGCTGAGGCCAGGTGAAGTCTCCTTCAGCCACAGCAAGAGGAACTCTTCCTTTCAATCTCTCTAGTCTCCTGAGCTAAAAGACTGTTTACTCCTTCTGTTAGTTCCACTATTCCAAGATATTTCCTGGGGCAATATTCTCTGGGTTTTTCTGAGGTCAACAAGGAGAGGGTAAGAGCACTTACAGTTTACTCTGACATCTTGACTCACAGGAAGTTCAAGTAGGTGACTTTCAAACATTTAATCTTTGGGTTGATCACCCCCAGAAGTGGCTGCAGCTATTGCCATGAGTCCTGCACTTCACTCTCACTCAGTTCTGCTGGACTCCTGTTCAGTGCTGAGAGACTTGGAATCTACATTGCCACTTCTGATTCAGTCCACCCAGGGCCATTCCCACTCCACTATGATTATGGCCAAGTATGCACTGGTGCAACCTATGCACTCTGTGCTCCCCTAGATGAGTGCAACAGATTCTTCCCATCAGCCTTCCAGGCTGTCCTGGGCTAGAAATCTGCCATACTCTGTCTCCTGGTGAATTCTGGCACTCTAAAATTTGTTCTGATTCACTTTTTAGAGGTATGTTCAGGATTTTGTATGCTCAGGTGAGTTTGTGCTTTCACTCCACCATGTTGACTCCACTCTCTAAGAGAGTGCCATCAATAATAGGATTAGGTAAGTCTAGTACTTTATGATAACTCTCTCTACCCAGACTTCTGTGAAAATTTGTCATATAAAAAAACCCAACATATTCTGGATGCTACTCCATCTGTACTACTTCTCTGTGCTACTTGGCACCAGGACAGAGCACTGGACTTGAAATCAGAAAGTCCTGAGTTCAAATTTTGCTTCAATAAACTGTGGGAAACTGAGCAAGTTACTTTACCTTTCTGAATTTCGTTTTCCTCATCTCTCAAATGAGGGTAAAAATAACACCTACTTCACAGGATAATTGAAAGAACCAAATAAAACAAGGGTGTGCTGGAGCCAGATAAATGATTGTTAAATTTTTTAGTGTGAGCATTTACACATTGGAAATCAGAAAACTATAATTCAGGGCATGATTTATTATTTTGTTGATTTCTAGACTTAAGAAAGTGATAGAGAAAAATGTTAATAATGGAGATTAAACTTTAAAGTGAGTCCTGCAGAGAGCTGCATGCCAATAGTACACATTAATTAAAAAGTAATATGTGTAAAGCATTTTGCAACTCTTAAAAGGTTATATGAATGTTAGTTATTCATTTTTTGTTGTTGTTGCTATAAATCTATAATTTTATGTGTGTAGGCTGTTCCTGGGGAGGAAACCCCTTCTGCCAATATAGTTCCGTGACTCTTCCACAGCATTTAGTCTTGGAGAGTTGCCTAAGGTACCTCTGTGAGATGATCTCTGAGATTAAGTGATTGGTCTGATCTCATAACCAGTTTTTGTCAGACAGTATTGAAACTTAGATCTTTCTTACGCCTAAGTCAAGCCACTTTTCAGTACACCACAGTCTCTCAGTCACTTAAAAGAAAAATTATTAGGATTTTGTTGTTTTTTAATCACAGAATCTCTCCTCCCTCCCCCCAGAATGCCTCCTTTTCTTCCCTCCAAAAGAGCCATTCCACATAAGAAATGACATTTTTAAAATGTAGCTAGACCCCCTGAGCTACAAAGGGTTGCCCCCCATATCTAGCATGGAAACATCATTGTGTGACTCAAAAGGAGACAGAATAGACATCTTTAGCTTCTTCTCTTCCAACTATGCTCCAAAGGAGACTTTAATTCCTACCAGGAGGGAAGCAGGAAGTAGAGGGCAGAGGCTCAGTCACTACTGTCCTCTAAGAGAAGAAGTACCAGGGTAAAATTATATATAGTATTCCATTAAATATTGTTAATTTAGGGGATGAGGTTTTCAAGTGCAATATAACTTCTGATCACTGCTCATTAAAGCTCCTGAAAAGGCTTAAGAGAATTGGACAGTTAAAGACTCAAAGAAAAACTGAATAAAGTTATTACCTTCCATCTGCTCCATTCTAATCTGTAAGGAATTATTTTCTTCAGTGAGCTTTTGGATCTCCTTTTCCATCTGGAAAAATTCTGCTTTTTAGGGCATTCTTCTCCTTATTAGCTTTTTGGATCTCTTTTGTCATTTGGGTTAGTCAATTTTTTAAAGTGTTACTTTTTTCAGCATTTTGGGGGGATCTCCTTTAGCAAGCCGTTAACTCATTTTTCATGATTTTCTTGCATCACTCTCATTTTTCTTCCCAATTTTTGCACTACTTCTCTTACTTGATTTTTAAAATCTTTTTTAAGCTCTTGCATGGCCTGAGACCAATTCATATTTTTCTTGAAGGCTTTGGAAGGAGGAGCTTTGACTGTTTTCTTCTGTTTGCATGTTTTGATTTTCCCTGTTACCAAAGGAAGATTCTATAGTCTGATTCTTTTTCCAGTTTTTGCTCATTTCCTGAGCCATTTACTTGACTTCTGAGCTCTTTGTCAAGGTAGTTCTCAGCTTCCTGTGGGGGTGGGGGGTATACTATCAGCCTCTTGATCCTCCACAATCTGTGGGCCTAGAGCTTCAGAAACAGTGGCTGCAGCTGCCCCTGCTATTGCTGTGGCTGCTGTAGGTTCCTCTGTCCCTGCCCCCCTCAGCTGCCCTGGGGCTATGGCTGGGCCACTCCCCTCTCCTGCGCTGGTCCCACAGGCTTTTCCCACAGACCTTCCAATTTATCCTCAGCGTTTTGGGGTCCTGAAGCCTGGAAATCACCATAGGTCTGAGAGATTCAGTCTCCCCAAGGCCTGCTCATGTCCTGTCTGTGCAGGTGTGGCCCAACTGGACTGTGCTCTTCTCCCAGCGTGGTGCAATAGACACTTCCTGGAGACCTTCCAGGCTGTCTTGGCTAGAGATTTGCTTCACTCCATCATTCTGTGGGTTCTGCAGCTCCAGAATTTGTTTAGAGCCATTTTTTACAGATATTTGGCTGGGCTGCAGGGCAGTACTCTAGAAAATCCATGCTGTTACTCTGTCATTTTGACTCCACCCCCAAGAAAAACTGACTAAAAAGATTGAAGCTCTCTCCTCTCTGGCTACCTCCACTCTGCCCCTCATTCAGGTACAAGGCATTCATCTCAACCAATGGAAAGAGAGTGCAATACCACTGGGCTTTAGGACTAGGGTTACAAAAGAGAAAAAGGAAAAAAGAAAAAAAATCAGCAAAAAAATCTGATAAGGTATGCACTATTCTATACCTGTGATCCTCTATATAAAGACTGTAAAAGACTGGAGTGGGGATGTCTTCTAATTTATCTTCCTCTGAACTATGTTTTGTCCATTGTAATCCATTTTAAATTATTTTGTGATCTTCTCATTTTCATTGTCCTAATCATTGTGCATGTATTTTTCTTGGCTCTACTTCAATCTGAATCATTTCACTTAAATCTTTCTGTCATTTCCTGTACTCATAATTTCTTGTTGTGGGGTTATTTCAGTCATGTCCAACTCTTAGTGACTCCATATGGATTTTCCTGAAAAATATATTGGAGTAGTTTGTCATTTACTTCTCCAGCTCATTTTATAGATAAGGAACTAAGACAAAAGGGTTAAGTGATTTGCCCAGGGTCACACAGCTAGTATTTGGGCCTGGATTTGAACTCTGCTCCTCATGACTCCAAGCTCAGCACTCTGTCCACTATGCCTCCTAGTTACCCTGAATCATTTTTTATAGCATAGTAATATTCTAATACTAACATGTACCATAATCTGTTTAGGCATTCCCCAATCAATAGCCATCTCTTTGTTTCTAAATCTTTGCTACCACAAAAAAGTGCTATTTTGTTTTATTTGGGGACTTTCTTATCAATGAGCTCCTTGAGGTAAAAGTCTAGTAGAGATATTTTTAGGTCAAATGACCTTTAATTTATTTTATTTGCATTATATTTCAGATTGATTATACTGATTCATAGCTACACCAACAATGTTCTACCATGTTTATCTTCCCATAATTCCTCCAACATTGACACTCCCCAACTTTTGTCATTTTCTCACCAATTTGTTGGGTAAGAATGAGATATTGAGATTTTTTGTTTTTTATACCCCTTATTATTAGTGATTTGGGGCATTCATTCATATTGATGTAAGTAGTTAGCAATTGTTTTGGTTATTTTTATCACAAGAGATAGTTTTTTTTTTTACTAGAAATTATAGAAGTGGACCAAGTAAAGAAACTCAACATTTAAATTGAAAAAGACACTGTGGGTAAAAATTACACGTTAAAAAACTTGAAGATTTCTCATGTAGAAGAATGATTAGATTTGTTCTCTTTTACTTCAGCAGGCAAATCCAGAAAAGTGGGTAGAAATTGCTGAAAAGTAAATTTTAGTTCAGTGTAAAAAAAATAATCCAAGAATTTAGAGCTATCCGTAAGTAAAATCTGCTTTCTCAGGAAGTAATAAAATCTATATTACTATGAGACAACAATGATAATGAAATTTGTCATTGGTGGGTATGGTAGATTTCATCTGATTTACAGCTTGGGATGGTAGATAAATTGCTTGACCTAGAAGCAGGAAGACCTAGGTTTCAGTCTTGCTTCTGACATTAGACATGACGATAGTAGAGTTATTTAAATTCTCTGAGCTTCAACTTCTAAATTAGTAAAATGAGGATAAAAACTGTAGTACTTTCTTCCAAGTGTTATTGCAGATCACCAGCCATTTAAAAATATTGATGGCTGGTATTTTTACTTATTATTTATCACTTTTATCATGGAAGCAGATATATGGCACAGTGGAGAGTTTGGGACCTGGAGTCAGAAACACTTGAGTTCGAATTTGTCTTCAACATTTACTAACTATGTAGTAAATGTGACTTTAGGCAAGTCGCTTAATCTCTGTTTGCCTTAGTTTCCTTGTCTGTAAATTGGGGATAATTATAGCACCAATCTCACATGGTTGTTTTGAGGATAAAATGACATATTTGTAAATCATTTAGCACAGTCTTGTACATAATAACCACTATATAAATGTGAGTTATCATCATTGTCATCATGACATATAGTTATTTCAAAATATGTATTCCTGTTTTCTCTCATCCCAGTGAGATTTTCCCTCATAACATGTAGGCTTGGGTTACAACAGCAAAAAGAGTTTCAGTACAGCCTTCCTAGAATCACAGAGACTTTGGGAAATCTCCCTAGGATCACAGAAATTTTGGAAGTCTTTTCAGGGATAATATAGAATCCTAGAGTTATACTATTTGGAGGCAGTCAGGAGAATTTAATCCATTCCAAGGTTACTGTGAAAGAGACTTCCACCCAAGCTTTGGACTACCAAGTAGGGGAGGCAAAAAGATGAGCTTTAAGATGGATGTGGATGCAAATGTAGACTGGAAGAGTGGGAGAAAATAATTACATAACAGAAATGGGCTAGAGCTGAGATCAAGACAAACTAGCAGTTGCAAAGTTGAGGCAGCTATGAGACTAAAGCCTAAGAAACAACTTTTTTCTTCTCTGCTTTCTCAGAGCTGGGAAAATTTCTGTCTAGACCCAGAATTTCAATTTCAATTTCTTGATTCAGAAACCTCCTTCAGATTGGCTAGAAGAAAGATATAGGAGGGAAGGGAAAGGTGACTCTGATTGTGAGTCATATCACATGAATTACATATCTTGTCTGAATATACATCTGTGTTTTTATGTTACTTGATCACGCCTTATTAAATTACACAATCATTGACAAAGAGTTTGAGCCAATAAATTCATGGTTCAAGACATAAAATACAATCTAGCCCATGAGAGAAAAGATTTGGGGGAGTTTACTGTGGGAAGAGGAATGAGAAGATTAGAGAAAGCGTTTCTGCTATTTTAGTAATTTCCAAGGATAATCTGGAGCATATTCATTAGACTACCTTTGAACCCAAAGAGAAAATGAATAAAGAGAGGAACCAGTAGCAGAAGGGGATGAGATTTGCTGAGATTGTGCTCAAGTGTATCTGAAAGGCACTGAATCACATATGCACATGCTACATTGTTATACAGACCCAGTTAAGCAAAGCCAACAAATGACAATTATTATTATCTAGTCTACCCCTTCATTTTCATATGCAACACACGGGACATTCTTGCTTACCCACTGGCCTCTCAGAAAAGCTACCACAAATTAAAAGTATTTTATGAGTCAACATCCATTCAAAGTTCAAAAGCTTCTGGTTTTACTAGGCAATCAACAGACACAATTAATTCAAAGAAAAGGTTTTTTAAAAAAATAGCATAATAAAAAAATGTGGCAATGGAATATTTCCCCATCAGCTTGGGTGAACATATTCCACAAAAGCTCAAACATTCAAGTGGAAAGAGTGGGATGTATTTATGGATCATGCATGAGGGTACACAGAGAGTGTGACTATGTGACCATGGAAGATACTAAAAGAGGCATATACGTCAGGCTTGGTCAGAATATGTGTATAGAAAGGGTACTCACACTTTTGGTATTGCAGGTCCAGTAATGACTTCTGGTGATATCACTGAGCCACTCTCCTTCTGGGACTCCCTTCCACTTAGTGTTGTCCTTGGCTGAACCTAATTACTACTGAACATCACAACAATCTCTCTGCCTGGATGTTTTTACTACTAGATCTCATCTGTAGTCTTCAATTGAAGTATTTACTATTCTCCGTAAAAGAAACTGATTAATATATACTTTGACCTTCTAGTTCAGGGGCTAAATTTTAGGGTTTTTTAAAGTATGAATAGTGGAAAGCCATCACATTACCCAAAGTTATCACTTTATAGAACTTTATCCCCAAATAGAATGGGACAACTCCAGGAGTCTTAGCTCCTTTATAACAAAACCCACTCAGCTAGCCAGTTAATTAAAGCCCGTTGACATTAAAGACTATTAAGGACTAAGGACATTAAGGACTAAGGAAATGCAAGACTAATAGGATGCAGAAACTCCCACTCTACTTTTCATCTAGAGCAGGAATTCTTCCTTTTATGTTGTATTGTTTGTTGATCCCTTTGGCAAGCTGAGAATAATATTTTCAGAATATTTGTGAAATACTTCAGAATAATATTCTTAAATTCATAAATTGCCATGGATTACAAAGGAATGTTATTAGAACACACCAGAAAAAAAAAAGGAAAAACCAAACAACTTATGGACACCAAATTAACCCTTGATTCTATAAAGTAACTTGAGAACATCAACCTGTGTGGGTGGAGTATCAGAAGACCTGTGTTCTCATCTTAGTTCTACCACTTACTTCATTCCAATCTAAGTCTCTCTTTCCCCATCTGTATAATTAAGTGGGTGGGCTAGTTGGTCACGAAAGTCCCCTCTAGCTCTAAGACTCTTTACTTCTACTTTGCAGTCAATTACTCTTTTTCGTCCCCAGGAAAGACAACACAAACTAGTACCTAACATCTTGCAAACCTATTTAATTTTTTCTTACCAAGAGAAAAAGATATTTTCCCCAATTCTTTTTCTCTCTTCTGACTTTTAGAAATTCTACTTTAGTCTTTATAGGGGAGGTGCAGGTTTCATTTGCTAGTTTTCTTGAGGATTTTTATTTGCATCATCAATTAACTGTTATCTACCTTCTCTTAATTGTTGGAGAAATTATTTACAGATTTTAAATTTTCTATGAAGAATTGCTTTAACTGCACTTCAGTAAGTTTTGATATGTTGCTTTATTGTTATAATTTTAAAAATCACTCATTCTATGATTTCTTCTTTAACCTATACATTCTTTTTTTTAATTAAATTTATTTATTTAACTTTTAACATTCATTTTCACAAAATTTTGGGTTACAAATTTTCTCCCCTTTTATCCCCTCCCCCCCCAAACACCTGACCAATCTACTCTCTCTTCTATCATCCCTCTCTGCCCTTGTCTCCGTCTTCTCTTTTGTCCTGTAGGGCCAGATAGCTTTCTATACCCCTTTACCTGTATTTCTTATTTCCTAGTGGTAAGAACATTACAGTTGATCCTAACACTTTGAGTTCCAACTTCTTTACCTCCCTCCCTCTCCACCCCTTCCCTTTGGAAGGCAAGCAATTCAATATAGGCCAAATCTGTGTAGTTTTGCAAATGACTTCCATAATAGTTGTGTTGAATAAGACTAACTATATTTCCCTCCATCCTACCCTGTCCCCAATTACTTCTATTCTCTTTTGATCCTGTCCTTCCCCATGAGTGTCGACCTCAAATTGCACCCTCCTCCCCATGCCCTCCCTTCTATCATCCCCCCCACCCTGCTTATCCCCTTGTCCCCCACTTTCCTGTATTGTAAGATAGGTTTTCATACCAAAATGAGTGTGCATTTTATTCTTTCCTTTAGTGGAATGTGATGAGAGTAGACTTCATGTTTTTCTCTCACCTCCCCTCTTTATCCCTCCACTAATGAGTCTTTTGCTTGCCTCTTTTATGAGAGATAATTTGCCCCATTCAATTTCTCCCTTTCTCCTCCCAATATATTTCTCTCTCATTGCTTAATTCCATTTTTTTTTAAGATATGATCCCTTCCTTTTCAATTCACTCTGTGCACTCTGTCTCTATGTGTGTGTGCGTGTGTGTGCATGTGTGTGTGTGTAATCCCACCCAGTACCCAGATACTGAATAGTTTCAAGAGTTACAAATATTGTCTTTCCATGTAGGAATGTAAACAGTTCAACTTTAGAAAGTTCCTTATGACTTCTCTTTGCTGTTCACCTTTGCATGGTTCTCTTCATTCTTGTGTTTGAAAGTCAAGTTTTCTTTTCAGCTCTGGTGTTTTCATCAAGAATGCTTGAAAATCCTCTATTTCATTGAAAGACCAATTTTTCCCCTGAAGTATTATACTCAGTTTTGCTGGGTAGGTGATTCTTGGTTTTAGTCCTAGTTCCTTTGACTTCTGGAGTATCCTATTCCATTCCCTTTGATCCCTTAATGTAGAGGCTGCTAGATCTTGTGTTATCCTGATTGTATTTCCACAATACTTGAATTGTTTCTTTCTAGCTGCTTGCAATATTTTCTCCTTGTCCTGGGAACTGTGGAATTTGGCCACAGTGTTCCCAGGAGTTTCTCTTTTTGGATCTCTTTCAGGTGGTGTTCTGTGGATTCCTTGAATACTTATTTTGCCCTCTGGTTCTAGAATCTCAGGGCAGTTTTCCTTGATAATTTCATGAAAGATGATGTCTAGGCTCTTTTTTTGATCATGGCTTTCAGGTACTCCCATAATTTTTAAATTGTTTCTCCTGGATCTATTTTCCAGGTCAGTTGTTTTTCCAATGAGATATTTCACATTATCTTCCATTTTTCCATTCTTTTGGTTTTGTTTTGTGATTTCTTGCTTTCTCATAAAGTCATTAGCCTCCATCTGTGCCATTCTAATTTTGAAAGAACTATTTTCTTCAGTGAGCTTTTGAATCTCCTTTTCCATTTGGCTAATTCTGCTTTTGAAAGCATTCTTCTCCTCATTGGCTTTTTGAACCTCTTTTGCCAATTGAGTTAGCCTAT
Source organism: Notamacropus eugenii (assembly GCF_028372415.1). Taxonomy (NCBI): domain Eukaryota; kingdom Metazoa; phylum Chordata; class Mammalia; order Diprotodontia; family Macropodidae; genus Notamacropus; species Notamacropus eugenii. The sequence continues at coordinate 193,251,864 of NC_092874.1, forward strand.
TTTTCAAGGTGTTATTTTCTTCAACATTTTTTTGGGTCTCCTTTAGCAGGGTGCTGACCTGCTGTTCATGCTTTGACTTCATGTCTCTCATTTCTCTTCCCAGTTTTTCCTCCACCTCTCTAACTTGATTTTCAAAATTCATTTTGAGCTCTTCCATGGCCTGAGCCCATTGGGTGGGCTGGGACACAGAAGTCTTGACTTCTGTGTCTTTGCCTGATGGTAAGCATTGTTCTTCCTCATCAGAAAGGAAGGGAGGAAATGCCTGTTCACCAAGAAAGTAACCTTCTATAGTCTTATTTTTTTCCCTTTTCTGGGCATTTTCCCAGCCAGTGACTTGACCTCTGAATATTCTTCTCACACCCACCTCGCCTCCTGATCCTCCCAGCCAGCGTTTGGTGAGCCATCGTGAGATTCAAATGCTGCTTCCAGCCTCAGGGCTTTTGGCGGGGGCAGGGCTGCTATTCAGTGTGAGATTAAGTTTAGGTGCTCAGGGAAGGGCAGGGCTGCCTCTCAGACTCAGTTCCCTCAGGGGGTTTATGCACAGACCTTCAACAATGGATCCAGGCTCCTGCCTGCTTGGGGAGCCCCGGTCTGCAGCCGCCTCTCAGCTTCTGCCTCCCGAGGAGGCCTGAGTTATGGGGGCACCCCACTCCCCTCTCGACCTGCCAAAGAGACTCTCTCACCGACCCCCATCACCTGTGGGTGGAGGGACTTGTGCGGCCACTGGAGATCCCGTCCCTGAAGCCTGCTCAGATCTGTTCCTTTTGGTGCCGCGGCCACGGCAGGTCTGGGCTGGGCTCTGTGTCTGCAGTGCAACGGACCTTTTGCAAGAGGTTTGCAGGTCCCTCTGGAACAGAAATCTCCTTCACTCCACTATTCTGTGTCCTCACTGCTCTAGAATTCGCCATGAGTTACTTTATACAGATGTTCTATGGGTTGTGGGTTCGGAGCTATGTGTATTTGCGTCTTTCTACTCTGCCATCTTGGCTCCACCCTAACCTATACATTCTTTAGAACTATACTTAGTCTCTATTTAATTCTGAATCATTTCTTTAAATTTTTCTTATTTAAAAATAGTACTGCTTTGTGGTCTGTAGAGGTTATGTTTAATATTTCTGCTTTTCTGCATTTGCTTATGAATTGTTTATACCACGATACACTATTGGTTTGTTTTGTTTTTTTTTTTGCAAAAGTAGTTGAAAAATATGTATGCTATTTATAATTCCCATTCAGTATTTCACAAAGTTTTATTATACCTTACATTTCTAACTTCTTATTCAGATCCTTAACTTCTTTCCTATCTTTTCACCAGATTAGTTTACATCTAGAAGTAGTATTTTGAAGTACCCAGAAAATATTATTTTACTTTCCAGTACTCCTTGTAGCTTGATTAGAATTTCTTTTGAGAAACTGCATATGTTATATACTAGGATTTAGTTGATACACATTCAGTTCTGATATTTTTTCAATATCTATGGTGCCTTTAGCTTCCCTGCTTAATTCTTTAAATCATATCTAATTTTTTTACTATTGTCTTGTCTGGATTATAAGCGCTACCCTTGCATTTTTGGATTCAGTTGAGGCACAATAAATTCTAGAGCGATACCTCTTTTTAACTTTCTGTGAATCTTTGGTTTAAGTGAGATCTTATAAACAAGCTAACTGATATGCTTTACTTTCTGATTTACCTTCCTCTGTTTTATGGGTTAGTTTATCCCATCAGTATCCATGGTTATGGTTGATACTTTTGATTTTCTGCGAATCATATTCTATCATAATATTTCCCCTCTTTGCTCCAAATCCTAATATTTATAAGGAAAATCCAGGTAGAAAAAGACAAAAGAAATTAAAGCAAGAGTAGTAATACATAGTCAGAAGCATCTGTTTCAGTCCTTCCTCTCTTTATGTAGCCCATATTTAGATTATAAGATTATTCCAATTTATCTCCATATTTATTCTCTCCATAATCAGCCCTCTACAGTTGACATGTATTATCCTCGTGACTCAGCTTTACCTTCTTTCAACTATCCTCAACTTTATTTTCTCTCTTAAACCTTTCTATTCTTTCTCCCTGTCCATATACAGTCCCCTATTTCATTTTTAGACTTTTACCATATACTCTTCCCCTCCCCACAACTTCCCCATGCCTAGCTCAGATAAGAATGAGAATCATTTTCACTACCCTTACCCCTGCCATGTTTGTATACTTTTAAGTTCAAGTTCATATTCAAGAAATATATGTTTCTCTCTCTTCCTCTCTACTGCATTTGCCCCTTTCTTCTGCCTATCTCCCTTTTGGTGGTTTAGTCTCTGCCCATTCATTTCTCTCTCTCTCCCTCTCTCCCCACAAAACAGATAAAAAAAACACCCAGATTCAATGCTTGTCTGCATTTATTCTCTCCCCAGCCTTGACTCTTGAAGATAGTGGAATTCTGAAAGAAAATATTCTCTTCTTTTAGTCTATTAGCAATTGGTCATTATTTAGTCTTTTCAGGTTTCTCAAAATTTACTTAATTTTCTAGATTTCTCTTGCTTCTTTTTTTTTTAAAATTTCATTGATTCTTCCTAGTTCTGGTTTTCTCAAGAAGGCATTGATTCTATTAAAGGTTCATGTTTTTTAACCTTTAGGATTGTTCTCAGTTTTGCAGAATAAGATATTCTTGGTTTTAAGTATTTTCTTTTTTGGTCTATCATATTCTAATCTTTCTTTTTCTTTCTCATTACTATCTTCTGTAATCCTGATTGTGATTCTTTGATATGCATTTGTTTTCTCATGGTTATTTGCAGTAATTTTCTTTAACCTAGAAAATATGGAATTCAGTATTTATATGTATATTAAATTTGGGCCTCTTTTTAGGTGGTAATGTGGATTTTGTCTATTTTCTTATGGCCTTTGGTGTGATTTCTTAATATATGGTAAGTACTTTTTTGTTTAGTCATGGTCTTCATGTACCACAGTTATCCTTAAATTACTTATATTTGTCTTATTTTCCAGGTGAACTGGTTTTGATGGCAGATGCTTCACATATCCTTTAAGTTTTTTGTCTTTTAATTTTTTTCCAATATTTCTCATATCATCAAATTTTTGAGTTTTGTCTGATCTATCTATTTTTCATGTTACCTACTATGCCGAAAAGACTATGAATTCAACTATAACTTGTTTATTTTCCTTCCAATTTCTTCTTCAAACTTTCTAGTTCATTCTCCATCTCTTGCTTCAACTCTTCCTTTGTTTATTTTAATATACTCTCCTTTCATTTTGAGAATCATTGTGACAACCCATTCTTCCTCCAGGGTTCTATATGTAATTATTGTGGAATTATTTTCTCTTTCTGGAATTTTATCTTGAGATTCTCTTCATTCATAATATTTTTCTGTTTTCTCCTTTTTTTAGTTTCTTCAAAAAGAATGGCTAGAGACTAGAGAGTCTTTGTTGTTTCTTTCTTGTTTTTAAAAATTTTATGTAATTTTTATTTATGGGATAAAATAAGCATTTCCATAACAGAATAATTTTTTAAAAAGGATTGCACATGAAACTGCAAATCTATTATATACAACTTGCTATTCCTTTAAAATATTTATAAAATTATTATGTAATTTTTTTCTTTTTTTCCTCTCCTCCCCTCCTTACCCTAGAGATGGCTACCATTGCGCACACACACACACACACACACACACACACACACACACACACACACACACATACACACACACACTTATTCTATGTATACTCCTATTTTTCAGTTCTTTCTCTGGATGCACATAGTATCTTCCTTCACATGACCTTTATAGTTAATTTGAGTATTTACAATAGTTAAAAATGACTTATTTGCTCAAAGTTGTTCTTAATATTGCTGTTACTATACACAGTGTTCTCTCAGTTTTGTGCAAGTCTTTCTATGTTTTTCTAAGATCATTGAGTTCATCATTTCTTATAGTGTAAATAGTATTCCATCACAATCATATGCCACAACTTGCTCAGCCATTCCCTATTTGATGGGCATCTCTGTAATTTCCAGTTCTTTGCCACCACAAAGAGAGTTACTATAAACACTTTAGAACATATAGGTTCTTTTCCTTTTTCCAAAATCATTTTTGGAAATAGATCTAGTAGTAGTATTGCTAGGTCAAAAAGTATAGGCAGTTTAATAACTCGAGCATAATTCCAGATTGCTCTTCAAAATGGTTGGATAAATTTACAATTCTACCAACAACGAATTAGTGTTCCAGTTTTCCATATCCCCTCCAACATTTGTTACTTTCTCTTTCAATCATTTTAGTCAATCTGATAGGTATAAAATGATATCTCAAGGTTATTTTAATCTGCATTTCTCTAATCAATGATGATTTACAGTATTTTTTCATGTGATTACAAATTATCTTCATTTCTTCATTGAAAAACTGTGTGTCATATCCTTTGGCCGTTTATCAAATGGAAAATGACTCATATTCTTATAGATTTTACAAAGGTCTTTATATATTTGAGATATGAGACCTTTATCTGAGAAACTGTAAATTTTCCCCCACTTTTCTGCTTTACTTCTGATATTGGTTACATTGTTTTATTTGTACAAAACTTTTAAAATTTAATATAATCAAAATTATCCATTTTGCAACCTAACCCTCCCAAATTATTCACCTATCCATAAGTCTTGCTGTTTCTTTCAAACCACTCAATAAACTTGGGGTGGGAGAGGAGACACAGGTTTTTTGATTCTTTTTCCATAGAAATATACTAAGTTCTTAGTCTACTACATATAGCAGAGAAACGATCAAGCCTACTAAAAAAATACTTCTTGTATCTATTCCCTCCAAAAGTCTTGGTCCAGAACACTCAGAAAAAGACTGCTATTTTAAATGATATAGTTGATACAGGGATTCTGGTGTCTGTTTCCTATCACTTCATCTAGTTCTGAATGGAGTAACCAAGCTTAGATCATGGTAGTCTCTGGACTCTTCCCCTTGCCATTGTGCTGAACTAGGACATGGAGCCAGAACCAGGCTTTGCACTTCTGAAGAGTGTTAGTTCCAAGTCCTCAGGCCATTCATTCTCAGCCACTTCTGGCAGATCTGGGTGGGGTAGATGAACTGGGAAGGTCAAAGTCTCTGGGGTCATTTCCTTCACACAAGCTTGGGCTGCGAAGCTGATCTATGTCTAGCCCCTGTCCTTTATACCCCTGTCAAGAGTCCTGGATGGGATAGCAGAGGCCAAGCCCTGTTACCTCCTATGCCTCAAATTCTGGAAAGGCTGGTAAAGCAAGGGAATGAGATCAAATGGTCAGGAGTGTGCAGGCAGGAGTCATGGTCTCTGGGGTCTGCCACCTCCCACAATTCTTACTGGGATTAAAGAGAAAAGGATAGAGCTCTCCGTGGAAGTGGTTCAAGACCAGAGCTTCTAGAGTGGTCCTCAATTGCTATGTGTATGTGCTTTGCGCGAGGGAAGGAGTTATGGAGATTACCCCACTGTTGTTCTTCTCAGCTTTTTATGTTGTGTTTGATGACTGACTTCATTTGCAACTAATTTCTGCTGTCCCTGAGTGATTCAATCCCCCCAAGGCCTGCTCAGGTCCCCTCTATGCTGGTGGGGCCCATGCTGCACTGGGCTCTGCTTCCAGCATGGCATGATAGACACTTCCCAGCAACCCTCCAGTCCTGAGCTGGAGATTTGCTTCACTCCATCATCCTGTGGGTTCTGCACAGAACTTTTTAGAGTCATTTTTTTACAGATCTTTGGCTGGGCTTAGGGGTGGTCCTCTAGAAAGTCTGTGCTATTACTCTACCATCTTTATTCCACCCCCAATCAGAAGTTTCTTGAGAGGGCTAGTGAACATTCATGGGATGAAGAATCATCAGACCCTAAACTCTGTCCTCAGGCCTGATGTTACCTATTTTGTGTTCTTGAACACAACTCTTGGGGATCATTTCTGCTATTTGTAAAATGTCAATATCCAAATGTACAGACTATTAGCAGATAGTTCAAAATATCTAATCTAAAAGAAAGTCTTTTCTTGTCCGGTGTATTCATACTATTGCTAGAAAAAATGAATCTTTTGTAGCATATTTATCCCCACCCCGACCCAAAGCCCAGGGGAACCCAGCAGCTGAGTTTAATCTCTTGACAAAAGATTCAGAAGTCAAGTAACTGGCTGGGAAAATGCCCCAAAAAGGAAAAAAAAAATAAGACTATAGAAGGTGACTTTCTTGGTGAACAGGTGTCTCCTTTCATCCTTTCAGATGAAGAAGAACAAGGCTTACTGCCACAGGAAGTTAAGACCTCCAAAGTGAACTTAAATTGGACTCAGGCAATAGAAGAGCTTGAAAAGTGAGTTAGCAGTTTGTTAAGGAGAACCAAAAAAATGCTAAGGAAAATAACACCTTTAAAAAGAGGCTAACTCAATTGGAAAAAGAAGTCCAAAAAACCAATGAGGAGAAGAAAGCTTTAAAAAGCAGAATTAGCCAAATGGAGGAGAAGGTTCAAAACCTCACTGAACAAAATAGTTCTCTGAAAGAGAGAATTGAATTCAAGGAAATGAAAGACTATGAGATAAACTAAGCAGTTACAAAACAAAACCAAAAGTTTAAAAAAATAGAAGATAATGTGAAACATCTCATTGGAAAAAACAACTGACCTGGAAAATAGATCTCAGACAAACAATTTAAAAATTATGGCACTACCTGAAAGCCATGAGCAAAAAAGAGCCTAGACATTATCTTTCATGAAATTATCGAGGAAAACTGTCCTGATATTCTAGAACCAGAGGACAAAATAAATATTGAAAGAATCCACCAATCATCTCCTGAAAGGGACCTGAAAAGAGAAACTCCTAGGAATATTGTGGCCAAATTTCAGAGTTCCAAAGTCAAGAAGAAAATACTACAAGCAGCTAGAAAGAAAAAAATTTGAATATTGTGGAAATACAATCAGGATAAGACAGGATCTGGCAGCTTCAACATTAAGGGATCAAAGGGCATGGAATAGGATATTCCAGAAATCAAAGAAACTGGGATTGAAACCAAGAATCACCTACCCAGTAAAATTGAGTATAATTTACTTCAAGGGAATAAATGGTAATTCGATGATGTAGAGGACTTTCAAGCATTCATGTTGAAAAGACCAGAGCTGTATAGAAAATCTGATTTTCAAATAGAAGAATCAAGAGAAGCTTGAAAAGGTAAACAGGAAAGAGAAATCATAAAAGACTTTCTAAAGCTGAACTGTTTACATTCTTACATGGAAAGAAAATATTTATAACTCTTCAGACTCTTCTCAGTATTTGAGTAGGTGGAAGGATTGTACATACACATACAAACATACACACATATAGACAGAGAGTACAGGCTGTGTTGAATTAGAAGAGATGATATCCACAAAAAATATATAAAATAAAAATTAAGGGATGAGGGAGGAAAATACTGGGAGGAGAAAGGGAGAAACAGAATGGGGCAGGCTATAACTCATAAAATAGATGAAGGAAAATCTTGTTCAATGGAGGAGAAAGGGAGAAGGGGAAGGGGGAAAGTGAAGTTACTCTCTCCACATATGGCTTAAGGAGGGAATAACATGCTCACTAAATTTGATATAAAATTCTATCTTATACTACAGGAAAGTAGGGGAGGAGGCAACAAGTGGGGTGAGGGGAATGATAGAAGTGAGGGCAAGTGGGAGAAGGGAGTAACTAGAAATAAACACTTTTGGGAAGGGACAAGGTCAAATGAGGGAATAAAAAAATAAAGAGGGATAGAGTAGGATAGAGGGCAATATGTTTAGTATTACACAATATAATTATTATGGAAGTCCTTTGCAAAATAACACATATATAGTCTGTATTGAATTGCTTGCCTTCTCAGTGGGGATGGGGAGGGAGGGAGGGAGGGAAAGAAAGTGGAATTCAAAGTATTAGAAGCGAATGTTGAGAATTATTATTGCATATAACTGGGAAATAAGAAACACAGGTAATAGGGTATAGAAACTTATCTTACCCTACAAAAAAAGAGAGAAGATGGGGATAAGGGAAGGGTGGGGTGTGATAGAAGGAAGGGCTCATTGAGGGAAGGGGTAATCAGAATGCAAGTTATTTGGGGGGGAGGGGAGAGATGGAGAGATAAATTGGACATGTTACAAAGCAATGTAAAAGCAATTAGTATTAAAACAATTGACTGAATTAATTACTGAGACTAAATCAGAGACATCTTTAGTTTGGAGAAAGGAATTTTAGTCTATGTCTTCTAGAGGTAGGTAATTTCAGGTAAAATTTGACATTTATGGAAAAGTTAATGGTAAATTTTATTTTATGATTTTTATTTAAGCAGGAACTAGAACAGGTATAGAAAGGCATGTAAGCCACTTATGAATTGCCTCAAAAGATGTTCCTTAGCCAATGTGAAATATAGTCATATCTGAAACCTAGTTATTGGAACTTGCTATTTTAAGATGCTACGGGTCTATTAAGTGACTGTTCTTCTGAGTCTAACTCCAGGTATGGATAGCAACAAAGGCAGTCTGAGCCTCCAATCCATGATGCCAGTAAGCCTGTGAGATGCTGGCATGAACTGAAAAAGGTGATCTTATGGGAAGGGTGGGAGAGTGGCTATTCAGCCTGGGCTGAGGTAGGACTCTCCTGACTCAGTTTCTCCACTGACACCTGACAGACTGTAAGCCTCACTGAATGCAAGTTGCCAATCTACTCCTGCCTGGAACTGACATGAAGTTGGGGAGATATTGTTTCCCTACAATGTGCCTACTCTTAGTGGCAATTTCCTATAGTCAAAAGGTTTGTATCTATTAAATTATAGATTGTATCTGAGGTCAAGTCTAAAATTAAGCTATTAGTTTTACGACTTTAGACCAACAACAATAAGTTAGGGTCCTTTAATTCTTAGCAATAGTGTGGAGACAATTAGGTTAAAGGGATTATGAAGTTAGCATATATAGTTATTATTTGTGTCTCAGTTGGTTAATGTTAAAAAAAAAAATCCGTTTGTGGTCTATATTGTAAATGCTTTAAAAGAAATATCACCTGGTCAAAAGTTGGAATTGTGTTATGTGATATGAACTGTGTTAAAAATGAAAAACAAAAAAAATAAAGAAATGATGAGCGAAATGGTTTCAGAAAAACTTAGGAAGTCCTATGCAAACTGATGCAAAATGAAGCAAACAGAACCAGGAGAACATTGTACACTAATAGCAATATTATAACCATGATTACCTGTCAAAGACTTGTCTTCTTTGATCACGAATACTCTAGTAGACCTATGATGAAAAATACTATCTATCTCCAGAGAGAGAACTGTTGAACTCTGAATTCAGATCAAAGCATACTTTCTAAGCTTTATTTTTCATGTGTGTGTGTGTGTTTTCTTTTACAATGTTACTAATATGGAAGTATGTTTTACCTGACATATATGTTTTACCTTTACACATATTGATATATTCAATATCATATTGCTTGTGCTCTCAACGAATGGAGGAGAGTTGAGAGGGAAAAAGAAGTTGGAACTCAAAATTTTAAATATTTAATGTTAATTTTTTATTAAAAAGAAAATCAGAAAATAGATTTAATGCTGCAATAAGAGACAATGTAACATTTCTCTCTATAGAACATTTATGATAGTCTTTGATGATGTCAGGATTGCTTGTACTGTGTATGTCCAGCAATCATGATTTTCAAACACCCTGAAATTTGTGTTATATGCTGCAAGAAAGCAAATATTTATAACATCTTGATCATGTGATTATAAAACTGATGAATTTTGATTACAGGGTAACAGAGGGGTATGATGGAACTACTCTATAGCAATGAAGAGAAATCAATTAAGAGTATGTACATGTGTCAGTCCATCTATTTGGAATTGGTTTATGTTCAAATGATACACTTCTAGATGTCTGGAAACAATCATCAAACAAACAGATTGAGAAACTATAAAAGCACCTTGTACTTAGAACCTGTCATAGTTTGGTGTACTAGCTGAGTGAACATCAAAATCATTGTGTGCATGATCATAATGGTTTTGAATCACTGAAGACACAAATCTATAATGCCTCAAATATGTACATGTTTATTGTAACAGAGAAAATATATATTTATAATACAAATTGGCAATTATTTACTGTTTATGGTGTCATGATAGAATTGTTAGCACAAACCCCTTGAATCATTGTTATGAATCCCCAAGGGTTTTTGTTTTTAATTAATTTACTTATTTTTAGTTTTCAACATTCATTTCCACAAGATTTTGAGTTCCAAATTTTCTCCACCTCTCTCCCCTCCCCCTCCCCCAAAACACCGTGTATTCTGATTACCCCTTCCCCCAATCTGCCCTCCCTTCTAACACACCCCTCCCTTCCCTTATCCCCATCTTCTCTCTTTTCTTGTAGGGCAATATAGATTTCTATACCTCATTACCTGTATTTCTTATTTCCCAGTTGCATACAAAAACAATTCTCAACATTCCTTCCTAAAACCTTGAGTTCCAACTTCTCTCCCTTCCTCTCTCCCCACCCATCCACTTTGAGAAGGCAAGCAATTCAATACAGGCTATAAATGTGAAGTTTTGCAAAAGATTTCCACAATAGTCATGTTGTGAAAGACTAAATATATTTCCCTCCAACCTATCCTGTCCTTTATTTATTCTATTCTCTCTTTTGACCGTGTCCCTCTTCCAAAGGGTTTACTTCAAATTACTCCCTCCTTCCATTTGCCCTCCCTTCTACCATCCCCCCCATACCCCACTTAACCCTTTCTCCACTACTCTCCTGTAGTGTCAGATAAATTTTCATACCAAATAGAGTGTGCATATTATTCCCTTTTTATATCAAATGTGATGAGAGTAAGCTTTACTTTTCCCCTCTCCCCCCTCCCCCCTTTCCCTTTCATTGAAAGAGCTTTTTCTTGCCTCAGTTATGAGAAATATCTTGCCCCATTCCATGTCTCCCTTTCTCCTCCAAATATATTCCTCTCTCATCCCTTTATTTTATTTTTTTTAGATATCATCCTTTCCTATTCAACTTACCCTGGTCCTCTGTCCATGTGTGTATATATATATATATATATGTGAGTGTGTATGTATATATGTGTATATGCGTGTGTATACACACATAGACATATGCATATATAGACATACGTATGCATACAAATACATGTATGTACATATGTATGTGTGTGTATGATCCCTCCAACTACCCAAACACTGAGAAAAATTTCAAGAGTTACAAATATTATCTTTCCGTGTAGAAATGTAAACAGTTCAACTTTAATAAGTCCCTTTGATTTCTCTTTCCTGTTTACCTTTCATGCTTCTCTTGATTCTTGTGTTTGAAAGTCAAATTTTCTATTCAGCTCTGGTCTTTTCATCAAAAATGCTGGAGAATCCTCTATTTCCATATTTTCCCCTGAAGTATTATACTCAGTTTTGCTGGGTAGGTGATTCTTGCTTTTAATTCTAGTTCTTTTGACTTCTGGAATATTATATTCTAAGTCATTCGATCCCTTAATATAGAAGCTACTAGATCTTGTGTTATCCTGATTGTATTTCCACAGTACTCGAATTGTTTCTTTCTGGCTGCTTACAATATTTTCTCCTTTACCTGGTAACTCTGGAATTTGGCCACAATATTCCTAGGAGTTTCTCTTTTCAGGTCTCTTTCAGGAGGTGATTGGTGGATTCTTTCAATATTTATTTTGCCCTCTGGTTCTAGTTTTCCTTGATAATTTAATGAAAGATGATATCTAGGCTCTTTTTATGATCATGGCTTTCAGATAGTTTCATAATTTTTAAATTGTCTCTCCTGGATCTATTTTCCAGGTCAGTTGTTTTTTCAATGAGGTATTTCATAGCCTTCTATGTTTTCATTCTTTGGTTTTGTTTTGTAATTTCTTGGTTTCTCATAAAGTCATTAGCTTCTATCTGCTCCATTCTAATTTTTAAAGAACTATTTTCTTTAGTGAACTTTTGAACCTCCTTTACTGTTTGGCTAATTCTGCTTTTTAAAGTATTCTTCTCCTCATTGATTTTTTAGACCTCTTTTGCCATTTGAGTTAGTCTATTTTTAAAGATGTTATTTTCTTTAGCATTTTTTTGGATCTCCTTTAGCATGACTTGCTTTTCATGATTTTCTTACATCTTCTCATTTCTGTTCCCAAATTTTCCTCCACCTCTCTTACATGATTTTCAAAATTCTTTTTGAGCTCTTCCACGGCCTAATACTATTGCATATAGAAGCCTTGACTTTTATGTCTTCCTCCGATGGTATGCATTGTTTTTCCTCATTTGATAGGATGGAAGAAAATACCTGTTCACCAAGAAATTAACCTTCTATAGTCTTATATTTTTTTCCTTTTTTGGGGCATTTTCTCAGTCAGTTCCTTGACTTTTGAGTCCTTTGTCAAGAGGAGGGTATACTCTAGGGACCTGTAAATTCTCAGTTCCTCCAAGTTGGCACAATCAAGGGAGAGGAGTCTCCTGGCCTGTGTTTTGGATCTTGGAGCAACCATAAGCACTCTTCTGCCCAAGATCTATGAGTAGAATTCCTTCTCCAGATACTCCACCAGCTCCACCAGCCAGTGCTCCTCTTCACTCTAGTTCACCACTCAGGGCTGAGACTTGATTCCCCCAGGGCCTTTAGACCAAGGGCTATAAAAATGGTCCCTGCCTCCTAGGACCAGGGCTAAGCCATGTTACCTTCTGACCCAGGAGAAAGAGTTTTCTCAATGACCTTTGAAGTTGTCTTTGGCTTTTGTGGGTTGAGTAATCTGGAAACCACAGCTGCTTCCAGTGATTCCACCCCCTGAGGTCTGCTCTGGTCCTGTCCCTGCCATGCCATGCTGTGCCATGCCATCTGAACAAAGCTGGGCTGGGCTCCATGGACTGTGCTCCATTCCAAGCCCAGCATGAAAGACATTTCCTGACAGACTTCTAGGCTGCCTTGGACTGGAAATCTCTTTCACTCTGTCATGTTGTGGCTTCTGTTGCTCCAGAATTTGTTTAGAATTATTTTTTACAGGTAATTTATGGGCTGATGGGGGAGAGGTTTTACAGATCTGTCCTTCTACTCTGTAATTTTGGCTCTGCCATCCTCAAGGGTTTTGCAAACTCTTAAACTGATGTAATGGATGAATAATTTTAGAGTCAATCTTGGTACACATCAGCCAGCTCAGCACCAGGTAAGCTGCAGCATTATATAGCTTCTAGTTGAAAGAACCACAAGTCACAGCACACAAAGCCAGTAACCAGGCCCCTAGCTACAAGTACAAGAAATGTGGGACAGAGCCCCCTGTGCCCCAGAAGTAGAGATCCACTTTAAAAGCCAGGAAAAAGGCAATCACTATGAGCAAGAAGCAAATTAGAAAAGCAAAGTCCATAGATTCTTATTATGGAGACGGGGAAGATCAAAATATGAATTCAGAAGAGAACAGGATTGACACTATACCCGTATTTGAAACCTCAAAAAAGGACTATGAGCTGATCTCAAGCCCAAAAAGCATTCTTGGAAGAGTTCAAGAGGGATTTTAAAAGCCAAATTAGAGGTATGGAAGAAAAATTGACCAATGATTTTAAAAATCAATTTGACAAAATGAAAAAAAGAATTCACTGATGAGAATAGCTCTTTAAAAAGTAAAATTTCCCAAATGCATAAGGAGATACAAAACCTAATTGGAGGAAATAGCTTTAGATTCAGAAAGGCTTTGTTTGAAGTCTCATCTCTGACCCTTATTCATTGCATGACTGAAAAGTTGTTTAACCTTTAAGTGCCTCAGGTAACTCTCAAAGACTATGAGTTAAAGTGCAGGTGTCACTCTTCAGAGAGTTTCCTCATATGAAGATCCTTCTGACAATGAAAAAATTGGTAAAAATAAAAATCTTGAATATATTTATCTGTGAACATGTTCTATCTGTTCTGTCACACTTTCATATTTGTATCTGAAGTACCTACCAGAGCCCCTGGAAATATAGTAGGCGTGTAATAAGTGTTTCTTAATTGATTTTTTAGTGAAGACCCTAATTACTATCTGGTAAAGTGAAAAATGTCTTAAAGTCCTGTATTATATTGTTTTTATTATATATATATATATATATATATATATATATACATGAATATACACACATATACACATACATCCATACATATGCACATACACACCTGTATACATACATATATGTATATACACATATATACATATATATTTATCATAGTGTCATGGAAAGAATGTTGAACTAGGAGTCAAGGGAGCTAGGTTCCAGTTCTAGCTCTAAGTTTCTGGTAACCAGCTAGCTGTGTGACCTTGGGCAAATCACTGTACTTCTTTGAGCCTCTGTTTCATCATTTTTAAAATGAGAAGAAGGGACTATTCATTGATTAAATGTTTATCCAGTGTTGACTATGTGCAAAGATTCAAAAATTAAATGGAAAACAGTATAGACTCATTTCAAGGATTTTACGATACAGAGTCTTACACATACACAGATAAGGGTAATATAAAGTAGCATGGTAGAATCATATATGCTCACATGAGTTGTTTAATGTGTATATGAAGCTCATGAGTGGCTGATATAGGTATGATCCGAGGGTGAAACCCACCTGCTAAGAGTAGGGCAGCTAAGTGCTGGACCTGCATGTTACATGGAGGTTGGGATTTGAGGTGCATTCCCCAGGGGCATGGCTGAAACTGGACCCTCTTCTAGTCTCTGAGAGAGGTATTAGGCTAGAATTTTATTGGTCTCCCCTCAAATATCAATCTGGTTGAGGAATATGAGTCTGGTTCAGAAGGCAAGTCACTTCTTTGGTCTTTCTAAGTGGGGATGGGGTTAGCCTTTAGCCTACACTCATCACATTTCTAACAAACCTGTCACACGAAAGATTACCACAAACAACAAATAATGAGTGAGCTTATTTCTTTAAGCAAAATAGCAAACAGAAATTGAAAAAGTCCTATAGAATTTACTAGAAAACACAGAAAAATTAATGAGCTGGGAGTAAGATAAAATCCTAATTCAGAGCAAATGAGAGAGAATAATCTTATCCAAGAAGAATTTTCTCTGGATCACAAAGTCCAGTATTTTGGGTTTTCAGCCTCCTATACATGTCTCTGGCACCAGGGAGACCTTAGTGCTTATCTCTTCATACTATGTTTCTTGAAACTTCTCCAACCATCACCAGTCAAACCTTTCTCTTCTTGCTCTAGTATTCAGTGTCTCATTCAGCTCATTCAATCAAAGGTCATGTTTTCCTCCAAGTATGCAGCACGGAATTGCTCCATAAAATCTCCTATGCTTCAGCAGAAGCAGAGTTATAGATATAAAACAGATTGTGAAAAGAGCCAAGGGGAGATACAGACAGAAAGCCTGAGAAAAACCTGAGGAGGAAGAAGTGATTGCATGACTTAACAGTCTCTAAGGTCCTTTCCAACTTTAATGTGATAAAGGATAAGAAATGTATACAAAGTTTGAACCACTCAGTCTGACTGAATTCTTCTCTTTGTATAGGAATATTTGACCTTATGCAAACACAACCCTAGTCTGATACATTGAAAGGCAACAGTGGAGAAATAGATAAATGAATGGACGTTGAGGTGGAAATCCAAAGGTGAGGTACTCATTCATATTAGTAGTTGGAGTTTGTTTAAAAAAATACACATATCTTGTGTTTTTTTAATTGCCCCAAGGCAAAATTGGTGAGTGGCATACCTATGTCAAAATGCAGTAACAAAATATTTATAGGTTCTTCCCTATAATATATTTTGTTTATATCACATGAGTTTAATGTACTCTACCTTTTTCTTCAATTTTCCACCCCCATCCCTTTGCCTGTCTTCTTTGTCTTCTGGGGCCTATTCCCTTTGGAAATGCATTAGTTACCATGGAAACCTTAATGTCATTTTTTTATGAGTGGAGTTTGGTGCAGCATGGAGTTAATTTATAGGGTGGTTAGGAATTCATGCCATGACTGGTGAAACATGAGACTTTATTATGATTTCTATTTCCACCTGTGTTGTAGAAATAGAAATGTTCACACTATTATTTTTTACTGTTGTCATTATTGTGAATTCTCTTTGTGTAACAAGGAGTGCAGCACAAAGAACAAGTCAAAGTGCTTGAAGTCAGAAGACCTGAGTTCAAATTCTAACATTTCTAGTTGCTATTTATGTAACCTTGGCCAAATCGCTTCACTTTTCTGGAGCTGTTTCCTAATCAATAAAATAAGATAACTTTTTAATTCTAACTCCCTGATCTAAGATGTTATTTTAAAAACTGACAATAATAATAACCATTCTATAGAAATTCTCACCACAACCCTGTAAAGTCAGTAATGAAAGTATTACAAAGTTTGCTTTAGAGAGGTGAAAATCAAAGTTCAGAGTTAGGACTCAAATCCAACTCCAAGTCTTATAGTCAACCCTATAAATGTTGAAGCTTCTACTGATATGAATGACATTTCACTAAGTGTATTCATTATCCCTAGGTCGGTTATTCAACGTAAAGTGCATATTTGAGATAATAAAGAATGAAGAACTCATTAGGCATTTCCATTAAAAGCTGTAAGATTTCATAGTGGTACCTTCACTTTTAGGGTCAAGTGCAGTCTTCCGAGATGCAGGGGAATAGAATAGGTAATATTTCAAAGCCTTTTTCATTTCTAAGCATCTAAGAGGCAATATGACATAATGGAGGAAACACTGAACCTGGAGTCAGAAGAGACCTGGCGTTGAACTCAGGTTCTGACAATCACTGGTTAGGTGACTTCGGGCAAATCTCTTCATCTTGTTAAATGTCAGCTTGTTCCTCTGTAAAATGGGGAAGAAAATACCTGCACCTTCTATCCCACAAAGTGGTAAGTGCTTTCTAAACTTTAAAATGCTCTGTAAATATGTTCTTATTGCATAAGGTCTAACACAGGGGTGGGAAACCTGTGGTCTGAAGGCCACATATGGTCCTCTAGGTCCTCAAGTACAGTCTTTTGACCAAGTCCAAGTTTCACAGACCAAATCCTCTTGTTAAGGGGATTTGTTCTGTGAAGTTTGGATTCAAAGGGCTGCACTTGAGGATCTAGAGGGCCACATGTGGCCTCAAGGCCGTAGGTTCCCCACCCCTGGTCTAACTTGTTGATTTCTCTGAAGTGTCTGATTAATACTGACATGAGTCTCTAAGCACACCAATACCAATACTTGCTGGAATAGTGTGACTAAGCCTTGCAATGAAAAGAGTAAAGGATCAGTAGCCAAGATATACATAGCTTTGGATCTTATTTACTAACAGTATTGTCACAGTCAAGTCATTTAATCTCTTTTAGCCTTAGTTGCCTTACATGTAAAATGGGTGTCATTTATCAAATGCACCTCATAGGGTTATTGTGACAATTAAATTTAATAATATAGCTAATGTACCTTAAAGCCTACAGAAATGGCAAGTCCCATTAGCTGAGGGCATCTAGTTACTTTCATGGAAAGAGAGTTTTTTAATAATACAAAGGGTATTAGACTAGAATGCAGAACATCTAAGTCTTGTTCCTGATTCTAACATTACCATGTTGCATTATCTTCCACAAATAACTTAATCTTCCTGAAAAACAGTGTCCTCATCTATAATAATGAGGTGTTGGGAGGAGATGATCTGATTCCTTGAAGCACTAACATTATATATGTACATAGAAAATAATAATGTCTGCAGAGAGATTTACCTAAGAAGCTAAGAATTATAAGGATGGCCCTAATTTGCTACATAATCATGAGAAAGTAGAGGCAACTATTGGCACAGTAGTAGAATGCTGAGCCTGGAGTCAGGAAGACCTGAGATCAAATTTGGCCTCAGATACTTACTAGCTGTGTCACTGTAAGCAAATAACTTAACCTCAGTTTACTCAGCTGTAAAATGGAATAATAATAGTACCTACCTCCCAGTATTGTCTCAAAGATCAAATGAGATTTTTGTTTAAAAAAAAAAAAGGGCTTAGCACTTTATAGGTACTATAAATAGGGTGTGTAGGGTATCCAGGAAGGTCTAGCACCTGTGGTATAAGGGCTTGCTGAGACCTTTTCAGACCTTCTCTTTCAAATACCTTTGGTGTCTACCTGTCACCCAACTCTCATCTGTGTCTCCAAGAAGCTGTAGTAAATTCAGTGGCTACACCCTGGTAAAAATGTCTTGGCAGATGTCAATGTTGAGTGTAAGCTATGGACTTCAAACCTGTCCATGAGTTAGGGTGAGATCTACTTCAAGCATGTGAAGATTTTACTGGGTATAATGGGAATATGAGAACAATTTGTTCCAATGGTCATGAAAGCAGCTGCAGCAGGATGCTGTGAAGGGCTTAGAGATTGGTGAGACACGGAAGACTCCAAGTCATCCACTTCATCCCAGGTTATTGCCAGTTATCTCGACTTTTGTCCTGCCAATGACTTTTGTGCCTTTGGAAGAGAGAGTGAGGCTGATAAATGTGTGCAACTCTGCCCAACGTAAATCTAATTCATGCACAAGTCAAGGACAATCAACAACTTTATCTTTCTGAGTTCCAGCTTCCATTTGAGAAAGTAGAATGAAGCTTTTCATTTAAACCTGCCTCCTAAAATACACTTCAAGTCTCTAATTTCATCAATGTGGGTTCTCATTTTACTGAGATAGATCACAACCCTTTCCGTATCTTAGTGGACAGTCTTTTGTGAGTTGCTCTGTCTGAAATACCCATAAACCTGCAAAGAGACAACAGCGTGGTACAATGAAAGAACATACATAGATAGCTTCTAGAGGCAGAAGACTTGGGCTCAAATTTCACTTCTGATACTATGTGACGTTGGACAAGTCACTTAATTTCTGTGGGCCACAATTTTCTACTCACTTTACGGAGAAGGGGTTGAACTAGATCACCCTTTTCTAGATCTATGATCCTGAATCAACCTAATGATAAGCCTATTCAAACTTAGCTTGGCTTATCCCGAAGCTGAAAGCACAAAGCTTATCCCTGGGACCATTTTTGGAACCCTTCCAGAGCTTATGCTCCCCTGGCATAGCTTTGAAGAACCTGGTATCACCTCCATGCCAGAATGAAGCATCAGAGGAGGTCGTTAAGAGACGCAGATATTTTGCTAATAATATTACATGCCAATTACCTTTGTGACGTAAAGGATGGTCTCATTGGGAATATGCACTAAGTGTGAATAACATTCTATACTTCTGAAATTTAAATTTCAAGGCCCTGTACAATAGTGTTTGAGTTTTATTGTAATTATTGCATAAACAAAACCAAACAACTCCTTGACTATAATGTTCCATCAACCCAAGCAGCTGTCCAGGAGGAACTACTGGGGGAGGGAAGGGAAGCAGAGTTGGGGTAGGAGAGATTCTACACCTGGTAAGAATAACAGTTCTTAGCAGTTCTGCCAAAGTATAGCAGAACACTCTCCATCAGCAAAAGATGCTATCTACAAATGCCCTGGAGTCCGGAAGACCTTTGAGTTGATTGTCTCAAAGTAAAAACACAAATAAACAAAGGCAAAAACTCAATCCAACTGACTGAAGGGAAAACAAGTTTGCCTATCATCTCTTTGATTTTCCCACACAAATTTCTACATATTCCTAATACCCTTTGCTTGGAATAGGAATAACTCTGACTGGTAATATATGTCAAAATGTACCATATGCAAAAGCATTTTACATATGCATATATTATTTCTGTTCAATCTTTCAACCACAGAGTGGTGCTATTGCAAAAGATAAGGGAGGGTGGAGTACATGGTCTCTTTTTAAAATTTACTCTAAGGGGGAAGTTATGAGGGTTTTCCAATAAGAAGATGAGCTGACTGCTCCTCTTAGGAAGTATAATGCAAAGAGCTTTGATACCTAGGATACCTCTTTTACAAATGAAGTGTCTTGCTCTTAGATAAAACAAGGAATGTGAAAGATGGTAGAACCAAAATAGAGATGTTACACTATGTTATTAACTCACCAAAGTGGTGTCCACTCAAGGAAGGTGGAAGGTTTGTAACACTCATCTAGAAAATGAAAAACCTTAGGAAAAACTAATAATTCCTAGGTTTCCTCCCAACTATGCTGTGAGGTAGACATTATATTATTATGATCATTTTACCTTAGAGGAAACTGAAGGCCACAGAACTTGTGACTTGTACTCTATATTGCCAAAAGGGATTAAATCTAAGTCTCTACACATTCCAAGTCCAGTGCTTCTTACAGAGGCCTGGTATGCTTTGTGAACTGTATGGATTATGTCTGACTACATAGCTGGGACTGCTGGGCTTCCCCTCTCCCCCTTCAATTTGGATGGATAGACACAACTGAAGCCGTCACACACAAGTTGCACTGGAGAACAAAAAAGCTGCTACAGAGTGTCAAAATGACGGTTGTAGATGACTTTCTCCCTCAACTACCCCCCAAACTCTTAAAAATATTTTACTCCATTCCATTTCTTTGCCACTCATTCTCCTCAGTTCAGCTATCACATTGCCATTCCTTAGAAGCCTTTCTGAAATGGGAGTGAGTGGGGAAGCCCCTCACGTTTTGGAATTTGTCATAGTTCTCTTACAAGATGGGAGGGGGGGGGGGGGCGGCGTTAGTAGTGGAGGAGGGCTGCTGGTGATGACTGCTGAATCACATCTTTGCTTCCCCAGCGATTCATTTGCAGAGAGGAAAGGCAGGTTCTCCCTCTCATCACCACCATCCCCCCCTTTCTATGTATTTGACAAGATTAAGGTGTCGATTCTCGTATTACAAGGCTTGCCGACTGCATGCAAAAACACACCAGTTCAGGATAAAACCTGAGTTGAGAACCAAGGCAAACTCCTGTTTGGTTTTTCCTCTCCGTGACAGTGAAAAGGGGAGTCAGTTGAAGGCATTTGCAGAACAAATCGCTGATCTCAGACTCTTTTTCTTTCTCTGATTTTTTCAAATTCAATTTCACCCCCTTCCTTTCCCCTCCCTCAGGGCAGTTTGAGACAGTGGAGCTCACCGCTGGTCAGCCAATACGTATTTTTAACCCTTTAATTGCAGCAGTTAGAGAGTCTCTTCTCTATCCATCTCCCCTCACCCCCTCTCCCCCCCCTTTTTTTTTTCTGTTTCCTTGATACGAGGACCCCGCTGGAGACTGGGAGAAGAGCGTGGATGCTGGATTTTAAGGGTCCTATCCTCTAGTCAAAGTATCCGAAGCTTGATTCCACGATCTTTTCTTTGACAACGGGAGGGGAAAGGGGGGGGGGGGGGCAGAGAAAGAAGAAAGGGGAGGGAAGGGAGGCGGGCAGAGAGAGGGAGAAAACCAAACCCAAACAGTACACGCCCAGCCCAAGTCTTGATGGGGGGAGGAGGGGAAAAGCCTCTGCTGTCTAACCTGGGCTGGGAGAAAACCTTGCTAGAACTGGGGATACCTTGGCGCGAGGTACCTAAGAAGGACTCAACCCCTCGGAGGGGGTGCGTGACACCCCAGAGTCTCGGTGAGCGCTTCTCCACATTTTCGATGTGACAGCCCCCAGCAGCCGGGATAATGACGAGGCAGGTACAATCTATATAGTACGCATCCCCCCAACCCCATTTCTCACCACCTCTTACTGAATTCGCTGCTTCCCCGACTCCCCGCCCCCTTCGAATTCCCCCCAGCCGCTCTTTGCTGCCTAGTTTGGGCTGACGAAGGCATACTTCTGCCTCCTCTAAGGGGGTTACTCAATTTTCGAATATTTCCAGACCCCACATCTTGGGGGAGAAGCGGAGACTGACCGGACCCCAGTCTGGGTTCGTAGCACAGATAGCAGAATGAGTGCAGTACTTTTTTTTTTTTTTTTCCGCTCGGTATCACTACGGTACTACCTTGAGGCTAGAGAAGGAGATAGATTGCAAGGGGTAGAGGACTGATTACTAAGGTAGGGGAGTAATATGTTGGGTACATAGGAGAAATCTCTGCGTTAATGTGGGCAAAAGGAACCAGGCAAATACTTAAGCGACTTTGGGGGCCTCTATAACCCCATCCTTTCAAATAGGTGCTTCAAGTTCACTGAAAACATTCTTGATTTCTTTTTGTTGCCTATAAAACTACTGCATTTTTTTTTTTTTACAATGCTCTAGGTGGGAACAAGACAATTTAAGCCGGTACTTTGAGGGGAGAGGGAGAGGAGGGAGGGACAGAAAGAAGGAGACACAGAGACAGAGAGAGGGAGAGTCGGGACTAGGAAGGTAGCTAAAATTATCACCTCTTCTTCTGCAATGTCCATGTTTCACATTTTTTTTAAAAGGATTTCACATTGCTCCCCTGCCGGGTTTTGAAAATCCTGGACTTCTCTCTAATTTATCTGCCGAAAGAGACGTGAGTCGCTACTTTTTTGGCTTGGGGAGAGGTTGTTTTCTGTTTTTCTCTGTCGTCCTCGGCTCTACGCCCCCTCTCTCCACACCCCGCACCTCCCCCTGTCCTCGCTTCCCGTCCCCCTCCCCCCATCTGAACCTTTCTGGTGAGCGGTGGATGTGGATAAGTATTCTCCCGGGAAAATACCTCGGACTTGTAAAGAAGAAAGTAGAAATCCTGGATTGCCAGAAGAGTGACGCCCCCCTGCCACCCGCGCGCGCACACACACACACACACACACACACACACACACACTCACACACACACACTCACACACACAGTCGTCCGCCCGCTCCTCCCCCTGCTTTCCCACCCACGTTTTCAACTTCACCTGTCTTGACTGACTTTGGAGCACTAACAACAGTAACAGCCTGGGCTGACAGTTTGTTCCGTGTGTGTGTGTGTGTGTGTGTGTGTGTGTGTGTGTGTGTGTGTGTGTGTGTGTGTGTGTGTAGAAGGGGGCGAGTGGAGTTTGTGTTTACGTGTTGCGAGTTGGACGAAAGGGCCGGAGGGGGATGGGTTTGGGTAGGAGGGGGGAAGGGGTCTAGGGATAGAGGGAGGGGTTTAAAAATCAGACCTAGACTGGCGGAGGAATTGAGGTGAGCTATTACCCATTTTTTCTCGAGAAAAATAGAGGGAAAAGTAGGGGGAGGTCCAAGAAGAATTGACTTAATAACTGCTACGTAAAAAAAAAAAAAAAAAAGACCTGTTGAAGCAATTTATCTGCAAAGTGCGAGCGATACAGTACAACACAAAACAATGCAATGGGTCCGGTTCTTCCTAAGTCTCTGAAAGGGATAGAGAGCTTTTTTCTAATTTAGGGGTTAGAGAGAAATTTATAGAAACCAGGAGGCGCCTTTCTCTGCCCACCCCACCCTCAGCAAACAAAGAAAAACCAAAGCACCTTGCGCCATTTCCGATCTAGCCTCCCGAAGCCCGGGGCGGGGTGCGCCTGGGGCTGGTGGGGAGCTAAGAAGGGGCGCAGCGTGGGCTGGAGGTGAGGCAGCGCGGGAAGGCTGCGCCGCGGCGCCTAAAGGGTTACTGCGCTGAGCACGGAGCCATCTGGCTGGGTTGGCTGGTTATAACCGCGCAGATTATGTTCTCGGGACTCAGAGTTGAAGGATCCTCTCTCCCAAATCGAGTAGCTAAGCGCGCAGTCCCTGGGAGAGACCCGCACAACTATTTTCTTTCTTCCTTTTTTGGGGTGGTGGTGGTGGTGGTCGGTGGCTGTGGCAGCGGCGGCGGGGTCGGGGAGACTGAATGAACCCGCTCGCTTCCACTTTTCTCTTCATGTCGACTTCTCTGAAAACAGTCACACGGATGCCATGGTTACTCCTGCCACGGTAAGGGACTGAAGAAGGGTGAGCAAAGTGGGGGTTAAAGAGAAGGAAAGGAGTCCAGTTCTCTTGGGGGAGATTGGGAGATTCCTGAGTGAAGTATTGTCGGATGAGCTCAGCTGCTTGCTACCTCTAGGTAGTTTGCCGACGGTTCTGTGCCCAACTCCGTACCCCCTTCCCTGCTTAACTCCTGTCTCTCCGAGCTCTTGGCTTCACTCGAGGGAAGTTTGGTTTTCGGTATTTGGAGTTGTAAAGGGGATTACCCTCACTATACCTCCCCTATAGACGCCTGTTACCTTCTGGAGTTCCAAGAAAACTGGTCCTAAATCTGGGAAAGTGATCAGATTTAAGGAACCTGGATTGGAAGGGATCTGGGGATGGTATAAGAGGAAGGGGATAATCCAGAAACACCCCTGTCCTTTCACTCCAGAGAAGTCTCTGCAGCATCCTGTTTAACAAAAGGGTTTTTTTTTTTTTTAGAGCAAATCTCAATGGGAGAATAGAAACCGCTCTCCCACCCCCCACATACACACATGTACAATCCACTAAATCCCCTCCCCCCATGTGGCCCCATAACACCTCCCTCCTCCCCTCTATGTGGAATGGGGGAGGGGAGAAGTCTGTCTTTGACATGTACAGTCATTTCCCAGTTTGGAGAGAAAGACCTTCCGTATACTAAGTACCTGTAGTGTAATATCTCAGCCCTTCCCTCGAATCCTCCTTTCTCTCTTTGTGACCTTTGCCCCCAAACCTTGCATGTATCAATTTCTCAGTCTCTCTCCCCTCTCTCTCTTTCTCACACACACACACACACACACACACACACACACACACACACACACACTCTCTCTCTCTCTGTCTCTCTCTCTCTCTGTCTGTGTCTCTCTCTCTCTCTCACACACACACACACACACATGCACACACCCTATTCTTGACTTTTTATCAAGCAGCCCCCACCCGTCTTCCCCACCA
The DNA here is from genome assembly GCF_028372415.1 of Notamacropus eugenii. Classification (NCBI taxonomy): domain Eukaryota; kingdom Metazoa; phylum Chordata; class Mammalia; order Diprotodontia; family Macropodidae; genus Notamacropus; species Notamacropus eugenii. Next base: position 193,276,500 of record NC_092874.1, read on the forward strand.
TCCCCATGAATTTCCTCTTTTGGTCACTTACTCTACATTACTAACTCCTTGAACCCCACATCTGGGTTCCAGGTTTAGAAGATCCATTCTGATTTCTGGAGAGGAGAAGGGCACTTGGGCCAGGGTATCCAGAAGTATTACCCTTAGTGCTTCTCAAAGACCTTCTAGGAACTCCAGGCAGGGTTGGTTACGTGGGAAACCTGGCAGACCCAAAAGCCCTGAAGGGATCAAGAAGGTTGAGGGGAGAGTAAAATAAAATTGTACTTCTTGCCAAAAACCAGAACCTATAGTCATCCAAAAATCTGAGAGATACTTCTAGACTGTAGGGAAAAGTAATAGGAGTGAAGAATCGGGTAGGTGGAGTGGGGGAAGGGAACTCTGTATGCTTTGGGTTTGGGGTGAGGGTAGACGGATGTGCCCAGAAGTTCCTAAGTGGTTCAAATAGTTTTGCTGGGCCATTTCATAATTTGCCTTTCAAATAATGGAAGCTAAGGGATACTGCTTGGACTGAGGAGATGGGGAGCGGTTGACTAAAAAAGCCTTTTTTTTTTTGGTTGGATCTGTGGGTATTCTAGATAGAGGGAACCGGGAAAAGGAATCCTGGTGCCTGGGCTTCTGGTCAGCGACTGACTAGGTAGAGAGAGCTTGGGACCTGAATGGTACACTTACCCTTGGAGAGGAGAAATCTTCATGTGTTGAAAGTATGGTTTGGGGTTAGAGGCTTTGGGGGAAAGCAGGGCTGCCCTCTTCTCTGTGGAGAAAGAGGAGAAAGGCTTTTCAGGGGTGGTGGTGAAGGGCGTTGTTTTTAAGTTCTGCCTGGTTGAAACATGTGCTTTTCAGTAAAGATCTGTCTCCCACTCTGCAAGAATAGCAGGGGAAAGCACATCCACTTGTCTACTGAGGACAGAATTGGAAAGTTTCAACAGTTTTACTTCCACCTTCCCCCACAGAAAACACACTTAGACCTGTACTTTATTCAGTTTCTTTGTGACTTACAACACAAAGAAAGCTGAGGGATAAAGTTTGAAAAGAGACTCCAATTTCTACTTTGTTCATTAACACATGGACCCTTGTGAGGAGATGACTAGAAGTATAGGTGTGTATAAATAAAATGTTGGGAAATAGAATATTCCCAGGGGATATCAATTAAGATTGTTGGCATTAGAATTTTTTGTTTGCACAGCTAGAGAGAGGATCTTGAGATGAACTGAGTGTGTACATAGAGAAGTGGTGTTTTTGTGTCTGAACAGTATATGTGTCATTTATTGGGAGGGTGAAGGAATAAAAATACAAATTAGTAGAGTGAGTTAAATGGGTAGGGAGAATTAGACATATGTAAGACTGTGTACACACTGTGTGGCACATAGTAAGAACTCATTATAATGCTATTTGATGGATTGTGCTTTAGAGGTATTTGGAGCATGAAGACATGTGTAAAGAAAAGAAAGCCAGAGTATATGGGATTATAGATGTAGGCCAAGGAAAAGGCTGTTTTACTTCAGGGACAAAAGGGGGAGGAGAGAGATAATTTGGAGAAAAGGCGTAGCTTGTGTCTGTCTGCCCAGAGATGTTGAATTAATGTGGTGTGAGAGTAATGCGTGTGAGGGAAAAGTGGACTTGGGTGAAGAGTTGTTTGCCTGAGGATTACTAAGGGGATGTGTGTAGGGGGTGGGGAAAGATTATGAGAAGAGCCCGTTGTAAACTTTATATGGAAGATATGGATGATATGTGGGGGTCTGGGCATTGGAGAATTTGGCAAGAATGGCATTGAGGTATTTGAGTAGTGGTAAATTGTGGACTCAGATTCCTCTTAGACTCTTAGAGGACTTATGTAGGAAAGGAAGGTATGTTTTCAGTGAGAGGACTGTTTGAAAGGGTTAAGATGAGGGGCCCACAAATAAGAGAAGGATGTTACATAGGGGTACATTATAGATAGACTTCATTTTGTGGAGGAATTTGGGGAGAAGGAATAGAAGAGATTTGTATGTAAGAAGTAATTGGGAGAAGAGAGCTCATTTTGCTGTAGAGGAGATGCGTGTATGTATACTTATAAGAGTGTTCCACCATTAATGACCATTCTTCAGACAACATTTATCCAGTGCTTGCTGGGTGGATAGCTCAGGATTAAAGAATCTGAACACACAGAACATTGTACCAGAGGTGTTATCTTTGGGGAATAATTTGACTGAGGTAGTACATGGCCAAGAGGCTTAAGGATGACTGGGTGACTTATTGGAGGCATTTCTCACTTTATAATTATTTTTCTTTGAGGTGTTTGTGGATATGTGTGCTAGGAGAACATATCTTTGGCTTTGTGAAAAGAGCGCTATATCTGTCCCCCAAGATTCTGATGATATGCATCGCTATTTTGTTAAAGGAGTAAGGGTGGTAAGCATTTCTTGTTTAGGGAGTAGTAGGTATTTGTGAATTAGATGACTGAGCACCTAGCCTGAATAGAGGGTCTGGAATGTTTGTAACTGTCTTCTGCCAGTGAATTGAATAAAGGAATCCTAGTATGTGGTGCCTAATTAGGAGGGTGGGGGGAAGCTGAAGAGGAGGAATACAAAGTAAAGATAAATGACCTCAGAATATTTAGATTTTGGATTAATGGAATCAGTATGTGGAGGTGGGGGGGAAAATTGTCTAGAGGTGATATTTGGGGTGATAAAAATAGGGAGTGAATGAGAGCTAGATATATTAAAGAGGTAAGTATTTTACTCAGACATCTGTAAAATGGGACTGAATTCTCATAAAGGAAACAGGAATGCTGTGTTTCTTTTAGGACTGAATTTGCTTTCAATGTGCTGTGTAAGATGAGGTGTTTGTTAGATGAGGCAGGGTACAGTAATGGAGAGAACACTTGTTTAGGAAAATAGAGTCTTAGCTTTCAAGTTCAGTCCCCAAGGTAGAGGAGGCCAGGTAGTAAGCCTAGTAAAGAGCATGGCCTTAGGACAGCTAATGAGGTAGAATTCAGAAGAATGGGGTGATAAATATAAAAATGTATCAGTATGAGGGCATGTGACAAAGTATGTTTTTATGTTGTATGTACCTGTGTTACCAGAGGCTGCTGCTGGAGTGTGGGGTGGGAGGAAGAAACTGGGTAAACACCTAACTTAGCTATGGCAGATCTTGATATGTATGCGTGTGTATCATGTATGTGTGTGTCTGTGTGTCAGAAGAGGAATGGAAGAGAGATGTGATAAAAATGCGTAGTGCATTTGAATGCATGTAATAATGGTCCTGTTACAATGGAATTCTGCTATATGTACTTTTGGAAGCTTGCAGTTGCCTTCATGCCTTCCCCTCCAGGTTTTGGCAGAAAAGTCTACTCTTTTTTCTTTAATAAAGATTTCCTGGATTAAACGTACAAATCTTTACCAAAAGGTAGAAAAAAAAAATGAAACATATGGAATGACATGGCCATTAACCCAAGCCACTTAGATGTGATCGAACACCTCTTTGATAATCTAGAGTGACATTGGAGTCTAGATGCCCATCCCATTGACCTTGGGCATATCTTTTATTAAATTTTTCATTACTTCATAAAATTGCTATAGCCAATCCTAGTTTAGTCCATGAGTCAATATACATTTAATAAGCTCCTACTGTGTGACAGACATTCTGCCTAAGCTCTAGGGATACAAAAAGAAGCAAAAAACAGTCCTTCTCTCAAGGAGCTCACAATTTAATGGGGAATATAGTAAGCAAACAAATATACAGAGGATATATACAAGTACAGTGAAGCTATATAGAGGATAAATAGGAAGTAAATAAGACAGGGAAGATAATAGAATTAAGAGGGCTTGGGAAAGGCTTCCAGTAGAAGATAGGAAGTCAGTAGATAGATAGGAGGAGGGAGAGAATTTCAGGCATGGGAGACAGAAAATATCCAGAACTACGAGATGGAGAGTCATGTTCATGGGATAGCAAGAAGGCTATTGTTACCACATCAAAGAGTACATAGTGAGAAGTAAGGTGTTTAGGATGTTCAGAGGATCCATGTCCGTGGTTTTGTGAGTGGCCAGAGTTGAGGTTCACTCAAAAGATAATGGAGAATCACATGGGGGCATGAGTAGGTTTTACACATCACCAATAAGGAATTGTACTAGAGAAGCAACATACAAAGTTGAAGAAGAAATGTGTGACCAGAAAAGATGAGCTGATCATGGAGGGAAAGGTCTGTAGGCTCCAACATTATTCCCACCACATCAAGAGTTCTAGAAGAAGGCCCTCAGCACATTGAGTGAGCCCCTGTGGAGGATTTATGGCAGTACAGAGATAAGAGTCACCCAGACTGTTCAAGTATGATGAGCCTCCATCTCTCCTTGTGGAGGGAGTACCCATATTGATGACGTCATTGAGGCATTGAAATATCAAAGGAAATTAAAGGCCATTATCAGGAATAACTTATTAGAGGAAAGTTACTTTCTCTCCTCTAAGTATGCACACAATGACGGCAAAAAAATAAGTGACTTTGGGGTCACAAGAATGAGCCACTCGTTTGTAGTAGACCTGTTCCGATTATGCTTTTGTTTTTCTCTAAACTGTGGTTGCTTGATAGACAAGATTCTGGCTGGTGAGAGATGTTGTGGTGACAGGTGTTGTATTGACCAGTGAGTCGTCTCTCAGGAAGTTGGGGTAGGTACAACCTCTTCTCCTGTGGAAGTACTGGAGTCCTGGACCCTGCATTCAGGCCTAGACTGCTGGTCCCTGGGGCAGAATCTTACCCTTGTGCTCAATGACCATAAATAGGCTTGAGCTGAGCTATATCCAGGAGGCACTAAACCAATTCTGTTGCTTTTCTTGGCGAGGTTGGGCCAATTAAATTGATTGGAAGAGGTCACTACTGATGGGTCTTGCTTTTCCCCCTTGGGCAAGATAGGCCAGCAGAGTTTAATTACATAACATTTCCCATCTCTGCATTTTCATTCCCATATGTGTTCAATGAACTGGCTTCTTCTCCTCCCCTACTTCCAGGCTGGTTAATTGTAATTGAGCAGCCTGCTTTCTTCTGCAGACTTTTCTGCAGCCCTTTTCTTGAGCTGTGCTGGGCTCCCTCCCGCCTGATGATCTGGAGGGAACGTAAATCCACATGTTGGCTAGAAGTGAGAGAGGGGATCCAGGCTAACTCCCAAGATTTTTAAAACCCACCAACCTGCTCCAAGACATTACCAGCTGCTGTTTTACTCATTAATGAGACAGGCAATTTCTCTGGCATCTGGTAAGTTGAACTAATGACCGCGGTTAGGGTTTTAGATTTAGTTTTATTTAAAATTGAGTTTATTGGAGTAGGACCAAAACTTCCAGTGGAGGGAAGCTGAAAGCAGTATGTAGTTGTACTGATAAGGTCTGTGCGTGCATCATGTGCAGGGACGGGCACACATGAGGCAGGCTGGGAATTGGAGCATATTTATGTGTTAGTGGATGCAAAACAGCAAAAAGGGGTGTACAGTAAGATGGCCTTTGATGGTCTCAGTTTTAGTCACAGGGTTTGTGAGTGGGTGCCTGGTATCAGATGAATTGGCGTGTGTGTGTGTGTGTTTGTGTGTGTGTTTGTGTGTGTGTTGAAAGTTACACACCTAAGTTAGGGAAAATATGTGTGTATGTATACATGTGTACACGGACATGCACACATACATATGCTGGAGGTGGGATGAACATGTGAAAAGTTTTAGAAAGTGATTTCTTTTTTTAAACTGAAAAAAGTCCGTTTTATTCCTCTTCTGCTTTTATATCATCCCTATGAAGTCCCCAGGGGTATTCTACCTTTTCTTCTTGGTTAAACTCTAAAAATTTAGACAAAAACAAAAGAAACAGAAACAAAATTTAACAGTCTGTACTGCATTTCATATCTTCAGTCCCTCACCTTTCTACTAGCAGTTGTCTGGGTCTGAGATTGAATATTACACTTAAGAAGTTTGATTCCCTTTTTGAGTTGATTCCTTTTGTTTTGATTATAATTTACATTCCCCAACATATCAATCTCTACCTTCTCCCTGTCTCTCATAATAAAGAATATAAAAGGAAAAAAGTTCAACAAAGCTAAGCAATAATTCCTCAAAGCCTGACGTTGTATGTAGCATGCCGCAGCCATAGGTTCGCACCCCACCTCCAGCTCTGTTAAAAAAGAGGGGAGTGTCTTCTCCTCTCTCCTTTGGGGCTAGCTTTGATTTGCTTTCTTGTTCTTCCATTTATACTGTTGTACTGACTATTTTCCTAATTATACTTATTTCCCTGAACATCTAGTTTCCCATTCATCCTCATAACACAACAGTATTCCATTTACATTCATATAATGCAACCTGTTTCACTATTCCTCAGTTGCTGGGCATTTACTTTATTTCCAGTTCTTTGGTCTTACAGAAAGTTTTGCCATAAATAAAGGCTATATGTGGGGCCTTTCTTTTTATCATTGACTTCTTTGGGTTATATGTCTAGCATCAACATCTCTGGTTCAAAGAATATGAATATTTTAGTAATCTTTACATAATTTCAAATTGCTTAACAGGTGGTTGGTCCAGTTCAGAGGTCCAAAAGTGCCTTAGCATGCCTGTCTTCCAAACTTGCCCTTAAACATGTATTTTCCCCATCTTTTTGTTATATCTGATGAATGAATGTCAGGGAGGTAAAACCTCGGGGTTCTTTTGATTTGAATTTATTGTTATTACTAATTTGGAGCAGTCTTCCATATGATCGTTAATAGTTTTCAGTTCTTATTTTTGAAATTTGTTTATATCCTTTGACTCCATATCTGTTTGGAATGACTTTAGTTTGTATTTTTTAATCTATATTTCTTTGATATCAGACCCTTATATCAGAGATATTTGATATATATTTTTACTGCCTTTTATTATTTTCATTTATGCTGTTATAATCGTTTTATGTAGCCTCTTGGATCTTTTTTTTTGGTGTGAATCAGTTCAAAGAAGTCTTAATATTTATCTTAATTTCTTATACCTGTCATTTATTATGGAAGAATAATCTATTAACATTTATAGACTACACTTTGTTCATCCAATTCCCAGTTTACACTTACTGTGTTTCTAGTGTTTTACCACAAAAACAAATGCTACTGTGACTATTTTGATTGTATGGAACCCTTGGGAGTTTATTTCCATGGTGCATATGTTAAAAGACAAGTGTGTATAAGAATTGTGGGAAGTTGCTTCTTGGTGGAACTGAAGTAGGTTACATCTTGGGACAGGGATTTAGTATGTTATAGAGAGCAGAGCCCTGGACTTAGAGGCAAAGAACTGAGTCTAAGTCTTGATTTTGAGATGTATTAGCTTTGTGATCATGAGAAAGTTATTTAACCTCTCTTAGTTCTAGTTTTCTCATCCATAAAATGGGAATAATAATACTTGTACTACTTAACTCATAAGTTTATGAGGAAAATACTTTGTAAACTGTCAAGCACTATTTTTGAGCAAATATTTTAATTGCTGAGATGAGTATGTGAAGTTCAGTATGTGACTGGATCCCTTGGATTCCTTTATAGTACCAAGGAAAAATGAAAGTCCCATTTTCTGCAAGAATTCTATCCTGATCCTTTTGCTCTCTTGATGCTCTCTCCTTTATCCTGTCTGTATCTTGTTTATTCATAAATATTTGCATCAGGTCTCCCCCTTAGACTGTGAGCTCCTTGAGGGCAGGGACTGCATTTTGTTGTATACCTCAGTGCCTGGCACATAGTAGGTACATAATAAATACTAGTTGACTGACTGGCTGACTTTAATAAAGTGCTAGTTGATTGACTTTAAAAACTGGGCTCTAGTGAATTCAACAACCAAGATGGAAATGGAAAATCCTTTCAAATATTATAATTCACTTCACATAGTGCTTTAAATATATTATCTCAGAAGAGTCTTTCATTTAAAAGCCATTGGAACCATATGTACATGCCCTTGATCTTTAACAAAAGCATTGTCTTCTATCAAAGTTCATCTCTTTTTTCTTACATGGTGGAATAAGGGTATCAGGTAGTCCACCTTTCGTCAAGAGTTGTCAGGGAGTTCATGGTATTTTCTGGCACTATTATCTCTAAATGATATAGATTGAATGATGGCCTATCATCTTATCAAAAAAAAATCTAAGGATTTTTCCTTAGAAGATATTTGTTTAAAAAGCAAAAACAAAACCTGTCTGTTTGTAGCCAGAGTGCAACTAGGGAAGAGATAAAGGTTTTGAATAGGAATTTGGTGGTACCTGTTGTGATAGTACTCATCTTTTAGGAGATTTGGTTCCCTAGAGCACTATCTCTAAATATTCTTTTTTTCAAACCCAATATTTTGAGTCAGAGAGTATGACTGAACTCTAGTCCCCTTGTTTAGGCAGAGGGAAGGTGGTGGTCAAGAACTTTCTTTACTCACCAGTCCTTTAGATAGGGCATTTGTGCACACAGATTCCAGTCCTGACTTGGCTGCAGATCACTTCTCTTAATGCCTCAGTTTCCTATTCATGAAAGGTCATGGGACACAAAGGAGGTGCATGAGACTGAAATTCACATAATTTGCATTCTAGTATCACTTTGGCTACTAAGCAGCTTGTGTGATCTTGGGCAAGTCAACCTCAGTTACCTAATCTGTGAAATGGTGTCAGACTCTGTGGTCCATCCCAGCTCAGACATTTCATGAGTTATCCTTACACTCCCACTCAGAAAACGTGAATATGTCTTGTTCAGCGTACCTCTTGGCACACCTGGGATTGGCCTCATTTCTTACCTTTGGGGAATGACTGAATCAAAGGAAGACAGGCATGAAAAGAATTTGCCGTGGTATTTATCTTGGGCCAAGAACGCTTGCAACTTCAGCTGTACCTGCCAAGGTTGCATGTATACAGAACTGAGAGAAGGGTTTGGCCTTTTGGTAGTGAGTGGTGCTCACTGCCTTGCTTGCTTGCTTTTCTTTTTTCAGCACCAGTGTCACCAGTGTCACCTGCCCAGGCCAGCCTCTCGTGCCTTGTGCTAGTAGCTGTGTTGGCTTCTCCAGGCCAGTGGCTGACCTGACCCTACTCACAGGTCCTTCAAGTCCTGTTCCATTCATAGCTCTGAAGCACTTTGGTTAAAGCACTGTCACTCAAAAAGAAGAGCAAGGCTCCTTATATATCAGGGTAACCTGTTCCATCGGCACATTCCTTTATAACATGTAAGACAAATGTTTATATTCTTAGGCTGCCTGCTGGTTGGCATGTGTCAGACCTGACAGCTTTCTTTCTTCTCTACTTATCATTTTCTCCTTCTGTTGACAAGGTACACTGCCCTTTGTTTCTAATATGGGTTATTGATTTAAGTTGAAATTCTCTCTTTGTAGTGTCAGAGATTTGGAGTGGGATTTCTGGTTTTGATCTAGGCTACTTTTAAGAGGTATTAGGTCCCAGAATTCACTAGGTCAGAACAGAATTAATACAAGTATGTATATGGAAACCCTTAAGTCTTTCCAGAATCCAAGGAATAAATTTCCTTATCTATACTGCCTAGCTTTTCCCACAACCACAACATGGGATGGATGTGAATCAGTTTTATAAAGTACAAGGAAAATCTGTGGTAGAAGCCAGATCCATGTAATCATCATTGCTGTGAAATCTAAGTAACCTGGGTGTTTGTGCACTTACAGTATGGCCGGGGACCACTAGAAATGCAGAGCCAGAAAGAGGTCTATGTATGGTGATTTCCCAATTCCAAAGGTGCTCAGGATATTATGGCCGTTGGCTGCTATAGCCCATGCCTCCTTCCCCACTCTGATTGTGTCCCAACTTTTCTTTCTTATCAATACCATATGTAATTTGGAATCTCGTCTTTTTTGAAAGTAGAGGTATCCATGCCATAGTGGATAGAGAGCTGGCCTCATAGACAGAAGATTTATGTTCAGATCTTGCCTTTAACACATACGGGTTGTGTGACTGAGCAAATCACTTAACCTCTCAGTGCTCTAGGCAGCTCCCTATGACTAGATGTTTCAGAAAAGAGGCTGATCTGCTCTGGTAGAGTGTCTCCTCATCCAAGATTCCCTCCATCAGTGCAATCACAGGTCCAGTCTTTATTCCTGATTTGAAAGAGTAGTGCTGTAGAATTTCCATACGTAGTGGAGTTTTTCTCCTTTTCAGAACATGTGATGGTGCCTTATGGATGACTTTTCAGAGTTGACTATGTAGGAAGGATTCATCCGGTATGGGTCTGGTTCTAGCTCACTTAACTACACTTTGTGCTTTGAATTTCCTCCATTAGTCTCACAGTCAGAGCTAGGAGTTCATGCTAGGGCTATCATCTCCAATTTTAGCCTACAGTTTGCCCTGATTTTTAGCCTCCCCCTTTCCCTATTTCTGGCTCTTAGTCCCCATCCCCCACCTTGGAATATATAAAAATACATTCACCTAAGGTCTCTATATCATTTTTTTATGTTTGTGTTTGAAGTCCCAAAGCCAGAATATTTCAACCCATGTGTCTAGACCATGACTAATATCACATGTTCAACATGATTGGCACCACTGATCATACCTTTGATATAACCTTAGTCCTCTAGGGTTATGAGGCTTATTTCCTGCACCTGTTGAAAAAAGATGACTTATTCATGGATCTTCCAGCCAGTCCCTACTATAGTGGGAAAGAAAACTAGGTTGTCTTAAAATCCAGGCTAACTAATAATAACCATACTGTCTTTTCTTCTGGAAAGGAGGCAAATTAGCTATATGATCTTGGATAAATCGTTTTACTTTTTGAAGTTGAAACTTCCCATGTATAAAATAATGGAATTAGACCAGGTACATTCCAAGGTACTTTTCAGTTATGAAATTTTGTGCTCCTTTGAAATCCTAAAACTAGGAAATTGAGGCCATCAGTAGTTAAGGGCTTTATCCAACATCATGTGGGTGGAAGGTGGGAGAGCCTAGATTTGAACCCAAATTCTAATTCTGCCCCTTTTGATCCTTCCATAGCATCATACTATAGATTTTTCTTTCGTCTTAGTTTGTTTAAATTTAATTTGCTAGTTTGGCTCATCCTGGAACATTTGTTCCTCTACCAGTCCTCTGACCTCTTCCCTATAGGAAAAAACAAAACAAAACATATTTCCCTCTTAGTGGCTATGTGATTTTAGACTATCACAACCTTGCAGGCTTAGTTGTCTTATCAGGAAAGTGGGGCTATAAAATATCTGTAGGTTATACCTCATATGATAGTAGCACTATCTTTCTAGGGATGCTGGGCAGATCAAAAAATATATGCAAAAGCCTTAGTAGTAAACCTTAAAAATCTGTACCAGATGAAGCTTAAAACTTCACTGTGATTTTTGGAACACAGTATAAATGTGAGCTCTTATTTTATTGTTAGTTATTGGAGTGCTTTGTTTCATAGGCAATACCATCGGATTTCAGGATGGCATGAAGGATGGGTTTGCATTCATTGGAGGGAACTTTCATATTGATGAGCTCACACTACCATCTGAGTACTAGAGGGCTAGATTATAATATCTCTGAGGTCTTTTCCCCTTCACCACTTTACCTCCATTGACCTCAATTCCACCAACTTTAATAAACTCTCATTCCTTTTCACTATTTAGATTGCTAGAAAGGAGAAGTCCACAGGATAACAGGAGTACAATCATCTCTCAGCATCATGTTTAGGGCTTGTCTAAGACTTTCCTTTAGATGAGTAGTGTCAGTCTCAAATAGAAACAGATCCCTGTGGGCAGCATATTGATTTAGAAAACCACCAATTAACATTATCAAGGTTGTATTGTATTTTTCTTTATTTTGTTAAACATTTCCCAATTACATTTTAATCTGGTTTGGATGCATTGGTTTACTTCTAGTGTTAGGCTTTCAAAGTAAGTAACATTGATTTCTTGTGGTGGACTTAGCAGGAAAAGTTAAAAATAATTTAAATTCCTTCAGTTCAAGAACCTTATCTTTTTCTTTGACCCACTTGGTTTTGGGGAAAAAAAGCTATCATTTTGAATTTTATCCTAGGAGAATAATTCTCCCTTACAGCAACAATTCAATTTGAGTTCAGTTTTCTGTTTTGTTTGTGTGTGTGTGTGTGTGTGTGTGTATGTGTGTGTTAAAGAAATCTGGTATTTGTGTTTATAGGATGAGGGAGAATTAAGTCAATCTATGTTTATAGCAGACACTATAACATTTGATGGAAAGGCAGAAGCCATATGAATATGTTGAAAAATCTGATTAAATTCAAGGAATAGTTCAATATTGTATGGATGTATATGGATATCTCTCTCTCTCTCTCTATCTATCTATATCTATATCTATATCTATATCTATATCTATATCTTATCTATCTATCTATCTATCTATCTATCTATCTATCTATCTATCTATCTATCTATCTATGTATATATGAAAGAGAAAGAGAGCACACCAAGAATATTGCTGGACAACAAAAATGTGTTTTGATTGAAGAGTGCTCCTAGACCTGAGTGGTAAAGGTCTATATATTTGAGTTTAGGGAAAAATAAGATTTCATGTACCTAATGTGATTAGAATACTGTCAGTGATCTCAAGTGGTTGGAACAAAATGGTGATATGAGTCTAAGGTTGTGAATATTCTCCCAAAGAGACCAATATCATTTTCTCAGTTCTCTGTCCAGAGTCTCCATGTATTATTCGAACTAGTTATTTCAACAATTTATACCATTTGTCATAATCAAGTAATAATATCTTCCTACCATATGCTGTGTACTAGGGATAAAAATACAAAGGTGGGATAATTTCTTCATCCAGGGAGCTTACATTCTATAAAGGAAAAAAAATGTGGGGACACTAACAACCAGAGGAATCAGGGAAGGCCTACTTCCTTGAAGTAGATGGTTCTTGAGCTGAACCTTTCAGGGTACTAAGGGTGCCAAGAGTCAGGGATAAGAAAGGGAAGCATTCCAGAAAGAAAGGATGGGAGAGAAGCCTGTGCAAAGGCACAGGTGGAATGTTGTATACAGGAAACAGCAAGGATGACAACATAACTGGGGCTTAGAATGTGAGGAAGACTGATTTATCATCAACCTGGAAAAGTTAACTGTGAAAGGCTTTGAATTTCTATTTTCATCCTAAAGGCACTGGGGAGCCCCTGTAGCCCCTTGATTCCAGGAATGAGATGGTCAGATTTGTAATTTAAGAATATCACTTTGACTTCTGGGTGAAGGATGAATTTTTACTCTCTATGTTTTAGGAAGAGGGAAGAGACTGGATTTGAGTATGGCCCATTAGAGGTTGGTATAGTAGCCCAGGCAAGAGGTGATGAGGACCTGAACTAGAATGGTTATGGTGGGAATGGAGAGAAGGGAACAGGTGTCAGAGATGCTGAGGAGGTAGACTGCATAAGACTTAGCAGTTAGTTAGATATGGAAATGATTGAGAGTCAAGCCTTGGGGGTAGATGTGACTCCTAGGATACAAACTTGGCTGACTGGAAGAATGGTGGAGCCCTTGACAGAAAATAGGAATTAATAAGATCAACAAAGCAGAAAAGAGGGCCCAGGACAGAATTCTGGGGTATACTGACAGATAGGTGGTACAACATAGTTGGTGGTCCTGAAAAGGAGACTGAGGAAGAATTATTGTATCAAATGGTAAGGAAGAGAACCATGACGGAACAATATTATGGAAACTCAGGGAGGAGAAAGCATCTAGAAGGAGGGGACTATCAGTAGTGTCACCTTAAACAGAGATGTCAAGAGGGATGATAAAAAGCCATTGGATTCAGCAATACAGAAATCATTGACTTTGAAGAAATTAGTTTTGCGTGTTGGGGATGGAAGCCAAATTCCAAGAGGATTGAAAAATGGAGGCAGTACCTTTTTTTTCTAGGAGTTTGACTATGGAAGGGAGAAGATGAGAGACTGTGGGAATGGCAGGTTCAAGTAAAGGGCTTTTTTATTGTAATTTGTTTTTGATAGAGAAGAGTTAGATTTGTTTATAAGATTCAGCGCACAAGTGGATGAGAAAGTTAAAATGAAGGGAGAGAGAGAGAGAGAGAGAGAGAGAGAGAGAGAGAGAGAGAGAGAGAGAGAGAGAGAGAGAGAGAGAGAATATAATTAAATGGGTACACTACCAGGGGATATGGGGAGATATCAAGAACTGAATGAGAAAAGTTGATGTTGGTAAGAAGGGACATCTCTTAGAGATTGAGATAAAGTAGGAGAGAGAAAAGATTTCTGCCTAGAGGGAGTTTGGAATGGGAGTGGAGGGTTGAAGGTGGCTTGAGAAGAAAGGGTGTTGTAAGGAGTGTGGTAGAGAGTTAGCAAGGGAAGAATGACAGGGTTGGGTGCAGCCATGAGGTCTCAGTAGAGAATGGAAAAGAAATTTGTAGCGGATCTGATCAGTTGAGTTGTATAACTTCTTGCAGCGTCCTGCAGCATGGGTTCAAACTTAGAGAAGGCAAAAGTTTTATAGGTCTAGCTCTGAAAGGGAACTGTAGAGTCCATCTAATCCAGCTATTCCATTTTGCAGATTAGGAAACTTAGACCCAGGGAGTTGAAGTGACTGGGCCCAACTTAGTGTCAGAGGTGAGCTTTGATTCCAAGTCCTTTAATTCCTAAGTGAGTGATTGTTCAGGTTTAGTGTTTAAAGTTTAATGATAAGAGGACAAGAGTCTTAAAGGTAGAGGGGAGTGTAAATTTGAACTAGTTCACTAAAAGGTCAAGATTTATAAAGGAAGGAAGTGAGACCAGAGCAGGAGTCATGGCTTGGGAAAGCAGGGAGGAAGGTAGAATGATGGGACATTGTGGTGAGGACAGAGGATAGGCTAAGTTAAACATAAGTAGGACTGGTGAGAGCATCACATATGTAGTGGACAGAACATTGACCTTAATGTTAGAAGACCTGACTTTGAGCATCAACCTACTACACACTACCTGTGGAATATTGGACAACTCATATAACATCTTAGTCTAGGTTTCCTCAGCTATAGAATGTAGATACCCGTGAACTATTAGCTTATGGATGGGGGAAGGAGACTATACAAATGTACATGGCTGTTCTTGTTATAGGAAAACAGCTAAAACTTGCACAAAGGTTAAAGTCAGAAAAGGAAAAAAGAGTGGGGTTGAGAGAATATCAGTGTTTCCCTTTGAATATGAGATATTTACTGAGAAAAGGCACATTAAGTAGAATTGACATGTTTAGCAGATTCTCTGAACAAGTCTATAGGTACATGTCTATATCATACAGAACTGTAACAAGAGGGAAAATGTAATCATTAAATGGAAGAGTAAAGGGATGTGCATTATGCAATGTCCCATCACAGTACTGCTGCCACCGAGTTTTCCTCATCACTGTGTTCTCATATGCCATGAATGTCCATTTTTGATTCAGTTACAGACTGCCATCTACTGTCCACTTCTGTCCAATGAGTCCTTCTTCCTCAATGTACTACAAAGTTATTCCACCATTGTTAACATACTGTATTTAATTGGTCCAAGAGATCATGCTAAAAACATCTGGGTCTTATTCATTTTGGAGGGTTTTTTTAAATAATAAAATCTTTTGATTTTCTTTTGCCTACTATAAAGAGAAGTCTTTGAAAGTGGCTCTCCCTGTCTCTAAATGGTTTTTAGAGAGCTAATGATTTAAAAATTTTTTAAAACTATTACTAAGTTTAGCACACTTGTTAGTTCTTATGGTGAATGGAGTTCAGTAAACTATGACCTGTGACCACCCGGAGCTTACAATCTAATTGAGGAAGACAGGATGGCTGCATAAACATAGATGTAATCAAGAAACACTAGGTACCTAATGAAAGTATCCACTGAAGTGCAGAGCATATGTTGTATACCTAATGTTTGTAAAGTGCCTTCCTCACAACAACTCTATGAAGTTGATTTTTTTCTAAGTATCATTTTCCTTTTTATAGGAAACTGAGTCTTAGACAGTGAAGGGCCTCATCACATAGCTATTTATAGACGTAAAGGCAAGAAGGTTTGAGTCTCTCCTTATTCCTTATCCATTCTCTGGATTTCCAGACTTCAAATAAATTCTACCTTTGAGAACAAAGGACAGATAATGACAACCAAAAATCCTGCTTTCTACAGGAAGTTTTTCTCATTCCACCTTAATGCTAATGTCTTCTTTCTATTGACTATTTCCAATTTATCCTGTATATAGCTTATTTGGACATAACTATGTATACATGTTGTCTCTCCTCTTCAACTATGAACTCCTTGAGAGGAGAGCAATATCTTTTCCCTTCTTCATATCTCCAGCACTTAGCAGAGTGTAGCAATCATTAAATGACCAACTCAAGGTCACGTAGCTAGTAATTGTCTGAGGCCAGATTTGAATTCAGGTCTTTCTAATTTTAGTGAAGTACTGGCACATAGTAGGTGCTTAATAAATATATATTGACAGACTACCTCCAATTCTCACTTCACTATGCCATGCTGCTTCCTCCAAAGAGAGACAGACTTTACTATATAGGATCATATACTTAAAGCTCATTTTCTAGATTAAGAACAAAACAAAACAAAAACAAAACTGAGATCCAGAGAAGTAAAGCAACTTGTGCAAGTTGCAATTTGAAACCAGGTCCTTTGAATCCAAATCTAGCGTTCTTTACTACTTTGCTGCTTCTAGCACAGTGTGATTGATATGGATCAGTGGTGTCAAACTCAAATAGAAAGAGCAGGCCAGATATTGACTTGGAAAACCACAGAGTAACATTATCTGTGTGGTATTTCATTTTAATATATTTTATTAAATATTTCCCAATAACATTTAATTTGCTTTCACCCTCAGCTGGTTGTTTGACATCTTTAGTATAGATGGCAGATGTATAGGAATTTAAAACTGGGCTTAGCAGAATCCCTTGACCAACCTGTTTGTCTGTTTTAGGGTCCTTGGGCCAAGAATGGGTTTATGTTTTTAAATCAAGTTTTGTTTTATTTAAAAATCTAAAATGACTTGACCATACAAAAACAAGCAAATAGGCAGAAACTCAAAGTTTGCTGTTCCTGGGTTTAGAAGATTAGAAGATCGCTGGGCTAGGATGATCAAAGAAAGCTTTGCCTGAAGATGTGTAATTTGCTCTTATTGTCAATGATTTGTTGTATTTGCTAAGAGACCAGAGTGGTATCTTTACAGTGATAAAGTTGTTTCTGCTTCAACAGATCATTTGATCAACAAAGGTTCTTCTTTTGCCTGTCATTTTCTGAAAAGATAATGCTCATAGCAGATCTTGAATTTCGGAGCACTTGGCTTCTGAACCTTCTCAGAAATTCCTTAGCATGGCATTTAAGGCCCGTCATAATCCGGCTCCAGACTTATTTCACATTACTCCCTTTCACACATACTCTACATTCCAGACAAACTAGACTACTAGCTGTTCCCTGATCTCATCTTGACATCTTCTCCTTCTCTCTTCCTGCAGATCTCCTGTCATGCTTTAAATGTACTCTTCTTTCTCTCCCTGTTGAAATCCTTCAGTTATTTCAAATGCTACTGCCTTTGTGAAAGCTTTCCTGATTCCCATATCCTTCAAATGAAATTGATTTCTCTTTTGTCAGATTTTATGAGAATACTATGTCTAAATCTCTTCTTTGTCCCTGATTTTACCTTGTATTATATACAGGCTTTGTTGCCTTGTATTAGATTGTAAGTTCTTTTAAGGCAATAACTATTGTTACTCCTTTTTTTATCTCCATCCTTTAATACAAGACCTTGGACATAATAGGTAGTTAATAAATATTTTCTGAATGTAACTGGATTTATATGTGATATGGTATGATATAATATGACCGCTAATGTTTGTATAGCATCTAAAGTTAACCACTTTGAACTCTGCTCATTTTTTCCCTTACCACAGCCCTGGAAAGTAGATGCTATTATCCCCTTTTTATAGATGATAAAACTGAGGGAAACCCAGATTAAGTGGTCACATAGCTAGTAATTGTCTGAAACCAGATTTGAATTTGTTTTCCCAATCCAGGACCAACATTATTCCCTGTACCACCTGGCTGCCCAGATCCTGCCCTGTGGATGTGGAAGAGGTGGTGGAGAGAGGGAGCAGGTTGATTTTTTGGTTTCTGCTTCTATCATGTTTGTACCTTGGCCTTTAAAATAACACTGTGAAACCTGGATGAGAGGTGGTTAGAAAATTGTCTTTGGATGGATGAAATTCAAGTGGAGAACAGGTGAAAATGGTGGAAATTTTTATATTTATTTCTATCTATATTTTTTACAAAATTGTTAAGCTCTTAGTATCATAGAGATTGAGTACGTTGATTGATTTGTGCCACCCCCCCCCCATGCTTAGTATAGTACATTGCACATGGTAGGTTCTTAATAAATGATTATTGATAGGTTGATAGCAGAAGCTGAATAAACATTTGTTGAATGAATTATTCTTTGTCTGTTCCCCATTTGTTTTGGGATGCTGCCATTCTTGGGATGGATTTAGGCAAGTAATTTCATATCTCCAGGTCTCATTTTTTTCACCTGTGACATAAAGCTCTCAGACAGAATGATTTCTGATACTTCTTTCAGCTCTAAATCCTTTAATGAACATTATTTGAATTAACAAGTTCACATCATTTAAACCTGAAAGGGTTATTAGCAGTCAACTAGTTCAAATTGTCCATTTTACAATTCGGGTTATAGATGGCTGGAGTTGTGAAGTGGCTGCCCAAATTCACGCGGGTAGTTACCCAGAGAGATAGATTTTGAACCTATGTTCTTGGGCACCAAAAACAGTGTAATTTTGACTGTGCCTTACTAACTCATATTAATAAATCGGATCATAGGATAAGCATTCTAAACTGGAAAGGACCTTATTATGTCATCTAGTCTGGTTTTCCCATTTTATAGTTAGTGAAACTGAGAGCCAGAGGAGATAAATGTATTATCCTATGGTCCCACAGTTCATGAGTGGGAGAATGGAAATTTGAACTCTGATCTTCTTATTTCAGAGTTTTCTTATATGTTGCCTTACATGTTTATTAAGTGTTTCTGTGTATAGAATTTTCTTATGGACATGGGTTTAGTGTCATTTAGTGTCTGATATAACTCACCTCAAGCTTCATAGTATCACTGAATTTAAGCTTTGAAATGAAATGTTGGCAGCCATCTGGTCCAACCCATACCTGGAAAGGACCCCCTATAATAGCTTGCCTGAGAAAGTAGTTGGTCGTTAGCTTGAAGACTTCCAGTGCCAAGGTATCACTCCCATCTATTTCCTTTTTTGGTAGCTGTTAGGAAGATTTTCCTGACTTCAAAGCTAATTTAGTCTCTTTGTAACTGTAGCAGGGTAGGAGAACTCATTCTCATGTTTGTGTATTTCCTCCTTAATTAATAAAAATTTCATCATATCTCTCAACTAATCAACTGAACTCAGAGCTACCACCCATGTTCATCAAATACTCCAGAGAAATTTTTCTATAATCTTGCAGGATTAAAAAAAAACAGTTATGGAACATACAATTTATTAAAATGTAGCCAGTAATGAAAATATACATAATTATTTCCAATATTTTAGCTGTGAGAGAAATCATAGCCATTCGCCTCAAGTCTTCATTGTAACAGAAGATACCTTCTCTTCATTTTTGAATATATAGACTCACATCATTTAGTTCATTCAAGATAATGCTCCTCTTGGATAAAATTTGTAGTGGTTTCACAAAGAAGGCATCATCATCTTCTCTCTGACTTCTCTACTTGTCGTCAGCCAGGGATATAACTTAAACTTCTCTCAAGTCACCAATCTTAAAATTTTTTAAATATATTTTTTTCTGAACATACACCAACTAAAACGAGCATTTTCATGTACATTGTAGCACATATGGATGGGATTGCACATAAAGCTATGAATCTCTATATGTAGGACTTGCTTTCCTTTTTAAGTACATAATAAATTCATCATATAACTTTCAAAGCTATCCTGTCAAGCCATATTCAATGGTATTTCTTTAGACTCACTCCTCATAAAGTTCTCTTTATGAGATTTCTTCATAAAATAACAGTTGACAGTTCTAATAAGAAGGAAGTTTCTCCTTGCTTTCTTTCTATCTGGTTCTCCATAGATTATGTCACAGGTCCTCCTAGATTCAAGTTAGAAGCACACACATTTTCCTTATCTCCATAAGGAGAAGCCTCTCATAAAATGACAATTACAATTGTTACTCTTTTAATTTCTCTGGTCTTAAAAGGACAGTAACTGTTTCTTATAACCTTGGTAGGGGAGATGCTTTTGAAATAGTGGTTACATAACTTCTGGAGTCAAACAGAACAAATCTAAACCCTCCATAAATGAAGGCAGCTATCATGCCACTCCCCCAAACTCCCCTTCCCTTACAATGTTCTTTTTCTCCAAACAAACATACTTTGTTCTTTCAAATCATGTTTACATGGCATAGACTCGGGATAATTCACCATCTTCCTAAACAGAGGTGCCTATCACTGAACATGGTATTCCTCATAAAGTCTGAACTGGGCAGGATACAGTGGGACTATCACCTTCTTCTATTGTATAAGATAATCTCAGAGTAGGAAGGAAATTTAAAGGTCTAGAACAACCAGTATTTGAACTCTTCTCATTCAAGCATTTTCAAATCTACATAATTAACCCACATGTCTCCATATTGTCTATGAGTATAGCATGAGATACTTTGTCAAATGAAATATAATTCTAATATCTCTACAGTAATCCCCTGATCTACTCCTGTAGTAGCCTTGTTCAGAAAGGAATCAGAACATGTTACACTAGTTAAAAATCATTAGTTTTCCTTTCTAAATATCCACAAGCTACTCTTTTAATAATCCTCTCTAGAATTTTGCCAGGAAGAGAGGTCAGCTTCCCTGGCTTACAATCTGAAGACTTTACCTCAATCAAGATACTGGTTCTCCTTTTGTACTGCACATCTCCCATTCTCCAGTCTTTCAGTTAGTTAATAGTGTCTCAGCAGTCTCATAGTATAGCCCTCAGTTCTTTTCATAACCTGGGATATAGGTACGTTCTTGCAGGCTTGGAGGTAGCTTTAACTCATCAAGGATAGCTGGATATTCTGTTACTAAGTCCTTGCTTGGGGTTCAATACTGGATTTCATATTACCAATTCACATTACCATTTTTTTATCTGACCTTTCCCCTAAAAAGATCTTCTCTTTGATAGAAAAAAGGTAAAGTAAGAATTAAGTACTTCTACTGTCTCTTATTTACTATAATTTTTGTTATAATGGCCTGGTAATGGTAATTCATAGAAGAATGGTAATACCTTATCATGTGTCATATTGTAAAATTTACAAAGCACATTCTCATACGTCTCTTATGTGATTCACTCACAACAGTACTTACACAGGCTTATCTTGCTGGGTCTTTTTGGTGTGTGGGGCTTACAGAGGCTAGAAAAAGCTTTTTCTTTTCCCCTATAGCTCAGCCTTTCCTTTTTGTATTTACCAGCGTGAAAATCCCCCATGTATATATTTTCATGCTCCTGCCTTTCCATGCCTCTCTCTACGTGGGTCTTATTTTGGATTGCCGTCTATTAGTGAGTCTAAGAAATCAAGTTTCAGTGGGGTTAGGTTACTGGTGGGAAGACCTCAGCCAGGCATTCTAATCTTCTAACATTTCCCTTTTTGGCTTTTGTAAAAATCAAGATTCATCTACCCACTCCAACCCAATGATGTTTATTCCCTTTCACCCCTTTAGGGGGCTACTGTATAAGGTTACATTGTCTACGGTAAGTTGCATTTGTACTACATGGCAGAGGCACAGTTGAAGATGGAATTATCAGGAAACCTTTTTTTTTTAATGTTTTTAATTTGGAAAACAAATAATTCACATTTACATAGCTCTTTAAGATTTATAAAGCACTTTTCTCATAATAACCTTGTGAGGCAGAAAAGTGACAATGTTTCTACTTTACAGATGAGGAAACCGAAGTTCAAAGACATTGTGTGATTTGTCCAAATTCAAACAAATACTAGGTGCCATAGGCAGGAGTATGAACCCAAATTTCTGCTTCTTTCAAATTCAGTACTTTTTCCATTCTACTATGAGGTGCTTTATCATATGCTGTTTAGTAGCATGAGGATCAGACTTAGAGCTGAAAGGGACTTCAGAAACACTTTAGCCCAACCACTTTATTTTGATTTATTTCAGACATATTTTTGTTATACTTTGCTTTTTGTATCAGTTGTATTTTCCCACTCTTCACCCTTTACTACCACTCCCTTATTGAACCATTCCTTTACAACTGAAAAATTAAGAAAAACATTCAATTAAGTAACTTTCTCCATAACCTCCCTCTTCTTTCCTCTACCTCTGTACTGATAGGAAGAAAGTCTATTTCATTTTTGTGGGGCTAAGATTGATTTTTGCAATTCATCAGAGTTCAGATGCCTTTTATTCTTTGTTTTAATTTACAGTTTTGTAGTCCTTAGGTACAACTCAGTGGTGCAGTAGATAAGGGTAAGCGGGCCTAAAGTGAGGAAGACTCATCTTACTGAGTTCAAACCTGGTCTCAGACACTTACTAGCTGCGTGACCCTGGACAAGTCACTTAACCCTATTTGCCTCATCTATAAAATGAGCTGGAGAAGAAAATGGGAAGCCACTCTAGTGTCTTTGCCAAGAAAACTCTAGATGAGATAACAAAGAAAAAGTTGGACACAGCCAGATGACTAAACAATAAAAAGTTCTTAGGCATTATTCTTTTCCTGGTTCTATTTTTTTCCTACATTGGTTCATATAATTCTTCCCATAATTCTCAGAATTCCTCATATCCTTTATTAATTATTCCCTAATAATCTATTATATTCATATGCCAAAATGTGTTTAGTCATTCCCCAATCACTTTGTTTCTGGGTTTTTACTACCACGAAAAGTGATGTTTTTTTTTTTTTTTGTATATAAAATTTCCTTATTTTATATGAGACGCCCAAGGACTCTCGGTGATTTTCAGGACTATGCGTTGAACCTAAACCAAATCTGCTATGCATGTGTATAGCTATCAAACAACAAATGGGGCAGTAAAATAAGAATGATATGACTCCTTTTCTTCTCTTACCCTGTCATCTTTAATAAATCAAGAGAGTACAGAACATGAAGTCAGAAGACCAGGTTCAGCTGAGCCTTCACAAAATACATTTTCTCCAAAGTAGTTGAATAGTACTACCCACTAAAGTGATCAAAATTGATGCTGTAGTACATATAATTTTTTTTAAATTTTTGTGACTTAGCAATTACTAACCAAAGGAAAGGATGTGTTCTTTAATCTTTTAGTACCAACACTGCCTTTCGGTTTTGACCCAATTTTTATAACTTGGTAAGTATTAGGAGAGGGGAGGGAACAAGCATTTATGAAGTGTGTTGGAAACTGAGGCAAATGGCAATTCAATGACTTGCCCAGGATTATATTGCTATTATGTGTCTGAGGCTGGATTTGAACTCTTGTCTTCCTGGCTCCAGAACCAGTGCTTTATCGCCTGTACCACCTGGCTGCCTCAATCTGCTTTTATTCGTATTATTGTATCACCTTACATATTGTTCTTTGGGGTGTGTTTCCTTCACTACATTTCATACATAGCTTCCCAAGTTTCTCTTACATATTCACATTCATTAATCTTTATGCTGCAGTGATAATTCATTATATTCATACATCAGAATTGATTTAGTAATTTCCCAGTCAATGGATATTTTATAACTTTTCATATTTCATATATGTGTAATATTACTATGAATATTTTTGGGTATATAGATTATAGGCTACAGAATCATCAGTAGAGAGATAGAAAAATTTTAAACATTATCTAGTACAACTCCATCCCTTTAGGGATGAAAAACTGATCCCCAGAGAAATAAAGTGGCTAGTCTTAAATTCACATAGTGAGTAAGTAGAAAGATCAAGATTCGAACAGGTTCTCTAACTTAAAATCCAATGTTCTTTCCCATACTATTACATTACCTTTTCTTTTCTTGCTCTTATTAGCCTCCTTGGAGCAGAAAACTAGTAGTAAAATATTTTCATAATTCCATATTCTTTTTCTAGAATTTGAAGCAATTCACAGCTCTACCAACAGTATATTAACATGTCTTAAGATCCTGAAAAGCTGACTTCCTATTTCTTACCATCTTTTCAAATTTGATGAGTGTAGGATAATAGCTTAGCATTCTAATTTGAATTTCTCTGATTGTGTGATTTTTGAAATTTTATAAATGATTGTTGATAGTTTACATTTCTAAGGGAAATTTTTATGTTCTTTAGCCACTTTTGTATTGAGGATTAATTCTAAATTAAAAAAAAATAAATTTAAGATATTTTGCATGACAGACTTAGCAGAGAAGTTTCATACAAAGGTTTTTTTTTTTAAAAAAGGTTTTTTTAAATTCCATTTTGTATCTTCTAATTCTGTCTACACTGATTTTCTGTATGCAAAACATCTTATTTTTGTTATAATCAAAATGTTCAAAGTTATTCCCCAATTTCTTTTAACTATGTCAAAATATGAAGTCCTCCACTACTCCAGTACTACACATAATTGTATTGTCTTTCTGTCTGTTTCTTTTCTTTTTTGGTCTAAATAGTTTATTCACTTGGCATAAAATATGGGTTATGGTTTAAATACTGGTATATACCTAGTTTCTGCAAACATTCTTTCTTATCCTCCAAGTAATATTTATCAATTTAAAATTCCCCCCTTCATGGATTGAAATCTTAGGTTTATGCAATACTGATGTACAGTTGAGAGCCTTGGTTAATTACTTTACTTCAGCGTGTATGTACGTGTGTGTGTGTGTGTGTGTGTGTGTGTGTGTGTGTGTGTGACACTTACTAGGTGGGTGACCCTGGGCATATCACTTAACTCTGCATTAGTTCCTACTTCCGTAAAATGAGTTGGAGAAGGAAATGGCAAACCTCTCCAGTATTTCTGCCAAGAAAACCCCAAAAATAGGGTCATGAAGAGTCAGACATGACTGAACAACACCACAATTATATGCTCAATTTATTTTCTCTTATTTCTACTTATGTTAATATAAACACTTAGAAAGAAATTTTCCTTTAAGAACTGTCTTAGCTGCATACAGTGAATTCTCATCATTCATGGTAGCTATATTCTAATGAATACCGAACCATTGCTCCTAGGGGAAATACAAGGTTAGGTTCCTTTGAGACTCTGGTCACATTTACATTAGCACTTTCTGGAGCAGCTTCGTGTACATGGGTGAATTTCCTCCTCCTTTTTCTGAATGCCCAATACTCTTGATTTGTTGACATTGAACTCATGACCAGCAGCACTGTAACTCATGCCTGAATAAAGCTTGTCTTACACATGTATTTTCTCTGACAGACACTTCATAAGCTTTTTGTGCTTAGGAACACTAGACAGCACTTCAGCACTTTGCTTGTGGGCCATTTTGAACAGTGGAATCACCAACAAAGAGCACTAAAATGCAAAAAGTGTTGCACTAAATAGACCATGAAGAGGACACTTGTTTATAGTATGAGGGCTGAAACAAGAAAGCAGAGCATCACCTTATTTGACCTCCACTGGGAATGAGCACCTTAGGTGACTCATTTATTTTTTGCCACTCTGTACATATCTCTAAATGACTGCAACTGTGCTGTAAACTTTTGGTTTTAAATCTTGGTATTACAAAAATTTTTAGTGAATCAGTGAATTCACAAATACGGAATCTGAATAATGACAATCGACTGTAGTTTGATACATTGTCTTTACCATTATTTTATTTATTAAATATAATTAATTATTTCTATGGTGTGGTATTTGACTCATTATTTGGTACATAGCTGTTCTTCATTACATATTCATATTCCCCTTAATTATGAAAATTTTTATTGTTATGGCTCATAAAGGATGAGTTTCATTTCTAGCTTTCTCCATTTATTTGTATGTCCTTTTTACCCTAAAATATTTCTTTTTGTTAGTCTGATGTGATTAAGAATGCTCCTTAAGTTTTACAAATTTATCCTATGTGTTAGATCTAGTTTTTTCAACTCTTCATTCGTAGCCATAAATTCCTTCTTTGGCTTTGTATTGATTTATCATTATCTGAAAAGGATATTATATTGTCAGTTACGGTAATTCTTGTCAAAATATTTTTGAATTTCATTTACCTTCTTGTATAATATTTAGATGCCATTACATTTTAATCCATGCATATTTAATATTAATATGCATAATTAATATTAATATTAACATAATGATTTTATGCATAATGTAGGTTCCATGTTTTAGTCCTTCTGACAGTGTCTAGTTTTTAATGTTGCCTAATCCAAACTCTTGATTTAACATTTTTTAGCTTCCTTGGATTTACCTGAAGTAGTGTAAATTTTATTTTGGCTGTACATTTTCATTCTAAATATGCCTTTATACTTTAAATTTGTTTCTTGTATATTGTGAAATTGTTGGATTTTGTTTTCAATTTCTTGTTATAGTTTCAATATGAAAGAGTTTAGACCATTAACATTCAAGGTTATAATCATTAAATTTTACTTTTTTCCAAATCTCCTTGCATCATTAAAAAAATAGTCATCAACACTAGGTGTTTGTGGCTTGTATTGTCTGAAGCACAGACATATTTACTCTTTACTCTTCATTCCTCCTTCTCCCAAACTAAAATCTTGCTCTTTAGGAAAATCACTTTAGTGACTTTAGTTAAAATAGATTGATGTGAGAAGAGATTGGAGGCAGACAGATCCACTAGCAGGGTATTGTAACAGTCTAAAAATGAGGTGATGAAGGCCTTCACCAGAGTGGTGGCAGTGTAAGAGGAGAGAAGGGGGCATATTCAAGAGATGCAAAGATGAAATCAACAGATTGGCAACAGATGGGATGTGGTTGTGAGCTACGGTGAGGAATCAAGCATGAAACCTAGATTGCAAGTCAGAAAGACTAAAGAATCATCTTGTTCTTAAAAGCTAGGGGAATTAGAATTGGAGGGAGGATTTAGAAGGGGAGAGATAATGAGTTCTATTTTGTATATGTTTAATTTGTCTACTGGGCATTCAGTTCTCCATGCCTGAAAGGAAGTTAGAGATGCAAAATTGGATGTTAGCCCAGAGATTGGGGCAAGATAGGTAGATCTGAGAATCATCAGCTTAGGCAATTAAATTCATGGGAGCTGTTGAGATCACTGAGTGAAGTAGTATAGAAGGAGAAGAAGAAAAGAGGACCCAGGACAATACTCTGTGGGATACCTATAGTTAGAGTGTGGATGAGGATCTGGCAAAGGAGACTGAGAAGGAATGGTTAGATAGGTAGGAGGAGAAGCAAGAGAGAGTGTTTTTTGAAAACCTGGAGAGAAGAGAATATCAAGGAAGAGAGGGTGATCAACAGTCTCAAAGACTTCAGATAGGTCACAGACTGCAGATCAGTCAAAGACTGCAGATAGGTCAAAGATAATGAGCTTTGAGAAAAGTCCACTGAGTTTGGCAACTAAGAGGTCATTGCTGAGCTTGGAGAGAGCAATTTCAGTGGAATGATACAGTGGAAGTTGAATTTTTCGGGGTTAAGAAGAGCGGCAGAGGAAAGTAGGGTCACCTGTTGTAGGTGGCTTTTTAGGGGGGTTAGACACAAAGGGTTTAGACATGCAAAAAGACCTAGGATGATATTTAGTGGGAGTGACAGTGGATGTTTTTAGGAGGTGAAGTTTCTGCATAGGTTTGTAGGCAATAGGAAATGAGCCAGCAGATGGGGAGAAAGTGAAAATGAGTGATAGAGTAGGAGTCAGAGAGGGGACAATCTGTTGGAGGAGATGGGAAGGAATGGGATTGCTTGAGCAAGTAGAGGGAAGGAACAAGGTTACTTCATTGTGTCAGACAGGGAGGAAGGAGGAGATAGTGGTAGAAATCAGTTACATGAGATGAAGAAGATGGGAAAAGGAGAGAAAGAAGTACTATTCCGTACCAACTCTCCCCTTTCTGGTCCCTCAAGGGACAGGTACAGCAGGAGATGGAAGACCTGGAGTTAAAGGCAAGGTTGCTTCTATTTGACAGGAAGTTCTCCACATCCCACTTGATAGCTTGAGTAGGCAGCAGGAAGTGGAAGGTGCTTTGTACTAGCATAGATGGAAATCTTGCTTTGGGTCAGATAGAAGTTGCTTGCCTTGGCTCCTTGTCACCTTTTCTCAGGGAACACAGTGAGCCCAGAAGGAGACAGAAGGTGCAAGGGACATTATCAGAGGAAGATTTGGCTCATCTTTTCATCTGAGGAAGCTGGAAATCTGTTTGCAGCAAGAAGTGGGTGACTTCTTGCATAATTCTCTTAGGAGAACTAGGTTAAGAACCTCAGGGACTGTACACTTTGACAGAAACAGAGAAGTTTAGAAGAGGGTTGGTTTTGGGGAGGAAAGAGAATGGGGTGTGAATAGCATCTATAATAACCAGTTTTATTTACCTCATCCGTGCCCTGCTTATCCTGTGCTTCTCATGCTTTTCCATTGAGATGTGAGAAGTATCATTGCTTTTCTCCCCACCTATTATTCTGGACTCCTGTTATAGCCAGGAGAAGATCTGGTGGACAGGATCCCTGGTGAGTAGGGTGCAGAGATATCAGGATGAGCCCAGGTGTGAATTTTGTCTGTGCAACTGCTGCTGGTCCTTGAGACAAAAAGTTATCACTATGCTGAGAGGACAGTGCTGAGGATAAGAGGAAATAGGAGGAGAATTCTGAGGTATACTGCTTGAAAGAGGTTTGCCTTGGAGAAATGTTCACCATTATTTATTATAGCGAGAGAGTGAGATGTGATCCATTTTTCCACACTGTGATGATTGATCTCTTACCACTTGTCAGACTCCCCACTTCGGAAATGACTTCTCAAGGAAAGACAGATTTTTTTTTTAACAGCATAAATTGTTAGTATGTTTTTCCTCATATTGAACTGGAGTCTTCCTCCTCCCCCTTTAACTTCTGCTTATTCCTAGTTCTTCCTTCTAGTACTAAGCAGAACAAGTCAAGTCCTTGTTTCCCATCACCACTTTTCAAATATTTGAAGATTTCCATCACGACCCTCCCATGGCATCATTTCTTGAGTTCTTACCTTCTGGTCTCCCGCATTGACACTCCCTTCTGCTTGTAGGTAGTCTTTTTTCAAATGTAGTGCCCAGCATTGGAAATTGCATTCTAGATGTGGCCTGACCCGTACAGAATGGAGCCAAATGAGAACCTCTTTCACTCTTGACATTCTGCTTCTCTTAGTGAAGCCCCAGGAACAGTATTTGTAGAGCAGGGTGATTTTTAGCACCCTCTGTTCCCTTTTTCTCAATGTAATTAGAGGTAATGTTTATATTGTTTTGTATTTACTGCCTTTTTTAAGATACATTTTAAAAATCCCTTTGAAATCCTCACCTCCTTAGGGATGCATTTTTTCAAGTTAAAAATCCATTTAGAAAGATCCTTGATAACAAAATGAAAAGTAGTCTGTGTTATTTGAGTCATTTATACATCATATTCCTTGTTGATAAATATAACTATAATTTCATTCCACAAAATATTGTTTAGTTGAGTTTACTAATGGAAGTTTTATTAGGTTTTCAGAGTATGAATGGCCACATCTACAGGCTGTAGCTGTGGTTCTCCATGCCAGCAGAAGAGGGAGGCAGTGTGATAGAGTGGAAAGATCAGTGGACTTGAAAATGAAGAGGTCTGGTTCTTCTACCATTCCTACCGTGATCTAGGTGTTTGATCTTAGGCAGATCACCTCATCTCTGTGGCTATGAAATGATGGGGTAGGCTAGGTGACTTCCAAAGGTCCGTTCTACATCTGTCATTCCATGGTGGTGATGCTAAATAAAAGTCAATTAGTCAGTAATTCAAAAAGCCTATAGAGAACCCTTCGTTAGGGAGCCAGGACTTAGACAAGACCTACTATGTGGTGCAGATACAAACATAAACTATGAACTCTGGAAAGCAAATCCAAATTTCTTGAGTTGTGGAGACTCAAATATTGGAATGCTAAGAGAAATATGAGCCCCACGGGGCATCATTAGAGCCAGTCGAGGTTCCTGAAGAACTATTTCTGGAAGGATTTCAGAGTTTAGTTTAGTCATGTCCATTGACATGGCCACTCTTCTCAGTGCACAGACCTCTGAGGTGTAGGTATGTGCTGAAACTAACGGAATCAGGGATACATTGTTCCTCCTCGGTAGTAACTTTTGCTCCAGGGATGGAGAGGTACATAGATGAATGAATGCATTTAAGCAGGTTCCTCTTAGCATCCAGTTAAGAAAGGAAAGGACTGCTTGTTTCTTCAGGATGATTATCCTTGCCATACTGTAGGAGATGCCTCATAACATGCTACTGACTATCCTAGGTTTTTTTTTAATCTTTGGGTAACAGTTCTGTCAGAGTTTTCACCGAGGGAGACAAGCATGAAATGAATTCTGCATAGTAGTTTACTGAAGGCTTGGCCTCCCATTAAGTTTGGTAGGGCAATTCCTTTTACTCAAATACATGATGTTGTATGTGTGGACCCAGAATTCCTTTCCTTTTAGATGAAAATCTGATAACCCAGTTGTCCTGCCTTTACACATGCCTGACTATTATTTGACTTGATTTGTAAAAAGTTTGTTAATTTCCTCCATTCTTTGGCTTTCTTAATCTCTCAGAGACAAAAGTGGGTGGCCCCCATAGTGATTCCTGACTTACTTGTGTGGTCAACCCACTTTGTAATATTCTGTTAAAGAAAGAGAAAACCTTAAACTATATAACAGCAAAGGAAGGCATTTGGCAGCTGAAATGGCAAACTTTGTGATTTCACAAATTTTCATGTGGCAGTCTCTAAATTAGTATTGGTGTCAATTTCCCCATCTATAAAATTAAATTATTGGACTACATGATCTCTAAGATCCCTTCTTGCTATGAATCCTGTGATTTTACTCATTCAGGATTTATTTTCTAGATTTATTTTAATGGTGGTCATGATGTTAGGATCTGCAGGCAAATGTTGATGTTAGAGTAATTCCTTCAAGGCTAAAAAGACAAGGGCATTGTGTATAACTGAGGTTCCATTATGTTAGTAATTCAAAAAAACACATTTCTTTATGCCCAGAATGAAATTCCAAGTATGTAATGGAATCCCCATCCGTAACAAATTTCTTGCTGTGTTTATATGTTACCAGATGCATAGTCATAGAATTTTAGAGGATCCTCCTCAGAAATTCCCCACACTAACTCTCCTTCCCCCTGCCTCATGTTATAGATGAGAAACTGAGGCATAGAGAAGTTAGTTAGCTTGTCCAAAGATTCATAATTAATTAGTTACCACGGAGCCAGGGCTTAGAGCCCAGGTCTCTTGACTCTTTACTTTGTCATCATTTTATTGAAAAATAATAGGGTGGGGGGAACGGGTGGTGAAGCAATCAGTCAATAATCTGAATTCTTCTAAATATCTAGATTTCTTGTTCATGTAGTCATGAATATTTATGCTTTTATTAGTATAACCATCTCCTTTTAAGGAAAGTCCCTCTGTCCATGTGAATTTCCATCTAATCTGAAGTTGATAGACTTAGTTGCCTGGGCATTGGGAGGTTGAGACTTGCCCAGGGTCAAAAAGTCAGCATGTGGTAGAGGCCAGAATTAAACTCAGGTCTTCTTGATACTTAGGCTTGCTCTCTATGCACTGTGCCATGTTTCCTCTAGATAAAAACCTAGGTGCCTGAAATTTTCAGATTTTAGAATAACGTTTATGTAGTGCTTTTAAGGTTTGCAAAGAGCTTTACAAATATTTTGTTTTATATTCACAACAACCCTAGGAGGTTGGTGTTAATGTTATCTCCAAATTACAGATAAGGAATCTGAGGCAGACCAAGGTTAAATGAATTGCCCAGGGTCATGTATCTAATAAGTATCTGAATCTAGATTTGAACTCACGTCTTCCTGATTCCTGTCAATGTTGACTCCACTGTGCCATCCAGCTTCTTGTACTTCCTCTAGATACTTTTATCTAGGTATTTTTGTGCAGACAAAGCCACAGGCTGAAACTTGCTGTAGGATTTAATATGAAAGATATTTGATTGTTTTGATGGTCTCACTAATATATGTAGTATTTGTTGATCAAGACCAAATATGGCACAACTATTATCAGTCAGTAGCTATTAGAATCTGTGATGATCAAAATCCTGAGTTTTTCTGTTGGAATGAAATAGGGAAGGGACTTATAAAATTAAGACAAAAATAGAAGAATTGCTTTATGGCAGTGAGGGCCAAACTGAGATTAGATAACAGAATTTTATCCATCTAGTTAACAAATTTATGGCATTTCTTCTGGCACAATTCATTAGCATGTAAGTAGTAATAGAAGAGATGGATGAGAAGACTAAGAGAAGGTAGAGATTATGAGGTGGTATATTGTTGGAGAAAAGGACAAGGGAGTGAGCAGCTGAGAGAGATGGAGCTGAATTTGTCACCTGTAGAATGCCTGAGCTGGATGTGAGAACATGAAAAACAGGAGAGATTAAAAATGGAAATTGCACTTGATAATAGTCAAGTCACACATTTTAGAGCTTAGAGGGACATTGGAGATTATAGGGAGGACAGTCCCTTCATCGAGATGGAATGCCCCAAAAGGTGAAGTGACTGGGTACAATGGATAGTGGTGGAGCTAGGATATCATCTGGATCTTTCGACACTCAGCCAAGTCATCTTTTTTCAACATTATGTAGCCTCCCCAATTTACTTATCGTATTGGCAAATAAAGACTATAATTAACACTTCAATATAGGGGGAAGTTAAACATGGCTTTCTTTCCTAATACTTCCACTGTCTCAGCAGAGAAGAAGGGTAAGCTGCTCATATAAGGTCCTCCCTAATCTGCCTCCCCTTCTGGAGAGCTCTCTCTCCACTCTGCCCACATCCTGAGGGTGTCCCCCTCTCTCTGAGCAAATGACATTACTCCTTGCCAGTTTCAACTCTCAGTTCTGTCACTTCACTTTTCTGTGGAACTAAGGTCAAGTCACTTAGACTCACGGAACCTCTTTTTTCTCATTTGTAAAATAATACACTATCTACCTCATGGAATCAATGTGCAGAACAAATGGGAAAATGTGTGATGATGTACTTTGTGGGGTAAAAATATGCTACGTGAATGTGACAAGTGGTGGTTTTCACTATCAGGAATGTTTTCTCTCTCCGTTCCATCTCCTCTATTTATCCTTTTCAAAATCCTCCCACTCCCTAAAGAAGCCTTCCTTGAGCACCTCAGCCCAAAGTGACCTTTCCATTCTCATAAAGCACTTAGCTTATACTGCCCATATACCAGTTATCACCCAGGTACATGCAATGTAATTGTTTTTATGCATAGGTTCCTCACTAGATTATATTTTGAAGTTGTGGATTAGAAGGTATTTAGGTAGTACAGTGGAAAGAATGATGAACCTGGAGTCAGAAATACACGAATTCAAATCCAGCCTCAAATATTTACTGGCTGTGTGGTCGTACTTTCCTCATCTGTAAAATATGTGTAATAATATAACTTACCACCACCACCACTGTCACCCCTACCCAAGTTGTTGTCAATATAAAATGAGATATTTGCAGTTTTGCAAACCTCACAATATTCTATGAATGCTAGTTGTTCATCATTATTAATAATGTGTTTTTATTTCTCAGAATTGCCTGAAAGACCCAGCATAGTGCTTTGCTTTAAGAAGTTTGTTGGCACTTAATAAATGTTTATTGAATTAATAGTTAAAATAGGTGATAAGTAGCCTAAGTTTTTTTGTTTCCTTATCTGCAAACTGTCTGTCTTTCTGGGATGAAAGGGATGAGAGAAGGGAATTGTGGGATAGATGCATGGGTATGGGGAAGAGTGGGAGGTGTGGGGTAATTGTCTCATTGGAACCTGGGAACCAACAGTGTTATTGTGGCCAGGGAGAAGTAGGTTGTTTGGTTACATGTTGATACATAAGACATCAGAAGAATGTTGAAGTGATGACAGATAATAGAGCTGACCTTTATGTTGCTGAGAGCCATAACACCTTTTCTTAATAATATTTATTTAAAAAATAATTGTCATTTGTAGTCTGAAGCATAGTGAGGCAAAGTGGCAGAGTGGAAAAAAGGCAAGCCTTGAAGTCAGAGATATCTGGGTTCAAGTTGTATTTCTGGATAAAATAAGCTCTGTGACCTTGGCTGGGTAATTTAACCACTAAGTGCCCCAGGCACTTCCCTAAGACATAAAGCCTCTGCAGGGGTGGAGGAAATTTCTATATTGCAAGTGTCTTCCCTTCTGTAGTCCCAGGTCCAGTCTCTCCTAACTGAATAAATTTCACACTTATTAAGTGCATACTAGGGGAGAGGAATAAGCATTCATATAATACCTACAGTTTCAGGAACTGTGCTAAGACCTCTACAAATATTTAATCCTCACAACAATCCTATGAGGTAGGTGCTGTTATTATTCTTATTTTACAAATGAGGAAATGATTTTGTGAATGAGGTAAATGGAGGTTAAGTGACTTGCCAACGTTCTAATGGCTGTTATGTATCTGAGATTGGATTTGAATTCAGGTCTTTTTGACTTCAGATCCAGCATAGAGTGCCACCTAGCTTTCTGTACTATACTATATTATCAGCCTAATGTTAGGGGATAAAAAGATGAAAAGTTGTACAATTCCTACCCTTAAGGAGCATATAGCAATCCAGATCTATTAAGGGGATAAAATATAGACACAAATAGCCATCATAAAAGTCACAGTTTAGATAAGTGCATAGGAGATGCAGACTTGCTTGAAATATTTAAGGTCACTCCTAGGTGGGGGTATAAGCGAAAGACTCATGGTCAGGTGAGTACCTGATCACTGTCTCTTGTAAAGAGGAAAGATTTCAGAGATCAGTCAATGGAATGAAGGAAATTTTGTGCAAATATGGAGAGGTAGTGGGAGAAGGCAGAATACGATTGGGAAGCAGTGAGTCGTTCAATTCAGAATTTAAAATATATAAAAAGCTGTGAAAATGCATAAAAAGCTGTATCAAATATAATCTAAAAAGTAGACTGAAAGGCTTTGAATGCCATTTTAAGGAGTTTGTATTTTCTCTAGTACTCAATGGATAGTCATTCAAGGTTTTGTCAAGTTGTGGAGCAGTGTGATCAGACCAGTACACTAACTCTGTTTTCAAGTATACCTTCTATTTTGTACAATAATAACCAAGTTTAAGTAAGGCATTATCTTTACCCTCAAGTAGTGTAAAATCTAGTAGGATCAGCCTTGACTCTGATAGGTGAGCTTTTGCTTACCTTTCCCAGGCCTCTACCTCCTGGCCATTTCTAAAGCTAATGGACTTCTTTGCTCGCTGCTCTTTCTGTCTCCCAGTTATGTGTGGTCTTCCTCTAGGAGAATGAAAATGTAAGCTCTTTGGGGACAGAGATTCTCTCATTTTCTTTTATTTGTGTTCCCATTGCTTAACATAGTGTTGAACACACAGGGAAGCACTTTATAAAAATAAATAATTAGTGATAAGTAATCATTCATTCTGTTCAGGCATATAGGCATATTTGGCTTCTACCACAGATAGCATTACCATATACACATATGTGTATGCATATGTAAATATACACCCACACACATATATGCATATATACACGTGTGTATGTGTGTGCACATATGTATTTGTTTGTTTGTTTGAACTAGTGAGTACTTCCCCTTTGCCCCATTGCTAGGGGTGGGGTGACATATGGACTTTTTCCAACAATCATGAACACTGGGACTTTCTTCTTATCCTTTCTCTGAAAGTTGTTGTGACAGTCATTAAAAGTTTTAGACAGGGCTGTTCAGCTTCTGCTCAACAGGCCAGATGGATTCCCATTATGCTAAGCCACTGCATGAGGTGTCTAGTGGTAGGAATTTCTGAGAACAAATCATTAAGGCTGAAAGAGGTTAAAATGACTTCTTGTCAAGGGTCAGACAGCTAATAAGTATCTAAGGTAAGATTTGAACTCAGATCTGATTATCTGATCCCGATGAATGCTCTTAGGCCCATTGGACTGCAATTTCCTCATCAATAAAATGATCACGATAATTGACTGTAGGATCTCTGTGTATAAGTGTGTGTGCGTGCATATATGTGTCTATCCCAGCTGAGTTTGCCTGTAGACAGTAGTTAAAAGCAGGATAGCTTTGTTCTTTGGGCCGATGTTTAGACTGGTTCATTTTATTATGGTGTTAGTGAACCATATATTATGTTATGGTATGTGTTTTATAAGGAGAAAAAGAACATGGTGAAACCTGTTTGTAGCTAACTGTACAACTCCAGGAAGATTGGTTACTTGGATGGCATTTTCTTTGTGTGTCTGTTCAAGTTCCTTGGGAAAAGTCTTGTGAGTTAGGCTATGCCATAAGCTTCTTGAAGTTTTAGACATGGTTCACCAAGGGGCAGGGCAGGGGTGATCATCACAAGGGTGATAAGTCATTGCATCCTTGCCAACAGCCTATTCCCTTACATGTATCTGTTTCTGAAGTTGGAAGACCCTGAGAGAGATAGCTGAACCTAAGTCTTACCCAGTCTTTGTCAGTCAACTCCCATTTACTGAATACCTAAAATTTGTCAGGCACTGTGCTAAGTACTGAAGATATAGAGAAAGGCCAAAAACAATCCTTGTTTTCAAGGAGATCACAGTCTGATGGGGCAGGCAACATGCCAACAATTATGTACAAAGACTATGTATATATAAATAAACACATATGTGTATATATGTAGCTTTTGTACCTACATACACATACATACATATGAACATGTGCACATGTATGCATGTGTGTATATACATATATGCACATATACATAGACACAGAGAAACATGTCAGGAAGAGGCAGGATAAATAGCCTTAAAAGCAAAGTACTCAGATTATTCACTAAGAGTTTATAATCTGATTAGAATGATAAGCATATAAATAACTGCAATGTAAAAGAATGCACAAAGAGCCCATCAATCGGGGAATGGGTGAACAAGTTGTGGTACATGAATGTAATCGAATACTACTGTGCTATAAGAAATGATGAACAGGGAGACTTTAGAAAATCCTGGAAAGACATATGAACTGATACTGAGTGAAATGAGCAGAACCAGGAGAACATTACACACAGTAACAACCATTTCTATTAGACTTAGCCCTTCAAAGAATGCAAGGCCCTAAAACATTTTCAAAGGTGTCTTGATGTAAAATACCATCCACATTCAAAGAAAGAACTGCAGAGTTAGAATGCAGAATGAAGCAGACTTTTCTCTTTTATTATGTTTTGTTTTTCTTATGGTTTCTCCCATTAGTTTTACTTCTTCTATGCAACATGACTAATGTGAAAATGTATTTAATAGGAATGTATGTTTAGTGCCCATGTAAGATTGCATGGCATCTTGAGGAGGGACGGGGAGAAAATTTAAAATTTATGGAAGTGATTGTTGAAAACTGGAAACAATTTACCAAAAAAAAAAAAGAATGCACAAAAAACTGTAATACAAGAGAATATTTAAGTACTATATGAGAGCTATAAAGAGTTCTGAAGGATTTGGGGGAGACAGTGTGAGGCACTGAATTTGGAATCAATGGATGTAGGTTCAAATCCCATCTCTGTCACTCTCTATGTCACCTTAAACAAGTCACTTAACCACCTCCTTAAGCCTCTGTTTCCTTATCTATAAAATTAGGGTATTGTTCTGGATGGCCTCTGAGGTGCCATACAGTTCTAGATCTTATGGCTGATTCTCTCTGGGTCTGTTTCATCATGTGTAAAGATAGGAGGTTGGAATGGATGACCTTTTGAGGTCCCTTCTACCTCTTAATATATGACCTTGTTATTCTAAGAGTTTAACAGAAAGAGAATTTCTGCTTTAAAATAAGGAAGATATAAGCTGAATTGCTACTTAATATTTCACTAGTAGGTAGGATTTGGGGACCTGTGAGCTCTGACAATAGGTAACTATTTCCTCTTGGGGAAGAACTTTCCTCTTGTCTTTTCTGTTTTCTCCTTCTCATTGTTTATCTTTGCGTGTTGTCTGAATGTCTTGAAACCCACTCTGGTTCTAACTCCTTTGGCTTTCCTTAACACTGTGTATTTTTTTTTTTTTTACAGCCTGGTTGGTTGCTGAGTTCTGGGTTTTGCTCTTCTAAAAGCTTTTTTCCTTATTTAGTATTTCATGTGTTTCACTGTCTGGGAGCTTTCCTACACCTCCCTCTGCTCCTCCCCCACCCCTGAGGGCCTGATCATTTTTGTCCTCTCAGTGGTTGAATCAGAAGTGGTACTTTTGAAAGAACCCCGAAACTGATATCCAGGTCTCTAGGTTTCTTACCCTGAATCAGGGCAGGTGTTACAAAAAGACCTCATAAATTTTAGGGTCCCTAGACCTCAGCTAAACTGGGTTTTAAAGAGAAAAGTAAAACTACTAGAAACCCACCCCTTTCCTCTGTCAAATGAAGATAAATTTCCCCCTCTTTCCTTCCTAGGAACACTAAAAATAAGCTGCTGGTTTCTAGTCCTTGGCAGTTCTCATTTGATTGAATTCTTAAGTAAGCTTCAAACATAAAATTGTAGCATTTCAGAGATGGAAGGGATTTCAGAGATCAGCTATTCCACTTGCCCTTATTTTATAAATGAAGAAACTGAGGTCTACATACTTGAAATGACTCGCCCAAGATCACACATTCTTTGAAAAACAGGTGGTATCAGAATTAAAGTAACTTCAGCGGTTGTTGATAATGATAGCTGGCTTTGTTTTTTTAAAGCTCTAAAGTTTACAAAGGACTTTACATATATCTCATTTTGAGAGATGTAAAGATATGGAAATCCCACAAGAAAAGTAAAACAGGTAGTATCATCCCATTTTACAGATGTGGAAACTGAGGTTTATTGAAGTTAAATGACTTGTCTAGGCCATACAACTAGTAAATGCCAGAAACAATATTCACACCCAGATCTCTTTTAACTCCAAGTTCAAGATTGTATCAACTTTGCTACTCTGCCCCTCTCACCAACTTTTCCCTATGGCATGAATCCTGTCTACAAATCTCTGACATGCGGTTCAGAACTCCACTTGAATTTTTCCAGTGATAGGAAATTGAATAGCTCATGAATCTGGACATTCTATTTTGGAACTGCTTTAACTGTTGGAAGATCTTCCTTGTACTCAATCAAATTCTGACTGCTTGTGATTTCCTCTGACTGGTTCTAATTCTGACCTCTGGAGGCAAGTAGATTTCAAATTAAGTGAAGGATAGGTAGGGTCCCATGGACTGATATTCTTTGGGGGAAGTCAGCACATAATTGAAAGGAAACTTGAATGAGATTCTTAAGATAAAAAGAGAAGCAGTTCTGATGAGGAAGAAAAGAAGTCATCTAACGAAACCAGTGTAGTCAGTCAGTAAACATTTACCAGGTGTTTACTATGTGCCAAGCACTTTACTTAGTGCTGGGGATATGAAGAAATTTAAAATCAGTTCCTACTCTCAAGGAGCTCCCAATCTAATAAGACAACATGCAAACAACTATGTACCAAAGAACTATATACAGGATAAACTGGAAATGATCAGCAGAAGGAGAGTACTAGAATTAAAGGGGATTCAGAAAGGCTTTCTATAGAAGGTGGGATTTATCTGGTACTAAGGAAGCCAGAAAGCAGACATGAAGAGGGAGAACATTCCAGGCATGGAGAACAACAGTGAAAATATGCCTGTAGTCAGGAGAACGGAGAATTTTGTTGGAGGGACAGCAAGGAATCACAAAATATATGGTAGGGGGATAGGGTATAAGGTACAAGAAGAAATGAAAAGTGAAAGGGGGCAGGGTATGAAGGGTTGTGAATACCACATAGAGGATTTTAGAAGAGGAGTGGGTTTGAAGGAAAGGACGTGTGTCATTGTGGCTATGTCAAGTTTGAGATACCTTGAGGACATCATGTTCTAAATATCCACTAGGCAATTAGTTATATAGGGGCAGGGCTCATAAGAGAATATGAAGGTTTTATATATAAATCCGAGAGTCATCTCCATGAAGATGACACTTGAACCCACGGGAACCTACCTATGAGGTCCTGGAGACAGCATAGAGATAGAAGAGGGTCTAGGACAGAGCCTTGGTAATAGGGATCATGACGTATGTGATGCAGAGGAGCCTGAAAGCAGTCAAACTAATAGGACAACCTATGTACCTGTGGGTACACAGAAGGGAGAGAATATCCAAGGGAAGAAGGGAGCCAAAAATATTAAATGCTGCAGAGACTGAAAAAGATTGAGACCATTAGATCTGGCAACTGGCAATCATTGGTAACATTGGAGAGAGTTGTTTTTTCCCCCTTTAGTATTTGATGTGTTTTGCAGTCTGTTTTGAGTGATGTTGAAAGCCAGATTGCAGATGTTTGAGGAGACTGAGTAAGGTGGAAGTGGGGGAAACAGAATTGAAATATCTTTTTCAGTGAGTTTGGCTAAGAAGAGGTTGAAGAATATACAATGATAAGTAGTGAGGATGATAGAATGATCATTCTTTAAGGATGGGGGAGACTTGAGAATGTTGATAAGAAACAGAAAAGGGGGGAAAGGTAAGGGAGAGGAGAAAGCACCTAACAAAAGAAAGACAGAGAGACAAAAAACAAGGGAGAAGAGAGAGAGAGAACATGATAGTGGGGGTGATCTACACTGGGGAAAAGGGAAGAGGATGGGATAAAGAGATTAGTTTTAATGAGGAGAAGGAATAGCAGAGGGAATAGCAGAGGATGAGGTCAAGGGATTGTGACATGATAAAAAGAAAAGAGGAAGCTTGTAAGGAGTGAAATTTACTTGGTATTCCCAGTAAATTATGAGAAGAAGTCATCTGCTTAAAGGATATGGGAAAGAGGTGCCATAGAAAGTTTAAGTAGAGAAGAAAAGGTGGTAAACAGGGTAGAGAATACATTTGGAGTAAATGTATTGCCTTGCTGCAGTGAGGAGCCAACTGAGATTATATAAAAACTTTGTAGTTGATCTAGTCAACACAGGTGACTTCCTAAATATATAATCATGATACTGTCCTTTAACAATAATGTTAAGAGTGCTAAAGCTCAGGATGAGGTGTGTGCGTGTGTGTGTGTGTGTGTGTGTTGAGAAATAGAGATCTTAAAGAAAGAATGATAACTGTTGACACCAAGAAGCAGAGCTTTCCAAATCTTATGATGTTCCTTTTTTTTCATGGTTAAAAAGAGTGATCTTTGGAGTGGAAGAGATGGAACAAAATGGATGAATTGTGAGCTGATCCTTAAGCTATGAAAAGAAATATTAAGACAACACTTAGCAATCTTTGATTAGTTCATGTTACCTGGTCCAAATAAACTACATCTTTATTCCAAGAAATAGCAGATGTGCTTGTTGAGCCATTTTCAGTGGTCTTGGAAAGACCCTGA
Source organism: Notamacropus eugenii (assembly GCF_028372415.1). Lineage (NCBI taxonomy): Eukaryota > Metazoa > Chordata > Mammalia > Diprotodontia > Macropodidae > Notamacropus > Notamacropus eugenii. The sequence continues at coordinate 193,317,805 of NC_092874.1, forward strand.
AGAACTAGATAGACACTACAGGATTGGAAAAGGGTGGACACCTTAATTTTCAAAAAAGAGGAAAATAAGGCAGTCTGCAAACTATAGAACAAAGTACTTGAAAATTCGAGGCAAAATTCAAGAACATACTCCACTTTTTTCTTTTGAGGGAAGAAGGTAAGGCAATTGGAGTTAAGTGATTTGCTCCAAGTCACACAGCTAGTAAGTATCAAGTCTCTGAGGCCAGATTTTAAATTCAGGTCCTAGTGATTGCAGGACTAGGGCTCTGTTTACTGTACCACCTAGCTGCCCCAAACATAGTACATTTTGAAGGGAATGATTAGTGATCATCTAGAAAAGTAGTTGGTGAACACAGTCAGGATGGTTTTATCAAGAGCAGGTTGTTTCAAGCTTATTTCATTTCCTTTTTTGACAGGGTTACTAGAGTGGTTGATCAGGGCAATTCCCTAGATATTGTTTACATTAGGTTTAATGAAGCATTTGACAAAGTTGTACATGTTATTCTTGTGTAAAATGTGGAAAAGTATGAGCTAGATAGTAATATATCAGTTCGCAATTGGGCTAATTGTTATATTCCCAGAGTATTTTCTTTTTTGTTCACAATGGAAGGGCTGCTCTAGGGAGTGCCTCAAAGAGTACTTGATCTTGTGCTGTTTTAATAGTTTCATCAATGATCAGGAGAAAGACATAAATGCCATGTTTATTAGATTTGCTGATGACACAAAGCTAGAAGAGATAGTTATCACAGTGGATGGCAAAAGTGGATGCCAAATGTCTTGGCATAACACCATTTGGCTGAATCCTATAAGATGACATTTCATAGGAATTAATGCAAGTCTTATACTTGGGTTCAAAAGTTATCTTCACAAGTACAAGATGGCAGAAGGTATAGTTTGAAAAAATCTGAGGGTATTAATTGTCTGCAAGCTCAGCATGAGTCAACAATGTAATATTGTCAAGAAAAGTAACACAATCTGTAACACAATCTGTAACTCAATCTGTAACACAATCTAAGAGACCTGGTGACTAAGATAGGAGATGTATTGACTTCCAGTTTCTCTGTCCTGGTAGGATCACATCTGGAGTCATATTTCAAGCTACGAGCACCACATTTTGGGAAGGGCTTCAACAATTTGTTGGAGGGAACTGCAATCAGGATTGTAAAGGGATAGGATGGAGTGCATTGTCATATGAGGGTCAATGGAAGGAACTGAGAATATTTATCCTGGAGAAGAGAAAACGTCGGTGGAACATGACAATTGTCTTTAAGAAGGGTAGTCACATGAGAAAGGGATTATTCGTGGTCTCAGAACTAGGAACAATGAGTGGAAGCTGTAAAGGTTCAATTCAGTTGGTGTAGTAAATTGCTCCCAACAGTTCTTGTTAAGTTGCTTTTTATTCATGTAGGACACTTCATATACCCTTTGGGGTTTTCTTAGCAAAGATATTGGAGTGGTTTGCCATTTTCTTCTCCAACTCATTTTACAGATGAGGAAACTGAGGCAAACAAATTTAAGTGACTTGCCCATGATCACACAGATATTAAATGTCTGAGGCCAGATTTGAACTCAGGAAGAAAGTCTTCCTGCCTTCAGGTCAGGGACTCTATCCACTGTACCACCAACTGCTCCAATCCCTAGCGATTAGAATTATTCAAAGGTGGAATTGTACAGCTTGAGGGACAGTGGGTTCTTTCCCAGTAGGGGATGATCACTTATCAGTTATGTAACGGAAGGAATATTATCTGAATTGTGGATTGGATTAGATGGTCTTTAAATCCCTTTTGAACTGGATTCTGTGAAATTCGCCTAACTGTATTATGATCTCAAATCCTTCCATCACATCTACAAGGACAGCAAGTTCCTTTCTGAAATCTAGTTATATAGTGTCTCCAGTGTTTTCCTTGATCTACCAGTCCTTCTACCCTGTCAGAGAAAAGGAAATTCAGTTAGTCGGGTATCATCTGATTTTGACAGAGCCATACTGGCTTTTGTAGATCACGATCTCCATTTCTAGATGCTCAAGTATTATCCTTTTAATAACATGTTCAAAAGTTTTTCCAGTGATGAGTCATTCCCACTTGTTTCTGGTTTACAACAGTCATGTCAAACTCAACTACAACCAGGGGACACTAACATAAGGGTCTCTGTGGACCGCATGTTGACTTAGTTTTAAAATGTAATATTATCACTGTTGTATTGAATTTTTATTTATTTTGGTAATTATTTCCCAATGAAATTTTAATCTGGTTCAGGCTGCGCTCTGGAGTGTTGTGAGCCATATGTGGTCTGTGGGCTGTGTGTTGGACACCTCTGGTTTACAGAGTCAGACTTTTCTTTTTTTGAAAACTGAATCATATCCCCTTCTTACATTTTGTGATGCCTGTTAAATTTTCTACAATTTTTTTTGTTCTCTCAGCCTTCCTTTAACCTTATTAAACACCCTCAGTTTCTTGCACCAGCATCATGGTATTGAGTCCTCTAACCATTCTACGTACTCTTCTCTGGGCCTAATTCAGCTTATCAGCTTCTTCCAGAGTATGTTGTTTGGAGCTTAGAACTCACCAGGACTGAGGATGACTATAAGTTTCCTTGGCTTGAACACTATCTATCCTACTACTGATGCAATCTAAGATTTGGTCAGCCTCTTAGCTCACAGGAAGCTTTTAGTCCAGTGAACCTTCTGATCCTTTAAATATGAGCTGCTTTCAAGCTGTTATTTCTTCCATCCTATATATGCATTTAAAAAAAAAAGCTAAATGTTGGCCTTTAAATTTCATCGTTGCATTTCATCTTTTCCCACTGAAGTCTTTCCCTGACATCATCATGGCATAGAGTTCTAGAATGTTATGTCATAAATCAGAAGTGTGGGAACATTCTGAGCCTGTGTGGATTGTCTCTTTTCCAAGAACAAGTCTAGATAAGTTTGAAGAGGTTAATTAACAGAAACTTGATTTCTGAGTGGTGAAACTTTTTCTCTCCCTGTAGCAACTTTCAAAAACCATCTTCTAAGGAAGGAAAGAAATAATCATTTATTAAGCATGTACTCTCTACCCAGGCACCGTACTAAGTGCTTTACAAATATTATCTCATTTGGTCCTCATAACAACCCTAAGAGATAGGTACTATTGTTATCTTCATTTTACAGTTGAAGAGACTGAAGCAGGCAGAGGTTAAATGACTTTTCCAGGGTCACACAACTAATAAATGTCTGAGGATAAATTTGAACTCATGTCTTCTTAACTGCACGTTCAGTACTCTTAAGTACTATATCACCTCACTACATAAGGCATAGAAAGAGTACCATATCTGTAAATTAAGGAAATAAATATATTTATCAATAATAAAGATTTATTGAACTCCTAATATTTGCTAAGCACTGAAGATAAGAGGGTCCTTAAAATGCTGATGTATAAATGCATTTCATCTTGTTAATTTCAAGCCATAGTTTCAGCCCCTCCAAGTAGTTATAAATTTATACTGATTCCTCATTCAGAGACTTGGTATAGGAGATTCTAGAAAATGAGACTGAGTGGGATTCATAGTGCAGATCTAAGCTTCTCAAGCTGGGGAACAAGATAAAACCACAAACTGGGACATTTTGATGGCATCAGGGTCCAAAAGCTTTGCTCAGCAGGTTAAAAATGGTCACTGGCATATAGGTTAGGTGGTGTAGCTTCAGGGCTAGAAATGTTTAGTGGTGTCTAGAGCTAAAGCAGAGTCAGTAGCAGGATCAGTGAGAAGAGAGCAAGAGATATGTGATCCAGGGGCAGTCTAAAGAGGCTCAAAACCAGCTTAGGAAATAAGGATAGAAGTCTAGTAAAGGGTTTACTTAAGTCCTTGTAGTTAACAGCCTTTGGAGGTTGTGACCCTCATCTTTTTTTATTTAATTAATTTATTCGTTTTCTGTTCCAACAATCACTTCCATGAGTTTTAATTTTCTCTCCCTCCCCCTATATAGCTTGCAATCTTATATGGATTCTACGCATACATTCTTATTAAACATACTTTCCCATTACTCATGTTGCATAGAATTAAAATGAATGGGAGAAACCATGAGAAAAACCTAAACAAAACAAAACATAGCCCAAAAGAAAATAGTCCGTTTCATTCTGTGCTCTGATTCCATAGTTCTTTCTCTGGATGTGGATGGCACTTCGCATGTGATGCTCATCTTTAAGCAGGTGGTGGCCACCTGATTCTCCTGATGTCACTGTTAAATAACTCCTGCTGTCTCCTGCATTGTACTTCATGGCAGTTGCCTGCCTGCTCTCCGTGGCTTTATCCAAAGATGGCCCTAGTTGTTTTGTTCTTTTTACTATTTATGCCTCTCACTTTTCTTGCAATTGCGCATCTGAAAAGTATATGATCTAAGCCTTTACCCAACTGCTGGTAAAAAAAAAAAAAAAAGAATAGCAAATTAGAATGAGGACAAAGCCCAGAGTCATGGAACATTAAACTAGAAGTCTACAACAAAATTGATGTTGATGATATTCTGGGTCTGGTTGTTCAAGTAATTTGAAATCCACTTAACACTATTATAATTTAGCCTATATCATTCCATCTTGTCCATAAGTATATTCTGACAAATTTGTAGGGCCTTGCTGAAATAAGGGTAGGCTATGTATTACCATTCCCTTCAACCTCTACACATACTTTAAAAAAAAATTATTAATTTATTTATTTTAAGTTTTCAACATTCATTTCCACAAAATGTTGAGTTCCAAATTTGTTCCCCATCTCTCCCCTCTTCCCACCCCAAAACGCCAAGCATTCTGATTACCGCTTCCACCAATCTGCCCTCCCTTCAAATACTCATCTTCCCTTTTGTCCTGTAGGACAAGATAAATTTCTATACCCCATATCTGTATTTCTCATTTCTCAGCTGTATGCAGGAACAATACTCAACATTTTTTCCTAAAACTTTGAGTTCCAACTTCTCTTCCTCCCTCCCTCCCCACTCATCCCCACTGAGAAGGCAAGCAATTCAAAATAGGCTATATATGTGTAGTTTTGCAAATGACTTCCATAATAGTCATATTGTGTAAGACTAACTATATTTTCCTCCATCCCATCCTGCCCCCATTTATTCTATTCTCTCTTTTGACTTTGTCCCTCCCCAAGAATATCTACTTCTAACTGCTTCCTCCTCCCATTTGCCCTCCCTTCCATCATCCCCCCCACCCTGCTTATCCCCTTCTCCCCTACTTTTCTGTATTGTAAGATAAGTTTTCATACCAAATTGAGTGTGCATGTTATTCCTTCCTTGAGCCAAATGTAATGAGAATAAGCTTTACTTTTTCCCTCTCACCTCCCCCTTTTTCCTCTATTGAAAAGACTTTTTCTTGCCTCTTTTATGAGAGATAATTTGCCTCATTCCATTTTTCCCTTTCTCCTCCCAATATATTCCTCTCTCACCCATTATTTTATTTTTATAGATATGATCCCTTCCTATTCAACTCACTCTATGCTCTCGCTCTCACTCTCTCTCTCTCACTCTCTCTCTCTCTCTCTCTCTCTCTCTCTCTGTATAATCCCACCAACTACCCAGATACTGAGAAAAGTTTCAAGAGTTACAAATATTATCTTTCCATGTAGGAATGTAAACAGTTCAGCCTTAGTAAGCCCCTTATGATTTCTCTTACCTCTTTACCTTTTCATGCTTCTCTTGATTCTTGTGTTTGAAAGTCAAATTTTCTTTTCAGCTCTGGTCTTTTCATCAGGAATGGTTGAAAGTTCTCTATTTCATTGAAAGACCATTTTTTCCCCTTGAAGTATTATACTCAGTTTTGCTGGATGGTAATTCTTGGTTTTAATCCTAGTTCTTTTGACTTCTGGAATATCATATTCCATACCCTTCAATCCCTTAATGTAGAAGATGCTAGATCTTATGTTATCCTGATTATCCTTCCACAATACTCGAATTGTTTCTTTTTAGCTGCTTGCAATATTTTCTTCTTGACCTGGAAACTCTGGAAATTGGCTACAATGTTCCTAGAAGTTTCTCTTTTCGGATCTCTTTCAGGAGGTGATTGGTGGATTCTTTTGCCCTCTGGTTCTGGAATATTAGGGCAGTTTTCCTTGATAATTTTATGAAAGGTGATGTGTAGGTTCCTTTTTTGATCATGGCTTTCAGGTAGTCCCATAATTTTTAAATTGTCTCTCCTACATCTATTTTCCAGGTCAGTTGTTTTTCCAATGAGATATTTCACATTATCTTCCATTTTCTCAGTCTTTTAGTTTTGTTTTGTGATTTCTTGGTTTCTCATAATGTCATGAGCTTCCATCTGTTCCATTCTAATTTTTAAAAAACTATTTTCTTCAGCGAGCTTTTGAACCTCCTTTTCCATTTGGCTAATTCTGCTTTTTAAAGCATTCTTCTCCTCATTGGCTTTTTGAACCTCTTTTGCCATTGAGTTAGCCTATTTTTAAAGATGTTATTTTCTTCAGCATTTTTTTGGATCTCCTTTAGCATGCTGCTGACCTGCTTTTCATGATTTTCTTGCATGTCTCTCATTTCTCTTCCAAATTTTTCCTTCATTGCTCTCACTTGATTTTCAGAATCCTTTTTGAGGTCTTCCATGACCTGAGACCATTGAATATTTATTTTGGATGTTTGGGATACAGAAGCCTTGACTTTTATGTCTTTTCCTGGTGGTAAGCATTATTCTTCCTCATCTGAAAGGATGGGAGAAGATACTTCTTCATCAAGAAAGTAACCTTCTATAGTCTTACTTTTTTTTCCCTTTGTTGAACATTTTCCCAACCAGTTACTTGACTTTCGGGTTCTTTGTCAAGAGTAGCATATATTCTGGGGACCTATAAGATCGCAGTTCCTCCTTCAAGGTAACATAGTCAACCCCTGCACACTGATCTGGGAGTAACCAGGAACTTTTGTGCCCAGAATCTGTGAGTAGCAGAATTTCCTCTCTACAACTGCCTCACCTCCAGTTCCGCTATGCCATCACTTAGGGCTGAGGTGCAGATCAGTTGCTCAGTTCCCCCAGGGGCTTTACAATGAGGCCTCCAACAATGGATGTAGGCTGCTGCCTGTTGTGGGAGCTGCAGCTGTCTGCTGCTGAGGGCTTTGCTGCTGCTGCCTGGGGCCAGAGCTATGGGGGAAACCCTGTTCCCTTCTTGGCCAGCTGAAAAAGTCCTCTCGCTGACCTTTGGCATCTGTGGGTTGAGGGATCTGCGAACTGCCACTGCTGCTGCTGGAGATTCCACCCCTGAGGTCTACTGGGTCCTCCTCCCCTGCCCCAGCCCAGCCTTGATGGCACAACAGACCTTTCCCATTTTCCTTCTAGGCCACCCTGGACTGGAAGTCTCCTCCACTCTGTTGTTCTGTGGCTTCTGCTGCTCTCGAATTTGTTGAGAGTCATTCTTTACAGGTATTTTATGGGCTGTAGGGGAAGAGCTAGAGTATATGCATCTTTCTACTCCACCATCTTGGCTCCGCCTCCCTCCCTACACTTTGTACCCTTTTATTGAGCTTTTCCATTAATCTCCTTAGATGCAAGATGGTAAAAGAATGACATCATTAATTATAATTGTTGTTTTTATAATACTTTTAAAAATATTCTCTTATTTAGTACTCATAGTAGCCCTGGGAGGTAGGTGCTATTATTATGCGCATTTTATAATGAGGACAACCAAGGCAGACAGAATTTATGTGACTTGCTCAGAGTCCTGTAGCTAATAAATGTCTGGAGCTGGATTTAAACGTGTGCCTTCCTGATTCCAGGTCCAGTGTTTTTCTGGGCCACCTACAATTGAAGCTTTATGTGCGACCCTGCTTAATGTATGGCAAGCTGTTTATATTCCATTCTTGCCAGCTAGGTTGCCATTTCCCCTGAATATCAGTTAGACCCTGGCTCAGTGATCTGTGGGGAAATCTGTATTTTTCAGGTGAGCAGAAGTAACCCCTGCAAGTTCAGCTCAGTAGTTTAGCATTCTAAAGACTTAAACTTGATTCTTGATGTAGTATTATAATAGCAATTTGGTTTTAGTAGACCAAAGGAATGAATGTTTTTTGAACCTCAAAGATCTTATGACCCCCTCCTTCTCAGGCCCCTAGTCACTCCAGGAAAGGGGTGGGTGTGTTTACAGGCAGACCTGAAAGGCCTTCTCTTCTAGAGGTTCATTCCAGTTTGTCGCCTGGCTTTTTGGCTGTTGGTGATGTAGGGTCTGAGATGTAATTTTTATGGTAGAGAGATTGGGGTAATGGAGAATGAATGTAAAAGCAGAGATATTGATAATATAGCTGATAGCTTGTAATTTTTCTCAAACTGTATCTAGCAGATGAGAAACTGAAGAAGATTCTATTACACTCATCACTATATAGGATCAGTGAGGAAAGAATTCTCCCATTTTCCCATGGCATTTCACAGGATGTAAAAACATCCATCTCATGGTTGCCACCATTGAGAATCTAGCTAACCTGACTGTAGTGTTTTTGTTGGATAAATTCCAACTTATACAATTTCCACTTATTATTGCCAGATTGAGCCCACCACCATACTGGTACCTTCAATTTGAATAGTGCAAATACTTTTCAATTCCAGATGAATGAATATGACACTTTTAATCTCTTCACAATAAGTCAATTTCTTCATTTTTTCTGCTTTTATCCTCTTGTCCAAGTCCTTTCATAATTTCTGGTATAATCACTTTGCTTTTTGGTTTGTATCAAGGTTGTATCTCATAAGTTAACTTTTTTGTTCTGTAATCTGCCTCTCTAAATGTATGTAGCCTCAGATGCCCTCAACTCACTTTGTCTTTTCCGATATGTCCTGGTATTTTTTTTTTTTACTTTAATCATAGAGAATACTTGGTAACCCAGAGCTCACCGATTTCAACAAAAACCCACTGCATATCGTAGTACATGAGTTGTAGTAATTCTAGGATTTCCTTAGCTGAAGTTAGATAATAATAATAATAGTTGACATCTATCTCATACACTTCATACCCAGATGATCATTACCCCAACCCTGGGAGGAAGCTGGCATTATTATTTCCATTTTATCTTTGAGATAACTCAGATTAAATTACTTGTCCATTATCACTCAGTAAGTGTCACAGGTGGGATCTAATCTCAGATCTTCTGATGTTCTCCACTAGAGCACTTTACCTCTCATAAATCCAAGTGAATGTTTTCCAGCTATCTGGTGGTGAGATTAAAAAAAACACACACAGTTAGAGGTGCTAATGGAAGCTTGTGAGGGGTGAGAGGGGTTTGGGGAGATGTATAGAAACATGAAATCTCAGAACTTGAAATGGTTGTTTTGAGACTTGAACAGAACTTAGAGTTGAAAAAGAACCTAAAAGACAACCTAGTTCAACTTTCCATCCAGTATGGAAATTCTTGCAATAAAATGACAGATGGTGATTCAGTTTCTGCTTAAACACTCCTATGAGGAGTTGCTACTTTTTGAAATAGTCTGTGTCCCATGACTGTAAAGCTGTGTAAGAAACATCTTCTTCCTGTTGAGTCAAAAATCTACCTCCACTGATTCCCTCTGGGAAGACAAAGCCCAATCACTTCCACAATGCTGTCCATCAGTTTTGAAGACAATGATCTTGGCAGTTTTAACCAGGTTAAATGTCTATAGTTCCTTCAACCAATACTCATTAAGATAATTATCATGATACCGGTTACCATCCTCTTGTCAGTGTTCTTCCTAAAATGCGAAGACCAGAAATGAACACATTGGTTAAGATGATTTGTGACTGAGGCAAAAAACAGGACTCTCCCTTCCTTTCTTCTCTATACTATAGACTTCTGTTAATATAGATGAAGATCATATTAACTTTTGTGGCAATCATATTTTGCTATTGATCCATAAGGAACTTGGAGTCAACAAACTCCTGAGGTCTTCTTCATATGAACTGTTTTCTAGACAATCTTTTAAAAAATAATTTAGATCCTAAATGAGAGATTTTACGTTTGCCATTATTAAGCTCTATCTTATTTCAGCACCATTGTTCTAGCCTAGTAGGATAACTTTTGAAACCTAATTCCATCATCCTACATGTTAGGCACCTCACTTTGCCTTGTGTAACCTTTAAATTGAATAAGCATCTACATCTACATCCAGATTATTGATTTCATTTATCTCTTAATCAAGATTTGACCAGGAACAGAGACCCATAACACATCACTGCTGATTTTTTTTCAGGTTGACATAATAGGAAGAGACTAGTTACTGTTGGCCTGAGCAGTATTAGATTTTAAGTTCCCACCAATGAGCAAGAGAATGATGAGATAGTTTCTGAAGATTCTGCTCAAGTTTCAAAAGCTGCTATTCTTGAAATGTTAATGAAATTAGTGTCAAACCAAAAAGACTCTTGATTGGTCATTGCCAATAAGACTTGTTTTCAATATCTGGTTGTCATGGGGCCATTGGAAAGTATGCAGAGGCCTTACAACATTCCTTCCCACCCCAAAAGGAAAAAAAAAACAAACCAAACAAAACAACTTTAGGGTACAACTACTGGATGTAGTAGAAGGAGCATTGTATCATTGTTTTGAAGGCATCTTTACATTTTGTCCTTTTTTCCCCCCAAACTAACTTTTCTAGTTATACTTCCTCATTGATTAATAATTCTTTACTTCTCTCCCTCTTTAAATACTGAAGTGTAAAATTTTGCAAAGGTCAGTTCTTGTTTGTTTCCCTCTGTAGGCTGCAAAATTGAAACTGCTTGCATGCACAATTTGTAGCATGGTGTCACTATCAAAACTTTCCCTTCTTCCCTAATCCCCCCCTCCTATAGTCTCCCCTACCTCACCTCCTTAGCATTTTCCCACCCTCCTACTCTTTCCTATTCTCCAGAGATTCTCAGAATCCTATGGAGCATAGTCTTTGCTCCAGCTTCCAAATCCTTTCACATTTGCACATTTTCCCTGCCTCCCCTCCACCTCACCCCCTCCCTCTGTCTCCCTTCCTTTATCAGTTTATGTTTTCCAGTTAGGAAAATCCTAGACCCTGCCTGGCAGCTATTCCAGTTGGATTTATATATGTGCTATATTGTAAAACTGTTCTCTCTGTAATGCAGAAATCTCTTTGATCCGTATTTAGCTATATTTGTTCTCCCCAGCAGATGTTTTGAGTAGTTACAGGGTTTTCTTCTTTCCATTTGCATGGTCTTATGCCCTTTCAAGCTTCTTACTTGTTCAAGATCTTTCTTCCAGCTGACCACAGGCCATGGACATCTGTCACAGATGTTTACGCAGCAGAAATATCACTGCTACCATAGACTCACTCTTGTCCTAAATACATAATTTATGTGGGTAAATAAATGCAATATGAATTTATCTTTTCTAGTAGCTGTGGTATTATATGGTTAGTGAGAGGCAGTTGTGTTCTATATCCATTTCTACAGATGAGAGAAAGGGGGTAGGGAAGCAGCAGGAACTACTGTTTGGGGTGCTGTTCAGGTTAAATTACACAGAAATGATCCATTGGCAACCTTTAAGAATTGTCCTTTGCCATATAACTGCTATGGTGGAAAGTGAGATAGTGGAAGGAGAGCTGGATTTGGAATAAAAGACCTTCAGTTCAAAGCGGGCATCTTTTCCTTATCATTTTGCTTCGTCTGTTCCTTGGTTTCTTCTTTAAATTGATGGATTTTAACTATACAATCATTAAGATCCTTCTAGTGTTAAATACTACTGACTTCTTCAAAATCACCTTCTATCTATTTAAAATAGATCAGGGTGTTCAGGGGGCACAGAAAATACTTAGAAGGCACTAGCAAGAGTTAAGAAGAAAATTTATGAAATTGTGAAGTCTGTAAAACTCCACATGGTTTTATGTAGGTTTTATGTCCTCTAATCCAATTTACCCAGGCAGGCACTTAGTAAACTTATGATTGAATGAGGTGGGATATTACAGTATGTATCTGTTCATGCACCATTGAGGAGGAACAAGCCAAGAAGGCAAGGATCCTCTCGGATCCGGTTCAGTCTTTTGTTTATTTGCTACTTATCTCTGCTCACTCCTTAACAGGAATTTGAGGTCTTGAATAGGGTCCTAGGGAGGATTAGGAAGGATAATGCTCTAGAATAAATGAAACAGACAGAGCAGTTTGGAAAGATGAAAGAAGGGTGGAGTAGATTGTACAAGGAAGGCCTTTGAAAGTGATCAAAAGTAATAGCTTGATATGTAGTGAGCTCTTTGTCACCCCCGACTCCCATTCTTATTCCTGCTTCATTTTTCCAAAAACCACAGGCAGACCTCCTAATGTTTTAGCAAGAACATATTCCAAGCAGGTTTGCCTAGTCCCATGTTGTCATGAGTCTTCTCATCTGGTATAATTCTTCAAACTCTGCTCCGTACTCCTCTTCTCTACTCCTGTCTTTTTTCCACATGTGAGCATGCTACTCCTTCTTTTCATGGTTTCCATGCCTTGGAGGCTGCACGACATCTGTCTTCTATCTCTTTTGGATATGGAAGTACATGTCAAGCTGTTCAGATGTGTCCCATGAGTGAACCAGGAGGTGGTGCCAACAGGGATAGCCCTGGGTCCAGACGCTAATCTTTTCTCCAATAACATTGTTAAAATGGTGCTAATTCCATAGTGTGGCAGAGTGGGAAAAGTCTTGAATTTGAAGTCAGATTACTGAGGGTCTAGTTTTGACTTCCAACACTTCCTAACTCTGTGACTATTATTATCTAATCATTGCTTTTTTTTCTCGCCCTACCTCCTTTACAGGGTTGCCTTAAGGAAATCGCTTTGTAAATCTTAAAGTGCTAAGGAAATGTGAAATACTTCTGCTACTTCTCTGCCACTTCACCACCATCTCTTTTTTTTTTCTGAATCCAAAGTCTCACTTCTTATCATATGGCACTCAATTCATTTCAACAAAGCACTCAGTAAACATCTATTATACATAAGACCACTCTGAAGATTCAGAAAATATGATGAAAACCAGTAGCAGCTCTCAGGCCTGCATTCTACTGGCAATATTTTCATGGATGAATATATATAAAATATCAACTTTCAAGTGTTATAAGATTAGTGATAAGCAAGATGTCCTAAACCAATTTCTCAAGATGAGGGAAATTAAGTTCTTCACCTGTTCCCAGTCCCCTCCCAATAAATGAACATTGCTGTCTTTTGTATAGCCAGCTGTATAGACAGCATCATCAGCATGATTTTATGAGAAGGGCACTAGATTTGTAGTCAGAAGACCTGTTGGGATTTCATCTTCGATGCTTACTTTGTCTGTGACCTTTGGGGCAAGCCATTTCTATTTGGGGGGCTTCAGTTTATCTATAAAATTTTGTCTTCATACTAGACAGCTTCTAAATTTCTACCTCTAAATCCTTGATCCTTAAGTCTCTTGTAATGCCAAATAAAAAACAGTGTTCTTTGGATTCAAAGAAAGAGAACAATGGCGGAACCAAGATACTACCTGTAATCTAGGAAAGCAAGACTATCTTTGTAAGCTGAAATGAACTTTCAGTGATTGACTGATTTCTCACTAGACACCCTAAATATTCTCTCTCGCTTTTTTGCTGGATCCTTTTTCAGATCATACTTGTAAGTGTCCTTCAGGGCTCTATCCTGGGTCCTCTTCTCTTCTCCTTCTATACTACTTAGGTTGGTGACTTCATTAGCTCCCAAGGATTTAATTATCATCACTATGAAGGTAATTTTCGAATTTACCTTTCCTGCCCCAGTATCTTTTTTGCCATCTAATCTCACATCTCCAAGTGCCTTTCAAATAACTCAAACTGGATGTCTTAGTAGACATTTTAAGCTCAACAGGTTCAAAACAGAGCTCATTATCTTTCCCTCAAAACCCTCCCCCCCCTTCTCTATTGCTTTTAAGATAACGCCATCTTTCCAGTCTCTCAGACTTGCAAACCTAGGAATTATTCTGTATTCTTCACTGTCTCTCATTCCAGTTCATCTAAGCTATTACCAGCACCTGTCAATTTCACCTTTCACCTCTTATATGTCCCCTTCTCTTCTGTGGTCCTGCCATTCCTCTAGTGCAGACCCTCATCACCATACACTTTTCAGTAGCCTTCTGGTGGATCTGACTGCCTCAAGTCTGTCCCATCTCCAATCCATTCTCCTTTAGCCAGTAAAGTAAAAATGCAAGTTTGACTACCCAGTAAACTCTAATGACCTCCAAGAGCAAATATAAGTACTCTTTTGTGTATTAAAAGCCTTCATAACTTAGTCTTCTCCTACCTTTTCAGTCTTCTTCCATCTCACTCCCCAATATGTATATTCTTCAATCCTATGACATTGACCTCCTGACTGTTACATGAACAAGACTCTGCATCTCTCAGCTCTGGGTATTTTTTTCTGACTGCCCCCCATACCTGGGATGCTCTCTCTCCTCCAGTCTGAACACTGACTTCCCTGACATCCTTGGGGTCCCATCTAAAATTGCATTTTGTACAGGAAGTCTTCCCTAACCCCTCTTAATTCCAATTCTTTCTTTCATTTAATTATTTCCTATTTATCCTGATATAGCTTGCCTTGCAAGACTATTGTCTCCCGCATTAGATTATGCTATTTGAGGATAGGGACTGTCTTTTGCCTCTTTTTGTATCTCCAGAGCTTAACATGGTATCTGGCTCATAGTAGATGTTTAATAAGTGTTTATTGATTAATTTAACTCATTTTAGGCCAGGACAGAAAAAGGAGGGAGGGAAAAAGAAGTTATTAAATACCTGTTATGAGTCAGTCATTGTACTAAGCACTTTATACATATTACCTCATTTCATCTTCACAACAACCTTGGGAGGTAAATATTATTATTATCATCCCCGTTTTATAGTTGAGGAAACTGAGACAGAGGTTAAGTGATTTTCCCAGAGTAGCACATCTAATAAGTATCTGAGGCTAGATTTGAACTCAGGTCTTCCTGATTACAGACCCGCTGCTCTACCCACTGGGCTACTAGATGTCTCAGAAAGAAAAAAAGAGTGAACAGGAAGTTGATAAGGCTATACCTTAAGTATCAATAGAATGTGATGCTTGATTTTTCCTAACCATAGACATCAAACACACCATGGCCTTTAGGACATCTAGTGGATTTAGATCTTAATTTGTTGATCACCAGTGTTTAGAAATGCACCTTAAAACCTTCAGTTTGGAAATTCATGACACCAGAAGATTTTCCCCTGAAAGTGAAAACTCTTTGGACTGCAAATAGCATTACCAAAATCATTTTGCGTACGCCTCTGGATAGAACTGTGTAGAAACCACTGCAGGCAGGCAGCCCTGGTACTACCTATTTGGAAAGCTCTGGCAGTGAAGTTGATACTGCAACTTTCCTCCATCGCCTAATCGAGGCTTCAACAACTCTTGGAATCTCATCTTCCGGTTACTTTGAGTTAAATGCCCTGAATCTACTGTGTGTCTGACTGGAGGGCAGGATTTTCATGAGATTCCTGTTCGGCAGCTCAGATGAAGTCGAATAATGAAGGCCAGATTAGTTCCTGAGCACTGATACTTGCCAAAAGTTTTACCAGACTTTCTAAAACAGATGAAGAGGCAGCTGCCTTCCAAGGCCAAGTGATGCTGGTCCTGGTTACCATAGGGAATGGCTGCTTAATCTGAGTTCTATCTTAGACCTCTGGCAGTCTGATGAAGCCTTGGCACCCCTTCTCAGAACAACCTGTGTAAATGTAGTGAAGTAGATGCAAAGGAAATCAATTATACAGAAATAGAATTAGCAAAATATATAGTTGTAATATATTATAAATTACATATATTATATATTATTTTATATTTTTATGTTATATATTTTTTAAACTTCATAGGCCCCAGATTAAGAATTCCCAGCCAAAGGAGATTTTGAATGACCACTCTATCATTTGTGCTAATTCATTTCTAACTATTTGCATTGAGGTCTGCTCACTTAGATAGTTTAAAGCAGTGACCTTGAAACATTTTCAGTCACATATCACATACCCACCAGTAAAAAATGTTTGAGCATGTTCTTGTGGCGTGTATGGTGTGTTTGTTTATAAATAACATGCACGTACTACTGTATCAGTACGTTTTATATATATATATAATATAATATATGATATATATTATATATAATATATATATATTATAAAACAGTCATAAAAATGGGGATAAGGAAGGACTGGACCATATTTAGTGATTTCAGTAGTATGCAGATCTCCCTGATAAGGATACTTCCCCTTCCATAGCAGGTAGGCACCTTCTCTGTAACTTACAAGCTCAGAGGGCATTCAGATAAGATTTTTAAAATATTTATTGTATTTTTTTTTACTCAGTGATGATTTGAAAAACCTTTCTAGACTCAACAAAACAAAATTTTGTTGAGGAATGTGATTTTGAAAATGCATCATTATTTTTGAGAATTTTGGTTTATCATTTTTTGAATTAAAAATACACTGCAGTTTTCCAAAAGCAAATGAACAGGGGCATGACTGACAGTTCTTTTGTGTTGTGGAATTCCCTCTTTTCTCTCAGGTTACTTCATGTATTTTAAGTGACAGGAGACTTGTGGGACCTACTACAGAGTGAGGACATCAGTGTCAATCGAAGGAATGCTTAATTTCTTTTTAATAGCATAAATAATTTATACTTCCTACATGCATGAAGGCATCAGTCATACCTTGATCTTGTTGCATCCTGTTAATTAGCAACACTTAATTTGCTATAAACAAAGCGGGGAAAGGGAGTGGGTGGAACCTAAATCACACTGATGTTACATGAGGAGTATAGGGTATATGTGGCAGCATTATGCTCCTTTGAAGAATTTAGGTTATTAAATTCTAGGCTAGAGAGGATAAGTAATTGGAATGAGTCTCTTTATTGCATCAGTTGTTGTCAGAAAGATAGAGACAGGCAAACTATAGCTAATCATGCTAGATCCCTGATTTGGGATATGCTTAGAATTCTTTTTTCCTGGAGGATTGCCTTGTTCGGTGTTTACATCTTTTCACCCACTCTTAAGTAACAAAGCAAGCACAGTTCATCAGGCACTTTGTTGGTTACTCAGATTCCAAACTCTTTTCTTAAGTCACAGGGAGTTTTGCAGGAACATTTT
This sequence comes from Notamacropus eugenii, assembly GCF_028372415.1. Lineage (NCBI taxonomy): Eukaryota > Metazoa > Chordata > Mammalia > Diprotodontia > Macropodidae > Notamacropus > Notamacropus eugenii. The sequence continues at coordinate 193,334,857 of NC_092874.1, forward strand.
TCTCCTGAGGTTCTGAGATGCCTGAGCTGTTAGAGTATTGTTATCCTCCTCTTTTATAGGAGCATCTAAATTTAGTAGCAGATCTAATTCTTCATCCAGATGGTACGCAGTTGGCTACAATGGGAGAGTGATTTTTCTGACAAGCCTCCAAAAACATGGCCCAACTCCCTTCTTTACCTGTGGGCTCTGGCTGGCTGGCAGCATTAGAGCTCACATCAGAGATTGAATCTAAGGGCTATCCTATCTGCATAACCCAGCCATCTTCCATTTCCTTTGGTTTCATTTGTGGCAACTCTGGAGGAGCTGTAGCCTGGATTAACACAGCAGCCACATTTAGCTAGAATGATAGAGATAGCTCTTGAAGGGCTCCGATGAATTCCACACAGTCTACAGAGGGCTAAGATCTCTTTAGGAGATGAAACTTTGATATCCTACTCTTTTTTCCTCCATAAAGTGAATCTGTGGGGAGTCATCTGCAGATCTAAGGTTCATTGTCATCAGTCTTGTTTTGTAATTTCCCACCTTCATTTTCTGCCTCTTTCTCATTGTCTTGAAATCTATTCCAGAGGCAGTCTTTGTTTTCGAATAATTTCCCATTCATCAATCTCTTTTTCATAGATTTCTTTTTTTTGTAAGTCTCTGGCATTTCAAGCTTTTGCAGTTTGGCATCATCCTCATTGCATTGCGTTCCCTCATTCACTCTTTAGTCCATCTAAATCATCTTTCTAACTGTTCTTGACATATGACATCATCTCTCTCTGGGCCTTTGCATTCAGTGTCCCCCATGCCTGGAATGTGCCTCCTTCATTTCTGCCTCACACAATTCCTAGTTTACTTTAAAGCTGAATTCAAATTCTACCTTCTCTATGAGGCTTATTCTGATCTCCCTGGTTGTTAATGCCTCCGCCTCCTCAAATTATCTTGTATAGATTTTTTGTACCCACATATTTATACGTTGTATGCCCTAGTAGATGTAGGCACCTTGAGGGTACAGATTATTTCTCTTGTCTTTGGAGCCCCAGCATAATGCTTGGCTGGCACATATTAGGTGATTTATAGATGGTTGTTGATGCCACCTTCCACCATTCCAGTGGGCTCAGTGCCGTGGTCTGGCCAATATAATAAAAACGACAATTTTACCTAAACTAATTTAGATTTTCAACACCATCCCAATTAAATTACCAAAAATTTGTTTTATGAATTAGAAAAAAAATAACAATTCATTTGGAACAAAAAGTCAACGATATCAAAGGAAATCATAAAAAAATGGAAAGAAAGGAAGTTTAGCAGTATCAGATCTTAAATTATATTATTAGGCAGTAATTATCAAAACTGTCTGGTGCTGGCTAAGAAATAGAAAGGTAGCTCAATGGAATAGAGTGGACATACAATTTAAGCAACAAATAAGCATAGTAACCACGCAATTTATAGCAGCAAATAAACATAATAACCTTGTATTTGACAAGTATAAAGACTTAAGATTTGGGGATAAGAATTCATCATTTGGTAAAAAATTGTTGGGAAAACTGGAAAGCAGTATGGCAGAAACTGGACATGGACCAATATCTTACCCCATTTAGTCCCCAAAGCTTTTCCTGTGTCACACCAGCCCCTAGCTCATGCTGCTACTTCTCCCTCCACTTCTTCCCTTGCCACCTTTGCCATCTTCCATGTAGCTGTAAGTGTAGCACAGTTCTGATCATGTCATTTCTCCGCACAGTGAAGGTCCAGTGGCTCTCTGTCACCTCGAAATGAAAATGCAGACTCCTCAGCTTGGCATGTCCAGCCTTCCATCATAGTTTGGCTCTAGGCTATCTTTACAGGCTTCTAGCACGTTATTTCCTTTCCTGCACTCTCTGTTCCAGCCAAACTAAATTGCTTGTTGTGTCCTTTTCAGAACATTCCATCTTCCAAATACATGCCTTCACATATGTAGGCAGTGCTCCTTGCCTGGAATGCCCTCCCTTCTCACCTCTGCTTCTTAGAGTCCCTAATTCCCTCTAAGGCTTACAATTCAGGTGTTGACCCCTCCCTTAAGGCTTATCCTGTTCCCCTCGGTGCTTGTGCCCCACCCCCCAAAAATTACTGTGTACTTATTTTACATTTATCTTTCTTTGTATGTAGACTTTTTGAAGGCAAGGATTGCTTGATTTTTATCCTCTTATCCCCAATACTTACCTTTCTGTTCTGTACTGCTTAGCACCTAATAGGTACTTAAGAAGTATTTACTGAGTGAATGAACTTTGTAAGCATGACAAGGCATGTTAGAGTTTGAATCCTGGATTTTTTGTTTATTACTTGTTTGTTCATAGTTAAGTCACTTCCCCTTGCTAGATCTCAGTTGTCCTTATCAGTAAAATGAGAGAGCTTGATTGGATGATCTTTGAGGTTCTTTCTAATCAACATTAGTAACTCTCAATCTTAAGATTTAGGAAATGGAAAAATCTGAAGGTATGTCAAGCTGAGACATACACCTGTAGGCACATGTGTAAGTGAGAACCTTCTTCCCCTGCACAAGAGTTTTATTTTACTTTGAGTTTGGGGATCCGCTTACTAGCATGGGCAGGGAGACTCTAGAGCTATACTAGAGTTAATATATTAATTCTGCCTCTCTGGGGAGGTAGATTTCATGGTGACAAAGAGGGCTTGATAATGTGAGTTGTCCTTTTTTACTTTTCTGTTTAAACATCTACTCTGTCCCAGGCACTGTGCTAAGCTCTGGGGCAAAAGACATTCCCCATCCTCAAAGAACTTACAATATAATGGAAGAGACAACAGTCAAACAAAATATCCAAAGAAAGCTGTATCAGGATAAATTGGAAATAATTAAAAGAGGGAAAGTGGAGATCAGGGAGGTCAGTACAAAGGAGGGTGAACATCCCATTCATAAAGGACAACCAGAAAAAATACCCAGAGCTGAGAGATGGAAGATCTTGTTCACGTAACAGTCAGGAGGCCAGTGTCACTGGACAGAAGACTACATATTGGTGAGTAAGGTAGAAGAAGACTGAAAAGATAGGAGGGGACGAGGCTATGAAGGGCTTTGAATGCCAGAAAGAGTATATTGCATTTGCTTCTAGAGGCCATAGGAAGCTACTGGAGTTTACTGGGTAGTCATACCTGCATTTTAAGAAAATTACTTTAGTGGCTGAAGGAGAATGCATTGGAGTTGGGAGAGACTTGAGGCAGGCAAAATCACCAACAGGCTGTTTCAAGGTGTGAGGTGATGAGGGCCTGTACTAGAGGGGTGGCAGTGTCAGAGGAAAAAAAGGGGGCATTTTCAAGGGATGTTGGTTGGTTTCTCATTCCCACTACCTTTGTTTAAAGTTAACATTCTTTTGGGCTTACTAGCTCATTTTTTTTGAGAGCAGAGATTGGTATCTTTTTTGTATTTATATCTCCAAATGTCTGGCACACTGCTGGCACTTAATAAATGCATTTTTGTGCCTGTGTTTTTTCCCCTTTCTTCTTCCAGTTCCCACATGGGATCATAGGTATTAGAGCTGGAAAGTATCATTTCCCTTAATTTTCTCCGTATGGAAACTGAGACCCAAAGAGGTGAGCATCATGGAATGGCCTCTAAACTAGGACTGACACCGACACATAGTAATTTTTGTGTGAGTCTAGGCATGTAACTTAACCTGTCAGTGTTCTTGGTAACTCTCTAAGAGATTTCAAATCATCAAAACTTATTGGCAGAACTTATTTGGAGTATTTCTTTTTCAGTTCTGAGACTCACACAGAAGTATACTCATGTTGCTAGGTGGCTTCCAGAAGAGAACAGCTAGGACAACTAAGGACCTTGAGCTCATTTGATACAAGAATTGATGAAAGGAATAGGAGAAGTTTGGTTTGAAGAAGTTAAGAACTTAGGTATATGACAGCTGTCTTCAGGTATAGCATTTGAAAGTTCATCATATGGAAGAGGGATTAGACTTGTTTTGCTTGGCTCCAGAGAACAGAGGTAGGAGAAATAGTTCAGAGTTTCAAAGAGGCAAATGTAGACTTAATGTAAAAAAAGACTTTCTAAAAATTGGGGGTTGATGGATTCTTCTTCCCTGAAGGAAAAAGTAGGATAACAAAGTATGTGTCAGGACTCTGAGGTACCTGAGGTCCCTTCCAATTCTGAGAAATTTTGATTCCAGGTTAGCACATCAGCATTCATCCCAGATTCTCTTGGGAATTTTTCCCAGAGGAGTCCTCTTTCTGCCACCTCCAGACCTACACCATTCCCAAGGACCTCATGGAAGCTGAACATATCTTTTTAACTTTCTTGACTTCCTTGCTCTCTGTCTTCAGGGAAATCATGAAGCACCTCCTATGAAAGTATGCTGGCACTGGTCTTGAATTCCCTGGACATTTCTAGCATGTGAAGAACCAGGGGACTTGGAATCAGATGACCTAGCTTCAAGTCTTGACTTTACTGCTTAATACTTTGCAATGGTTGGCAAGATGTTTCATCTTTCTGAGAATGAGAATTCTCATATGTAATCAATAAGCATTAATTTTGTGCCTCATATCCTGGGCCCTGGGAATACAATCTGCATAAAGATCCAGAGATGGGAGGTAGAATGTCATATGTGGAGATCAGTAAGACTAGTTTGGCTAGACCATAGAATGCTCGAAGGGGAGTAATGGCTGATAAGCTATAATAATTTAGAATGTAAAGTTGGAGCCAGACTGGAAAGGACTTTAAGTGACAAGAGATTGCATTTTATCCTAGAGGCAATAAAGGGCCATTGAAGTTTATTGATCTGAGGAATGACATTGTGCTGTGGGAATATTAATTTTGCACTTGGAATAAAGAGGGGAAAGACTTGAGGTAGGGAGACCAAAGTAAGAAGCTCTTAAAGTAGTCCAGGTGAGAGATGATGAGGGCTTGATCTTAGGGTAGGAGCAGCATAAGTAGAAAACAAGTAAAGGAATCAAGCAATATTGTGAAGGCAGGATTAATAGGACTTGGTAGCTGGGTGAGAAAGTGAGGTCATACACTCATTTGAGATTCATTAATGTTACAAAAAATCATTTAATACTTCTCATTCATCTCATAATTTCTGTTTATAACTTGAAGAGTTAACTGAGGTCATCTAGTTCAACCTCCTCATTCCACAGACAGGGAAACTAAGGCCAGAGAGATCACAAATGTAGGAGAGTGGAATGAACCTGTGTTCAAATCCTTGATTGGCCACTTACTACCTCTGTAACCTTGGGCAAGTCACTCTATCCCTATTAGCTTCTATTTGGACCAAATTGTTTCAAATGGCTACTTTCAGAATCCCAGGTGTTGGAGATGGATTTTGAAGCAGTACAGTAGATAGAATGCAGGCCTTGGAGTCAGAATAAACCTGCAGTTGGATCCTGCCTCAAATACTTTCTAGCTGTGTAACACTGGGACAAGTCAATTAAATCTCTCAGTCTCTGTTTCCTCACCTGTAAAAAAGAAAAAGTTGCCCTAAAAGCGTCCTTCTAACTTTAAACAGTTGTAAAGGCTTTCTACTCTAGATCCAGTGCTCCTTCACACTTTACTTGAAATCTCTTTAAAAAAAAAAAATCTCCTTTCATAGCCTCAGCTCTTTCTTAGGGCCCTTATTACTGTTATTACAGGACCACTTAACATAGCCCTTTAGCATTTATTAACCATTACCCATTCCTCCATCTGCTGTACATGTCTCTTTTTTAAGCTTAAGTTTTTATCCATATTTTTCCTTTAAAAAATTCCCTTTTCTTACTTAACAAAATTTTCAATTTTGGTGTCAACCAGAACTTCTTTCTTGAGAGAGTTTTCTCTGCCTTAGAATGCCTTCCCCTATAAAATCTAATTCCATGTAACTCTTTCTCTGGGCCAATTGAAACCTGCTTTTCTAAAATTTACAGTAGGTAAATGTCAGTCTAACCCTAGATTTTCTCTCCTCTAATGCACATTCAAAGGTGGAGTAGTCACTCTTTGAAAGTCCCCATTATTTCTACTTTATCATCCAGTTCCCCCTTATTGATGACGATGAGAATCAGATCCAGAATAGTGGTTTCCCTTATTGATTCATCCACCTTTTGAAGAATGATATTATCATTAAGGCAAGTCAGGAAATTTCCTTTGTGAGTAGAAAGATCAAATGACTAACCTTGGTCTAATCTAGGGAGGCTCATACACATATACTTTCCATTCAGTTGGAGTTCATTTGAGCAATTGGAATGTGCTGGGGATGGGAATTTAAGGGAGAAGTATTCTTAGATATTAATCACATAAGTAGGCTATTCTGAAGTCATTATTGCTTCAGGATGTGTGAACTGTAATGATTTTTTAAAAAGTTCTGATTTTCCCAATATGCCTTTCCTAGGATTGCTGCTGGGTTCATGACCTTTTTTCCATCTAAGGGACTCTACGCTAGTCTGATATTAGTTTAATCACTTTAAAGAGAAATCCGGATGTGATTCAGTTTTTCCTGGTTCTCAGCTGTAGTCAGTCCTGCGTGAGACAGAAATGTCCAGATGACTTAGGAGGATTAAAAAAATGCAATTAAAATGTGGAAGAACTTTCTTTCCTGATTGACTACACATTTCACTAAGTCACATTTAGGCCAAGTGGATCAATGATCATTAAGCTAGTTCTCTGACGTAGTGAGCATGCCACCAGAATGGAACATAATTGGTCCCACCACTGTGTTCTACAACATCACCCCTCTCTCAAGCTTTATCTCTCTGCTATCTTTTCCTCGTACACCAAGAGCAGTTTCTTTCTTCATCAACCTGAAGTCCCAGGATAATAAAATAAACATTCAATTTAACTGGTATTTATTAAGTTCTAGAGACAGAATGATAAGCAACAACAGCCTGTACCCACAAGGAGCTTCAAGTTGACACAGAAGATTAGTACAAGATAAATTAAGGGTGAAGAATGAACAATGGGCAGCATCAGTTAATACCTCATAGAGATAATACCTTCATTCTCAAAGAAGACCATGACATCATGGAGGTGATGGCATGACATGAAAGTGAATTGGATTTAAGTGAGGGAGGGTTGTGCAAAGTCACCAGTCTCAGTTTCTCCTCTGGAGAATCTGGATCCAGTGCCTAGATATAGATCAGGATCACTGGAGATGGTTCTGGATGGAAAGACAGAGAGACAGAAAGAGAGAGACAGAAGGAGAGAGGCAGAGAGTTGTGTTGCCCAGTGGGCCCCTTTCCTATTGGGCCCCCTAGTGGGGCAGCTCCTATTTTCTACTTTCAGAGGTTGTTTGTCCTGAATTCTTGAAGAGGATTGTGACATCAGGAAGATGATTCCATGACTTGCAAATGAATTGGATTTAAATGAGGGATGACTGTGCAAAGTTACCAGCCTCACTTTCTTCTCCAGAGCCATCTGGGTTCAGTGGTGAGATATAAATCAGAATGACTGGAGATGGCTCTGAATGCAGTGAGAGACCTTATCCTTTTTAAGCTAAGGTCTTTAACAGGTCTCAGTTTGACTGAGGCAATGCCTATTCAATGATTAAGGCTAGGTAAGAAATGAGGCAGAGAATGGCCTCTTTACCTAGTTAAAACAACAACAACAACAATGCGGGAGGGAAGACCTCCCAGAATTGAAGTTTGGACGGAGACAAAGTTTCTGAAGGGGGAAGGGCTCATTCCAGACATGGAGAACAGCTGGTATAAATGCTCTGAGGCAGGAGTTTGCATGTTTGATTCAGGGAAGGGTTAGTAGTTCAGTTTGGCTGGCATGTAGAGTTTGTGAAGGGGAAGAGTATAGATTAAAAATAGAATTCAATACAACTCAACAAATATTAAGCACCTACTGTGTACAAAAAAAAAAGACCAAATAGGAAATAGTCCCAAAAATAAAAAAGTCTTCAAAGAGAAAGTTCCAAGTGTCAGAGGCAACACATATCTATTCATTAGTTTTCAAAAGACTTCCTGCCCCAAAAAGCCCTTGAGTTAATTTAAAAGGTAATGATAAGAGCAGTTTCTCTGGTTGATGCTGGTCATCTGCCAAAGTATACCGTAAGAGAAAATCTTCCTTAATTGACTTCTGCTTGATGCTAAGCTCTTTCCTGGACCCAGTTCTGTGCTTTATGCTTCAAAAGAAATACGGGGGAATTTGGATAAGAAAGTAAGAAAAATGCAATAAGAGAGAGTACATAGTGTGGAATAGGAGGATCGGAGTTCAAATATTGACACTAAATTACCTGTAAGTGGCTTAACACAACTTGGCCTCTTTTTGTTCTACTGTAAAATGAAGGGTTTCCCATCGGCACAGTATTAGTCCCATTGGTATTATACATGAGGATGACCAAAGGTGGAAGGGAAGTTCTCCATATTCTAGCACATTCATGGTAACTTTAATGATGGGGGAGAGGGAAACAGGAAACAAAATCATAGTTTTGGCTGTCAATTGCTAGGGGGAAAAAAATTTTATAAAATATAGATGAATATCCCTGAAAGTAGGGATTATTTCACTTTTCATCTTGCCTGGCCCTTAGTAGGTATTTAGCAAATGTTCACTAAAAAATTCATTATTGCACTATAAGAAAAAAAAATAAATATGAGGAATTTGATGAAGTTTTGTCAAGATTTGTTAGAATCTATGCATTCCCAAGTAAGTAGAATTGAACTCACAGTATTCATAAGTACTCTAATGTAAAGGAAAACAATATTAAAATATGCCAGAATTAAGGCTAATACGATGACTAATACTCTTGGTGCAATATGAAGTATACATTGTTAGGGATAGGGACTAGAACTGTGATTTCATTTGTAAGGGAAATTCCCAGGTGAGGAAGTGCCCTCTAATCGATCAGATTGTCACTTTTTCTGCAGTTTAGTCTTAGAGTTACCTAAAACGTCCAAGGACAGTGAGGTAGTGCAGTCAATAGAGTGGTAGGCTTTCTGAGTTGAAATCTGGTCTCAGACTTTTACTGGCTATGTGACCCTGGGCAAGTCACTTAATCCTGTTTGCCTTAGTTTCCTCATCTTTAAAATGAGCTAGAGAAGGAAATGGCAAACCACTCCAGTGTCCTTGCCAAGAAAATCCCAAATTGAGTCATGAAGAGACAGACACAACTGAAAAACAACTGAACAACACAAAACACACAAAGTTTTAAGTGACTTGTCTAGAGTCCGGAGTCACGCAGCTAATATCTGTCAGTGTTAACATACATTGTTACATGTGATCAGCATGTTGTTTTGCTTAACTGTACTTTCTCAAAAGAGATAATGCTGTTGTTGGGGAAAGTACTCACTGGGAAGAAACAGCAATGTTAAACATCAGTAAAGCATTTGAAAAATAATAAAATGAGATTACATTAGGTAGTCTCTAAGGTTTCTTCCAGCCCTAAATGCTGTGGATCTAAGTACATAAAATGATGATAGGGCTGAAATGTAAGAAACATGTGGAAGATATAAGCAAACATTTTGAAGAAATTGGATTATGATGAAACTTTAGTGTAAAGCATTCCCCTTCCATAGTGTCAGTTGTATTCCAGGTTGCATCATATCTTTTGTGTAACATTCTCCTCTTTGACGTAGCTTATAATATGATGGCTGTTCTTATCACCCACTCTCTCAGCTACTTTCAGGGTTTTTATTTAGGATGGTTTCATCACAAGTGTTTGGAATGTGAAATTAAGACGAGAAAGGAACAGTCACTAAATGTTCTCCATCCGTTTCCACTGAGGTTAGGAAAAAGAACAAAAGTACTTAATATGGAGCAGAAAGCATTGAAATAAGAGATAAGGAAGAACTCATTGACTTGAGAGATTTGAAATCCTATAGCCAGGAAGGGAATGAGGGGGTGGGTGGTGGTAGTTCTTAGAATCAGAGGAGCCTCTTTCCCTAAGATATTTAAGAATGAAATGGACCTCTTTGTTTGGGATAGTTTAGAAGCAGTCTATCTTGCCGACAGGGGAGTTGAAATCCAAACAGCTGTATGATCTTATCTCTGTCCCTCATGAAGGATGGTTCACTTTAACCAGTTCCTAGAATTATACTATTATCTACATAACCCTGATCTCTTCACTTGGTTTTGTATAATATTCTCGCTCCTGAAAAATTTGTTGTTGTTGAGTCATTTTCAGTCTTTTCTGACTCTTTGTGACCCCATTACACAAAACATAAGAATTCTGGGGTGTGCTGGAGTCAGCTTGAAGAGGCTCTATTTTTGCTATGATTATTTACACCTTGAAAATCAGCAAAAATAAATCTGGTTTGGATTGATTTATTTTGTCATTGATTGTCTAGATTTATGAAAGTGTTAATAACTAACATAGATTCAACTTAAAGTGTGCAGACCTGGTTATTAAATATCCACCAGCAAATTCTATGTGGAAGGAAATCTAGCTATAAGTAGGAATTGAGGGAAATTCAGAATTTAAACTAAAATGGTAGTTATGAATATTTCTAATGGTTAACATTTTCACTACTGCTACTGCTACTACTACTACTAAACAATAGCTAACATTTATGTAACACTTTCTGTGTACTAAGTGCTATCAAATATTATCTCCTTTAATCCTCATAGCAAACCTGCAAGGTAGCTGTCCCTATTTTACAGTTGAGGAAAGTGAGGTAAGCAAAAGTTGCGACTTATTTGACCTGAGGTCCTTCCTGACTCTCTCCACTGCTCTACTTAGCTGTTACATTGTTTCCACTCCATTGTTGGTCCTTCTTGAAGAGGACCCAGGACATTTTGGGGTGATGTCTTGACTTGCTTGTGAATTGGATTTAGTGGAGTCAGAGTGGACCAAAGTCATCAGCCTCACCCTGTCTTCTAGAATCATGGAAGACCAGTGGCAAGACAAAAGTCAAGAGGACCAGGATGCAGGGGATGGTGACTTTGCTTTTTCCCAGGTCTCAGTTTGTATGAGACAATGACTAAAGGTTAAGTAAAAATGGAGACAAAAGATGACTCAGTTTAAAAAGACAAAAATATCAGGCTGGGAGGGAAAGACCCTTAGAGTTGCTGGCCAGAACAGAAAGCAGTTTCTATTTATTGCTCTTCCTAAGCCATCAAAACCTAGAAAAAATGAGCTACAGGAGCTTAGGCTGAGGGCTGTTCTTGGCCATTCAGTGAAAGCTGGAGTAATTTGAGATTGAAACACAGTGATTCTATACTGTTACTACTAATATTTGTTAACCACTGCTATTGGTACTATGTGTTATCATTACTACCATCGTGGTTCCAACTGTAATTACTACGCTGTTGCTATTACTAATAAATACTTTTACTATTATTTCAGAGAAGCCTTGCGTGTCTTGTATCCTTTCTTCTGACCACCACATATGAATGCCTTCCTTGCTCTATAGTAAAATAGTCTTTTAAATAAGCGAATGTTTGGCATTTGAACAATGTGGCCTGCCCTTTGGAGTTTCACTCTCTGCAGTAGAGTGAGAATGTTTAGAAGTTTAGCTTGAGAAGGTCCTCAGTGTCCGGTATCTTATCTTGCCAGGTGATCTTCAAAATCTTCCTCAGACAATTCAAATGGAGGCGATTCAGTTTCCTGGTATTTTGGTATTTAGAGATCCCTTGACCTGGGAGATACTGGTAGAGGTCTCTCAGCATGGTGTGCCAGCATCAAAAAAGGCACTTTGAGCAAAGGAGAATTGTAATAGCTGAAAAGAAATGTGAGATGTGCAAATTTAGAGACATCTCCACCCCAAATGTTCATATGGAATATTTGTGCCTGACCTGTGGTGGAGCGTTCCAAGCTCGCATAAGTCTGGTCAGCCACAGTCGGACACACTGTAACTTGACTCTAACACAGTGATGTCATTTTGGTTCTTTTGAAAATGGACAGTAACCTATTACTATTACTGTTACTACTGTTATTACTGCTACTGTTTCCACCACCATCACCACTACAGTTCAGAAGAGCTTATTTCATATAGGGGGGGAAAGGACAGGAGGGAGGATTTAACATTCTACTAGAATTCTCTACTGGTGGCCACTGCAGAGATCTACTGAGAGAAGGAGGGAGGGAGGCAAAACAAATTGCCGAGTAGTGTCTTTTAAAGGCGCTCATGGTTCTAGTTAAGTAACCAATCAAAAGACTTCCTTTGACCACATGCTCAGCAAACTAGAATCAGTTACAGAATATTTACCAAATCTCTCCAAGGAATTTCTGTTTCAAGTTATTAGATTCTCCTTAGAGAATCTAGGCTCTTCCATTTGGAGAGTAACATCAGAAGTGGTCACCAATGTAGTAGTATATAGTTATTATTGTATATTGACATTATCATCCCTGTTTTAAAGATAAGAAAACTAAAACCCTAAGATATGACATGACTTATCTAAGGACATAGCTGGAAAGTGGCAGAATTGGAATAATCATAGAATCTAGAGGTAAGAGTCCTTAATGATCATTCAATTCAACTCCTTCATTTTAAAGATGAGAAAATGGGTCAAGAAAGGTTATGTAAGTTACTTTCTTAAGGTCCCACTGATAATAACTAAGGTGCTATTTGACCAAGTGCTTTGACCAGTGCTCCATACCACACTGTTGAATCAGAATAAATGAGTCATGAAACAGAATGTTCATTAGCATCTTTTAGGAAAGGCTTAGATTGTAGGTTCCCCCAAGTCTGTGGTTACATCTTCTTCACCATTGTGACTCTTAACTAGGATCAAGCTTTCCTCCTATTCTGTGGAACACTGTCTCTAGCTTGATTAATGATCTGGTATATATAGGGTGACATGGACTCCTTCAGGTAAAGGACCACTTCGTTTTTTGTCTCTGTCCCTAGCACCTGTCATAATGTTTGTACATAGTAGGTACTGGATAAATTATGACTTTGAATTTTATATTGAGGTCTTCAAGATAAAAAATTTAGAGTTATCTATAATGTTTTAGGACTTTGAAAGGACAATACATAGCATCTAGGATTTTCAAAATATGTGCTTGGGGAAAGGTCCCTCAGGTTAGCATGAAGTCACTGCATGCTACATGTGGGATTCTCAGTTATGAGAGGTTGAGCCACAGCTGTGTGTAGTGTAGACTGGTTTAAGAGTGGGGAATTCTGATTTTTGCTATCTTTTTCCCCAAGGGAGTTGGCCAAATGCCAGATTCTTCCAGTTCACTCCCTTTATTCTTTCCTCCCCACTCCCTGCCCCCACTATAAATGAATGCATCTAAAAAGATTCTTTTGATGCATTCAGCTAGGGCCATCTATTAATCTTTTTTTTTTTTTTTTCCCAAGCTCTAAAACAGTGAACACACATATCCGAATTCTGGCAGTTAGCGATGAGGTATGTTTCACTGTTCATTTACCAAATCAGAGTAAATGCATTTCCCAATTCACTACAGTGTAGAGACAAATGGTATACATCCCTGCCAGTCTTCTTTCTGTCATCCTCCTCTTTCCCCTCATCTCTCTTTGTCCTGCCATTCTTTATCTCCCCCACCGGATTTATCGCCTTCTATAACTCACACACCCTGAATAGGCAGATGAATAATTTTCTTCATCCTCCCCTCAAATGCTGTCTTGAAGTCATTTGTTTTTGCTTTACTTCCCCCCACCCAACTTTTCTCTGATGAGATTTCCTCTCTGAGGGGATATTTTTGTCCTGTTCCCTGTTCACAAACAAATTCCCTTGGCCTTTTAAATCTGGTTTCAATCAGCTTAATCACAGCCTATTTAACGATATCAACTCTGCCTTGATTTGTTCTCCTTATATACACTGGGTCCTAAGTTTCCACTATACTACAACATAGGATTATAGTTCCAGACCTTGGAGGTCATTTATTTAGTCAGACCTCCTCATTTTACAGTTGAGGAAACTGTGACGCAGATAAATTAAATGTCCAAGGTTGCATAAGTAGTAATGCATGTGTTTAATATGTAACTGGGTAAAATATGCAACTATGTGTCTATGTTTATATAATGATCATTTATTTAGAGCTAGAATCTTAGAGATCATATAAATTAAATCCTTCATTTTAAAGTTGAGGAAACTGAGTACCAGAGAGGTTATCTGACTTTCCCCTTGTCACATGTAGTAAATCTGGGATCTGAACCACCTAGAGGTTGTGAGTGATCCAGGGGCATATAGCCACGATGTGTCAGAGGTGAGAGTTCACCTTGTCTTCTCACTTAGAGCTGATTCTTATCATAACTTGCGTCAGTTAAATGTAATCTCCCTGAAGGTAGTGTCTTGTCTATTTTTATTTTTATTCTTATATCCCCAATACCTAGCATGGTGCCTGGCACATAGTAGGCACTTAATATATTTTGGTCAAAGGAGTGTCTGTAATTATGTAGGCATTTTATTTCCTTTGTTTTATTGTGTACATATATATATTAATATGTATATTACTTGATTTACTAGTTCTATAACTACAAAGCTTATATGAATAGAGCTTGTTGTTTCAGAGTTAAATACTTTTTATTTTTTTTTAGTAAGCACGTCTTAATCAAGGGTTACTAGCATTGTATTTTTTAGTTTATTACCTTCATTTTATAGGTAAGAAAGCTGAAGACTAGAGACCTGAAGGGACTTGCCCTTGGTCACAAATCTAGAAAATGGCAGAACCAGATTTCAAACCAAGGCCTATACTTTTATTTTTTAATTAATTTACTTATTTTTAGTTTTCAACAAATTTACTTTGATAAGATTTTGAATTCCAAATTTTCCTTCCCCCTTCCCCTCCCCCTTCCCCAAGATGGCATACAATCTGATATAGGCTATACATGTACAATCATATTAAGTATTTTTACATTAACCATAACGTGAAAGAAGAATCAGAACAAAAGGGAAAAACCACGCACGCAAAAAATAAAACAATAAAATAAAAGAAAATAGTCTGCTTTAATCTGCATTCAGACTCCATAGTTCTTTCTCTGGATACGGATAGCATCTTTCATTTGAGGCTTTTGGATCAGTGTATTGCTTAGGAGAGCTAAGTCTGCCATAGTGGATCATTGTACAGTGTTGCTGTTACTGTGTGCAGTGTTCTCCTGGTTCTGCTCACTTCACTCAACACCAGTTCATATAAGTCTTTCCAGGTTTTTCTGAAATCCATCTGTTCATCATTTCTTACATCACAATAATATTCCACTACATTCATTCATTACAACTTCTTCATCCATTCCCCAATAGATGGGCATCACCTCAATTTTCAATTCTTCTGCCACCACAAAAAGAGCTTCTAAAAATATTTTTGTACGTGTAGGTCCTTTTCCCTGTTTCTTGATCCCTTTGGGATACAGACTTCCTAGTGGTATAGCTGGATCAAAGGTCAGGCCTCTACTTTTAACTTAAGTATACTGAAACTTTATTCTGTCTTCTTGCTAGAACAGTGGTAGAGGAAGTGGTATGGAATGAATTGGGACTCTCCTCTATGAGATTGGTAGGTGCTATTATTATCCTATATACCATTGTATGTAGGATGCAATGTAGTCAAATGTTTTCTTCCTTCACCTTTACCCAAACAATTATACAATATTGCTTGACTTCATTGGGATCATTGATCCTGAACCAAGGTATAAAGGTAGAAGGAAAGAGAAAAAACTAATTCTGTTAAGATATGGACCATAGCCAATATAGATCAACCTTTACACCAGAAGTTTTCAAAATGACTAGAGAGTCTCATTTTATTCCCAAGTTTACTGGAGTTTGTGAATTTGGTAGTCCCTGGTAGCATCTTAAAGTTCATATTTGCATACCACCTGATAAGGTAAAGAACATAAATATTATTACTACTGTTTAATAGGAAAGAAACAGAGGATACGAAAGGTAAAGTGCCTTTGGCTCCAGCCTCAGATTTAGTAATTATCAGAGCCAAGATTTGACACCTGGGCTGCAGATTTTACATTCCACACTCTTTACATGACCATACAGTCCCTCTCCCTGGATGCATAGACTTTAAGAGCTAATGGAACCTTAGGGATCTAATGTCCTCCCCATATGAAGATGGAAGATCTGAATTCCAACAAGTATGGAAAAGGGGGTATTGTTGCAGTGATATGCAGAAAACGAGCTGTTTTGGTTTTCTGTCATAGCCAAGTCATTGTTAACTAAGTTTAAAGTTCCAGTTTGTCTTTTTCATATAAGAGAAAAGCAAACAGGCTTGAGTAATACTCTCTCTTCTCTAGGTTAAATGTTCCTTTTAAAAATGGAGAAAGAAAAATAAATCTGAGGTACATAGGAGAAACCTGGATTATGCTGGAAGGTGGAGGGTTGAAGTTGTCACGATGAAAAAAAGAGAGAGGAAAAGACCCCTAAATTCTTCGAGCTAAGAAATAGGTACAAGATATTTCCTGATAAGCAAAGAGCTGGACTATCTGAGGAAGATGATAACCATCCTCTTAGGAATGACATTGTAGGTACACATTGGCAGCTAAGAGATCTCTCAGTATGGGCAGGAGGAAGAAGCCAAGGAGACATTGATGACTCTCTGCTGAAGGGTACCAAGGTATTTGTTGATCTTATAGAAAGGTCTGTTTGCTCCCTGAGGCATGTATCCAGGATGTGATGGGGAAGTTTTCAAGACTTGTTAAACTTGAAGGTCAATACTTAATTCTGTAGATTCACGTAATAGCTGACATTTATTTTTACAGTGCTTTAAGGTTTACAAAGCATCTTTTTTGTGTCATTTTGTTTGGTTTTCTCAACAACACTGGGAGGCAGGTGCTATTGTTATCTTTATTTTGCAAATGAGGAAACTGAGGAGGAGAGAAGTTGAATGATTTGCACAGGGTCATTTAGCTAGGAAGTGTCTGAGACAAGATTCAAACTCAGGTCTTCCTTACTCTAGGTCCTGTGCTCCACTCTGCGTGGATTCATGAGGGCACAATTGGAACCTGCAGAAGAATTTGGGAGGCACAGCTCATGTGAAGATATAGGGGCTGGAGACTTCTGTCCATCTCTCTGTACTCTATCTGCCTTTATGGTTTGCCCAGGTTCAAATCAGAGACCCTGACATCTCAATGGGGGAAAAGGTTCTTTATTCTTAGAGTTTTTAGTCCATTCTTCTATCCTTACAACTTGAAGGACAATTCTTTGTGAACTCCAGTCTAAGGTTTCTTATTAAATTAAATGCATGTATATGAGTGTATGTGCATGTAACTAGGTATACATGCATAAACATGACAGATATATAGACAGTTAGACAGACAGACAGACAGACAGATAGATAGATAGATAGATAGATAGATAGATAGATAGATAGATAGATAGATGATAGAGAGATAGATGATAGATAGATAGATAGATAGATAGATAGATAGATAGATAGATAGATAGACAGATAGGTAGGTAGGTAGTTCTTCGACAGACATTTATCTTTTTATCTTTACATCAACCTTTCCACAGTGCCTGATCAATAGCATTCAGTTAATGTGTGTGTGCCAACATTATTATCCATATTTTACAGTGAGGAGGTAAGCTACCCAGAGTTTATTCCCACACATTTAAAAAAGAAGAAGAAATCTAAGCACTAAAGAACCATAGAATGATTAGAACAGAATCTAGTAAGTTAGTCTTTTTGTGAGGGCTGTTAATTAGCCATTTTAAATTTATTGAGCGCAGTCCAATCAGCACCATGGGCTCTTTCTGGTGCTCATTCTTTCTGTGTGCTGGGAAGCCTCTTTCTCTTTTGACCTGTCTTCTCCAACTCTTGGAATAGCTACTGCCCTGCTTATTGGGTTTCCAGGCCATGAGATTACAGTTTGCAGCCTGATGGGGATAAGGGCTTCACCACTACCATCCCTCATAGCTCAGAGTCATCCTTATACTTGTATACGTACAGGGACAGGGATTGCTTCTTTAATATCTCCAGGAAGATCCAAGTTAGCACTCAGTTAAAAGACACACAGTACAACCTTTGAATCATCTTAATCTAGACAAAGCAGTCAGGATATCTCCATATAATCTAAAGTAGGGAGGAAAGGGCCATTTGTCATGCTCAGTGGCAGACAGATCTCCCTCCCCGCCCCCCACATACTCCAAGCTTCCATTGAAGGTATTTGGGATGACAACTAAACATATTCTGAAAGGGAACCTGGGGTGATGGGGAGACTGGTAAACAACTTGAGTATTATGAAATCTTGGGGTAGAAATGAGGCCAAAACAAGAAACATCTTCAAATGAAAGAGGAAGATTTAGCAAATGAATAGGTGGTGAAGGAAATATTTTCTGAAAGTGAGCTTTGGATTCCAGGATCATGGCTCAAAATATGGGCTCCTAGGTAGAGAAAATATGAGTGTACCTAAAGGAGTGATAAAAGTATATTTAATAGGAGTCTTATAAGGCTAATCAAAGGACTTTGGACAGGAAAGACAGGTCACCAAAAGCAAAAAAACCTACCCAGGTACATCCACCAGTCTCAATAACATAAGACAATAGGCTGAAATGTAACATTAGCAAAGTCCAGAAATTAATTCACAGTAAACAAATTCCTGTAAGGAAGTGAGCAATACAATGTATAGCCTCAGTTATCTAACCACAAAAGCACAGCATATTGCTAGAAAGGAAGATAGACTAGAAAAACTAGAAAAAAAATGACCTCAAAAGTATCACTGAGACTTGGTGGGATGAAACTCATTATTAGAACATGGCTCTGGAAAGTATATGCCATATCCATCTGAAAGGAGCAAGATAGATGAGAGGGTTTGGGAATGTGAGAGCACTGTATTTTCGGAAACTACTCATGAAGAAATCGGAGAACCAGAGGGAGGAAGCCTAGTAGAAAGTATTTGGGTGAACATTGGTGGAGATGGAAACAGAAATGAAAATGTCATTAGCATATACCTTAGAACACCCAGAAAAGGAGAGGAAAGAGATGAGTTTGGGGAATGGACCATAAGTATGGCACAAAGCAATGGCTTCCGTTATTCAGCTCTCTGCTGTTACTCTCTATGTGCCAAAATCTGAATAGCTAATCATTTCTTGATTTACCTGAGTAATAATTTCATCCTTCAAAAGCTGAAAGAACCAGGAAAGGCATCTTCTTTTCTGCAACTAATTCTCACCAATGTGAAGAAACTGATCGTTATATGGAAATAATTGTAACACGTGGGAAAGTGATGTACCATCTTGGAATTTATGATGGAAAGGAAAGCAGAATATTAATGATATGTACACTGGGATTTGGGGAGAATATATGTCAAATAGTTCAGAATAAGTAATATCCTAATCTCTCTCTTGAGGTTGAGCTTAACATAACCAATTGCCTGTTGACATTTCCCTCTACGAGTCCTTAAAGCATCACAAATTCAACATCCAAAATTATCTTCTTTCCTAAAATCCCTAAACCTTCAAACTTCTCTGTTTTTACTGAAGGCATTGTTGTCATTACAACCACCAAAGTTTACAGTTTCAACATCATATTCAACTCTTCTTTCTCCCACCAATCCAATAAATTGCTAGGTCTTGTCCATTCTATCTAAATGTAAATTCTCATAGTCTTTCCCTTCTCTTTATTTACAGAGCCGCCACTGTAGTTCATGCCCTCACCTCTCAGATTGTTGCAATAGCTTCTTTGCTTCCAGTCACTGTCCTCTTCAATCTCTTCTCCACACAACTCCTAGTATAATAACTGTTTCTCTTCAGCTCAGGAGCCTTTCGTGACTCCCTATTGTCTCTGTGATAAAGTGAAGAAAAAACCCAGAAACAAAAAACCTTCATTTTTGCATTTTTAAACCCTTCAAAATCTTTCTCGTCTACTTTAACAAGCTTGTCACATTATTTCCCTTCACACATTCTCATTTTAAGCCAAAATGACATATTTACCTTTTTTAAACTCAGGATTACATCTCCTACTTTCCTGTCTATTCCCTTCCTTCAAAGGATCAGCTCCCTAGCTACGGAAGATTATTCCCAGCCCCCTTATTTCTTAATGCTCTTTCCATCCTCCAGTAATTTTGTATATGTACTCATCTGTTTACATGTGATATCCTCCTGGTAGCATGTGAGTTCCAAGAGAGCAGGCACTATTTTATCATTTTGTCTTTGTAGTTACAATGCCTAGCACTATGCCTTGTTTTTCTGGTTCCCCAATTTTTTTGTTTGCCTCTGTGATTTGGGGTCCTATCTCTCTGAGGAATATAGGGAATCTAAATCCACTAAAACGACTTAATCTAAAAATGATAGTGGTAAAAGATTTGCTGGGGAACTGAGAAGTTCTCTGACTTGCCCATGTTCACACAGCTAGTATGTGTCTTAGAGGCAAGGCTTGAATCCACAACCTCTTGACTCCAAGATTGGTCCTTACTTCACTGTGCCATGTTGCTGCTCAATCTTTCTACTATGTATTATATGCTTTTCAAATGTTTGGTGGGATGAATTGGTTTAGATAGAAGCCCAGGAATTAAAATTCCATCAGGCAGATAAATCTAGGTGGGAGAGGAAATTCCCAAGGAAGAAATTCTGAAAATATAAAGAGAGTTTGAATGAAGAGGAAAAAGAGACTTAACGTGGGTTCACAGGAAACGCATAGCTCATTTCAGATTTTAAAAAGATATATACAGAGGATTGAAGCTAGGGTGGATATTACCAAAGCATGGTGAAGTCCCATAAAAAGCACTAGCTTCTAACAAAGCGCAGAATGACATGGAGCTTGTGAAAAAAGCTTAGGACAAAAAAATGAAAGAAATTCTTAAGTCTTTATTGAACAAAAGAGAATCAGAGAAAGAATAGAGCCTTTGCTTAGGTTGATGGATAAAATAACTGGTCAGGAAGAAGAGGCAGAGCTCCTTAGACCTACTTTTGTTCACTTTTTTTACTTTGTTTGTAAAGAACAGAATAAAAATGGATAATAAGGAGCTGAAATTTTTGAGTGCAGGCTATCTTCTAATAATGAAATAACTGGAAGGCTCGTTGCCCTGCTGATTGTGATATTTGAAGATAATAGAGCAAAGGAGACATATTGTGAGACTGGAAGATGACAAATACGTCATTAAAAAAAAAATCCACCGAAGTAGAATCTATAAACCTTAAGTCACTGAACTTGACCTTTGACTTCTGTCAGAATTCTACAATTAAAAGAATAGTCATTGAATCTTTAGAAAAGGAAGGATCACAAAAGGCCAGGATGTTTTTTTTTTCTTCTTCTTCAAAACCAGATCATGGTAGACTACGTTTCTTTTTTTTTTTTTTTAACCATGTTGTTGATAGGGTGGTAGACCAGGGCAGTGATAAAGATACATTTTGCTTAGATTTTAGCAAGGCATTTGAGAATTATGTCATCCTTATGAACAAAATGGAGAGACATGTTCTAGAACAGAGGTGTCCAACACTCAGCCCACAACCCTTCCAAGTACAGCCCAAACCAGATTGAACAAAACAAGTAAAAATATAGTAAGACATAGGTAATATTAATATGTGGTTTTCTAAGTCAATATACAAACCGCAGGTATTCCTGTATATGGTTTATTGGTCTTCATTTCCACTTGATTTTGATTCCACTTTTCTAAACAAAACCACGATGAAGTAGAATCAGAACTTGTTAAATAATCAGACCCAGTGACCATTAATGGTATTTCAATGGAGTGCCCAAAGGGTCTATGCTCAGATCTCTGCTGATTAATATTCATTGACTTGAATAAGGATAAGAATTCTCATCACTTGGCAGATGACACAAAGCTAACAAGAACTTTGTAGGTAGATGAATCAGGAACCAAAAAGACCTCAACAGGCTACCATTGTTAGTCCATATCTAATAAGGATAAATGTAAAGTCTTCTCTTAGGTTCAAAAAAAAACCAACTTGATAAGCAAAGTGTGGCTACACAACAGTTCATCTGGGAAAAATAGCCTAGAGGTTTTATGAACTTCAACCACAATAAAGTATCAGTAACGTGTTGAAATAATCAAAAAAGTTAATCCATTCTTAGACCAGGTTAAGATAGACAAAGGAAGGCTAAGGGGTCTTAAGTCCCACTATGTTCAATGCTAATCAAATCATATAGGAAGAACAGAATTCAGTTCTGGGTGTCACATTTTTGGAAGGATATTGATAAGAGGAGGAGCTTATAGAGGAGGGCAGCAGTGATGGTAAAAGGTCTCAGGCTCATGCTGTAAGGTCCATTCCAACTAAATCTGTGATCAAATAAGGTGAAATATAAATTCCTTATTTTTAATTTTGTTCACTTACCATTATATTTATATCTCTGATGTGTGGCATATAGTTGGCCTGAAAGTTGCCTTCCATTATTTAAGAGGGTGTTATGTGGAAAGTGGAATTCTGCCCCAGAGGGCAGAAACAGGAATGATGAATGAAATTCCAGAGAGGCAGGTTTTGGTTTGATCTAAGGGAAAAATTCCTAACAGTTGGACCTATCCCTAGACTAAGTGGACTGCCTTAGTAAGGAATAGGTTCACCCTCATCAGGCAAAAGTGAAATAGCTCCTTGTTGGTCATGTTGTAGAAAGGATTTTTGTTGATGTATAAGTTGGACCACATAGCCTCTGAAGTCCCTTTCAGGTCTATGATTCTCTATCTACTTCTCTCCTCTCCTCCTTCTTCTCCTCTCCTTTCTCCTTCTCTTCCTTATTAATGACTAGCATTTGTATAGCAAAGTGCAAATAACATCTCATTTTACAATAATACATAATAATAATAACAAATAATATCTCATTTTGTTCCCATAACAACCCAAGGAGATAATCATAGTCAACTGTCATTTCTGGTGCTCCTATTTTCCTCATTTTACAGATGGGGTGACTGAGGCAGACAAGTGACTTTATCATGGTCACACAGTTAATAAATATCTAAGACCCGATTTGAGGGCGGGTCTTAGTGATTCCAGGTCCAGAGCTCTATCCGTTGCTTTATGCTACATTTCTGTCCTCTGCCAACTCTTCTTAGTCCAGTGTTCCTTCTGCTGTCACACACCTGACTTTGGAGAGGGGATGGAATTAAATATAGGGAGCCATCCTCATGTTGAAGATTAGCTAGTGCTTTGAGGTTGCCGCCTCCCCCAAAACATGAGATAAAATGCAGCTCTCATTACCAAGATAGTTGGGATTCTGTGGTATAATTGGAGGGTCCTTTAGCAACAGTGACAGAAGGGGGGAGTGTGTACATCTACAGAGAATTAATTAGTCTTAGAATGGGAATGGGGCATAAAATGATCTATTCCAGTCTTGAGTTTATTCAAAAAAACAAAACATCAATACTGGCAAACCTCCTATTTCTTTAAGACCTACTTAAGTGTAGCAGACTGTCCCCAGCCCTCCAAGTTGTTCCTGGTATTTTATAAACAGAACCAGTCTTTGTGTAGGTGAAGTAAATTAATTATGTGCTTGGCATACAGTCTGAACACAGAGTTTAGCTGTGTGAGAGCTTGTATGTATATGCTTTTAACTGGCTGATCGTTCATCTGTGAATGCAATGCAAAACAAGATAAAATTTATATTTTTCGTTATCCAGTTGGGGAGCATGTGTATATATTTAAATTAACAATGTCTTTGTTTTCCGTTGTTTGACTCTGGAGAGCTGCCTGAACCTTCCTATTAATTTCTGAAAAGGGAAGTGATCGTTAATTTACACATTCAGATTTAACACCTTTCTTTACTTTTCCTTAGCATCCCCCCAGCCTGGGAGTCACAGAGACCAGGATTTCAGAAAGAAAAACAATTTTCTCTGCCCTGTGATGTTCAAATGCATATTTAAGGAGGTCGCCTACTTTTAGAGACATTCCATCGTATAGTGTAATACTGAAAAATTAGAGAGTTAAGCTAAATGACTGGCCCAAAGGTTCAACCCTGAAAATTTCTGTTGTTTGATAAATGATTCTGATGAAATGCGGTAAAAAAGTGTATTAATATTTAGCAGGTGTTCAGAAGCAGTAGAAGGAATCCTGGACCAGAAATTGAGGAGGCCTGGATTCTCAGTTCTGACACTTGTTAGCTCTGTGATCTTGGGCAAGTGTTTCCTTTCTATTGAGCTAATATTTGCGCTTGTAACTTTTATCTCTATAGCTCCATTTCTTCCATCCAAGTATGCAGAGTTACTAAGTGAATTTCAAGTCTCCTTACATTTCTTTCTGGTCACTGTCCTCTGGATGTGTAATTTGCCAACATCCTTCCTGAAGCATAATGTACTGAAAACAGTACTTCATATGAGGTCTGATCAGGAAAGTATATGAAAGCATTGTCATTTCCTCTTCTAGATATTATGTTTCTATTAATTCATTTGTTATTATTTGTGCATTAATTTATTCACACAATGTTGTTTGTTTATTATCATTTATTAAATGGTATATAGAGTTTCCCCAGAGTCTTAATCTTAAAACTGCCTTAAGGCATTTGAGATTGTGTCTTTGCAAAGCACTTTTTTTCTGTGTTTTTGTCTTCCATCCAGCTCAAGTAGATAGTACAGACTTTATTATTCATATATTTAAAAATCAAAATTTAGAGAGAGAAAGGTCACCTAGCCTAAGGTCACAAAGATAGTAATGGATAGTAAGTGGCATGATCTAAGCCCAGGAATTAAGCATTCTTTATACTTCTAGATCTCAGTATTGTGGAGCTAACCAGAGTGACCTCAGCAGCCATCTAGTCCACTCTAAACTCAGTGAGACTTTAGAAAGAAAACCCACGATGATGGATCTGGTTGTTTATTTATTTCCCATTCTCCATTTGGACAGCTCTAATCTTCATGAAGTTTTTCCTGATACCACATTTAAAATTGTCTCTTTGAAACTTTTACTCATAGCAAAGCAGAAGAAAAAAAAATCTGATGCCACCTCCATATGACAGTCCTTCAAATACTTGAAAGACAATTATCACGTTTCCCATCAGCAATCTGGTTGACCTTTTCTAGATGTCCTGTAGTCTATCTCTAGCCTTGTTAAATTGGCATTCAGAACTGAATACAATACTCTGGAAATGGTCTGACCTAGACGGGGGGTGGGGGAAGTTTGTGTGTTTGTGTGTGTGTGTGTGTGTGTGTGTGTGTGTGTGTGTGTGTGTAGACAGACACACAGAAACACCTCTACTGTAGATCAAGACTATTTATTGCTCAGAGGGAAACAATCGATATTTATCAGACTTAGACCCAGGTTTTTTGAACTCTGAGACCAGCTTTCTGTCCATATTTATTGAATATGGCAGGATTATCATCTCATTCCTAGAAGCCTTGCTTCTCTTAATGCCACCCAAGTACCCCCTCTTTTTCTCGTCTGCAGCTTCATACCGTTAACTCATTGAGCTTGTAATCCTCTAAAAACAAACAAAGAAAAAGAACCAGATCTTTGTTCAGGCAAAATACTGCCTTACCTGCCCTTGTATTGTAGCTATAAAGTCAGTTTTTGAATCTAAGTATAAGACTTTACATTTATCTCTATTGAATAAAATTTTGTTAGTTAAGACTAATGTTCTAGACAAACTCTGTCAAACTCAAATAGAAACAAATCTCTGCAGGCTACACATCAGTTTAGAAAAACACAAATTAACATTGTCAGTGTTATATTTTGATTTTCTTTATTTTGTACAATATTTTCCATTACATTTTAATCACTTTGAGCCTACTTGGAAGTATTGGGGGCTGAGTGTTTGACACCCCTTGTCTAGTCTCACATAATCTTTTGGAATCCATGATGCTAACTCTTAACGTGCAGCCATGAAGAAGTCACCCACTATTTGGGCTTCTGTGGTCAACAGGTTTTTGCCCAAGATTTTATATTTTGGGGAATACTTTCTACATTCCTTCTCCTAAGAGTGGGTGTTTTGTCTTCTGTTTTGGGAAGTCTTGGGAAGTAGTTGGTTACATCTTGGATTCCTACTGCCCGGGTGTGATGCTTTCCCAGCCCCTTGATCTTAGTTTCTTCATCTGTAAAATGGGGAGTAGGGCGTGTGGATTAGATGCCCCTTTAAGGAATACCTTTCCTGGTCCCCTGGAGCCAGACCTTGTTAGATGATCTCTCACTTGATTATTTCTCTGGTCCATTTCATCATACCTTGGAGGATAATCTGCCGCTGCCTCTTCAAATGATCCAGCCCCTCCTCTTCAGGAAGAACCTGAGGTTTTTGTGGTTGTTTATACTTCAAATACACAATGTTCTTTTTCTCCCCTTTCCCCTGCTACATGCAATTCTGTTAGACAACTTCTTGGTGCAGTTCAAGTGTTCCCCTGCCACTATAGATCATTTTCTTTTTAACTTCGTTAAATTGGAACCCTCAATTCCATGCCTTTGTTTGTAAGAACACTTGATTGACCTTGATAACATTAATCCTTTCTGTCTCTAGGAGGGAAGTTACTCTGCATTTGGAACAGATAGCAATCACTTGGCTGTAGCAGAAGCACAGCTATCACATATTCAGTACAAATCATTACATACTTTTCCATTCTCTTCATACTGAGTGGAATCCTCAGCTGTGGATTTTAAACAGCTTGTGGATTTTTACAGGTCATTGGCTAAGCAATATGCGTGTATATATATATATATATATATATATATATACACACATATATAATATCTATATATGTATATATATACATATATAATATGTATATATTATATATGTGTGTGTGTGTATGTGTCTATGTATGTGTGTGTATGTGTGTATGTGTGTGTGTGTGTGTATATTATATTGCATTGTACATAAATGCCATTATACCATTTAAACCTCTATATCTCTATACCCTTTAACGTATCCTTTTGACTGGACTATGTTACTTCCTTTTCCTCTCTTTCAAGGAATTACTTTTCCTTCTTAGTCCTCTTTCTTCTTTTACTAATTTATTTTACATATCCTTTTCTTACTTATTTTTCTTACTTATTTTACTACCTTTACCTCTTCCTCTTCAAATCATTCCTTTTCTTCAGTCCATCTTTTCTTCTTTTATGGATTAGCTAGCACTTTAAGATTTGCAAAGCTCTTTACAGAGAGACCTCATTTGATCCTGACTCAGCTCAAGATGGTAGGTATTAGGTGTATTTTGAAGATGAGCAAACAGACAAATAGAGGTTAAGTGACTTGTCCAGGGCTAACCTGGGATGGTAAGCATGGGCAGCTAGGTGATGCAGTGGATAGAGCACCAGTGCAGGAGTCAGGAGGACCTGAGTTCAAATCTCACCTCAGACACTTGACACTCACTAGCTATATGACCTTGGGCAAGTCACTTACCCCTATTGCCTTATCCTGGGTCATCTCCAGTCATCCTGATGAATATCTGGTCACTGGATTCAGACAGTTCTGGAGGAGAAATAAGGCTGGTGACCTGCACAACCCTCCCTCACTCAAAACAAAGTCAAGTGCAAGTCGTGTCATTATTTCTCTGATGGCGTGGTCTTCTTCTGCAACAAAAGATGAACATACACATGGGATGGTAAGCAATTTGATTTGATTTAAACTCAGACCTTCCTGACTCTAGGTCCAGAACCCTATCCATTGTGATCCCTAAATAACTTCTTTTATGTTAAGGCATTGTTAAGTTGAGTTCAGTTTTTCTTCAAGTTTTCCCAAATGTTCCTCCCCAAATTCAATCTCTAGCCTTCTTTACAAGTTCAAAGCCATCAAAATCACTTTCACAGACTACGTCCTTGTTCATTTTGAGTTCTTCTGTCTTCTCCTATTCCTTCTCCCACCATCTTCTCATATGAAAACCAGAAGTAGGATCTTCTTGATCTGTGATTCTTTGCATTATATCAAATTGCCTCAGAATTTACCCTCATTATTTAGATGGGAATAAGTTGTTGAAACTCTAATGAGAGAACAAAATGAAAGTGCTTTCAGTGATAAACAAATGTAAAGCAATACAACTATGCTAATTCTCTGTTTCTACTCCAAAGAGATGAAAGGGGAAATTCTAAGCAGTTCTACATCGGCCCCATGCAAGGCAGTGTTCTAAGTGCTGTAGATACAGTGGTGAAAATGAAACTGTCCTTGAATTCAAGGAGCTTAAATTTTATGTTGGGTGGGGGTGGTAGATATGCATACACTGTAAATTATATACACTGGTAATTTTAAGAGGCATCTGAGGAAGATCAGGGAATGCTATATAGCAAAAGTGACACCTGAACTTATCTTTGAAGGAAGATAAAGATTCTGAGAGGTAGAAGATTGAAAAGGAAATATATTTGGGGGATGACCAGTGCAAATGTACATAGGGAGGTGATGGTCCATCAGCGTCAGATAAAAGCTTAGAGCCTACTTTGGGTAAAACTGTAGCATAAGAAGATGAATAATAGGCAATAAAAGTTTGAAAAATAGGTTGGAGCAAGATAATAGAGAACTTTCAATTCTGTGCTAAGAAGTTTGTATGTCATCCTGGAGGCAGTAGGGAGCCACTCAAGGCTTTTTAATAGAGGAGAGGCATGATTACATGCATAAAAAAAAAAAAAAGACCTGTGCTTCAGGGGGATTATTTTGGCTTATGAAGGAGTAAGGAAGCTTGGTCAGAAGAGAGACTGGGAAAAAGCAGATGAATTTAGACAGATCAGCTTGAGACATCAAGAAATGAAGTGTACAAGAAGTAAAATATTCTGTACAAGTGGAGAAAAGAGGATATGGAAGGGATGTTATGGTAGTCCAGTTGACAGAACTGATTAGGTCTTTCAGGGAAGGGAGCAGGAATAGTAAAGGATCAATTTATGGTTACGAATTTTGGGGAAATGATAGTTCCGTCAACAGAAACAAGGAAATTTTGAGTTAAGATAGGTTTATGGGAAAAGATGCTGATTTTCATTTTGTGTGTTTAACAGTGTGAAGTTTGAGATTATTAGAAGACAATATATAACTGAACTATATAAACTTCTAGGATCAAGCCTTTGAAGAGAGAAAAGTTAAGCTAGAGTAGGAAGTAATGAATTGGGGATGGCAAAAGGATTGAAGGATTGAAAGTCATTGTGAAAATGAATAATACTTAGCAGGAATGAATAAGGGGGGAAATATCAAAATAGGAAATTATCCTCAGGAAGGCAAATTTCAGAATTCAAGATTTGTGAAGCAGTATAGTTATGAAGGATGCTGAGATCTAAGGCACTCTTAGGGAGGAGTGAAGTTGTAGGTTAGAGGAAATGAAGAGGTCAGAGACTGTAAGATAAGAAGTCTGTGATGAATGAATAAAAATGTCCATATGTGCCCTGCTAGATATTCAGGGTCAAACTGCCTAGTAGAGTAACTTGCCTCTTCAGAAGGCATAGAGGGAATAGGAGAGTTCTATGTTCCTGGAAAATCTGTTCTAGTGGTATGGCATCCCGAGATGTACTCTTAATAGCCGGTGTGTACGTAGTGCTTTAAAGTTAGCAAAGTGCTTTTATATATGGTACCTCATTTTATTCTCACAACAATATTATGAGGTAAGTGCTTTTATCCCCATTTTACAGGCGATGAAATGGAGGCATATAGGTTAGTTAAGTGACTTGCTGTTATTCATATAGCAGGTAAATATAGCAAGGCACAATTTAAACTTAGGTCTTCCTGACTCCAAGTTCATCATTCTATCCACTGTACTATCTTACTATCTCATCATATTCTATCATGAGGAGCAGGAAAAGGAAATAAAATGGCTAGAGGGAGGAAGGCAAAATACAAACATGTCCAATGTACATTTTGCATTTCCTGCAAGCAAAATGCTTTTGCAAAAGTCATTGAAAGGCTGATTTAGTCCACAACTCTTTCTGGAGGTGGGGGAAACTATATTCAATCTCTGGGCATCCCTTTTACCCCAACGAAGAACAAAAGGGCTCCAGTAGAGGCCAAATTCTTAATTTGGATAGTCATGTGGATAATATTAAAAGTACTCCTGTAGAAAACCAGATTTTGACTGATTTAAGATCAGTCTGTAAGCCTCATGAGAGCAGGAATCCTGTCTTTGTATCTTCCCTCAGCAGCTAGCAGTTAGTACCTTGAAAGTACTATGCTTAACGAATTATTTCTGAGTGAATGAATGAATATTGGCCCCCTGGAAGGAACTTAAGTTATTCTTACTGGAAAGTCATTTCACCATTTCCAAATGTGAGGAATGACTTGAGGGATGTTGAAGACTACGGAAATTCCACATAAAAAACATTTTATAACTTCATAATCTGTGAAATGTTGGAAGGGAAGAATCTCATTGAGCAATTATTAAATTCCTATTCTGTACAGAACTATGTGCTGAGGGATATACAAAGTGTAAATGAATCATGGCCCCACAATCTAATTGTACTGTTCAGTTCAATTGAATTGAAAACATATTTATTAGACAATGTGCAGATAAGCTTATTTTTCCTTCTTTGTACCTTATTGTGGCTAGTTTGTTCTTTCTAGCATATTTCCTTGCCCACTTCTCATTTCAATTCAGTTAGTTCTCTCCCAAGTGGGCTGATATCCACTTGGAAGACTGAGACTATTTCCAGGATGCTAGTTCACTCACTAAGCATAGTTTCTAAGAGCAAGTGAGCTTGTTGATAGTGATGCTTGCACTTTTCATGCACGCTCACCCCACTTCTGTAACTGAGCGCCCCAACTCCAAGGTACTAAATTTGGACACTTCCTCTCCTGGGATTATGCAACTTGAGTCCAAGATGTGATTCTCAGAGAATCAAGAGGAGAAGATTCTGGGGACAAGTGAAAATGGAAAATATGGCAAGCATTATAAATGAACAAGTTTGGTGATTTTTTAATGTTATGGTGTATAAGAGAGGTGTCTCTGCAATGGAAACCTGGAAGATGCCACCTAGATTTTCAGAGAATGGTTGATGATGAATTATTAAGATTATAGACGGTTGAGCTTGAGTTTGATGACTGAAGTTCTAGAACGGATTGTTAAAATAATGATCCCTAAGCAATTAGAAATGGTCCGTTGAGAACAGGAAATACCAGAATAACTTCATTTCTTTTTTTTTTTTAATTTATTTATTTAACTTTTAACATTCGTTTTCACAAAATTTTGGGTTCCAAATTTTCTCCCCATTTGTCCCCTCCCCCACCCCAAACAACCAAGCATTCTGATTGTCCCTGTCACCAATCTGCCCTCTCTTCTATCATCCCTCCCTTCCCTTGTCCCCATCTTCTCTTTTGTCCTGTAGGGCCAGATAACTTTCTATACCCCATTACTTGTATTTCTTATTTCCTAGTGGCAAGAACAGTACTCAAGAGTTGTTCCTAAAACTTTGAGTTCCAACTTCTCTTCAACCCTCCCTCCCCACCCATTCCCTTTGGGAAGGCAAGCAATTCAATATAGGCCATATCTGTGTAGTTTTGCAAATAGTCGTGTTGTGTAAGACTAACTATAATTCCCTCCATCCTATCCTGCCCCTCATTGCTTCTATTCTTTCTTTTGATGCTGTCCCTCCCCAAGAGTGTTGACTT
This sequence comes from Notamacropus eugenii, assembly GCF_028372415.1. Classification (NCBI taxonomy): domain Eukaryota; kingdom Metazoa; phylum Chordata; class Mammalia; order Diprotodontia; family Macropodidae; genus Notamacropus; species Notamacropus eugenii. The sequence continues at coordinate 193,366,083 of NC_092874.1, forward strand.
CAAATTGCTCCCTCCTCCCATTGGCCTCCCTTCCATCATCCCCCCCACCCTGCTTATCCCCTTATCCCCCACTTTCCTGTATTGTAAGATAGGTTTTCATACCAAAATGAGTGTGCATTTTATTCCTTCCTTTAGTCGAATGTGATGAGAGTAAACTTCATGTTTTTCTCTCACCTCTCCTCTTTTTCCCTCCACTAAAAAGTCTTTTGCTTGCCTCTTTTATGAGAGATAATTTGCCCCATTCCATTTCTCCCTTTCTCCTCCCAATATATTTCTCTCTCACTGCTTAATTCCATTTTTTAAAGATATGATCCCATCCTATTCAATTCACTCTGTGCTCTGTGTGTGTGTGTCTGTGTGTGTGTGTGTGTGTGTGTGTGTGTAATCCCACCAACTACCCAGATAGTGAAAAGTTTCAAGAGTTATAAATATTGTCTTTCCATGTAGTAATGTAAACAGTTCAACTTTAGTAAGTCCCTTATGACTGCTCTTTGCTGTTTACCTTTTCATGCTTCTCTTCATTCTTGTGTTTGAAAGTCAAATTTTCTTTTCAGCTCTGGTCTTTTCATCAAGAATGCTTGAAAGTCCTCTATTTCATTGAAAGACCAATTTTTCCCCTGAAGTATTATACTCAGTTTTGCTGGGTAGGTGATTCTTCGTTTTAGCCCTAGTTCCTTTGAATTCTGGAGTATCATATTCCACACCCTTCGATCCTAGATCTTGTGTTATCCTGATTGTATTTCCACAATACTTGAGTTGTTTCTTTCTAGCTGCTTGCAATATTTTCTCCTTGACCTGGGAACTCTGGAATTTGGCCACAACGTTCCTAGGAGTTTCTCTTTTTGGATCTCTTTCAGGTGGTGTTCTGTGGATTCCTTGAATACATATTTTGTCCTCTGGTTCAAGAATCTCAGGGCAGTTTTCCTTGATAATTTCATGAAAGATGATGTCTAGGCTCTTTTTCTCATCATGGCTTTCAGGTAGTCCCATAATTTTTAAATTGTCTCTCCTGGATCTATTTTCCAGGTCAGTTGTTTTTCCAATGAGATATTTTACATTATCTTCCTTTTTTTCATTCTTTTGGTTTCGTTTTGTGATTTCTTGGTTTCTCATAAAGTCATTGGCCTCCATCTGTTCCATTCTCATTTTGAAAGAACTATTCTCTTCAGTGAGCTTTTGAACCTCCTTTTCTATTTGGCTAACTCTGCTTTTGAAAGCATTCTTCTCCTTATTGGCTTTTTGAACCTCTTTTGCCAATTGAGTTAGCCTATTTTTCAAGGTGTTATTTTCTTCAGCATTTTTTTGGGTCTCTTTTAGCAAGGTGTTTACCTGCTTTTCATGCTTTTCTTGCATCTCTCTCATTTCTATTCCCAGTTTTTCCTCCACCTCTCTAACTTGATTTTCAAAATCCTTTTTGAGCTCTTCCAAGGCCTGAGCCCATGGAATATTTCTTTTGGATGTTTGGGATACATAAGCCTTGATTTTTACATCTTTCCCTGATAGTAAGCATTGTTCTTCCTCATCAGAAAGGAAGGGAGGAGATATCTGTTCACCAAGAAAGTAACCTTCTATGATCTTATTTTTTTTCCCCCTTTTCTGGGCATTTTCCCAGCCAATTACTTGACTTCTGAGTTTCCTCTCCACATCCACCTCAGATCCACCCAGCTAGTGCTTGTGGGCTGAGATTCAAATGCTGCTTCCTAGCCTCAGGGCTTTGGGCGGGGGTGGGGCTGCTATTCAGTGTGAGATTAAGTTCAGGTGCTCAGGTGGGGGCAGGGCCTCCACACAGGGCTCAGTTCCCTCAGGGGGTTTATGGAGAGACCTTCAACAATGGATCCAAGCTCCTGCCTGCTTTGGGAGCCCCTGTCCACAGCTGCCTCCCGAAGGGGCCTGAGTTATGGGGACACCCCATTCCCTTCTCGTCCAGCCAAAAAGACCCTCTCACCGACCTTTGGCACCTGTGGGTGGAGGGACCTGCGAGGCTGCTGGAGATTCTGTCCCTGAAGCCTGCTTGGATCTGCTCCTCTTGGTGCTGTGCAGCCAAGGCAGGGCTGGGCTCTGCTCCGGGTCTGGTACGCAAGGGACCTTTCAGGTCAGTTTTTCAGGGCTTTCTGGAACAGACATCTCCTTCGCCACGTTGTTCTGTGGCTTCTGCTGCTCCAGAATTCATTGATAGTTCTTCTTTACAGGTATTTTATGGGCTGTGGGTTTGGAGGTAGCATATGTATGTCTTTCTACTCCACCATCTTGGCTGCTCCCCTCCATAACTTCATTTCTTAAAAAAGAAAAAAAATGCTAGACTTTTAGATGACAGAAATGCAACAGACATATAATATACCTAGAATTTAGCAAGACATTTGGTTCTCTCATATCTTTATGGATTAATTGATATAGTTAGATGGATTCAGAATTGATTGAATGACCATAAATAGTTATACTTGCTAAATTTAACCTCTTTAAATATGCCCTTGATCTATCCCTTCAAGTCTTTTCCAGCAGATTATCATCTAAATCATCCCTCCTTTGCTTTCCAAGTCTCTCCTTTACCGTTTTTTTCCTATCCTGCTGCCTTCCAATATGCTCAAAGCTCTTCCATCATTTAAAATGAAGAAAAGAAAAAACCTTCACCAGATTAAAAAATCCAATCAAATTTTCTCCTGCTATAACTTTCTTTCTCATCATATCTCCTAGAGAATGTTGTCTTCATTTAGTGCCTCTGTTTTCTCTTTGTTCACACCTCAACCCTTCACAGTCTGACTCGCAGCACCATCACTCAACCGAAATCACTCTCTTCAAAATTACCAATCATTCCGTAACTGACAAGTGTGTTGGTATTTTTTTCAGTCCTCATCCTCCTTGACATCTCTGCAGCATCTGACATGGCTGCCCATGGGCTCTTTTCTGTGTTTTGAAGGCACTGCACTTTCTTACCTTTCCTTTCTTTTTATTTTTCTCTAATGGAGGATTCTAAGGACTCTATTCCTGGCCCTTTTCCTTTTCTTTTTTTTCTTTTTCTATATCAGAATGTTAAAACAGATGGAATGCTTATCAACTCTTCAAATGACACATTTCAGAGGGGTAGTGAAAGAACTAGAAACAGTGACATACAAGGATCAATTGAAGAAAGTGTTTGGTCTTAAGAGGACTTGGAAAATATTTGTAGTGCTATCATGTGGAAAAGGGTATAAACTTATTTTTAAGGGCAAAGGATAGAATTAAGAGCAGCAGATGAGGATAAACACTCATCTAATGAATGAACGAGGTCAGAACCATCCAGTCCATTATTTTATCTAGGGTCACTGATCTCAGATCAGGACTATGCTGTGTGTCTCATGTAGCTATCCACTGGAGCCATCTTGCCATCTGCACTGTTACCCTAATTGTGCCTTTTCTTCCTGCCTCCTCCCCTGCTTTGGGGATAGTAATCAAATGAATGCTACCATCGCTTCTGCAAAGGTTATGTCAAATGGCTACCCTACGACACCATTCATCATTCTTCTTGATTCTTCAAACTGGAATCCCTTCTCAGACATCCATCTCTCTCTGTCTCTCTGTCTGTCTGTCTGTCTCTCTTTGTCTCCCCATCTCTCTGTCTCTCTCTCTGTCTCTCTCTGTCTCTGTCTCTCTCTCTCTCTCACTCTCTCTTTCTCTCTTTCCCTCTCTTTCTTTCTTTCTTTCTCTCTCTCTCTTAGTATATATGCATATATGATTTCCCCCATTGGAATATAAGATCTTTCAGGGAAGAAGCTGTCCCATTTTTCTATTTGTATAACCAAGGCATAGTACTTGACACCTAAAAGTTTCATAGATTTTATTGTTATTTTTATTTATTGGCAATTACAGTAGCAAATTTCAGGCCAATATAAAAAATTGTTGTTTTTCATACTCAGACCTCTCTGGAAATAGAATGAGCAGTCTTAGGATGAGTTTCATATGTCAGAAAAACTTCAGATAGAGGTTAGATTATCATTTCCAGGGGTGTTTTAGAAGATCTATCTATAGTCAGTCAGTATAATTTATTGAGCCAGGCATTCTACTGAGTGCTAGGGATATAAAAAAAGACAAAAAAAAAAAAAAACAGTCCTTGCCCTCAAATAATTGACAATCTAATGGGGGAGACAGTGCAAACAATTTCCAAAGCATGATATGTGCAGGATGAATTGGGGGTTGTCTCAGAGGGAAGGCATTAAGGAGGACTAGGAAAGGCTTCTTGTAGAAGGTGAGAATTTAGCTGAGATTTGAATGAAGCCAAGATGCAGAGAAGAGATGGGAAGATGTTCCAGGCTTGGTGGGGCAAAGACATACAAGGATTGGTGTCAGGAGAAGAAGTGCTGTGTGTGGGAAGCAGCCCAGGGACCAATGTCACTGGATGCCAGAGTATGTAGAGCAGAGTAAAGCATAAGAGGTAAAATTGGGAAGGAGTAGGTTGGGAAGGGTTTTCATAGTCAAGCAGAGGGTTTTGTATTGATCCTAGAGGTAATCAATCACAAATTACACTAGATGGTCTCTAATGTACCTTCCCTTGCTTGGAAAGAGAAGATGCAGAGAGTATATAGGTAAGAACTATGGTGGTGGTAGTAAAGGAAAGTTACAAAGACCTACTTGTCAGCAGTTGTGATCCAAAGCAAATCTGTTACGTTTTTTGTTCTGAGAATCCTGAACACTAGAATTATCTCAGCCTCAGATTGATTCATTTTATTTGAAGGTTATTTATTCAGTAAATTCTTTAAAGGAAAGGTAATTATTTGGGGAACTTGAACAGATTTTGAGACATAGAAGGGTCTAGTGTGTGATAGTCCATAGGGTCACAAAGAGTTGAGCTTGACTGAACAACAATTCTTTTTGGGAAATAATCTCCTTTACATCCCCTTCTTTAACCACTTTTCATGTGTGGCATGTGTGTGTATGTGTGTGTTTTAGTTAAAATCTCAGAGGCCCTGTAGATTTCCTACCCTCTACAGTAAAATCTCCACCCAAAATAACTACTTTCAATCTAAGTGATCTAGCAGAAAGATACCTTCTTCATTCTACCATCCCTAGTCCTAGATCTAAACCATAGAGATACAATGTTTTCTCATTCAACAATTAAAATTCAAGATTCCTTTTCTTTTCCTTTTGTTTCTTTCCCCACAAAACTTTGAAACCTCCCAAGAGAGAAGACAACTGAAGTTGAACTGAACATTTTGGCTTAGTTGAACCTCAACAGCATTTTGCACCAGAATTTAATGTTCTAGTAATTTCAATATTTGATCTCAAGACCCTCATGAGTGCCTTCATCTCTTGCCTCATAACAAAGCAAAACAAATTTTATTCTATCTAGTCCCTTACTTTTTTAATTCTTCTCTAGGAATTTCATCTTGTCTTTCACTCCATTGATGGTTACAATATGGTATAGTAGAAAGAGCCTGGAGCTTATAATCAGTAGTCATGGGTTTGAATCCCAGCTGTGACACTTAGCAGTGAAGTGACCCTGAGCAAATCAGCAAATCTCTCTGTATTTGTTTCCCCCTCTATAAAAGGGAGAAGTTAATTCATACATTAACTACTTCACTGAGTTGTTGTAAGGAAAATGTTTTGTAAATGACAAAGCACTTTAAAGGTATGAATTAAGTTGATGTTAAAGAATATCAAGAAAATAAAAAGTCATACTTGGAAATATCCTGATCAAATGTGTATAGACTATAAGAGACACAAGACTTAAATTTTAGCCCTGGCTCTATTTCTGAGGTGAAGGCATAGGTGACATTGTAGATAGAGCAATGAAATTAAGAGTCATGAGAATCTGAGCTCAAATCTAGCCTCAGAAACATACATAGGTGATTCTCAGCAAGTAACTTTAGCTCTTGGCTTCAGTTTCTTCATCTATAAAATAAGGATAATAGTACCACCTATCTCACAGTGTTATTGCCAGGAAAAAAGTGAGATAATATTTATTAAGTGCATTGCAAATTTTAAAGCACTGTATAAATGCCAGCTATTATTAGTGTACACTGGGAAACCATCTTTTCCTCTTGGTCCAATAAATGTAGTCCATATAAAGGAAAAGGAATCAGACATAGTCTATTTGGCCCCAGAGGGCAGAACTAGAATCAATGGGTGGAAGTTGGAAGAATGTGGATTTTAGTTCAATATGACAAACTTCTTAACCATTGGGATTAGGATCATAATTTTAGAGCTGATATAGATCATCCAATTTAACTTTGTCCTTTTACATGTTAAGACACAGGCTCAAAGAGGTTTAGATATTTGACCAAGATCATACAATTAATAAAAGCTGGACTTTGGAGTAGAATTCATTTCTTTTAACACTATTTCTGTTAGCAGAGTTGGTTTTTGAATCAAGGTTCTCTGGCTCCAAATCTAGACCTTTCATTGGGTGCTGTCCAAATATGGATTAGGCTGCCTTGGAAAATAGTGGATTCTTTGTCCCTGGAAGTCTTCAAGCAAAGGTTTGACTTTTACTTATCAAAGATACCATAGTCAGTACTCACGTTCTTGGTAGCAGTATTCTGGATGGGGATTATAAAGGTAGTTAAACTACATGGCTTTCTGAGTAAGACCTTTCCCATTAGAAGTTCTAGGATTCTGTGACTATGAGGGTCAAGTTTATGAGCTGTAGATGATGTGCCTTTGTGATTTATTTTGCTTTATTGGAGGTTTACTTTCTAACATTTGATTCTGCCCACTGTAGCCTACCCTTAAAATCAGTCACCTACCAGGACCTAAAGAAAAATTGCTCAAGAAATTTGTTAATTTTCCCCCCTTCCTGATTCCCAAGAAAAAGTGTTAGCTTTAACTGTAAGCAAAAGAAGTCAATACTCAGTGGGGCCACCACAAAAAATTGGCTGTGAGGATTCCTTCCCTTGAGTTCTAGTTTGTTAGCGATCTCTATTTCTTTCTTCATGATACCTTTGAAGAAGAAGGGAATATTCTTATTACGTTAGCAAAACTGGATCGAAGTTGTCAGAGAGAGCGGGAAGCAGAGAGCAAGGAATAGACTTACTTAACTTACGTTTTTTCTTTCTGCAAGCCTTTTAAAAAAAACTAAAACTTTTTAAGAATTATACAAACAGGTATTTGAAGAGCCAATAAAAAATTTAAAAGGTCAGTAATAAATGCTTATTGAGCTACTTACCCCAGTTCTTGGTACTTAGTAAGTGCTTGTTGATTTGAATTTACTTCCCTTGGTGAACATTCTACCTTCAGGGTTCAACAAAAGGGAGGTCTCTTTATCCCTCACACAATGATTGATATATATATACACAAAAGTTTAGATTTATACAGAGATATGTTGGGCTCTGGAGACTGGTTTTACAAAAATTTTACTATAGGATTCTTTTAAATAGAAAAATGTCATCATCTATTTAAAGTATGAGAATTCTCCCCCCCCCCCCAAAAAAAATTCACAAAGCATGCTGTAAAGGAAAGAGTACTGAATTCAGAGTGAGAGCATTTGGGTGTGAATTCTGCTTCTAACACTTGTATATGACCTTGGATGAGGTCCTTCATCTTACAGACCCTCATAGTTGCCATTATTAAAATTGGAATTATAATGCCTTTCCTCTCTACCTCCAAGGGTTGTTGGGAGGAGCAATGAAATAATATATGTGAGGGTAATTTATAAAGGGAAAACATCCTAAATTTTTTGAATCCACTGCATAAATACAGACTCATGGAGATGTAGCAGGGGGAGCCACTTGAAAAGGATCTTGAAAATTGATTTTCCTTGAACAGTCTGACTCTGGACATTTTCAGTGACTCTCTTTCAGTTCCATGCCTAGAATTTTCTCCCTCTTCCTCTCTGCCTCTTGATTTCCCTTGCTTCATTCGAGTCTTAGACCTAATCACACATTATACATGAAACTTGTCCCAATTCCTGTAATTCTAGTTCTTTCTCTCTACTGATTATTTCCATTTTGTCCCATGTATAGGTTATTTGTGCATGGTTCTTTGCTTATGGTTTCCCCCATTAGATTATAAGCTCCTTGAGAGTAGGGAGTGTCTTTTACCTTTCTTTATGTCCCTAGCACTTAGCACCATGTCTGCTGCATAGCAGGAACTTAATCAGTGCTTGTTGGTGTAATGTTAATGTAAGGTTAATGGTGGGTGGAGATCTTCCCTGCCCATTAATAGACCTCCATACCTTTTGTTAATTTCTATTGAGGCATAGGATCAGAGGGTCATGCCCTCAGGCTCTAAAAAGTATATAAATACTGTGACATGAGTTTTTACTTTGGGGCTTACTCATTGGAAGTGTTTGTTTGGCAGGAGAGTCTCTGCATAGCCACTAAGAAGCCCCTCAGCTTTGAAAACCCAGATGTTAGGGCTTCTCTCTCCAGTAACTATGTATGTATGTAATGGTCAGACAGTTGTATCAGTCTATTGTTCTGTGATGTATAGTATTGCTTATAGTCAGACAATTGGAAGCCCTGTCTGTTGGTCTTTATTTTCTTGTATTTTCTCTGAAGTTCAGGGTGCTGACTTTTTTCACCTGAACTAAGTGAATGATGCACGTGCTTGATTAAAGTGACTGTTTATTCCTCAAAAGTTGTTTTCCTTTTAGAAAAGCGGATCTAAGAACCTGTACATCAGGCTCTCCTGTGTATGCCAGGGTGCTTGTTGTTACAATTCACTAATTGTTACTGGACTGTTAAGTTCAATATATCAATAAGGTGTTATATTTCAACAAATCTGTAACCTTATAAAGTCCCTTTGTAAGTACAAGATCCACACCTTATCCTGTACAATACTTGCCCATACTCTTCTATCAATTTCCTTATAAGGCATCACAATAGTTGGACACAACAACCAGAAAACCAAACAAAATCTTAAATTGCATTAATTCTAAAAAGATGGAGTCAGTAGTGCTATTGTCCTTAGCTCTAGGTTGTGGTGTTCAGTTCTGTGCATATGATTTTAGGAATGACATTGATAAGTTGGAGAGTATACAAAAGAAATTGATTGGGATAAGGAGGAACTGAAACTCATGCTGTCTGTAAATGGTAGAGGTGGGACCAGTTGATCTTGAAGGTGCTTGCCACTTCTAAATGCTGTGATTGTAGGAGAGTCTTTTGAAAGATAGAAAAAGAAAAAATTCAGAAAGATATGATTAAAGTTTTCAATATTTGAATGGTTGTTATGTGGAAAGGTTAGTATTAAACTTATTTTGCCTCATTTCTGAGAGTAGAAGCAGGATCAGTGGATGGAAATTGTAGGGAGGCATATTTCAGCTCCATGTAAAGAACATCCTATAATAACTGGAGCTGTCCAAAACTGGGATGGGCTGCCTCATAGGGTTCCCTCCTTGGAAGCCTTGAAGAGATGACTAAGTGATCCCTTGTCAGGGATGACATACAAGGGATTCTTATTCAGGTGTAAATTGGTTGAATTGGATGATTTCTGAGATCTTAGATTATGATTCATGAAATTAATACTATAAAATGAGCCTAATAACATTTGTGCTGCCTAAAAACTTTTGAGGAAAGTGCTTTGGAAATTATAAAGCAACATTCTAAATAAATAAACTTTGATTATTCAAAAGAATATTTGATTTGGAGTTGGTAAATGCATTCCTGTTCTCACTCTGTAATCTGAAACAAATCACTTAACATGTTAGGAAATTGAGATATAGAGAAAAGAAAAGAAGTGAGTGAAACTAAGTGATTTCTAAGGTTTTCTCCAGCTCCAAATCCTATAACCCTATGACTATTGCCATCAGTGTGTAAAACATGCATTATTAATATGACTTTTTAATTCAGTGATTACAATCTTGATTACAATTACAAGTGGGCAACATCCAGATACCTTGCATAATTTGTATTGTGGATCAAGATTAAAAAAATACACACATAAGTGATTATATATATATATATATATATATATACACATGTAATACACACATAGGTGTATATATATACATATATGGATGTATACATATACATACATATCAATATCTATCTTTATATTGGGATACTGTTGCCAAAAATCTCACCAACTTGAATATATGCTACAAGAAGATGAATTCTCAGCTTCCTAGGATGTTTGACTCCTACTCCTATCAAAATAGTTGACTCTCCTTGAATATACTGTAACTCTACCTTTGTTTCATCCTTTTCCACTGAATAAACTTAACAGAAACATGGAGTTTGTTTGAATTTGACATTTGAGTAAAAAACCAACAACTCAGGACCCTACAGACTTCATACCTTCTTGAGGTTCTTGATTTCTTTCTGTTTCACTGAAATGTCAAATTCAAACAAACCCTATGTTTCTGTTGCAGGTGTATTTAATAGCAGAGTCTGTAGTCATAGGAACATAGCTTCAGAACTGGAAGAGACGTCAGACAGCATCTCATTTCACAGATGAGGGAACAGGTCTAGGGAGATTCAGAACTTATTAATCAGGTTAGCCATGCTCTAATCCTAAATATATATTTTCATTTCAATTAGAAAAAAAGTATTTTCAGTAAGTGTTTCTAATGTGATGTAATGGGAAAAGGACTGAATTTGGAAGCTGGAGAACTCCACCTCTGTTTATATCTCATCTCCATTTCTTACTACCTGTTTCATCTTGGATGTTAATTCCCCTCTGAGCCAATTTCCTTATGACAAAATGAGTAGTTTAGATGAGATGATTTTTAAGGTTCATTCCAGCTCTAAATCTGCTTTTCTTTCTATCCAGCACTATGGTGGGCATATTTTTGCATGCTCTTGGTTTCAGATTTACCCTAAGGTGTTAAAATCCATTCATTAGTGCAGTGGTGCTGAGTAACTGCTAATATGCAACCTTGGCCATGGTGCCATACCAGGGTAGCACATCTCCCAATTATATCACATCAGTTGGCTCGTTAGCGGCCCATACATCATCTACACCTATCACCAAGCGTGTTTTCCTTTAGCGTATCCTTATTATTTTTCCTTAATGTCATTATTACTGATGTATATTTTAAAGCTCCCTCTTTGCTTAGCCTCTAGGCTTATGTTCAAGAACAAAGGAAGTCCTCAATTGCAGAATTGCACTGCCAGTGTGGTGGGAGAGTGGGGTGGCCACCTTGGATGTTATTCTGCATTTTTATATCACTGTATAGACAAAGCTAAGACTAGCAAGTAGGAGTAATAAAAAGGAGATATATCTGGGCTCAATAGGGAATTTTTTTCCCTAAAATTGTAGTTCTATCCAACAAGGAAAGTTTGCATTTTGTGTTAGTTTCAGTAGAGGTATTTAATCTTTTATTTTCATCCATAGTAGAAACACAAAATTGGTGCTTAATAAATGTTCCTTTAGTTAAATAAACTGCATGACTGCCTTACCTGTTAAGGATCTTAGGATCAAAACCTTAGAGAAATCATCTAATTTGACTCATTATATGAAGAAATTGAATCCCAGAGAAGTTAAGCAAATTGTCCAAGGTCACACAACTAGTAAGTAGAAGGGTGAGCATTTGATTTTAATACTATTAATATATTCCCAATACTATGCTGTCCCAAAAAATCATTGCACTAGTTGTAAGGTTGATGCAGTAGAATGCACTGACAGCCTAGAGATATATGTTTTGTTTTTTTGGATTTTTCAGTAGCAAACAGTATGACTCTGGGCAAGGCACTGAACCCTTTGGGGTATAGTTTTTCAAATATAAAATTAGAAGCCTAAACTCTTTCAATTAGCTACAATAGCTCCTTGTCACTTTTAGTATCAAAGATAAAATCTTCTCATTGGCTTTTAGAGTCCTTCATTGCCTGGTACTTTCCTAGCTTTCTAGTCTTCCTATACTTTGTTCTCCCCCACATACTCTACAGTCTGACAGCATTACCCTTTCTGCTATTCCTCAAGCACAGCACGCCATCTCCTGACTCCATGCCTTTTCACTGGCTGTCCCCTGTGCTTGCTGTGGTTTCCCTCCTGTTCTCCACCATCTTGGTTCAAATCCTACCTTGGTTAAGAAGCCTTTCCTAGTTTCCCCCAGTACTAATGCCTTTCTTCTGAGATTACCTCCATTTTATTCTCTCTATAGTTTGAATGTTCATGGTTGTTTGCCCATGTCTCTCTTACTGGAATTGAGCTCCTTGAGGGCAGTCCTTAAGGAACTGGTTTTTTCGCCTGTATATCTCCAGAGCTTAGCACAGTGTCTAAAATATAGTAAGCCATTAGTAAATGCTTATTGACTCAACTAAAGTGAAATACTGACCAATAGAAGGCATGTGGATTGTTACACACATCAGTTTTCTCTTCGTCTTTTCCACTAGTTTCACCTCTACTACACACGAAAGAGGGATTTTAGGTAAGCATTGCTGGATACTAGTACCATCCACTTAGCCATTCCTTTCAATTCTATGCATTACTACCTCTTCCTGAGTTATAAAAGCAACAACCATAAAGTGGAGGCCATGGGAAATTATTATAATTGGTTAGCAATTGTTGGTTAGTGTCTTGATGGACAAGAATGCATTTTAATTGTAGAAAGGGCTTGGCACAGTCCAGCTGAAATGCTTCTCTATCTGCTAATCCTTTAGCCTCAGTAGTTGAGTGCCTGCCAAAATAACCAACGTCCTTCAGTATCCTCAGTGCTTAGCACAGGGCTTAGCACATGATAATGTTTAATAATTTTTTTTTATTTCATTCATTATGATTATGCTACATAGCTACAAATTGTGTAACTGAAGTCTAGAGAATCAAAATTAGAGGTGATAAAAAGGACAGTAGAGGGACATAGGGTGGGCAGAGGTAGGAATATTGACAACAGTACAAGAAGTGGCATGAAAGACGTCATTTAAAAAAATCTAATCAGAAAGTATTCTGTATTGTATAGAGAATAAGAAATGGCAGCCAAGTGTCCTAATACTTTCCTGGTTCTCAAAAAGCCTTTTCAGGGTGTTAGAAAGATCCTTAAAGTAAGATTTTATTGGAGGAAGGACATAGATAAAAATCACACAGAAAGAAAAGGCATGGATAGATTGCATTCTGCACCTTCAGAAGGAGTACTTAAACCCACAAGTTAATGGATTCTTTGAAATTCCTAGGAATAATTATATAGCAGGAGAGGCAGAGTAGTATATTAAAAAAAATGCTTCATTGGATTGGGTTGGATTGTCTATTGAGGTTACCAGAGTGAGTGATACCGCCCTCCAGAGGGGCATGGGAATGATCAAGAATGGTGGTAGCAGCTTGGGTGCAATGGGGGCCACTGAATCAAAATAAGGGGACAGTGGAAATGTGAGAAGAGAAGATAATTTTGAAAAATTCTTGTACATGTTTTATCTGTTGTATAACTGAATTAAAATCATAGTGATTATATTATTTTCCAAATAAACACACAAAATACAAGTTATAACTGATCAGTGGTCAAGTCCACCCAACAGGTCTTAACAAGCAAGTGTCGGCAGGTGAGCATGTCATACATTATTGGGAAGTTCAGCATCTACAGGAATGTGTGCATGCAATGACTTGCTTACAATGCACTACTATACAGTTTCATGACACAATACTGTATCATCAAAATTCAAGGCAGGAAAAAAACCGTAAATTTGCAATAAATTATTATATTTCAGATGTATCGTTTTTAAAAAAATCAAAAAAATCGAAAGATGCAAATTTCAAAAAAAAAAAGTTAAAGAGTTAAAGAAAGTAGATTTCCAGGGGTGTGGTAATTTTTTTTTTGAAAAAGGGAAAAACGTTTGGCAACCTCTGGTAAGAGAACTGGTTTCAATGTTATGAAGTCCTCCCTCTGGTAAATATTGATGAACCCAGTGACCCTAGGCAAGTCACTTACCTTCTCAGAGTTCCCTGGCAACCCTCTTAATTCTGTCAGTTACAGAGTAAGTGCTGAGATCTTCATTGATGGAGGGAATTTTTCACCAAGAACTCCCTACATTGATGAAATCACAGGTCTGTTTAGTAATAGTGCTATTGATAGCACCTTAATGTGTCTGCATAAATGGTCTTTTCATCCATTATATACTTCATTTGATCTTGACAACAATTCTATAAAGTAGGTACTATGGGAATTATCTCGTTGTCTTGTCCATAGTCTCATGTCAAGCATGTCACAAGTGGAAATTGAACCAAGGTTTGGCTATCATAAATAAGGGTCCAACTTCAGGTGAATTGGAGATAATTGTTGTACTTGAAACTTGAATTAAAAGTCAGTTTCACAAGTATGGACATTCTCCCCTTATTTCATCCTTCTTGTCCTTTTACTCTAAGGCCAGATTTAGAGATGGCTAGCTAAACTAGGTTTTGTGATGTCTAGGCTAGTGGCTAGTTTGTATGAGAAGAGAGGCTCATGACAGAATGAATAATAAGCTGATTTGAGATCAGGGTACCTACATACAAATCCGTGCTCTGTTATTTACCTTTGGGATCTTGCACAAGTCACAACTTCTCTGGACCTTGATATCTTCATCTGAAAAATAAGGTCCCTTCTATTGCTGAATTGTGTGATATTGATGAGGAGGAGGGGTCTCGGATGCTGGTAGCTAGATCATCAGAGATAGCTTGTAATCTAATGGAAGAAGGTGGGACTGGAAATCAGAAGATACAGCCTCCAATCCTAGCTGTTTGACTAATTGCATGAACCCTTAGCAAAGCATTCACCTTTTCTGTTTTCCCAACTGTTCTGGTTGTAAAATAAGACTTCCTAAAATAAGACCCTTCTCTTTTTGGAGGAGGAATGGGATCTGTGGCTTGATAGTTCATAAGCCCTTTCAGCATCTTAATATACCCCAATATTGAGTGTGGGTTTGGCAGGAACTGTGATCTGTGGGTGAGCCACCAGATAGGCCACAGTCAGTTCATGGTCAAAAGACATGGGAGAGTTAGTTCCTTGAAATAAAGTAGGTTGGCAATAAGACTGAGAATGAAAGATGGTGGTCATACACCTTGCCACTGCCCCAATTTACCATCATAATCGTTTCCTTCCTCCTGAAACAAATCTTTTTGAGAGCCCCTGTTTTGTTAAATCGTTGGAGTTGACTGTTTTTTGATAGTCTGACTTAACACCTGTGCTAAAGTGATCTCCTTGGTCTTTCAGTTACAGAGATTGAGAAATTTAAAGACAGGGTTTTAAAAATGCTTTCAAGCAGAAAGGGGACAGTCATGACTTAGCCAGTTTTCTAAGGATAGAAAAATCATCTGATCCATTGCCTTGCATCTCAACTATTCCAGATAAATGACTTTCTGTCTTTCATTTGTGGCTTTTTCTTCTCTGGGAAACAATTTCCTTTCCATTGCAACTGGTCCTAGCATTTAAAAGAGATTGAGTTCTAATAGTCAAAAAACTTCGTAGTCTTGTCTAACTAAGTCACTGCTACTACAGCACAAGCCCATTCTCTTATGACCATAGGCAAGACGGTAGAAATTAACATGGCTCTACATAGCACTGGCTAAGAGTCAGCCATCAAAGGTTGTGTTAGGGAGGGAAAGGGGGTGGGAGAGAGAAAAGAGGAATGTCTGTGTTGTAGGGAGCAGAAAAAGGAGCACTGGAAGTTAGAATGGAAAATTTTCTTCAGCTTTTACCATAGTGGGTAGCCCCTAGAAGGAGAGGGGGAGCCAGAAGCAAGCTGAGGGGGGAGGGAAGACAATAGAATGTTGTGTTGCCTTGTGCGGTAAAAGCCGACTCTAAAGCAAACACTGCAACAAGCTTAGTCAGAGCACAGCTCAATTAGCTGCACTGCTTAAAGAAGGATCTCCCTCCCTGCAGCTGTTGGGAGGGGAAGCTTCGTTGTAAGGAAGGAGGAGACTGACCTGTGGGAACATTATGGGGAATTTACCAGCAAGGGACAGCACCTCTAACCCGATGGACATTAGTATTTCTTCAGATGAGGATGCAGAGAGTTGGTGGGACTTCTGTGGGGTGGGGTGATGGGAAGGAGGCACCCTCCCCAACTGGAGCGCACACATTTCATACAGAGGGTGTCTGACATATGGAATATGTTATTGGGAAGGGTTACAGGCTAGAGGAGTGTCAGGGGGGCGTGGGGAGAGACTCCAGAAACGATACAAGGCGGTTTCTAAACAAAAGGAACTTGAGACGGGTTGGAGAAATAATGAGAAATACAAACTTGACCGAGAATCTCTCTCTTCCATCATTCAGGTTTTTTCACCCATCTGCCTGCCCCTACATGTTTCCATTTCACAGGGGACAGATCAGGCTTAGCAGAGGAGCAGAGGCCATTGGAACTGTGTGCTAAGCCTTATAACGGAGAGGTGGGGGTACGGAGGACATCAGACTCTCCCTCAATTATTTGTGCTCTTGAAGATAAAGGATGGATTGAGAGTACTAGCAAAAACACAGAACCAGAAACTGAGAACCCCTGGAAGGAAAGGGAATAAGCATTTATTGAGCAGTTCCTATGTATTAGACACTGTGCCAGACATTTTACAAATACCTTGTTTGATTCACACAACACTGTGAGGTAGGTGCTGCTATTACCCCCATATTACAGCTGAGGAAACTGAGGCAAACAGATTAAGAGATTTGATTAGAACCACATTTAATACAACATCAGTCAGTGGGGATTTATTAAGTATCTACTCTGTGCAGGCACTGTTCTAGGCACTGGGGGATAGAAAGATCAAAATGTAGCAGTCCCTTCAAAGATCTTACATTCTATTGGGGAAGACAAGAAATGTAGAATAAATACAAGGTAGGTATTTTGGGGGAGAAAGGGCTCTAGCAGCATTCTGAAGAATATCAGTAGGGATATTTCATTTATTTTATTTGTATACCCAGCATTTAGCACATAGTGGGGGCTTAATCAATACTTGTTGATTGATTAATTGATGAAAGTTGAAGTTTGAACTGAATCTTAAAGAAGGAATTCTGCAATGCCAAAGAGAAAAAGCAGCGCCTTCAAGCATTGGGGACAGTCAGCGTTAAAGGCACTGAGGCAGGAGACAGAGGGTGTCATGTGTGAGGAACAGCAAGGCTGGTTTGGCTGGAACACAGTGCACAAAAGGAAGTCATGTAGAATAGCTGGAAAAGAGGGATCGGGGCCAGGATGTGAAGGGATTTAAAAGCCAAAGAAAGGAGTTTAAATTATATCCTAGAGGCACTAGAGTGCTAATGGAGTTCTTTGAGTTAAAGGAGTGATGTGGTAAGACCTATGTTTAAAGAAAATCTCTTTGGCCACTCTGTGATAGATGAGGGGAGAGGGAGGGGGCATTGAGAGACAAGGCCAAAAAGACCAGTTAGAAAACTGCTGTAATAGTCCGGATGAAAGGGGATCTGAGCCTGAACTAAGGTAATAACTGTGTTAGTAGTGAGAAACTGAGGCCCAGAAAGTAACTTGTCAAAGATCAGTTAGGCAGTTAATGATACGGTTAAGCTGTTAGAATGCCAACTTCCTAATTTGGGTGAGGAGCCTAGGGCTCTTTCCACTACACCACACTTCCTCCCACAAAAATTCCCAAAGTAATCCCCCTCTCCCTAACCGACTCCTCCCTAAGCTATTGTTACCAAAGAGTGGTTTCTCCCCTCTTTTCTATCAACCTTCTCTTTGGTATCCATGCTAATGGGGTTAATTTGGGAAAGGAAAGAATAGTTTTCCTGAATCCACTATTCATTGACTGTGTGATTTTTAGGTAAATCACCTTCCTTTCCAGGCTCTCATTTCAATTCTCTGTCAAATTAAAGGGTTGGATTGGATGATCTCTGAGGTCTGAAGTACGATGGTAATTTGTTGTTAAGTCATTTTTCAGTCATGTATATATTCAGTCTCTGTAACCCAATTTGGAGTTTTCTTGAAAGAGACACTGGAGTGGTTTGTTATTTCCTTCTGCAGTTCATTTTACAGATGAGGAAACTGAGGCAAACAGGGGTTAAGTACCCAAGATCATATAGCTAGTCAGTTTCTAAGGTCAGATATAAACTCAGGTCTTCCTGACTCCAGACCCAGTATTCTGTCCACTGTGGCATCTATCTGCCCATTATCTTGTCTTTCCCCTTCATTTTGTAGATGAAGAAAGAATCCCTTCTCCACAATTACATTGATCATTGTTATCAAGAATGCTTGTGTTGACTTGAAATTATTAGATTTTTAAGGGCAAGGAGTCTACCCTGTGTCATCTTTGTATACCTTTGTATCCCATTGTCTGTAAGTGTGTAAATGTGGGTTGAATTCAATTTTTATTATGTGAATTCCCCAAACTAATCACATAACAAAACATTAACTTGCTGATTAGCCTTTAATCAGCAAGTTAGTGCCACAGACAGGACTAGAATCCAGATCACAAGACAAAGTTCTTTATGGTGCACACTGTATTTTATCTAAGAAGTAATTCCTCAAAAAGTGCCTTCCTCACTATCATCCTATGAAGTAGTCCATTATGAGGAAGCTTGAGGCATAAATCTCAAGTGACTTCTCCTACTAATAAGCATAGCAACTAGATTGTAAGCTTTGACCTTGGGCATCAAGACCAATGCAAATGTTCATTTAATTGAATTTTTTATTGTTGTATGACTTTTCCAGCGCCATTTCCTTGAGTGTCACAACACTGTTTTATTGAATCTAATACAGTACTAAAATTACATTTCATTGTTAGCAATAATGTTATTATTTTGTCCTTTCCTCACAGACCTAAAATACCTCTCTTCTATTCTGCAATCTTCCCCTCCCTTTTATTCTCCCAAACTCTTCTTTCTTTTCTTTGCTAGTTTGTTTACAGGTTTTGTATAGCAACCAAGCTCAGCCCAGTGCACAGGGACCCTTTAAACATATAACCATAGCATCTGCATCCTGGAAGGGATCTGGTGAAATCAGAAAAGAGGATACATGTAAAATAACTTTGGAAACTGAAACAGAGTATAATGATGGGGGTAGTGTGCCCCCATTACAAAGTAATTAAAGGTGAAAAGATCTGGAAAGGATACTAATAAATCACAGTTTGATTCCCCATTCTGATACTTAGAAGTGAGATAGTACAATGTAGTATAAGGGGGAAAGTTCAATGAATTTAACCTTTAGAGGACCTGGGTTCAAATTTCAGGTCTGACTCTTAACTTTACTCTTTTACCCTTGGTAGGTCTCTTAAGTCACTTTGAACTTCGTCATCTATAAAAAGTTCCAGCGACAAAGCATTAGAACCTATGATCCTGTGAGCTGTGGCACCATAGACAGAATCCTTTACCCTCTGAAACCTTAACTTCTTCATCTGTAAATACTTCGGGGTCCTATGATTTTACTGGCATGGGATTCTCTCCACCAACACAGATCAGAACTCATATATAACTTATTGATATCTCAGCTTCCCCATGCTAGGATCAACAATCTGTCCACTAAAGCATATTGCCTTGTCTGTAAACCAGGGATAATAATATCGTTTATTATCATTGTTTTTGTCTTACTTCTGTATTAGGCTATAAACTTCAGGATGGTAAGAGACCTGTCTTAGCTTAACTTCTTATCTTTTTCAGCACACTGTTCTGTATATGGTGGTTGATTAATAAAAATTTATCAAATTAATGAATAAATGGGTATTTACAATACATACTGTTAGGATTGTTGCAAGGAGAACTATTGTGGCTGTCATGTTGAGGAAGGCAGTTATTTGTCAACATGACAAACATTAGAGAAATTGTCTTTCTTTCTGGAATGTGCAGTCAGATGTAGCAGAGAATTTGTTGAGACTTGTCAGACCTGAAGACCATTACCCATTCCTGCTGATTCTTGTGGGGACAAATGATACTACCAGAAGGAAAGCATTGCAAGGGATTATGAAGTCTTGGTCTAGAAACTTAAGCTTTAGGGGTAAAATACCATACGTGGTATTTTAATCACTGCTGCCAATTGAAGGTAGGGGATTCAGAAGAAAGAGGTGGATTTGGGAAGTGAACAACTGGTTAAGAAGTTGGTGTCTGAGAATAAGCTTTGGAATGGAAAAATTCATGTAAAGTACTTTGTAAACTGCAAAGCATTATATAAATGTCAGATTTTTTATTAATATTTTTCTTTCTGGACCATGACTTAAAATATAGGAATGACTAGGCTCTTGGCCAGGGATAGAGTGTGTCTAATGAAGACTGGCAAAAAATATTTGCCTGGAGTCATGTATATGATCAAGAAGGCTCGAAAAGGAAAAAGAAGGGATAACATTGGCCATATATATCTACTAAGCCAGAAACCAGAGAGTAGCAAGTACAGCAGAGGAAGAATAATAGCAGAAGAGAGAAGCAGTAATTCACAGGGGACAATCATCCAAGAAAACACATGGTCTCAGATGTCTATACCCAAGTGCACAAAGTAGGGATAATGACCACGATGAACTAAAGATACTCACACGAGGCAAGTTGGGCCTCAGATATCACTGAGATTTGGTAGGATTGGCTCATGCCTGGAAGGGTATACCATTAGACTCTGGGGATGCCCAAGTTGAAATGCAAACAGCTGTGCAAGGAAGGCAGCAGAGAATGCAGCTGCCTGCAGCTGTTACTTAGGCTCACAAATTCCCCTGCTGTTTAGGCAGTGTCATGGCGAGTGAATGTAAGTTTCATGTGGTGGTAGGAAACTTAGCCACGAGGTGTCTGTGATGGGGTGTGTCAAGAGTAAAGTATTAAGTGTGTGGGGAACTCGAGCACGGGCACAGTTAGAATTGTGGTCAGAGTGATTGAGTTATTAGTGGTTTGAGTCAGAGGGTGAGAGGATACATAGCATGACTGGGAATCAGGACAGTGTCTAAGTGGAAGAGTGAAAGTAAGATGGGGCAGAGTGGAACTTGGGATGCTGAGCACAGACTACTTGGAGTTTGGAAGCATTGGGGTAGTGGCTGTCAGGCAAGGTGGAGGCTGATGTGCTTTTAAGCATAGACACTCTTAAGTATCTCCAGGTCTAAAGACCTCCAACATAGCCATTCTACTGTAGAATTTGAGGGAAAATGATGGAAGGATTCTTTGAACTGTTATATATCTGAAGGATGCAGTTCCAAGACACTAGTTATCTTTGCACTGGGAAAAAGAGTATGTGGGGGGAGGGCCTGGTACTAACCAGTAGAAGTCACATAAGATGACCTAAAGTTTGATGAATTATTGTAAAGAGTGAAGATGAGTCAATAACATGTCTTATTCAAAAGGAAAAAAAAAAACAGGTTAAAAAGAATGGAAGAACACATATAAATAAATATATAGAGAAATAATATATAAGTAAATAAAAATATGAATATATGCATACACATATACCTATGTGTGCACACATACATGTGTTACATACATATATACATGTAAGTATACATACATACACATACATGCATGTGTGTGTATATTAGAATATGAACCAAAGAGAGAAAGAGAGAGGAGAGAGAGAGAGAGAGAGAGAGAGAGAGTGTATGGTGTATGTGTGTGTGTGTGTGTGTGTGTGTGTGTGTGTGTGTGTGTGTTTATGTGTGTGTGTATTCTAAGGAAATCAAAGGAGGGGTGAAAAAGTTGTGCTAGAGACAATGAAGTTCAAAATGGAAACAAAATTATTACAGGAGTATGCTGTAGACAGAAGGGAGTAATAGATAGGAAATTCAAAAAAAATCAAAACTTGGCATGAAGACATCTATCTGGATCCCTGCTGAAGCTTTCTCTGTCAAAAGTAGAGTAGTTTCTAAAATTTTAACTTACCCTAATAATAATTTCCAATTTAGAAGGCAGAAGAAGCAAGCAGTATATCTCCTATTCTGGACCTGATTCTGGCCAACTAGCTGAAGTAGAAACAATTAGAGCATTGAAGAAAAGTTACCATTCTATGTTGGAATTAATAAAAGAAAATTAAAGGAACACTGGGCACTGTCTGATTACACTCTAGATTTTGGGAGAGTGGATTTCAAAGGGCTCAGGGAAAAGGTAGATAAGATCATCAGGGTTAAAATTCTATAGGGCAAGTCAGTTCAAAGGAGGTAGAAAGCTCTTAAGAATGACAGTCTGAAAATACAAAGACAAACAATAATGCTGAGGAAGAAAAGAGTCTAAAGAAATTAATGAGATTGCTGAGGGAACTCATTGGCTAGATTTTAGGAAGCAAAGTCAGATAACTAAGAAGTAGTATAAAAGACTGGTATAGGTTTTAATAATAAAGTCACAAAAGTGTAAGTTAAGAAGGACCCTTTGCCTTTCTATGAATACCAAGGACAATTAAGTAGAGCTTTTAAGCCATTTTGAGCATGAGAAGATCAAAGAAGTGATAGGACCACAGATTGGGGTGGATGGGATGATGATAACTGAGAAAGAACTACTTAACTCTTGTTTTGCTTTTGTTTTCTTTGCCAAAGAGTAGGGAGAGTGTAGCAAAAATGATTAGCTGGGAGTTTTAACCAAAGATAAGTAAAGTGATTATAAAAGACCTCCTTATTTACTATCTTCTATGAGTTCAAGTCTCCCAATCCAGAAAAACTAAATACAGGAGTACTGAAAGAAATGGTGAATGGGATTGCTGAGACACTGACAGTGATCTATTAAAGAATTTGGAGAACAGGAAGTAGACCACAGGACTGGAGAAGGGCAAGTGATTTCAAAAAAGGGAAGAAGGAAGAGGCCAGGCACTATAAACTGGTGAGCTCATCTTCAATTCTTAGAAAATTTCTAGGATATAATCCTAAAGAATGATCACTGAAGTTGGCATGGTATCATCAAAAACAAAATGTCCCAGATTATACTGGTTTTGCTTTTTTTGATAGAGTTGATAGATTAACAGAACAGGGAAATGGTGTAGACATACCCAGGTTTTTGCAAGCATATATGAAGTCATTTTTTTTGGTATACTTATTGATAAGTGGAGAAAAACAGACTAGATGATGATGAAGTTCGGTAAATTCAGAACTGACAAAACCCAATAAGTCTACTAATAGTCTGCTGTCAATTTGGATGGAATTCATTAGTGTAGCGTCCCAAAGATCAGGCCTTGACTCTGTGCTATACAGAACTAGCACCAGTACTTGGAAAAAACTGCAGTGTCTTCAGATTTGCAGATGTCCCAAAGAAGAAAGACAAATAATAAGTGAGTGAAGACTCAAAAAAGTTCCTGTTAGCTAGGATGATGGGCCACATCTAATAAGATGAAATTTAATAGAGATAAGCATAAATTTCTACACTTGGGCTAGAAAAAATAATCACCCCTACCCTCATAAATAAAGGCAACATGATTTTATGGAAAGACTGTTGGCTTTGGAATCAAGGACCTTGGTTGAATCCCAGCTCTGCGCCTTGCTATTTCTTTAACCTTATTCAGGTCCCTTAACCTCTCTAGGCTTCAGTTTCTTTACCAGAAAAGCAGGGAGGTTGATATAAATGATTTCCCTTACAGCTCTCAGTAGATGAACCTAATATAAAGAGCATGTGGCGTATTTTATCTAGTGAACTGAGAGTCTATTCAGGTAAAGTAAAACCAGTTGGATGAAGAATGTCTGTTATCCAGACTGTGGTATACAGTTGATTTGTCTACCCATAGAGCCTGTCTCTTGATAACTATATCATGAACAGAGATTGAATGGGCAGTGAACAGAGTTCAGAATGAAAGAGGAGAAGAGGACATCAGTAGGACCTAGGCTCAAATCCAGCTCTACCACTTTAGACCTGTTGGAAGTTAGGCAACTTGTTTTATTATTCCCTTGAGCCTCATTTTTATCATCCCCATCAGTTAACATTTATTAAGTGTCTACTATGTGCTAAGTGCTGGGGAAACAAAAAGAAGCAAAATTCAGTCCCTGCCTTCAGGGAGTTTTACAGTCTAATGAGGGAAACAGCATGCAAATAAATATATGCAAAGAAAGATATATACAGGATAAGTGGAAAATAATTAACAGAAGAAAAGCTTTGGAATCAAAAGGGGAAGACTTCATGTAGGAGGTGGGATGTTAGTCAGGATTTGAAGGAAGGCATGGAAGTCTGTTGGGGTGTAGAAATAAGAGCGTTCCAGGAATAGGGGACAGCCAGAGAACATATCTAGGGCTGAGAGATGGAGTGTCATGTTCATGGAACAGCCAGGAGGTCAGTGTCACTGGATAGAAGAGTATGTGTTGGGAAATAAGGCGTGAGAAGACCGGAAAGGTAGGAGGAGACTAGGTTATAAAGGTCTTGCCAATCAGAGTATTTTGTATTTGCTCCTGGAAGCAATAGGAAGCCCCTGAAATTTATTGAATGGGGATAGGGGATAATATGATTGGACCTGTGTTTTAGGAAAATCACTTTAGTGACTGAATGGAGAATTGATTAGAGTGGGGAGAGACTTGAGGGAAATTTTGAGACCCCTTCCAGCTCTAAATCTGTTATCTCATAATTCTATATTTAGTATTCTTCCAGTGACTATATATGAAGAATTAAAATTGCCGGCTACCAAAAAGTGGCCCATAACATTTTACCTTCAATGAAGCTCTGCAACAGGGAAAGGAAGTGAAGAACATATCAAAGAGATGTGACTAGGAAAGTGGACCAGTGATATACAGTGAGAAAAATGATTAACCAATGAAAAGTTTATTTATTCCATTGGCATTCATGTGAAGTTGCTATATCTTGAGGGAAGCTTCCTGCTTGTTGGGCAGACCTGCATACTACAATCATTGTTGTAGTTGCTGTTATTGACTCTACCATGGTCACATCTATAGTATTGTACTAAATTCTGAGTGCTGCAGTTTAGGAAGGACATTGAGAAGGTGAATCATTTCCAGGGGAGAGAGACCAGGATGGCAAGGGATCCTGAGATCATTCCATACGATGCTTGATTGAAAGAATGAAGCAAGTTGGGCTAAAAGGAAACACTTACAGGAGTGGGAGTAGTGCAGGTCATAATAGCCTCCATCTTGTATTTAAAGGATTGTCATAGGGAAGAGGAGTTACTTATTCTGCTTGGTCCCAGCAGCCCAGAAACTAGCAATAAATAGAAAAATGGATGTAAGTTGCAAGGCAGATGTAGGGGCCAAGTCAGGAAAGACTTTCGAAATATTAGAGCTTTCCAAAAGTCAAATGAACTGTCTTGGGAAATAGGTGGTTCTCCATCATTGGAGGTCTTCAAGAGGCGGCTTAAAAAATTTACATGATAACTTTATCCTATGTTTAAAAGGAATAACATCTTATACATAATACATCTGCAGTTTCACATGCAATCTTTTTTTTTAAATTTTCTCTTCTACTATGTATGTATGCCATGTATTCTACAATCCTACTATTTATTCTACTACTATTATGGAAATGCTTGTTTGAATTCTTAAATTCAGAATATAATAAAATTTTTTTAAAAAGGAGGCTTTGCCAGGAATGTTGTAATGGTGCTTCCTATTCATCTGTGTGTTGGGCTACATCAGGCATCTTAAGTCATTTTGGTGTCATGGACCCTTGGGGATTTTAGTGAAGCCTTTGTAACCTTTCTCAGAAGTATGTTGAAATAAATGCATAGAATAAAATGCATAGAATAATAGAATAAATCAATTATATTGAAATAATGTCATTGAAATATTTTTAAAAACAAGTTTATGGACTCCAGATTGATATCTCCTGGATGAGATAGTCTTGGGGATCCCCTTAAATTTTGCAATTCTGTACTTGTGGATTGCAGAAATGTAATCTTAACCAATCCCTATGTAACCATGGTCAATTTTTCTCCCCCTCTTTAAAGCTATAAAGAAAGAGGCACTGAAAGGCCTATGAGTTACTCATATTATTCATATCAACAACTCTTGTTGTTGTGAAGTTCTTTTCTACAGTGAGAAATCACCTAGCTCAGTGACTTATATGTAGTAGGCACTTGACTAGTACTTGCTGACTTGAATGAAGGGCAATTCCTTATACTGGAGTCCAGCACTCTGGCATCATTCAGTTGAAAGGGGGGAAACAATGAGAAGGAACAAACTGGGAAAACATAGGCTCAGAGAGAGGGTCAATAGGAGATAAAGAAGAGGTTACAATAAAATTCAACCTTAGACAAAGCACACAGTTGCAGGCCATATGTCTGTGAGGAAGTATTCTACAAGGCATCTGTTTTTGTTTTCTCTGTAGCTGGAACAATTAAATTTCAGCAAGAGGGATTTAAGTTAGATGAAGTTAGATATTGTGGAGGACTCCTTTAGTGTCTGCTTTTCCTGGAAAACTTCTGGCAAGGGAATACTTACGAAAGAGGCAGACAACAATCTCTGTGGGGCTGTTACATTGCAATCCTTCTCAGAGGTCATGAAATAGTCTAGGTGACATCTTCTTTTTAAAAACAAATTTATTCACAACTTTTATTTTATATTGCCTTCATTTCCTAATATATTCTTTCATTTTTTCTCTCCCAGAGGGCTAACCCTTAAAACAAAGAATATAAAAAAGAGAAAAAAACCAAAATTCTGTAAAACTCACAAACATAACATTTAAGTTCAGCATTATATGCAATATTCCACACCTGTAGTCCTCTACTTCTTCAAAAACAGGGAGGAAGTTGCCAGTTCATATGTCATTTCGTATGGGGACCGGTTTGGTCATTATAATATTGTAGCATTCACTTTTGATTTTTGTTGCTTTTTGTTCCATCTTCATTGCCATAATTGCTGTCTGTATTTTCCAGGTTCTGCTTCCTTCACCTTGTATCTGTCCATATAAAGTCTTCTCATACTTTTCTGAATAATATTTTGGTACATTTGGGACCTTTTCTGTTGTCTGGGTAGCATCTCAGTGGCCCTTGAAAGCTGAGAATTTTAGGAAAAACTGATCCTAGAATGAAAGGGCATTGCTCTTGTCTTGGACTCAGTCTTCCTGTTTTTCTCAGTCTCTACTTGGTCCAGAACTCTGGGAACCTTTTTTCTCTTAAGGTCAGCCTAGTTATTCAAGTGTTCTACTTCTCTACAAAGATATGCTCTTATTCCCCTTGCTAAGTCACCTCAATGGAATTCTAGAATCTTAAAGCCAAGTAGCACCTTTGAGAATCATATAGTCCATCCCCTAACTACAGTAGCAATGTGTATGTTTCCAGTTTTGGAGGGGATTTTTTGAGCTGAATTTAATGTTAAATCAGAAATTACAAAGTGCTTAGGAGCTGTGCTTTAGTCTATTAGAAATAATTCCGATTTTTGGCACTATTTCCACACAGAGCAAGTCTTTTTGTAGGATAGAGTAAGCTGATGGAAAAAAGAAACAAAACCAAACCTCTATGTATGTATCTTTGGAGGCATCCAAAAACTAGAATGGTGTGAAGTATTTTATGTATCATTATAATTGGGTTACATTTTTAATTGGCTTATGTTACTACTTCAGCAGATTTCTACAGTACTAAACTGATGCCTTGCTACAGTTGCAAACAGCACATTCACAGATTTACTTGTAAGAGATGAGGAGAAGTAAACTAAAATTCGTGTTACGAATCATGTGACGCCAGAGTCTCATGCTGAATTCTCATACAGACATGTTTCCTTACATTGTCATCAAAGATTCCAAGGGGCAAATAAAACTAATTATGTTGCTGTAATAGTATTCATAAATTAATCTAGACTTTATGTTGCAATAATTCGCATTATTTAGAGTTGCTTGATTTTATATTTTGACTAATTAGTGTGAATTTTTATGTATGTATACACATACATGCATACAAGTATATATGTAAAGATATGTGTACATGAGTGCACACGTGCATACATTTTATAGATAGAACAAGCTTACTGACATTCTACCTTTCATCTCCAGTGCTTTTTCATAAGCAATCCTGTGATTACTGTCTCGTTCCCTAGGACTTCTGTTCTTCCTTCCACTTCACACCCAACTATTAGAATTTATAGCTCTTTTTAAGACTTAATTCAAGTATTATCTCCTAAATAAGCCCTTTGCTAAATCCCCTATTTGTTACCGTCCCTACCCCTTACTTTCCCATGTGTCTGTGTGCATGTTAATTTCCTTCCAGTAGACTGAAAGTTCCATGATAATAGAGACTGGGGGTTTTTTTGGGCGGTTGTCCTTGTGTCTAAAGTACCTGATCCCTCTTTTTAAAAGAGGGAGTGTGGTACTCTGGACCTGTGATTTTATTACTATAGGGAATTCCTAGTGAGGAGCCTCTTCCACCAATTCAGAGGAGCACCTACTGTGAAATTTACAGTCTTAGAGGGTTGCCTGGGTCACTAAGAGGTTAAGTGACTTGCCCAGTCACAGCTAGTATATAACAGTAGGGACTTGAACCTTCCTCATATCAGTACCAGCTCTGTCCATTGTACCATGCTGCCTCTTGCCTGGCACATAGTTGTCACTGATTTGCTTGCTGAATTGAATTATTGGACAGCTCTAATTATTAGGTACTTCTTCCTTATGGTGAACCAAACTTTGCCTCTGTATAGCTTCTCCCCATAATCTTAGTTCTCATACCTCTGGAGCTAAGCACAATAAGTTTATTTATACCTTCAGAACCCCTTTGAACTTTGAATTATCAGAAACACCAAGACCTTATCTCTATCTTGTAGGCTTGCCAGCTTAGTTGATTCTAATTACATATAGGATTTTTCTTGCTGTATAATTGTCATTAGTGAAGAATTATACTCAATATTTCTTTGTGTCTGGTGGGGGGGAATGAATACTTCAGCCTATTTGTCCTTCTACTCAATTATTTTGGGGGTACTGCTGATGCATCTTTCCTGATGAAAAGCTGTATATCATTATCCCAATTTCCATTTTCTCTGCTCTTCTGTTTCTTCATCAGTCATGGCTGGGTGAAGAAATTAGCATACAGAGCCTTGGGTGAAGGAATAATGTAAACCAAAGCTAAACTCTGACAGCATAAAGTTGAATTCAGGATTATCTCAGAGGGTGGGGGAGAGATGGTAACAGAACCATTAATTCTCATTTATCCACTCCTGCAGTTACTCAGGAGAAGATTCTGACCAGGATAACAATTTACCAATCTTTCTGAAATATAGTCAGCCACCAAGGAGAACATGGTTTGACTGATGGGCTGACCTGAGGTTCAGGAAGGACACCACATTTCTAGTCCCCTAACTATAACCATAGCTATAAGGTAGAAGTGATCCACCTCCTCTAGGAAAGCTCCCTTTGACTCAACATACAAATAAGCAACCCTCAGCTATTATATCCTTATTTACATATTTCCTTCTGTGTCTTTGCATCATCTTCTTTTATGTGTGCTATAGCTCCCCTGTTAGATTGCAAAGAGTCAGGTAATATGACATAGAGAAGTGGACTGACCCAATCAGAAGTCAAGTAACCTGAATATTATTCCTCGTTCTCTGTCTCTCAGTGTGTGACGTTAGGGAAATCACTTCCCCTCTCTAAATCCTCTTCTGTTGAATAAGTGATTTGGACCTCAAGATCTCTGAGGTCTTCCTAGTTCATTTGTGTTACTCAATAGAACCTGGTACAGATAGAATTCCACACATTTAGATGGTGTGTCTAACTCAAAACATTTTGGATCGAAGTAATTTTGGAGACTCTATTCTAGTAATTTTAATATTGTCAATATTAATGAACAATGTACTCCTGACAATCCTCTGCCTGATTCTTTTTCCAAGACTCAGTTACTTGTTTTCTATCTTAAAGGTTCTAGTGAATCCCTGTTGTCTGTAGGATCAATCAATCAACAGTCATTGATGAAAAGCATACTATATACAAGCACTGTTCTAGGCACTGGAGATTCAAAGACAAACAATGAAACCCCTTTTCTAAGGGAGCTCACATTCATTTAGGTAAAATACCAACTTATCCAGCCCTTTCCTACCTTTCCAGTCTTCTTATTCTCCCTATTGTGTTGTAGAACCAACAAAAATGGTCTACCTTACTATTCCTCCTACTCCATCTCCCTGATCCTGTGACTTTTCACTGGCCATCCTCCATGTCTAGAATGTCCTTATTTCATGTCTTTCCTGACTTCCTTCAAATCGCACCCCAAATCCCACCTTTAACCAGAAACCTTTCCCAGTCCCCTCTGAGACTAAGGGCTTCCCTCTGAGATTGTCTTCAGTTTGTCCTGTTTATATCTTGTATGTTCATAACTGTTTGCATGTTGTATCTTCCATTAGAATGTGAGATCCTTCAGACCAGACCTTTCTTTGTATCACCAATGCTTACCACAGTGCCTGGCCCATAGTAAGCACTTAATAAATGCTTCTTCTTCTTCTTGTTTTTCTTGGGCATTTACTTTACTTTTTTTTAGGCTTGTTACATACTTGTTACATATTATTTTCCTTCATGGCACTTGACAATCCTTCTTGATAGTCCTTGTATGCAACATTATATCTCCCATTCCTGTTCTATATGCCTAGAATTCATTCTTTCATCTCTTCTGTTTCTTAGAATGCATAGCTTGCTTCAAAGATGAGGTCAACTGCCACCTCTGACATAAAACCTTTTTTTTACCTGCCCAATAATTACTTTGTATTTGTATATATTGCATGTTTGTTTGTGTACTTGATGTCCCTTTGAATGTAGTATCTTTGTATTATAATCTTTTTGAGGGATCTTATTATGCCTAGTACAGCAGTTAAGAAATGCTCACTGAAAACTTAAGGGCAACACTACTTTGCCTTTGCCTTTTTATTCATAGTAGCTAAATAATAAATGTTTTTTTTTGCTTGATTTTGGGTGGAGTTTGTTCAGAGGAGGCTATGGAAATAATAGTAAAAATGAGACCTATGATTTTAAACAAGTTTAGTGAGGTAGAGGTTATTTAATGTGGAGAAGAGATGACTGAATCTCAAAGTAATGGAGTCAGGACATTCAGTAAATATTTATTCAAGTCTGCAAAGTACTGTACTGAGCCCTAGAAATATAAAGGTGAAGTATGGCACAGGCCCTGCCCTCAAGGATCTATTGATAATTTGCAGTTACGTTCCTTTTATACCCTACTTCTAGGATTCCCTTTTTCCTCTTCCCCTTCCCCACACATGTGTGAAGTACACACATGCATACACACACACACACACAAACACACACACACTTATATATGCACCTTCACTCAGGTACTCTTCTGATACCTTGCCTTGACATGGTGGTATTCTTTTATAAAAAATAATTTTGATAACAATTTCTTTTTAAAAAAAGTTTTTCCCCCAATTACATGTTAGAACAATTTTAACATGTTTTTTAAAGTTTTCAGTTTCGTATTCTTTCCCTCCCTCCTCTCCCTGCTCTTGATAACTGGATTTCAATATATTTGCTTTCCTTTATAATCCTCAGTATTTTATGTTATACACTTAAAACATTATTCTGAGTAGGTATTGATAAGCTTCACCGGGATGTCAAACAGGTTAGTATGGCCTGTTTTAGACTGATGTGGAGTTATCAAGTGACTGAGTATTCCTTCTTAAGTAGTGGGACCCAAAGTCCAGAGTCATCCTGTGAAGCATGAAGATGGCTCTGCCTTCTCAAAAGCTAAACTTGGAACTGAAAGCCCTGATATATCTTACCTGGCTGAAAAGGATTTGAGTATGGACTGAGTCAGTTGGGTAAAGAAAGATATGGCTATGCTTCGGCTTTATCTCTTCAAGAAGATAGTACACAAAGATGTGAGATCATTTTGATCTACATTCATAGGGGGTGCCTTCACACAGATAAACCACAGACACTTAAAGAATTGAAATGGAAAGAGTGCTGGACTTGGAGTTTAAAGAGCTGGTGAGAAACTCAGCCCTGTCATTGATTAGCTATATGACCTTGGACAGCATTTCTGAGCTTTCGTTTCCTCATATGCAAAATAGAGGTGATAATATTTTTAATACCTAGGTTACTGTTGTGTTTTGAGGATCACATTTAATGAAATTAAGTTTGTGAAACTATTTCATCACCATAAAGTGCCATTTAAAATTATTGTTGTTATCAGCATGGGATGGATAACTGGTTTCAAAATTAGAAAGACTTGGGTTCTATGTTTGCTGTATAACCCTTGGCAAGTCAATTAAACACTCACTCCCCTAGGTAACCCTCCAAGACTATAATGTGTAGAGAAATATGCTGACCTACATTGATAAGAGGGATTTTCCTTGTGTAGGAATTCCCTATTCTAGGGAAATCATAGATCCTATCCCTATCTCCATACCCTATTATAGTTATGTGCCCAGTGTTTAATGTGTTATTAACCTTATTCCAGTCTCAGCTTTGCCTCTGATTTGCAAGGAACCTTCAGTGAGCTACCTTTTTCCTTTGTGTATAGATGTACACACAGGGCAAGTAGGTGGTGCAGCAAATAGAGTGCTGAACTTGAAATCAGAAATATCTGAGTTCAAAAATGATCTCAGATGCTTACTAGATAAGTGATCCTGGGCAAGTTACTTAACCCTGTTTGCTTCATTTTTCTCATCTGTAAAATGATCTGGAGAAAGAAATGGCAAACCACTCTAGTATCTTTGCCAAGAAAACTCTGAGGGATCACAAAGAGTTGGACACAACTGCAAACAACTAAATAACAACAATAGATGTATATTTATATGAGATGGTAGGTGGAGTGGAAGAGAAAAACTCACCCAGATCCTGTGAGAGGAAATCAGAAAAAGAAAGCAGAGCATTCCTAAAGCCTCCAGAGAGGATCCCTCCCTCTCTTCTTCCCCAGTGTCACCTGACAGGGAGGTTTCCTGGAGAACATGCTTCAGGCCTGCAACAAAAACAGACCAGTTACCAATACCTTCCTCTCATGAAAGGAGGCTGACACAGAGTAGGCCTGGGAATGAAGAGAGCCAGATGTAGGCTATGTTTGGCACAGGGCTTCATTCCAGGATCTGGGATCTAGGGTAGCCTCTACCATTTGACCACGCTCTCTATGTGCAACTCTTTTGGGCCAAACCCACATGGTTACAGTTGATCCAGAGCCATACTGACAATGATGCTATGGCAGAGGCTGAGAAGAGAGCTTGGCTGTTGCCAAACCCATCTGTGGTCTTGGTTGGGGAGGAATAGCTGGGATCAGGATAGAAGCCATGTTTAGGCTTGTGGGATTCCCTCTAGTTTGTAAATTTAAAGATTAAATCCAGCCTTCTTCCTTAATTCATACAGTCACTTCTGGCCTGGCAGGATACAGTGCTTTATTACTTGTATTATTATTAATTAGTAGTTCTATTCCAGTGCCACATTATGGCATGGGACTAACCCAAGATTCTCAAATGCTAGAGCACAGTCTCACATTGGTCCTACTAAGCTAGAAAATCTTTAAGAAGTCTCAGTCATGGACTTAGGAGGCTGTCATTCAAGACACAGCCTTGCTAAATTCAGAAAACATCAGCAGCAGCAGTTGTATCAGATGGCAAAATATTTTTGGTTATAGCAGCTCGCAACCCATCTATTAAGATGTGGACAGTTTGTGGCCTGCATTGGTGGAGGGAGTGTTACATTGATAAAATTACAGAACCTTGGAAGTATATGGAGGATACTTTACAGTTACAAAGTTATACCTACCAAGCTAGGTGGCGTAGCAGATAGAGTGCTGACTTCTTAGCTCTCTGGGCAAACCACTCAACTTTTGTCTGTCTCAATTATCTCGTCAGTAAAATGGGGATAATAACCCTCCTCTCAGGATTGCTGTAAGGATAAATAAAACGTGATATTTGTAAAGCACTTTACAAACCTTAAAGCCCTAACTGAATAAATGCTAGCTATCGTTATTATTTTGGACCCTTTGTTTTGATGCTCATGACAGTCCTATGTGGTATCTAATATAAACGTTATTCTTCTTTTCAGATGAAGAAGCTGAGATGTAATAGCCTTGCCCAAGGGAAAATAGCAGAAACAAAACTTTAAGCCAGGCTGTTGGACTCTAAAGTTTAGTGTACTTTCCCCAATGCTGTACAAACTGTGGAATTGCAGAACTTAAAGAGACCGGAGAGATCAGCCAGTGTAACCTCTTCATGTTACAGATCAAAGAGGTGAAATGACTTCTCTATTCTCATAAAATTAGGGAGAGAACTGAGACTAGAACCCAGATCTCCTGACTCCCACTTGTGTCCCACTTAATCCCATAACTAAACAGCCTGATCTGAAACTTTTGGAGATGAATTTGGTTGGAGTGCCTATACCAGTGGAGTTATAGATCCTTGAGTATATATTAATGTTTAGAGACATTTATTAATGTTAAAAGCTCCAGTCATAAAAAAAACTATTATCTTGCACATGCTTGCACGTACACACACGTAAAACTGGAGGCAGAAATGCAAAGCTAGCATCTTTGTGATGGAACAGCTCATTGAGAGGAATTTGAATTCTTTCCATGTGGCTTGAAACAAGCCACCCTATTTCCTTTCTAAAAGAGTCCAGCCAGATGTCCAGAATGGCACCCAAATAAAGTCTTTAGCCATGTTTTTCGCTGGCCGACAGAATAATAGGTTACAGTTGTATAGCCCTTTCCAGTTTACAAGTTCTTTTTTCACAACAACCCTGAGAGGGAGGTAGTCTGTATGTTATTATACCCATTTTTAGATGAGGAAACTGAGAGTAAGGGACATGAGTCACTTATTCAAATTCACACACTTAAAGTAGTAGAAGTGAGATGCAACTTTTTTTTTCTTTTTCTGTGAATCCAATGTTTTTCCACTTACACAGCAGTGCCCCTCATACTGAGGTTTTGAAAGGTTAAGTAACTTGCCCAAAGTTATAACATTTATAAAGTAAAGCTTCATGAAATAAAATACAGAAGTATGTTATCCCAGATTGAGGAGGAAGCTAAGAAATCATCTAGTTTGACCATTACCAGAAGATGCTTCTGTCTGTTACATCTCTAAGAGGTCATGCAACTGCAGGTGCCTTTCACCTATCAATTATGAGATGTTGTGTCCCTGAGTGGACTGTAAATTCCTTGAGGACAAGAGGCTGTTTTCATTTTTACTTTGTATCACAGGTATAGTGGCTGGCAAGTGGAGTGGGCCCATATAAGTGTTTGGTGATTTGCTGATTTTAATTTTAATGAATTGACTTAATTTTTTTCTTTTAAGTAGTATTTTATTTTTTCCAATTACATGTAAAGGTATTAATTCTAATTGATTTTAATTTTCAGAAGACAAACTCTTGAGGGTTTGTGAAGAAGCTAGATAGGGGAGCCATGCCAGGGAACACTTGAGTGAAGAGAGAGAAGAAATGAAACAGTTGATTTGGCCCCTGAACTAGAGATGGAAGGGCAATCTCTAAATATTGTATAATAATGAGGTGCCTGAATCACATGCCATTCAGGAACAGGTCAAAGGAAATGGGGATGATGGATTCTAAGAAGAGAAGACAGCAGAAATAATAATTACCTTCAACAGTTTGAAGGGTTATATTATATAGAAGAGGAATTAGGCCTCTTCTGCTTGACTCTAGAGGGGAGAAGTAACAGTAGGTAAAAGTAGCTTAGTTTACAAGGCTATTTATTCCTGATATAAATAATAACTTGTTAACAGTTCCAGCTACCTAAAAGTAGGATATTCTGCTTCAGGAAACAAAGAATTTTTATTATTACTAGAATTCTTCAAGTAAAGGTTGGATATTAAAGGGAGGAGACTTTTTTTTCAGATACAGATAAGACTAGCAGGCTTTTGAGGCTCCATCTAACTCTGAGCTTTTGTGATTCTTTGGCTTGATCTGTTTATTCCAAGTGGTTATAACTAGGAACAATTAGCAGAAGTCACAGGGAAGAAACTTTTGGCACCACATAAAGCAAAAATTCAGAAAAGTTAGAGCCATCCAAAAGTAGAGTGGGATCTCTTGCTAGATAATACATTTCCTATCACCAGAGGTGTTCAGAAAGAAATTGGATGACTCTTCTTAGGAATATAACAAACAGGATTCATGCTTCCAGTAAAGGTTAAGCCAAATGTGCTCTAAGCTTCTTTTCAATTCTGGGGTTGTGTGCTTCCATGTTTTACTTAGGAAGGAAGTCCAATAGTTCTTTTGTGAGTCAGTGCTTCAAATACTTCAAAAGGTAGATCACATCTCCCAGAATATTCTTTTCACCAGGTTAAATATTCCCATATCCTTCGCCTTTGCATCATATGGAGTGGTTTCAAGTCCCCTCAGTCTCTTGAAGGGAGCAAAGGTGGCAGCTTATCTACATTGTTTATAAAATGTGGCACCTAAAACTGAACCCAATACTTCATGCTTGACCTGATGGAGAAGCTACCATTCCCTTGTATGAACAAGGCAACATTCACAGCACTGATAGTGACTATGAATATGTCAACATAGTTCTGAGCCACAACGTGTAACAGACCCTCCATATAGAAGGCAGAGGAAAAACATTTATTCAGACACCAGAAAGCAAAACTGCAACACCAGAAAACCAAATCCATCACAGTAACCAAGAAGTCAATACACATTAGCACTGTAGGGGACAATGCCATTCCCAAGCCTCCTCCCTTCCTCTTCTCCTCCCCCACCAAGGCCTTCCCACAAAAAAGACAACACTAGCTGTGCCTGCCTGTGACCTCTCTCCCCTCTCCCCAACTGCTCTTACCAATTTCCTCCGAGCTCTGCTCCACCCTTCCTGTTCCACCTATTCAGTAAACTCCTTCCACCACAGGCTCCATGTGAGCCGGGCAGGTCACATGGACCTGTTAATAGATGGGAAAGATCTTCCCATATAAATTAACATTACATTGGGCCCCAAGATCTTTCATATTCATTACATAGGTCAGTGGGGCAACTGGTATCAACAGAATTTTAACAGGAATAACAGAAAATAAACATATAAAACAGGATCTCACATGGGACTTGAGTACAAGTGTGCCGTCACCCCCCTCCCCCAAACAAATGCAGCTCAAAATCTCTTAGAGTAAGGGGCAGAGGTCTCATTTGAGGGTTTGGTTCCTCAGCTACATCTGCAGCTTGGTTGATACCAGGTCCAGGGGAGACATAGCACATCAGACAGGAAGTTACATCTGGCTTAAGCAATCAGACATCTACAGGTAGAGGGTATTAAGCCTGCAGAAAAGAAATCTGACAAATAAGGGGAACAGATAGAAAGCCAAAGAGAAACAAGGAGACAATAACCAGAAGTAGGGTAGATACAGGGTCACCCATGTTTCTGGAGTCCCTGAACGCACTATCATAGCCTCATTCACTGTTGTTTACTGTTCTCTAATTTGCAGTTTGGGGTCATCATTTTGGCTACAGGTATACTTTCTTTAAAATGAAATGAAGCCAGGCCCATTTCCTCATATTGACAAAGAAAAGTGGATGAGGCTTGGGATCAAGAGGTCACTCTAGCCACCCCAAACCCATATTCTCCTTCTTGTAAAAACCTCTAGTTTCACATACTTCATATTCTATATGTCTGAAGATAGACAGTGAGGGGTTAGGAGAGAAAAGATGAAGGAGATGAGGAAGCTACTGACCCAATAATGTCTTTAGATATCAAAGGATTCTGCTTGTGTTTGAGCATGTCATTGTCCTCTTATAACTGGGAACTGGGTATAAACTACGCAAATCCAACCTCTCCCATTAAGCAGGCATTAGGGTTTCTGGGGTCTCGGGATCTCAACACTAACCTCTTTCACAGAGCTATTAGTTAACATAGCTTTGACATGTGCCATACCTTCTCTTTCTCATTGCCTCAGGGGCAGAGGTGGGTAATGTTTCCAAGAACATGAAATTCTTCTAAGAGCAACACAGTACAAGTTCAGTGACTTTAATTTCTTCCCCATTTCAGACCACAGACCACATGGTGTCTTTCCTGTCACTTGACCAGAAAGGGATATTTTGGTCATTCTGTCTGTATCTCTACTTACAAGTAGCACCATTTCTGAGAAAGTTTGAGAGACAGAAAGAGAGGGTGTGGTGTGGTGTAGAGGTACAGGTGGAGGTAAAGAAGACCCTCTGTGATTTAGAAGCTAGAGCAGTGAACATGAGTTTGTATCCTGATTGCCACTTGCCCTGCTTTTATTGCCTTTGCTGCACATTATTTACCTTACCTACAATATGAGGAAATGGGCCTAAGCCCTAAATCACGTCCAAATTCCCTTTTTGCTCTACACTTCATGATCTTACGATTCTTCCCGAATCTGCTTTCTTAGAAAGCTCCAAGAAAAGACATTACAGAAGACTCATGACTAGTCACACTAGTGGCAGCTGTATCGCACACAACATGTGAAGAGGGAGACCTTTTAATATGATGTTTTATAAAGAAACCATGTAAAACCTAGCTTCAAGTCTCACCTCTGACACATACTGGCAGGGTAACCCTGGCCAAGTCATTTAAGTATTCTGAGCAACTTTCTAAGATTACTAAGTTGTAGAGAAGGTCACAGGTTCTATTTCTGTCCCTAAGAGCACCTATATTTTAATACTAAAAAATTCATTCCCTGTGAATAAGCCAAGTGCCATGTATTACAGCTGTATTTCATGTTTCAGTTGAGCCCCTGATTTATTGGAAGACCTTTCAATAATAATCCCAGTGCTTCATACCCTCTCCCTGAGTTTCCCTCAGACCATCCAACATTGTCAATTTGGTGCTAGAAAGGACTTTAGATGCCATCAAGACCACTCCCCTCCCCTCCACTTTTACAAATGAAGAAACTGAATAACAGAGAGTTTGTTTTTTAAATTACTGTTATTTTCCTAGAGACATATAGACCACATTTGTCAGAAGAGGAACGTGAAACTTGGTCTTCCTCATTCTGAGGCTACTTCTCTGTCCTGCCCCTTTGAGGGCCATTAGTTTCTGATACAAGATGTTAACATACATTTTATTTAACCTGACCAAAAGAAAATGAAGAAGCTCTTACCTATGTCCTTGAACAATCAGGAAAACTCACTTCCCCTCTTCCAGAAGGCATCTAGCAATCTTTATTTCTTGAGGCCACAATTCCCTCATTCATAAAATAGGAATGCTAACAGGACCTTACCTCACTAGGTTGTTGTGAAGATCACATGAGATTATAGGTGGCCAATATTCACAAACCTTAAAGCACAGTATAAACGTGAATTATCATAGTAGGTCACAACTTCTCTACAGATCTATATTTGGAATAAATACCAAACAAAGAAGAAGTCTATTTTTATCTCTGGTGCTACAGATTCCTGTTGTGAAAATTCTTCTTGCCCTTTTAGTTAATTTGACTTCTTCTCTACAGCTGTACGAGGGTGGACATTTCCATCTTAACTCCCATCTTCCCTTGTCAAATCTCTAAATTACCCTTCCTCTTTTTATTTCTGTTTCTTTCTCTGTCTACTTCTGCTGTTGCTCCATAGGTGCATGGATTTGCCTAGAGAGACTGTATGACATAAAGGTTCCTCTCTTTGGGTCCATGGGCTACCCCAAATATCTCTGTCTCTTCTTTCTACATCTTTTCTAGAACTTCAGGCACACTCTTCTTCAGTGGGATCTTTCCTCTCTAATTTCATCTCTTCTCTGAGTCTGTGTGATCCTCTTTGTCTCCTCCTAAAGGCCAGTTTCAAAGGTCAGCTCTGGTGTGTGAATTCCATCCTGACATTGGTGCTACAACTTCAAAGCTAGGAACTTGACAATGAGAACTCACACCATATCCAGGGAATCTTTAGGAGAAGAAAAGGAGCTCCCCATCTTTTTTTTTCATGGCATAGAGAAAAGAATGCCAAATTTGGAGTCAGATGGCCTGGGTTTGAATTCTGTCTTTAAATAGCTGAATAACTTTAGGCAAGTGATACAACTTTTCTGGGTCTTAGGTTTTGCACCTATAAAATTAAGGGTTTGGACCAGCTGTCCTCTAAAGTTACTTCTAGCTCTGTATAAGCCTAAGATCTTTATTTCCCCTTACTCTTTTCCCCACCTTTTTTGACCAGCATCACTATCGCCCTCTCTAGAGTCATAAAGAGGAGCTTACTGACCTTCAAAGGTTCTTTCCAGTTTAAGAAATCTTTGATTGCAAGCTTGTCCGTTGCAGCCCAGTGAGAGGGTTATAATGATTCCTTTTTACTTGACTCTTTTAAGGTTCACAAAGCACTTTTCTCCCAGTAACTCAATTTCCATTGAATTAGGGAGGTATTATACCCATTTTGTAAATAAGAAAACTGAGGCTCAGATAGCTTAAGCAACTGGCTTAGGATCAGTGTCAGAACTAGGACTTGACCTTGGCTCTTTTTTGACTCCAAGATCACCATTTTTGTCACTATACCAGGCTGCCTTTACCCTCTCAACACCTCTGCATCTTTGGTTTAACTTTAACATGAAACAAGTTGATCATGTTTCTCAAGCCAAACAACATGTTGTAGGGGGAAGAGTTGTCCTGGCAGTCAGCACAACTAGGATTGAACTTTGACCTTGACATAGATTAGCTATAGAACTCTGGACTGACCATGTCACTTCCCTTCACCTTGGTTTCTTGATGTTTAAAATGAAGATAATAATACTTATATTACCTAATTCACAGGGTTGTTTGTGGGTAAAGGGCTCTATGAATGTGATTATTTTTATTATTAGTTATGTTGTTGTTGTCCTGTCGTGGGCTTGCTATATAACCTTGGCTTAGTCACTTGCCCCTCTGGCTTAATCTTTTTGTAAACTTACTAAGAGAGAAACAGTAATACTTGCCACCACAGCAGAGGTGTTATATGATTGAGAGAGAGAGATGACTTTTTAAAAGTACTTCATGCTCTTGGGAAAAGATGGTGCTATGGAAACACATAGCGTTATTCATGAAAGTTCACATTCAGTTTGTTGTTTGTTGCACTCCCAAGTCTCTTCCTCCCTTTATTCTTTGGTAAGTCTTTCCCTCCATGTTGGTTTTGGATTCATCTTGTCCCAATGGATTAACCTACGTGTTTCTAGTTAGGATTTCACTGCATTATTTCCATGCTTCTAACCCCCTATGGCTGCCCCAGTCTGATTGGTCTGTCCTCACAGATGTTTGCAACACCTTCCCATTGAGCATCATCTGTACATTTTAATTAATCTGCTGTTTTCTTCCCTCCCCTGCTTCCGGATCATTAATAAGGAGATTAACCAAAACCAGACCAATTCCCAGCAGTCACACCATTGGGAAATCTCTCCCAACACATACAGTCTTGTCTTTTGTCCAGGGCATCACATTTATTAAGTCCCATTAACTAGTTTTCAGCTTTCAGAATCTGTGCTCAAAGAAAAACCAATTTGAATTAATTTAGCAATTAACATCAGGAGGAAAAAACTTAGTTGGCTCTGTACAAAAGCCTAGATATACTTCTGACACATTCCTTTTCTGTGATCTGTTTATATGTATGTCTATAGATGCATACATGTGTTTATATAATATCTATTAGCTTTCTACACCTTCTGATTTTAAAGCCTTGATATAGAGCTATTCAAACAAATATTGGCACATAGTAAAAGCCTACTAAATATTTATTGATTAATTGACTTTTGGATAACTGAAGGTTCTCAATTTGTTTTAGATGAGCCTTCCACTCCCTGTACTTTTTGGCAGTTTGTTTTTTAAACTCATGCAGAGCTTTTACATTTATCCCTATCAAATTTCATTAGTTTTGGCCCATCATTCCAGCTTGTCAAGATCTTTTTGGATCTGGACTGTATCATCCAGCATGTTTAGCCATCCCCCCCAACTTGGTGTCATTTATGGATTTGACAAGTGTGCTTTTTATTAATTCATTCAAGGCTTTATGAAATTTGTCAAATGGCACAACACCAAGAACAGATCCTTAGGGCCCTCTATTAGAGACTTTCCTCCCCCTCCAAGGCTATTTCAACCCAGTAATGTACTCTAATCTTTGGGTAAGCCATTTTGGTACTTACCTAAGAATATTCTCATCCCATCTATATCTCTCTAGCTTGTTCATAATATACACTGAGAGACTTGCTTATCTCAGTCCAGAAGAGTATTCTGCAATATCTATAGCATTCCCCTGATCTGTTAATCTCATCATTTTGTCAAAAAAATAAGTTAATTTACTATATCCTGGTCTCAATAAGGTCATGCTAGCTGTAATTTCCTTTTTCCCTTTCTAAATGCTTACTAACCATCCCTTTAATAATGTTAGGTTTAAGGATTTCTAAAGACCCTTCTAGCTTCAACATTCTGTGAGTCCTTTTGATTCCCAGCATTGTTCTGAGGACACATCTATGCTTTACAATTTTTTCCAAAAGATTTGACCCTCCCAGATAACTAGGTGGTGTCTGCAGTGTCCAATGAACACTCATTTTGGAGTCAGAGCACTTATCATCATATCCTGACTCTGGTCATACCACTTTCAGCAGCTCTGTGTTCAACCACTTTGGACTTTCATTTCCTAGTTTCTAAAATGAAAGGAATGGACTTCTTGAGAAGAGATGCCAAGTGTTACCCAGACTTAGTACTTTCCTCAGTACCAAAGGTGGTTCTTTGCGTACAATAGACGATGTTTGTTAAGTTTATTAATATATTCATGATATATGTATATTCAAAATTCTGTTAATATTAAGAGATGAAAATGGCAAGTGTATCCTTCAAGGAACTTACAACCTAATTGGAAGAGAATGAGGCATGTATGCAAATGAATATAATTCAATTAGAAAATGTTCCAGTGAATAGGAAAGGTCAGAGAGATCTGAGAGACTTAAAGAGGAAAAGGTTATTTCTTTTTGGAATGCTTTATGGAGGTGATGTCACTGAGGCTGGATCTTGAAGGAGGAGAATTTCACGAAGTGGAAATTGGCTGGGGGGAAGGTTCTGTTCTAAATGATGAAGGACTGTTATTTGGAAAAAGGATTAGACTTCTGCTTGGCTCTAGAGGATTGAACTAGGAGTAGTGGGTGGAAGCTGCAGAGAAGCAAATTTTGACTCAGTATGAGGATGAACATAACATAACATAACAGTGCCATACAAAAGTGGAATGGGGGAGGTACCTTCCAAAAGGGAAGTAGTTTCCCTTTGATGAAGATTTTTACTTATAAGGATTGGTGTCCAGAGATAGTTTGGCTCTGATCAGTTCCTCTCAGTTCTGAGCCTTGGTAATTCAATTTGGTGATTTCTGAGGTCCATCGGAGCTCTGATATTCTGTGCCTGATTCTAACCTCTGTGAGGGTAGAGATGAAAATATAGTATATGGTGGGACTTCCCTTGTGGAGCAATGACTGAGGGTAGGATTCGCTTCATTTTGTGTTGTTTAATGAGAGCGAGGGTTTAGTGCAAAAATACTAGCAGTGACTTGAAACCCTTGAAATTGTCTAGTGATCTGGCATCCTGGGAGCTTACCCCACCTGCTGCGTGATTATAATTCTGTCCTTGAACTAAGTACTAGTGTAGCCTCTGGAAATAAACTCTTTGTGAAATTTGACAACATTGAAGACAAGTTAGAGGAGAATTCTTTTGATGCTATCTTGAACCTCCCTTCCTCCTTCCCCCCTTCAGGTCCTACAATTGGCTGAGATGAATTCTATTTCATGAAATCGAATTTAGAAAGAGATCTAGATGTATAGTTTGGATCCAAAAGATATAGTAGGAGAAGAGGCCATTAGAGGTGAATTTTAACCCAAAAGATGTGTCCCATCTTTCTTATAATAATAACTCACATTTTTATGACGCTAGGGTTTCCAGAGGACTTTGTTCACAACAAAAATGTGAAGTAGATATTGTGGCCCATTGTACAGATCTGAAAACTGAAAATTAGGGGTAAATGAGTTCCCCAAATCAGCCTGCTAGGAAGTAGAAAAGCTAGAACCCAAGCTCACATATTAGGGTTCCAATATAATATAGACCCAGTCTATTGTATGTTCCAACTTTATGCCACATTATACCCCTTTTTCTTTCTCCTATTTGCACTACACTTTCAGGAAACTTATATGTGTAGACTGAGCCAAGGAGGCATCAAAAATTGCTCTTTGGGGGGTATTTCAAGAGGTGATTAAACCTTGTTGGAGTGTTGCTTCTGGGGCTGCAAAAATACCATGTTCAGGAAAACTTTCTAATGTGGAAAGAGCATTGGTCAAAGTCTTAGAAAACCCAGAGCAGGGAAAGTAGACACTAGGGAGAATGTTGTAAAGGGATTTTATTGGGGTCTTTAATGCATCTTTATCCAGTAATAGCCAAAAAAACTTGGGCAATATTTTTTTTCCTCGATATGAGGAAAAGACTAGATTCATTAACCTTTACAAATCAGCCTACGTAAAGGCCCACAATACCAGACAAGTGACCAGAGCAGTGGTACAGAATCCCTTCAGGTTCCTTCCTGCCCTGTATTTCCCTCCCTAAGTGGTCCAAGTCAAGCTTATCCTACAGATCTTTGGGGAACTGCCTCATTCTCCTCTGGGCTAATCCCACACTTGAAGAAACATTTTGGAAATGTGAAAAATATTGAAGAATTCAGAAATTGTATACAAAACT
This sequence comes from Notamacropus eugenii, assembly GCF_028372415.1. Lineage (NCBI taxonomy): Eukaryota > Metazoa > Chordata > Mammalia > Diprotodontia > Macropodidae > Notamacropus > Notamacropus eugenii. The sequence goes on from NC_092874.1 coordinate 193,410,234, forward strand.
CCCAAGGAACCTTTTAAAACCTACCTCAAAAGCTTTCCACACCCCACACCCAGCCCAGGTGAATTAGTCAGCATGGAAGTATTAACTAAGTGCCTACTATGTGCCAGCCGTGTGTGTGTGTGTGTGTGTGTGTGTGTGCACGCACGTGCATGTGCGTGCACACTCATGCACACACATAAGGACCTGGCTTCTCTCATTCCTGCCCTACACAGACTTGCACAAGGGTTCAGATACGAGCCTCATGATTGGATTACTGATCTGAGTCTCTTCTCAGCACTGACATTTACACTGCCTGGAGCTCAGGCAGGGACCATTTTCATTTTTCCTTTTGAAAGACAATCTTGTTTAAAAGAATATTACAGTGAGGTCCCTCTCTTCAAGGCCCCATCCCTGTTATTTACTAACCAGATGACTTGAGGCAGGTCTTTTTAACTTTTCTGAGCTTGTTTCCTTATCAATAAAATGAGAAAATTAGACTAGATGATATCTAAAGTTGCTTCTACTGTAACATTTCTGTCATTTCCATCACTACTCTTAGCAGAACCAGGCAAGCTTTAACAAAGTATTTTATCTTGAATTTGGCTCTGCCACAAATTTGTTAGGTGACTTTGGACAAATCTCTTCAACTCAGCCAGGGACATGATAAAGCACTCGGTCTATAGTCAGGAATTCTGAATTCAAATCTAACCTCAGACATTTATTAGTTGTGTTATACTGGGAAGGTTATTTAACCTCTGGCTCAGTTTCCTTGTCTATAAAATGGGGATAATAATAACTTCTTTCTCACGGGGTTATTTTGAGGATCAAATGAGGAAACATTTGTTAGGTGCTTGGCATGGTGCCTATTGCATGGCGTTGTCATTGTTCAGTTGTTTTAGTGGTCTCCAACTCTTTGTGACCCCATTTGGGGTTTTCTTGGCAAAGATACTAGAGGGGTTTGTCATTTTCTTCTCTAGCTCATTTTACAGATGAGTAACCTGAGGCAAGGAGGGTTGAGTGACTTGCCCAATATCAACCAGCTAGTAAGTATTTGAGGGCAAATTTGAGCTCAGGTCTTCCTGTCTTCAGGCCCAGTGCTCTACCCGCTGTGCCATCTCCCTGCTCTCTGTCACATGGTAGGTGCCGAATAAATCCTTGTTTGCTTCCTCTTCCCTGTCTTTTAACTTTTTGGGCATCCCCACCTACAAAAGAAATAGACTGACGGTTTAAAGCCCCTTCTAGCTTAGTTTTGCATAGTATTTCAAGGTTCTCTAATTGGCAACATCCTTAAGTTTTCTTATTTGAGGAAAGAAAAACTCCAGAATGTCAGCATGGATTCTTTGGGCGTCTTGCTGTCTTAACTCAATCTTTACAGGAGTTCACAACCATTTATTAGTCTGAAAAGTGGTACCCAGACAACTACCAAATTACCACATTATGATTGTTTTTTCCTACTTAATGTCAGGAGCAACATGGGCCTAAAGAAATGGAAGGTGCACATGTATATGAGCTCTCTCTCTCTTTCCATATATATATATATATATATATATATATATATCTGTATATATATATATATATATATGTATGCATGTATGTATGTATGTATGTATGTATGTATGTATGTGGGTATATCTACATCTCTGTCCTCTCTTTTCCTCCCTCATTCTCTGCCTTTTTTCTCCTTCTCTCTCTACCCTCTCCCTCTCACCCCCTTTCTCTGTGACATATTTTAGTCCTATATTCCTGGCCAAATTTCTTCCAGCTACTGAATACACATGGTGATGACCTAATGGTGTGATACAATGGATAGAACTCTACCTGAAGAAGCAGGGAACGGGTATAATGATTTGTAGATTGTTGTTATTTACGGGGAAGGATATATGTTCTTGTAGAAATCTCTTTAAGAATAGGCAAGCCTTCCTTTTTTTATCCTCCTTCACTGTCAGAATTTTCCTAGCTCCAAATTACTATCAACACTGCAACTTCAAGCCTTTTTTTTCTACCTGTTGATATTAAACATGGCTTCCTCACCCCTTCCAACTCAAAGGACTTCCTTTATACCTTCTGATCAAAAGAAGATATTTGATTGCTTAAAAAACATCTTCAACTAGTTCTATCCTGCCTGCCATTTCTCATCTGCTATATTCATTTATTCCTTCAGCAGATTATTATTAAACACTTATTACGATCAATATGTGGACACAGCAGAGGACACAGAAGTATACAGAACTCAGTTCCTTTGCCCTCAGGGAGCTCCCCGTAAGTTACACAATGCTTTACAAAGCTATTTTGTCACAGCAGCTCTCTGAGGTCAGTAATATAATCATCATCCCCATTTCACAAGAGAGGAAACAGATGCAGAGAGGTTCAAAGACCTGATCACCTTCATATATGTAGTGACTCCAGAGCCAGGATTCAAACCCATGTCTATGGCCAATATCCCTCTCTGGCTCCCTCTCCCTCTCTCCTTCTCTTTCTCCCCCTCTCTTCCTGTCTCTCTCCCTCTTTCTCCCTCCCCCCTCCCTGTCTCTCTTTCCCTGTCTCTCTCCTTCTCTCTTTACATCTCACTGATCGTAGACAAAATACCTGTGGAACAAAGCAAAATGTGGTAAGTGTATAAAAGCAGTATAAAAACCAAGTTTCATGGTTCGTACAAGAGAGCTCGCCATCATCTGAGGGAATCATGGAAGGTTTCATAAAGATGATGTTTAATCTAGGTCTAGAAGAGCAAGTACAATTTCAAAAAGAGTGGGAGTAGGTTGACAAGAAAAACAAAGAGCTATACTGTTTGTTCCATTGGAGCAGGGTTTGCTATGATTCCTACTGCTGTCATCTTTATATAGATTTTGGGTCTTTTTCTCTGGTTGACCCACACCATGGAAAACATCTTCCCTTCTACCCACCATACCGCTTCCCTCCTTCCTTTAATTGTAGCTCAAAGTTACCTCCTCTCTGAAGCTTTCCCTGATTCAGTGTTTCCATTTCCCAACTCAATAATACCATATGGAGTGGGTCCCCACTAACAACTCCGTATTACAGTCACCTTTCTTTTATAATTACTCTGTTTATGTGAGAGGCATCTGTTGTTTGTGTTGTCTCTCCTGTTTTAGCCTATAAGAGATTGAACCATGTGTATTCTTAATTCCATACCCAACGCATTTAGCAGCCTTGAAATTTGGCAGATTCTCTGTACATTTGCGCTCATAGACTCTCTGTCTGGGATAACTTATTTAGTTATAATCCTGTCTGAAAGCAGGATGGATAAAATGACCTCTCTAGGTCATCCCTAATTCAGTCAGGCTAGAATTCTCAGACCTTGTCTCTAAATGTCCCTTGCTTTGCCTGTTGGATTTCCTACATATTTTTCAAAGTCCAACTCATGGCTACCTCTTCTAGAAGGCTTTCCCTAATTTCCCCCTCCTCATAACATTTTCTCCCCCAGACTCATATAATACTTTCCCCCTTCTCCAATGTAATGTTATGTATAATAGTTAAATTTGTATTATATCTTCTTTTTTTGCATACTATACCATAAATGCTATGAGGGAAAGGATTGTCATCTTTAAATTTTGTGTTATCCCCAGGACCTAACACCATGCTGTGCATATAGTAGGCATTTAATAAATGTCCGTTCAATGAATGAATGAATGAATGAACCTGTCAGTTGAACCTAACCAACAGAATGATAAGGGTTAGCAAGAGTTAAATTGGAGAATACAGAACTGTGCTTATCAAGACTGTCACAAATGGCAGAGTGAACCTAGGTTCAGTATAGTGACAGTGACAAAGATCTTGGGGATGGTTTTCATTTTTTTACTTCTTGTTTGTATCTCCAGGTTGGTCATGTCTCTCACCATTACAGAGTGATATAAGAAGGGACAAGGAGAGTAGCATCTCATTTCCATTCTATTACAGAAAACTAAATGGGGGATGTAGACTTGGAGTAAGGGGCATTATCTTTTTGTCAAAGGGAATTGGGTCAGAAAAGCAGTGTTCTGGTGCAAACTTTGTCCCTGAATTGTTTGCCTTGAAAAGATTACCTCTTCATTCTTTAATTTTCAATATGATTTTGTTTAAATAATTGAAATTTGGTTTTCCTTTCTCTCTCCCTCCTTGCTCCCAAAAGTAGATAATAACAAATCTATCCATCCTAAACCTCACAAGTTTCTTAAAGGTCATAGGATTTAAACTTTATAAGATCTTACAGATAACCTAGTCCTACCTTCTAATACTCAGATGAAAGGAGAAGGGAACAAACATTTATTAAGCACTTACTATTTACCACTACACTGTGCTAATGCACACTTTATACATATTATCTTATTTGATAAAGGGCAAGACTGATGGAGTGACTTGTGCCAAGTCACACAGGTGGTAAGTGAAAATCAGGATTGGAACCCAGGTCTTCTAAGTCCAGATGCAGAAGGAGGGAAGACACTCAGAAAAAGAAAAAGGGTTAATGTTTCAAATTGTTATTATCGAGATGAATTTTAGAAAATTTCCACAGAAATTGGGGCAGGGGGTGAATGAGATGACTTTTGCAGGGCATAGCCAGCCTTAAGAACCACAGCAGTTAAAATGCTTGCATGGTACAACTGTACCTTTGGACCCACCACCCTCATTCTCCATAGATCCCATTAACCCTTGTGTTTTCCTTTTACAGATCTTACAGGTGAACAAGGTGATGTCCATCTTGTTTTATGTGATATTTCTCGCTTATCTCCGTGGCATCCAAGCTAACAACATGGAGCAGAAGAGTGTGCCAGAAGATTCGCTAAATTCCCTCATCATCAAATTGATCCAGGCAGACATTTTGAAAAACAAGCTCTCTAAGCAGATAGTAGATGTTAAGGAAAACTACCAGAGCACCCTGCCAAAAGCTCCCCAGGGCCCAGAGGGTGGAGAGCCCTTGAAATCAGACTTCCAGCCAATGGTTGCAATGGATACAGAATTGTTGCGCCAACAGAGACGCTACAACTCTCCCCGGGTCCTGTTGAGTGATAGCACCCCTTTGGAGCCTCCACCCTTGTACCTTATGGAGGATTTTGTGGGTAACCCAGTAGTGGTGAACAGAACTTCCCGACGAAAACGGTATGCTGAGCACAAGAGTCATCGTGGGGAGTATTCTGTGTGTGACAGTGAGAGTTTGTGGGTGACAGACAAGTCATCTGCCATTGACATTCGGGGACACCAGGTAACTGTGCTGGGGGAGATCAAAACCGGCAACTCTCCTGTCAAACAGTATTTTTATGAAACCAGATGTAAAGAAGCCAGACCTGTCAAAAATGGCTGCAGGGGAATTGATGACAAACACTGGAACTCTCAGTGCAAAACTTCGCAGACCTATGTCCGTGCACTGACCTCAGAGAACAACAAACTTGTGGGCTGGAGATGGATAAGGATAGACACATCCTGTGTTTGTGCCTTGTCAAGGAAAATCGGAAGAACATAAGTTGTCATCTCTCCCCATATAAATTATTACATTAAATTATATGATATGCATGTAGCATATAAATGTTTATATTGTTTTTATATAAGTTGACCTTTATTTATTAAACTTCAGCGACTCTACAATATATAATCTTTCTCCCCAATAAAATCAGTGTGCTTGTCTCCCTTCAGGCCTCTGCCATCTGTTAGACTGTGTTTTGTGCTCTTGCTCTCTCAGTAGGCTCTCTGTAAAATCTGTGTACACCAGTATTTTGCATTCAGTATTGTCAATGCCATGACTGTCATTTTAGTAAACATGTTAAAATCAAATGATTTCAGAGTTGTGTATAGACACATTTATACCCCTTATATACGTTTTCATGTTTAATTAAAAGAATTGTGTATCTTCTCCACCGAAAGTCATGATGCCCTTTAGCCTCCAAAGAAAAACTTCCATTCCAATTCTCAAGTTCACTGTCAAGGTCATATTTTCATATGTGTGCTGTGTCTCCTTTGCCAGGTAGAATTACCACTTTCTTCTGTGTTATGGCCCTGGGACCACAACAGCCAGCCTGGCAATTTTAGTGTTAGGAGTTTCTTCCAAGCACAGTTGTTGTTTGGGGTTTTGTGTTGTGTGGATTTGATTTGTGATTGCTGTTCATGCCTCTGTTTCCTTTTAGAGTCTTAGGGGGAAAAAATTAAGCTGTTTTTAACAGACCTTTTATTTTCGTGACTACCAGGAAGCAAGGCAAAGTGGCTTTTGCATATAATATATAAAAGATAATTTAATCATGAAATATTATTTATTTGTGATCAGACTTCCTACTGTTGTTCTCTTTCCAGTCCAACATTGTAATCGTTTAGTAAGCATCTGATTTCTCATAGGCCCTGGGGATCCAAAGACAAAAAATGGGACAACCCCTGACCTTTAGGAGCTTTACTTTGTATGTAAATATAAAATATATACATCCCCATCTTTCTCAATAATCTGTAGTCTTTGGCCACATCCGTGTGTCGTTAATTTCTCCTTTGGGAATTGGAAAAGTAGGAACTCAGAGTGTGTTTGTTCAGAAGTTAGGCTAAAGTATAGCATGGAGCTGAGTCTACCCCTTTTAGGAAGCAATGAGGCGAGAGTGGTACTGATCATCATTGAACAAATTTTGGTGAAAGAAAATATACATGGAGCTAATGAAAGATCCTAGTGTTTTACTTCCACATGGTGAAATCATGCTTTTTTTCTGTTTGAAAATGTGACTAGAATTTGTGTTTCATGGGAGTTATCAAGTCTACCTGTACATGAAGAACTATAGAGGGTATAAAATCTCTACATATCAATCAGGAAGCAGGCTTGCTACTTCCTGTATCTTTCCTATGTTGTTGCCTGAATTTTTTCATTGTAATTTGAGGTTGTTCCACCTAAAGTTTTCCCTGTGATGTGAAGGTGATCCCGGGTTCACAGAAACTGTGCCACAAGCTCTGGAAGTTCTTACTGAGAAGGAAAGGCTTCAAATATATGTTTAGTAGGATTACTTTCTAAGAACCAGGTTAGATAACTTCATTAAGGCTCATCACCAAAAGACTGACTACCAAGTGCTAATTTGGTTGGAGGCTGGGGCTACAGCAAACCATGAAGATAGTCTGATAAGACGTGGAACAGTTGTGATTTGTACCACACCAACAGAATGAGAGCTCCTTCAAGTAAACAAGGTATCTAATTTGCCATTTATACACAGCAGTACATACTCTACATGGGCTATATATAACATATGGTGATGTAATCTACTGTTTGATATGAATCTTTTAAAATTGGTTTGGAAGGTAGCTTTGGCTTTGAGAATTTCAATGCTCCCTCCCCCTACCACCTGGTTAGTTAAAACAGTACATGTCAGACATTTCTTTCTTCCTGCATCACCCTTCAACCCCCATCCCCCACTACCCTATTTGGTAACAGTACTTTTCAGGGTTCAGGTGGAGGTTCTGAGAGGGAAATAAAATAGGCAGCATAATCTATCTATGTGAAAAACTTCAGTAATTATTACTTCCACTGTGTATTCTTCAAGACCACAAAGAGCCAGCTCACATCAGGGACAACAACAACAGAGTCAAAGTCTGAAATGATACACTTGGTGTTGACCAGAGCTGTGTTTGCAAGTTGTTGATGTGAGGAGTAGCAAGGGAGTATGGGGCCTTTAATATCAAGGTGGCAAGAGTTGGCTTTTACTTGGGCTTTCAGCTGGAGATAGTCTATGTTTTGGGATGTTTCCTTCAGCCCAATGAATGGTATTGGGAGCCAGGGAGGGGAGCTCTCTTAGGCAGCTTTGGAATTTAAGACTCAGCCTGTCTTCCCCAAGAGCAGGTCTCATGGACCTTGGGCATTAATTGTTGAAAGTTAAAGATGTGTGATCTTGTTTGGGCCAGGTATCTTCAAGCCACCAGTATCCTGGACGAGTTTCAAAAAGAAGGGCATCTGAGTTCTCTCTGGGGCCATCTCTGTTCTTGCAATATCAGCCCATTAACTAGCATTCCTGCCCCATCCCTTACCACCACTTAGCATAGGTCAGAGGCAGGGAAGAACAATAAATAGTGTGACAGACTAGTCAAGGGATGGAAGAGGAAACATCCCTGTCTAATCTAGAACTTTTCATGTCATGTACCTAAACAAAATCTGTATAAAGATTCTACTTGGGGCCCCACTGCCTGCTCAGACACTTGACTTGAGACCCAAAAGAAAGCTCAGAACCTAGAAATCTTTTTCCCTTTGCCATAGCGGGAGAGGGTGTGGATGTCTTAAGCTTAACATGTCCAAAACTGAATTCATTATCCTTCCTCTTGAATCCTCCCTTAGCTTTAACTTCCCCACTATTATTAAGGGTACCACCATCCTCCCAGTTACCCAGGGTTACAACCTAAGTGTCATGCTCAAAGCCTCACTCGCTCTGATTCCTTTTTTCTAATCACTTTCTAGGTCCGGTCTTTCTGATTTTATGACATCTCTTTCATATGCCCCTTTCCTCTGACACCTCCACTACCCTAAAATGGACCCTCATCAGTCCTTTGCAATACAGCCTGTTGGTTAGTTTGCCTGCCATAAGTCTCTTCCACATTCCGGTCTATAATCTTCTGTTGTCAGATTTACTCTCCTGAAGTGTGGATCTATCCATGTCAATCCCCCTCTCCTATAGGATAAACTCTAGTTGTTCCCTATTGCCTCCAAGAACAAATATAAAATTCTGTTTGACTTTTAAAGCCTTTCATAACGTGGTTCCTTCTGATTTTTCCAATGTTCCTACATCATACTCTACTCACTGTACTTTTTGATATATGGCATCCTTGCCATTCCCTGAACACGGTAATCCATGTTTCCTTTTCTACCTCTTGGCTTCCTTCAAGTCTCAACTAAAATCCTACCTTCTTTAAGAAGCCTTTCCTGGTCCTCCATAACCTTAATGTCTTCCCTCTGAGACTACATACAATTTATCCTGTATATATCTTATTTTGTATATAGTTGTTTGCATGTTGTCTTCCCCATTAGACTGTGAGCTCCTTAAGAGCAGGGACTTTTTTTTGCCTTCATTTGTATCCCCAGCATTTAGCATGGTGCCTGGAACATCGTAGGCACTTAATAAATGCTTCTTAACTAACTTGACTTGTATATTTCCCACCAAGATGAGAGTTTGAATCAATATTCTACCCCTGCAGTGACTATATAATGAAAAGGAAGATGTCAGTGGTATAGTCACCCTGGCAAATTGATGTCCAAATGAGAATGTTGAAGGCTCTTGAAAGGAACAGAAAGAAGTCTGGGCCTTTGGTCTGGGGCAGGGAAATGAAGTGTTACCAGTTCCGTTTCAGTAACTTTATTGGCACATCAAGATATTCCAATGTTTCCAAAGTTAACATAATAAGCCTGCAGGTCCAGAGCAGTAGTTTTCCCAGACCTTTAATGGGGCTTTTCTATCCACTGATCCTATGTGCTACTTTTCTGACGGGAAGAAGTTAACTTCACTTCTGGTATTCAAGGGACTCCAAAGTACCTGAGCAGGAAGTCTCTCTCCTTGTCCTCCTCCAACCCTTATTACTTAATGAGAGTTGACCTTTAACACCTTCTTGGGGTAATAAAGGAGAGTGAATGTGGTGTTATAGAAAGATCATGGAACCTATCTTGCCTTCCTCTGTGGGGGTTAGGATGAAATTGTCAGAGGTCCCTTCCATCTCCAAAGCTCTATAAATCTATGATGGTCTTTTGGAAGGGAGAACAGTAGAAGGACTACAAATATTTAGACGCTGCAAACTATTAATCAATGAAGTTTCTGTATTTTATTTCAGTCTGGATTTCTGATAAAGCCTTGTCATCTCCATACCCCTGACTGGCCCAGTTCCTTGAGTTACCAAACCCAGGTAAGGATTTAATCATAATGAAAATGTATCATTTGCCAGCAAAGCAGGAGATTAAAACACCTTGGCTTCCCAGAGGAGTGGTCTACTGTATAAAGAACCACCAGTCTGCATCCCTGTGGCTAACCTTTAATCCATCTCAATTGACAACTCTAGAGAAGGTATTTCTAACCACTTCCCAATGGCGAAACCCAATATTTTGCCAGCAGTTTTGCCTAGGTGATTTTCTATTGTGGTTTTCTTTTTTTCACTCCTTGCAAAAATTTATGGAAGGTTTTAGTAGGACAGCTTTACTTTTTTTCGGTGTTGAGCAATGTTTTCTCCAGGTTAGTATGTCGAGGTTTGACTTTTTTAAGGATTTTTTTTAGCCCCTTCCTCTTCCCTTTCCCATTTGTGTGTGTGAGTATGTGTGTGTGTGAGTGAGTGTTTTATAGTCCGTTTAGTCAATGTAAAAACCCTCCACTGAGGTTTTGAGAAACCATCTGCATTTATTTTATCACCTTTGAACATATGTTCAGGAATGAGATCTGTATAGCCAGTTTACAGCTACCTGGAGATTTGTCTGGCTTTACCAGGAAGACATATCCACCAGGTTGTACATTCTATGGGTGTGGGTGAGCATGCATGCACACACATGCATATATGAACATATAAATGGATACTGACAGCCTTAGACTCATTTTTATAGTGTTGCCATTCTGGGTTCTATCTCTCCCTGGAATGAAGGCTATCTCTATCAGAGAGAAGCATAGAATTTTCCAGAAATCTACTGAGACTAGGGAGTGGTCTGTAAGTCAAATCACAATTCCCGGCCTTCTCTGCATCCTCCCCTTGCCCCCCTGTATTGGGGCCATCAATGTGTTTTGTTCAAGGATGCTGGAAATATGTTAGGACCTACAAATGACAATTCTTTCAACCGGAATCTCCCTTCTGTGCCTTCCTCTCCCTGATAACCCCTCCCCCATGCTTAACTAAGCCCAAACCCATTCCACAAACCCCACTCAAATTACAGCAGCCATTTAGAGTTTAATAGCAACTTTGGACATTTCAAAGAGCACTGGCACTGAACACCAGTTGAAATGGAAAACATCCGCTCTGAGGACTCGAAATTCTGAGCTTTTGTTGGGGTCCAGATGGAGGCAGAGAGAGAGAGAGAGAGAGTTGGTGAAATCCATTTTGAAGAGCTGCAGGGTTTGTATCCTATAGTATTCAGCCTGTATTTGGTTACAGCCTATAGTGGGAGAATGGAAGAAGCCCAGATGTGGAATGGGGAGGAGGATGAGAAGGGTGGAGAAGGCAAATAGCTCAGAGATATAAAAAAAAAACAACATTTCTTTTAGGAGTTACCTACTGCTTAAGGCTGATGAGTTTGACTGACTTAAATTACTTCAGAATTCAGGATGGATTCCCCATTTATTATTCAAATCTCTATGGTAGATACATACATATATATATAATATTAACTATATTTCTGTGTATATATACACACACACACACAAATGTTTATTAGAAAGTTATGAAACTCAATAAAATAAGTTAGATTTTTTTTAATTTTAGAAATGTAGGGGAGTGTTGGTGTATGTGTGAATGTGAATTTGTGTGCGCTCATGTATATATATGGTAGGTATTTTTTGGTAGTTGCTTTGATATCCTAACCACTGGTGTATTGCATTTTTTTAAGGAAAGGTAATGCTTTCAAAGAAAGCTCTCAAATACATTTAACCCTTAGGAGACTGAAGTTGGTAGCCAGCTGCTGAGCATATGGAAAACAAACATTCTTGGGACTAGGAAAGTGTGCTGGTCAGGGTTGAGGATTTAAGGAGGGGTGAGGGGTGGTTGGGGAAGGCAGTGGGTGAATTCCACCAATCAAGGAAATGAGAGGGGTTTCTTAAGATTCTACTGAAGGCTGTGGGAAACTACCAGGTGCTAATGGGGTTTGGGGAAAAAAGAAAGACAAATGGTAAGGTCAAGCCTGGGAAAAGAAGATGAGAAACTGAAATCATAGAAGAGCTAGATACTGAGGGCCTAGGGAGACTCTGACAGAGAGCTGGCATTGGAATAGGGGGCTCCTAGCTTCCTCTGAGCATCCCTTCCTTTTCTAGGAAAGTCGGCAACGCTGAGATTGCCTTTGGGTTTTTGCAAAGGAGAAGGAAGTAATAAGCTGCATACAGAGGGATCATAGGTTTAGCTTAGCATTGGAAGGGACCTTCAAAGCCATCTAGTCCAGCCCTCTCAAGTTGCAGATGTAGAAAATGAGGCCTAAAGAGTAACCTAGGTCACAGAGCAAGAGGCAGGCCTGGGATTTGAAACTAGGCCCTCTAACTCCAAAGTCAGAAGTCTTTTTCCTATCTTACAAAAGCGATGGAAATGCATTTATCTGGTAGGAATTCATAAGATGATAGACCTAGAGTTGAAAAGGAAAAAGGGAACAAGCATTAATCACTTACTGTGTGCCAGGCACTATTCTAAGCACTTTAAAAAATATCTCATTTCATCTACAAGAATCTATAAGGTTGAGGCAATTATTATCCCCATTTTATAGTTAAGGAAACTGAAACAGAAGTTAAGTGATTTGCCCAGGATCGCACAGCTAGCATGCTCAGCACTCTATCCATTATTCTACCTACTGCCTCATGGGTCATCAGAGCCCACTTAGTTCAATGCTTTCCTTTCTTATATGAGGAAATTAGGTCCAAGGAAGTCAAATGCCTTGCCAGCATCACCCAGGTCTTAGAGGCAAGAGTTTAACTTAGATCATCTGCCTCCAGAAACAGAAATGTGTATACCACTGTAACACACTGCTTCCTCAGCATGACAGAGGCAGATGATGGGGAGAAGTCTGAATTACTAAACTTTTATTTTGATTTTTTTATCAAGGAGTGTGCTCTTTGGACCATTATCAAACCACTGGAATAAAAGAAAAATGTTCTCAGTGAGTTCAAGTCATCAAGCAAGGCCAAATTAGGCTACTAAGAGAACTGGCAAATATGTTTAATAAGAATCATTAACAGTCTGTGAAAGAGGTCCTGCAGGAGGTGAAAATGCATGGATGTAAAATGTTGCATAAATCAATTTTCAAAATTTTGTTTAATTTTAATGATTTTTTTTTCTTTTCCTCTTTATTTTTTTTATTTTTTATTTTTGCTGCTATAAGGTGCTGCATGGATAGAGTACAAGGACTGGAGTCAGTAAGACTGGCATTTAAATTTGGCCTTAAACTGTCTTTGAACTGTGTGACCCTGGGCAAGTCACTTAACCCACTTCTCTTCAGTTTCCTCATCTGTAAAATGAGCTGAAGAAGGAAATGGCAAACCACTCCAGTAGCTTTGTCAAGAAAACCCCAAATGGGGTCATCAAGAGTTGGATGTGACCAAAATGACTGAACAACAAATGATTCTCTGGGAGAAGGGAAAGGGAGGGACACAGGGGAAAATAGAAGTGATATAAAAGCAAATTTTGTCAACAAAGACCTGTTTTTCAAGAAGTGCTACAGCACTTGTAAAGTAATGTAGAAAGAACATTATGTGTAGATTCAGAAGACTTAGGTCCAATCCCAACTGCATCACTTGCTACCTGTGTGGTGTTGGATGAGTCAAAACTTCTTGGGTTCTGTTTCTGCCAAATGATGAAGTTGGACTAGATTACTCATGGGGCCCCTTCCAGCTATGAGAATCAGCTTGTGGATGGAGAGTGGTAAATACCCCAAATTTCAAAGGAAACAAGAGAAGTAATGTAAATTCTAGAATCATGAGCTCAACTTGTATTCTTGGGAAAATCCTAGGACATGGTAGGTGAATGATATGGAATCACTTAGAATGGGTTATGCTACATTAATATCTTCCCTGGCTTTCCCTTCCAATATTGTATATGCCTTTTCCCATGTTTCTTGACATGCTTGACCTAAAGGATCCCTTAGCGTCCTCCTTGTTCCCCATTGCTATTACCATCACATTATCTTGTTTTGAGATTCATCTGTTCAAATATATCACGCTATCCAGATTCTAGTAATAGTTATCTGCCTTTCCCAATACCCATATTCAACACCTAACTTTGTACTTGTTTTCTATCCTTGCCCATATCCTCGGGGGCTTTGTTATTACATGTTGACATTCACTGAAGCATTCTGGCCTCCCAATTTGTCAACTACCGTAACTCTCTTGACTTACACCTTCACACCACCTCAGCCATACACAAGAAAGGTCGTAACCATACTCTTGGAATCCCTTTCAAGTGTTCTATTTGTGTTATGGTGAACAATTCTGAAATTTCTCTCTCTGACATCATTCATCTCTCCTTATGCCTTACTCATTCTCATATTTTCCTCACAATGAGTTCTCTCCAATCATCACTTGTACTTTCTTTTTTTTAAATTTATTTATTTAACTTTTAACATTCATTTGCACAAAATTTTGGGTTCCAAATTTTCTCCCCTTTTGTCCCCTCCCCCCACCCCAAAACACCGAGCATTCCAATTGCCCCCATCACCAATCTGCTCTCTCCTCTATCATCCCTCTCTGCCCTTGTCTCCATCCTCTCCTCTGTCCTGTAGGGCCAAATAACTTTCTATACCCCTTTACCTGTATTTCTTATTTCCTAGTGGCAAGAACAGTACTCGACAGTTGTTACTAAAACTTTGAGTTCCAACATTTTTCCTCCCTCCCTCCCCACCCCCTCCCTTTGGAAGGCAAGCAATTCAATATAGGCCAAATCTGTGTAGTTTTGCAAATGACTTTCATAATAGTCGTGTTGTATAAGACTAACTATATTTCCCTCCATCCTATCCTGCCCCCAATTACTTCTATTCTCTCTTTTGATCCTGTCCCTCAGCATGAGTGTCGACCTCAAATTGCTCCCTCCTCCCCATGCCCTCCCTTCCATCATCCCCCCCACCCTGCTTATCCCCTTCTCCCCCACTTTCCTGTATTGTAAGATAGGTTTTCATACCAAAATGTGCATTTTATTGCTCCCTTTAGTGGAATGTGATGAGAGTAAGCTTCATGTTTTTCTCTCACCTCCCCTCTTTATCCCTCCTCTAATAAGTCTTTTGCTTGCCTCTTTTATGAGAGATAATTTGCCCCATTCCATTTCTCCCTTTCTCCTCCCATGTATTTCTCTCTCACTGCTTGATTTCATTTTTTTAAGATATGATCCCATCCTCTTCAATTCACTGTGTGCACTCTGTCTCTATGTGTGTGTGCGTGTGCGTGTGCATGTGTGTGTGTGTAATCCCACCCAGTACCCAGATACTGAATAGTTTCAAGAGTTACAAATATTGTCTTTCCATGTAGGAATGTAAACAGTTCAACTTTAGTAAGTCCCTTACGACTTCTCTTTGCTGTTTACCTTTTCATGCTTCTCTTCATTCTTGTGTTTGAAAGTCAAATTTTCTTTTCAGTTCTGGTCTTTTCATCAAGAATGCTTGAAAGTCCTCTATTTCATTGAAAGACCATTTTTTCCCCTGAAGTATTATACTCAGTTTTGCTGGGTAGGTGATTCTTGGTTTTAGTCCTAGTTCCTTTGACTTCTGGAATATCCTATTCCACGCCCTTCAATCCTTTAATGTAGAAGCTGCTAGATCTTGTGTTATCCTGATTGTATTTCCACAATACTTGAGTTGTTTCTTTCTAGCTGCTTGCAATATTTTCTCCTTGACCTAGGAACTCTGGAATTTGGCCACAACGTTCCTAGGAGTTTCTCTTTTTGGATCTCTTTCAGGTGGTGTTCTGTGGATTCCTTGAATACATATTTTGTCCTCTGGTTCAAGAATCTCAGGGCAGTTTTCCTTGATAATTTCATGAAAGATGATGTCTAGGCTCTTTTTTTGGTCATGGCTTTCAGGTACTCCCATAATTTTTAAATTGTCTCTCCTGGATATATTTTCCAGGTCAGTTGTTTTTCCCATGAGATATTTCACATTACCTTCCACTTTTTCATTCTTTTGGTTTTGTTTTGTGATTTCTTGGTTTCTCATAAAGTCATTAGCCTCCATCTGTTCCATTCTCATTTTGAAAGAACTATTTTCTTCAGTGAGCTTTTGAACCTCCTTTTCCATTTGGCTAATTCTGCTTTTGAAAGCATTCTTCTCCTCATTGGCTTTTTGAACCTCTTTTGCCAATTGAGTTAGCCTATTTTTCAAGGTGTTATTTTCTTCAGCATTTTTTTGGGTCTCCTTTAGCAGGGTGTTTATTTGTTTTTCATACTTTGCTTGCATGTCTCTCATTTCTCTTCCCAGTTTTTCCTCCACCTCTCTAACTTGATTTTCAAAATTCTTTTTGAGCTCTTCCATGGCCTGAGCCCATTGAGTGGGCTGGGATACAGAAGCCTTGACTTCTGTGTCTTTCCCTGATGGTAAGCATTGTTCTTCCTCATCAGAAAGGAAGGGAGGGAATACCTGTTCACCAAGAAAGTAACCTTCCATAGTATTATTCTTTTTTCCCTCTTCTGGGCATTTTCCCAGCCAGTGACTTGACTTCTGAATATTCTCTTCACACCCACTTCGCCTCCAGATCCACCCAGCCAGCACTTGGGGTCTGAGATTCAAATGCTGCTTCCCAGCCTCAGGGCTTTTGGTGGGGGCGGGGCTGCTATTCAGTATGAGATCAAGTTCAGGTGCTCATGTGGGGGCAGGGCCACCTCACAGGGCTCAGTTCCCTCAGGGGGCTTATGCACAGACCTTCAACAATGGATCCTGGCTCCTGCCTGCTTGGGGAGCCCCTGTCTGCTCCCACCTCCGCCACTGCCACCCGAGGGGGCCTGAGTTATGGGGGGACCCCACTCCCCTCTCGACCCGCCAAAGAGACCCTCTCACCGACCCTTGTCACCTGTGGGTGGAGGGACCCGCGTGGCTGCTGGAGATTCTGTCCCTGAAGCCCACTCGGATCTGCTCCTCTAGGTGCTGCGCAGCCAAGGCAGGGCTGGGCTCGGTCCGGGTCCGCAGTGTGAAGGACCTTTTGCAAGAGGTTTACAGGGCTCTCTGGAACAGAAATCTCATCCACTCCATTGTTCTGTGGCTTCTGCTGCTCCAGAATTTTGGGAGTTCTTTTTTACAGATATTTTATGGGCTGTGGGTTCGCAGCTAGCTATGTGTGTCTTTCTACTCCACCATCTTGGCTCCACCCCCATCAGTTGTACTTTCACTGTCCTTTCTTTTCTTCTATTCCCCTTTATCTGTTCCCCTAATCTTAACCCCTTTATCCTGTCACTGTCCTTGCCTTGCCAGATTCAAACCCTGAATTGTGAATACTATCTACCTTCTCCTTTCTTATTTATGTACTACTAAATAGTGGTGGAGAAAGTCCCTCAAACTTGTTTATTGGAGCCACTACAAATTTATGTCACTTAAAATTAATTAGGCTCTTACTACCCCAAGGTAATATTTTTATTTTTCCCTAAATGACTCTGTTCCATTCCCTACAATGGTTGTTCCAAACCTTTTCTTCTCTACATGTCTCTCTTTATATTTTCCCTTGATAGGATATAAGCTCCATGACCATTTTGTTATTGGTTTGGAGTTTTTTTGTTTGTTTGTTTTTTATCCCTAGCACTTAATACAATGCTTGGCACAGGGTCGCAGCTTAATAAATGCCTTTTGATTGATTTCCTTTTTTGACAAGTTAAGTAGACTGATAAACCTAGATTTTAACAAAGCAGCTGACTGAGCTTCCCATGTTATACTTATGGACAAACAAGATGGAGACTCATGACCTAGATGAGAGTACAGTTTTCTTTCCATACTGCAACTTTCCCCATCACAGTTTTGGTGCATTACAGGTCAGCATAAGAAATTAAATAGGAGTTTTGCACAAGTTGCAGGTGGCACATGAAAGCCAGCAGATAACACAGAAAAAAAATTAGAAACTCAGAATTGAATAAAATATATGTATGGTATTGTATAATATCAATAAATTTTATCTTTTAATACATAATAATTCAGACTTCTTTTCTGGTATGAAGAGAGGGCCAAAAATTTTATGTAGACTTTCCAGATCAAGGGGACATTGTGTATGTGGCAGAATTGGTGGAATCATTCTTGCATGTATGTCAATTTGGATTGAGGCCTCTAATGAAATGTTTCAAGAATTTGTCTTTGGTTCTGTAATAGTCAGCATTTTCATTGGTAATTTAGATGAAAGCCATGGGAAATATACCTATACAATGTGCAAATGAGGTAAGACTTGGAGGAATAGCTAATACCAGGGGTACTGTGAGATTCAAATGAGATAATAGATAGTAATCATTTTGCTTTAAAACTATATTAATGCTATTTGTTGTTATTGTCATTGCCACTATATTAGTCACAGAATTTTAGAATTAGAAGGGACCATGGAAGTCATAAAACGACCCTGACAGGAATTGCAGAGTCAATTGATTCATTTTCCATTCTATGTTACTTTTGGTCTATTTCTTGTTATATCCTGCCTGCCTTTAAGGCATTTTTTTTCAATCAGTACAAAAATCAGTTCTATTGCATCCCTTACAGTCATTCAATCCCTACCTACATATGTGCAGTGGTGGAGAGTTCACTATTTCATGAAACAATCTATTTCCTTGTTGGATGTCTCTAAGTTGTCACACATTTTAGGTTAGACTAAAATGTTTATTATTGTTCAATCATGTTCAACTCTTTGTGACCCCATCTGGGATTTTCTTAGCAAAGATACTGGGGTAGCTTGTCATTTCCTTCTCCAGTTCATTTTACAAATGAGGAATTGAGGCAAACAGGGTTAAGTGATTTGCCTAGGGTCACACAGTCAGTAAGTATCTGAGGCCAGATTTGACCTCAGGAAGATGAGCTTCCTGACCCCAGGCTCAGTACTCTATCCACTGCACCACCTAACTGTTGACTAACTGCTGACTAAAATGTGCCTTCCTATAAATAGTTGTCCAGTGGTCCTAGTTCTGCTTTCTGGAACAACTTGGAACATTTTTTTCCCTTCTTCGAGCCTGTACTTTATTGAATGCACTTCCCAATCCTGAAACATGGGACTTTTTATAATCTTAAGTTTTATGGCAGAGTTTTGAATCTGTGGCTTCATGGGAGACAGAGATCATGAAGCCCTGATTTATTATTACTAACGAGCCTGTGTGTAGAGTGGTTGCCCACTACTTATTTTCTTAGAAGCATCTCCAAATTTGTGATGACTTTCAATTTCTAGGCTTAAGAGGGTTGAACTTTGCAACTTCATATCATCAGCACTGCCTTTTCTGGTTACTGAGTGGTTAGTTTTATAATTTTTCTTCATGTAGATTATGACCTTATCAATCCAAAGACTTAAAAGACAAAACAGAAGAGCAAAACTCTATCCCATCTATGTATAGAAACTATTTGAAGTATTTGTGATTTCCGTTCCAGCTTTAAAGATTCCTTTCCATTGAAAATATGGAATAGTGGAAACTTTTTCCTGTTGTTGTCATTCCAATGATACTGAATAGAACATCGATATCTACATAATAGTATGAAATTGACCCAACCAAGGGTGGGGAACCTATGGTCTGGAGGCCGTATGTGGACCTCTAAGTCAAGTGTGGTTCTTTGACTGAATCCAAAATTCACAGAACAAACCTCCTGAATGAAAGGATTTGTTCTGTAAAATGTGGGCTCAGTCAAAAGGACACACCCAAGGACCTAGAAGCCCACATGTGGCTTCGAGGTTGCAGGTTCCTCACCTCTGCCCAAGATTCTTAAAGACAAGCCCTGAAAAGCAGTACCTGGAAGCTAGATAGCTTCCATGTATGGATTTGACCACTGACCATAAGTTTTCTATCACTAGATGTTACCAATCAGAGCCTGGGGAGGCCACATTTAAACTACTACTAATAATAGCAAACACTTATATAGCAACTACTACATTTTAGACATTATGCTAACCACTTTTTAAAAAAATAAATTTTCTTATCAGATCCTTAAAACAACCCTGTGAGGTAAGTATTATTACCTCCACTTTACAGTTGAGAAAACTGAGCCAAACAGAAAAGAAAGCTTTGTGCTTGAATCCAGAGGTCAAAAAGAAAGTAGCAACAGGAAGAGACAATACTCATAAATAACTTGTTCTTCACACAAGACACAAAGTGATCAAGGAGAAAGGTGTAGTTATGCATACAGAGAGACTTACTGCATAACTCCAACCAAAGCTCAACGGGAAGAATGCATCTAAAGTAATTAACACCTTTGTTATATTGGCCTTCACATATACTTTTGGCACAGTAAAATGAATTGTAATGGGTGTGGAAAGTATCGAAACAAAAACCTATACAAAATTTACAAAGAACAGGGCCCACACAACTATGGAAAGACCAATTCTGCAAGTACTGATAGATATTCTCAGATCACTTGATAAACAGGCTGCTCCCATAAATACCTCTGAGACAGTCACTGCTTCATGGGTTCATGAATGTAGAGTTGGAAAGAACCTTAGGAATTATTAAGTTGAACCTCTCTATTTTATAGATGATAAATCAGAGGCCCAAATGATTTTCCTGGGGTCACATAGGTAATGGGTGTCTCAGAAGAGATTCAAAAAAAGTTCTTCCTGACTCTTGAGTCCAATGTTCTCACCAGTAAACAACACTACCTCTATAGCAACAATAAAGACTGGCTATGTCTCTGAACTTATGGTATGTAACCAATACATGCTTTAATTTCAAATGGAGATCTTACGAAACCCCTAAAACTCGAGTGGAACCAGAAAGCCCTCCATGGGCCACACCCAAATGGATTTAACCAATTTGACATCAATTGCATGGAAGAAATGGCTTAGTCACATAGATTTGTTTATTGAAAGTAGGGTTTTATAATAGAAATACAAGATTAGGTCATTGCTACTAAAAATTATAGGAAGGTCGTGAATAAGGAGCCAAGAATTATTGACTGATTCAAGGATACTGTAGAAACCAGGCCAACCTATTATTACTACAGATGGAAAAATCTTAGCACCTGCCAAATACCTAGAAAGAAATGATCAAGTATCCAGAATTATACAATACTATACAACTCACTATCCTTCATAAACTAAGAAATGACAAATCCCATACTACAATTACAAATCCCAAAATATCCTCCAGAATTCAACCAATAAATCATACTGGAACTGTAATAACATCACAGGCAAAACTTTTGCCCACAATTGCCTGGACATGGCAATAAGCAAAACATTTTTAATGGATGTTATGTTGGATATTCATACACTCCAAGTTATATGAAATGAAAAGCTTTCAAAATATAGAGGTCCTGTGGAAGAAGGGTAGCTGGATGGCACAGTTACAGTTAGAGTACCAGGCTTGGAATCAGGAAGATTCATCCTTCTGAGTTCAAATCTGACCTCACATACTTACTAGCAAGTCACTTAACCCTGTTTGCCTCAGTTCTTCATCTGTAAAATGAGCTGGAAAAGGAAATAGAAAACTCCTTCAGTGTCTTTGCCAAGAAAACCCCAAATGGGGTCATGGAGAATTGGACATGGTTGAAAAATGACTGAACAGCAAGTGCAGGAAACCAGAACCATGGGGATAGGATATATGTGGGTATGGGTGTATATGTGTGTGTGTGTATATATGTATACATACATATGTATGTATATATGTATACACACATACACACATGTATACATACATGTGTATATGTATACATATATACACATACATGTATGCATACACATATACACATACTTACATATACATACATATATATTTGTGTGTGTGTGTGTATATATATATATATATATATATATATATATATATATATATATATTTCTGTGATCCTGTCTGTTCCAAAAGCTGTCCTAAAAATGTTTTCAGTGAGCCTGATGAAGATTAACATATCCCATCACTCGTATTCAGTTATAAAAAGCAGCCATTTTCTACCTATGCCAAAGTATGCTGAACATTAAACATGAATAAATAGTACGAGAACAACTTGACCCAGTACTTTATAGAACTCATAAAATAAGAAGAATAAATGAATTTTTAAAAAGCATTTATTAAGCTCTTACTATGTGCCAAATCTCATGCTAAGTTCCGGGATAAAAATATAAGCAAAGCAGCCTCTACCCTCAAGGAGCTAACAAGGGAAGACAACACATTTGAGAGACAGGTGGCTAGGCAGAAGTGTTCTGATTTAGCTGATCCCAGGGATGGTGATAGGAGTCATTCAGCAATTGGTTGATACGTCCTTACTAAGGATGGCAATGTTTATGGTGTTATTATCACAATTATTCCCAGAGCTAGAGCTGAGAGAGGAGGGATTGGGCGTAAATGGACATGAATGGTAGCCTAGTATGAGATGGCCAGAAAGTGAAGTAGTGAATTTCAGTCAGATCTAGACAGGTCTATCAGAAGTCAGGCCCACCCACCATGGGAGCTTATGTTCCTGGTACGAAGAGGAACATGGAGTACAGAAGCTTGGAATATTGAAAAACTAGTGTAATAATTATTATCCTCAATGCTATTCATATTTATATCCAGTTACATCAGATGTCTCTAATGGGATACCAGGACTTTTATCCTCTATGCAATTCTCCTTCTGTCTACTTCCATCCTCTTCTGCAAGTTTACATTTTCTGATGCAATCCCTACATACAAGTCCCCACAGGATAATGAATGAATGGTATCTCTTTTGTCTCAGCCACCATGGGCACTTTATGCCAGCCAGGAATCCTCCACTAAGGATAACCTGATATATCTCTGTTACCTATGGGTAACCTCTATTCAATCTACAGAGACCTAACCCCTGTTTAGGCTGTAGAGTATAGGCTTTATATATATAGGCTATGTATATCCGTCATAAAATCACTAGAATATAATTGTCAAGTAGGATACACTATTCATCACAGCAGTGCATTCTAATGCTACTTTTCACTTTCACTAGGAATTGGATCCTTTGAGTTCCAGCAGAAAGAAAGCAAGAAAGGTAAATAGAGGAGGAGTTAAAATCGTTAAATTTTAGGGGTGGCCCCATCCATGACCTGATCTCTATTTCTTAATGCTAATCCAGCAGAATTCAGATTTTGAATCCCAAATTCATCTCTTGAGTGTACCTACTACGTGGATACTCATATAATAATCCACAGCTGTAGCACTATATGACTTGACCTTTCCCTATTCCTGTGTTCAGTTCCAATGAAAGATTACCTCTGAATCATAATCCCTTGACCTTCTGGAAGAAAATAAGTCTGATTTCTAATCTGGCAACAGCATGACTGCTGTGAATATCAGCAAAGTTGACCTCTACATTGAGCTCAGCAATCCTCACCTATGGGGATTGTCTGGATCTCTATGTGACCCCTGCTTTGTTACTTGAGCATGCATTCTCCATCCATATACTCTTCCTCTACCTTCTGCATAACTGTATCCATTTTCTATAACTGAGTGGTGGTTCTCATTACTTACTGTTTTAGTGCCCAAGTACTCTTTTTCCCAAAAGAGTCAGGGTTACTCAAGATTTTTTTTTTTTTTTTTTAGAAAATGAAGCAAGCACTTATTAAATATCTACTGTGTGCAAGAGACTGCATTAAGTATGATGGATTGAATGTGGAAAGTAAGGCTGCCCATGTCTTGAAGGAGCTATATTCCAATAAAGAATATAATTAATATGTATACATATAAGTACATATAAGTATACACATAATATATATATACATATATGTATAAAATCTAAGTTTTCCAAGGGCATTTTGCCTGCTGTTTCCTAGGCATGATTTCAGTTTGGTGGAGAGAATTCCAGCTACTTAAGGGGCAGAGTTTTTAAGAAAGTTTTTGGGAGGAGGGACATTCTTCTTTATTCCTGCATCAAGAGAGGTACATACATACATACATAGTTATATATTTATGCACACACACACACACACACACACGCACATGCACACACACATACAATTCCAGACTCTCTTTAGGGACAGATCCATGGAGAGACAGAACAGACTTTTAAAGTCAGACATGTTGGGGAAAACTCAGTTTCTCAACATATCCCTGATTTCCAACTTACCGCTCTAAAGACTTTGGGGAATTTCCTCTTGAATGAAATCTCTCTTGATTGAGCTGGGATATCTTGCTCTCAGTTGGAAAGCTCATACATTTTGTGGCTTATCTAGTATCTTCTAATCTGCATAACTTCTCTGATTTCTGTTTATTATCTGTTTGGCTAAATGGATTTATACACTATTCACTATTTCTTATGGTCTTTTGTGTAATTAGCAATTATTGAGAAATGTAAGCTTAGTGTACCCGTTCACTTTTAAGGGACAGCAGCCAGGAAAATGGACTTAAAATGTTTTTCTTCTAGACGAGTAATAACAAACAAAGCAGACAGATATCTTTCTAAAGTGGTAGTGCTATCAGAGAAGAATAGTACACCTAGCCTTGGGGTACCTTCCAATCAGGAAATACAGTCTTCTTTGGAGAAAGCAGATAAGATTCTAGAGATACCTATTTATACCTGTCCACAAGCTGCATTTGGATAACCCACAGGAACATATACATATTCCACATGGGCAATATATGCATCATACTCATAAAATATTTTAGAGTATTTATGTGACTAATAGACTATATGCTGTAAATAGATACCAAAACATAAGAGATGAGTCTGAGTCATCTCCTGTCAGATCTGGTCTAGGAAACACCTTTTTGGCCAGAGGGCTCTTTCATCCTAGATTGTTTGTTAAATTTTTCCAGATCATCAAACCCCAGCTCAAGGTATTGAGCCTTCTGGAGTTTCCTGGCAGGGAAGAGGAAAAAGAGGAGATGATTGAAGGGAATGATCGAAGCTCCCCAAAGAGATAAGAGGGGATTCAATTCAACTCAGGAAACATTTATTTAATACTTATCTGTGTATCAGGCATTATACTAGGTGTTCAGCATACAAAGGAGCGAGTGGAAATTCCTTGCCTTCAAGAAGCTTAATGTGATTTGGGGAAGGAACATGTACATCAGATGTACAAGTGGAGGAGTTAGCCTTGGCAAGGAGAAAATCCACCTCTTCATCAGAAACTGAATCAAAGGAAGAATGAATCAGAGTGATACTAGGTTTGGAAGTGTGAAATGGGAAAGAACAGGGAGCTCACAAAGAGCAGATTCTTTTACTTGTTGTTGTTGAAGGAAAGGAGGAAAGGCTTGAAAAGAACAAGGGAAGTTCTGTGGAGAGTATGATAAAGTCATCTGTGGAAGAATAAATAAATAGTGCCATTCTAGGCAATAATTGAGATATTCTGTATACAACAATTAACTCTAATTCTATAGTTCTATAGTTCAGAAGGGAGCTAATGTGAAGCATAGTTTTTCTAGCCAGAAAGAGATACTGAAGAAAACAGAAGTCTAGAGGAATAGTTTAAGTTCAGGACCTTTTATTCTTGACAGAGAGAAGGGTAGGACATATGTGCTGTGCTGAGTCCAGGGTGAAGTTATCCCCTTTCCACTTTCTCTCCTGCTTCATTACAGCCTGGTACACTGGCATTGCTACCCTCTGGAGCTCAGAGAGTCATCTTCACACCTTCAGGACAGCAGAAAAGAGAGGTGGGAGGGAAGGGGATGGCTCCTTTAGTATAATCATGAAATTTTGGCTCAACAGGCAATTGAAAGGACCATCATGGCCAACAGAAAGCAATATTAGTATACTTATAACCTGAGTGGGAAAAGTGTATCTCCATCACACATCCCCAAGGAAGTACAATAATACGCAATAATTAATCTGTGAATGAGGATATACTAAGTGTCAATTATCTGTGAGAAAAATAGCACGTGATACCCCATTAACTTTTTCCTCTGGTGCCTCACTGGGCTTTGGAAGTAACCTATAATTCTTGAAGGCTATACTGGTGGAATCCAAACTCTGGAATGTCCTACCAAGCTGGAAAGACCTGACAATGAACATCTGTTATTTGAAGACCACTCTCATTAAGTTTGGAGAAGCTCATTATGTGAAGACTGGCTAAAGGATTGTAGAATCATGAATTCAAGAGCTGAAACAAATGTTAGAGGTCATTCAGTCCACATTTTACTGAGGAGGAAACTGAGCTAAGTGACTTGCCCAGGATCACAATAAGCATCTGAGAGCCTCAGGAATTTAGGTGTGGCTCCAAGTCCAATACTCTATTTGTCTATTTATCTATTTTGAGAGCCTCAGAAACTCATGAAGCATGAAGGTATGGGTCATGGACTTCCATACACGGAGGAAAGTACTAAAGTAAATGAAAGTACTAAAGAAAATATAAACACTAAAGAAAACACAAATCTTTGAAGCAATACATGGCAAAAATATTACAATATACAAAACCAACCTCTATGTGTATTCTGAGAGAGACAGAAACAGTGACAGAGAGAGACAGACAGAGTGACAGACAGAAATAGACAGAGAAAAAGAGAGAAAGGTCATGGTACACACAGGAATAGAGGGATACTTCCTGCAAGAGGGAGAATTTGATTTAGGATTTCAAGGATGGGTAAGGATACCTCAAGGGATGATGTTTGTATCCCCACAGGAAGAGCATAATGACACACCATTATGGTAACAGCTGACACTGCTAGAACACCTCAAGGTTTGCAAAGTGCTTTCTCTAGATTTTCTTGTTTGATCTGCAGCATCTCTTTGAGGTAGAGGTGGAATCATTTACAGATGAGGAAGCCAAGGCCCAGCAAGCTTAAATAAATTGCCAAATAACACCTAGTTACTTCAGTGTCAGAGCAAACACTAGTTCCCCTGACTCCATGGCAAGCTAAACTGAACTAGCCATTACTCTTTCCCCTATACCACACTGTCTTTCTAGTGAACATATTTAAGCCCAAGTTACTGTTCTAGAATCTATTTCAGATGCAAAGAAGTATTAGCCTGATCTCCCCTACTTCCTTCAAAACTGGAAAACAGACACATAAAGGAGATAATTAATTATACCAGATGGATAGCTATGCAGCACAGTGGATAGACTGCCATGTCTGGAGCCAGGAAGAGTCATTCTTCTGAGTTCAAATCTGGTCTCAGACACTAACTGGCTGTGTGATTCTGAGTAAATCACATAACCTTTTTGCCTCAGTTCTTCATCTGCAATGAGCCGGAGAAGGAAATGGAGAAGGATACAGCTCCAGTATCTTTGCCAAGAAAACCCCAGATGGGATCACAAAGTGTCAGACATCACTGAAAAATGACTGAACAACAAAATCATAACAGTTAGTTACGGTGCCCATTAATTAAAGTTATTAGCTAAATTACTATTTAATTATTAATAATTAACTTTAAATTATTTAAATTAATATTCAATTAATAATTGATATTTAATTAATAATTTAATTATTAATGATTAAGTAATATTAAATTTAATTAATTAAAAGTAATTAATAAGTTAATAGGTGCCAAATGACTAGTACAGACAGTGGAGTACTGATTTAATTAACAATTGGCTCTTCAGAAAAACACACTGATGACACATTTTTAAGTTTGATATGCGTCATTAACATTTTCTCTATTACTTTCTTAAGTCTAGAAAGACAACAAACCAAGAAATCAAGTCCTGATTTGTAATGTTTACCTATTTCCAAAGCATAAATGATCACACTGAAAATTCAACAATTGGTTTTCCTCATGGGTGGAGTTCAAAAGGAGAAATCACTCCAGGCGAAAGTGTCAGCACATGGCTCATGGAGGAGGTGAGCCTTGAGATGGGCTTTGATAGATGGAGAGAATTCAAATAGGCAGAGAGAAAAATATTACAAGCAAGGAGATTAGCACATGTAAAGATAGACAAGCAAGAATACACTTGACACGTTAGGAGGAGAGGAGGAAACTCAACTAGATGAAGCAGAAGCTTCATGAAGGCTGAAGGAGACAAAAGGCAGCCTGGAGGGATAGGAGGCCACTTGTGCCTGGGAAGTCAATCCACTGCCACCATGTTGACCATCACCTCCTCTCATACCTCTATAGAGACAACTTGAAACCTCAAACCCAAGAACCACTTCAATGTCAGTGCCTTCCTTTCCCCTCTGCTTGTAGCACATCATTCAGACAACCAAGCCTTGTGTAGATGTGAACTGACATTACTGTTTTTGTTTTCTGTTCCTCCTTCGATCTCGAAGAGGACCAGTGACATCAGAAGAGCGATGTCTTGACTCACAAGTGAGTGGGATTTAAGTGAGGCAGGGCTGTGCAAAGTCATCAGCCTCACTCTCTCCTCCAGAGTCATCAGAGTCCAATGGGAAGACACAGGTCTAGACAATTGGCGATGGACCCCTGTACCCTGAGAACTGCAGACACAGCAGCCCCTGCCTCCTGAGAAGCCACAGCTACTGAAGATTCCCAAAAAGAAATCTTTTACCACCAAATTCCTTGGCAATATCCAATAGTTCAACATCAGAAATGGATATGGTTCTTTTTAGTGGAAGTAACACTTATAATTGAATTTTATTTTTTCAGTTAACAAGAATTTATTTTCTTTCCATCATACCTCCCGTCTCTCACTGGAAAAAAGAAACAGAAAAACAAAATCCTTCACAAAGAGTCATAGTCTAGCACAACAAATCCCTTCTATTGTCCAAATCCAAAATTATGTGTCACATCCTGCATATTGAATCCATCCCCTCTCTGTCAGGAGATGGAGAGCATTATTCACCATTAGTCTTCTGAAATCATGATTGATCATCGCACATGTCTGAGTTCTTAAGCCCTTCAAAACCGCTCATTTTAACAATGTATAAATTGTGCTCCTGCTTCTGCCAGCAGGAGTAGCACTAAAGAAGATCCATTACCATCTGTTTTGCCTCTGCCCCTGAAGGACCATGGGATGGAGCCCTTCCATTTGCCTTGTAGCTGAAACCTGTATGTCCTGTCTCTATCTATCAGAAAGTTAGCACTTTGAGAGTAGGGATTGTCTTACTTTTCTATGTGTTTTCCCAGTGCCTAACAAAGTGCTTGACCCATAGCATTTCAAATGATTTTTTTTCATTTATTCATTCATCTGACCCCTTCTTATGTTCCCATTTCTATTCCACCTTAGCACAGGCCCTCATTGCCACTTGCCTGGGTTAGTACATTTGTCTCCATTCCTTTGTCTCTTTCTTATCCATTCTTTAAATCAATTCTAGACTAATCTTCTTATGCATAGATATAACATGCAATTCTTTAAGATTCATAACATTTGGTGGTTTGAAATCATGTACGTAAAGTTCCAATCAGGGATATGCTGAAGCCAGATCCCACTGGCTCATGAAAACCCATTGGGAGTCTTTATATCTCAGAAATTGGCAAGGTACAAGTCAGGTCTTAATTTATGGTTTTTGGATTATCTAGCCTTCAGAAAGTAATGGAGAAAATGTTAATAATGAAGACTAAACTTAATATTTTTCCTGGAAAGCTGATTGTTAAACATTTGCCAGGACACCCCTAGTTCCAATTCATTTGCCTGGCATTCGAGGCTCTCCACAAAGGTGCTCACCTCTTTTCAGTCTGATCTTATAATACATTTTCTCCAGGCATTCTGCAGTCCTGTAGGAGGAGGACCAGATTAGAAACTCACAGATTCTATCCCTAGCTCTGAGATCAAGATCACTTTAAACAGGGTCTTCCCCCTCTTCTTTCTCCTTCTCTTTCTCTTCTCCCCATCTTAGGAGAAGGAAGTTTTTAGCAGTTAAGCCCGTTTTCCTTTCGGCATTAATATTCCCCTTTCCCTTGTGCAACAGAGATGCTCCCTCCTCCTGGTCACTGAGCAGTCAAATCTGAGAAATAAAAAAGTTTTAAAGTCTTAATAAAACTAATTCAAAACTCAATATTCCTATCATTTTTGGACTCTTCTGATTTAGAATTTAAAGGGGTATCACAGGTCCTCTAAGCCAACTACCTTGTTTTACAAATGGGGAAAAAGAGGCTGAGAGGGACAAAAGCAAAATGTGCTCCAAATCCCATTGATAAATATATTGCAAAGAAGTGTCCCTGTTTGCAAAGGCCTCTGGTATGAGTTTCTAGGTCTCTAAGTCAGTTTCAAAAGGAGGCTGACTTCATCAGGGCTGACAATCATCCTGACATGAAGCAGAGGTCTGTGTCAAAAGTTCAGGAGGAGGCAAAACAGGATAACAGGGAAAGGAAGCAATCTAGTCGACCTCAATTATCCTAAGCTTGAGACCTAGCATCTGGCTCCCAGGCTGCAAGAGGCCAGAAAGGGCAGTGTCCAGAGCCAGCCTACCAAAACAGTCATCCTGTTGGGGAAGCTGGGGCAAGAAAATGCCCAGGGGGCTGCACCAAACACTTGGCCAAAATGAGAGCCAGTCAGTGAGAGATGGAAGAGCCCTGGTGGGCCATTTAGTCAGGATGACTAACTGAGCCAGACTTAATGATACAGTATGCTCACAGCAGCCAATAGGAGGAAAGGAAAGGCTTAAGTATAGGTCTTCCTAGAGGCAGGTAGGTGGATAGGATGACTTAGCAAGGACTTCCTGGGGATCCATGAATTCTGTGTAATATTTCTCCTAGCAAGAAGAGGAAATAAGGTATTCAATATATTATGTAAAACATCTTGAGTTGGAAGGGCATAGCTGGTACCCAGTAAACAAGGAAACGTCAATAAGAGAGTATATTCAAACTGAAGGCAGATCAATATCCAAATAGGACTCGAAAAAAATGCAACCAGAACTCTAATCTTAATCAATAATACTAGATAGCCTGGTGACCTAGTAGATGACAAGCTGGAACTAGAAGTAGAATGACCTGAGTTCAAATTCTATCTCATGTAATTACTATTTGTGGCCAAGGAACTTGACCCCTTTCAGACTCAATTTCTTCATGTGTAAAAAGGGAATGATGATAAAACCTACCTCACAGCATTGTTCTAAGGGATTATCATGAGGCTAAAATGAGATAATACATGTAAATTATTTTTCAAACCTTAAAGCCAGTTAGTTAATAAACATATATTAAGCTCTTACGCTGTGCCAGGTACTGTGCTATGTGCTGGGGATACAAAAAGAGACAGAAGACAGTCCCTGCCCTTGAGAAGGTAACAGTCGAATGGAGGAGACAAGAAGCAAACAGATACGTACACATAAACTATACACAGGATAAATAGGAAATAATTAGCAGAGGGAAGGCGGTAGGATTCGGAGGGATTGGGAAAGGCTCATATAAATGCTAGCTATTCTGATTAATAAAAGTGCCAAAGAGATTCTCAGCATGAAATCTGTCTAAATCTCTCTCCATACAGAGCATTTGATCTGGAGTCTGAATGTAATGTATGCAATGGATCCACAAGCATCTATTAAGTGCCTGCTATGTGACATCCACTATGCTAGGTGCCAGGAATACAAAGACAGAAACCATACAGTATCTACTCTGGAGGAACTTCCATTCTATAGCAGAATAGAACATATTCATAGAAGAGTCAATACAGGATATTTACATGATACATAATACAAAGTGATTTCAGGGGGTAAGCACTAACACTTGAAGGAATTAGGACGGTCTATTGGAGGAGGTGGAGTTTGAACTGAACCTTGAAAGAAGGTTGGGATATCAGGAGGTGGGGATGAGGAGGGAGAACATTGCAGGCATGGGGAGAGCCCATGCAAAGATATGTAACTGAGAGATACAATGTGTTGTACAGGGAAGAACAAATGGGCCAGTTTGACCAGAGTAAAACAAGTGAAGGAGAGTGATGTGTAAGCAGCCTGGATAGATTGGCTGAAGCTAGGCAGGGAAAGGGTTTGAACGACAAATAGAGGAATGTGTGCTTTGTCCTAAAAGTAAAGGAAAGCAACATAATCATATCTGGGTTTTTTGGTACTCCCTCCTCTTTTCCACTCCTGAAATTGACTTGTATTTATGCTATGTCTATATATATATGCTTACATGTCTACATGTGGTTTCCTCATAGAATGTTAGCTCCCTGAAGACAGACTGTTTTTTTGTTTTTTTAACACAATGTCTAGTCCAGAACGCATACTTAACCAGTTCTTCTTTATTGTTTGATGGGGCTGGTCATGAATGATGACCACACAAAGGAAATCTAGAAGGATTTATTCAGTAGTTAGAAAGGGAAAAGATGAGATAACAGTGTTGCCAAAAATCCAGAAAGTAGAAAGTATCCAAAAGGAATGTGTGGTCAACGCGGGCAAATGCTGCAGAGAGGTCAGAAAAGATGAGGTTATAGAAAATGTCATTGGATTTGGTAATAAAGGGATCAGTGGTGACCTTGGAGATAACTGCCTCAATTGATTGGTAAGGACACAAGTCAAACTGCAAGTAATTGAGAAATGAGTGACAGCTGAAAAAGCTGAAACAAAGATGGCATTTTCTAGGAGTTAAAAAGAGGAGATATGAAGAATAACAACTTAAGGGCTTGGTAAAATCAAGTTACATATATATTATACATATATAGGTAGATAGATAAATATGTATACATATATTGTTGCTGTTGTTTGTTTTTAAGATGAGGGTGGGGAGATGGGAATATTTTTTGACTCCAAGGAAGAAGAAAGAGAATAAGAAGAAGTTTAAAGTTAAGGAGAAGGACCTAAGATGATGGATTAGGGGCAGCCACTCAGCTGAACTTTCCCAATGTTCCCCTCCAAAAAACCTTAAAATAACACCTCAAATCAAATTTTGAAGTGGCAGAGCCAACAAAAAGTAAAAGTAAGGAGTTTTCTGACTTAAGAAAAATTTAAGAGGTTGGCAGGAGAAGTCAGTAACATTGTGGTGGAGTTCTAGCACTAGTCTATTATGAAGCCACACATGTGGGAGTGACAGTCATAGTACCAGTGGTGTCAGGAACTCCTAACCTTGAGATTTTGAGGGATTCAGCCAACTACTAAGAAAGAGATTACAGGGGACTCTTTGCTAACAATGGGTACAACTGGCACTAATTGGCATTTCTATTGCCCACATGCAGTTCTAGGTCACAGTTTCAGGGCAGAGAGATGTGCTGGTGGCCAGTCACAAAAAAGCAGAGGCCCTGTCACAGTGCCAAAGCAGAGAGGAGTACTAGTGCATGCAGCTTCAGGGGGACATGGACCGTTACTTAGTGAAGACCAGAACACAGAGCAGGAGAACAGTGCGCATACCTCTCCCTAGATCACACTACCATGAAAGCACTGAAAATTTGCAGGCCCCCAGAACTAGCTCTGAAAACAGTAGCACCAAAAAGGCTTAAAGCTTGGGAAAGTACCTCTCCAACCCCAGATGAGCAGAGCCCAACTTTAACATAAAGTTCAAAGTGGAAAAATGAGCAAATAATAGCAAAATGAATTTAACAGCAACAAAAAGCTACTGTAGTGTCAGGGAAGACCATAAACTCAGAAGGAAGAAGATAACAAAGAAGACAACAGCTCCAAAAAAAGAAGCCTGAAAGAAAAATGTCAATTGAACTCAAGCCCAACAGGAATTCCTGAAAGAGTTAAAGAAAGAGATGAGTGGTAAAGGAGGGAAAATGGGAAAATAAATGAAAATGATGCAAGAAAATTAAGAAAGCAGAATTAATGGTTTGGTTAAAAAGACACAAAGGGGCAGAGCCAAGATGGCAGAATAGAAAGATGAATATACTCTAGCGCTCCCCCCACAGCCCACAAAATACCTGTAAAAAATGACTCTCAACAAATTCTAGAGCAGCAGAAGGCATGTAACAATAGGGTGAAAGAGGTTTCCAGCCAAAGGCAACCTGGAAGGTCAACAGGAAAGGTCTATCTTATGGGATGCTGAGCAGAGCCCAGCCCTGGCCACAAGGCACTGGGAGGAACAGGACCTGAACAGACCTCTGAGGCAGAATTCCCAGCAGGGAGGGTCCCAGATCCCTCAACCCACAAGTGACAAAGAAAGCTCAAAAGTTCAGTGTGGGAGTGCTTTCCCAGCTGGGCGAAGGGGAGTAGGTTGCCCCCAGCATTGGCCCCAGGCAGCAGCAGTGGATGGTAGGGCGGGCAACTACAGTGGCTGCAGAAGCAGGCTAGGTCCATTGTGCATGCAGCTCGGCTTAAAGCCTCTGGAGAAACTGAGCAGGTAATCAGAACCTCAGCCCTCAGTGGTGGCCCTGCCCTCACTCAAAGCCCCTGGGGGAATTGAGCAACTGATCTGAATCCTTGAGTATGGTACTGGGGGGAGGAGGAGCACTAGCACCCTCCTCTTGACAAAGGATTCAGAAGTCAAGTAACTGGCTGGTAAAATGCCCAAAAAAGGGAAAAAAATAAGACCACAGAAGGTTACTTTCTTGGTGAACAGGTGTCTCCTTCCATCCTTTCAGATGAGGAAGACCAAGGCATATTGTCAGAGGAAGTCAAGGCTTGTGCCTCCAGTACCTCCAAAACGAATATGAAATTGGCTGAGGTCATAGAAGAGCTTGAAAAGCATGTCAGCAGCTTGCTAAAAGAGAATCAAAAAAAATGCTGAGGAAAATAACACCTTTAAAAATAGGCTAACTCGATTGGAAAAAGAGGTCCAAAAAACCAATGAGGAGAAGGAGGCTTTAAAAAGCAGAATTAGCCAAATGGAAAAGAAGGTTCAAAAGCTCACTGAAAAAAATAGTTCTTTAAAAGAGAGAGTGGAGTTCAGGGAAGCTAATGACTATGAGATAAACCAAGAAGTTACAAAAAAAAACCCAAAAGATTGAAAAAATAGAAGATAATGTGAAACATCTCATTGGACAAACAACTGACCTGGAAAATAGATCCAGGAGAGACAATTTAAAATTATGGGACTACCTGAAAGCCATGATCAAAAAAAGAGCCTACATATCATCTTTCATGAAATTATCAAGGAAAACTGCCCTGATATTCTAGAACCAGAGGGCAAAATAAATATTGAAAGAATCCACAGATCACCTCCTGAAAGAGACCCAAAGAGAGAAACTCCTAGGAATATTGTGGTCAAATTTCAGAGTTCCCAGGTCAAGGAGAAAATACTGCAAGCAGCTAGAAAAAAACAATTCAAGTATTGTGGAAATACAAACAGGATAACACAAGACCCAGCAGCTTCTACATTAAGTAATTGAAGGGTATGGAATATGATATTCCAGAAGTCAAAGGAACTAGGACTAAAACCAAGAATCACCTACCCAGGAAAACTGAGTATAATACTTCAGGGGAATAAATGGTCATTCAATGATATGGAGGGCTTTCAAGTATTCATGATGAAAAAACCAGAACTGAATAGAAAATTTGAGTTTCTAACCTAAGAATCAAGAGAAGCATGAAAAGGTAAACAGGAAAGAAAAATCATAAAGGTCTTTCTGAAGCTGAACTGTTGACTTTACTACATGCAAAGAAAATATGTGTTATTCTTGAGACTTTTCTCAGTATTTGGGTAGGTGGAGGGATTGCACACACACACACACAGAGTACAAGTTGAGTTGAATCAGAAGAGATATTGTCCATAAAAAAATAAAATTAAATTAAGGGGTGAGAGAGGAAAATATTGGGAGGAGAAAGGGAGAAATGGAATGGGATAGGTTATCACTCATAAAAGAGATAAGAAAAATCTTATTCAAGGGAGGAGAAAAGGGAAGAGGTGAGAGGGGAAAAGTGAAGCTTACTCTCTTCACATATGGCTTAAGGAGGGAATAACATGCTCACTAAATTTGATATGAAAATCTATCTTGCATTACAGGAAGGTAGGAGAGAAGCAGGGTGAGGGGGATGATAGAAGGGAGGGCAAATGGGAGAAGGGAGTAACTAGAAGTAAACACTTTTGGGAAGGGACAAGGTCAAATGAGAGAATAGAAAAATAAGGAGGGACAGGGTAGAATGGAGGGCAATATAGTTAGTCTTACACAACATGACTATTATGGAATTATTTTGCAAAACAACACATAGATAGCCTGTATTGAATTGCTTGCCTTCTCAGTGGGGATGGGTGGGGAGGGAGGGAAAGACATTGGAATTCAAAATATTAGAAATGAATGTTGAGAATTATTATTGCATATAACTGGGAAATAAGAAATACAAGTAATTGGGTATAGAAATTTATCTTGCCCTACAAGAAAAGAGAGAAGATGGGGATAAGGGAAGGGTGGGATGTGATAGAAGGGAGGACACATTGGGGGAAGGGGTAATCAGAATGCAAGGTTATTATGGGGTGGGGGAAGGGGAGAAATGGGGAGAAAATTGGAACTCAAGATTTTGTGGAAATGAATGTTGAAATCTAAAAATAAATAAACAAACAAATTTTAAAAAAAAGAAAAAAAGAGACAAAAATACTACAGAAAGTAATACCTCAAAGAATAGAATTTGTCTAATGCTAAAAGAGGCAAGAAAAATTCACTTAAGAAAAGAATTCCTTAAAAACTAGAACTGGACAAATGGGAAAAGAGATACCAAACATATCACTGAAGAAAATACTTAAAAATTAAAATTGGACAAGTGGAAGCTAATAACTCCAATAAATTCAAGACACAATAAAGCAAAGTAAAAAAAAAAAAAAAGAATGAAAATAAAACAAAATGTGAGCTATTTCATTGAAAAAAAAAACAAAACACTGACCTGGAAAATAGATCAAGAAGAGATAATTTAAGAATTATTAGACTATCTGAAAGCCATGATCAGAGAAAAATCCTAGACATCATATTTCAAGAAATTATCAAGGAAAACTACCCCAATATCTTTGATCCAGAGGATAAAATAGAAAATTTCCAGTGGATAGAATCCATTGACTACCTCCTGAAAGACATCTCAAAATGAAAATTCCAAAGAATAATATAGCTAAATTTTGGAGCTCCCAGGTAAGAGAGAAAATACTCCAAGCAGCCAGAAAGAAACCATTCAAATATTGTGGAGCTACAGTAAGGATTATATAACATTTAGTGACTTCTGCGTGAAAAGAGCAGAGGGCTTGGGATATGATATTCTGTAAGGTAAAGGAGCTAGAATTACAACCAAGAATAACTTTCTCATCAAAACTGAGTATATTTTTCAAAGGAAAAATGGAATTTAATGAAATAGAAGACTTTTAAGCATTCCAAATGAAAAGACCAGGACTGAAATGGAAAATCTGACATTCAAACAGAAGGCTTGAGAGAATAAAAGAGCAATCATAAGGGATTCAATAAAGTTAAACTGTTTACATTCCTATATGGGAAGATGATATAAATAACTCCTAAGAAGTGTATCATTATTAGGGCAGTTAAAAGGAATTTATATAGACAGAGGACATGAGTATGAGTCAGTTATGATAGAATGAAGTAAAAATTTTTAAAAATGAGTGGGTGAGAAAAAAGTGCACTGGGACAAGGGGGGAGGGAGAGGTAAAATGGGGAAAATTTTCTCACATAAAAGAAACTTACAAAGAAGAGCTTTTATAATGGAGAGGAAATGGGCAGGATGGCAGTCAATGCTTGAACCTCACTTTTATTGGAATTGGCTCAAAGAAGGAGCAATATATACATACATATATATAGATATAGATATATTACTCAATTGTGTATAGAAATGTAATTTACCATTGCAAATCAAATGGAAAATGAATTGGGGAATAGCAGAACAAGTTGTAGTAATGAATGTAATTGAACACTATCGTTCCATTAGAAATGATGAGCACAAGGATTTCAGAAAAACCTGGAAAGATTTATATGAACTGATACTGAATGAAGTGAGCAGAATCAGGAGAATATCGTACACACATATATGTATATATATATACACACAATATATGTACAAGGCATCCTTGGTATTCTCATCAGATTTGTACATGACACAAAGCTAGGAGAGATGTCACAGTCTAGATGTCAAAGTTAGGCTCCAAAAACAATCTTGATGGACTACAGCAAACTCCAAAATTTTTTTAGGCATACCAGTAAAAAAAAATATTTCTGAGGACATATTCTTGAATATGAATATATGTTTATAAATTATATACATGTATAACTATGCTAATATAATATATATTATAAATAGAAATTAAAGCATGAGATAAAGATGGAGACAATATGTTAAAATATTTTTATTTTTGAATGATATAATATCTTTTTGTCCTCACTAAATTATTTTAATAATATTTTTTAAAGTATCTAAAAATATATTATGTAGATGGCTGTCAGGGCAAGGATATTGGGGTTGGGACTTTGGTCTATGCTAAGAGGTAAGGCAAGTTTGTAGTTGTAGGTGTGAAGGCATCAGTACCTCCACTTTGGCTGAGGCAGCCAGGGAGGAAGTGCGACTGAAGCTGGAGCTTCATACCAACATTGTGAGATGACAAACTTTGATAGAATTAGTACTTCTCAGCAATACAATGATCTAAGATAATTTCAAAAGACTAATGATGGAAAATATTGTCCAGATGCAGAGAAGGAACTATGAAGTCTGAATACAGATTGAAGCATAGTATTTTCTCTTTTGTTGTTCTTTTTCCCCCTTTTTTATTGTTTTTCCCTTTTGCTATGATCCTTTTTTCACAATATGACTAATGTGGAAATATGTATAATATAATTGCACATGTATAGCCTATATCAGATTGCAGGATGTCTTGAGGAGGGGGGATGGGAGAAAGAGGGAAAAACTTAGAACTCATCTTATAAAAATGAATGTTGAAAACTAAAAATCAATAAAATTTCCTAGTTTTATATATAATTTATATATAATCATTGCATTATACGCTATCTTCTCTTTTGTTCTAGTCTCTGAAGAACAGATCACTTCTATTTGCCCTTGATACCATCCATTCTTAGTTTTTCTATGAATTTGCTCCTTCAATTATCCTCTCATGCTTACCTATTAGAGAAATAGGAGGGGAAGAGGATAAGAGAAATGGGGGAGGGGAGTGATGGTGGGAAGGGAAGATTAAGGGAAACAGTGATTAGAAGTGAAGTAGGCTTTTGAGGACAGACAGGGAAAAGAGAAGGGCAGAGAGAGACAGAGAGAGAGACAGAGAGAGAGACAGAGAGAGAGACAGAGAGAGAGACAGAGAGAGAGACAGAGAGAGAGAGAGAGAGAGAGAGAGAGAGAGAGAGGAAAATAAGATAGAGAGGAAAATAATCATAACTGTGAATGTGTATAGGATGAGCTCACCCATAAAATAGAACAACAGAGAAAATGGATTAGAAACCAGACTCCAACAATACATTATTTACAAAAGATACACTTGAAACAGAAAGACACAGAGAGTTAAAATAAAAGGCTGCAGCAAAATATAATATGCTTCAGCTAAACCAAAAAAAGGTAGGGGTAACAAACAAATCTCAGACAAAGCAGAAATAGACTCGACAAAAAAAAGTAACCAGGGAATTTACATTTTACTAAAAGGTACTATAAGCAATAAAATAATACCAAAAAATTTTAAGATCAAATTTCTCTGATAAAGGACTTATTTTTAAAATAAATACTGAGAATAGGACTGAATCGAATTTATAAAATATGTACCATTCCCTAATTGATAAATGGTCAAAGGTTATGAATGGGTAGTTTTCAGAAGAAATCAAAGCTATCCATAGTCTTGTGAAAATAATGCTCTAGATAACCACTGATTAGAGAAATGTTAATTAAAACAACTCTGAAGTACCACCTCATACCTACCAACAATGAGAAATGCTGGAGGAAATGAGGAAAACACAGATATGCTAAAGAACTGTTGGTGGAGTTGGAACTGGGCCAATCATTCTGGAAAACTATTTGGAACTATGCCCAAAGGATTATAAAACTATATGTACCCTTTAACACTGCAATATCACTATTAGGTCTATATCCCAGAGAGATCAAAGAAAAAGGAAAAGGACCTATATGTACAGAAGTATTTATAGCAACTCTTCTTGTTGTGGTAAAGAATTGGAAATCAATGGGGTTGCTCATTAATTGGGAATGACTAGACAAGTTGTGACATATGATTGTGATGGAGTACTATTGTGCTATAAGAAATGACAAGGATGATTTCAGAAGAGAAAAAAAAAGCATGGCAAGACCCATATGAACTGGTGCAAAGTGAAGTGAGAACCAGGAGATTATTGTGCACAGTAACAGCAATGTTGTAATGATGATAACTGCAAAAAACTTGGTTACTCTGATCAATGCAATGATCCAAGACAATTCCAAAGGACTTATGGTGAAAGCTGATGAACTCTGAGTGTGGACTGAAGTATGATTTTCTCACTTTTTGTTTCTTTTTTTTTATTTTAGATGATATGAAAATATGCTTTTGCATGATTTCATGTATATAATTGATATCATGCTTCTTGCCTTCTCAGTGACTGGAAAAGGGATGAGAGAGAGAGAATTTGGAAATCAACATTTAAAAAGAAAAGAATGTTGAAAATAAATAAATTGGGAAAAAAACAAAAACAAGTTAGGAGAGAGAGGGGATAATTGAAGGAGCAAATTCCTAGAAGAACTAAGAGTGGATGGGATCAAGGGCAAATAAAAGTCATCTGTTTTTTCAGAGACTAGAACAAAAGAGAAGTTAGTGCATAATGCAGTGATTATTTGAAATGTCAATCTGAGGAGTTTGCCTTGGGTTGACTTCATTTTTTTTTTTAGTGAAATATGAAGCTAGGTCCTCTTCCCAGATAGAAGGAGTAATAAAGGTATGGGAAAGTGACTTAAGGCTTCAGAAGAGAAAAGGTTGAGAGCAGCTTCTGTGGAGAGTGTAATAGAGGGTCAGTCATGAGAGAATAAAGGAATTGGCTTATAGTATTGATGTTCCAGTTGAGATTGAACACTGTAAATTTGGAGTGGACTCAGTACAGTTGTGTGCCTTTCTCCATTTTCTCCATATCACATAGTCAGTGTCAGCGCACTAGGGCATGGCTGCACTCACTTTGTCCTTGTTCAACAGCAGTAATGACCAAAAATACAGTGAAAAGATTTGACTCTAGCTCCTCTCAGACTGGAAACAGATTGAGGATGGTTGGTTGCTGTGGGGAAAAAAATGACAAATAGGAGAGAGTGCACAACTTACACAACTGGCACAAGTGACTAGTGGAAGGTGGAATAAGCAGGGCATGGACAAAGCACTCCTTACATCTTTATTTTGACATTTTTCTCAGGCTATCCAAAATCCTTTCATGGGCCACAAGCTGCTGGTGGACTGTATGTCGTGCAGGCCTACTCTAGATTCCTGTTGAGAAAATCTGGGTTCAGATCCAGTGAAAATACTTATTATTTATTTGACAATTGGCAAGTTATTTTACCTTTCTGGGACTTTGTTTTCACATCTGTAAAATGAGGGGACTAGATTATATGATCTTTAAAGTTCCTTCTAGCTCTCAGTTCCGTCTAGCTCTCAGTCCTTTGATTCTGTGCTCCTACTTTTTCTCAAACTTTTCCCTTGCTTCTGTCCATTGATGAATCTAAAAAGGAATGTGAGCCAGTCAACTTCTTGAGCTAGGGCCTCATTGTGTGAAGAATCCTACATTGGTAACACAGAGATAAGGCAATGTAGTTCCTAACTTTTAATAGGATGGACAGGACACATACACATGAAAAATCCAAATTAGATCTAGAATCAAGGAGTTTTAAAACTGAAAGAGATAGTCCCACCTCTTTATTTTACAGGTCAAGACACTGAGACAAAATAAGTGAAATGACCAACTCAGGATTACAGAACTCTTAAGTTCTAGGGCTATTACTAGAATTAGAGTCTGCTGAGGCTTTCTACTGAATCCATAAATGAGCAAAATCTATGGCACAAGTAGATATTGCTTCATATAAAGCAAACAGCAGTGTACTGGAAATCATGAGAACTGGATTCTAGTCTCCAGCAGCAGAAATTGAGTTAGTGTACTTCCCACTGGACAGACTGGTAGACATCAGAGAGGAGTTGAGTTGTTAGATTATCCAAAAAAGTATTTATAAGATTCAATTATCTGGTAAGGACCTTGAAGACTCATAGATGTTTAGAGTGAAAGAGAATACAACCCAAACCCTTTAATTTTTAGATGAGATAATTGAGGCCCAGAAGACTTAAATGACTGGCCACATGACTACCTAGTTATAGAGCTGGAACTGAAATCCAGATCTCCTGACTTCCTAGTCCAGGGATCTTCCTAATTTCATTCAATAAAATGGAAGCAATGACAGTGGTATGAGAACCAGGTGCCCCCTCCACTTTCTCGTCATATCATCTCTACTTGTAGCCATGTCTAGGGACAATAAGAGAGATCTTCACGGTAGGGGTGAGGGTGCAGAGAAAATGGAGAAGACAGTAAAATCCAGGAAACTAATAGCAAACATGTGCTCATTCTGTTCTTTATTTGCAAGAAGAACAAGCAAGGCTAAGATGTAAGCAGGGTCTTAACACCAGCTTATTGCTGCTTGGAGAACCTTTAATGTTGTCTAAACATAATTTGGGCTGTTTATATGGGAGTAGCTACCGTACCGCATATAGCTCTTGGAGTGTTCTATTCTGTGTCTCCTGAACTATAGAGCAAAAGCTGCTGGCATTGATTAGGAGAAAGCCATTTCAGACAGGAAATGGTGGAGCTGTTTAGCTTTTATCTTCCCTTCAGGCTAAAGTGAACCATGGGGCTCCTTCCACTGCAGTAAATAGGAGAAAGAGTTTTGGCTTTGGACTCAGGAGATCTAGGTTTGAATCTTTACTAGCTGTATGGATGACCATGGGCAAACCACTTTATCAGTGTGGGCATCACTTCATCAACTATAAAACAGGGGGAATTTTATTGTGCAAATGGTTGTTGTGAGGAAAGTACCTAAAGAGCTATGGAAATATAAGTGCTGAAGTGAGTTGGACACAGTAGGAACCCTAGGCAAAGTTAATGTCCACTAGTGAGCCACTTGGTGGTTTCCTGGAGAATTTTCCAAGAAAAGCAATTAATAGTTAAAACTTTGGGTCTAGTTGGCTTTACTCCATTTCTCTGCCCCCATACTAACTCCTACTCTGACTAGCCTTTTTTTTGACATGGTTGATATACTAATGACTTCTAGATTCCTACTCCAATGATTTATTGTGGCATGGAGGTGATCCTGAGTTGACACCAGCATGAACTAAAGTTGATTCTAACAAGATGGGTACACCTTGAAGATAACCCTGCCTGGTAACATGTTGTTCAAAGATTAGCTTAGTTTAACACAGAGAGGATCATTATCAGGTTGGCACTTAGGTAGATTTTTATGGATATGACAATTATATACCCCAAAATACAAGATGACCTCCAGTCTCCTATAGCCTTTTTTTAAACTACCAGTTGAGGTTGCTGAGAATCACATTAACATAAGTGTTCATATTTCAGATATGAGCTCTCATAATCAATGATGCTACTAGAGGAACTGAACCTTACCAATGTAGACATTCTCACTCTACATGGAACTGAAAGACCTAAGGAAGTTTAATCTAAATGTATGGACAGTTCATAGGTTCTCCTTGGATGGGCAAATAAAGAAGTTGATAAAGTTGATTTTACTATATATTGAAAAGGCAAGGGGGAAACAGAGCCAAGATGGCTGAGTGAGAGCTCATACTCACTTAAGTTCTAAGACAAACTCCTTGAGATACCTCTAAAAAGAGAATCTGAACAAATTTTAGAATGGTAGAATCTGATAGAAGACAGACTGAGACAGATTTCCAACCCAGGACAGACTGGAAGGTCAATGGGAAGGATTTGTTGCATGGGGCAGGAGGAGTGCACAATGCACAGGCTGTACCAGCACGGACCCCACCATAGCAAAGCTGAGCAGGAAGCCCCAGGTGATCTGAAGCAGAAGCCTCACTTCAGAATCTCAAACATATCAGCCCAGGATGAGAGTCCAGTGGAACTGAGCAAGAAAGAACCGCAGAACTCCAGGTAACTGCAGCAGCCACTCTTGAGACTATCAGCCCACAGATTAAATGCCTGTAGGTCACCTACTTGAACTTCCAGGCACCAAGATGGTGGAGTGATCCATAAAGGCTCTACCTCTCCCCTTGTTGACCTTGAAAAACCCATAGAATCCCCAGGAAACCCCAGGAAAAATCCCGTAACAATAGGAACAGACAAAGGGGTAAACAGTCTCTTAGCTCTTTAGGCAAGGAAAATCACAAAGGGGGGTCCCTCTTGCTGTGGATGAAGGGGACTATTTCAGGGACTGGAGCTGCCCTAAGCAGCCCCTCCTCAGCCAACTGCGGGAAGGTCCTGAGCCCCAGGAGAGTAGAGCCCATAATCTCCAACACCAGGCATGCTTCAGCACAGCCAGGAAAAGAGGGAAGACACTAGTGCAAACATTAGTTCACCAACCACTGAACCTGCCTGTGCTCAGGAGAGGAGATCTCCTGTGGTCAGACCACCCCTTCCCCACACTTAACACAGCTAGCTCCAGGGTAACTCTGAGGAAACTCAGAAAGGCTTCACCTGGCCTATGTTTTGGCACATAAGCCAGCTCAGTACCAGGTAAGCTACAGCATTCTAGCCTCTAGCTGAAAGAACCAGAGGCCACAACACACAAAGCTTCAA
This sequence comes from Notamacropus eugenii, assembly GCF_028372415.1. Taxonomy (NCBI): domain Eukaryota; kingdom Metazoa; phylum Chordata; class Mammalia; order Diprotodontia; family Macropodidae; genus Notamacropus; species Notamacropus eugenii. Next base: position 193,454,348 of record NC_092874.1, read on the forward strand.
GTTCTGAGCCCAAGAACAGTGGGACAGAGCTCCTTGTGCCCCAGAAGCAGAGATCCACTTTAAAAGCCAGGAAAAGGGTGATCATCATGAGCAAGAACCAAACCAGAAAAGATAAGATCACAGAATCCTTCTATGGGGATAAGGATCAAAACATAAATATCAAAAAGGGCAGCATTGAGACTGTACTCCCATCTGAAATTTCAGAAGGGAATATGAACTGATCTCAAGCCCAAAAAGTATTCTTGGAAGAGTTCAAGGAAGATTTTAAAAGTCAAATTAGGGAAGTAGGAAAAAAAAGTGTCCAATGATTTGTAAAATATGAAAAAAGAAATCATGGAAGAATTTAAAAGGAAAATTGGACTAATGGAAAAGGAAGCACAAAACCTAACTGAGAAAATTGGACAAATGGAAAAGGAAGTACAAAAACTAACTGGAGGAAGTAACTCCTTAAAAGGAATAATTGGACAGATGGAAAAGTAGATGCAAAAGTTAACTGAAGAAAACAATTGGATAAAAATTAGAATTAGACAAATAAAAGCTAATAACTCTATGAGACATCAAGAATCAGTCAAACAGAATCTGAAGAATTAAAAGATAGAAGACAGGGCAAAATATCTAATTGGAAAAACAACTAACCTGGAAAATAGATCCAGGAGAGAAAATCTAAGAATTATTGGTCTACCAGAAAGCAATGATGAAAAAAATAACCTGGACAATATCTTTCAAGAAATCATCAAGTAAAACTGCCCAGAAGTCCTAGATCAAGAGAGCAAAATAGTCATAGAAAGAATTCACCATTCACCATCTGAAAGAGATACCAAACTAAAAACACCAAAGAATATTGTTAACAAATTCCAGAACTATCAAGTGAAGGAGAAAATACTGCAGGCAACTAGAAAGAAATAATTCAAATATTGAGGAGCTACAGTCAGGATCACATAAGACCTTGCAGCTTCTACATCAAAAGATCAGAGAGATTGGAATATGATATTCTATAAAGCAAAGGAGCTGGGACTACAACGAAGGATCAATTACTCAGCAAAATTGAGCATAATATTTCAGGCAAGGAAATGGACATTGAATGAAATAAGGATTTCCAGACCTTCCTGATGAAAAGACCAGAGCTCAATAGAAAATTCAGTCTTCAAACACAAGTCTCAAGGAGGCATAAAAACGTAAAGAGGAAAAAAAAACTTGTTATTCAATATGGGCAAACTGTTTACATTCCTATAAGGGAAGATGATATGTGTTAATCTTGAGAATTTTATATTTATTATGATATATAAAAGGGATATACATAGATAGAGGGAGTGGGTATAAAGTAAACCATGTGATGATAAAAATGTGATTTAAGGGTGCAAAGGGATTATAACAGGAGATGTGAAAAGGAGGAGGCAGAAAAAAATAAATTACATCACAGGGAGAGGCACAAAAATATAGTACAGTAGTGGGAAAGAGGGGAGGGAGATGAGTGTTGTTTGAGAGTTACTCTCATCTGATTGAGTTCAAGGAGGGAACTACAAATGCAGTTAAGTATAGAAATCTAACTAGCTCTATAGGCAGTAGGAGGGGAAAGGGGAAAGAAAAGGGAGGGAAGTCTAAAAGGGAGGGAAGAAGTAGTAAGGGAAAAGGGGAGTAAAAGGGAGAGGGCCTGAAAGAAAGGAGGGAAGACTGAGGGAGGCAATAGTTAAATTAAAACTCTATTGTGGAAGGGAAAAGAGAAGGGAGAACTAAAAGCATAAATGGGAGGAAAGAGGATGGAAGGAAAGCCACAGATAGCAATCATAACTGTGAATGTGAATGAGATGAACTTTCCCATAAAATGGAGATGGATAGCAGAATGAATTGAAACCATAATCCAACAATATGTTGTTTACAAGAAACATACTTGAAATGGGGGCATACACACAGGGTAAAGGTAAAAAGGTTGGAGCATAATATATTGTGCTTCAGCTGATGTAAAAAAAGCAGGGGTAGCAATCCTAATCTCAGACAAAACAAAAGTAGAAACAGATCTAATCAAAAAAGAAAAAAAAGGAAGGAAACTATATCCTGCTAAAAGGCACCATAGGCAACAAAGCAATATCATTACTAAATATATATGATCCAAGTGGTATAGCATGCAAGTTCTTAGAGAAGAAGTTAAGGGAGTTACAGGAAGAAATAGACAGCAAAACTATACTAGTTGGGGACCTCAACCTCCCCCTCTCTGATCTTGATAAATCAGACCTCAAATAAACAAGGAAGAAGTTTAGGAGGTGAATAAAACTCTGGATAAGGTAGATATGATAGAAAAACTGAAATGGAGAAAACTGAATGGAGATAGAAAGGAATATACCTTTTTCTCAGCAGTACATGGCACATATACAAAAATTGACCATGTACTAGGCCATAAAAACCTCACAGTCCAGTGCAGAAAGGCAGAGATAGTCAATGCATCCTTCTCAGATCACAATGCAATAAAAACTATATGTAATAAAAGGCCTTGGAAAGACAAACCAAAACTTAATTGAAAACTAAATAATCTAATCCTAAAGAATGATTGGGTTAAACTACAAATCATAGAAACAATCAACAACTTCATTCAAGAGAATGACAATAATGAGACAACTTACCAAATCTTATGGGATACTGCAAAAGCAATCCTCAGGAGAAGTTTTATATCTTTGAATGCCTACATGAATAAAATAGAGAAAAAGGAGATCAATGAATTGGGTATGCAGCTGAAAAAGTTAGAAAAAGAGCAAATTAAAAATCCCCACATAAATGTCAAATTAGAAATACTGAAAACCAAAGGGGAGATTAATAAAATTGAAATTAAGAAAACTATTGAACTAATAAATAAAACTAAGAGTTGGTTTTATGAGGAAAACCAATAAAATTGATAAACATTTGGTCAATTCAATTAAAAAAAAGAAGAAGAAAACCAAATTACCAATAGCAAAAATGAAAACCGTGAACTCACCTCCAACAATGAGGAAATTAAAACAATAATTTTAAATTACTTTGCCAACTTTATGCCTAATAAGTTCAACAATCTAAATGAGATGGATGATTATTTTAAAAAATATAAATTTTCCCAAATTAACAGAAGAGGAAGTTGAATACTTAAATAACCCCACTGCAGAAAAAGAAATTGAACACGCCATCAATGAACTCCCTAGGAAAAATCTCCATGGCCAGATGGATTCACAAGTGAATTCTATCAAACGTTTAAAGAACAGTTAATTCCAATACTATACAGAGTATTTGGGAAAATTGGGGAAGAAGGAGTCCTACCAAATTCTTTTTATAATGCAAATATGGTTCTTATACCTAAACCAGGAAGAGCCATAACAGAGAAAGAAAGTTATAGAACACTTTCTCTAATGAATATAGATGCAAAAATTTTAACTTAGATTAGCAAAAAGAATACAGCAACTTATCATGAGAATAATACATTATGATCAAGTAGGATTTATACCAGGAATGCAGGGCTGGTTCAATATTAGGAAAACTATTAGCATTATTGATCATATCAACAACAAAACTAACAGAAACCACATGATTATCTTAATAGATGCAGAAAAAACTTTTGACAAAATACAAGGCCCATTCCTATTGAAAATGCTGGTGAGCATAGCAATAAATAGAACTTTCCATAAAATAATAAGCGGTATCTATCTAAAACCATCAGCAAGAATTATGTTCAATGGAGATAAACTAGATGTATTTCCAATAAGATCAGGGGTGAAGCAAGGATGTCCATTATCACCACTGTTATTCAATATGGTACTAGAAATGTTAACTTTAACGATAAGAGAAGAAAAGGGAATTGAAGGAATTAGAATAGGCAAAGAAGAAACTAAGTTATCACTCTTTGCACATGATATGATGATATACTTATAGAATGCAGAGAATCAAATACTTAGGAGTCTACCTGCCAAAACAAACCCAGGGATTATATGAACACAATTACAAGACACTTTTTGCACAAATAAAGTCAGATTTAAGTAAGTGGAGAAACATTAGTTGCTCATGGGTAGGCCGTGCTAATATAATAAAAATGACAATTCTACCCAAATTAATATACTTATTTAGTGCCATACCAATTAAACTATCAGACAATTACTTTCTAGAGCTGGACAAAATAATATCAAAATTCATTTGGAAAAACAAAAGGTCCAGAATATCAAAGGGACTAATGAAAAGAAATGCTTGGGAAGGTGGCCTAGCGCTACCAGACCTCAAACTGTACTATAAAGCAGCAATTATCAAAACCACTTGGTATTGGCTAAGAAACACAGAGGTAGACAAGTGGAATAGACTTGGCACTCAAGATGCAGTAGGCAAGGAATATAGCAACCTTCTGTTTGATAAACCCAAGGACCCCAGCTTCTGGGATAAGAACTCATTGTTTGACAAAAATTGCTGGGAAAACTGGATAACAGTGTGGGGGAAATTAGGCATAGACCCATACCTGACACCGTACACAAGAACAAAGTCCAAATGGGTACATGATTTAGGTATAAAGATTGATACCATGAATAAACTGGAGAAGCAAGGAGTAGTGTATTTATCAGATCTATGGAGAAGGGAAGAATTCTTTACTAAAGGAGAGATAGAATGCATTATGAAATGCAAAATGGATAACTTTGATTACATTAAACTGAGAAGTTTTTGCACAACCAAACCCAATGCAACCAAAATCCGGAGGGATGTAGTAAATTGGGAAAGAATTTTTACAGCTAAGCTCGGGGATAAAGGCCTCATTTCTAGAATATATAGAGAACTGATCCAAATGTATAATCATACAAGTCATTCCCCAATTGATAAATGGTCAAAGGATATGAACAGGCAATTTTCAGAGGAAGAAATTAAAGCTATCTATAATCATATGAAAAAATGCTCTAAATCACTATTGATTAGAGAGATGCAAATCAAAACAACTCTGAGGTACCACATCACACCTATAAGATTGGCAAACATGACAGAACAAGAAAATGATAAATGCTGGAGAGGATGTGGGAGAGTTGGAACACTAATTCATTGTTGGTGGAGCTGCGAGCACATCCAACCATTCTGGAGAGCAATTTGGAACTATGCCCAAAGGGCTACAAAAATGTGCATACCCTTTGACCCAGCAATATCGCTACTAGGACTATATCCCCAAGAGATCATAAAAATGGGAAAGGGTCCCACATGTACAAAAATATTTATAGCAGCACTCTATGTAGTTGCCAAAAACTGGAAGTCAAGGGGATGTCCATCAATTGGGGAATGGCTGAATAAATTATGGTATATGAATGTAATGGAGTACTATTGTGCCATAAGAAATGATGAACAAGAAGACTTCAGAGAGGCCTGGAAGGACTTATATGACCTGATGCTGAGTGAAAGGAGCAGAACCAGGAGAACTTTATGCACAGCAACAACCACAGTGTGTGAGAGTTTTTTCTGGTAGACTTAGATTTTTGTAATAACACAAGAACTTCTTACCAAAAAAAAAAAAAATCCCAGTGGAGGATCTCAAGGCAAAATGCCTGCCATACTCAGAGAGAGAAATATGGAAGTCACTCACATATTGTAGCAGATCATGTTTGTGTATGTGTATGTGTTTGTGTATCATGTTCTGATTTGTTATACGATTTCTTTCATTTATCTTAGTCTGACTACATAGCATGACTATAGTGAAAATATACTCAATAGGAAAGTATATGTAGAATCTATACAGAATTGTATGCAGTCGTGGGGAGGGAGGGGGGTAGTGGGGAGTAGGTGGGGAGGGATAAAATTGCAATTGTATGGCAGTGATTGTTAAACATTACAAAATAAAAATATTAAAAAAAAAGAATGCAGAGAATCAAGCAAAATACTACTTGAAATAATAAACAATTTTGGCAAAGTTGCAGGTTATCATGTAAACCCAGATAAATCATCTTCATTTCTATATATTACTAACAAAACCCAATAGCAAGAAATAGAAAGACAAATCCCATTTAAAGCTATGATAGACACTATAAAATAGTGAGAGTCTACCTCCCAAAAGAAACCAGGGACTATATGAACACAATAACAAAACACTTTTTTGCACAAATAAAGTCAGATTTAAGTAAGTGGAAAAACATCAGTTGCTCATGGATAGGCTGAGCTAATATAATAAAAATTCTACCTAAATTAATTTACTTATTCAATCAAATTGCCTGATAATTATTTTCTAGAGTTAGAAAAAATAATATCAAAATTCATCTGGAAGAACAAAAAGTCCAGAATAGCAAGTGAACTATGAAAAGGGAAGGTGGCCTAGCCCTACCAGATCTCAAATTGTATTATAAAGCAACAATTATCAAAACCACTTGATATTGGCTAAGGAATAGAGGGGTAGATCAGTGGGATAGGTTAGGTACTCAAAACACAGTAGCCAATGAATATAGCAGTCTACTGTTTGATAAACCCAAGGACCCCAGCTTCTTAGATAAGAGCTCACTTTTTGACAAAAATTGCTGAGAAAACTGGATAACAATGTGGCACAAACTGGGCATAGACCAATGCCTGACACCGTACACAAGAATAAACTCCAATTGGATACATGCCCTAGGTATAAAGATGGATACTCTAAACAAATTAGTGGAGCAAGGAATAGTGTATTTGTCAGACTTATGGAGAATGGAGACATTTTGATCAAACAAGAGATAGAGAACATTATGAAGTGCAGAATGGATAATTTTGATTACATTAAATTGAAAAGTTTTTGCATAAACAAACACAATGCAACCAAGATTAGGAGGGAAGCAGAAAACTGGGAAAGAATTTTTACAACTAGTGTCTGTGATAAAGATCTCATTGCTAAAATATACAGAGAACTGAGCTAAATTTACAAGAATACAAGTCATTCCCCAATTGATAAATGGTCAAAGGATATGAACAGGCAGTTTTCAGAGGAAGAAATTAAAGCTATCTATGATCATATGGAAAAAATATCCTAAATCACTGTTGATTAGAGAGATGCATGTCAAAACAACTCTGGGGTAGCACATTACACCTATCAGATTGGTTAACATGACAAAACAGGAAGATAATAAATGTTGGAGAAGATGTGGGAGAGTTGGAACACTAATTCATTGTTGGTAGAGCTGTGAGCTTATCCAACCATTCTGGAGAGCAATTTGGAACTATGCCCAAAGGACTACAAAAATGTGTATACCCTTTGACCCAGCAATATCTCTTCTAGGACTGTATCCCAAAGAGATCATAAAAATGGGAAAAGGTCTCACATGTACAAAAATATTTATAACAGCTCTCTCTGTGTTGGCCAAAAACTGGAAATCAATTGGATTCCCATTAATTGGGGAATGGTTGAGCAAGTTCTGGTATATGAATGGAATGGAATACTATCGTGCTATAAGAAATGATGAACAGGAAGATTTCAGAGATGCCTAGAAGGACTTATATGAAGTGATGCTGAGTGAAAGGAGTAGAACCAGGAGAACATTGTACTCAGCAACAAACCACAGTGTGTGAGGAATTTTTCTGGTAGACTTAGTCTTTCACAGCAATGCAAGGACCTAAAAAATTCCCAATGGACCCTTGAGGTAAAATGCCTTCCACTTCCAGACAAAGAACTATGGAATTGGATTGCAGAATGAAGCAGACCATTTTCTCTTGTGTTATGTTTTGTTTTGTTTTTCAGGGTTTCTCCAATTCATTTTATTTGTTCTATTCAACATGAGTAAGGTGAAAATGTATTTAATAAGAATGTATGTGTAGAACCTATATAAGATTGCACACTGTCTCATGGAGGAAGTGGAGAGAGAAGGGGGAAGAAAGAGAAAGAAGGGGGTAACATCTAGGATATATGGAAGTGATTGTAGACAACTGTAAACCAATAAATTAATTTAAAAGAAACATTGTAATCTGCTTGAGGGTAGGAACTCTTCTTTCACTTTGGCTTTCATTTCCCCTGTGATTAGAATAGTACTTAGAACATAGTGGAGACTTAAGAAGTACTTGTTGGTCAATGAATGCCATGGAACATAGAGTCATCTCCTCTTGCAATCTGGTGTAGATTTAAGAAATGCTTTTTGGTTAATTAATTCCATGGAACACAGTCATCTCATCTTGCAATCTGAGCTTATGATGACTGTAAACAAAAAGATCACCATGAAGATAATGACAAAATTTGTTTTAAAGGATAAAGAAGCTGCAAAGAACTTGACAGAGTCTTCCGGACCAAGAAAATATATATCTTCTCATTTAGTGACTTCAATATGGAGGTATGTAAAGGGGAGAATGGAAGAAAATATGATGAAAAATATGATCCAAGAGTAAGAAATGTAAATGTTTCCAGCCTAGTAGATTGATTACAGAAAAACCTCAGACCTATAAATCATGAATACTTCAGTCAAGCAGAGGATCAGAAGATTCTGGTCAGAGTAAGCACTGAGCAGTTCATAAGAACTGAAACTGACCATATTCTGACAGGGAAGAAGTAAGTAATTATTGATGTGTGGATAATTCAGAATCAGCTTCTCATGTGTAGCATGCAAGCAGGTCATCGAATAGCAAGATTAAAGATCAAAGTCCATAACAAAATGGAAGGACAAAGATGAAGAAACTTGCACCTGCTTGCACCTAGTTGTACACTGTAGTTCTGACTTGATCTATTCAAAAAAGACATTCATATTTAAAAATTGGAAACGGATGAATGTAGAAATCTAGTCTATCACCATATCTTTTTTTTAAGTTTAATTTCCATAAAATAACTGCCATTGTAGTGACAGGTAGGGTTGGTCAGTACAACATCCTGAAGCAACTAATTTTTCCTCATCCCAGCTGATAAAATAATAGTAATGTAAGGGGCTGGTAAGAGAGACAATAAGCTGTTACTACTTTAAGAGTAAAGAAGTGCTGACACATTCCTACCTCCTTTAAGAGATGTGAAGACATTTTTTGATCAAATTTGATGGAATTAGAGTCTTCAGCTATGGCCCTGGTGGCCCTTTGAATAGCCAGACATGCTCCCAAGGGACCTGGGGAGTTGAGAGAAAAGACAGCTCCCAGCAGTGTGAGCTCTAACAGTGGAGAAGAGAGCCAGCTAGGAAAGAAGAATGTAGCCCTTGAGAGGAAATCATTCCTCACTTCTTAGAGGGCTGGAGGAAAGGGATTTTTTTTTTATCCCCACCTCCATTAGCCCTGGAAACTTGTAGGGGAGTTACTCATGCAGTAAGAGACATGCATAATGCCCATCAGGGTAGCAAATATAAAAGCCACTGGAGTGACACGTCCAGCAGAAATGCTGTGCCTAGAGGAAGAAGTATGAGCATGCCACTATCAGAAGGAGGAAGGAGAAGCAAAAGAAACCAACATTTAGTGTTTACTATGTGCCAGGCACTGTGCTAAGTGTTTTATACATATTATCTCATTTGGTCCTCACAATAATCATCTGAAGTAAGTGCCATTATTATCTCCATTTTATAACTGAGGAAACTGAGGCAGAGAAAAGTTAAATTCTTTCCACTGACATTGCATGTAGTTGTGGGAGACTGCAACCCAAGTTTATGGGAAGAATTATTTTGTAGCTATTCCTTATTTTGTCATCTCAGCGAAAGCCTTTGTTTTGATTTGATTGTGTCCTCTGACTGACTATTCAAAGGGAATGCATCTATGGGATCTTGCTGGGTTTAGTTTTACAAGCCTGGCACATGAACCTGTGGTCATGATGCACTTGAGATTGGCAACCTGAGAATGGAAGCTAGTGAGGGCAGTTCCCAGAAGGAGGATGCTTCTCCACAATGACCAAAAGAGACAAATGCAATCTCAGACAGATAATGCTTGCTCTCCTAGACAATCAGAGAGTTAGAAGCTGGAAACAATCCATGCATGGTTAAGTGTGCAGACTTCTTTGTAAAACATCATAGAGCAGAATGGCATAAGATTGTGAGTAGAATCAACTTTTTAAAAAAGTGGAAAGATTTTTTAAAAAGGTGAAAGGTTATAGAGGAGAAAGTAAATCTGCAGAAAATTTGAAGAGATAAAATATTGTTATTGTTGCAGCTACAATTGATAATGGCATTAAATATATTTGAAAATCATTTTTTATCTTACTAGGTCCTCATAGCAATGCTAAGATAGGTACATCAAGTATTATTTTTCCAATTTTACAAATGAGGAAACTGAAGGCCAGAGAAGCTAAATGATGTGCCCAGGATGACAGAAGTCATTTGATTATCTCAACAGCATATATAGATGAAAATGCAAAGAAAACAAATAGATAGGAAATGAACCTAGTTGTCAGTATTTTATAGTGGCCTGTTGTTATCCTCCATGACAGTGTGACTACCGTTTTTGGACTCTAACACCTTAGTACCCTGTGTGACATATGAGAAAATAGAAAAGGCTCTTAAAAAAATTCATAGTCCAAGGATATAAACAGATAACTTTCTGATGAAAAAATCAAAACAATTTATGCCCATATGAAAAAATGCTCTAAATAATTATTGATTAGAGAAATGCAAATTAAAGCAACCTTGAAATGCCAGATTAGTTAAAATGATTGAAGGGGAAAGTGACAAATGTTGGAGGAAATATGGAAAAATTGAGACACATTCATTATTGGTAGAATTGTGAATTGCTCCAACCACTTTGGAGAGAAATCTGTAATTATGCCTAAAGAGTTATTAAACTGCCTATACTCTTTGACCTAGTAAGACCATTAGTAGCTCTATTTCCAAAGATGAATAGGAAAAAATTAAAAGAACATATACATTCTAAAATGTTTATAGCAGCTCTCTTTGTGGTGCAAAGAACTGGAAATTACAAGAATGCTCATCAATTGAGGAATGAGAAGTTGTGGTATATGATTGTGATGGAATACTACTGTGCTATAAAAAAATGATGAGCTCTGTGATCATAGAAAAGCATGGGAAGACTGGAACAAAATAATGAAGAACTAAAAGAGTAAAACCAAGAGAACTTTGTATAATAGGCAGTATTGTTTTAAGAATGACATTGAGCTTTGTCTGAGTTACTTGGACTATTATTAAGACCCAAATTAACTATAAAGGACATATGAAGAAAGACTATCTGCATACAGAGAAAAAACTGATAAATAGAAGTTTGTATATAGTAATTTCCATATATATACATATGCATGTATTTGTATCTAATGGTAACCATCTCTAGGGAGAGGGAGAGGGAAGAAAAAAGAAATTTATATGTTAACTTCAATATATAATTAAAAAGAATAACAAGTTATACATAATAGATTCATGTACAATCATATTTTTATTATACTGTTATAAAAATGCTTCTTTATTCCATAAAGTAAAAATAAAACAAATAAATGTAAAAAAAAAGAAAATGAGGTTAGGAAGAATAAGTGAATTAGAGCAAGGACACATAGAAGAGACTTGTGTTGGTTTTAGTAAGATATTAGAAGATTGGAGGAACTCATTTTTAAATTATCTCTAAGAGAGGAAGACATCAAAAAATTGAAAAAGTCAAGGATGGCATTATTGCCTTCCCCCCAAAAAATGATTGAGATAACAATCATAATTATGAGTCCATATGCCTACTTCATCTCTAAAACATCTTTATGAGACTATCACAAACATATACTACATACCTCCCTAGTGAGAATTTTTGATGAAAATATGAGAAATAGGCAATCATCCATGAAAAATTATTTATAGTGGAATATATCTGTATAGTCATACAACCAGGAAAATATAAAGATACAACTGTTTATGGTTTGTTGATTACAAAAATTCATTTGACTTAGGAGACCCAAACTGAGCCTTGAAGAATGTACTCTAACAAGGTGTCTCCCCTGAACCCATTAAGATCATGAGAGAGAATTTTACACAAGCAGCCAGCATTGCTGCATTCTTTAATGAACCTCTCATGATCACTATCAAATGAGGCTTAAAATAGGGGATTTATCTTCACCAAAGATGTTTGTCACTATCATGGAAGGTGCTCAATGCTGCACCCAAATGGAAGATACACTTCCTTGAGATGGGGAGGCCCTCCAGATGCTCCTGTTTATGGGTAACATTGAGTTGATTGTATCCAGCTGATCATGGGGCCACTATCACTAATGAAATCCAGAGCTATGAAGAAGAGAATAGCCTAGATATCCACAAACCAAAAACTACATTGTTCAAGAATGCTTGTTACCCAGACTGTTGTATAGTTAGATGGTAGTCCATTGAGTTAATACAGAAGTACCTATGTCGTGGACATGTATTTTAGATGAGCTTAATAACAATTTTGAAATTGTGCGATGCTTTTAGCTATCTCAAATGGCTCCTGGACACAAAAACATGTCTTTTTAATTCCAATATTCTTTTTTTTTTAATTAAATTTATTTATTTAACTTTTAACATTCATTTTCACAAAATTTTGGGTTACAAATTTTCTCCCCTTTTATCCCCTCCCCCCCCAAACACCAAGCATTCTAATTGCCCCTATGGCCAATCTGCTCTCTCTTCTATCATCCCTCTCTGCCCTTGTCTCCGTCTTCTCTTTTGTCCTGTAGGGCCAGATAGCTTTCTATACCCCTTTACCTGTATTTCTTATTTCCTAGTGGCAAGAACATTACTCGACAATTGATCCTAACACTTTGAGTTCCAACTTCTTTACCTCCCTCCCTCTCCACCCCTTCCCTTTGGAAGGCAAGCAATTCAATATAGACCAAATCTGTGTAGTTTTGCAAATGACTTCCTTAATAGTTGTGTTGTATAGGACTAACTATATTTCCCTCCATCCTATCCTGTCCCCCATTACTTCTATTCTCTTTTGATCCTATCCCTCCCCATGAGTGTCGACCTCGAATTGCACTCTCCTCCCCATGCCCTCCCTTCTATCATCCCCCCCACCCTGCTTGTCCCCTTATCCCCCACTTTCCTGTATTGTGAGATAGGTTTTCCTACCAAAATGAGTGTGCATTTTATTCTTTCCTTTAGTGGAATGTGATGAGAGTAGACTTCATGTTTTTCTCTCACCTCCCCTCGTTATCCCTCCACTAATGAGTCTTTTGCTTGCCTCTTTTATGAGAGATAATTTGCCCCATTCAATTTCTCCCTTTCTCCTCCCAATATATTTCTCTCTCACTGCTTGATTTCATTTTTTTTTAAGATATGATCCCATCCTCTTCAATTCACTCTGTGCACTCTGTCTCTATGTATGTGTGCGTGTGTGCATGTGTGTGTGTGTAATCCCACCCAGTACCCAGATACTGAAATGTTTCAAGAGTTACAAATATTGTCTTTCCATGTAGGAATGTAAACAGTTCAGCTTTAGTAAGTCCCTTATGACTTCTCTTTGCTGTTCACCTTTTCATGGTTCTCTTCATTCTTGTGTTTGAAAGTCAAATTTTCTTTTCAGCTCTGGTCTTTTCATCAAGAATGCTTGAAAATCCTCTATTTCATTGAAAGACCAATTTTTCCCCTGAAGTATTATACTCAGTTTTGCTGGGTAGGTGATTCTTGGTTTTAGTCCTAGTTCCTTTGACTTCTGGAATATCCTATTCCATGCCCTTTGATCCCTTAATGTAGAGGCTGCTAGATCTTGTGTTATCCTGATTGTATTTCCACAATACTTGAATTGTTTCTTTCTAGCTGCTTGCAATATTTTCTCCTTGACCTGGGAACTCTGGAATTTGGCCACAATGTTCCTAGGAGTTTCTCTTTTTGGATCTCTTTCAGGCGGTGTTCTGTGGATTCCTTGAATATTTATTTTGCCCTCTGGTTCTAGAATCTCAGGACAGTTTTCCTTGATAATTTCATGAAAGATGATGTCTAGGCTCTTCTTTTGATCATGGCTTTCAGGTAGTCCCATAATTTTTAAATTGTCTCTCCTGGATCTATTTTCCAGGTCTGTTGTTTTTCCAATGAGATATTTCACATTATCTTCCATTTTTCCATTCTTCTGTCTTTGTTCTGTGATTTCTTGGTTTTGCATTAAGTCATTGGCCTCCATCTGTGCCATTCTAATTTTGAAAGAACTATTTTCTTCAGTGAGCTTTTGAATCTCCTTTTCCATTTGGCTAATTCTGCTTTTGAAAGCATTCTTCTCCTCATTGGCTTTTTGAACCTCTTTTGCCAATTGAGTTAGGCTAGTTTTCAAGGTGTTAATTTCTTCAACATTTTTTTTGGGTCTCCTTTAGCAGGGAGCTGATCTGCTGTTCATGCTTTGACTTCATGTCTCTCATTTCTCTTCCCAGCTTTTCCTCTACCTCTCTAACTTGATTTTCAAAATTCTTTTTGAGCTCTTCCATGGCCTGAGCCCATTGGGTGGGCTGGGACACAGAAGCCTTGATTTCTGTGTCTTTGCCTGATGGCAAGCATTGTTCTTCCTCATCAGAAAGGAAGGGAGGAAATGCCTGTTCTCCAAGAAAGTAGCCTTCTATAGTCTTATTTCTTTTCCATTTTCTGGGCATTTTCCCAGCCAGTGACTTGACCTCTGAATATTCTCCTCACACCCACCTCGCCTCCTGGTCCTCCCAGCCAACGTTTGGGGACTGAGATTCAAATGCTGCTTCCAGCCTTAGGGCTTTTGGCGGGGGCAGGGCTGCTATTCAGTGTGAGAATTAAGTTCAGGTGGTCAGGTCAGGGCAGGGCCTCCTCTCAGGCTCAGTTCCCTCAGGTGGTTTATGCACAGACCTTCCACAATGGATCCAGGCTTCCGCCCGCTTGGGGAGCCTGGGTCTGCAGCCGCCTCTCAGCTTCTACCTCCCGGGGGGGCCTGAATTATGGGGGCACCCCACTCCCCTCTCGCCCCACCAAAGAGACTCTCTCACCGACCCCCGTCACCTGTGGGTGGAGGGACTTGTGGGGCCACTGGAGATCCCGTCCCTGAAGCCCGCTCGGATCTTTTCCTCTCGGTGCCGGGGCTGCAGCAGGGCTGCACTCAGCTCCCAGTCCTGGCGCCCAGTCCGCAGTGCGAAGGACCCCCGCGAGAGGTTTGCAGGTCTCTCCGGAATAGAAATCTCCCTCGCTCCAATACTCCGTGGCCTCTGGGTGCAGAATTCGCCATGAGTTACTTCCCTGTAGCCGTTCTATGGGTTGTGGGTTCAGAGCTATGTGTATGTGTGTCTTTCTACTCCGCCATCTTGGCTCCGCCCCCCCAATATTCTTTTATATTCTCCCAGTGAGATATACATTCACACACACATGCACGCACACACCCACATATATGCATACATAAATCTAAAAAATAAATAAAAAATGTAGGTGATTGTCGGAAATTTTAGGAGAAAACGAGAAAATGATAGGAACAAGTAGACTAAAAAATCTACCTAATGATGATTTGTGTCATATAAGGGGTTATCTCTCAGGAAATGCATAATCAGAAAAGGAGCTTAGACCATCAGGTACCCAAGGAATGAGGTTGGCAAGGAGTATACAAAGGAAAGTTTCTCAAGCAGGAATTGAAAAGGGAACTTTTAATTTAAAACACTGACGCCTTCCTGAAGCCTGAGATTGGGAGGAGAAGAAAATATGGTTTTTATCGTCTCTTGTGACAGGCCAAGGTCTCCCAGTGTATCCTAGGTCATCTCCAGTCATCCTGAGGAATATCAGGTCACTGGATTCAGATGGCTCTGGAGGAGAAGTGAGGATGGTGACCTGCACAGCCCTCCCTTGCTCAAAAGAAAGTCAAATGCAAGTCATGTCACCATTTCTCTGATGGAATGGTCTTTTTCGGCAACAAAGGACAAACACAACAACCCTGTCAAGCATATGGGTCCGGAGAAGTGAAAAAAATCACACTGGGGGAAAATGCCAGAGGAGAAAACATTGAGGAGGATAGGAGAAGGTGGGGTGTTTAAGAGCCATTGAGACACATTCCCCTAGAGGTGAGAAGGTAAAATGGGGCCTTAGGAGGTGATATTGTTTTCATCCAGAGAATGTGCATCTCAGGAAACCTCGAGTAAAGTCTCCTCTGAGTACAGTATCATGCTGTAGGTGCAACATTTTCCAAATCTAGACTGTTATATAAATGTTATCTGCTGTTACTGTTATTATGCTACTGATGTCCATAATGATGACAGTCACATCACAACCAAGGTAGAAGGGGACTGGTATTTTATTTGAAACTTTAAAATTTATATGCATTAATGATGATAGTCTATGAATCCCTTTCTTTGCTTTACCCTTTCTTGGTTTAGGTAGTAGTGCTACATTTGTTTCATGAGTACTGTTTGGCAGAATGTCTTCCTTATCAATTTTTTAGAACAATTTATGTAGGTATTAAATTTATTTATAATAGGCTTTTATACATAATTAATACCTATATAATTTATATTTATTTATACCTATGTAGCTTATATAGGTATTATTATTTTTTTTTTTACAAATCTGATAGTTTGTTTGATATAACTTTTCTCTTAATGTATATAGACCAACACTGTGCTTCTCCTCTGGCAGTTTCTTTTTGGCTAGCTCAATTTCCTTTTCAGACTTTTGTAGATAACCCTCTATTTAAAAAACATTCTCAGTTTTGCTATTGTAGCAAAGATCTACCTATTCTTTTCCAATTTCCTACTCTAATAGTTAAGTTTAGTCCTGAAGCAAGACTTAAGTACATTGCCCACTCAGGTTTCTGGGTGCACTCCTGAGGGATTTGAGATATTTCTCTAATATTATTGGGTTAAGCTGTTATACAATGTGTTCCCCTTACTGTTGAATGCCAGTGATTACTAACCAACTTCTACTTAATCAATTAATATCAATTAGGGTTTTTAAAAATATATGTACTTTATTTTTAAATCCATTTTTATTGATATCATTTTTAACATTAATATTCTTAACCTTTTCCCTTCCAAGGAGCTAACCCATAGAATAAATACTATTTTTAAAGAGGAAAAATAAGTTGAGAAAATCAGCAAAACACACCAATACATTGATAAATAGTCTCAAAATATACGATGTACCACACCTGTGCACCAGAAGACATCTAGACAAAGGAGGAGGATATTTTCTCCTATCTCTTCTTTTGCCATACTTGTTCTTTGTAATTTTACAAAATTCACTTTTGATTACTTTATGGTTGTTTTTTTTTCCATTTATATCACTGTAGTCATGTAATTTCTTGGTTTTGCTTACTTCTGTCTGTGTTGTATCATATAAATCTTTCCATGCTTTTCTGTATTCACCATACTCATCATTTCTTAAACCAAAGTAATATTTTGCTATATTCATGAAACACAATTTGTTTAGCCATTCCTGAATAGATGGGTATCAATTTTGTTTCCAAATCTTTGTTATCATAAAAAAAGAAATAACATCTTTAGGTTACAAGTCTAGCAGTGGAATCATTGAACTTTATTTATCATGATACAGAAGCCTTCTCACCCTGGAAAACACTGTTCCTCCTTTCTCTTATTGGTCAATTTCTCTTAGAATCTCTATTTTAAGGTAAGTGCCTAGTCTAGCCATTTTAATGCATTCATTTCTTGGTGGGATTCACTCCTGCTTCTCCATACTTCTCTCTCCACTCATTTCTCCACCCACATGGGTATTCCCTCCACTTCAGCTTCCTTTTATGCGTTGTTTTCTTCCATTAAAATTTAAGTTCCTTGACGGCAAGGATGATTTTCTTGTTGCTTGAACTTATATTCTCACTGCTCTACATAGTATTTGGCAAGTAGTAAATGCTTAATAAATGCCTTTTGTAATTAAACTTAGGGAAATTTTAATTCCTCCATTTTCATAATTCCAAATTGCTTTCCAAAATAGTTGTCTCAATTCACAGGTTCACCAACAATGCACTAATGTGCCAATCTTTCCACAAATCCAGCAACATGGATTAATTCCTTTTCTCATCCTTGCCAATTTGAAAGTTATGAGTTGAAAAATAGGGTTATTTTGATTTTCATTTTTATTAATATTGGTACTCTGTAGCATCTTTCACATGGTTGTTAATGATTTACAATTCTTTTAAAAATTATTTGTTTATATCCTGTGGCTACACTGTGAAAATTCCGACACGATGATTTTTTCTCCCACTTGACTGCTTCTCTTTTCATCTTGGGTGTATTAATTTTGCTTGTGCAAAAGCTTTTCAATTTCATATTGTCAAAATTATCTATTTTGTCTTTTGTAATTTCCTCTATCCTTTGGTTGTGAACATATCTTGTAGCCAGAGGTTTGAAAGGTTTGTGATCTGCTTCACTTCCATTTTTATGTGGTCTTTGATATTGAGGTCATATCCATTTAGAATGTATTGTAAAATATTTATTATTTCTGCCAAACTCCATTATTAAAATCCATTTTATCAAATAGAGAATTCTTTCCCAAGTAACTTATGTTTTCTATTTTATAGAACACTATTCTTGAGTTTCATTGTTTCCAATTCACCTTTTCCCAGTCTGTTGCATTGATTGACTTCTATATTTTATAACCAATACCAAATGGTTTTGATGTTTTCTTTTTCAATTGCTTTTTACTCATGTCCAACTCTTTGTGATTCCATTTGGGGTTTTCCTGGCAACGTTATTGGAATGGTTTTCCATTTCCTTCTCCAGCTCATTTTACAAATGATAAAATTGAAGTAAACAGGGTTAAGTGAGCTGTCCAGGGTCATACATCTAATAAATGATTGAGGCATAATTCAAATTTGGAAAGACAAGTCTTCCTGACTCCAGGCCCAGCACTCTACCCACGGGGCTACCTTGCTACCCTTGGTTTTGATGACTGCTTCTTTATAATATATTATGAAGTCTGGAAATACTATTCTCCCTTCATCCATATCTTTTTCATTATGGAACAAGAATAAGGGGAAAAAATATCACATAAAAGAGGTGCCCAAATAAGAGCTTTTGCAGTGGAGGGGGAATGGTAGGGTGGAAGTGTGGGCAATGCTTGAATGTTACTCACATTTAATTGGTTCAATCAGGGTAAACATATATACATACTAAACTGGTAATAGAAATCTATTTTACCCAACAGGGAAGTAGGAGGGGAAGTGAACAAGACAAAAGGAGTAGTGTTAAAAGGGAAAGAAGATAAAAGAAGGCAGTGGTCAGAGGCAAAACAGACTTGAGAGGAGGGACAAGATGAAAAGAGAGAGAAAGATAAACAGAAGAAAACAGAATGGAGGGAAATGCAGTTAGTAATCATAAGAGTTAATGTGAATGGGATGACTAACCATAAAGTACAAGTAGACGGCAGAAACTAGAAACCAACAATATGTTGTTCTGAGGAAATGTACTTAAAACATGGGCACACAGAGAATTAAATTAAGGAACTGAAGCAGAATCTACTATGCTTCCGCTAAAGTTAAAAAAAAGGCAAGGGTAATGGTTTGTGCAAGATTGAAAGTATAAGAAAAAGGGGACAGCAAAGGATAAGATTGGTAGAGTCCTGGAAGCAACAAACATGAGCTTGGACAGACTTCCGGAGATAGTGGAAGGTATAGGAGCCTAGCGTGCTATGGTCCATGGAGTGATAAAGAGTTGAACACAACTGAACAAGTGAAAAACAAAGGCAATCATGTTGGAATACTAATTCTGGAGAGCAATTTGGAACTATTCCCAAAGGGCCACAAAAATTTGCATATCCTTTGAGCCAGCAATATTGCTGCTAGGACTGTATTCCAAAGAGATCATAAAAAAGGGAAAAGGTCCCAGATACATAAAAGTATTTATAGCAGCTCTCTTTGTGGTGGTCAAAAACTGGAAATCAAGGGGATACCAATCAGATGGGAAGTGGAATGGAATACTATTGTGCTATAAGAAATGATGAACAGGAAGACTTCAGAGAAGCCTGGAAGGACTTATATGAACTCATGCTGAATGAAAGGAGCAGAACCAGGAGAACTTTGTACACAGGAACAACCACAATGTGCAAGGAATTTTTCTAGTAGACTTAGTCCTTCACAGCAATGCAAGGACCTAAAAAATTCCCAATGGACTCAAGGCAAAACACCTTCCACATCCAGAGAAAGAACTATGGAACTGGATGGCAGAATGAAGCAGACCATTTTCTCTTGTGTTATATTTTGTTTTGTTTTGTATTGTTTCCATGGTTTCTCCAATTCATTTAAAGTCTTCTATGCAACATGACTAAGGTGAAAATGTATTTAATAAGAATGTATGTATGGAACCTATATAAGATTGCATGCCATCTTGGGGAGGGAGTGGGGAAAGGAGCAGGGAAAGAGGGGGGAAAAGTCTAAGATATATGAAAGTGAGTGTAGAAAACTGAAAACTAAGAAAATAATTTTTTTTAGAAAAAGCAATCATGATCTCAGAAAAAGCAAAAGCAATAGACCTAATTAAAAAGAATAAGCAAAGAAATTACATCTTGCTGAAAGAAATCATAGAAAATGAAATAATATCAATATAAAACATATATGTATCAAAGGGCATAGCATCAAAATTTTCAAAGGAAAAGTTAAATGAATTATAGGAGGAAATAGACAGTAAAACTATTCTAGTGGAGGATCTCAACCTTACCCTATCAGAGCTAGATAAATCTAACCAATAAATTAAATTAGAAAAAAGTCAAGGAAATTAATACATTCTTAGGAAAGTTAGATATAATATACCTCTGGAGAAAACTGAATCAAAGTAGAAAAGAGTATATACCATTTCCTAAGCTGTACATGGATATATGGGGTACATGGGGTGTTTAGAGAGGACTAGCATCTCTGGTGTGAGGACTTACTGAGCTCTTCTCAGGGCTACTTTTGATGCTCACTTCATCCAACTCTCTCCTGTGGCTCCAAAAAGCTGTAGCACGTGCAGCAGCCACACCCCAGTATACTGATTTGGGTGATTGGCTAGTTCACAGTTGAGGGTGATAAAGTCCTTAAATCTGTTGATGGTGATTAGGGGGATATCTACTCAAAGCACGTGAAGACTCCTTAGCAGAATGGGTAGATGAGAACAACTTCTTCCAAGGGCCATTAAAGTAGCTGAAGCAGGCACTGTGAAAAGCTTAGTGCTTAGTCAGCCATCAAAGATGCCAAGGTTATCCACTGCAACCTCACCCATCACCAGTCATCTTAATTTGTGTCCTGCCTTTGGATTTTGATGACTCAAGAAGAGATAGAGAGGCTGATAAATTTGTGCAACTCTGTCTCACTTCAATTCAGTTCACACGCAAATCAAAAAATCACCTGTAATGTCACTGGTCCTCTTTGAAAACAAAGGATAATCAGTGGTGGATGACTTGGCTGCGACTGAGCTATGGAGCCTATGGACTCCAGGCCCAGGGAACAGCCTGCAGCCCCAGACAGCCAGCTGTTTCTTGTGAAAGGTGGAATTTTTCTTGCTACAGTTGCTGCTGTAACAGTGTTTACTGGTTTTGTTACAACTTTGTCACTGGCTAAAAAGAAAAGCCTTCAATGGTTCAATAAGGGAATTACTACCACTGATGCTTTACCAGAAAGTGGTTCTTTTCTTGACTTGTGAGGATTTGGTTGGGGCTCACTTTATGAATGGGTAAAGCTGGTGTAATCAGTTTTGCAGTCTGGAAAATTTTAGGAGCTCACAGTATGAAAGATTTTCAGAGTCAAATGCAATCAATATTTCCAGTGATTTCCAAGAACTTTGGGTCATCTGTCCCAAGTTTCTGGGAGGAAACATTGCAATCCAAATGAGACGAACATAAAAGAATTCCAAAGTGATTGTTATAGGGAAAGTAGCTTGGAGATGCCAAAATAACCATCCTCTTTAAAGGAAAAAAGAGATCAAATCGATTTCTACTCAGGAAAATGAACAAATCATTGATGGAACATGGACTCTAAGCCTGTCAGCATCTTCACTATAGTCTATGAAAACTCAGTCTTTCTGCATTTGCTTTATCTCGGAATCAAATGGGAGAGGCACATGTTTTCCAAGGTTTGGAGGGTTGTTTTGAAGAACATTAGTCGTAAGTAAGTAAATAGCCTCCCTTTGTGGAGGATATACTAGTAAAGAAAGTTGGACATATTTCTATAAACTTTAAAAACAAATCTCTCACTTGAAAAGTCAAGTTTCATTATAAATAGTCTAACAAGAATCTTTATAAACTTTTGTTATTTTTCACCACCAAGTTGGAAGACCAACCTAGAAATTAAAGGTGATGCATTTTCAAAATTTTAAAGATAACTTTAAAAAAATATTAGACCATAAGCTCCTTGAGAGCAGGGACTGTTTTTGTTTGTTTGTTTTTCTTTGTATCCCTAGAGCTTAGTATAGTACCTGACATGTAGGACGTGCTTAATAATTGCTAGTTAACTGACATGGCCCTAGCTAAATAATGAAATAATAGTGGCTCATTCTTTTAAATTAAATGAGTTAATTCCAAAAACCTCCCAAGTTGTGTGATTATCTGGCTATACCTGGCACAGTAATAGATAACTGAGCTGCCCAAACATTCACCTCTTGGTGCACATCATAATATTAGATCATTTGTCTGAAATGCTTTTTCTTTTGCTTTGTTCACTCATGTAGTGCCCCACTTAAAGGCCATTCATTATATTTCTACGTCTTATCCATTGAGGGAAATAAAAAACCAGCAACAGATTAATGTAATTTATTGTCTTTGTCATGTTGTCATTGGCATAAAGTGTACATTTGTGAGATAATTTAATACTAGATTCTTGAACACTATTGTTAGATTATAATTTTACCACAGGAAAGTAGCATAATGTTGAATCTACCCAACTAACAAATGTGCTTAACCAAAAACTCACATGGTATTGAGTCTAACATTCAATATTTAGTCTAATAATTCAAATGAATTTTCTGTGAGTAAATTTCTAAGGAATTTGTTATTAAGAAACACTCTGCTTTTCTGTGGTCTCTTTCAGAAACTCATGGAGAACAGTGCCTAATTGCAATCAGAGACTTAAAATTTTTTACAAGAACAAGAAATTTATTTGTTATTCTGAAACCTTTTAATTCTAATAAAAAATTAAATGTCAAGTGCATAATTTAGCATTTCCTCCAAACCATGATGCCACACTTAAATTGCTGAATTGTGATTAAATGGGTGTAATCAGTGTCTGGGTTTCTTATGTTGTTTATTACAAAAATCTAAGACTAAAAAGAAATTATAGTGAAATTTAGGACTACATATATAGTATGTATGTGTACAGTCTCAAGGTTCATCTCACTCATCTTTCATTTTAAACTAAATAATATAGGTGAAAAAGGTTTATAGACTTGGGTGAAGAAGACAAATCCAAAGGTCAGAAAATAATTCAAAGTGATGTTTTTTCTAACATGTGCATCAGGATGACATACATTGATACATGGATTAGTATGTATCTAGGTCTCTATGAAAAAATGGAGTAAGCACTATAGAAAGTACCTGTAACAACCTGTAGTTAGAATTTAAGATTCTTGTTTTTCTTTGCATGCAGAATTCCTCCATAGAATAGGGGAGGGGAGGAGAAAGAATGCACTTTTTCTAAGAAAATAGAACTGAAATTAACTTGTAATAGATTAATTATTTAGTGCCCATGGTTTGAAACAAACTTTTAGACTGTAAGCCCTTGAGACAGAGAATATCCTTTATTCTTTGTAAAACCCATTGTAGCACCTCCTTCAATGTTATGAAAGTTGTGCAAGATTTATTATCTCTTAATGTCGACGACAACCAATTCAGAAAATCTTGGAACATTTTTTTTACTAATTGGCAAAATAAATGGCAGAGTAGGTGCAGCAAAAACAAAAACAAAAAAAAGAAAGAAAGAAAACAAAAGACAAGCAGCAACAAGATTTCACCTTTATAAAAACTGACCGTGTATTAGGGCATGAAAGTCTCCCAATCAAATACAGAAAAGCAGAAATGTCAAATGTACCCTTTTCAGACCATAATGTAATAAAAATTAAATTTTATAAATGACTGTAGAAGTATACCTTAAAAGTTGATTGGAATTGAAACAATCTAATCCTAAAAAATGAATGAGTCAAAAAACATCATAGAAAAAAATTATTTCACTAAATAAATTTCACTAAAAATAATAACAACAATGAGACAGCCTTCCAAAATTTGTGGGAGGCAACCAAAGCAGTACTTAGGGGAAAACTTCAATCTCTAAATACATACTTCAATAAAAGAGAGAAAGAACAGATCAATGAATTGGGTATGCTACGAATTTTCTTTTTAAAGAACGAGTTAAAAATCTCTAATTAAACACTAACATGAAAATCATAAAAACCAAAGGAGAGATTAATAAAGTAAAAAAATTGAACTAATGAAATTAGGAGCTATCTTTAAAAAAACTACTGGTTAATTTAATTTTAAAAGGAAATTAAAAACAAAAACGAAAAGGGTGAATGCACTACCAATGAAGACAAAATTAAATCAATTATTAGGAGTTATTTCACCCAATTATATCCCAGTAAAACTGACAACCTAAGTGAAATGGATGGATATTAACAAAAATATAAACTGCCTAGTCTAACAGAAGAGGAAATATGATTTAAATAGCCCTATCTTAGGAAAAGAAATGAAATGTCATCAATTAGCTGCCTAAGAAAAAATCCCACAAACCAGATGGACTTACACGTAGATTCTACCAAACACTCAAGGAGCAATGAGTTCTAATACTATATAGACTATTAAAAAAAGGTAAAAGGTAAAAAAGGTAAAAGGTAAATTTTGTGACCAAATTCCTTTTATGACACAAATATTGTGCTTATACCTAAACCAGAAAACAGCAAAAACAGAAAGAAAATTATAGACCAATTTTCTTAATAAATATCAATGCAAAATTTTTAAATAAAATACCAGTAAAGAGATTATAACTATATCACAAAAATCATACATTATGAGCAGGTGGGATCTATACTAGGAATTAAAGTCTGGTTCAATATTTGGAAAACTCTCAGGATAAGTGATTCTATCAATAACAAAATAAACAAAAAAAATCATATATATCAATAGATGAAGAAAAAAGCTTTTGATAAAATACAAATCTCATTCCGATATAAAAAAACAACACTACAAAACATAGGAATAAGAGGAACCTTTCTTAAATTGATAAGTAGTATCTATCTAAAACAAATATAATTTCTAATGGGGATAAACTTGAATTCTTCCCAATGAGATCCAGGAGTGAAGCAAGGATGTCCATTATCACCACTATTCCTTCAATATTGTAATAGAAATGCTAGCTATAGAAATAAGAAAAGAAAAATAAGTTGAAGGAATAAAAGTAGGCATTGAAGAAGTAAAACTATCACTCTTTGTAGATGATATGATAGTATACTTAGAGAACCCTAAAGAATCAAATAAAAAAAAAAACTAGTGGAAATAATCAACAACTTCAGCAAAGTTGCTGGAAATAAATTAAATCATCATCATGTCTATACCAATAAAACCTAGCAGTAAGAGAAACAAAGAAAAATTCCATTTAACGTAACAGTAGATGATATAAAATCCTTGGGAGTCTACCAGCCAAGACAAACCCAAGGATTATATAAACACACACACACACACACACACACACACCCCTTTGCACACAAATCAAAATAGATATTAACAGTTGGAGAAATAGTAATTGTTCATCCGGAAAAACAAAATGTCTCTTGACATAACAAGGGAAGTAATGGAAAGAAAATGTGAAGAACGGTAGCTTAGTGGTTCCAGAATTTAAACTATATCATTAAAACAATTTGATACAGGCTGAAAAACAGAATGGTGGATCAGTGGAATAGATCACGTACACAATAAACAGTAGTAAATGACCATAGTAATCAAGTGTTTGATAAATCCAAAGATTCAAACTTTTGTGGTAAGAACTCAACATTTGAGAAGTTATTGGGAAAACCAGAAAGCAGTTTGGCAGAAACTAGGCATAGAAGAACATCTTACACCATATAATGAGGTAATGACAAAATGAATAAATGATTTAGACATAAAGGATGATGTCACAAATAAATTAGAGAAGCATGGGAAAACATGCCTGTCAAATCTATAGATAAGTGAAGAGTTTATGACCAAACAAGAGATAGAGAACATCACAGGATGTAAAATGGATAATTTTGATTACATGAAATTAAAAGTCTTTCGCACAAATAAAGCAAATGCAGCCAAATTTAGATAGAAAACATAAAATGGGTGAATACATGCTTCTTTGATAAAGGCTTTCTTTCTCAAATATATGGAGAAATGAACCAAATTTATAAAATAAGAGATATTCCCCAGTTGATTAATGATCAAAGAATATAATCATGCAGTTTTCAGAAGAAAAATAAATGCTATCAATAGTCTCATGAAAAAGTGATCTAAATCACAATTGATTAGAGAAATGCAAATTAAAACAACTCTGATACCTATCTGATTGGCTTACATGACATAAAAGGAAAAGAACAAAAATGCTGGAGGGAATGTGAAAAATTTGTGACCCTAGTACACTATTGATAGAATTTTGAACTGGTCTAACCATTCTGAAGAGCAGTTTGGAACTGTGCCCAAAGGGCTATAAAATTGTATATACCCTTTGATCCAACAATACCACTAGGTCTGTATCCCAAAGAAATACAATACACAAAGAAATACACAAAGTCTGTATCCCAAAGAAACCAAAGAAAAGGCAAAAGAACCACTTTGTACAAAAATAATTATAGCAACTCTTTTTGTGGTGGTAAAGAATGGAAAATTGAGGGGATGTCCATCAATTGGGAAATGGCTAAACAAGTTGTGATATATGATTTTGATGGAATGCTATTGTACTGTAAGAACTGAGGAGCAGAATGGTTTCAGAAAAACCTGGAAACACTTATATGAAGTGATGCAAAGTACACATTAATAGCCATAATGTAAGGATGAACAACTGTAAATGATTTAGCTACTCTGATCAGAACAATGATCAATAACTATTCCAAAGGACTCATGAGGAAAAGTTCTGTCTGTCTCCAGAGAGAGAACTGATGAACTCTGGCTGCAGTTTGAAGTAAGCATTTTTAAACTCTCTTTATTTTTATTGTTTTCTTTTGTTTGTTTTCTTTTGCAGTATGGCTAATATGGAAATATGTTTTGCATGATTTACATGTATAATCGATATCAAATTGTTTGCTTTCTCAAGGAGGAGGAGAGGTGGGATAGAAGGAGAGAATTTGGAACTCAAAATTGTTTTTAAAAATTTGTAATTTTTTTTACAATTACTTAGGTAAAATTTAATTAAATAGATAAAAATAATTTAGAAAATTAATTAACAGCTCAGTAAAAAAGGCATAGTGAAGAAAATAACTAAAAACATGTTGTTAGTTTTTTTAAAGAACTAGTATTTAATATTTTTTTGTTTTCCAGTTTATTTCTCTAATTTTTATTTTTTTTCTCTTCTGCTTATTTTACTTTGTCTTTTGTTTTCTATTTGGGTTTAATACATGGTTCCTGGGAGGGTGCTAGTTGTTTCAGTCCAGTATGTTCCCACTCCCCTCAACCACTCTCTGGCTCAGTGTAGCAAACATAGGATGGGAAAAGCTGTAATGATTTGCCTAGTGGATGAATTTTTGCCTAGCAAAATATTTCAATAGGTGAATCCTCACATCAACAGATATTTATTATGTCAAGAAATGTTTATTAAGGACTTATTATGTGCCAGTCACTGTGTTAAATGCCAGGGATACAAATACAAGAAAAAGGAGACAATCTCTACCCTCAAGGATCTTACCCTAATGGAGAAAGAAAAAAAAAGGGGGAGAAGGAGGAACCTTTATGAAAATATGGGGGCCAAGTAAGGAGAATAAAGGATGACTGATCTGAACTCTTTCTCAAAGGAAAGTAATGCACAGGGCCAGAGGGAGTTGTCAAAGTCCAAAGAGCAAAGCATGGCTGATCTGAGATCTTCACCAAAATGGAGGCTCCAGGGAGAGCTACCCAATGGAATAAGGGGGTTCTTGAAATGGAGAGGGAAGGCTATTGAAGCATGTTGATAAAGTCTAGAGAGAAATATCTTACACAGAAGGGGGTGAAGCTCCATGGTCTGTAATATTACAATGGAGCAATGCACTTGGAGAGTTGGGAGAGGGAAAAGGTACCCATGTGGGAAAAAGGTGGAAAAGTCTGAAGACTCAGGAGGAGAGCCAGGAGAGAGGTATGAATGGAGAGAAGTTCTTGTTACAGGTAGAAGTTAAGAATACTTGAAGTCTAACACTGACATGAACAGGTAAAGCTCTTGTTAATATTGGCAGGAGTGGAAAATTGTTGAATACAAGATCTTCCCTCTGTGTCCATTTTACTTCTATCTCTTCTTTTTCTCTTTGTCTTGGATCTTTCTGTTTTATGTTCCTCTCTCACAAGACCATACCCCAAGTTGCTGCTGCCCAAATGATGTGATCCCTGCTTCCAAGACCTAAGGATGCTAGGCTATGTGGGCAAATCAAAGCTCTGGAAACATGCAACAATGGCAGTGGTAATTTGTTTTATCCTTGTTATTACGTCAACAGAAACAATAACAGCAGCAGTGGTGGCAACAATGATAATAATACAAGGATACTTCATCACTTAGCTTAGGCAGATGGGTCCTATCATCTCCATATGGAAACACTCAGGTCAACAAGGCAGGATGTGGTGACTTGTGTGGTCTTTGGACATCCACAAAATCTGAAAGGTCCTGATGTCACCAAGGTGGACTTTTTATGCTCTTAGGGTGCCATATTGATATGGCCAGAGGCTACCAGAAATTTGTATCAAGGGAGGAACAGCTGGAGCCTTGGTTCTCTGGAGCCAATCAAATCCTGGGGATACTTTTTTCTCTTTTAGGGAGAATTAGCCATGCCCACATGAAGGGAAAAGGAGAAGGGAAAAGGAAGTGGATTACTAATGGGTAGGTATTGGTTTTCTTGTCTCTACAACTAGACTGTGAGATCCTGAAATATAGGACTGTTTCATATTTCCTTATTTCCCATAGTCATTCATGGTCACATGGTGCTAGGTCTGCAGTAAGACGTTATTTGTTAATTAATGGGTGCAATGATAGCATCTAATTTATGAGAATGGTCCCAATCAAAGTATTCCATCAGAGTCCTAGGACAGGAGATTGCAGCTGATAAGCTAATAACCCACTATATCTTTTTGCTGACTTCCTGTAACCAAGTCCTCTTGCCCCCAGAGGTGGGGCTGGTGTACAGATGCCTTTACATTTCTGGCCCTCAGATGACATTGAAGGCTGTTTCTGTGTAGCCAGGCCAGCTCACCCTAAATGAGTGTTCTGAGAAATGCAGATGTTGGCTGGATGTTTTTTGGTTTCAACCAGTGTCTTCCAATTTAAAGACTGGGGGAAGGGAGAAAAAGGCCTCTAGAGAGATTTTTTTAAATCTTTTTTGCTCCCCTTACACACACACACACACACACACACACACACACACACACACACACACACACACAGAATGCTCTCCCCACCTTCTTTCTGGCATTCTGTACTCAGATAAGCAGGATTCTTTATATCCTGATTCTACCTTCCCAAAAACTGTAGAGAGCTCTGAACTCTGAAGTAGACCTGAGATTCAGGTTGTGAGAAATATTGGCAACAGAATTATAGATTTCAAGCCAGAAGAGAGCTCAGAAGACAGTGAGACCACTTTCATCCTTTTTATGGATGAGGATAGTGAGGGCAAAGACTTGCCCAAGAATGCTCAGGTAATATATACCAGATATGGGATTTTAGCCCAGACCTTTGAGTCTAAAAATAGTCCTCTTTCCACTATAACACAGTACACAATTGAGAGCAAAGAAACATGGACTCTAGTAAAATGTATTACCTTAGATAAATCACTTAACCTCTGACCTTTTCAGTGATTTCTAAGTTCCTTTCAAACTTCAGAGGTCTCTGATCTGTTTAGTAGCTGAGTAAAAATAAAATAAGACAAACAAATTAAAAAAAAAACACTAGACTTGGAGTCTTGAAGAAGATCTAAGCTGAAGGCTCAACTTTGATACTTATTACTGTGTGCCTTGGACAAGTCACTTGCTTCATTTTTCTCATCTGTAAAATAAGCATTATTGTTCAGACATTTTCTATTCATGCACAGCTCTTCATGACTCCATTTGGGGTTTTCTTGACAAAGGTACTGGAGTAATGAGCCTTCCTGGCTCCAGGACTGGCACTCTATACACTGCACCACCTGGGTATCCTATAAAATGGGGATATACTTACATATTCGCTGTGTAGGTTGTTGCAGGGATCAAAATGAAGCTTCTATCTAAAGTACTTTGTGAGAGTTGTGATTTCATGATTGTGTAGATTCCCTCTTTGTTCATTACTGGCCAAACAAGCAAACAAACCAACCATCACCAGGTGGCTAAGTTTCTGGATAACGATATGTGCTTCTCTATCAACCGGACATAGTCTGTGTATAACATATGGCCCCATAGGAATGATAATGTCTAAAACTATATCTTATTTGTATGTGATTGTTCTTATGCTGTCTCACTATTCGACTATGAGCTCCTTGAAGACAGGAACTTCTTTTTTTTAGCTTTTGGGTTTCTTTGTATCCCTAGTGCTTAGGAGAGTGCTTAATACATAGTAGATATTTAATAAATTGATCTACTTCAAGGCTTCCAAAATGGTTTACAGACATAATTTCAGTTTATCCTCACAACAACTCTAGAAGGTAGGTGCTGTTATTATTGTCATTGTACAAAGGAGGAAACTCAGACAAGCAGAGGTTAAGTGACTTGTTCGGGGTCATGCAGCTAGTAAGTATCTGAGGCAGGATTTGAACTGAAGACTTCCTGACTTGGAAGAATCTTGCTTGTCTAAGTCCAGAGTGGAAGAGGGAAGGCAAGAGAGAGCATTCTTCTGTCCAGCATTCTGTTCACTGTGCCATATCTGTGTTGTTCAGTCATTTTCAGTTGTGTCCAATTCTCCATGACCTCATTTGGGTATTTTTTTTTGGCAAAGATACTGAAGTGGTTTACCATTTCCTTCTCCAGCTCATTTTGCAGATGAGGAAACTGAGACAAACCAGGTTAAGTGACTTGCCCAGGGTCACACAACTAGTATCTGACATTAGATTTGAACTCAAGAAGACTCATCTTGCTGATTCCAGGCATGGCTCTCTATCCACTGCTCCACTTAGCTGTCCACCTTATCCATGGTAGGGAGTAATATAAGAGTTTCAATAGTTTTTGTTGTCATTATCCAGCTGTTTCATTCCTGTCCAACTCTTCATGTGGTAATAATTAGGGACAGAAATGGGAGTCCAGAGACTGGATTCTGGTCTCTGATCTATAACTAATTTTGTGTAGGCAATGGTGATGAAGCTTGGGTGAAACATAGTGAGGCCTAGCACAGGAAGAGGAACATCCTGGTGGAGAAACAGGCCTGTGGGGACACTGTGTAGATGGTGCATTGAAGGTTTCACGTTGCCAGGGAGCAGTCTGGTTTGTAAATGAGACTGTCCTTCCAAAATACTAGGAATGCTATGAAGCAGTCTGCTGAAATATTCTGTAGCTGTCCACATTGAGCAGCCTGATCTGTAGGACCTCCTTGAATGAAGTGGAAAGTGCATCCTCAGTCTACTTGGAATAAGATGTTGCATGGAGCTTGGGGGAGAGTATTGTACATCCTCCAGGTAAAACTCATCATGTGCTTATGTACACAAAGAGTTAGGAAAGATGACTGGGCTTCAGCCAGTTGGGAGATCCCCTAAGCAGGGTGTGCTGGAATCAATTTTCAGCATGTGCATTTACACCACAGGTTGTATTTGTCCTTCATTTTCGAAGAGGACCACGACATCAGGGAGATGATGACATGACTTGCAGTTGACTTTGATTTGAGGGAGAGAGGGTTGTGCAAGGTGACCAGCCTCACTTTCTCCCCCAGAGCCATATGGGTCCAGTGGCCAGATATCTATCAAGATACCTAGAGATGGTCCAGAATGCAATGGGAGACCCTAGCCCTTCAAGGCTAAGGCATTTTCAGGTTCTCACTTTGAGGAACTCCTATTCAATGAATAGGCTTCTTTAAGAAGTGAGTAGTCAAGGGATGGTCCCTTTAATTAAAAAAAATCAAACTGGGAGGGGAAGACCCCTAGGATTGTTGGTCAAAAGAGAAACAGTTACTATTGACATTTACTCTGAACCAGTTGGGCCCCAAATCTAGCCATTAAGTGGTACTTGGGTTGGGACCTATTGTCCAATCTATGAACTCCAGAGTGAAATAGGTTTAAGGTTTGGTCTTTGAGGAGAGAGAGAGAGGGAGGGAGAGGGAGAGGGGAAGAAGGAGAGAGGGACAAGGAGGAAAGAAGGAAGGAATATAGCCAGTAAACTTTAGTTAACTGGGCTGCTTTCTGTCATTAAAATTTATAGGGAGAGGGAAGAGGGGAGAGGAGAGAGGAGAGAGGGAGAGAGGGAGAGCAAACACTCCAAACAAAGGCTTGAGTTATTGTTTTGTTGACTGCCCATACTTAAGAAAGAGCTAGAGAAAAATGTTAATGATGGAGATTAAACTTTAACATGTCACTGGGTACAGTGGTCCACACCACTGCCTGAGGGCTTACAGTTCAGTCTTCCGGAAGAGGCCCTGAACTTTCACAAGTGCCATCCCCATTCCTAGAGTGAATTTTCTCTTCAGCTGGGCTTTATGGAAGTCTTCTGAGGTTCATGTCAGGTGCTGCCTCTTCTATGAGGCAGTTATAGAGACTCTAATCACCTGGTGGAGGATTTAGATGGATACCTTGCTTACATGGGAATAACTGATGTTTTTCAGAGGAATCATAAAAACACTTGGGGACTGAGGTCTTATTTAAAAAGTACAATCTATTTAGCTGGGGCAGTTTAGAGACCTGTGACCTTTGAAGTGAAAGGTGAGTCATGGAGAGTCCGGAGGTCTTTGTTTAATTGGATATAGGAACCTGAGTGGAAAACCAGACGTAGGAACTCCAGGAGAAGGCAAAGACACTTTTCTGGCAAAAAGCTGTTTGCCAGAATTGTGACTGTTAGATTCAGTCAATTAACAGAAAGCTTCAACTAAGTAATTCCTGTTTGGAGAGAGAGAGAGAATTGATTTAATTGGTCTGGAGTTCTGGTGATGGCTCTTGTCCTTCAGTGTCCCTAGAAGCTGGAGAGAGATTAAAGCCTTTAAAAGGGTCTGTTGCTCTCTGTTGCAGCAGGGGAAGAAAGAACTAAAGGGAGGTAACAGATGCTTTGTATTTCATTGGGTTGACTAGGTTCATTTGCCTTGCATAGAAGTCAGCCTGAGCTGTGGTGCTGGAAGTTCTGTTCTGATTGGAGAATACAACATCCAGGTGAGTGAATAACTGGTTAGGCTTGTCATAGCCCAGAGATAGCCTTTGAAGTGCTCTGGTTTAAAGGGAACTGCTATTCACATGTCTAAAAGGCCTTTGAAGGATGATTCTTAGAAGAGGAAAGGATTTGCCTAGGTGAAGAGCGATGAGACACAATAGACAAGCAGAGAAGCAGTTTCATGGGGTACAGATGTTCCTGAATAGACCAATGATATGAAAGCCTGAAGTCCAAAATTGTAAATTATCCTAAACATATGGATTTTCCTCCCTCACATGCTTCCCTGCCAGTTTTCCATAAGTGTGTTCATTTTCCCCAATAGATACTGAGTGTATTGGTGGGAGAGGCTGGTGCAGGTTTATGTATGAATTTTTGAGGTTGTTTATTGTTCATGCAGTTGTTTGAATATATGATCATCTATGATGTTATTATTCATATTGCCTTATTCTTAAGTAAATGATTGTTAAAATTTTAAAATATTGTTATTGTAAATTGTTGGTTATGCAAATATCATGAACACATATACATGTGTTCTAAATGGCTAGTTGAGTGAGCTGGAAGTTTATTGGTAGGGGCTCAAGAACTAGAAAACCTTCAAGATCTTGACACTAAGGGCTGACTGTATGGTAGAAATGATGTCTACTGTTAATATTTGGAAGCATGATAGACTCAGCTGCACAGCTGGAAATGTTATCTGTGTTCTTATCTGAATATAATTTGGAATTAGGGAGCAAATAACCTGGAAAGTCCCTGCCATACTGGCTACTTTTTGACTAAAAAATAAATGATCCTTGATATTTGATTGGTTCAGAGGTCTAATGACTGAACCCATGTTATAACTTTCCATTTGCCTAAGGCATAAAAGCTGAGCACACAAGTAGCTGGGGATCCTCAGGCTTGATAAATTCCCCACTGCCCTTCAAGTCAATACACTCTGCTAACCACACACACCTCTTCGGGCAACTGGGAGTTGAGAGGTGCTGTGTGCAAAAGCATCAGATTTAAACTAGGCGTAGAATAACATCTCGCATCCTAAACCAAGGTAAGATCAAAATGGGTACATGATTTAGACATGAAGCATGATCAAATCTATGGAGAAGGGAAGAATTTATGATCAAATGAGATAGAGAACATTAAGAAATGCAAAATGGATAATTTTGATTACATTAAATTAAAAAGGGTTTACACAAATAAAATCAACGCAACTAAGATTAGAAGGAAAGCAAAAATCTGAGAAACAATTTTTACAGCAAGTATTTCTGATAAAGGCCTCATTTCTCAAATATATAGAGAACTGAGTCCTTGATAAGAATACAAGTTATTTCCCAATTGAAAAATGGTCA
The DNA here is from genome assembly GCF_028372415.1 of Notamacropus eugenii. Lineage (NCBI taxonomy): Eukaryota > Metazoa > Chordata > Mammalia > Diprotodontia > Macropodidae > Notamacropus > Notamacropus eugenii. Next base: position 193,488,864 of record NC_092874.1, read on the forward strand.
AAGGAAATGAACATGCAATTTTCAGATGAAGAAATCAAAGCTAACTATAGTTATATGAAAAAATCACTATTGATTAGAGAAACACAAATTAAAACTGCAAGGTACCAGCTCACAGCTATTAGATTGGCTAACATGACAGAAAAGGAAAATAACAAATGGTGGAGGGCATGTGGAAAAATTGGGACACTAATGCATTGTTGGTAGAGTTGTTAACTGATCCAACCATTCTGGAGAGCAATTTGGAACTAAGCCCAAAGGGCTATAAGATTGTGCATAACCTTTGATCCAGCAATATCACTACTTGATCTGTATCCCAAAGAGATCATAAACCAGGGAAAAGGACCAACATGTATAAAAATATTTATAGCAGCTCTTTTTGTGGTAGCCAAGAATTGGAAATTGAGGAGATACCCATCTGTTGGGGAATGACTGAACAAGTTGTGGTGAATGAATGTTTTGGAAGACTATTGTGCTATGTAACAAATGATAAGCAGATGGATTTCAGAAAAATTTAGAAAGGCTTACATGATCTGATGCTGAGTGAAATGAGCAGAATTAGGAGAACATACACAGTAATAGTAATACTGTGCAATGATCAAGTATAACTGACTTAGCTCTTCTCAGCAACACAATGAGCTGAGACAGTTTCAAGAGATACAGGATGACATCCAGAGAAAGAACTGTGGAGTCCAAATGCAGATTAAAACATACTATTTTCACTTTTTTTGCTTTTTGTTTTTCTTTCCCATGGTTTTTCCCTTTTGTTCTATTTCTTCTTTCACAATGTGACTAATGTGGAAATATGTTTAACATGTTTGGATATGTGTAATCTATATCAGATTTGCTTGCTGTCTTAAGGAGGGGGGGATAGAAGGAGGAAAAAATTTTGAAACTCAAAATCTTTTAAAAAGTAAATTTTGAAAACTATCTTTATATGTAGTTGGAAAAAGTAAAATACTATCTACCAAAAAGTGAATTAAGATTTTACAAATGCAACAGATTTAAAGTTGGAAGAAGTGATCTTGGACATCATCTAGTACAACACATCGATTTTTACAAATTAGGAAACTGAGGCCCTAGGAAAGCAAATTATTTAGTCAGGGTAATCTGGATTGGCACAACTCAGGCTGGTCTAGTCATTCAGGTTTTGGATTGGAATGAAATGCTCATTAAACAAACAATAAGTAACAAAGGAAGCTCAATCAACAAAAATATGGCAAGTATAATAAAATATTAGTGCAATTTCTCAAAGAGATAAAAAAAAAAGAACAACCCATATGTTCCAAAACATTTATAGCAGCTCTTTCTTGTAGTGACAAAGATCTGGAAATTTAGTAGGGGTCCATAAATTGGGGAATAGTTAAATTATGACATATAAATGTAATGAATTATTATTAGGCCATGAGAAATTATGAATAATATAATTTATGAGAAAATAGTATAATTTCTGTGAAGACTTGCATACACTGATACAGAATGAAATAAGCAGAATCAGGTGAAGCATTTATAAAGTAGCAACAATAGTTGAAAGAAAAACAAGATTTAAGAACTCTGATCAAAGCAACGACCAGAAAACTCCTGAATACTGATGATGAGATATCCTACCCACCTCCTAATAGAGGGTGATGGAAGTGACATAAAAATTGTCCAAGGATTGATTGATTGATAGTATGACTTCCAATCATACTTTTGAACATGCAGAGATAATTTAATAACCTGTTTATTATATGCTTAGAATAAACCCATAGATCTTAGTTCCTCACCAGGAGGAATATAATGAAATTTAAAGAGGGCAAGAAAGGGAAGGTAAAGATTTATACATTAAAGAACGTATAGCAGAAGGGGAAGACTGACATCAGGTAAAATTGTAGTCAGTAAAATCTAAGAGAAAAGCTGAAATGTACAGACTAACCAGAACCCCAGGGTTAAGTATCTGACATGCATTTAAAGTGAATATAGTAATAAAGATGAGCCAGAAATTCTCTTATCACTAACCAGTTTATCACCTGAGCCAAGGCTTGTTGATTCAGCTTAATTCTGCAGGCTCGAGCTGGTGATATGACTTACTTTCTCAAGCAACTGGCAGCAATATTCTCCTATGGAAGAATTAAGGTGCAGAACGAGATGTACATTTTTTTTGAACACGACAGTATGTAGATTTGTTTGCTTGACTGTTTATTTGCTAGAAGGATTGTTTTTATTTGGGAGTGGGTGGGAAGTGAAACTAGTAACAGTGTTGTCTCTGCCCTGCACCAAAAAAAAAAAAGAAGAAGAAAAGAGGTTATTTAAGCATTGATGTTATTCACAGAGGAAAATGGAAAGAAACACAAGTAGTATAGCTTTAAAAGTAACCCTGAATTTTTCTTAATTCTTAATTTTCTTAATTCTCAAATTCAAACTTCTTAATTCTCTTTTAAAAAGCAAGCTATAGATAATATTGACAGTTTCACATGTAATCATCTTTTTCTCTTCCATTTTGCATATGAATATGTTCTCTTTGAGGGAGATCCTTATTAATTGCAGAATAAAAAAAAAATTAAGTATTTAAAAAATAGTTCAAATCCCATCTTCCACAGAGGACTTTCCTGGTCCTCTTATGTCATTACATTTTGTCTATTTTTGCCTATGCATTTTATGTACCTAATTATTTCCATATTCACTCTTTCTCCCTCTCCTATCCCTCTCTTTGAACTCTAAGGTCTCTTCTAGGTAGATTCTACAGGAAAGATTTCTTGGAAAAATAGAGTTTAGAGGTAAAAGGGGTGAAATGGTCTATCTGATGTGAGAGGTACTTGAGATTATGTGCTGAAGGTAGGGAGGTGAGAGGAATTTTTTTTTTTTAATTTAGCTTTTAAAAAAAGTGTTAGTCATGTCCCTTGATTGTGATATTCATATTAAACTTTCCATTACAGCAAGTAAAGTTAAGTAAAACCAAAAGATGGTCACTATGTCTGATTGTGTATGGCATACACCACATCTCTAGCTCTTCACCTCTCCTCTGTGAGCAGGAAAAATGTGTTGGTCATTACAATTAATCAGTGTGAAATTGTTGTGTTGTTTTAGTTTATATCACTCTATGAATTATTTTCCTGGTTCTTCTTTACCTTTCTCTGCGCTAATTCATATAAATCTCATATTTTTTTTCCAAATTCCTCATACTTACTCTTATAACATTCCATTACATTCATATCCCACAACATGTTCAGCTGTTCCCTATTGGACAGGCATCATTTCTACCTCCAGTTTTTGGCTACCACACAAAATCCTATTGAGAATTTTATTATATTTGGAACCTTTCTGTGTTTTTTTTTTTACCTCTGTAACATTAACACTCATTATTAGTGGGATTAGTCACAAGTAATGAAAAATTAAGTGATTTTTCTCACTTCATTGCTCATTGGTTTTCACTATAGTTGGACTAATTCATAGCTCCTACAACATCATATTAGTGTACCAGTTTTTCCCTAGCCCCTCTAACACTGACTATTTTAGTCTTTATCATCTTTGGAAAGACTGAGAGGAACAGCAGCACTCTTCTCATTCCTCAGGCTACTGGGGTACAATGTCAGATGGGTCAGTCTCCCTCCTCTTCTCGTTGTACTGTCAAAATATACTCCAAGAAAAAAAAAGATTACCCAATTACTGGTCCTGAGCCACAATGCTAATCTTGTCAGATAATTCGCAAAAGAACAGTGGCTGAGTAAAGGCAGGCCCAGTTCTGGGTTGTCTTGGAGTTCTGTCAGCTGCTGCGTTGACTGGATTTTCAAGCATTTGGGTCAGTGCTGGGGCTGGTGCTGAGCCAATCTTATTGACTCAGAAGGGTCAGGAACTGGCAGGATTCTGAATTCTGTGAAGTCACAGTCTTTTGCCCTTGATCTCATACCCTGGAGCCTAATTGCTGTGCATTAGGCCTGAAATATTCCTTTTGGGTCTTCATACTTACATACAAGTACATACATGCATGCAAATACTTCATAGTACAAGCTATGTACAAACTTACTTGTTACAGAACCTGAAGAAGATGGCTTGGAAGTTGACCCTAAAAAATTCATTTGTGGCAATAATGTCATTGTTGTTCAATCATATCCAACTCTTCATGACCCCACTTGGAGTTATTCTGGCAAAGATACTAGAGTAGTTTGCTATTTCCTTCTCCAACTGATTTGACAAAAGAGGAAACTGAGACAAACAGAGTTAAGTGCCTTGCCCAGGATAACACAGCTGGTAAGTGTCTGAGGCTGGATTTGAACTCAGTCTTCTTGACTCCAAGTCTGGCACTCTATCCATTGTGCCACCTAGCTGTCTTGTGGCAAAAATAATTAGCTCTAAAACTTGTCTGCCCCTTTTTTCCTCTTGCCTTCTGAATTTCTGTCCTCAGAACTCCCACAAGGGACTATGTGATAATCAGTGATGGAATTTCCTATCCTAGAAATCATTTAGAATTGGATAGATTAACTTCATAATGGGTTCCAAACCACCTTTACTCTCACCACAGGAATTCTTGTACTTGCCAAGGTCGGACTACAATTGTTTCCTAAGGAAGTTTAAAGATATAAATCAGTCTTCACAAAGAGGAAACCAAAAGAACCTAGAAACAACCTCAGCCAGCAAACATTTGATCTTGCCAAGAAAAGAGATGACATCTAAGGATAACAGAGATTTAGATTATAAATTCATTTGTAAAGTCTTACAAAGGAGAATAATGGAAGATTATAAGCTACAGAAAGTAGCCATGTAGGGAATCTAATCCAAAAAGCATTTATTAATCAAAAACTGGAAAAAAGGAAAAACAAGTGAAAATGGACTTTGACATCACAGTTTCTGATGCGCTCCCTGGGGAAGTAGAAATAGGGTAAAAGAAAACAAGTATGAGAAGAAGTAAGTATACATGGGGAAGTCTTGTGTTTGCCTCCATTCTTTAAAACTATTTTTAACATTTTTTTATCTTCTTAGCTTTAGGCATGCCATTTCCATCAGCAGAATATAAGTTCCTTGAGGGCAAACACTCTTTCATTTTTGTCTTTGTATTTGTCAATCAATGTAGCTACTTTTAGATAGCCCCATTCAGTGCAATGATATTCCTGTGGCTTTCAGTTCTGGGTATTTCATAATGAACCTGTCTCTACACATGAGAGTGCACAGATCTGGGGGTAAACTGGAGCAATGTGAAGGAAAGACCTGCTTTTACAGCAGGTAAGAAAAATAATAAAAAAAAATTAAAATGGTACAGAGGTTACAATGAGAGAGGGATGTAGGTGGGAAAAGAGGTGGGCCATTCATGTATTGAAGACAAAGCAGAAGAACCAGACAGAAAACGCAATGCAAAGAGACTTAGAGGATATCCCCCAACATGTTGGGTAGAACTTCTATGGGAAATCATGGATAAGAGTTGTAGAGCATGAGAAGGTATACATGGTCTGAAATGCAGGGCTGGAAGGAGTATCCATGTTGAAGAGATCATAGATTCCTTGAAGGATGATACTTCTGAGGTCAAAATGACACTGTTTCGATGGTAAGGGGACATCTGAAGAAGAATGGTGCTGGAATACAGGGCAGAATTGTCGACACGATTCTCTCTGTTTCCCAAAGCCTGTTTTCTTTTAGGCCTAACCTTACTTTCACTAGGCCTTGAGCTCTAGCAACTTACCAGTTGCTGAAATATTTATTACAATATCCAGGAAATAATGCGTGTGTTCGTCCTTCATTGCTGAAGAAGACTATGCCATCAGAGAAATAATGACATGATTTGCACTTGACTTTGTTTTGAGTGAGGGAGGGCTGTACAGGGCACCAGCCTCACTTCTCTTCCAGAGCCATCTAAATCCAGTGACCAGATATTCATTAGGATGACTGGAGATGACCCAGAATGAGGCAGTTGGGGTTAAGTGACTTGCCCAAGGTCACACAGCTAGTGAGTGTCAAGTGTCTGAGGTGAGATTTGAACTCAGGTCCTCCTGACTCCTGCACTGGTGCTCTATCTACTTTACCACCTAGCTGCCCCTGGGGGATAGTGGAGATTCCCCAAAGAGAGTTTAGTCTATGAAGCATTGGAATGAACTATTCAGCTCTAAGTCTGTGATCCTTTGCTCTCTGAACTTTTTCATTATCTTACCTGGGTACGCAGTTGACACGTCCATGATTTTTGAATTGTCAGCAAATAGGAATAGTTGGACCATGTCTTTATCTATCTTCCTTAAACTGCTTATTCCAATCTGATCGCTATTGCTGGCATTCCAGAACTATATCAGAAAACGGTGGGAGAGTGTACATCCTTGCTTCATTCCCACACTATTGGAAAAGGTTCTAAGGCATCCTTACTGCATATGATGCTATATGATAGCTGATCTTTTTGATATTAAAAAAGTCCCTTGATGCCAATATGCTATAGGCATTGTTTTTTTTTAGCATAAAATAATATTGCATTTGGTCAAAGGCTATTTTTCTGAATCTAATAAGATGATCATGTAGTTTTGGATGTTTTAGTTTGTTAATTAGAAAATTAAAATAAACTGAGAGACAATGGTCCAAGCATGAAATTAGTTACACTAGCAGTACCCAATAAATTGGCATCTCAATAACCAAAGGCCCTGAGATAGGGCTCACCAGCCTTTACATAGTTTTAGGGAGTACAGAGTTGGGTAGGTGGAGAAGACAATGTAATTGGTTACAGGGCAGACAGAACCATGGAGGTGCGGACAATATGATTGGTTACATCTGTCCTTAAAGAATGATCAATTGATTTAGAGATCTCATCTGCATTCTGAAGACCTTGTTAGTGGACTAGGGATAACAGTAACCCTGGCTCCAAGGAGGGTTTGTTGGGGATATAAGACCCTCCTTAATTGTGTAAGGACATATGATATACTTTATGGAAATATACCAGATCAGCTTGTAGACCTTTAAAGATAAGGTATGGTAGATAACAGATGTGGATGCTTTTCTTTGATGATACCTTTAAACTAACTCAGAGCAAAGCAAAATTCCAGAGCTCAACTCAAGTATATAGCAAGGTGGCTTGAGGCAGTTGCACTCAATTACAAAATCAATACAGCGTAAAATTGCTTACATTGTCGAATCAATATAGTAGAATTCAAAGATCTTAAATATAAATAGATAAAACAATAGGAAAAACAGTAACAACAGAAGGAAATATGACATATGCAGTATAATCTAGAGGTAATATTAATTTTTATCTTTTCAGGTTTTTAATATAATTAATTATGTTGATTATTTTCCTAACGTTGCACTATTCTTGCATTCCTGGCAAAAATCACACTTGATCATAATGAATGATTTCTTATTATTGGATTACAGTTTTCTTTCTGTATTTTGTATTTTACTGGTTTAGTTATTAGATATATATTTATCTCAATAAAAAGTTCTGATAGGCTACTTTCCCCCCTCAGTTTTTGAGAATTTGTGAAGTATGTGAATAACTTTTCTTTAAAAATCTGATAGAGTTCTCCTGTGAGTACATCAGGACCAGGAGATTTTTCTTGGGTACTTCTCTTACAGCTAGATCTCTGAGATTGGGTTATTTAAGATCTCTTTTTGGTCTTCTGATAGTTTTGAGTATTTTATATTTTTGAAGACATTCCTCTATTTCTTTTGAGTTTTTGATTTTGTTAGCATAAAATTATGTACAGCATATTCAGGTTATTATGTTTATTTCTTCTGGTTTTGCTATAAAATACTCAAAACAATCGGAGAGGACAGAAAATCAAATCAGTAAAATAACAAATGAGCAAAGAGAAATTATAGTTATAATTTATATTATATATAGTTATCATTTCACTTTGCTCATTTGTTATTTTATTGATTTGATTTTCTGTGCTCTTTTTAATCATATTAACTAAAGGCTTATCCATCTCACTAGTCTTTTTATTTACCATTCTATGGTTTATTTTCCAATTTGTCTATTTCCCATAATATTTTTAGTATCTCCTCTTTTGTGCTTCTTTTAGATTTATTTTCATATTGGTTTTTCAAATTGTTTTAATGCATATTACATAATTAATTAATTAATTCTCTCTTTTTCTGTTATGTTAATATGTTTGTAAAACCAATAATGTTTATTTTTTCTCCAAAAAGAAATGTTTAAAACTCTTCTTTATCATTGAATATTTATCTTTCTTCAGGCATACTTAAACTGAGATTTGCAGAGTAGATCACTTTTAGTTGCCTCAGCTCAATTATTTTCAGAACACATTATTCTGTTTCCTTCTACATTTTCCAGTAGATGCAGAATAGTTTTGCATCATTCAAATGTCCTCTTCTTTGTATCTGAAGATCTTTCACCTGATTACTTGCAGAACATTATTTTGGATTTAATTGTTAAATTTAACCGTTATGTGCCTGCAATCTTCTGTTTGGCACTCTTGCTGTTTGCTTTTTTTTTTTTTTTCCTGGAATCCATGTATGAATTCTTTCAATTGAAATTTTTTTTGTTCAGAATTTCTGGGCAGTTGTATTCAATTATTTTCTTCATTTTGTTAAGTATTTTTTCCCCTTTCATGTTCTTCAGGGAGATCTATGATCCTTAGCTGTATCTACAAATCCTGTCTTTAAGACCAATATGTTTTACTTATAGCAAATATATTTTCTTTAATGGCATTTTTTCTTCTCTTCCTCTAAATTATCCTTCATTTCTTTATAATTGCATCCCCAATCTGTTGTTCTCTTTTGTTTCTTTGGTGAGACTTGCCGTCATAGATTACGGTGTTTATACTCTTCCCATTACGTTTGCTATGGAGAACAAGAATTCTGCTCTCTTTATTCTCATTTCTCTTTGAACTACTTAGGAACAGCATACTATTATAGTATGTTCTTCCCACATTCCACAGAGTCCTCTATTTCTTAGGAGTTGGATCATTTTCCTTTGTTCTACAGTATTTTTTCTTAGATTCCTGAACTCATTTATCATAACTGAAGGTCAGATTTCCTTCTGTTGTTACTGTTTTTCCTATAGTTTTATCCATTTATGTTTAAGATCTTTGAGTTTTCTTCCTCCTGAATCTTAGGTCATTTGTTTTCTTTTTTATCCTTGCTTTCCCTATCACTCACTTTCTGATGCTTTCTCCTCCATGGTTTCTTTGGGGGCTGGATTTCAAAGCATCTCAACTTTTCCCCACATTGTTCATGATTCAGTAACCTAGGTCTCTGCCCCAAGTGACTTTTTGGGTGGTGAAAACTGTCCCCAGCTGGATGCTGTGCTCTTTCCCTCAGGCTTAAAGAGGTATTGAACAAGCCCTGTAGAGTCTTGTCCTGATTCTATCCTGCTCCCTCAATTCCTTAGTTGTCTGGCCTGGCGCCAGCAGTTCAGACCTTTGCAGCACTGTTGCTACAGGTTTGTACCCCCTGGAAAAGTTTCGCTACTGAGACGCTATATTTTCCTGGCAAATTTTCATAGCCTCAATGTGGGGTCTCCATGACACTAGACAAAAGGAGGGGGAAACCCAAATATTGGGGATTTATTATAAATCTGTGGTGTGTCTGCTAGCGTAACTTTTGCTGCCAGTAGTGTGGGAGAGTGAGCTCAGCACCATTAAGCATCTAGTTCATGGGTTGGGGGTAATGGTGGTAGTATTTCATCTTCTTTTGGATTCTGGATTCCTAGGCCCTGGGAACAGCTCCAGTTGCTCTATGTTTGGTGCATGACTTCTGTTTTGGAAAGGTTTAAGAGGTCATGGGGATCAGAAAAAAAACTTCTGTCTTGTTCACATGGCCCAGAAGCTGTTGGTTTTTTCCTAATACTAAAGTTCATGAGGCCCCACTGGTTTGTTTTGTTTATCAATTGATATTGATTAGACATTCAAATTTAATTAGCTTCTAGAAGTGGGTATTCATTAAGGTTACATAGTAAGAACAATTGGTATAAGCATTTCCCCAAATTGGAGGCATGATCTCATAAAAGTACATACAAATTCCAGGAAAAGATGGTTTAAGCTTAGGGAGCACATATAGCAAAGGGGTAACTGCAACTCCTTGTGGCTGAAAGCTTTTTTCTCCCCTTATAAAAACACAAAGTTCCCCGTAGGCATGTATTCCCTTCTGCTGGGTACCTTGTAGAATCCCAAAGCTGCCTTTACTCTTTATATCTAGTTTATCCTTCACTCTCAATGCAAACACTGCCATCAGCTGTTCAGGAGACATTGCTAAGATACTTATGAAAATTCCTAAATATCCTAACCTTTTGGAGTTTACAAGGTCATATTCTGGTGGGAGAAGTATAGAAAAATAGAGGCTCTGCTCCTTCCTCCCCTCTCTCCCCCAGTAATTTCCTCCCAGGGGAAAGGAAATCACTACAGGGGTAGAGGAAGGGGATTTCCCCTTAATTGGCTGAACTGTTCTCTCTTCTAGACTGAGCCACCATTCACAGAGTGTGGCTAAGTCTCTTCACCCAATCATAGTACACTTCCTGTATAGCTTCTTTTTATTTCTTCTGATAGTTTTCACATCTTCCAGACTGATTAAGGACTTTCCATACCTAGTTTAAGGCCACTGATTTCTTGGTTCCAAAGGAATGTTCTATCTGATAAGGTAAGCTAGAGTATCATGTTCATTACTTTAATTGGGGTGAGGTATTTGATTAATTCATTCAACTGACTCCCCTTATGTTTGGAACAGATTTACTGTGCAGAGGAGATGAAAGGTTTCAATGAGAGTTGAGAAAAGGTATTGAGAAAACGTAAGTTATCTTCAGCATGTACATGTCTTAGTCATTTTTGGGTTGTTGGAAAACCCCCATTTGGCTCCAAGTAAAGCTCATTAGTGGCATAATAAGGATGGAGGATCTGCAAAGCTTCTGGGATTCCAAGAAGGGCTAGGATGTGACTCATACATTTCCTCAGGATCAGATTAGCCATAATCATTACTTTTCCCTGTAGAAAAAGGGTAGGGTGTGGGGTATCAAAGGGTGGGGGAATGTTGAGAAACAAGAGTCAACCCCCCCAAAAAAATAACCTTTTGTCATGACTGGGATAATGCTAGGAAGTCTGAAATTCTCGATAAGATATCTAGAGGAGAAGTCAATTTCATTTCGACTCACAAGTTTTCCAATCTTACATCAGGGTTGAGTTCTCTGCTTCAAGTCAAAATTAGGCCATGTAGCTGATTTCTTTGAAATAATCTCTTGAAAATACCTCATTTATTGGTTAGAGCTAACCTTTGGGACTCTGGAGCTAAATAAGATAACTACTGATCAGGCTGAGCAAATTCCCACTAACTTGAGTTTCTACAGTGATCATACTTTAGAAATCAGGGTATCCAGAAATTGCCCACAATTTATGTGCTTACACTGGTTTGTTTGAGCTGAGTGAGACTAAGATAGTGGAGTCTGATGACTTGCCATTAATGTTTCCTGTAGCCCTCTTCTCAAAAAAAAAAAAAAATACTGGGCAAATAAATGCCTAAAACTCCTCTAGGATGTCCAAACCTATAGCAAAGCCTGATAGTAATAGAATTGTGGGTTACAATCATTTGTAAATTTCAGGCTGAGCAACTGGGGCTGGGAAGATATGCGGCAAAACTTGTAATTTAAAGCATAGTCACAGAAGTGAGTAGGGCAGGGAAATTAGAGATCAAGCACAATTACAAAACAGACCCAGGTGAGCTAAGTGTTCATAACCAAGTACCAAAATTAAGCACAAGACCCAAGTAATAGTATTAATAGATGTAACTCAAGTTCCAAGCCCATTGGTATCATATTCTCTTTTCATTAGTGGAGATCAATACTCTGCATGTTGGGATAGAGTTGTAGAGACATTTCTTCGAACCTTCTTTGAGTCCTGCTATAAAAATCTTGAAGTATATGGGAAGGTTATCCTTATTGATGGCTTCCTTGGTTTGTTTTCATTTTAAAAATATTTTATTTTTAATTTATGAAATAAAAAAAATGCTCCATGACATGTAGGATGATAAAAAAGAGATGATTGCAACTGAAACGGCAAATCTCTTAATGTACAACTTGGTAGTCCTTTTAAATATATAAAAAAAATACATCATGTGAATTTCTTTTTCCCCTCTTTTTTCTTTCCTCCCCTCACCACTTTAAAGATGACTACTATTAGACACCAGAAAATATACACACGCATACATACATACATATATGTAAAATCATTCTATACATACTTCTATTTAATAGTTCTTTCTCTGGATAAAGATAGTAGTTTCTTTTATATGATTTTATAGTTAACTTGGGTACTTAAAGCAGTGAAAATAAATTAATTGCTTCTAAAACAATATTGCTGTTATCTTAAAACATATATATATTTACGTATTAATATAAATATATATACATGTTATCCTATAATATCCTATAATGGAACCTCTTGGTCCCATTCATTTTGTTCTTCCTTATTTCATGCAAGTCTATCCATGTTTTTCTAAAATCAAGCTTACGATTTCTTATAGCACAGTAGTATTCCCTCACAATCATATACAACAACTTGTTCAGCCATTCCACGATTGATGGGCATCCCCACCATTTTTAGTTCTCTGCCACCACAAAGAAAGCTGCTATAAATCTTTTAGAACATGTAGGTTCTTTTCCTTTTTTCCTTAATCATCTTTGGAAATAGACCTACTAGTGGTATTGTGAGTCCAAGGATATAGGCAGTTTAATAACTCTTTGGGCATAATTCCACATTGCTCTCCAAAATGATTAGATCAGTTCACAGTTCTAGCAACAGTAAATTAGTGACCTCATTTTTCCACAACCCCTCCAAAATTTGTTGCTTTTCTCATCAATCATTTTAGCCTATCTGACAGACATAAAATGGTGTATCAAGGTTGTTTTTAATTTCTATTTCCCTAATCAATAATGATTTATAGCATTTTTTTCATGACTATAAACTGCTTTGATTTCTTCATTAAAAAACTGCTTTTTTATAACCTTTGACCCAGGACTGGGTCAAATTAAGGAATGATTCATGCATATAGAGTTCACAAAGTTCTTTGTATATTTAAAATGTGAGACGTTAATCTGAGAATGTCTATAAAACTTTTCTCCCAATTTTCTGTTTTCTTTCCAGTGTTGGATACATTTGTTTTATTTGTACAAACCCTTTTTAATTTAATGTAATTGAAATTATCCATTTTACATCTCATTGTGATCTCTCGCTCTTGTCTACTTATAAATTGTTTACCTATCCATAAGTCTGCTGAGTAACATATGTTCCATCTTATATATCATGTATCCATTTTGATAGATGGTATAAAACTGGTTTTTATGCCCAGTTTTCCCCCCAAAGTTTTGCCAAATAATGAATTCTTAAAGTTATTATATTTATTTCCTACTGTGAATTGTATGTCCACTCTGTTCCATTAATCTGTACCAGATAGTTTTAATAATTATTGCCTTATAATATAGTTTAAGATCTGATACTGCTAAACTTCCTTCCTTTACATTTTTTTGTTAGTTCCTTTGATATTTTTGTCTTTTTATTCTTCCAAATGAATTTTGTTATGTTTTCTAATTAAATAAAATAATTTTGGCAATTTGAGATGGTAAAATTGTCATTTTCATTATAGTTGCCCTTCCTGCTCTCATGAACAATTAATATTTCTCCAATTATATAAATCTGATTTTATTTGGATAAAAAGTTTTTTTCCCCAATTTTGTTTATATGGTTCCAAGGTTTGTTTTGGCAGGTTTACTCCCAGGTATTTTATTCAGTCTAGAGTTATTTTAAATGGGTATCTTACTATATCTCCTGGTGGGGTCTTGCTTGTGATATATAGGAATGCTGATGATGTATGGGAATTTAATTTTATATGCTGTTATTTGGCTGGAATTATTAATTGTTTCAACTAATTTTTTAGTTAAGACATTAAGATTTTCCAAGTATATCAATCATATTGTCTGCAAAAAGATATATATAGTCCCCATTCTGATTCCTTCTCTTTTATTTTCTTCTGTTTTTGCTATTGTTAGGATATCGAACACAATATTGAATAATATTGGTGACAACGGGCATCCTTATCTTATACCTGATCTTATTGGGAAGTCTTCTAGCTTATCACCATTATAAATAATGCTTGCTGATGGTTTTATATAAATACTTTTTATATCAATTTAAGAAAAATCCATTTATGCCTATACTTTCAAGTGTGTTTAATAGAAATGAATATTATACTTTATCATAAGCTTTTTCTGAATCTATTTATATAATAATAATATGTTTTTAAAACTTTTATTATTGACATAATCAATTATGTTAATGGTTTTTCTTATTTTAAACCAATCTGCACTCTTGGGAAAAATCCCACTTCATCACAACGTGTAATCTTTGTAATACAGTGTTGTAATCTTTTAGCAATTATTATATTTAAAATTTTTACATCTATATTCAGTAATGAAATTGGTATATAATTTTCTATCTCTTTTTATTCTTCCAAGTTTACGTATCAGTATCACATTTGTTCATAAAAGGAGTTGGTAGAATCCCTTCTTTGCCTATTATTCCAAATAGTTTATTTAATATTAGAATTAATTGAGCTTTAAATATTTGATAAAATTCATTTGTAAATCTGTCTGGTTCTGAGACTTTTTTCTTAGGAAGCTCATTTATGGCCTGTTCAGTTTCTCCTTCTGAATAGTTCTATTTAGTTATTCTATTTCCTCTTCTGCTAATCTAGGCAAAATTGTATTTTTGTAAACTCTTTCATTTCTTTTAAATTGGTTTAGAAGCTCAGTGATGGAGTTTCTGTTTCAAAGGCTATATTCATTTTAATTACTTTATTTGAATAATTTCAAATAGATTTCCAAAATGGTTGTTCTATTGCACAGCTCCACTAACTATGTATTATTATACCTAACTTCCCACAATTCCTCCAACATTGACTATTATTTTTTTTTGGTATTTTTGCCAATTTATAGCATGTGAGATAAAAACTCTAGGTTATTTTGAGTCTCATTTCTTTTATTAGAGATCTGAAGCAGTCTTTTATATGGTGGTGCTTGTAAATGTTTTGTAATTCTTCTTTGAGAATTATTCATATCCCTTGACCACTTATTGATTGGAAAATGGTTATTAGTCTTATTTATATTTACTAATTACTTATATATTTTGAATGGCAAACTCTTATCTGAGAAAGCAATACAAAGATTTTTCCCCCATTTATCCAACATTCTTGTTATCCTTAGAGATAGTAAAGTCATCTGTTTTATCTTTTGCTGTTGTCTCTATCTCTTCTTACGAACACATGTCCTACTCATAGATGTAAAATGTATATGATCTGTTTCTTGTCTAATTTTTTACGGTATGCCCTTTAAAATATATTATAAAATATGGTAAAAAAAAAAAAAAAAAGGTATTACGCAAAGCCTAATTTCTGCCAGATTACTTTCCAGTTTTTCCCCAGACGTTTTTGTTGTTGTTGTTTTAATCAAACAAGGAGTTTCCCCCCCCCACCCCAGGAATTTTTTCCTAGGTAATTTTCCTAAGAAAGTAGAAGTTTTTCACTTCATCAGAAACTGTGTTGTTGAGTTATATTGTTACTGAATCTCCCTTGCATGGTCTGTTGGGTTCTATTTTTTCACCAATATCAACTAAATAGATTTAATGACTGCTGCTTTATATAGAGTTTGAGATCTGAAAGTGTTGTTTCTCCTTCATCTCTATTGTCTTCATTTACCTCGATAGTCTAAATTTTGTGTATTTCTTTTCTTTTTTATTCAATTTTATTTTTAAAATTTTCTCTCTTGTACCCATTGAGAAGGCAAAAAATAGAAAAGTTATTAGAAACATGAAGCAATGCAAAACAAATGTCTGCTTTACCATATTCAGAAAAAAATCAAGAAAAATAAAGAGACAACAATATGATTCAGTCTGCCCTCAGAGTTCATCAGTTCTTTCTCTGGAGGTGGAGAATATTTTTTTTTTTATCATGAGTCCTTTGGAATTGTAGGGAAGATGATTGTATTGATTATAGTTGCTATATTTTTCAGAGTTGACTATCTTCGTTACTTGCTTACATAGTTGACTATCTTACTATCTTACTGTTACTATGTAAATTTTTTCTCTTGGTTCTGCTCGCTTCATTCAGCATCAGTTCATGTAATTCTTTCCAGTTTTTTCTGAAATCCACTTGCTCATCATTTCTTATGACACAATAGAACTTAATTATTTTCATATATGGTAGTATGTTCAGCCATTTCCCAACTGATGAGCATCCCCTCAATTTCCAGTTCTTTGCCACCACAAAAAGGAACTGCAAATATTTTTGTACAGGTAGGTCCTTTCCCATTCTTAATGATCCCCTTGGGATACAGACCTAGTAGTGGTTTTGCTGGATCAAAATATGCACAGCTTGGTTGCCCTTTGGACATAGTTACAAATTGCTCTCCAGAATGATTGGATCAGTTCACAATTCCAACAACAACATATGCATTAGTGTCCCTATTTTTCTGTATCTTCTCCAACATTTCCCATTTTCCTTTCCTGTCATATTAGCCAATCTGATAGATGTCAGGTGGTACCTTAGAGTCATTTTAATTTGCATTTGTCTAATCAATAGTGATTTAAAGCATTTTTATATGAGTATTGACAGCTTTTATTTCTTCATCTGAAAATTTCCTGTTCATATCCTTTGACCATTTATCAATTGGGAAGTGGCTTGTATTCTTATAAATTTGGCTCAGTGTTCTATATATTTGAGAAATGAGGTCTATATCCGAGACATTGTTTGTAAAGATTATTTATTATTATTTTCCAGCTTTCTTCTTTCTTTCTAATTTTGGTTGTGTTGATTTTATTTGCACAAAATCTTTTTAATTTAGCACAATCAGATTGTCCATTTTACATTTGGTAATGCTCTCTATCTCTGGTTTGATCACAAATTCTTCACTTCTCCATATATCTGCTCTCCTAATTTTCTTATGATATCACTCTTTATATCAAATCATGTACCCATTTTGATCTTATCTTGGTATATATTGTAAGATGTCAGTCTATGTCACATTGTTTATCAATTTTTCTAGAAGTTTTTGTCAAACAGTGAGTTCTTATAAAAAAACTGGGGGTCTTTGGGTTCATCAAACACTAAGTTACTGTGGTCATTTATTACTATATCTTGTTTATCTAATCTAGTTTGTTGATCTGCCGTTCTATTTTTTAGCCAATAGCAGATAGTTTGGATAGTTACTACTTTATAACATGATTTGAGATCTGGTATAGTTAGACTGCCTTCCTTTGTTTTTTTCTCCATTAATTCCCATGATATTCTTGATCTTTTGTTTTTCCAGATTAATTTTTTTTAGTTCCATATTTTTTTGGTAGTTTGGTTGGTATGGTATTGAATAAGTAAAGTAATTTAGGCAGAATTGTCATTTTAATTATGTTGGCTCAGCCTACGTAGGAGTAATTGATACCTTTCCTCTTTAGATTTGATGTTATTTATGGAAGAGTGTTTTATAATTGTGTTCATTTAATTCCTGCATTTGTCTTGGCAGGTAGACTCTAAATATTTTATTGTCTACAGTTTTTTTTTCAAATGGAATTTTTCTTTCTATCTCTTGCTGCTGGGCTTTGTTGGTAATATATGGAAATGCTGACGATTTATGTGGGTTTATTTTATAAACTGTAATCTTGCTAAAGTTGTTAATTATTTCAAGTAGTTTGGGGGTTTCTTTTTAAGGGGTCTATTTATGTCTTCTTCAATTTCTTTTTCTAAGATAGAGTTATTTAAGTATTTTATTTACTCTTCTATGAATCTAGGCAATTTTTTTTGTAAATATCCATTTCCTTTAGCTCATCAGTTTTATTGGCAAATAGTTCCTAATGATTAATTTAATCTTTATTAGTTGTAAATTAACCCTTTTCATTTTTTGATACTAGTAATTTGGTTTTCTTTTCTTTTTTGAAAAAATCATATTAACCAGTTATTTAACTATTTTATTATTTATTTGGTCCCCCTCCCCCCCATAAAAGTAGCTTCTAGTTTTACTTTTTTATTTCAATGGTTGTTTTATTTTCAATTTCATTAACTCATTTGATTTTCAGGATTTCTATTTTGGTGTTTGAATATGAGTTTTCAACTTGTTATTTTTTCTAGTTTTTGTAATTGCACACCCAGTTAGTTGATCTGTTCTTTTTCTTTAATTGATATATGTTTAGAGGTATAATTTTTTTCCAAGTCAAAATTTATATAAATATTAGCAATGATAATGATGATGATGATGATGAATATTATCCCATTAATTTTGGCATGTTATCTCATTGTTATTATCTTTAATGACATTATTGTTTCTATGATTTCTCTTTGACTTGCGCATTCTTTAAAATTAGATTATATAGTTTTCAAGTGATTTTTAATTGATGCTTAAAAAACCCTTTATTGAATATAATTTGTATTACTTTATGGTTTGAAAAGAGTGAATTTAATCTTTCCTCTTTTCTGTACTTGTTTATTAGATCTTTGTGTCCTAATATATATTCCATGTATAGCTGGTATACACCTTTCTATTCCCATTCAGTATTATCTGGAGGTCTTTTATATCTAACTTTTCTAACATTCTGTTCATCTTCTTAAATTCTCTCTGATTTATATTATGATTAGATTTATCTAGATTTGAGAAGGATATAGGAAAGTCCCACATTAGTATAGTTTTAATGTATAATTGCTCTTGTATCTCATTTAACTTTTGCTTAAGAATTTGGATACTATGCCATTTGGTGAACATTTGTTTAGCATTGAAATTAATTAATTATCCTGGAGACCTTTTAGTAATATACAGTTTTAGTTAGGTCTATTTTTGCTTTTTCTTTGTCTAAGATCATGACTTCTATCCCTACCCTTCTTTACTTCAGTGAAGCACAGTAGATTCTGCTCTAGCTTTTTATTTTAACTGTGTGTCTCCTTCTGTTTCGAATTGGTCTCATACACAATGTATTGTTGGATTTCAGTTTCTAATCCATTTTGCTATCCTTTTCTGCTTTAGAGGTGAGTTCCTCCCATTACCATTCATTGTTAAGATTTCTAACTACATTTCCCTCCTTTCTATTTCTCCTTCTCTTTTTTACTCTGCCCCCTCTTCAAAAGACTTCTGAAGCCTTTTGATGAGGGTGAAAGAGGAGAGTGGAAAAGTTGGTTTGAGGTTTGACATCAAAGAAACTAATCTTGGTAACTAATCCCATCTTTTGTTGTTTTGTCATTCAGTCATGTCTGATTCTTCATAACCATATTTGGGGATTTCTCTGCAAAAATACTAGTGTGGTTTGCTATTTCCTTCTCCAGCTCATTTTATACATGAGGAACTTAAACAAATAGGGCTAAGTGGCTTGCCCAGGGTCACAGAGCTAGTAAAGTATCTGAAGCAGGAGTTGAACTCACAGAGATGAGTCTTCTTAATTCCAAATCCTGTGACATATCCATTGTACCACCTAGCTGTCATCACTTTCTGGCAAGTAGAGGGGGAAGAAATGGAAGCACTGTCAGACTTTATATTCTTGAACTCAGAGACCACCATAGATGGCAACTGCAGCCATGAAATTAAAAGATGATACCATTTTTTTTCTTCATGGTTTTCTCCTTTTGTTCTGATCCTTCATTCCCAACATGACTAATATGAAAATACGTTCAATATGACGGTCCATGTATAGCCTTTGTCAGATTGCATACCATCTTGGGGAAGGAAAAGGGTAGGGAGGAGGAAAATTTGAAACTCAAAATCCTATAAAATTAATATTGAAAACTAAAAATAAATTTTTAAAAATAAAATAAAAGATGCTTGTTCCTTGAAAGGAAAGTTATGGTACATCTGGACAGCATACTAGAAAAGAGAGACATCACATTGCTGACAAAGATTCATATACTCAAAGCTATGGTTTTCTATTAGCAATGTATGACTGTGAAAGTCAAACTATAAGGAAAGCTGAATACTGCAGTATCAAAGCTTCTGAATTGTGGTGCTGCAGGAGACATTTGAGAGTCCCTTTGACAGAAAGAAGATCAAATCAGTCAATACTTAAAGAAATTAATTTAGGCTGTTCTCTGGAAGATCAAATACTGAAACTAAAGCTTAACTATTTTGGCCACATAATGAGAAGATATGACTCATTAGAAAAGACCCTGATGTTGGGAAATATGAAAGGCAAAACAGAGAGGATATAGTACAAGATGAGATGATAGAGAATGTCATGGAAACAATAAACATGAACGTGGACAGACTTTGAGAGATAATGGAGGATAGAAAGGTCTGGTGGGATGTGGTCCATGGGGTCATGAAGTGTTAGACATGAGTGAACAACAACAATCTGTCTTCCTTTTTATTCTTTCCACCTTTTTCTTAGTTCCTTCCCCTCCTGTTTCCCTGTTGGATAACATGAATATCTGTACCCAACTATGGGTACATGTGTGTGTGAGTGTGCACACATGCACATGTGTACATCCATGTGCACATTCCATCCCTGAACCACTTTAGATAAGTGAAGGTCAAGCATTGCCCTTTCTACCCCTTTCCCCTCTCCACTGTACAAACTCTTTCTTGCACTCTTCTTTTAAGTGAGACAATTTTTTTTCTATTCTGTCTCTTCTTTCCCCTTCCTCTTCAAGGGCATCCCTCTTTCTCCCATTGTTATTTTGAGGTAATCCCAACATAATAATATCACACCCAAGACTTCTATTTAAGTAAACTCATTCTAAGATCTCTGTTGATGATAGAGTTCTGAAGGGTTACTTTATTAGCTTCCTATATAAAAACGTAAACAGTTTAACCTTCTTTAGTCCTTTATTATTTCTCACATATGCTTACCTTTTAAATCTATCCATCTATCTATATAATTTATTTAGTATTTAATTTTCTCTGGTTACATGTAAAAACAATTTTTAAAATTGGTTTTTGAAAACTTTGAGGAGGACAGAACCCAGATGGAGGAGTTGAAAGATGCACATACTCTAGCTCTTCCCCCACAGCCCATAAAATACCTGTAAAGAAAGACTCTCAACAAATTCTAGAGCAGCAGAAGCCACAGAACAACAGAGTGGAGTGTAGATTTCCAGCCCAGGGTGACCTGGAAGGCTGACAGGAAAGGTCTGTCACACCAGATGTGGAGTGGAGCCCAACCCAACCTTGGCCATGTGGTGCTGGGAGAAGGAGGACTGGAGTGGGCTTTGGGACAGAATCCCTACCAGCAGCAGTAGCTATTCACAGATCCCTTAACCCACAGGTGCCAAAGGTCAGCAAAAGGGCTTTTGCAACCAGAGTGAGAAGGGAACAGGGTCCTCCCCTAGCCTCGACCCTAGGTGGTAGCAGCAGCAGCAGCAGTGGTAGCAGCAGCAGAAACAGGCAGCAGGTGGCTACAGTGGCCACAGCAGCAGCTGGGGTCCATTGTTGGAGTGGCTCAGCTTAAAAAGCCCCTGGGGGAACTGAGCAGCTGATTTGAACCTCAGCCCTGAGTGGCAGCCCTACCCCCACCTAAAGACTCTGGGGAAATTGAACAGCTGATATGAATCTCAGCCCCAAGCCTAGCCAGAGAGTAAACTCCTCTCCCTTGACTAGGCCACCTTGGAGGAACTGAGATTTTACAGAGTATACCCTACTCTTGACAAAGGAACCAAAAGTCAAGTAACTGGTTGGGAAAATGCCTAAAAAAGGAAAAAAAGAATAAGACTATAGAAGGTGAACAGATGTTCTCCCTTATCCTGTTGGATCAAGAAGAACAATGTTTACCATCAGGGAAAGACATAAAAGTCAAGGCTTCTGCATCCATAACCTCCAAATTAAATATACAATGGTCCCAGGCCATGGAACGGCTCAAAAAGGATTTTGAGAATCAAGTAAGAGAGGTGGAGGAAAAACTGGGAAGAGAAATGAGAGCGATGCAAGAAAATCATGAAAAGCGAGTTAACAGCTTGGTAAAGGAGACCCCAAAAAATGCTGAAGAAAACAGCACCTTTAAAAATAGACTAACTCAATTGGAGAAAGAGGTCTAAAACGTCAATGAGGAGAAGAATGCTTTAAAAAGAAGAGTTAGTCAAATGCAAAAGGAAGCTCAAAATCTCACTGAAGGAAAAAGTTCTATAAAAATTTGAATGGAACAGATGGAAGCTAATGACTTTATGAGAAACCAAGAAATTACAAAACAAAACCAAAAGAATGAAAAAAATGGAAGATAATGTGAAATATCTCACTGGAAAAACAACTGACCTGGAGAATAGATCCAGGAGAGACAATTTAAAAAGTATGGGCCTACCTGAAAGCCATGATCAGAAAAAGAGCCTAGACATCATCTTTCATGAAATTATCAAGGAAACTGCCCTGATATTCTAGAACCAGAGGGCAAAATAAGAGTCTGACAGAATATCCTCACTGACCTTCAAAGTTGTCTTTGGTGTTTGTGGGCTGAGAAATCTGGAAACCCCACAGTGCCAGCTATTCAGTCTTCTTAGGCCTACTCTGGTTTTGCTGGTGCCAGTCTGTGCTAACCTGTGCTCATTTCTCAGCCTGGTGCAACAGACCTTTCCTGTTGAACTTCCAGGTTGTCTTAGGCTGGAAATTTGTCTCATGTTATCTTTTTTTGTGGATTCTGCTGTTGTAGAATTTGTTTAGAGTAAATTTTGATGGATATTTAGAGGGATTTAGTCTTGATTCTTGGGCTTGGGTCAGATTTTCTATTTAACTCTGGCCTGTTCATCAAGAATTCTTGAAAGTCCTCTATTTCATTAAATGTTTATTTTTCCCCTGTAGGATTATACTTAGTTTTGCTGGATAGGCTATTCTTGCTTATAATCCTATATCTTTTGCCTTCCAGAATATAATATTCCAAGTCCTTTTATAGTGGTAGATGCCAATCTATAATTACACGGTATTTGAATTCTTTCTTTCTGACTATCTGCAATATTTCCTCCTTATTTGGGATTCTACAATTTGGTTATAATATTCCTGTGAGTTTTCATTTTGAGATCTCTCAGGAGATGACTAGTGGATTCTTTTGATTTCTATTCCGCCCTCTGATTCTAACATAACTGGGAAGTTTACCTTTATAATTTCTTGAAATATGATGTCAGAGCTCTTTCTTTGATAATGGCTCTCAAATAGTCCAGTGATTCTTAAATTCTCTCCTCAATCTATTTTTTGAGTCAGTTATTTTTTTTATGAGATATTTCACATTTTCTTTGACTCTTTTGGTGTTTTGAATTTATTCTATTGTTTCCTCTATGTCTTATTGAGTCATTAGCTTCCCGTTATTTAATTCTAATTTTTTAAGCATTCATTTTCTTCAAAAGAGGTTTTGTACCTCTTTTTAGAATTTGGACAACTAAGGAGTTATTTTCTTTGGTATTATTTTTTGCCTCTTTTTTTTTTTTTTGACAAACTTCTGTTTTCATTTTTTTTTTGCATAGAAAGAAAAGCTGTTTCTTTTCCCAGTTTTCCTCTACCATTCTTATTTGATTTTTAAAATATTTTTATTTCATTTTTGATTGTAAAAAATCCTTTATGCTTTTCTGAAATTCTTGTTAGGTTCGTGTCCAGTCTGAACTTTTCTTTGTAGATGTTTCAAAGTCAATGTCTTCTGAGTTTTTTTGTTTCTTTGCTTTTGCTCATTTTTCCAGTCTTTTTTTTTCTTTACTTTATGTTAGAATAGTGTGTTGTTCACTCTCTTGGGGGAGTAGGATCATTAGTCAGATTTTCTGTCTTTTACATCCTTCTGCTGTTTTCATAGCTCAGTCTAAGGGCCTATAACTTTTGATGCTTTCGATATAGTAAAATCCATTCAAAGGTCTCTTCACTGCCCTCCTGTTCTGCATTCTGGTCCTTACATAGGTAGGGGTCCTGCCCCATCACAACTGAAATTATGAAATGAACTGCATAATAGGCAACAGAGTTGCCTTCTACAACACCTGCTACTGTACTGTGCCTCTGGCCAACCTGCCACCTCAGTATTAGCACACCTCTCTATCTTCCTAAGCTGTCCTAAATTGGAAAAAAAAAAAAGATTCACTATGCCTTTTTTTTCCTTTTCTCTTTAGAATTGAATTTAACATTTTTCCCCTTTGGTTTCTTTTAGCAAAGGGTTTGGAGAGAGTTTTAGTAGTTGTGACCTTTCACCACTCCATCTTGATTTTTCCCCTTCTGGTTTTCATTCTAAAAATGTTTCAAATGCCTCTTTATTATTGAGCATTCATCTTCTTTTCATTTATGGTTAAGCTTAGATTTTCATGGTAGTTCAACCTGGGGTAAACCCTGAGCTCTAATTTTTCTTCAGAATGTATTATTCTATATCCATTTGTATTTTCTGGACATTCAAATATTCTTTGCTTTGAATTTGAAAATCTTTTTTCCTGATTGCTTGTAGAACTTATTGTTTCTGATTGGAGTTATTAAATTTAACCACTATATGTCTTGGAGTCTGCAGCCTTCATTTGTTTATTTTTGTTTTTTTTTCCCCTGAGAGGCATCTATGAATTCTTTCAATTGGAATTTCATTATCTAGATTCAGAAGTTCTGGGCAGTTCTCTTCAATTATTTCCTTCATTGTGGTATTGTTTTTTTTGTATTTTTATGTTCTTCTGGGAGATCTGTGATCCCTAGGTTGTCTCTACACATCCTATTTTCTCTAAATCAGTATGTTTTGCTTGCACAATGAATATATCTTCTTTTAATAATAAAAAATGTTTTTGCTTCCCTTCTAGATTGTCTTTCATTTCTACATATTTGCATTCTCAATCTGTTGTGTTCTCTTTTTTATTTTTAGTGAGACTTAATATCAGCAGTACCAGTTTTTATTTTTGCTATGCAGGCCATAAATGCTGCTCTCATAATTATCATTTCTGTTTTGAACCACTCAGGAGCAGCATATTGTGGTCACATGTTCTCCTCACATCCTATAGTGTCATCTGTCTCAGTAAGTGTTGGGTCATTTTCCTTTGTTTTGCAATATTCATAAATGCTTGAACATATTTGCTAGATCTGGAGACCATCTTCCTTCTGTTGTTAATGTTTTCTTTATAGACTTATCTGCTTCTAATTTACATCTTTGAGGGTTTTTTTTTTCTTTCTGGGCCCTTTGGTAATTTTAGTCTTTTTTTTTTTCCTGTTTTTCTTCTAGTCACTTTCTGACTCCCTCCCCTCTGAATTTGGTTTCCTTCAGGGATGGATCTCAGTTACTCAGCCTTCTTTCATGTTGAACAGTTCATGGTTCACCAGCCTAAGTCTCTGCCTCAACTGACTTTTGGGTGATTAGAACTGACTCCAGGTGGATATTGTCCTCTTTCCCTCAGTCTTAGTGGAGTGTCACACAGTACGCCCCTCTCCCCATATGTATTGTCCTGTTCTTTCTCACTCCATCTATTTTTTAGTCCATTGGCCCAACATCAGCAATTCAGAGCTTTGCAATGCTGGTTAGCTGTGGAGTTTTAGCCCCTGTCAGGCTTCTTCTTCTAACATTTTGCAGCCTCCTGGCTGTCATATCTGAAGTGGACATTATTCCCCACCTCCCCCGGAGCCCCTAGGTTGAGAAATGTCTGTTGAGTTTCTACGCAGGGTTGGGCCTACTAGCCACTTTCTGTTAGTGGCTACACTTTCTGTTGTACCCTTTTGCCTAGCAGCTGCCTGGGCCCCCCCTCTCTGTTGTACCCCTTTGCCTAGCAGCTGCCTGGACCCCCCTCTCTGTTGTGCCCCCTTGCCTAGCAGTACCTAGGAACCCCTGTCAAAACTGTTCTGTGAAAAATGTGTGCTATTGGAACCGCAAGACTGTACCGGGAATTGCTAAGATGCTTAAAAGGCACACACACCTTTGTTCGGGGCTGCCTCTTCTGAAGACAGCCACCAGCTAATAAAGACGCTCCCAAATTCTCAATTGACTCTTGCCTGTGCTTGTTTCAGTCCGTCCATTTCAGTATCCAGGCAATATTCCACAGTCTGGAGCATGGTAATGAAAAGATGTGGTGGGAAACCATCATGTGAGAATAGGGTTTACTTTGGTAATCTTATATATCAAATCTTTGATTCTGCTAATGTAGCCTTGATTTTGGTAGGTTGGGAGGTGAGATCATGAGTTTCAATTGTTCCTTTTTGGTTGTTTTATTTTGCTTTACCTTTTTTTGAATTCTGGGTGTGCTAAACCGTGGACACTAATGAAGTTGCATTGTCTTTAGCACATTTATTTGTTTCACAGAAGTTCAAGAGGTCATGAATATTAGAGAAAAAGTATAGTCCTCTACTTTGTTGTTTATGTGACCCAGAAGTCCTCATCTAGTTCTATAAAAATTAGTTCTGTTTCTCAGATCATGTACTGTTCTGCTACTAAATTGATCTTTCTTATTTTAATGCATCATTCTTTCTTTCTTTTTTTTAAAATTTATTTATTTAGTTAATTTTTAACATTCATTTTCACAAAATTTTGGGTTCCAAATTTTCTCCCCTTTTGTTCCCTCACCCCACCCCAAAACACCGAGCAATCTAATTGCCCCTATCACCAATCTGCTCTCTCTTCTATCATCCCTCTCTGTCTTTGTCTCCATCTTCTCTTTTGTCCTGTAGGGCCAAATAACTTTCTACCCCTTTACCTGTATTTCTTATTTCCTAGTGGCAAGAACATTACTCGACAATTGATCCTAACACTTTGAGTTCCAACTTCTTTACCTCCCTCCCTCCCCACCCCTTCCCTTTGGAAGGCAAGCAATTCAATATAGGCCAAATCTGTGTAGTTTTGCAAATGACTTCCAGAATAGTCGTGTTGTATAAGACTAACTATATTTCCCTCCATCCTATCCTGTCCCCCATTACTTCTATTCTCTCTTTTAATCCTGTCCCTCCCCATGAGTGTCAACCTCACATTGCTCCCTCCTCCTCATGCCCTCCCTTCCATCATCCCCCCCACCCTGCTTATCCCCTTCTCGCCCACTTTCCTGTATTGTAAGATAGGTTTTCATACTAAAATGAGTGTGCATTTTATTCCTGCCTTTAGTGGAATGTGATGAGAGTAAACTTCATGTTTTCTCTCACCTCCCCTCTTTTTCCCTCCACTAATAAGTCTTTTGCTTGCCTCTTTTATGAGAGATAATTTGCCCTATTCAATTTCTCCCTTTCTCCTCCCAATATATTTCTCTCTCACTGCTTGATTTCATTTTTTTAAGATATGATCCCATCCTCTTCAATTCACTCTGTGCTCTCTGTCTCTATGTGTGTGTGCATGTGCATGTGCACGTGTGTGTACGTAATCCCACCCGGTACCCAGATACTGAATAGTTTCAAGAGTTACAAATATTGTCTTTCCATGTAGGAATGTAAACAGTTCAACTTTAGTAAGTCCCTTATGACTTCTCTTTGCTGTTCACCTTTTCATGGTTCTCTTCATTCTTGTGTTTGAAAGTCAAATTTTCTTTTCAGCTCTGGTCTTTTCATCAAGAATGCTTGAAAGTCCTCTATTTCATTGAAAGACCAATTTTTCCCCTGAAGTATTATATTCAGTTTTGCTGGGTAGGTGATTCTTGGTTTTAGTCCTAGTTCCTTTGACTTCTGGAATATCCTATTCCATGCCCTTAGATCCCTTAATGTAGAAGCTGCTAGATCTTGTGCTATCCTGATTGTATTTCCACAATACTTAAATTGTTTCTTTCTAGCTGCTTGCAATATTTTCTCCTTGACCTGGGAACTCTGGAATTTGGCCACAATGTTCCTAGGAGTTTCTATTTTTGGATCTCTTTCAGGCGGTGATTGGTGGATTCCTTGAATACTTATTTTGCCCTCTGGTTCTAGAATCTCAGGGCAGTTGTCCTTGATAATTTCATGAAAGATGATGTCTAGGCTCTTTTTTTGATCATGGCTTTCAGGTACTCCCATAATTTTTAAATTGTCTCTCCTGGATCTATTTTCCAGGTCAGTTGTTTTTCCCATGAGATATTTCACATTATCTTCCATTTTTTCATTCTTTTGGTTTTGTTTTGTGATTTCTTGGTTTCTCATAAAGTCATTGGCCTCCATCTGTTCCATTCTCGTTTTGAAAGAACTGTTTTCTTCAGTGAGCTTTTGAACCTCCTTTTTCATTTGGCTGATTCTGCTTTTGAAAGCATTCTTCTCCTCATTGGCTTTTTGAACCTCTTTTGCCAATTGAGTTAGCCTATTTTCAAGGTGTTATTTTCTTCAGCATTTTTTTGGGTCTCCTTTAGCAGGGTGTTTACTTGTTTTTCATGCTTTACTTGCTTGTCTCTCATTTCTCTTCCCAGTTTTTCCTCCACCTCTCTAACTTGATTTTCAAAATTCTTTTTGAGCTCTTCCATGGCCTGAGCCCATTGAGTGAGCTGGGATACAGAAGCCTTGACTTCTGTGTCTTTCCCTGATGGTAAGCATTGTTCTTCCTCATCAGAAAGGAAGGGAGGAAATACCTGTTCACCAAGAAAGTAACCTTCTATAGTCTTATTTTTTTCCCTTTTCTGGGCATTTTCCCAGCCAGTGACTTGACTTTTGAATATTCTCTTCACACCCACTTGGCCTCCAGATCCACCCAGCCAGGGCTTGGGGTCTGAGATTCAAATGCTGCTTCCCAGCCTCAGGGCTTTTGGTGGGGGCGGGGCTGCTAGTCAGTGTGAGATTAAGTTCAGGTGCTCAGGTGAGGGCAGGGCCACCTCACAGGGCTCAGTTCCCTCAGGGGGTTTATGCACAGACCTTCAACAATGGATCCTGGCTCCTGCCTGCTTGGGGAGCCCTTGTCTGCTGCCGCCTCCTCTGCTACCTCCTAAGGGGGCCTGAGTTATGGGGGCACCCCACTCCCCTCTCGGCAAGCTGAGAAGACCCTCTCACCAACCTTTGGGGCCCGTGGGTGGAGGGACCTGCACAGCTGCTGGAGATTCCTGTCCCTGAAACCTGCTCGGATCCACTCCTCTAGGTGCCACACTACCAAGGCAGGCCTGGGCTCAGCTCCGGGTCCGCAGAATGATGGACTTTTTGCGAGAGGTTTTCAGGGCTCTCTGGAACAGAAATCTCATCTGCTCCTTTGTTCTGTGTCTTCTGCTGCTCCAGAATTTGTTGGGAGTTCTTCTTTACAGATATTTTATGGACTGTGGGTTCAGAGCTAGCGTATGTGTGTCTTTCTACTCTGCCATCTTGGCTCTGCCCGCTAATGAATCATTCTTTTTTTTTATTTTTTTTTATTTTTTATTTTTTACTTTTAACATTCATTTTCACAAAATTTTGGGTTACAAATTTTCTCCCCTTTTATCCCTTCCCCCCCCAAACCCAAGCATTCTAATTGCCCCTGTGACCAATCTGCTCTATCTTCTATCATCCCTCTCTGCCCTTGTCTCCGTCTTCTCTTTTGTCCTGTAGGGCCAGATAGCTTTCTTTACCCCTTTACCTGTATTTCTTATTTCCTAGTGGTAAGAACATTACAGTTGTTCCTAAAACTTTGAGTTTCAACTTCTTTACCTCCCTCCCTCCCCACCCCTTCCCCTTGGAAGGCAAGCAATTCAATATAGACCAAATCTGTGTAGTTTTGCAAATGACTTCCATACTAGTTGTGTTGTATAAGACTAACTATATTTCACTCCATCCTATCCTGTCCCCCATTACTTCTATTCTCTTTTGATCCTATCCCTCCCCATGAGTGTCGACCTCGAATTGCATTCTCCTCCCCATGCCCTCCCTTCTATCATCCCCCCCACCCTGCTTGTCCCCTTGTCCCCCACTTTCCTGTATTGTGAGATAGGTTTTCATACCAAAATGAGTGTGCATTTTATTCTTTCCTTTAGTGGAATGTGATAAGAGTAAACTTCATGTTTTTCTCTCACCTCCCCTCTTTATCCCTCCACTAATGAGTCTTTTGCTTGCCTCTTTTATGAGAGATAATTTGCCCTATTCAATTTCTCCCTTTCTCCTCCCAATATATTTCTCTCTCACTGCTTGATTTCATTTTTTTTAAGATATGATCCCATCCTCTTCAATTCACTCTGTGCACTCTGTCTCTATGTATGTGTGCATGTGTGCATGTGTGTGTGTAATCCCACCCAGTACCCAGATCCTGAAATGTTTGAAGAGTTACAAATATTGTCTTTCCATGTAGGAATGTAAACAGTTCAACTTTAGTAAGTCCCTTATGACTTCTCTTTGCTGTTCACCTTTTCATGGTTCTCTTCATTCTTGTGTTTGAAAGTCAAATTTTCTTTTCAGCTCTGGTCTTTTCATCAAGAAAATTTGAAAATCCTCTATTTCATTGAAAGACCATTTTTTCCCCTGAAGTATTATACTCAGTTTTGCTGAGTAGGTGATTCTTGGTTTTAGTCCTAGTTCCTTTGACTTCTGGAATATCCTCTTGCATGTCCTTCGATCCCTTAATGTAGAGGCTGCTAGATCTTATGTTATCCTGATTGTATTTCCACAATACTTGAATTGTTTCTTTCTAGCTGCTTGCAATATTTTCTCCTTGACCTGGGAACTCTAGAAATTGGCCACAATGTTCCTAGGAGTTTCTCTTTTTGGATCTCTTTCAGGCGGTGATCTGTGGATTCCTTGAATACTTATTTTGCCCTCTGGTTCTAGAACCTCAGGGCAGTTTTCCTCGATAATTTCATGAAAGATGATGTCTAGGCTCTTTTTCTGATCATGGCTTTCAGGTAGGCCCATACTTTTTAAATTGTCTCTCCTGGATCTATTCTCCAGGTCAGTTGTTTTTCCAGTGAGATATTTCACATTATCTTCCATTTTTCCACTCTTCTCTCTTTGTTCTGTGATATCATGCTTTCTCGCAAAGTCCTTAGCTTTCATCTGTGCCATTCTCGTTTTGAAAGAACTATTTTCTTCAGTGAGCTTTTGAATCTCCTTTTCCATTTGGCTAATTCTGCTTTTGAAAGCATTCTTCTCCTCATTGGCTTTTTGAACCTCTTTTGACAATTGAGTTAGGCTAGTTTTCAAGATGTTAATTTCTTCAACATTTTTTTGGTTCTCCTTTAGCAGGGAGCTGATCTGCTGTTCATGCTTTTCTTTCATCTCTCTCATTTCTCTTCCCAGTTTTTCCTCCACCTCTCTAACTTGATTTTCAAAATTCTTTTTGAGCTCTTCCATGGCCTGAGCCCATTGGGTGGGCTGGGACCCAGAAACCTTG
Organism: Notamacropus eugenii; assembly: GCF_028372415.1. Taxonomy (NCBI): domain Eukaryota; kingdom Metazoa; phylum Chordata; class Mammalia; order Diprotodontia; family Macropodidae; genus Notamacropus; species Notamacropus eugenii. The sequence goes on from NC_092874.1 coordinate 193,519,901, forward strand.
ATTTCTGTGTCTTTCCCTGATGGTAAGCATTGTTCTTCCTCATCAGAAAGGAAGGGAGGAAATGTCTGTTCTCCAAGAAAGTAGCCTTCAATAGTCTTATTTCTTTTCCCTTTTCTGGGCATTTTCCCAGCCAGTGACTTGACCTCTGAATATTCTCCTCACACCCACCTCGCCTCCTGGTCCTCCCAGCCAACGTTTGGGGACTGAGATTCAAATGTTGCTTCCAGCCTTAGGGCTTTTGGCGGGGGCAGGGCTGCTATTCAGTGTGAGAATTAAGTTCAGGTGGTCAGGTCGGGGCAGGGCCACCTCACAGGGCTCAGTTCCCTCAGGGGGTTTATGCACAGACCTTCCACAATGGATCCAGGCTCCCGCCCGCTTGGGGAGCCTAGGTCTGCAGCCGCCTCTTAGCTTCTACCTCCTGGGGGGGCCCAAATCATGGGGGCACCCCACTCCCCTCTCGACCCGCCAAAGAGACTCTCTTACCGACCCCCGTCACCTGTGGGCGGAGGGACTTGTGCAGCCGCTGGAGATCCCGTCCTTGAAGCCTGCTCGGGTCTGTTTCTCTCGGTGCCGTGGCCGCAGCAGGTCTGGGCTGGGCTGGGCTCCGCGTCTGCAGCGCGACGGACCTTTTGTGAGAGGTTTGCAGGTCCCTCTGTGGGTGGAGGGACCCGCGTGGCCGCTGGAGATCCCATCCCCAAAGCCTGCTCGGATCTTTTCCTCACGGTGTCGTGGCTGCGGCAGGGCTGCCCTCAGCTCCCAGTCCCAGCACCCAGTCTGCAGCGTGAAGGACCCCCCGCGAGAGGTTTGCAGGTCCCTCCGGAACAGAAATCTCCCTCGCTCCAATATTCCGTGGCCTCTGGGTGCAGAATTCGCCGTGATTTACTCCCCTGTAGCCGATCTGTGGGTTGTGGGTTCGGAGCTATGTGTATGTGCGTCTTTCTACTCCGCCATCTTGGCTCCACCCCCTTAATGCATCATTCTTAATGGGAAATGGAAGTCATCATGAATAGGAGGTATATGGTATAGATAGGAGGGTGGGTGGGGTTAGACTCTGCCATTTTGAACCTCATGTCATGAGCACTCATTGTATGTATGTATGTATATTTATGTACACACACACACACACACACACATATATATATATATATATATATATATATATATATATATATATATATATATATATATATATATACATATGCATATATACACACATCAAAGGAAAACATAATGATTACTCATGAGTGGATTTCATTCTTTATGACAGAAAATTTCAGCCCAAGATCACAATAAGGCTTTCTTTGGTTGATATTTTTAAGGCACAATTCAAGGAAACCACAGAAACCATGAAAAATTAGTTTAGATTAATGCTTTTTCTCAAAATCATTGCCTAGTGACTGAAACTAATACTTGGGCATCACTTGATATGTTTTTGATGGAGTCCATTCAAAGCTTAAAAAAGCCAAACCACTACATAGTTATTCATCGTCAAAGAAAAATATTTGTTTTAAAAGCCAAGGCATGTTAGCTGAAGACGAAAAATGGAAAAAAACAAATCTAATAAGTCTTCAGTGAGAATTGGGAAGTGGCATGGAAATTAAAGCTTCCCTCATATATTTTTCATTGAGAATCTCACTTACCAAATGGTATTTATCAAATATTTGCATTGATTTTAAGAATATCTGGAGGGCATAGCTATGTTCTGTCAGGAGGTATGTAGCACAAAAATAACTTTGCCTATGCGCAAAGTTGTCATGAGGAAATCACTTCGTAAATTTTACATTCATAGAAACAAATTGTTTCAATTCCTTTACTCCTTCCATTGAACTTCCAGGTTTAGGCTAGTATGCACTAGGAAGTCATGACATAGCATCTGAGTCAGGTACTACAGTGGAACTTCAGAACGTTAGGGTGGGATGTCATTTTCCTGTGCAATGGGGGGCTCAGACCTGGTTCTGAGTGAGTAAATTCACATTAGTCACGCTCTCTTAGATTTAGGAGTTTCTCAAAGCTATCCAGAAGAGGAGGAGCTTGGGCATAGATCATCTACTTTCTAAGAACCTGTGCTCACAACAGCACAGTAAAGCACATGACTATCAAAGTGAGTATGGGATTTCCATATTCTGATCCTTCTTGTTAAATAGGATCAAGTTAGTGGCTAGCAGCAACATCTTGTGGTTGAAATAATAATGCTTAAGCAATGTGAATGTGGCATCTAGTGGATTATAAATTCTGTTAGTGCAGGAATTAAAGTTATCTAAATTTGCATCTTTATTACCAACTAGCACTGTGCCCTAAAAGCACCTAATTAGTATTTGTTGAACAAATATATTTTCTTTTATAAATCTTCCCTGTGCAAGTGACGTTCTTATGTGTTATTCTTCCCTCATCCCCACTCAGGATAAACATTTGCTAATAAAGGTGTATGGGATTTACCCTACATAACACTAACCAGTTCTTCCTCCTTCCTTTCCTCATATTTTTTATGATTCCCTTAAATTTTAACCCTTTAGACCTTTTTAAAAATAGGATTTAGAATTAGAATAGACCCTAAAGACCATCTAATCTGACTCCTCATTTAACAAATGGGGAAAATGATACCAACAGAGGCTAAATGACTTGTTCAAAGTCGTACCAGTTGAAAATGAGAGTCAGGATGTAAAGCCAAGGCCTCTGAACACAAATCCAGTTTTTTTTTTTCTCTTCTTCCACATTGCCTCACTTGATGATCCCTTTTTTATTCTTTCTCCCTTAATCTATTTTTTCATTTAAAAAAATAGCCTACAAACACAAGGGGATTGGTTTTATTATTCAGTCTTTTCTTTCTAAAAGTTAGTTTTTCTTTTCTGTATTTGAGACTGAGTTTCCTTATCTTGCTAGACTGGAAGTGCAGCAACCACTCACAGGCTCCATTCCACTGCTGATCTGCATGGAAGCTTTGATCTACTGCTTCCGATCTGGTCTGGTTTGTCACTCCTTAGGCAGCCTTGTGGACCCCTACTGCAGGAGGCTTACCATACTGGTGCCAGACTTAGAGAGGACACTTTCTAAACTGTAGATCTACTGTGGCTCAAAACTTCTCAGCTTAACCTTCAGAGTGCAGTAAGGTTTAAGGTTTTGGGAAGGGAGAAGAGAGGAGGGGAGGGGAGAGGAGGAGAGGAATCTAGCCAGTAAAACCCAAGTTAACTAGGCATCTTCCGGCCATCCAAATTTACCTTTCTTTAGAGAGGAGAAGGAAGGGGAGGGGGAGACAGACAAGAGAGGAGGCGCTGAGTTACCCAGCTGGCTGGGTCCCCTTTCAGGCACCTGCATCTACTCACAGATTGCTGTGTTCATCCTTCGTTGCCAAAGAAGTCCATGCCTCAGAGAAATGATAACATGACTTGCACTTGACTTTGTTTTGAGTAAGGGAAGGCTATGCAAGGTCACCAGCCTTACTTCTCCTCCAGAGGTATCTGGGCTTAACCAATCCATCTTCTATTTTCAGTTGCTTACCTCTGGCTTTCTCACTTTGTCCCTTCAGCCTTTCTATTGTTGTGGTACATACTTTTCTCCTGCACGGATCCCAAGGGTGAGTATCCTAATCCTCCTTGATATAGGGGATATGGAGGCTTGAGTGTTTCTCTACTCAGATTAAATGCCAAAGAATAAGCTTGACCCTCACTCATTTTCTATTCCCTTTGCTTTAAACTAAATGTGTTCTCTGTCTGATTAAGGAAAAATAAGTACACTGGTAGGGACTCATGAGATACAGTTTTGAGTAGATACAGACCCACAAAGTAACTTGAGCCTGGGCCTGTCATGTCTAGGAAACTGACCATTCAAGTTGGTAGGGTGTAACCCCCTGGGGTTACAATAACAAGAATGAGTATTTCTTTAGCCTTTTATGGTTTACAAAACACTTTCGACAAGTATGTGAGGTAGATGGCACAAGATGAAAAAAACTAAATGACTTGCCCAAAGTTACCCAGCTAAGAAAGAATTTGTAGTTTTATCTTCTGACTTCTAAAGCCCAGTCTCTTTAATACGCTATGTTGCTTCTCATTGAAAAGAATGAAGACTTGTGGTTATGGTGCTGAGTAATACAGAGGCCTATGTTCAGGGCTCCATGTCTGTTTTCCAACTGGCAACTTCATTTGGACTTTAGTATATGTGGTTCCTGATAGAAACTGACACATGTTTCTCTGAGAAATATGCCACAGGCCAAGTGGAGTCCATTCTGCTATGATCAAACTACAAGTTGGTTATGATGTAGGATCCAAGGTATGTCTCCATGTCAAGAAAATGCCTCTTTGCCTCAAGGGTTTGTGGCTTCCCTGCTAATAGAGACAGACATACTGGCTGAGAAACTTCAATCTTTTTGCTCCTTGATCTAGTGAGGCCTACAGATCACCAGAGGAAGGCAGAGGCAATAAAATGCTAAGGTTCCTGTAACTCATGTGGAATAAGTACGAGTTGGTTCATTAAATGTCAGGCCTGGTTTTAGCACTGTTGTTCCTTCCTAAATGTTTAAGCTACCCTGAGGTGTGAGAAAGCCCCAAGTAGAAGCAGGTTCCTTAACAAAATCTTTCTGAAAATTTCTTTCAACCAAATTTGGGATGGGGAGGGGAGCGGAGTGAGGAAGTGTACGTCAGGGTGGACTAAGCATGAAAGATTTCTGTTTAAATCTTCCATCCACTGCTTTCGAGGGCTTCTTCATCTCCCAGCTGCTTAGGTTTGTAGAAACAAGGGGTGGGTGCTGGGGGCAAAGGAAGGAGGGAGAGAGAGAGAGGATGCAGGAGGTTTGCCAGATGTGTGAACATGGTTCCATCCTGAGGAAACATCTGCTTTCCTTTGTGAAACACATGGCACATCCTGAATGATGGATCTTGCTTTCTGGCTCCCTCTGCTGGCACTTATCACTTCTAGAGCTCTGATGGGCAGTGGGAAGATCCGTGTGACACACTAGGAGTTCTCCATGTCTTGGAGAACAATTACCTTGGCCACTTTTGATTATGCTGCCTGGGTTTCTCTCATCTTTGGCCTTGAAGGTGAATTGAGAGGGGAAATGAGACTATGGGATCATTGGTATTATGACTATGGGTTTCCTTGCCAATTTGATGGGAAAAGTGCAGTAAGAGGAAAGGGCCTAGAAGTGCAACAAAGGGGGTATAAGTTAGAAATGCTGAAGGTGGTGGCAAAGTAAGGGTGAAGGTGGTAAGTAACGAAATGTTCTCTGAAAGCCTATATCTGCCTGGAATGAGTTAGCTTCTGGTACCTGTGGAGTCAGGGCCTTTGTTTCTCTGAAGTTCCATTGTCCTCTAAGATGAGATGATGATTTGATTCTCATCAACATAACCACCATTTCGCAAAATGATCTACTGTGTGTGACTCTACTGAAGTCCCATTTTGGGGGGAAAAAGAGAAAAATAATTTTAATTTTCTAAAAAATAGTCCTACTCCACAATCTTTGTGTGATGGAAATAACCTTGGGGTCTTGAAGTTGGTGCCAGAGAGCCACAAGCTTTGGCAAGTTCTGTCAAGGTAGAAAGGCTCTGACTAATGGCTTAGCTATGGAAAATGGACTATTGCAATAATGTGTTGGTTAGTTTGCCTCCCACAGATCTCACCCTTCTCTAGCCTACCCTCCATTTAGCTACCAAAATGATCTTCTTAAAGCACAAGTCTAGTCATGTCACACACATACCACCCCCTCTTCAATACACTCCAGTGGCTCTGTATCACATCCAGAATAAAAAATAATGTCCTCTGTTTGCATTCAAAGCCCTTCATAACTTAATCACCCCACCCTACTGACTTTCCAAGTTTCTTATTTCTTTTACCGCCTTTTCCCCTTACGTATTCTTCAATCCAGGGACACTGGCCTCCTTATTCCTCCTTGAACAAGGTGTTCCCTCTCTTTTCATCAGGAATTTTCACTCATTGTCACTCATTAATTCTCCTCCTCCTCTTCAACATCTCCTGGGTTCCCATCTTCTCTAGGAAACCTTTCCCAATTCCTCTTAATTTTAAGACCTTCTTTCTTTTGATTAATTCCAATTTATCTTGTATGTAGCTTGTTGTTTGCAGGCTATCTTCTCCATTAAATTGTAATCTCCTTGAGGGCAGGCACAATTTTTGCCTGTTTTTGTATCCCTAGCTCTTAGCACATGGTACTTGGCATGTAGCAGGTGCTTGATAAATGTTTCTTGACTGACTGGACTGGACTGGAGGTTTCTAGGCTGAGCTTTGTTGCTAAATTGTTGTATTATCAAATTACTTCATGTCTCTGGGCTTTAATTCTCTCATTTGAATAAAATCATCTTCATCTAAGGATGATGATACTTGTCCTGATGACGGATACTTCAGAAGTTCACATTTCAAAAAGCTTGGACTACAGTATTGGAAACTTGAATTTTACCAAAGAGATTAGCAGACAAATTCTTGGTTAATTTGCAGCCTGGCTGGGGAGATTAAGGATACTAAATTCTGGTTTAGTTAAGATTCAAGGTCAGTGTGACCTTGGAAGAGTTCTTTGTATTCTCTGTGCTTCATTTTTCTAATCTGTAAAATTAGGTGGTTGGATTAGAGGTTTTTTTGAGGTTCTTTTCAGTTCTAACAGTCTTGGTAATGATCAAGGAGTAGCAGCTCAACCATGTCCCAGCAAAGGAGAAAGATCTGATCAGCTTCTTTATACTAAAGTGCTAATGGTTTGTGGTATTAACCCCAACTCAGGGTTATAGCTGAAAGCCTGATCTAGAACCTCAGCTAATTATGTAACCATGACAAAGACACTTTGACCTCTGTGAGTCTGTTTCCTCATCTGTGAAAAAGGAATAATAATGCTTGTATTGCCTGACTAACAAGAATTTTATAAGAAAAGTTTAATGTAAATTCCAATAGTTATTCAATGTTTACCTCACAGGAATGCAATTCCTAGGGGTATAATGTCAGCATCTGTGATCCTAGGTTTAAGGAGACGCTTTTTTTTTTTGGTTGCTTCTTTCCTAGTTCCCCTTAAATCATATCACATGAACAACTGTCAACTTCATCTAGGTGTATTGGTTAATTATCTAAATTATCTAATATTTCTAAATAATTATCTAAAAGATGTCCCCAAAGTACAGCTCTCTATCCCACTCTTCACACTGATTACAGATCCAAGGAATTTTCTGGAGTTGGGTTGACACATAAAGCTAGCCTAGGGCTGCATGAGAGGTCAGGGGTCTTCCCACTTTAAAGTCAGGCTGCTAAGTAGAGTGCCTAGGGTCTCAAGTTATTGCTATTTCTTCTCTTTTCCTAGATCCTTAGAGGAGAGACTGGAGAGTAGTCAAAGCAAAAATGTTTATCACTCAATCAACAAACATTTAATAAGGACATTAAGAACGATACCAGGCATTGGGAATCCAAAGTTAAAAATCAAATAGTACCTGTACTTAAGGAACTTATATTCTTTTATTATGGGGGGGGGGGTAGGTGAAGGGGAAGAGACTTGCGCATATATAGGCACATGCCTCCAGCTAAATACCTCTATATTTTCTAATCTGATGTTTGTGGTTACTGGATATATGCTGTATTGAAGAGCAGGGATCTCCATAGATCTGAAGTGAGGTGGAGATGAAGGGTAAACTTTGGAGGGGAAATAGAATCTGAGATAGGAATCAGTGGGTGTGTGGGATTAGAAAAAGAGGGTGTCAAGAAAAGGAGGAAGTTAGTTAATATACACTGGCAATACAAGGATGACAATTTGTCCCCAGCCCTTATTTGAACTATCTAAAATCAACTTGGAAATGCAGGGATAGGAGTCACCATTAGGAAAACAGTCCAATCCCTGATTTTTTTTTTAATTTCCTGTCTCTGGTTTGACCTTTCCATCCCCCTAAAAAAAATCACACATGTATTCCGTGCCTATTCACTCTGATCTCTGTTCTGATAGGGAAGAGGAAAGGAGAGCAACAACTTCATCTCTGAATTCGCAACAGAGGAGAGGAAAGCTGAATATATAGTTTAATGAGAATCCTAGATATTGGGGAAACAACTTCCAGAGATATCAAAGAAAGATGAAGCAGAATCTCATGCTTTAGGGGAATTCAACCCAGCACAAGAAGGATAAGAAGTTCTCAAGAAAGAAATTCTGAAAACATGAATAAAAATTATTTGGGGGAAAAAAGAGAAAGGATAGGGGCTCTCTAAAGAAATGAGTGTGGATGTTTAGAGAAATGACTGATCATCTTAGTTTTTAAAGACACAGAAGACAGAAGCATGAGCAGGTAACTGTGGATAAGTAGAAAAAGTGTGCCATGGTCCTGTAACAATAATGTGAGAAATTCTAACGCTCCAAATGAGCTATGTGATAAAGAGTGCTGAGGAGAGGAAAAAGGACTTTGTATATTATGCTGGTTAAAGATGATCAACAAGATATAGGCACCACTGGCCAATAGATGCAGGGCACTAAAGAGAAGGCAGAACTACTAAGTACCTAATTTGCTATTATTTATTCTTTAAAGGAAAACTATCTCTGGTCTGTAAAAGAGAGGGGAAAAAATGTTTACAAAGATTTGAAAACCAAAATGAGTGAGGAGATAAGGAATAGCTAACTTCCCCTGGTGGGTTCTTCCAACAGATTCAGATGGCCTACATCACAGGGCCCTGAAAGAATTCGCATATGTATTTACTGATCCAGTTAGTGATCATTGAGACTGTGGAGAATGGGAGAAGTGCCACAAAAAGGGAACATGTTGTTCTGATTTTCAAAAAAAGAGGGAAAAGTCTGCAAACTATAGGCCAGGGAACTTGACTTCTATTATTAGCAAAATTCTAGGAGATGTTATCGAAAGGATGGTTTCTGAAACCACGAAAGGGAAGTGGTGATCATTAAAAGCCAGCATTGGCTTTTAGCCATGCCAGACATCTTATTTCCTTATTTTACCAATTTACTATGATGATAAATTAGAGGAATAGTATAAAGAGTTTGCATTTTTTTAAAAAAAATGCTATTCCTATAGATTATGTAGAGAGATATTGGTCAGATAATAGTGTACTTAAGTGGATGGAACTAGTTGAATGACTAGATTGAAGGAGTAGTCATTAATGGATGGATATCAAAGGAAAGTCATTGCGTCTATGAAGTAGTTTAGGAATAGGAAGCCCACCCTGAAGGAGGCATCCATCCATCAAAGGACCCCAAATTTAGGTAACAGATCTGTTAGAAGGACTGCTCTCTTGGGGATTAACAAGCTGGGTTAACATGAGCAGTGCCTTAACCTCTCAAGCAACTCTCTAATATGACAGGTTACAGAACAGTTGTCAACCTGTATTGGTGGAAGGAGTTTCCACACTGAAAGGTCTTTCACCCATGAAATCATATATTCAGACAAGAACAAAATTAACCCTAAGTACCTACTTCAAAGGGTTATTGTAATCATAAGTTTTATGAACTATGTAGTTTAATTACAAACTATTATGATGATTACATGGGCACGAATAGAGGAGAGAATGGGTTTGACTGTACAAATATGTATGTCCTGTGGGACCATGACATTCCATCTTCTCATTCTGTGTGTTTTTACTGACTATTCCCCATGATGCAATACTCTATCTCCTATTCTCCACATACTGACTTCCCTGAAGTCTTAGCTAAAATCCCACCTCTGCAAGAAGCCTTTTCCAGTCCCCCTTAATGCTACGGCCTTTGTGATTATATTTGATTTATCCTATAAATACCTTGTTTGTACAAAGTTGTTTGCATGTTTTCCCTCCACCCCCACCCCCATTAAAAGTGTATGCTTCTTGAGGGCAAGGATTATTTTTTTTTTGCTTTGTATCTTCTGTGCTTAGTACAGTACAATACCTAGCACATAATAGATACTTAAGAATTGCTGGTAGACTTGACTCCAATATACTTTTCTACCCCAATGCCAAATACAAAGGACCAGCCTCTACTTGTGGAGGAGGGCACAGATTTATTCATTTTGGCCACAGAGGGCAGAAAGGGTCAATGGGTAGAAGATTCAGGAAAGTTCAACAAAAGGAAAAGCTTCCTAAGGAGACTTAAATCCTAAAAGAGTTAAAGCTTAAGAGATGTAGACCCACTATTCTTATGACCTTTATGAGCCAAAATCTCAAACTGAACCCAGAAGCAGAAAGCTCCATTACTTTGTCCCCAATGGAATCATTCCCAACAGAGTCTATACACCAAGACCAGAAGGTAACAGGCCTGGTGGAACATCACCAGAGAACATCTGTGACCCTGTAAGGCCATGAAGTGTCCTTCTACATATGTGGCCACTTGTGTTCTGGGTACGTGTACTCACCCATGTGTGTTTTCTAGGAGTTTTCATGGAGGGCAAGGGTGAGTAATAATATTGTATCAAAAATACCTGAAAATTATAAATGTTCTAGGTTTATATAGCTCCGTATATTTATATGTACATATGTTTATATATAATATGACATATACAAATATAAAATATTTGAGGGAAAATATGTTTTCAGTTTGGCAGGGAATGCTTTTATGGCTATTTCTCTTGGTATGCTTTTTCATTAAAATGCCTTTGATTTGGGTCCTGTGGTCCCACTGGGTCCCATCGGTGGGGATGCATGTGCTATTTTTTTTCTTTCTCTTGTGTAAGTGCAGACCCTCAGCACACCTTGAATGCATGGGGTAGCTCTCTGAGGGCCTCCAGAAGCTACTGATTGGAGTCACTGCCAGAAGCTGGAGTACCTTCAATAACAGAAAGTATCAGGAAAGAAGAGGTTTTAACTTGTAAGTTCCCTCTAACTCCTCAATTTATTATGAGCCATCCATGTTTCCATTTTCCCTTCAACATGTCCTGCCTGCTCAAACCTGTGTTATTTCTCAATAACAATAATTTTATCCCATCGTGGAGCTGCCAACACATTTTACCTATAACAACCTAGTGGAGGTGTTTTTAATCCTGTTTTATTATTGTTGAGTTGTGTCTGATTCTTTGTGACCCTACTTGGGGTTTTCTTGGCACAGATACTGGAGTGATTTGCCATTTCCTTCTCCAGCTCATTTTACAGATGTTCCTCACCTGAGACAAACAGGATTAAGTGAATTGCCCAGGGTCACCCAGAACTCGGATCTTTCTGGCTTGATAGAGTCACCTAGCTGCCTTTCCCTGTTTTACAGTTGAGAAAAAGGAAGATTAGAGAAATTCATTGTTGTGATTATGATTACACTATTAAGAAATGCTGCATCTGGGATTTGAACCTCAGAATCTCTAGGTCTGAAGGTACTTCCGATGTCATTTAGTCCAACTCTTGCCCACACAGGACTCTTCACTGCAACATTCCCCAAAGTTGTTATTCAGTACTTGTTTCAAGATCTCCCATGCTTCTGAGGCAGCTCATTCCACTTTGGGAAAGTTCTAATTGCAAGACAATTTTTCCCTACATGAAACCTCCCTACATGTGACCATGGCGGGGCTCTCCTAATTCTAAGTCCTCTGTACCATGCTGTCTCTCCAAGGCCACTGATCCTTCATGTAGACTGAAAAAGTACACCTCCACTATAATGTCATTCCATCAACCACCCTCCATGTTTTTCACTTTAATGTGCTTTTTTTGTATTTTTGTCAAGCCAGTTAATGACATTGGGGAAGATATGCCTGTATTTTTTTATGTGAAGGAAGCAGGTAAGAAACATAAACACACCTTTTATGAAGACTTTTATTTTATTATTTTCAACCTGTACCATGATAAGATGATGGTTTAGCATACAATTTGGGTAATCTCAATTAAATGGTTTTGCATTCTCACCTCCACATGTCTAGGTTACCTGTAACAGTAAGACCCATAACAATTGTAGTGGATGGGGGGGAACAAGGAAAGTTGTGTGAGATGGCGATGGTCTTAGGGCAAAAGCTTGGGGTGAGGGAAAAGGAAAATAGGGACATCTGGGCAGTGCTATCAGGGATAGCATAAAGCTTTTACTGGTCTTCTTTTATGGCCCCATTACTTTCTGGGTTCCTGCTAAGCAAAAGGTTTTGGTATCTGAGAGAGGACTTGGGTGGAGGGGAAGGAGAGAAAGGTTCCTATGATCTTAGAACTCTGGAACTCTGTGGGGAGAGATCATTGCTGTTAGCCTGATCAGCTCATAAATGTTACCAGTCTCAAGAGGGTCTGAAAGAAATTTAAGTTTCATGTTCTTGAGAAGCAGCAGCATGTTTGTCTCTCCTTTTCTCTCTCGAGTTTTCTCTCTTGCTTTTTAGTTTCAAGATCCTATGAGACAGGAAAAATATGGGCAGAAGCACACATCTACCCCCACACACCTCTATGTAGAAAATCTGTGTGCTCTGATGTGTGAGTGTGTGTCAGTCTCTCTAGCGGTGGGTCCTCCACATTTGTGTCTGCCCGGTTACCTCTAAGCATCACACGACGGTGTGCTGGGAGGTGGATGACACATGACTGCCCCTCTGACTCCTCCTCTGACTCTGGCTGGTGTGGGGGCTCACGTGAGGGCTGGAGTGGCGGCTGGAGCGGCAACTGGAGAGGCGGCTGGAGTGGCGAGTGCTGCGAGTGGGGCTCTTGGGACTGCCACGCTCTCCCTGGCTCTGGCTTCTCTGGGAAGAGTCCGTCATCTTCAATTTCTCATTCTCCTCTTTCAGGAAGAAGTCCACCAGCAGGCTCTTCTCTTTTTTGATCTGATCACTGATGTCCTTGGGAATGTCTGGGATCATCCAGTCCACAAGGACGCTGAGGAACATCACAAGGTTCTGCCCAAGGCAAGAAAGGAGTTGGGGGAAAACAGACAGCATAAAGTGAACACTGGCAGGTTTTAAATAGTGTAGTGGGAAGGGCAAATTGGACTCTGGGTCAGCAGACCCAAACTGAGTCTTAGGTCTGACATTCCCCAGCTATGTGACCTTATCTGGCACTTTCCCTCTCCAGGCTTCTTTCCTTATCCCTAAAGTGAGGGATGATCTTTGATATCCTACCCCTTCTACACATAAGTCCTGCAGTATTAATAGGAGGTTAGCTGCTTCCTTCTTTGCAGCACAGTTTTTCTAATCCCCCTATTTTTGTAATTCCTACACACTTCTTCTTTTACTGGTCCTTTCAAACATCTTCCTTGCTGCCTCTGCCTACTTCAAAATGTTCTGTGCTCCTGCTGCTGGGCATGTGCATAGTGTTATTTCTTTCACCTTTCTAAGATGACTTACTGTTGCCCACCATTGCCTTATGATCTTTGAGGATTACCACCTATTGGTGGTCGCCTTACTCTTTCATCTTTCATAATACCCTGGCCAGGTACCAACTATACTACCCAAGCTGGACTTTTTGTGACATCCCATTAATCTCCCTTCTCTCTTATCTCTTAACCTCAGTCTAGGACCACATACGGTATAATCTCCCACCTGCATATTGCTTCAGATCTTTAGAGGGAAAACTTTGTAACAATTACAATGCTTACACAGCTGTTAGGAGGTTACAAAGCACCTTCACCATTTCAACTAGGTAGAACAGGTATTATTGTTTCCACTTTACAGATAAGAAAGCTAAGGTTCCAAGAGGATTGCTTGTGGTCCTAGAACTAAGCAAAGATTTGATTGCAAGTCTTGTGATTCTAAGGTCAATGTCCCTTACTCTAGACTTTTCTACCCTTCATCAAGTCACTCTTCTGTCAGTATAATTATCTACCCACCTTTCCCCCAAAAAACTCTTTCAACAACTTTGTTTACATTTTTTTTATTAAATGCAGAGCAATAAGAGTAACTCACACTTCTATAATTCTTAAAGTACTTTGACACCTCTTAACTCTGTGACCTCTGAACACCTTGGACTCTCACCACATTCTCTAAGATATTTAGTTGCAGAACAGGTACTGAACCGTATCATATATACAAGTTATGTACTCTGTAGGAGTTAAATCATAGATCCAGGCCAAAAACACAGGAAATTTTTTAAACAAACTTCTTTCCTAAAAATAATCTTGTGAGGTATATTTCTCTGTCTTGTCTTCCCTAGTGAACAGTGATGAAAGCCAGTGATGGAGTCTCAAATTCTGTTATCTTGGGGCCTTTTTCTACCTTTAAAATGCTGTAAGTCTTATGATTCTAATATCTTTCTTATGCCTCAAGGGTCTAATGGTCTCATATTTCACAGGGTACGGTTATCTAAGAAAGCTGAGGAGTACTCAGAAATGAAATGTCAGCAGTAACAAGCAGAAACCCCAAAGACCAATTTGAGTGTAAGGGGAACTCATCAACCAAATCTGATTCAAAAAAAATAAATGGATATAGGGAGTGGAAGAAAAGGTAAATTACTGAGGACAGACATGTAAGAATAGGATCATAAATGATAATACTAAGAATGAGCTATGGTTGATGGATACTAAAGCCAAAACAAGATGGCTTTAAAAAAAAAAAAAGCTATTTTGGAGAAAATGATAATGGATGAAGGTAAGAAGGCAGAAATACTCAACACTTATTTTGCTTCTCTTTTGTCTTCCAGGGAGAATGATCTTTGTTCTTGGAAATGTAGAACAAAAAATGGTTATTAAGGAGTAGAAATTCATTGTAAGGTATCAATTAGCTGCCTCGATGGTCACCCTACCCAAAATAATTACATCTTCAGGTATTGAAATAAAGGTTAAATATCATAATTTTCAAAACAGGGGAGGAGTCTAGAAATTATGGGCCAATGAGTAGAACTGTGAGTCCTCAAAAAACTGTAAAACACATTATTCAAAGGACTGATTTGGGGGTCGTCAGAAAGGCAAGCAGTGCTCACCAGAAACCAGCACTACATCAAGAACAGGCCATGCTTTTTTGCCATGTCATGACTAGCCTGGTAGTTAAGATAAATAATAGGAGCAGAATATTTTTACATTTCTCCATCTTGTCTACCAGAGAGTTTGAGGCAGGCAATGAACAAAAGTGGCATTTTAAGTTCTTTGAGGCAGGAGAAGATCAAAGAAGGGATATGCCTTCTGCTGGTGGTACACAGAATGTTAATAATAGGTACGAGAAGGCAGAACTGCTTAATATTTATTTTGCTTATGTGTTTTCTCCTAGGGATGGGAGATCTTTCAATTAAAAAGAACCAAACAAAAATTGGTCAACAGTAAGTTGGCACCCAATGTAAGCAAGGAGATAGTAACAGATCAGTTAATTGCTCCTGCTGAGTTGTTCCACCAGACCCAGTTTACTGAAAGAACTGGCAGATATAATTAAATTAATAAGCTACAGTTAGTAATCTTTCAAACGTATCAGAGAGGTTCTAGAATACTGCACAAGCACAAATATTGTCTTATTTAAAAAATAATAGACTATAACTTGCAAACTCTAGTAAGTGAGCTTGACATTGATTACTGTTAGAATTGTAGAATGTATTATTAAAAAGATATAAAGCATTTAGAAAATGTAGTGATCACTAAGAGAAAATTTTATCAAGGCAGGTCATGCAAGACTAACCTCATTTCAGAGAAATGCAGGTAATAGAACTTATCTAGAGTTTATCAAAGCACCTGATAGTCTCTCATGCTGTCTTCATGGAAAAGATGGGGGCAACTTGGGTGATGTGATTATACAGTTATATCTAGATTTGGATGTGGTTAAATGACTGAACCCAAAGAATTCCATTAATGAATCAATGTCAACTTGGAAGAAAGTCTATAATAGAGTGTTCTAGGGATCTACCTTTGATTTTATTATGTTGTTCAACATTTTTGTCAGTGATTTGGATAAAGGCACAGATGATACATAAACATGTGATACAAAATTTGAAAGAATAGCTTACGTTTTTTACAAGAGTGTTAGGAACTAAAAAGTTCTTGACAAGCTAAAATGATGGGTCACATTTGGATAAGATAAAATTTAATTTATCTTTATTAATAATAAAATAATAATAAGATAAAAATTTAATAGAATTAAATGTAATGTTCTAAGAAGTAGTGGAGTTGCTAGAGGGTTAGCCTCTAAGTCAGGAAAATCTCCTTCTGAAACTAGCTGCATGACCCTGAAGAAGTTACTTGAGCTCTAGGTGATGCTTTGAGGTTCTTAGTTGGAAAAAAAAGGTGCTTACTTGCATGGTAGAGGGAATTTCCTCATTTGGTAGTTTCCTATATCAATGAAATCACAGGTATGATCCCTATCCCCACCCTAAATGTAAAGTTCTATACTTGTGTTTAAAAAAAAACCTAAATTTTACAAATACAGGATTAGAAAATATAACTAGATAATCATTCATCTGAAAAAGTTATGGAGGTCTTAGTGGGCTACAAGATCAATATTAGACAAGGATGTGATATTGAAGTCAAAGATTCTAATGTTAATTTCAACTTAATTTGAGGAGGCCATAGTGGCCACAACATGGGGCAGTTCCACTACACTCTGTCCTGGTCATTCCTGTGTTAATTCCTGGAAATTGCATTTTGGGAAGATATAAACTAAGATGGCAAGGGACCTGGCAATCATATCATACAGAGACTGAGTGTTTACCCTAGAGAAGAAAAGGAGCAGGGGACTGAAGAACAGGATAGGACATGATTATTATATTCAATAGTTGAAGGCTGCCATGGGGAAGAGGGATCAGACATTTTGTGCCTAGCTACAGGGCAGGATAGATCTAAGGGCACTGAATGGAAGTTACACAGAGGAAGATTGAGGCTTGATACACAGAAAAACTCCCTGATGATCAGAAATGTCTCAAAGTAGAATGGGAGGTAAGGGGTTCCTTTTCACAGAAAATCTTTTTAGAAAGAGCCTGAATAATCAGCTGCAGAAAGGTTGTAGTAGAGGGTCTATTTTTAGTGTGTATCAGATGTGAAAACCTCCCTAATGGTTCTTCCAGTTCTGAGACTCAGTGATTCCATGCTTGGGGTTTGCTCTACCTAAACCTTGTCAGTTCAGTGAGCTCTTGTACAAGTAATCTGTTTCTTCTAGGAATCTGGGGCTGCACTAGAGAAATGTTATTTCACAGTCAGCTTGTAACATAAGAGAAATGTGACATGGTAAAGTTAGGAGTGTCTTGGGGGCAGGGGGGGCTGAGCACTTTTTCAAATATATCTCACCATCTTTTAGTGGAAAGAATGGTTGTCTTCTTTGAGTGAAAGACTAGATTCTCTAGTCTATAGGATGAAGGGATATTGAGGGGGGAGTACGTGGGATACCTTAGAGCCCTCCAGAGACCCCCCTTCAGGGAGTACAAAAGCCTTAGGGAGCCATAGAAAAAAAGAATATGCCCCTTGCACTCCTCTTTGCTTGTCAGATGCTGCGGATCTGAGTGGGAATCTGGGGCCCTCTGGCTCAGCATCGCAACTGGAGCCACAGCTATTGTCAGAGATAAGGGATCAGGGGCTCAGGTTTGCTATTCAGCCAAAATCTGCCTTTCATAGCCCCTTCCTACCAGATGTCTCAGGGAGTAAAATAATACCAAAATGAAGGAATGGAGGGAAAAGTGAAGAGTCAGGAACATAGCTCTTTGCTCAGGTTAGTGAGAGAGAAAGGTAATTTGTCTGAGTTAAGAGTTGGGAATCTTTTTTCCCCCTGCTTCTCTCCCCTACTCCCCATTTTTAGCTCTCCCTTGTGTTAAGTGGGAAACCATAGTTTCCCACCAGGCCACATCTGCCTCATTACTTGGCCTTTTCCCTTGCTTCTTTTTCTGGGAAGTCTATTTCCTTCAGAAAAGCCTCCCTGATGCTTCCTTGTCTCCTCTGACTAAAGATTCAGGAGACATCTGACTTGTGACCCAGAGACTCACACGAATATGACAAGGAAGGCAGCCAACATTTTTTTTCTATTTTTTTCTTTCTTTTTATTCATTTTCTTTATACTGGCTGCTGAATTTCCACTTGGCCAGCCTAAATTCAGGTGAAACTCTGGATCTTGATGGGGGAAGGGCAGGAGAGAAGACAGTGAAAGGGGGATGTGGGGGTGGTGGTGGAGTGAATCAGGGTTATATTTGATCCACCCAGCTGACTTACCTGGAAGATGATGACAAAAGCCAAACGGGCAGACAAGACAGACCAGTACTGCTTTGAAAATTCGTATTGGTTTGGGGCCCATGGTGGCTCTCGGTAATCCTTAAATCTGTCCAGGGAGAAAAGGTGAAGATTAAAGCTAGAACAAGAATTGGGTGGAGGATTAATTCAGTGCAGTATCTCTCTGGATGAAACCCCTAAGTAGAGACAGCAGTGAGGCCCTGCAGGAATACTTGCCTTTAATGAGCAATAAGAAATAGCTCACATTTAGGTAGTACTACATTCATAAGAACAATGAGATAGGCCATGGGAATATAACTTATTCTTATTTTATACATAACCATGGCTCCCTGGCTACTTCTTGGAGAGAACTGTCATAGAGATGTCAGACTCCACAAAGAAAGAATAGTCTCTGTCCCCTTGTGTGTCACCTGGAAAGAAGGAAAACAGGTAGGGCTGAGCACATGTATCAGATCTCTCGGCTCCTAAACCTCTTCTTCCTCCAGGACTTGTGGAGATTGTGGACATGGGATGGTAGTAACCAGATATGCTCCTGGCCTACCCCTATCCTTCTTCCTCCTCAGGAGAGGAAAAGACCATAATGTCTGACCCTATTGCCAGCCCAAAGTGGCCAAATCTCATTTCTGTTGTTTACTTCCTAATTGGGTCCTTCCCTCATGTATCATAAAGAAAACTATGGTAGGCACTTAGATCCTTGTTGGATATGGAGATATGGGAAGAGATTTGATCCCTTTCAAGAAATGAGTGACATCTCTATTTCAGCATGGCAGAGGGGAGGACTAGAAACTGACTCTGCTTGGATTTGCCCACCAACAAGATATAACCATGTCCTTAAAACACAATTTCTGGATAAATAAAGGAGTCTATAAACATATACCATAATTTCCATACCCCTACACCTAACATATAGATTTGCCTTTGAGGCAATGGTTCATAATGTGGATAAACCTGATGAAAGGAACATTCTGAGCCAACATCTCCTTGACCAACCTCACATAAAGGGATATTGGGTACTCAGAGGAATCGTCTTAAATGGGACTTTTTCCTTAACCACGTCAATCCCCATTTATTGTTATTACAAGGACTTCATGGTCTAACATCTATTACAACCCTCCATTTACATATCCTCCAAGGGACCATTATCACATATGGATTAAGCTCTCAGAAGCATAGTTATTTGCTTATGGTCAAATACAACTAGTAAGAATTGGAGCTAGGATTTGAACGCTGCTTTCCTGACTTACTTTCTGCTGTGTAAGAAGGGAAAGAAGGTAGAATTCTTGCTCCAGCCTTCCTGGAATATAGAAGAAGCATCTAGGTGGATAGAGTGCTACCCTTTGAGCCAGAAAGACCTGGGTTCAAATTCAGTTTCAGACATTTGCAAACTACAAAGCTGGGCAAATCACTAAACCTCTCCCAGCCTTAGTTTCTTCATCTGCAAAATCATCTATCTCTCAGTGACAATAAAATGAAATATTTGTAAAGTGTTTTTCAAACTTGTATTGCTTAAAAGCAATATAAATGTTGTTACCAATTATTATTATCATTTTTATATATATTCTATCACATTCTCTTCCAGGACCCTTGGTAGCCTCCTACAATTCCACCTCTCCCAGTTGCCTTGGCTGAATCTACATGGTAAGAAGGAAAACACTTGCTAGAGAAAGAAGGGAATATCTTAGCCCTGATGCCCTGGGAAGACACTACTCCAAAGTCAAACCCCTTGGATAAAACCTACCTGAATTCGTTTCTCAATGATTAACAAATGTCTACCCCATCGTACTGTCCCTACCCAGTGATCTGAACCCGAGAGCCAGTGTTCAAGCTCTGTTCTCCATTCCCACTGCCTGTTCCCCTGTTTCCATCCACTCCTTCACATCCCACTCTAAATCTTTCTACCCCTTTCAGTGTACATTTTGGAATGCCTGCTTCATAAACAACACACTTCCTTTTTCCTTTCTCATGTCTTTTATCTTCTTGCATTCACCAAGATGTGATTCCCTCCATTATCATAAAGCTTCCCTGGCCTCTCTTTCCAGCATCGATTACACTGTTTCACCTGTACCCTTACTTGACTATTCATGGTGGGGTAGTTGAAATATCTCTTTGCTACTTCGAGACTTTCCCTCTACGCCTGTCACTTCATCACTTCTCCTTTGAGGTTCATTCAATCCATATTTACTCACCTAATCAATATTCTAGTAACTTATCTATCAACCAACATCCTTCTTTCATCGACAAGCTTGTCTCACAGGCTTTTCCTCTTCCTCAATTTCTGTCCTCATACTAGGGGACTTCAAAATCATATTGATTCATCCTCAAATACTCTAACCTTCTAGTTCCCCAATGTACTCACTTCCTAGGACCTACTCCTCCGCCCTTCCTCAGCTACCAACAGATGGTCCCTTCATATTGCCACTATGTACAAATACTCCACTTCCATGTTTATGAACTGTCTTCTTTTTATTAATGGTATCCCCAGAGCTTAGCATAGTGTCTGACACATAGTAGGTGCTTAATAAATTTTTAGTAGATTGGATGATGTATAAAATTCCCTTGTCTGAACATAATCTGTTGTCATTACCCCTCTTCCTCTACCTTGCAACCTGTAACCCTATGATTCTGTTCATCACTCCACCCTCCAATCTCTCCAACCCTTGATTCTTTCTCAGACCATCAGCCCTGCACTGGCTACATTCTTATCCATGATCCTTCTTGGTCTTTTGGTGAAACTAGATCAACTCTACGTTGTCCTTTTCTTTCTAGAGTTCCTTGTTCTCTCATTGCCAAATGCGCCCTGCCAAGTCTTAGATTACACCTGCCATCTACTGCCTTCACCCTTATCCATGGGCTGGTCAGTGAAACTGGAGAAATTCATAAAACTATGTTGACTGGGTCCATTACAAATGTATATTGTGTGCTGTCAACTGGGCTCTCACTATAGTAAGGCAATTTTTGTACACTTCCTAATTGGTTCACTACCTACTCACCACAGCTGTTTGTCTAAATCTTTTTCTCCTTCCTTAAACCTCTTGTGGCTCCCTCTCCCTACACCCTTTTAAATGAGAACTTTGAGGCTATTTACTGAGAGATCCGTTTTCTCCTCTCTTCTTCAGAGCACATCCCTCTGATGGCTTCTGCCACCTTCTCTTCTTTCACCCTTTTCTCATGTGAAGAGGTGGTCCTTCTCCTTGCCAAGGCAAACCCACTATCATGAACAAGTGATTTCATTGTCTTCAGGAGATTACTCCCTATAGCATCAGACCAATCTTCAGTCTCTTCCTATATATCAGTTACTTCCTTATTGCCTACGAATATACCCATGTCTCCTCATCCTCAAAAAAACCTTCATTTGATCTATTATCCCTAATATTGGCCTATATTTCTCCTCCTTTTTGTGACTAAACTCTTAGAGAAGGGCATCTATAATAGGTACTCCCACTTCCTTTCCTCTCAGTTTTCTTTTTTTTAATTTTATTTTTAATTTATGGAAAAAACAAGTATTTTATAGCATAGTACAATAAAAAGGCAATTGCATATGAAACTTTAAATTTATTATACACAACTTACTATTCCTTTCAAATATACAACAAAATTATTGTGCAATTTTTTTTCTTTTTTTTCTTCCCTTCCTGTGCCCTCCCCCTGTCACCTTAGAGATGGCTACCATTACTTTTATTTATCAGTTCTTTCTCTGAACACAAAGAGCATCTTTCATCATATGTCTGTTAGAGTTAATTTGGGTATTTGTAATAGACAAAATAACTTGTTTGCTCAAACTATTTAAAACAATATTGCTGTTACTGTATACAGTGTTCTCGTTGTTCTGCTTATTTCACTCTTCATTATTTCCTATGATTCCTTCCATGTTTTTTTTTCTAAACTCATTGAATTTATTTCTTATAGCACAGTAGTATTCCATCACAATCACTGTCTTGACTCTACAGACTGGTTTCTGACCTAATCAATCAAAAGAAATTACTCTTCAAAGTTACCAATGATCTCTTACTGTCCAAATCTAATGCCATTTTCTTAATCTTTATCATATTTGACTTTTTTCTGCCTTTGATGCTATTGATCACCCTCTTCTTGATATTCTTTTCTAAAACTAATCTGTCTTCTGCTTTTTTCTACTTTTCTTTTCAGTCATGTCTGACTCTGTGGATCTATTGGTCAGTTTCTTTTGATGGATCTTCATCCAGGTCATGTCCATTAACCATAGGTGCCCCCTAAGGCTTCCTCCTGGGACCTCTGTATTCCTCCCTCTGTGCTATTACTTTTGATGATCTTACCAGCCTCCATAGGTTCAGTTATCATCTCTATGGTGATGATTCTCAGCTCTACTAACCTGGCTTTAGCCTCTTTTCTGACTTCCAGTCTCTAATCTCCAATTGATTATCTGACATCTTTACGTAATATCCTGCAGATGTCTTAACTCTGTATGTCTAAAACTAGACTAATGTTTATGCCTTCTGTTATATGTATATCTCCAAATTATTCTGACTATAAATTTTTGTACATAGCTATTTGAATGTTATTTACCCCCATCAAATTGTAAGGTCCTTGAGAGGAGGGAATTTTTTTTTTTGCCTTTCTTTGTATCCCCGGAGCTTAATTACAGTTCTTGGCAACCAATAGGTACTTAATAAATGGTTATTGACTTGACTTACAAGCATTCTTTCCATTAGGCCAAAATGAGAAGGGGTCACCAGGTCAACTGACAAAAGCTTGAGGGCCAAAGTAGCCAAAAGTCTGATGCCCCACTGTGTACTATGGTGAGCCTGGGTTCTTGAAGGCTTTGCCAGTGGATCCCAATCCCAATCCCTAGTAAGTTGTACCAAGCAACAAAACATTTGAATACAGATTGTGCCAGTGATATTGAAGTCTAGCTGCATAGAGAGAAGCTCATTACCATAAAGTTGATTATCAGGTGATGATTTATTTTGTTTGTTTGTCACAGAAGTTCATGAAATTACCTAAGAGAGACTGTAATTTGTTTTGGTGGAAAGAGCATCAACATACATGACATAAGGGGGTCTTCTGAAATCTTAAAATTGAAGAAGTGGTAGAAAGATCTCTCAAGTTCTAGGCACTGCCATTTGCTGAGACCCTGAGCAATTATTCTTCACATTTAATTTCTCTCACTCCTGGTTTCCTCATCTATAAAATAAAAGGCTTGGAATAGTTGAATTTAAGGAGTTGAATCTAACTCCAAAATTATACATTATATGCTTTTAAATTCCATACTTCCAAAGAATCTCTTAACCTAGAAATAATATTTTCCAAATTCTTCCCCAGTATCTTAGACATATGTTAGCGATCTGTGGTGTATTAGAGGAGGGCAGGTACTGCTGTATTTGTAATCATCTTGAAAAAATACATAATTCATCTATCTTGTTTCCCCTATAAATTCCCTATAAATTCTTGAGAACAGGGTCCACGTTTCTTTCATTTTGTGCACCTAGTACAATGTTCTATATCCTGTGGTCTCTGTGATAGTTTACAAAACAATTTTTAAGAGTAGCCCTGGGAATTTATTATTTGCAGGGCAACTAGGTGAACAGAGTACTGGGTTTGGAACCAGGAAGACTCAGCTTCAAGAGTTCCAATCTGACCTTAGACATTTACTTGCTGTGTGACTTTGGGCAAATCATTTAACTCTGTTTGCCTCAGTTTCCTCATCTGTAAAATGAGCTGGAGAAGGAAATGGCAAACCACTCCAGTATTCACCAAGAAAACCCCAAACGAGGTCACAAAGAATCAGACATGACTGAAAAATGACTCATTGTTATTCCCATTTTTTCTAAAGGAGAAAATGAAATTCAGAGAGATAAAGTGACACACACACCCCCCCTTAATAAATATTGAATTGATTCCCACAATTAATGACAACTAGATTTTGAACATAGTGTCAATACTAGGGCTAGATTGGAATCTTCTGGACCCTGCCTTCCTAAGCTACACAGCTAGATTTCTATACCAAAAGGTAGGTTGACTAATCAAGCTGGGGATCAATTAAGGAATGGTGATTGACAATCAGTCTCATTTGAATAACCACATTCCACAGTTTGTATACCAGAGTGGAAATGTATGTAAGGATAGGAGATCTAAGTGATTTAATAAGACCAAAAGTCAGCATCCTGACAACAGAAGTGTCTGCCTTTGCCTTCTTCCCAGGACCCTTTAAGAGAGCTTGGGTCATTCTTTATCTTTGGCTTGCAACCCACAATTCCTTATGACGCATATTAAAACTGGCCCACTTTCCCAGAAAACAGCTCTGTCAAGAGCCTGAACTCACATATTTCTGAACTTCTTATCTTGAAATAATGACAATTTTTGGGACAGGAGGAACTATGCTAGTTCATGGAACTATTCTTGCCATGGAGTTCTACATGTTGCCAGGGCTCAGTAAAGGATAAATGATCCCTAGAGAAGGAAGGGAAGGGGTGAAATGGGGTCACTGGTCGACCAATGCTTTGGGAGGAAATGCCAAGTAGAGACAGTACTGCACTTGGTTAGAAGTCTAAATCACTTCACCTGCTGTGTCCTCAGTTTGTCTTTCTATAAAATGAAGAAATTGGACTAGAATCAGAGCTTCTTAAGCTTTCTTGTGTTATGGTTACAGTGGCAGTCTGGGGAAGACCTTTCTCAGAATGTTTTTAAATATACAAATGGCATATGAAAGAAAACAAATTTGAATCCCTGGAAAGGACTGATAAATAGAAGTATGTATAGAATGATTTTACACACACACACACAGACACACACATTTGTGTCTAATGGTAGTCATCTGGGGGTGAGGCAGAGGGAAGAAATTTACATGACAGGTTTATTATATATTTAAAAGAAATAGCAACAGATTTGCAGCTTTGTGTGCAAGCATTTTTTGTCATACTATATTATAGAAATGCTTGTTCTATTACCTAAATTAAATGTGCAAAATAGCATATAAAGGGAAATAATTATACTGAAATAGTTATCAAAACTTTTTAAAAAGTTTATGAACCCTTGGTTAAGCACCTTTTGTCTAGGTGGTCCTTAAAATCCCTTTAAATTCTCAAAGTCTGTGATTCTGAGTTGCTAAGGAAGTCAGAGTACATTACATCCCCACAGTTTCACAGACTAGAGATTAGGAAGTAATAGTGACTGACTTTTGCACGTAGTTTTTTTTGGGGAAAGGCCTTCAAGAATGAGAGCTAGCCCTAATATTTTCTTTCCTCCCAATGGCCCAGTTGTTGGTTCCAGATCAGTATAAAAGCACAGGGATCTCTAGTCATCATGGAAAGGGCAGAAGAAACACTAAGATACCAGGAATGGGAGAGAGAAAGCCAGAGGTAGGGGAAAGAGATCATATGTGTGTGCACAGGGATATGGATAGAGGCCAAGGATTTGAGAGCTGATGCCCCCCACCCCAAACCCCATCCCTCTGCTCCTAGCAGCTGATTGCAGCTGTTGGTTAGCAAACTTGGTCTGATACCCAGATGGAAAAGGAAGCTTACTATAGCCAAGTCAAACACCGTGGGATTCAGTCATGTCCATCCACTATTGAGGGCAGAAATGCATTCAGTTCTGGACAGTCCTTGTTAACAAGGAGAGAGTGTGGATAAATGAGTCATGGAATATTAAAGCTAGAAGAAACCCACCTCATCTATCTCGTAGCTCTAGACAGCTCCACATTTAAGTGAATTGGGGCATGTTGTTTTCAAGAACTCTGGAGAAGTCTACAGACCTTATTTCCCCCAGGTCACTCCTAGCCATTGGAACACTTTTTACTGTATGGAAATCCTTGCTGGGATCTCTCCTCCTGCACCTAAATTCTTCCTTTTCTTCTCCATTACTCCTAAAGAAAGAACAGCTGGCCATTGACCTCAGTATTGTAGACATCTCTCTGTCCTAGCTTTTCCATGCTGAAAAGAATCCATAAATAATCCAATTCTGGTCCCACCTCTAATGCTAATGTACCGCAGCCTTTGGCAAACTACTTTGCCCACCCTGAGAATCTGAGAAATGTTCAGAATCTGAAAGATGTGTCATAAGGCCTTAGAGGGGAAAGTAACAGCACAATTTACCAGAAAGATCTACAAGAAAATAAATCCATGCCAATGGGTTTGTTATAGCCTCTGTGTTAAGGGCTTACAGATTGCAATTAAACATCAAACCTGGTAGCAAGGAAGAATACGAAGCAAAGGCATGGGTTATGTTTCTGTTTGCCTTTCTTTGCCAAAGTAAGTGTTTATTTATTTAAGGAAGCTTCTTCAGTACTTGGAAAATTAAAAACTTCACATGTAAAAGCCAATTTCACAATTTTAAAACAATTTTAACCCAGTAAGTCAGTTTTATCAGATCTGTTTCTGTTAATAATTCTAATCAAGTCAGTGAAAGACACTTACACAATTAATTTTGAGACTGTAATTATAAATAGATGAAACCATAACTGATGGATTTCTTTTTTCCCCCTCCTATTAATAAGCAGGATTAATATTTTAGCTTGGGGTATACATTATAAGTAAATAGCTAGGAAGTGCCTACCTTCTGGTAACAAATCAGAGAATAGACCACAGGTTTCCTTGCCTCTCAAGGCTTGTTATTTTTCAAAGCAGATTTATAAGCACACAAATGGAGCCACTTGAGGTCATCCATGCTACTGGCTGGCAAGAGCAGAGTAATTCTCCCAACTATTTAGGCTTGAGTGCTTCTAACCTATACACAGACTGAAGTCATTCTTTTGAAAACTACAGAGATGACAGTAGCCCATGTGGATTAGTAAAGTTCCTGTCTGTAATGGCAAGCTGGGGTTCAGTACTGAAGCAAAATGAGAAGCTTATAGATCATTAAAAGGATAACAAAAGGAGGTTTACTTAGACATAGCATTGAAAGGATATTCAACAGTGATACTGCCCTACTTAACTCCTCTCTAACTTAAGGCCCCTCTTCAGGTGTCCCTTCCCAAATGACTTGTCATCATAGCAGGGTATAATGACTTCTTGACTTGCATGATCCTGGGACATCAGTTAAATAAATCTGAAAAGCCTTTTTTATGCCTTTAAGTGACTAGAAAACCACATCAATATATACAGAAGCCTCAAGGAAGCTGAATCAATGATTTTTTGCCTCCTGAACCAACCAAAGCTTATGGATGGCTTTCTCGCCTTTTAGGGGAAATAACTAGCCTAACCTCTGTGGGGGAGAGGGGAGGGAGAAGTGTCTTGGTAGATAGTGATCATATCACACTATCCGATTCTTCATTCACATTCGCCTGTAAAGGGTGGTACTAGGGATCCATCACCTAGTCATTCGCTTATCCCTCTCCCCAGTAAGTCCTAGAACTCTTCTATAAAGTAGATATTGCCCTTGCCATGGCTCAGTTTGTCTCATTTTCATTGTCTCATTTCTTGCTAAAAGGAACCATAGACAAGAAGGAATATCAATACATACACACACACCAAATGGCATAGCATTCAAACTCCTAAAGGAAAAGTTAAATGAATGACAGGAGGAAGTAGACAGCAAAATTACTGGGGAATCACAACTGTCCTCTCAGAGCTACATAAATCTAAGTATAGAATAAAAAATCAAGAAGTCAAAGAGATGAATAGAATCTTTAAGAAGTTAGACATGATAGATCTTTATAGAAAATTGAATGGGAATAGAAAAGAGTAAACCTTTTTCTCAGCCATATATGGCACCTTCACAAAAATTGACCATACATTAGGGCATAAAAATTTCCCAATCAAATGCAGAAAAGCATGATATTAAATGCACCATTTTCAGAATAAAAATTACATTTAATAAATGACCATGGAAGCATATATTAAAAGGTAAATGGAAACTAAATAATCTAAAACCCAAAGAGTTTGTGGGTCAAAGAACAAATCATTTAAACAACCAATACCTTCATTAAAGGGAATGACAATAAGAGAAAGAGAAAAAAGAGTCAATCAATGAATTGGGAATGCTACAAAAAAAAAAAACTTAGAAAAAGAACAAATTAAAAATCCTCAATTAAACACCAAAATGTAAATACTGGAAATAAAGGAGAGATTAATAAAATTGAAACTTAAAAAAAACTTATTAAGCTAATAAATAAAACAAGGAATTGTGGTAAAAAACCACAATGACAATAAAATCGATAAACCATTGGTTAATCTGATTTTGAAAAAAACAAATTAGTAATAATAAAAATTAACAGGGTGAACGCACCACCAATGAAGATGAAATCAAAGCAATTACTTAGAAGTTATTTTGTCCAATTACATGCAAGCAAAAGTGACAATCTAAATGAAATGGATGAATATTTACAAAAATATCAACTGCCCAGATTAATATAAGAGAAATAGAATACTTAACTAATGCTATCTTAGAAAAAGAAATTGACTCAGCTATCAATAAGCTTTCTAAGAAAAAAATTCCTGGGATTAGATGGATGTAAAAGTAAGCTCTACCAAACATTTAAGGAACAATTAATATCAACACTATATAAACTACTTGAAAAAATAGGAAAAGAAGGAATCTTATCAAATTCCTTTTGTGATACAAATGTGGTTTTGATACCCAAACCAGGGAGGGCAAAACAGAGAAAGAAGACTATAGACCAATTTCCTAAATGAATATAGACCCAAAAATTTTAAGTAAAATACTAACAAAGAGATTACAGCAATATATCACAAAGATTATACACTATGACTAGGTAGGATTTATACCAGGAATGCAAGGCTAGTTCAATATTAGGAAAACTATCACCATAACTGATATATCAATAATAACCAAAACAACCAAAAATCATGTGATTGTTTCAACGAGTGTAGAAAAAGCCTTTGACAAATACAAATTTCATTCTTGTTGAAAAAAAAAAATACTAGAAAGCATAGGAATCAATGCAACCTTTCTTAAAATGAGACACAGTATCTATCTAAAACCAAGAATAGACATTATCAGTAACTGGTATAAACTTGAAGCATTTTGAGGATCAGGAGTGAAGCAAGGATACCCATTATCACCATTGTTATTCAATATTGGAGAAGATATGCTAACTATAACAAGAAAACAAGAAAAAATTGAAGAAAAATATGCAATGAGGAAACAAACTCTCACTCTTTGCAAATGAAATGATGCTACACTTAGCCCTAGAGAATTAACTAAAAAACTAGCTGAAATAATCAATAACTTATTCTATGAACCAAAGCCTCATGGAATGATACAGTGGGGAGGAGTCTTAATCATATGATCATATTTGAGGAATAGAGTAGTGTCCCTGGAGTCAGGAAGACTTCCTGAGAGACCTTAGAGATCAGATCTAGCTTATTCCCCTCATTTCAGAAATAGTTCAATGAAAGCCCAGAGAAGTGAAATGAGAAATTATCCAGTCTTGGGACAGTTTTTCATGTAGTTCTTGTTAATGAGATTGTTGAGAGACCAGGGGAGGGATGGGAGAGATCCAGCCAAAATTTTTCCTCTAGAAAGCATTTTTTAAATGCCTGACACCATACACAAGAATAAAATGATCTAGGTATAAACACTGATACTACGGACAAATTAGAGGAACAAGGGATAGTGTTTTTGTAAGATTTATGGAGAATGGAGAAATTTATGACCAAAGGAGATAGAGAACATTATGAAGTACAAAATGGATAATTTTTATTACATTAAGTTGAAAAGTTTTTGCACAAACAGACCCAATGCAATCAAGATTAGGAGGGAAGCAGAAAACTGGGAAAGAATTTTTACAAGTAGTGTCTGTGATAAAGGCCTCATTTCTAAAATATACAGAGAACTGAGTCAAATTTACAAGAATACAAGTCATTCCCCAATTGATAAATGGTGAAAGGATATGAACAGGCAGTTTTCAGAGGAAGAATTAAAGCTATCTTCAGTCATGTGAAGAAATGCTCTAAATCACTCACTTAGAGAGATGCAAATCAAAACAACTCTGAGGTACCACATCACACCTATTAGACTGGCTAACACGATAAAACAGGAAGATGATGAATGTTGGAGAAAATGTGGGAGGGTTGGAACACTAATTCATTGTTGGTGGAGCTATGAGCTTATCCAACCATTATGGAGAGCAATTTGGAACTATGCCCAAAGGGCCACAAAAATGTGCATATCCTTTTACCCAGCAATACCCCTCCTAGGACTGTATCCCAAAGAGATCATAAAAAAGGAAAAAGGTCCCACATGTACAAAATTTTTCATAGCAACTCTCTTTGTGGTGACCAAGAACTGGAAATTGAGGGAATGTCCATCAACTAGGGAATGGCTGAACAAGTTGTGGTACATGAATGTAATGGAATACTATTGTACTATAAGAAATGATGATCAGGTGGACTTCAGAAAAGCCTGGAAAGACTTATGTGAACTGATGCTGAGTGAAAGGAGCAGAACCAGGAGAACATCATATACAGTAGCAGCCAGAGTGTGTGAGGACTATTTCTGATATGTAAGGACCCAAAACATGTCCAAAGGACTCTTGATGCAAAATGCCATTCACATCCAGAGAAAGAACTATGGAACTGGAATGCAGAGTGAAGCAGACTATTTTCTCTTGTGTTATGTTTTGTTTTGTTTTTTTCTCATGGTTTTTCCCATGCGTTTTAATTCTTCTATGCAACATGACTAATGTAAAATGTGTTTAATAAAAATGTATGTGTAGAATCCATATAAGATTGCATGCCATCTCAGAGAGGGAGAGAAGAGGGAGGGGGAGAAAATTTAAGTCTTATGGAAGTAATTGTTGAAAACTAAAAACAAATAAATTAACTTTTAAAAATAATAAAAAAGAAAACATTTTTTAAATAATAAAAGGTATTTATATAGTGCTTTTAAGTTTACAAAAATTTTACATATGTAAGAGTGTGCTCTTTTTGACTTCAGCTAAAATGAAAGCCCTAAGGGATAAAAACAGAGACAATGAAATATTGGGGTGAGGCTCTTTCAGGTGTAAATGAAGCAATCAACACCTTGTAAAAGATTCTTTGAGCAAATTAATGCACATAAAAAGGCCAATAGAGTCAATTAATGTGAACTTGCCTCAGGGCACAATATCCCTCAGTGCCTTTTTCTGAGACTACTCGTTTTGATTAAGACCTAAAGGCAATCTGGTTGGTTGTTATAAATTGGGGTGTGGTAATTCACAGAGGTAATCCAGCTCTGAACCAAGAAAACTGTCAAATGATAACTCCAAGCCCAGGCTCTAATCTTCAGAGAAATGTTCTGTTTTTGAGTTCTTTCTTGGTTGTGTCTAACTCTAATCCCTTTAGTAAAGATATTGGAATGGTTTGCCATTTCCTTCTCCAGCTCAATTCACAGATGAGAAAACTGAGGCAAACTGGGTTAAATGACTTGCCCAGGGACACACAGCTACTAAGTATCTGTGGTCAGATCTGTACTCAGGTCTTGCTGATTCCAGGCTCAGCACTTTAGCTGCCCAGTGCTCAGAGAAGTCTCTGACCATGTCTGTCCTTCATAGTTCAATTGAAAGGAACATTATAACACCCTGGAATGAGGTTTCCAAACTTATTTGACCTACTACCTCCTTTTTTAAAAAAAGTACTCAGCACCCCCCAATCTATATTTTTTTAACCCTTTAATTTTTTTTGAAATTTGTATCATTTCAAAAAAATGTAAAATTTTTTTTTTAAAAAAAGAGGTATCTTAAATTTAATAATTTATTATAAATTTGTGGGGTTGTCCTGCATTGAAATTTTGATGATGCAATATTGTATCATGTAATCATATTGTATTATAAATTCCTGCTAATGCATGATGGACTACCCAGCAATGTGGGACACACCAGTCTGCCAACACTTGCTTGTTAAGACCTGTTGGCAGACTTGATCACTGATCAGTTATAACTTAAATTTTGTGTGTTCATTTGGAAAATAATGTAATCACTATGACTAACTCTGTCATATAACAGATGAAACATGTAGGAATTGTTTTTCAAAATGTTCTTCTCTTCTGTCCTTATGCTTCTATCACCCACTTATTTTTATTCAATGCCCCCTAATTGCCCCTGAGGCTACTACCACCCCCCTGGATTGTTCTAGTACCCCCTACGGAGTGGTATCTCCCATTCTGGGAACCTACGGTTTGATGAAAGAGCATGGTAATACCCAAATGAACATGAGACTGGAGTGAGTAGAGGCAACAACAGCCCATGGAAAAGGGAATCCAATTGTGCTTTGAGAGGATCTAGGTCAGCTTTACCACTCATCTGGCTGTAGGAAGATAGCCCAGACTAATAATGGAGTTGGAAGAGCTAGGTGATATGACGAATAGAGTGCTATTCCTGGAGTCAGGAACAATTATCTTCCTGAGTTCAAGTCCAGCTTCTGAGTGAGTCTGGGCAAGTCACTTCACCCTTTTTGCCTCAGTTCCTTATCTATAAAATGAGCTAGAGAAGGAAATGGCAAACTCCTCTAGTGTCTCTGCCAAAAAACTTTCCTAATGGAGACTGACTTTTAGTCATGACTGAAACGACCAAACAAAAGCAGTAGTTACTTGTGATCACTGACACTAACTTTATGAGGACTCTGAGAAAACAACATTGTGCTGTGCCACAGCTTTGAACTGCCTTGTTCATATGTATTTCCCACACACCCACCTCACTACTAGTGTACTTTAAGTTTATGCCCACTGTTCCCCAAACTCTTTGAATCTTTCTGAAGAAAGTGGAGCCTAGACTTTGAAGGGGAATGCATTGTAATTATAGTTCTTGCTATACCATTTGAATAAATACTTTTTCTAAAAGCTGAGTCTACTAATTGGTTGTTAATGAGAAATACATTGATGGAGGTTCATGAGCTACACTGTTAGGAGTAATCACGCATAAGATTACCTACCTAGAGAATCTGAGTTTGCAGTCACCCATATGGATTTTCACATTAAGGGAGTGATGCTACACATGCATTATCTTATGGTGTCATAATTTATTTTTTTGCAAGCTTTGGGGCTCATAGAAGTTAAATGATTTGCCCATGATTACATAGCTAGTAGGTGTTAAACGTAGGATATGAACACAGGGTCTACTGAATGTAAATCCAACATATTACCTCACTCTATCTAAAGATGAGAAGTTCAAGGTAAGGATGGGAAGGATCATTAGTTTTAGATCAAGAATGGGACTTTTATATGATAAATATCCCCCTATCCCTCAAAACAACCCCCTTAATCTTATGAACAAGGAAAGCAGAGGAAGATCTATGCCATATGCAATCATTAAACATTATTTTTTAAATAACATTTCAACTTAACTGTGAGCTAGTTTAGGGGGTCTGTCTGCCTCATATGCTAAAAGCATGTGGTAGCTTAAAAATCATTTGAAGGGTCTCAGTGCTATGGGAATTAATGCCATATTAATGCCAAACATAATCAACTCCAATGATTTTAAACCATGAGAGCTTCTTAAAAATTGCCTTCTGAAACTGGCCTTTAACAAGAAAAAGACAGTATGGGCAATTAGAAATGAATGAGAACTATGTCAATCTGGCCAGCTGATAAAGATCAGGAAAGAGCATACTAGGGAAAAGCTAAATCTGTACATTTCAACAGGGAGCAGATGATCAGCAGCTCCAGGCTCCAAGAGAATATGGAAGTACTTAGGAAATGCAAATAAACAGCCACCACCCAATGTCTTCTTTCAGGATGGCGGAATTATGCTTGCCACCTCCAAACAGATGGGTGACAGTGGCTCTGGGGCCCTGTCTGGCTCAGAAGCCAAGCTTATCCACTAGTGCAGGATAAAGAGGCCCAAATAAGGGACATGAAGCCCAGTTCTCCAAGGGACAGCCCCCATCCAGCCTCCCTGGCGACACTGAGGTCCTTCAGCCTCATCAGATGCTAATCACGTCCTGTGTATTGACGTCACTGGACTGTTTATGGAGCATCTTTGCCAGAGCACTCTGACTGCCACAGAAAATGCTGTTTCAAATATGTTGGAATGCATCCTGCAGGATTAGTCAGAGTTTACTACCTTGCTTTGCTACTTTCAGATACCTGATAAAGCTAGGTTAGAGCCCTGGAAGAATTTTTGTTTGACCATGTTTATTTCCCAAGGTCACTGAAAACCAATAATGAGTCAATATATCATCAATATTTTTTGCCAGGGGCAAGGTTTGCAGTTAAATTGGATATTGTTGCTGTTGTCTGTCCTTTCTGAAAGAGGACCATGACATCTGGAAGGTGATGCCATGACATGCAAGTGAATTGGTTTCAAGTGAAGGAGGGCTGTGCAAAGTCATCAGACTCTTTTCTCTAGAGCCATGTGGGTGCAGTGGCAAGATATAGATCAGGATGACTGGAGACGGCCCTGGATGTAGTGGGAGACCTCAGCCTTTTTAAGCTAAGGTCTTTCCTAGGTCTCAGCCTGACTGAGGCAGTGCTCACTCAGCAATTAAGGATAGGTAAGAACAGAGACTTGAGAAAGGACAGCCTACCTCCAAATTATAGAAAGATTTTCTGTTTTCTTTTTCCTTCATTTCTTGTTCTAAGACTGCCCCAACAATGCTCCAGAGAATTCAGTTTTGTCTTAATTATGATCCTTCTGGTACAGTTCCTGGGGCACAGAATTGGTCATTTTTTCTACCATTCTTAGAATACACAATATTTGGATTAAGTGCTAATTCCCAAATCATAGACTTGTGTAAACGTATAACACTGGAACAGGAAGGGACTTTTCAAGTCACCTAGTCTAACACTTTCAATTTACGGACAAGAAAACCAAAGCACCGAGAGGGAAGATGGTTTGTCCAAGATAACACAGAAATGAAAAGTGCTATCTCATTTGACCCTCCCAACAACCCTTTGCTGAATTCCACTACCTCTGCTTTTTAGCACTCTCTACACTGTAGAAGTCAGGTGAAATAGATTGACCAAAAAAGAGCTTTGTCCTGGATGTCCAAATCTAAAGGAGCCATTTCCTCTGCTACCTGAAGGTCCCAAAGTGATTTAACTCATTTAACTAGCAGATGTGTAAGCAGACCACTATGGTCACTATCTTTCTATTTCCTAAACCATTTGTCTAATATTGATATCACTTCCACTTGTCTGAGTCTCATGTCTATTCTGAATATACATAAAACTCTTCATTCCTCTGTGGCAGCTCATTTTTTAAAAGATTTTTTTATTTTAAAAAATTACACAAAAAGTCTTGCAGAAAAGATTTTTGAAACCAAAGGCTCAGCAAACAGTCATATCTCTACTGGTAGTAACTTCCCTAAAAATTCAACTAGCTCCAAAGTTTACTGCTGCATTCATTTTATCAGGATTTTGCAAATTTACTGAAGAATGGAGAGGTAGTACCTAGGAGTAGAAATCACTATTATTAAGGCATGACATTACTTCCAGTAAAGTCAATCATAACTAAACCTAGCTTCTCTAAGAAACTCCTCAGCAAAATTTGAAAAGCAAAATACAAGTAAACTTCTTTGTACAGCCCAGAACTACACAAGGACATGTCTAGAAGTCCATTGTCTCTCTGGTCAGGGCCATGCCAAAGGGACCTGAGGCAAGAGAAATGTCCAATAAATATGACCAGAGACCAGCTGGAACTTAGCCATGTATAACTGGAGCCATCATAGAGGACACAGGTAGGACAGTAAACAAGGAAATAGAGGCAGCTCTGTCCATGACCAGTACAAGACTTTGGGACAGTAGTCAGAGTTGCATTAGAGTACAAGACCAGCTCATGGTAGGTCACATCAACAAACACTGACGAAATGTTAGTCAGTCAACAAACATTGACTAAACTTCTACCATGTGCCAGACACTGCTGAACACTGGGGATAAGAAAAGAGGCAAAAAAACCAGACTCTGCCCTTAATGAGCTCACAATCTAATGGGGGAGACAACAAGCAAAAAAATATGTACAAATATGCTACATATGGGATAAACAGGAAATAATTAAAAGAGGAAAGATATTAGAATTAAGAGTGATTGGAAAAGGCTTGGAAGATGTGATTTTAGTTGAAATTTGAAGGAAACCAGTAGGTAGACATGAGGAGGGAGAGCACAGAACCATGAGGAACAGTCAGATAAAATCCCCAGAGCTGAGAGATGGAATGTCTTGTTCTAGGAACAGCAAGGAAACCAGTATCACTGGATTGAAATGTATGCAACAGACAATAAAGTGTAAGACTAGAAAAGGGTGAGGCATAGGTTATGAAGGGCTTTGGACAAGAAACAGACAGGGAACCACTGCAGTTTTTTGAGTAGAGACTGGAGCAGAGGAGGTAAAAAGGGGGTGGGTAGGGGAAGATGTGTGACGTGGTTTCATCTCTGCTTTTAGAAAATCACTTTGTCAGAGCCAAGATGGCAGAGTAGAAAGACACACATATGCTAGCTCTCTCCTCACAGCCCCTAAAATGCCTGTGAAGAAAGACTCTCAACAAATTCTAGAGCAGCAGAAGTGGAGAACAACAGAGTGGAGAAGATTTTCAGCCCAGGGTGACTTGAAAGGGTGATAGGAAATGTCTATTGAACTGGATGCAGAGCAGAGCCCAGCCCAGGCTTGGACCGGCTCTGGGAGGAGGACCAAGCAGGCCTGGGGGCAGAATCCCCAGTAGCTGAATCCCCAGTTGCAGTAGCAGGGGTTTGAAGATCTCTCAACCACAGGCACCAAAACTCAGGGACAGGGTTTTTTCAGCTAGCCAAGAAGAGAGAAGGCCCTTCCCATAGCTCTAGCCTCAGGCAACAGCAACAGAGGCCACAGCAGCCCCGCATCCATTGTTAGATCGTAAAACCCCTGGGGACACTAAGCAGCTGACTCTCACCTCAGCCCTGTGTAGAGGCCCTGCCCCCACCTAATTCCTGAGGAATTTGAGCAGCTGATCTTTATCTCACACTGAATGAGGGCCCTGTCCCTGCAGCTTATCTGAATCTCAGCCCCCAGTGCTGGCTTGGCAAAATTGGAGGCAAGGTGGTTGCGAAGAGGAAACTCTGCTAAGATTCTGGGCACAAAAATCTCTGGGTGCTTCCAGACTGGTGTACATGCTTGATTGTGCCACCTTGTAGGATCTTACAAATCCCCAGAGTATACTCTACTCTTGACAAAGGACCCAAAAGTCAAGTAACTGGTTGGGAAAATGCCCCAAAAGGGGGAAAAAAAATAAGACTATAGAAGGTTACTTTCTTGGTGAACAGATATCTTCTCCCATCCTTTTAGATGAGGAAGAACAATGCTTACCATCAGGGAAAGACATAAAAGTCAAGGCTTCTGTATCCCAAATATCCAAAATAAATATTCAATGGTCTCAGGCCATGGAAGAGCTCAAAAAGGATTTTGAAAATCAAGTTAGAGAGGTTTGTGGAGGAAAAACTGGGAAGAGAAATGAGAGAGATGCATCATGAAAAGCAAGTCAACAGCTTGCTAAAGAAGACTCAAAAAAATGCTGAAGAAAATAATACCTTTAAAAATAGGCTAACTCAATTAGCAAAAGAGGTTCAAAAAGCCAATGAGGAGAAGAATGCTTTAAAAAGCAGAATTAGCCAAATGGAAAAGGAGGTTCAAGATCTCACTGAAGAAAATAGTTCTTTAAAAATTAGAATGTAACAGATGGAAGCTAATGACTTGATGAGAAACCAAGAAATCACAAAACAAAACCAAAAGAATGAAAAAATGGAAGATAATGTGAAATAGCTTATTGGAAAAACAACTGACCTGGAAAATAGATCCAGGAGAGACAATTTAAAAATTATGGGACCACCTGAAAGCCATGATCAAAAAAAGAGCCTAGACATCATCTTTCATGAAATTATCAAGGAAAACTGCCCTGATATTCTAGAACCAGAGGGCAAAATAAATATTGAAAGAATCCACCAATCACCTCCTGAAAGAGATCCAAAAAAAGAAACTCCTAGGAACATTGTGGCCAAATTCTAGAGTTCCCAGGTCAAGAAGAAAATACTGCAAGCAGTTAGAAAGAAACAATTCAAGTACTGTGGAAATACAATCAGGATAACACAAGATGTAGCAGCTTCTACATTAAGGAATAGAAGGGCGTGGAATATGATATTCCAGAAATTAAAGGAACTAGGGCTAAAACCAAGAATCACCTACCCAGCAAAACTAAGTATAATATTTTAGGGGAAAAAATGGTGTTTTAATGAAATAGAGGACTTTCAAGCATTCTTGATGAAAAGACCAGAGCTGAAAAGAAAATTTGACTTTCAAGCACAAGAATCAAGAGAAGCATGAAAAGGTAAACAGCAAAGAGAAATCATAAGGGACTTACTATAGTTGAACTGTTTACATTCCTACATGGAAAGACAATATTCGTAACTCTTGAAACTTTTTGCAGTATCTGAGTAGTTGGTGGGATTACACGCATGCACACAGACACACACACAGAGCACAGGGTGAATTGAAGAGGAAAGGATCATATCTTAAACAAATGAAATCAAGCAGTGAGAGAGAAATATATTGGGGGAGAAAGGGAGAAATGGAATGGGGCAAATTATCTCTCATAAAAGAGGCAAATAAAAGACTTTTCAGTGGAGGGAAAAAGGGGGAAGTGAGAGAAAAAACATGAAGCTTACTTTCATCACATTGGACTAAAGGAAGGAATAAAATGCACACTCATTTTGGTATGAAAACCTATCTTACAATACAGGAAAGTGGGGGAGAAGGAGATAAGCAGGGTTGGGGGGATGATAGAAGGGAAGGCAATGGGAGGAGGGAGCAATTAGAAGTCAACATTCTTGGGGGGGGACAGGGTCAAAAGAGAGAATAGAAGAAATGAGGGGCAGGATAGGATGGAGAGAAATATAGTCTTACACAACACAACTATTATGGAAGTCATTTGCAAAACTACACAGATATGGCCTATATTGAATTGCTTGCCTTCCCAATGTGGATGGGTGGGGAGGGAGGGAGGAAGAGAAGTTGGAACTCAAAGTTTTAGGAACAACTGTTGAGCATTGTTCTTGCATACAGCTAGGAAATAAGAAATATAGGTAATGGGGCATAGAAATTTATCTTGCTCTACAGGACAAAAGAGAAGATGGGGATAAGGTAAGGGAGAGATGTTAGAAGGGAGGGCAGATTGGTGATAAGGGCCATAAGAATTCTCGGTGTTTGGGGTGGGGGAGGGGAGAAATGGGGAGAAAATTTGGAACTCAAAATTTTGTGGAAATGAATGTTGAAAACTTAAATAAAGGAATTAAAAAAAAAGAAAATCCCTTTGGTGGTTCAATGGAAGTTGGAGAGACTTGAAACAGACAGATTCAAGTAAGACTATTGCATTTGTCCAAACATAAGATGATGAAGACTTGCATCAAGATGGTATAAGTATCAGAGGAGAGAAGGGGCCATTGCAAAGGTAAAACAGGCCTTGGAAACAAAATGTATTTGGTGGGAGTGGGGGGAGTGAGAGATAGTGAGGAGTTGAGAATGACACCTAGGTTGTAGACTTGAGGCTCTGGGAGGATGGTGTTACCTTCAACAGTAATAGGGAAGTTATGTGGAGGGGGGAATTTAAAGGAAATTAAAGAGTTCTGTTTTGGACAGTTGAGTTTAAGATGTCTACTTAAC
This sequence comes from Notamacropus eugenii, assembly GCF_028372415.1. Classification (NCBI taxonomy): domain Eukaryota; kingdom Metazoa; phylum Chordata; class Mammalia; order Diprotodontia; family Macropodidae; genus Notamacropus; species Notamacropus eugenii. The sequence continues at coordinate 193,559,377 of NC_092874.1, forward strand.
ATCCAGCTTGAGATGTCTAAAAACCAGTTAGAGACATGACATTGGAGATCAATGGAGAGGTAAGGGCAGGATATGTAGATCTGAGAATCATCAGCATAAATCCAACTATAGAGAAAGATGAGAAGAGGGCCCAGGACAGAACCCTGTAAGATACCTGTGTAACCATAAAAGGCTATGACCTAGAGGAGGACCCAGCAAATAAGACTGAGAAGTAGCAGCCAAATAGGTAGGAGGGGAACCGCCAGAGTGATGTTCTGAAACCCAGAGAGAAGAGAGTCTTAAGGAGAAGAGGTAATCAATAGTGTGAAAAGCTACAGAGAGGTAAAGAAGAATGAGCATTGAAACAAACAACATTGAATTTGACAATTAAGAGTTCACTGGTTGCATTGGAGAAAGCACTTTTGGTGGAATGCTTAAGAAGCTGGATTATAAAGGGGTGAAGAAGTGAGCAAGAGAAGAGAATATGGAAATGCTTATTGTAGATGACCTTTTTCAAGGATCTTGGTCACTGTGCAAGGAGATAGAGAAAGGCAGAAACATTCAAAATGCCTAGGAAACCTCCAGGAGGTTGGATATTAATATTCCAGAAAGTCAAGGATAGATGATATGGAAAAAAGACAGAGGCACTGGGGCTGTCATCTCCAGAAGTCCTGGACCCCCAATGGACCCCCAAGATCCATAGCCTGAGCTATGTAGCAGAAGACAGTCTCCTGAGTGATTGTGAATGAAGGGGAAACAAGAAATAGTGCTGAGGCCAATAGCTGCACTGGACCAGCAAGAGAAAGCAGCAGAAGAGAGTCAGGGAGAAAAAAAAATTATGGAAATGCTTGTTTTATACCAAAAAACAAAAATAAAAGAAATGTAAAAAAAAAAGAAAAAGCATTCACTGGTTCTTCTTTCTCTCTAATGCTCTCAGCAATGTGACCCTTCATGAGGACCTTACTACCTCATGTCTAGGTCACAGTTTCCTAAATTTTCCCACCTCTAGTCAATTTTCCTAAAATATGATATGTCATTAAATTCTCCTGCTCAAAAATATTCAATGACTTCCTATTCCTGATTGCATCAAGTCTTAACTCCTTCCTATGCCTGGATCTCCAGGTCTCTATAATTTGGTACCAACTCAACTTTCCAGTTGTATCTCTCCCCCACTGCCACTTTCATATAGTGAAAATACATAAAAATATTGAGATAAAAATAGAAACTATATAGAGAAAACATTATACATATATACGTGTTTTTGTGTGTTTACATATGTATATGTATGCATTTGTACACATACGTATAAATACACAGGGCAGCTAGATGGCTCAATGGATAGAGTCAGGAAGATCTGAATTCAAATCTGGCCTCAGACACTTATTACCTGGGTGACCCTGGGTAAGTCACTTAACCCTATTTGTCTCAGTTTTCTCATATCTAAAATGAACTAGAGAAGGAAATGGCGAACCACTCCAGTATCTTTGCCAAGAAAACCACAAATGTCACACAGAGCTGAACACAGCTGAAAGAAGTGAACAATAATAACAACAAAAACCAGAGAAAATATATAATATTTTCTCCCTATATCATTAATGTTGTACCGTTCCTCATCTGCAAGATTTGGTTCAGGTCATCATGTCAATCTACCTGCTTGAAATGCCCTGCCTTCTTTGTGGAGATTCACCTGATTTTATAGCCTTGGGTTACTTGAAGTGTTCAGGAAGCTGTGGTCTCATGGTAAACATTCAATTGATAGTCATTGAATTGACTGAAACTGAAACTGAAATTGACTTAAAACAAATTCCTTGTTTTAAGGAATGACAGTGAATATGGCTTTAAGAAAATCACTTTGTCTGCCTCTAAGCCTGTTTAATTTTATGAAAATGAGAAAATTTTCTCAATGCCTGGTTCTGTGTTAGCAGGTGAATCAGTTGATGACACATTTGGACTTAGAACCAAGATCCCTTTCCCAGATCACCATGGTACAGAGGTCACCAGTCCTCAGAAGTCTGCTGCCCCCACCTTCTTCTCCCACCCTCTACTTTTATCAAGAAGAACATTACCTGCAGAACAGAACCTCCTGGTCAAAATTTGAGTTCTGTGGCTGTGTCCCTTCCTTCAGCTGGCTGACATTGAAATAGGACAGAGTATGGTCGATGAAGCCATGAAGAGTCCCATTATGACTATAGGAGTATTGGTACACAAGGCGGGGGATGAAGTCGGAGGTGACAGCAATGACAAAGGCCTAAGAGACAAAACCAATTTGCTGTTGAATAGTGATATGGGATGCAGACAGAGGTATGTGATCTGGGGTGACATCTGATTGCTTTGCTTCAGCAAACACCCATTTCTAGGGACTCCTTGGGATACTGTCTCTGATAAGGTCCAATCATAATATAGCATGGGTGATGCTAAGGCAATCCTTTATGCAATTTAATAGACCAATAAGTCACTTATAGGTCTCTGAGGTCACATACCAGATTTGCCATCAGATCCAACAAAGGACATTGGCAAACACTGACCAACTTTGGAGAGCCAGTGTGATTTGCTTTAAAGAACTCGACTCTAAGTCAAATATTATGTTTTCAAATTTCACTTTTGCACATAATTGATCATGTGATTGTAAGCATGTCACTTAAACTCTTTAGATGAGCTTCAATGTCCTCCTCTATAAAATGGAGAGAAACATAATTGTTTTAGCTAAGTCATAGGATTATTTCAACAATTAATGAGATAACTAATGGGAAAGTAATTTGTAAAGTATAAATGGAAAGCTTTATCATTACAGTGTTAGAGCTGAATGATATCTTTGTACCAAATAATGGTCTCCTTTCCTGCATGTCTTTGAGAGGGAGCTTGGTGTACTGGAGTCAGGAAGCCCTGGACTCAAATCTTGTCTCTGATATGTGATCATGGTCACTCACTTAACTTCTCTAAATCTTGGTTTCTTCATTTGTAAAATGAAGGGGTTGGACCAGATGACTTAAAAAGTCCCTTCCAGTTCTAAATCTTTGATCCAAAGGTCTTGATTACATGAAATATGAGATTAGGCCCAAGATAACATCTTGTGTGCTGTATTTGTTTTATATACATACATACATACATACATATATATATACACACATATGTGCATATAAAACATACAGCACATAGAAGTATTCATTTTCTCATGAGTGACCTGGGAGAAATGATTACCAATGATACCATTTTTCAGTTTCTTTGAGGTATTCATTTCATCTTTATCTTTATTTCTTCACAAAATATTTTCCGTACATTATCTCATGATAGATGTCATTTCTCCCATTTTATTTGGGAGGAAGTGAGGCAGACTAGATTTTGAAAACAGAGTCTGCACCCTATCAGTGTTTAGCACAGCATCTCAAATATATACATGTTGAATGAATGAATATGTATGAGAATACATGTAAGAATATCTGCTAGGGAGAAAAATACTTCATTATTTTCTTTCTTGCCAACGATAATGGCGTTTTTGCTGAAAGAATTGAGAAGACAGCTAGATGATGGCACAGTAAATAGAACATTGGATCTGAAGTCAGGAGGACTTGAGTTCAAATCCAACCACACATACTTCCAATTTATGGGATCCTTAGCAAGTCACTTAATCTCTCAAACCTCAGTTTACTCATGTGTAAAATGGGTATAGTAAGTGCTTACCTCTCAGGACCATTGCAAGGCTCAAATGAGATATTTGTAATATACTTTGCAAAGTTTAAAGTGCTATATGTATACATGCTCATTTTTATTATTATAGTCTAGATGCACCCGCAGAGTAGATTTCAATTCATTTTCTATTACTTTGTTCCAGTGGTCCAAAGTAGATGCTTCCTAAATCCAACCTATTAGCAGCAAAACTCAGGAAAGAACTGACTGATCTTCCCTTCCATCAAGTCATTTTCTGCACTTCTATGAACAAAATGGATTTAGAAACCAAAAAATTGTTGTGGTTGAGAGGGAAAATAGGCAAAGATCTTTTGTTTCCTGAGCTAAGCTATCTCCCTATTAAACTAGACAAGTAGCTTAGAGATTCCATTGTCAAAAAAGAAATTGAAAAGTAGGAAGTTTTTCAGTCATAAAATAATAATGTGAGATGGTTCTTTTAGGTGTGTCAAGTATTCTTACATATGTTAACTCACTTGATACTCTCAATAGCTCCATCATATAGCCACAGCAAGTATTATCCCTATTTTATACATGAAGATACCTAGCCTCAGAGATGTTCAGTGACGTCCATGTTGATGTCCACAGTAACACACCTAGTGCATGTTAGAGACCTGCCGAAATTCATTTAGGGCACTTTCTGCAACTTAACACATGACTCATGATTCTAAATGAAGGCATTTTAGAGTTAAATAGAAAGGAGACATGCATGAGCTGTTCCTGCTGCTGGAAAGACCTGGACTCATCTGGTAGCACTCGAAGGAAGGTCAAAGGTGTCATCCATTTATACACTTACATTGCTAATAACGGAGAACTTTCCAATCCCTGAAAGGATGTCAAACCAAATTCCTGCAAGAAAGAAAGGGAAGATGCCAGGTCACTCTCATCACTGCGTTGCTTGATATCACTGTAGTATAACAGTGAAGGGAATGAAAGTGCTATTGTTCAAGATGAAGATTTACAGATAATTCATTTAAAATCGACAAACATTTATTGAATACCTAAACTTTGTACAAGGCAGTATGCTAGGTGAAAAGGAGATACAAATACAGGTAAGACCCTGACCCTATTCTCAAGAAGATCATATTTTCCTGAGGGCAGGGAGAGGTTTGGAGATGGGAAAAGGAGAAGGATAAATGCACACATAACTGTGGTACATGGGAAAGTGAGTGCAAGGAAGAGAACTAGGAAAAGTGGTATGAGAAATTTGAAGGAAAGATCACTTTCATCTGGGAATGGGATGGGAGAAGGCTTAGTGAATCAGAGGATCATGCAGTTAAAGTAAGAAGGGAACTGATAGGTGCTTCTCAGTGCCCTAGGCAACCAAAATTATAAATTGCATAGAAGGTGCAATCTGCATTTTTAGTGGATGTTTCCTCACCTGAGAGTTCCCTATACCAATGAAACCACAGCTCCCACCCCATCCCTATCCCAATGCTGTAAGGAGAAGTATAAATACTGTCATGCTAGAAAATGTTTATACTTCAAGAGCTTAACTTAGCCTGTGACCATCGAGAGGGACTGGTCCTGCACAGTGTCTGAATCATAATTCACTTATTTATAAGATGCAAAAGGTATTCTAATCCAACCTCCTACTTTTAGACTTGAGAAATTAAGGCAAAGAGGTTGAATGGTTTGACTCATACAGATAGTAAGCATCTTAGATGTGATTTGAACCCAGGCCTTCCTGATTCCAGTTTCAACTCTCTACCTACTATACCACACTGCCTCTAAGGACATGGTACATAAACAAGGCCCTGAAGGACCTTCAACGGGCAGATACCTGTCTGGGGTAGTCCATTCCAGGGAGGAGAAATATCATAAATAAAGCTACAGAGATAAGATCAGTGTGAAAATAAAGACTGAGAATAGTCTGGCTTGACTGATCACTGTATAAACATACATATATAATATGAAATATATATATGTATACATATATATATGAAATATATATGATGAGGAGTAATTACAGATGAGAAAGGACAGGTGGTTTCGAGCCAGAATACACACCTTGTAAGAATTTAAAATATACTGACCTGTTACAAAAGTTAAGCGTATGGGAAGAATTCTTTGAAACTCCTAAGAATGGGGGAGTTAGATGTTGGTCTAGGAGATTCCAGGGTCCCTCCTACCTGAAAGTGAGGGAATGGAAGGAGTAGCCTTTGGAAAGCGTTGTAAAACTTGGTGATTGAAGGATTAAGTTTTAAAAGCAAGGCTAGAGGTTGAGAGAAGAGGCCTTTGAACCACAGGTGGTAGGAGCTGGAGTGTACCCGTTGTGGGGAAAAGGAAAGACAACATACCTCATAGCTGGGTTACATACCTATATCTTTGGTTCTCACAGCATCAGGACGTCTCAGCTCTGTAACAAACTTCTTTGCATCAAGCCTGATTTCAATAACATTATTGAGGAGGGCAAACAATGGAGCCAGAGGAAAGGAGGCCACAAACAGGCTGACAAATCCAAATTGGATAACTGAGAGAAAAAATAAACATCATAGTTTTAAGCAGAAAAGAAGCAGCAATAATAATTTTGTTCAGATACTATGTATCAGACCAATGGCTGTCCTTCCTCTTTTAATCATAAAAAAAAAAACAGCTGATGTGTGAATAACTAATTAGGTGACTCAGTGATGAAGGGCTGGACCTGGAGTGAGGAAGACCTGATTTCAAATGCATCCTCAGACACATACTAGCTGTGTGACTCTGGACGAGTCACTTAATGCCCGTTTCCACATCTTTAAAACAGGGATGATAAGAGCACCTACCCCCTAGGACTGTGTGAGGATGAAGTAACATAATATTTGCAAAGCATCTTGTAAGCCTGAAAGCACGATATACATGCTGGCTACTATCATATAGCATTTTATGGTTCCAGTGGACTATATAACATTGTCTCATTCGATTTAGAACAACTTTACAATGTAAGAAGTGCAAGTGGACTCTCCCCAGCATCCTTCACATGAACAAACATTAAATGACATAGGAACTTGGAGTCCTATTGAGAGCAAAGAGCGGGGCCACGTCTCAAATTCTTTTCCTTTGATTTCAATGTTTGTACTCTTTCCACTACACACAGTAGGACTCTCCTTCCATGCTATGCTTCCTTCCTTACTAGGAAGGCATAAAGCAAAGTAACTCAAGGTCAGCCAATGGCATTTTCATTTGAATTCAATTCAACAAACATTTATTTTGCACTTATCTTGTGCAAAGGTCCAATCTAAACCATGGGGATACAAAGATGAACAGTGCCACAGTCCCTATCCTCAAGACACTTGCTACTTACTCTAACTGGGATACAAGGGAAAGTAGAATTGGGGGGAATTTGAAATCCAGAGAAAATGATCTTGGAAAATCTGAGGGAATGGGGAATGCACTGCATGCAGAACCTTATTAGAATCTATGATATGAGAAGATACATTCAAAGCAACTTCCCCTAGAAAGTCTATGACCTAGTAGAGAACATAGGGTCACTATTTGCCTTACCAAATTAAGTACACTTAAAAAAGATTGGCTCCATGTGAATATATGACCATTGTGTGCAGTGCATGCTGAGAGAACATGGAACCATGAAGAGCTTGGAGGTGAGTGTGAGTAATCAGATGATTCCAAGAGATCTCCCTGAAGCACTGACTCCTTCCTTTTGGACATTTCAGTCTGTTTCTTAGGGTGCCAGATTTTATAATGACAAAGGACCACAGAAATCAATCAACTAACATTTATTAGGGGCCTACCACAAGCCAGGTGCTGAGGCACAAAGACAATAATTAAAAAAAAAATTTCTGCCCACAAGGGCTAACATTCTATGGTGGAGACAACGTGTACACATATAAAGACTATCCTAGTTTAAAGTCTCATTTTGCACATGAGCAAATTGGGGACTAAAAAATCCACCTTGCTATGAGGTATAATGTCTTTCTTTTTCTCTACCACTGGCATACTACATACCTAAAGTCATACAGATAATAGGCAGTGAAGCCAAGATTTGAATCTGGCTCCTAAGCCTTTGGCTTAGTGGTGCCAGATGTGGGGTCAGGAGGATCTGAGTTCAGATCCACTTACTAGCTGTATGACTCTTGACATGTCATTTAACCCTGCCCATTTCAGTTTCTTCATCTGTAAAATGAAGGGAGAAGGGAATGACAAACCACTCCAGTACCTTTGCCAAGAAAATCCTAAATAGGACCACAGAGAGACAGACATGACTGAAACAACTGAACAACAACAACCTAAGCTTGCCATGACATAACTCCAGCCTACAATCCTTCAAGAGTTTATACCTCCAAGCCAAGATAAGAATGGCTCTCTCTCCCTGAGGCCAAAGAATGAATACAGCACAGAGGCCCACATGTACATAAGCATTTCAGATGTTTCTGGAGCTCCTCTCAAATACACCTATAGATAGGCTAGTGGTGTCAAAGAACAACAGGTAGAATGTGTTGAGACATGACAGAAATTACATATATATGTGTGTGTGTGTATGTGCATGTGTGTGTACGTATGTGTATATATATATTTATAAATGGGATGCTGGATATGAAGTGGGGGAGGAGAACTCCTGCTTTTCTTATTGTCACAGAACATGACACCATACAGAGTCGGGTCAAACAATAAACTAAATCCTTACCCATAGGAGGTTTGGGGTAATGGCATTGTTGTTGAAACATTTCAGTCATGTCTTCATGAATCCATTTTGGGGTTTTCTTGTCAAAGATACTAGAATTATTTGGCATTTTTTTTCCTCTACCTTATTTTATAGATGGAGGAATTAAAGCAAATAATGTTAAGTGACTTCCTCAGGGTCACACATCTAGTAAGTGACTGAGGCTGGATATGAACTCATAGAGATGAGTCTTCCTGATTCCAAGTCCACTGCTCTGTCCATTATGCCACCTAGCTGCTCTTTGTAGTCTGAAAGGAATGGAGAGGAATCTGGGGAAACTGACAATAGAGGAAAAAATTCAGACCCCACAGGTGGTAACAGTGAAATAAGCCGGTAAGCATGTAGAAAGCTGGAAAATGACATGCAATGGGAAGAGGAAGACGAGTCACACTGACGTGGGGGTACTCTGCTTTTTGTACCTTTTTAGTAGGCTTTTGACAAATGGGATCGTCAAACCAGACTGGCATGGTCAGTAGAAAGAGTACTAGCTTCAGAATAAGGTCACATGGATTTGAATGCTGGCTCTGACATTTACTAGCTCTGTGGCCCTATAGATGAGTCATTTAATTTCTCCAAACCTCAGTTTCCTTATCTGCAAGATGTAAATAATAATACTTTTGCTATCTTGAGTTTTTGTGTGAAAAGCCCCTTCTAAACCTTAAAATGTTACCTAGAGCTATTGTTACTAATACTTAACTTGATACAACAAAGATATGGTTTTATATGCCTTAGCAGAGTCCTAATGTTAAACTCTGCTCTGTGGGGGAAAGGGTCCTCTTTTACCTGCAACCTCCTTTAACAGAGCTCCATGCATCCTCAAGTCCCCCATCTGGCAAGTGTGGAGGGAGGAGAACCAAATCTGTACATTTCTCTGACACTGAAAATATATAATATCAACAAGAACTTACACAGGAAGGCATTGATCAGGGAAAGGGTGGCTAGAAATTTCATGAAGAGATCTGGGTTTGAATTCCACCTCACTTGTTAGTTGGGTGCTTACACACTAGTTACTTAATCTCTCCCTGCCTCAACTTCCTTTCCTGAAAGATGGTGACAATAATACTAAAACTACTGACTGACAGGGGATTATTGCGACAGAAGTGCTTTGCAAATCTTCAAATGGCATATAACTTTTTTGAGCAGGTAGGGATCCAGTGGGGGACTCTTGATGAGGAAGCTCATCCTTCCAATGCAGATTAATAATTATTCCACAGTTCAGAGTCTTAAAAAACTGTCTGGGGATATTGAAAAGTTAAGTGACTTGGCCAGGATTATACAGTTAGTCTGTGTCAGGATCCAGGTCTTTGTGAATTCCAAGGTTAGCTCTCAACTCCATTATTATCCTATGGGCTAACAAACAGACTCCAGTCTTTGTTTAAATCGATAAATAGAGATATATAGAATGTATAATCATTAATGCTTTGTTGTGTGAAGAAGTGGTCTGCTAGCAAGGACTTAATCAGAGGAAGTATAATTTGAAGAGGCCCTTGACCCCATGAGGTAGATTCGCCAAGTTGACAAGAAGGTTCTTCTAGATTGCAGGGGCTAGTGTGGCTTTCAAAAAGACAAGATGATCAAAGGAGGGACAGCTTCTAAGGTCTCTTCTAGCACTAACATAGAGCAGCTAGGTGGGTCTGTGAATAGAGCACAGGGCATGGAGTGAGGAAGATCTGAGCTCAAATACGGCCTTAGACACTTACTAGCTGAGCAGCCCTGGCAAATCACTTAAAATCATCTATGAAATGAGTTGGAGAAAGAAATGGCAAACCATTTCAGGATCTTTGCCAAGAAAACCCCCAATGGGGTCATGAAGAGTCAGACATGACTGAAAAACAACTCAACAAATAGCTTCCAAAAGGGCCAGAGGGTCAAAGGGATAGAATAGATGATTTTTAAGGACCCTTCTAGCACTAACATTCTATGATTCCCAAACTCCTTGGGGAGCCTCTGTCAGGGGCTCTGGGGGAAATTAAAGGAACCACAAATCCCTATTCCCTCCTCCTCTCCCCTGCCCTGCCTAGCTTCACCCTTCAAAATGCTGAGGATCCTCAAACTCTAAGGAAGAAGCAAGATAGAGAGGGTGAGACAAAAGTCACTGTATGGTCATATATTTTATTCATACAAAGAAAATAGAAAGACAAAATCTAAAACAAGTAATTCTTTATAATTACAGTCAAGAACTGAACACATTGGTTATGGCATTCTTCAACCATTCAGTGACTTTTGTCTTCTGTGTCTGTAGAACATATGTTCCCCCAAATGGTAATGGGTTCCATCACTGATGCTCTCATCAGCTGAGCAAAAGGGGCGGATCCTCAGCTTCTCTTGCTGTGCAAGGGGCCCCCTGGCCTGGGTCTATAAGGACACAGTGCAAGGCAGCAGTCAAATTCCCCTTTATTTCATCACTCAATCTTATAAAATTGTGCCTATCTATCTATCTATCTATCTATCTATCTATCTATCTATCTATCTATCTATCTATCTACCCACCACCTCAACACCTCCAAAAAGCTGTGATTTTGTTGGTGTCTATGCCTTAATAGACAGTTCAGTTCACAGGGAGGCAGTATTGTGTTGTAGGTGTAACATCATACTTAATGTCAGAAAGACCTGGATTCAAATTTAGCCTCACACACTGGCTAGCTGTGTAACCCTGGGTAAATCCACCTCACACTTGACCTCTCTCAGCCTTAGTTTCTTCACCTGCAAGATGGGGATGATAATAGTACCTAACTCCCACAGTCGTTTTGAGGATCAAGGGAGCTAATCTCTACAAAACACTTTGCAAACCTTTAGCTATGTAAATGATAACTATGCTAATTATTATGAATTACTATGGCTGAAAAATTCACCACTACCCTGAAGCTAATCTGCTGATGAGTCTTTCCAGACTTAGCTAGGCTGATCTTCACATGACAGACATGCAGTATTATCACCAGCTGTACTTTCCTACTTGGTAGGACCTATCGGAGCTCATTCTCCACTGGCATAACTCTTGAGAATCCAGGGTGATCGACACCCCATTATGATCTATCAGAGTAAGACTTCACTGAAAGATATACACACGGACAAAAATTACTGTATTGCCTTTCACATCTACCACTCAGTAGGCTTCATTTTGGTAGACTGGTTATGTTGGATATTGAGGACTATTCCAAATGGAGAGCATGCATCTCTGGAGGGCCACCTATTAAATTAAAGCAGAAAAGTCTTTGTGGATAGGCTTGGTATGTGGACCACACACAGGCTTCTAACTGAAGGACAGGCCTGGATAATTTCAGAGAGACTCATCAGGTCAGTTACTATGTCCAAACTTATTTTAGTCACTGAAACTCATAAAAATGGTTTGCAAAGGTATGGAGAGGTTGAGATCCTTCTGATGGAAAGAGAGTTCACACTGATGAAATTGACAGATCCTCAAAGTATATATGCAGGTGACACCACTCCTGATCACATGGTCTCAGCTGTTCTTACCAGCTCTTGGGATGAACTGGCTCTGAGACTGCACTTCTTTGTTGGGGCCATTTTGTAATCATTGGCACACACGGATGAGATGCCTGGTACAAGTAGGAATGCCTAAACTGAACCAGTTCTTAGAGGGCTCAAAACTTGGCTTGCTCTGTACTGTGCCTCTTGCAGTTCTTTGATGGACAGAGGACTTTGTGATATAAAAGATACTGGCAACCACAATTCTAGCTGCCACCACCCTTTCCATCAGTTAACCAATAAGAATTAATTAATACTCTTTATACCTATTACATGCCAAGTATTTCAGATATAAAGACTAAAATGAAGCAGTCCTCACCATCAGAGATTTATACTCTATTGGGGGAGACAAAATGCACAGGATACATACAAAATAAATACAGGGTAATTTGGAAGCTGGAAAGGAAGAACAGTGCCACCTCTGATGAACTACTGGTAAATAAACTATTAATAATGAAAATAGATGCTAACTGACATGATATTTATACTGTAATGCTATAAAGAAACAACTTTGAAAGTTTTAAGACCTCTGACCATTGCAATGACCAACTATATAATTCCAGAGAATTGATAATGGAGATTCTACCCATTTTCTGACAGGGAGGTGACAGATTGTGGGTGCTAAGTGAGACATACATTTTTAGACATGGCCAATCAGAGAATATATTTTGCTTGACAATGCATATTTGTTATAAGTTTTGTGTTTTTCTTTTTCTTTATCTGAGAGGGATAGAAAATAAATGCATATTAATTGAAAAAAATAAAGGAAACAGTGAAGAGGCATATACTATCATCATGCAACTTGTCTTCTTTGTGACTATCCAGTTTTGTCTTGAGCTACATTTGCTAATCATTTATTAAGCACCTACTATGTGCCAGGCACAAAGACACAATGAAACAATCTGTCCTCTAGGTTCTTATATTGTATCGGGAAGAAACAATATAAATACAGAAGAGGAAATAATATATCTGTAGTAAATACAAAGTAATTTCCAGGGGCAGTGCAGGGAGGGCACTCACCGCTGAGGGGCTCAGTAGAGCTCTTGTGCAAGAGATAGTATTTGAATGGAACCTTGAAAGAATACAGAGCTTCTACAAGGCAAAAGTGAAGAAGGCTTGTATCTGGGCATACAGCTGAACTCATGCAAAGATAAGGAAATGGGAAATTCAGTGTCATCTACAGGGAACTGCAAGGTAAGTTTGACTAGAATTGAGGATGCATGAAAAAGAATGCGTGATTGGCCTGCAAATATGGGACATTCCCAGATTGTGAAGGGTTTTAAATGCTAAATGGAAGAGTTTATATTCTATCCTTGTGGCAACTGGGGGATCACCGGAGTTTCTTGAGCAAGAGAGTAACGTGTTTTAGGAATAATATTAATTTGGCAGTGATGAGAGGGATGGTCTGGAGAGAGAAAACCCTAGGAAAAGGGAAATCAAATAGGAGGATATTGCCCAAATGAGATATGATGATGTCCAGAACTATGTTAATGGCTGCATGGATGGAAAGAAGGATTTGAATGCAAGGCACATGGAAGTAGAATCATCAATACTGGCCAACTGATTAAATATTTAGGGGCAGTTCAGTGGCACAATGGATAGAATACTGGGGCTGGAATCAGAAAACTCATCTTCCTGAGTTTACATTTGGCCTCAGAAACTTACTAGCAGGGCAACTCACTTAACCCTTATTTACCTCAGTTTCCTCATCTGTAAAATGAGCTACAGAAGTAAATGGCAAAGAAAACTTTAATGGATCTAGTATCTTTGCCAAGAAAACTTTAATGGATTCGTGGAGTCTGACATGACTGAAAATGGCTGAACAATAACCATAAATGAGAGACTTTCCCCAGTCTCCTCAGCTGGTCTTAATGCCTTCTCTCTGAGATTATTTATATATTTACAAATTGTCACCCCCATTAGAAAGTGAGCTGTAGGAGGATATTTGCATTGGTAGAGTTTCCTGTTCTGTTCCCCACCAAACAAAAACAAACAAAAACCAAACAAATAAAAGTGGGAAGGGCCATAGTAATAGTTAAAATAAGAGAAAAGACAAAGTAATGAAACTCAATGGTGTAACATTTCCCCATAAACTTCCAAAAAAAAAAAAAAGCCCAAGTCAAAGCAATGAACCTTTTGGTGAAGGAGCTTATGGGTTTTGTCTTTGTTTTCTTTTACCTGCTGGGACTCAGTAAGGGTCACAAACTCTGCTGGAATGGATCTGAAACTGGAGATAGTGAATTCTCTATCTTGAGCTACTAAAAAGTGTAAAGGAATAAATGAAATTGATAAGCTCCTCAATATGAACTTTTAATTTCTATCATTTGGGGGTAAGTTGCTGAAAAGGAGACTGCTATAAACAGCCCATTAATAAAAATACAAGTAACCCAGTAAGGGAGGCTAAGCAGAGTTTATTTCATCAGCCAAACTTTCAACTACTAGGCTGCATTGCTTTGCCTTCTAATTACAGACAAGGAAAACCAAATGTGTTCAGCAGTTACAGGACTGCATGAAGGCGTGACATGGAAAATGTTCTTAACTGTTAACTGACCCCATTAAAAGGGAGCAGACAAGGCTTTTACAAGATCGTCAGCAGGGCTTCGGTAGTTTCAGAAAACTGGAGAGGATTTTGCAAGAGTCTGGAGAAAAGTTCATTAGTGAGCCAAGGGACATAATGGGAAATTATCCTCAAGCAAAAGAACAAGGCCTCCTTAACTTTGGAGAAGAGAAGGCTGAGAGGGAATGGAAGAATTCAAAGTATTTTCAAGTGTATAAAAGCTTATTAAAATAGCATCTAGAGTCTAGAGCCTATAAATTAAATAATTGTAGAGTTGGAAGACACTTCAGAGGTTACTGAGTCCAATACCTGATTTTATTGATGAGAAAAATAAGCCCAACAGATTGTTAATCAATAAACATTTATTAAACATTCACTATATGCCAGGCATGGTGCAAAGTAGTAGGGATACCCAAGGTAGTAAAGGCAAAACAGAGATTCAAACTCAGGTTCTGGACTCCAAATTCTGGGCTCTTTCCTCTGCACCTGACCGCCTTCTACATATGGACACGTGGTGAGAGCAGGAAGGAATCTTAGAAATCATCTAACCCACCCTCTCTTTTTAGGGATTAGAAAACTGAGGAACAGAGACATAAACAACTATTCCATAGTCACAGTGGGGTCAAGAAGCAGAGCCTCAATTCAAACACTGGGCTCCTCTCCCGTTTTGTTTTGTTTTTTTTAACTATCCATTCTCCAAATGCACTGAAATCAGAGACAGAAGGGGAAAGTTGAAATCGTAATAATTTACTGAATTTAAAGTTGTAAGGTCCTAGAAAAGTCATTTATAAAGAATTTTCTTCCTTAAAGACCTTTAAAAATAAGGAATTTCTCCATCAATCCTCTAAATTCCCCTACACACACACACACACACACACACACACACACACACCTTCCAACCATGGTATACATAAATACACACACATACATGTTTACTGTATGTATATATATGTGTGTGTGTGTGTGTGTGTGTAATCTTGACTACTATTATGAAAGTAAGCTTTCTTCTAGGCCAGATATTCAATGTTTTTTCATCGTAATGTGATGTAATAATACTACACAATTTTATCTATTCAGTCCAATTCTTTACCTACCTAGTGGGGTAAAACTGCATTGGGAATTTGATACAAAAGTAGGAGAAGTCAATATGAAATTATGTTGACTTTTCCTCTTATTGTTGAGCCATCTTTGCATCCCTGGTATAAATTTAACTTGATTATAATAAATGACTTCTTGGATCAATCTCTACAGTCAGTTCTATAGGATTTTATTTTTAAAAATTTGAACTGATATTCATTAGTGCTATTGGCCTACAGTTCTCCTATCTTTTTGTCCTTCCCTAGTATAGATATTAGGACTATATTTGAAACCCAAGCAATAATATCCATGAAAAAATGATATAAATCAATTATATTAGAAAACATAAATAAAACTAACTTTGAGGTCCTACTTTACACCCAAAATGGGCCAAAAATGACTAAAAGAGGAAAATGGCATATTATATGAGGTTGTGGGAAAACAGGAACATTAACGCACAACTGGTAGAGCTGTACATTGGTATGACGATTCTGGAAAGCAGTTTGGCATTATGTCCTGTCCACTATATTCTACTAAACTGTGCTTATACTCTGACATTGAGATACCTTGTTCTATACCTCAAAGAGATCAAAGAGTAAAGAAAAGTACTTACATGTACAAAAATATTTGTAGTAGCTGTTTTTTCACAGTGGCAAAGAAATGGAAGCTAAGGGGGCTACCCATCAATTGTGGAATGACTGAACAAATTATATGAATATTACTTCATAAGAAATGAAGACGTTTTAGAGAAACCTTGGAAGACTTGTATGACCTGATGCAGAGAGAAGTGAGTAGCACTGGTAGAGCAATTTATACAATAATAATAGTATCAAGAGGAGAAAAAACAAACTTTGAAAGATTTAAGAATTCTCATCAGTGCAATTACTAGCAATGATTTCATAAGACTGATGATGAAGAATGCTACTGATGTCCTAGCAGAGAGGGGGTGAAATCAGAACGCAGAACGAAACCCATTCTTCATGGTCAATGTGGGAATTTATTTTGCTTGATGATGAATATCGTTTACAAAGATTTTGTTTTCATTTCTCCCCCCGGGGGAAGGAGGCAAGAAGAGAAAATAAATACTGAATTGAAAAATTAAAATAAGTAAATAAAAATCTAGAAGTTAGAGTAAAGACTGTAAGTTCACTATGAGTGATCAGTATAGCTTGGCAAACAAATCAAGTCAACGTGATCTTAGGTTTCTTTAAAAGAATACAACTGTACCACACTGGATTTGAATTGTGCTCTTGTCAGACCTCATCTGGAATGTTAAGTTGCATTCTGGACACAACATTCTAAGGACATTGATAAACTAGAGTATGTTGAAAGAAAATGATCAAATGTTGAAGAGTCTTGAAATCATGGAAGACTGGCAGAAAGAACAGGGACTGTCAGCTTTGAGAAGAGAAGATTTAATGGGGATACATCTGTCTTCAAGTATCTGAAGAGCCATCATGTGGAAAAGGGATTCTCTTTGACATGAAAGACAGAACATTTAGACAGTTTTAGGAGGGGAGAAAAACACAAATATTGTAACTATTAGAACTGCCCCAGATCAAATGTACTATAAAGAGTAGTGATTTCTTCATGAATGGGGGAATCAAAGCAAAAGACTGGTGGCCACTTGCAGGAAGCTCAAAGTGATTTGCTGATAATTGGGTTCAGACGCTGCATACAAGTACAATGTCAAGAAGCATGATGCGACAGCAGGTTGTAGAACACATATCTGCAGTTTATATTATTGCAAGTCCTTCCCTCAAAGGAGATTTTATATGTGTGTATATACACAAATACACATACACATGCATGTGTATTAATGTGAATAGACATACATGCATGTAGATATAAGAATATACATGCATATAATATATGTGCATATAAACACATATTCAAACCTGAAAACCTTATTAAAATGATGACGTTGTTGTTGTATCAGAGACTGATCTTGAAGGAAACTGAGCCATATTTGATCAGACATATTGGTGCATGTGGCCACTGTGCAGTAACTCTACTCTAAGAACACTTTAGCATCTACAGCTCCTAGATGGACTATCCCTGCCCCTACAGGTCTGCAAGTTGGATTCCTTGGGGCAGAATTATCAAATTTCCTTCCTGGAGTGTCTGGAATCAGATTAAAATGTAATTGGGAAATATTTGCAAAATAAATAAAAATATAATAGAACATACATAGTTAATATGTGGTTTTCTAAGTCAATATGCAGCAGCAGGGATCCTTATCTATGATTTAGTAGCCCTGCTTCTATTTGAGTTTGCCGCTGCTGCCCCAGGGGATGACTGCTCCAGGTTCAAGATACTCACAATTCTAAAACTACAACTCATGCATTTTCATGCTGTGATGACCTTGTCTCTAGTCAGTAGGAGGGCACAATTAGCTCAAAGCAAAGGCATGTAAGCAACATTAGCCACAAAACATGTCCCCCATAAATCTGGAGCTCATTCTCGAATAAATGCACACAGTGTTGTCAGTAGGAGGAAGAGATACCAAAAAGAGAACAAGGACACCCCAAGGCATGTGTGAGAAGGGACAATTTACAACCCCCATACTACAGGGCTGCAGGGTCCCAGAGGTCCTCACGCTGTTCCCACTGACCTTTATCTCACAGTTTCCATAGCACTAGATTCAGCTCTGAGCTCTATCATCACCACCGCCACCTTCTGTTTCAGCTACATTGCGGCCAAGAGTACTGTTATGTACTTGTGGAATGAAGAGGGCAAAAGAATAAGCATTTATGGATCACCTACGGTGGTTCAGGAATTGAGTCAAGCACTTCACAAACATTAGCCCTCAAGAACCCTGGGAGGGAGGTGCTCCTATTACCTTCATGTGCAGTTGAAGAAATTGAGACTTAATGACTTGGCCAGGTTCACACAGTAAATATCTGAGGTCACATTGATGATCCACAGTGTCATCTAGCTGCCTCAGTGCCTCTGATAATGACTTACAAACTAGCAGATGAAGTCTTGGCTCTGGGACCTGCCAACTTCAGAAGAGGATACTGATTCCAGACTCTGCACTCTCTACTCCATTCACTGACTTGACTTGATCTGTAGTTAGATTCCCCTCTCAGGCTGCATGTGGCCATTGTTTCTTATGGCCATGTGTTTCCAGGGCAAGATGCTATTGATAATGGACAGTGGGGAAGCGAGTAAAATTCCTTCCCACTTCCTTGTTGTGTCCTTTTGGCAACTCAGTTACTTCAGTTATATTTACCTCTCCATGACCCCATTTGGGGTATTCTTGGCAAAGACACAGGAGTGGTTTCCCATTTCCTTCTCTAACTCATTTTACAGATGAGGAAACTGAGGCAAACAGGGTTAATTGACTTGCCCAGGGTCACACTGTTAGTCAGTGTCTGAGGTTGGATTTGAGCTCAGGAAAAGGACTACAGGTCTGGCACTCTATCCATTGAGTCACCTAGTTGCCCTATGCTGTTAGGGACAGAAATAAAGGGGAGGGGTAGGGAGGAGGAGGGAAGGCCTCTTTGCCCTAGAAGTTCACACAATCCGTAGATGTGGGTGGACTCCTTCCTCTGATTGGCTGATTCCTCCCAGGATCTCCATTTTATGGAAAGTACACAGGCCAGTTATGTCTTCATTCCTCTCCAAGCTCTCCTTGTGACTCTGGACTTTTTCTCCCTTGCCTCTCCTCCCCTCCCCCTTCCCCTTTCCACCTTCACAAAATGGTAACTTTTGTGGGAGCACAGCTGTCTCTGTTTGCCGTTAGATTCTTTGGACTGAACACAGTTCTTAACACATAGTAAGTACTTAATAAATGCTTATTGATGAAAAAAACAGTTCTTCCTCTCCAGTAGCTGCAACTCCTTTATACTTTCTTACCGGGTTACTTAGGGAATTTCTTAATTTGGTCCAAGATTGTTACACATTTTTGGGGGATCATACATTTAATCAGATGAACCTCTTCTATCTAGAATGACATCCTGCCACATTTACAGCTGGGCTATCTCTTTACTCAGGCTGGGTAAGTTCCCTCACCTCTGTGGACTCCCGTTTCCTCAAGTCAAATGGATGAGCTGAACTAGATGACCTTCAAATGCCTCTCATCGTGCCCCAATGATCCATCTATAATTATAGCCTTTGTCTTGTCTGTGGCTAAAGACCTGCTATTATGAATGGCTCTTTAATACATAGAATCATTTGTCGTTGTTCAGCTGTTTTTAGGTGTGTCCACCTCTCCATAACCCCATTTGGGCTTTTCTTGACAGAGATATTGGACTGACTTGCAATTTCATTTATTTATTTATTTTACAGACGAAGAACTGAGGAGAACAGTGTTAAGTGACTTGCCCAGGGTCGCAGAGCCAGTGTCTGAGGTCAGATTCAAACTCCGAAAGATGAGTCTTCTTGACTTCAGATCTGACATTTTATCTACTGTACCACCTAGCCTAGAATCAGAGTATAATGGAAATCACACAAAGCAAAGTGATGATGATGATGATGATGAGATGAGTCTTGTGAAGTAGGTAGTGCAAATCATATCATTTCTGTTTCACAGATAAAGCAACTGAGGCTTTGAGAAGTTAAGTGACTCAGGCACAATCATACAACCAGTGAATTCACAGAAATTTGGGTTCAAACTATGTATCTGATATTGATTGGCTATTCAAGTCTGTATAAATCATTTCTCACCTAAGTCCTAGTGTCAGCAGTAACAAAAAATATGATTAATCCACAAACAACCATTATTCATTATATAGTTATTATGTGCCAAGCACCGTGAAAGGGGACTCAAAGACAAAGGTGAAGCAGTATCTGCCCTCATAGAGTTTAGATACAAACAGGAAGAACAACACACGCAAGATATATGTAGGTATATGCATGTAGGTATGTACATGCATTACACATATATGCATGTGTATATTATGTGCATGTTTGTACATGTGAATTCACATGTATATAAACACACATTCACACATGCATATATGTATATGCACACATGTATGCATGCATGTGCACACACAAGTACTGTGCACATGCACATAAGTATGTGTATGTATATGCACAAACTTAAGTGTGTGTGCATTACATGCATGCACATATGCACATATGCAGATACACAAATGTATACCATATACATTATAGCTATGTAATACCATGTTATTTATATATGTTATACATGTTTGTATTATAAAATGTTATATATACAATATGTGTATGTGCCCTATGTTATAAGGTGATGTATGCTATGCTGCATATTAAAGGTGTGTTATATATCATATATGTCACACATGTGCTATGGGTTGTATGTTATGCACTTGTCATATGTTATGTACATCATGTGATTGTACAACCACAAATTATGTCATATATGTTTCGAATATAGCATGGACATATGTTAAACTGTTGTGCATAGTTTGTTAAATGTATATGTCATGTATGTGTTTGTAGGAATTCTATGTTATGTATCAGCCGCACATGTGTGTCATCATCGACATATAGCATGTATCACATATGACAAATGTGGCATGCCTTCACATTTCATATATGTCACACATTCACTATATGTGTTATGCATCGTATATTAGTTGCACAACCACACATAAGATATAACATATAGGTGGTATGTGACATAAAGAACAGTATGACACATGACACACAGAACATGTGTGAAATATACAACATACAAATGTCTCACATGTCATGTGTAAAGTAACATGTTCAACATATGTGCAGTTGTGTAATTAATATATTGTGTATACAATACATGGAAAAATGTGTGAAATATGTAACATACAACACATGACAATATGATACATGATATATACAACATGCAAATGGTTCACACAACACATGTAACATCCAACATGCTCATGGCATATGTGTGGTTGTGTAATCAATACATGAACATGTAACGGCAACCGTGTGAAATATATAACACACATGGCATATGTGACATATGTGCTGCATACTGTGTGTCATGTAGGTTACGTTCGCTACGTGTTGTGTATGTCATATATTACGCAACACGTGCCAAAGAGCATGTTGTAGGTTTCATTGTTCTGTGAAACCATGTGCGTTGTATGTCATATGTGCTATATCATGTGCTGTGTGTCACATATGTCACACAGTTCCATGCATTGTTTGTGTCATATTAGTTATACAACCACACATATGGCCTAGAATGTGTTGTATGTTACATGCAACACATTTATGTTAAATTTGCATGTTAAATTTGTGTTCTACCTTATGTGTGGTTGTACAATTTATACATGACACACAACACATATAGCATGTATATGCACATATACACACATATGTATATGTCACATGTGCATGTACACATATGCATGTATACATACACTTGTGTGCCCGTGTGTATATACACATATATGCGATGTGTGCACATGCATGTGTGTATATGCACATACACATGTATCTATATGTACGCACACATGTAGACATGCATATATACATGTGTGTATATACTTATACAGTTTTATATATAGTTTATATATAGTTATATTAAAAAACATTCAAAACAGATGCAAAGTAATCTTGGAGGAAGGAGACAGTGGAAAAGGAGAGTGGAGTCAGGAAACACCTCTTATAGAAGAAGGTAGTTCTTGAATTGGTTCTCGGAGAAAACTAAGTATTCCAAGATGTGGAGGCGTAGAGGAAGTGCTCGTGCAAAGGCCCAGAGATGGGAGGTACAGTGTCACATATGAAGAAGTCCAAGAAGGACAAATTGGCTGGACCATGGAGTGTATGGAGGCTGAATAATATGTAATAAAGTTAGAAAGGTAACAGAGCCAAGTTGTGATAAGTTTAAGCTTATAGTTGATACAAGAGGTAATAGGGGAAAACTAGAGTTAATATATTAGGGGACAGCACTTTGGCAGGGGATGAAAGCTGGATTTTAGTGGAAGTGATTGGAAGCAGGGGGACCACACCTGTGAGAGGGGATGAAGGTCTAAACAAAGATGGTGGCTGTGTGAATGTAGAATGTGGGAAAATGTGTCATTTATTATTTCTACACACTTTCACTAAAAAGAAGTCTTGTCATGTCAGGGGGATAGTGGCTGCCCTAGTGGAAGTACAATTTAATGTTTAGTAAGATCCTACCTTAGAACCATGCAACCTTATTATTGCATGGTAATCTGAGACTATTTACTGGATAGGGTGACCAAGACATGAATGAAAAAAAAAAATCAGACACATAGCCTGACAACTCCTTTTGCAAAAGACTCAGGGAAAATGAGCTTTATTGACCTGTAATCTGTGATATATCACTGTAGGACTTCCTTATAGATAAGCCCACTTACAGTGCTTTTTGGTACCACTATCACTAACGTCACTTGGATGGGGTCCCAGAAGAGTCCACTTTGAACTATTTCAAATTCTTCCCTTTAGCAAACAATTTACAGTACTACATTTCAGAACACACACTTTGTGACTACACAATAGCAAAATTTCCTGGAGGAAGACATCATCCAGTGTAAAGTAAATAAGGTGCTGTAACAGTTCCATCTCTACCCCCAGTTCCTCATATGATCTGGTGCAAGACACTTCTCTCTTGGCCTTCATTGATAAAATGGTGGTGGATTGAATTAGATCAGGCCTGCATGGCATATGACCTATGCACTTCTTGCAGATGACCAAAGGATTTCAGGTGGCTGCAGAAAATGGAACAGTCCTGAACAACATTTAAGGTTAGGGTTAGAGTTGGAGGAAGGCCTGAATTAGATGAACTCTAATATTCTTTTTCCAATTCTAACAATAAAGAAAGTGTGGGCGAAAGCCAAAACAATCTTATTTTTTTTTTTTTATTTAGCTTTTAACATTCATTTTCACAAAATTTTGGGTTACAAATTTTCTCCCCTTTTATCCCCTCCCCCCCCAAACACCAAGCATTCTAATTGCCCCTCTGACCAATCTGCTCTCTCTTCTATCATCCCTCTCTGCCCTTGTCTCTGTCTTCTCTTTTGTCCTGTAGGGCCAGATAGCTTTCTATACCCCTTTACCTGTATTTCTTATTTCCTAGTGGTAAGAACATTACAGTTGATCCTAACACTTTGAGTTCCAACTTCTTTAGCTCCCTCCCTCTCCACCCCTTCCCTTTGGAAGGCAAGCAATTCAATATAGGCCAAATCTGTGTAGTTTTGCAAATGACTTCCATAATAGTTGTGTTGTATAGGACTAACTATATTTCCCTCCATCCTATCCTGTCCCCCATTACTTCTATTCTCTTTTGATCCTATCCCTCCCCATGAGTGTTGACCTCAAATTGCACTCTCCTCCCCATGCCCTCGCTTCTATCATCCCCCCCCACTCTGCTTATCCCCTTATCCTCCACTTTCCTGTATTGTAAGATAGGTTTTCGTACCAAAATGAGTAGGCATTTTATTCTTTCCTTTAGTGGAATGTGATGAGAGTAGACTTCATGTTTTTCTCTCACCTCCCCTCTTTATCCCTCCACTAATGAGTCTTTTGCTTGCCTCTTTTATGAGAGATAATTTGCCCCATTCAATTCTCCCTTTCTCCTCCCAATATCTTTCTCTCTCACTGCTTGATTTCATTTTTTTTAAGATATGATCCCATCCTCTTCAATTCACTCTGTGCACTCTGTCTCTCTGTGTGTGCATGTGTGTGTGTGTAATCCCACCCAGTACCCAGATACTGAAATGTTTCAAGAGTTACAAATATTGTCTTTCCATGTAGGAATGTAAACAGTTCAACTTTAGTAAGTCCCTTATGACTTCTCTTTGCTGTTCACCTTTTCATGGTTCTCTTCATTCTTGTGTTTGGAAGTCAAATTTTCTTTTCAGCTCTGGTCTTTTCATCAAGAATGCTTGAAAATCCTCTATTTCATTGAAAGACCAATTTTTCCCCTGAAGTATTATACTCAGTTTTGCTGGGTAGGTGATTCTTGGTTTTAGTCCTAGTTCCTTTGACTTCTGGAATATCCTATTCCATGCCCTTCGATCCCTTAATGTAGAAGCTGCTAGATCTTGTGTTATCCTGATTGTATTTCCACAATACTTGAATTGTTTCTTTCTAGCTGCTTGCAATATTTTCTCTTTCACCTGGGAGTTCTGGAATTTGGCCACAATGTTCCTAGGAGTTTCTCTTTTTGGATCTCTTTCATGCGGTGTTCTGTGGATTCCTTGAATATTTATTTTGCCCTCTGGTTCTAGAATCTCAGGGCAGTTTTCATTGATAATTTCATGAAAGATGATGTCTAGGCTCTTCTTTTGATCATGGCTTTCAGGTAGTCCCATAATTTTTAAATTGTCTCTCCTGGATCTATTTTCCAGGTCAGTTGTTTTTCCAATGAGATATTTCACATTATCTTCCATTTTTCTATTCTTCTCTCTTTGTTCTGTGATTTCTTGGCTTCTCATAAAGTCATTAGCCTCCATCTGTGCCATTCTAATTTTGAAAGAACTATTTTCTTCAGTGAGCTTTTGAATCTCCTTTTCCATTTGGCTAATTCTGCTTTTGAAAGCATTCTTCTCCTCATTGGCTTTTTGAACCTCTTTTGCCAATTGAGTTAGGCTAGTTTTCAAGGTGTTATTTTCTTCAACATTTTTTGAGGTCTCCTTTAGCAGGGAGCTGATTTGCTGTTCATGCTTTGACTTCATGTCTCTCATTTCTCTTCTCAGCTTTTCCTCCACCTCTCTAACTTGATTTTCAAAATTCTTTTTGAGCTCTTCCATGGCCTGAGCCCATTGAGTGGGCTGAGACACAGAAGCCTTGACTTCTGTGTCTTTGCCTGATGGTAAGCATTGTTCTTCCTCATCAGAAAGAAAGGGAGGAAATGCCTGTTCACCAAGAAAGTAACCTTCTATAGTCTTATTTCTTTTCCCTTTTCTGGGCATTTTCCCAGCCAGTGACTTGACCTCTGAATATTTTCCTCACACCCACCTCACCTCCTGATCCTCCCAGCCAGTGTTTGGGGTCTGAGATTCAAATGCTGCTTCCAGCCTCAGGGCTTTGGGCGGGGGCAGGGCTGCTATTCAGTGTGAGATTAATTCAGATGCTCAGGTGAGGGCAGGGCTGCCTCTCAGGCTCAGTTCCCTCAGGGAGTTTATGCACAGACCTTCAACAATGGATCCAGGCTCCTGCCTGCTTGGGGAGCCCTGGTCTGCTGCTGCCCCTCAGCTTCTGTCTCCCGAGGGGGCCCGAGCCATGGGGGCACCCCACTCCCTCCTCGACCCGCCAAAGGGACTCTCTCACCGACCCCCGTCACCTGTGGGTGGAGGTACTTGTGCGGCTGCTGGAGATCCCGTCCCTGAAGCCCGCTCGGATCTGTTCCTCTCGGTGCCGCGGCCACGGCAGGGCTGTACTCAGCTCCCAGTCCCGGCGCCCAGTCCGCAGCGCAAAGGACCTTTTGCGAGAGGTTTGCAGGTCTCTCCAGAACAGAAATCTCCCTCGCTCCAATGTTCTGTGGCCTCTGGGTGCAGAATTCGCCGTGAGTTACTTCTTTGTAGTTGTTCTATGGGTTGTGGGTTCAGAGCTATGTGTATGTGCGTCTTTCTACTACGCCATCTTGGCTCCGCCCCCCAAAACAATCTTATCAGTGCTAAGGACTATAATGCTTAATATTTAAGTATGTCCAGTGATCCTGGATCTCTGTTCCTTAGCCAAAGAGGATGAGTGACCTTGCTTATTTCTTAATAAGTTCTTTGGGAAAGAGGCTTAATAGTGGAGATTCCCTTGTGGCTTCCCACTCCAGGTTTCCCAGACTAATTCCTTCCTTTCATGTTTCCTTCTGTCTGGTGACCCCAGTTCCCCATCCCACTGCAAATGCCCCTTGCATGATCCATTGAAGCCTTACCTCTCCCTAATCTTCCCTTTGGTCCTACTTTAGGATTATAACCTGCCCTTTTCTCCTCTCCTTTTCAGTCGGACCTCCCCCCATCCCCTGCCCCTTGTACTTGTGTTCCAGCTCAATTTAGAAAAAATGTATATATAATAAATGTATATATAATACTCCTCTCCTTGCCTAGCCTCATGCCTTGTGGGGCCATTTAGGCTGACAGGTTCAGAGCTGAGCAGCTCAGCATGCTTCCTGTCCACATGGGTGGTCCGGATTGCTCAGCAAGGAAGTTGACAGCTGAGTAGGGGAACACTGTAGGATCACAGTGTCAGGCAGAGGGAGCAGACAGCTTCAATTTCACTGGGCTTGTCTTTGTTTGTAGCTTGGGCTAGAGGTTGGGAGGTCTGCCCTGATCAGAAGGAGAGAGGACCGACATTGTGCCCCATTCTCCCTGCTCCATATTGTTCCTGTGGACATCTTCACAATGGAAACCTGAGTTCTTGTCTCAACTCTATCTGTGGCTTCCTGGGGGTCCTTCAGGAAATGGACTTTACCTTTCTGGCTGCCCATCAGTTGACTTCAATAATACAGAGATCTTTGATTCCTACCATCTTCATTTTACCAATGAGACAATGGAGGTTCAGAGAAAGGACTTTCCTAAGGTCACACAGTAATTTAGTGGCAGATCTTGGACTAGTCCCAAAACCTTCTGACTCCTTATCCAACGTCTTTTCCACAGTACATCTAACTGAGATCACAAAGAAGATCAGGATAGAGGGTAGAATATAACTAGCAAACTTCTGATTTCTAGACTAGGATAATTTTTTTTCCTTCAGATAGTCACCTCTAAACTCAAAGGATGCTTGGTGAGCAGGCAGATGTTTGAAGGAAGCAAAAGAGAATGGGTAATTATCCACAATGCATCCCTGTTCAGGCAAGCATAGAGAAGTAAGCATTTACTTAGAAAGTGTGACCCCAGTCTTGATGAACTCCTCTTGAGCTGGAGGGTGGGCCCTGTAATTGGAATTTAGGTTAAATCCATGCCTCAGCAGGCAAACTATTTCTATGATTCACTTCCACCAAAGGCATGATCCCAGAGAGGGACAGAGGAAGTTATAGCCAGGGAAGGTTTGCTTTGAGTACCTCCCATTCCTTGCATGTAAAGAAATATCTTATTCATTTTGTATCCTCCTCAGAACTGTACATATAGTAGGCACTCCACAAGTGCTTGTTGAATCTAGTGGATTAATAAGTGAATATATCTCTGACACCAAAAGAAGCCCCAGTTATACAGGGTAAAGGGAAGTTGTACTTATATTTCTTCATTTATAAGATAGGAAAAGTTAAAAACAATTCCAGAATTACCAGGGGATGTAAGATAGAATCATAAATTCAGAGAATGCTAAAGCTGATGGGACCTTAAAGAGAATCTGTTCCAATTCTCTCATTTTACACATAGATAATTCAAATCCTTTGGAAACATACTGCCCACGTGACCTTAGCTAAGTCACATAATGTCACTGGAGCTCAGCTTTCTCGTTTGTAAAATGAAGTGACATCGATGTAGTCTGAGGACCCATCCTGCACTATTGTCTATAGTGTGATCCAGACTTTAAATCAATAGGTCAGACAGGTAGAGGGCAGTGGTATTAGAGAAAAAGATAAAAAGCGAAGTCTAAAAGGAGATGAGAAAGAGATGCTCATTTACCATTGAACAACAAATCAGCAGTAATCCACTTAGCTCCAGAAGCTGGATAAATGAGCCAGATACTTGGAGCTTGGTTATAGAATAGGACAGAGGAGAGAGTATCTCATGTCATTGACCCTCTTCCTGAAAATGAGTTCAGCCTTTCTGCTGAATGAGTTCTGCTCATCTAAGAACATGAGAGACGTAAGGGAGACATAAGTCTATTTGACCACTTGAAGATATGTCCCCAAATCAGGTTAGATAGAGGGCTTCTGATTCCCAACCCTAGCCATGCTCTTCCTATGCAAGAAAAGGGAGTACATGAAATTTCATCTCACCTGGGCACCACAACAAGCTCTATGAACAAGAATTTGATTTCCTTTCACTGTGTGTATTCCAGGGAGGAAACCCTTTTAATTATCCTTACTGATTCTAAGATTCTAGTGTTTGGGGTTGTGTTTTATAAAACTCAAGAGGAAAGTTAGAAAGGGGATAAGTGGTATCTACAGGGCAGGAAGAGTGATCTCTTTGCCAATCTCCTGGCCTGGTCTGCCTTCAGGGATAGGAGAGAAATGCTATGGCATCACCTGTTCCCACCGGTCCCCTTGCCTCATCTGCCTAACCCTGAGAACATATAACCTTGAAGTTGACCCCGAGTGAAGTTAATAACCCTCCTGAACTCATTCAGCAATGATTAACTGCCTCTCCCACCATAAAACCATCCTCAACCCAGTGATCCTGGGATTCTGGCTATCATATAAGTCTCTTTGTTTATCCTCTACTACCCATTCCCTCATTCCTATCCCTCAACTCACTACCACCTTTCAACATCACACTTTAAAACTAGCCTCTTCCACCGTACTCTCTGGAAAATGTGCTCCATAAATAATAAACTTTCTTTCATCTTAAATATTTTCCCTTCCTTCTTTCAACTTCTGGCTTTGAGAACTGGTTCCCTCTTAATAACGCAGTCTGCCTAGCCACCCCTTCCAGTAATGGTTGCTGCACTTTTACTTATTACCCCCAAACTCACTAGTCAAGTTGAGATGGTACTGGCTCCCCATTGCTATTTCCAGACTCTCCCTCTGCTGCTTGCATATTATTTCCCCTCCAGTAGTAGACTCTGGGGTAGGAGATAGAGTGCCAGCCCTGGAGTAAAGAAGACTCATATTCCTAAGTTCAAATCTGGGCTCAGACATTTACTAGCTGTGTGACCCTGGGAAAGTCACTTCACTCTGTTTGCCTCAGTTTCCTCATTTGTAAAAGGAGCTAGAGAAGGAAATGTCAAACCATTCCAGTATCTTTGCCAAGAAAACCCTTTAAAAGGTTTCACACAAAGAGTCAGACAGGACTGAAAAACAACTGAACAACAAATATCCCCCCAAATATCCCTTCAAACCTTCTCCACTACAAGCCCAATGAGGAATCAAAATTATGATAGAAACAGTGTTGAAGTGAAGACTAGACTTGAAGGCACATATGTCACAACCTGCCATACATGTTACACATGCAGCATACTGATCGTGGAACTATGCCTCATGTCATACATGTCTCATACATGACACTGACACGTGCTGTCCACACTATGTATGTGCTGTATGTTAAATATATGTGTCATATATGTGATGTAGGTGTTGTGTTGTCTATTAATCACACAGCCACATATGATACATGGCACACTAGTGAATGCCATGACATATGCTACATGTATATGACATACATTCCAAGTGTGCCATGTGCTATATGTAAGTTGCCCCACATGTGTTCCATGTGCTGGCACATGTCATGTCATGAGCAGCATGTGTCAATGTCATATATGAGACACAACATACATTTATGCGATTGCACAATCAGCATGTGTCAAGTATGACAGGTGTGTTACATGTATGACACATACATGACCTATGTGATAGCACGGCTTAATCCACAGCATTGCATACATAGCATATATATCATATGACACGTATATAGCATATAAAAAGACATAACACACATATATAAGCATGTATAACACATATACAGAATGCTTATACAACATGAACACATATATGACATATGACATAGATAGGATCTATATGGCATGTGACACATGCCATATACAATATACCTATATACAATATATCAGTCATTCAATTATGTCTGACTCTTCATGATCCCATGAACCATAGCATGCCAATAACAGATACTGGAGTGGTTTGCCATTTCCTTGTCTGGTAGATTAAGGCAAATAATGGTTAAATGACTTGGCTAGGGTCACACAGCTAGTTTCTGAGGCCAGATTTGAATGCAGGTCTTTGTAACTGTAGGCCTAGCGCTCTATCCATTGAGCCATCAACTGCCTCTACTACTCCATGCAACCCTTCATTCATCACATGCTCTCTTGGCCAGTTATCCACAGAAAGCTGGAGCAAAGAAAATTGATTCAATGGAGTGAGATTCATAAATGCTACTAATATGCAGTCTGATGGACATCCCAGGTTTTCAGCTGTACTGTTATCTACTTGCAGTCCAGTTGTTTGGGAGTTGCATATAGTGTTCACTCCTTCTTTAGGCATAACCTCAGCTTTGGTGCCTTGTGGTCTTCTGAACAGGGCATCTGCATCCTAAACATTAGGATTTCCTGAATGGTAGTGAATGTTTCATAAATAGCTGATACTGCCACTAATCCATCATCCAGATTGGGACTTAGCAAAATATGTCAGGGGATTGTTGTCAACCCACATTTGTAATTTTGCTCCATATACCGTCTCAGTGGTTGCCTACTTCAAAGACGAATGGAATATACTGCATGTTGCTCAGACTTATGCTAGCAAATGCAACTGGTTTCATGTGGCCATCACTGTTTTGGTATAGGACTGCTCCCAAGCCCTCCAAGCTGGTGTCTGCATGCATGACAAATGTCTCGTATGGGTCCTCATACGCTAACAGACACACACATGTGAGGCAGCAGACCAAGACTTTAAAAACTTGTTCAAATCTGTCTGTCCAATGGTCCTCAAAGTGCTCTGTTAGTTCTGATGGGGGGAAAAACCTTTGTGTTTTTTGTCTTTCTGCTTCTTTGCCTCTTCAATCATATATTCCTGAATGAGGTCATTCAGCAATTTAGCATAGCAACACAGATTTTAACAACATTTTGGTAGTACCTACTAAATCTAAGAATTTAATCTAATTGAATTCTCAAATTTTAAAGATTTTTTAACCATAGCCAAGTGAATGGTTTTACCTTCTCTGGGTCCATGTTGTGCTACAATGTGATCCACACACTTACTAGAAGTTGAAACTTGTCAATGAAGATCCAGTCCATTTTCTTTTAGCCAATCCAACACTTGTATAACATCTCTTTATGTTCTTCTAGGGTAGTCCCAAAAATGATGACGTTATTAAGGTACACCAACACTTAAAGGTAATTCATGTCTCCATTTACTTTCTCTATTGGGGAGAATCTTTGGAAGATAGCTTGTGTTCCTGAGATGGCTTTGGGACATACATTTGAACTGGTGAAATTCACCTGGAGGGATGAAAGCATCTTTTCTTAACTTCCTTTGCGATAGGAATCTAGTAATAGCTGCTGCACAAATCCAACCCAGGAACAATATTGGCTGCATAACATAATTGAGGGCATCTTGAACCCCTGGCATGGTGTTCTGGTCCACTTTGGTCCTCATGTTCTTTTTTTCCAATTTTAAATAGATTTTATTCCAGGAGAAGAACTGCATTTCCACTTGTTCGTACTTATTTGTACCCATAAAGCACAATGCTGTTCACTTCTCTCCCTCTGTATTCAGAATGCCCAGATTTACACAGTTGCTTAAATGTTACCTTTAAACCACTCCTGCCTTGGCTAAAAATTCGAGCCCTTCAATTTTTGGAAAGCTGTGTGGAAAGCTCTTTTTCTGGTATGTTTAGGCAACCTCTTCAATGGTGAGTCCAAAAGAAGCACCTTCAGATGGGGCTGCTCCATCCCCTGGGAGCGCACCAGGCATGTCTCTTGACACGCTCCTTCCACTCTGGTACAGCTTAGTAATGATGGGGTTGCAGACCTTCTCCAGTTCCTTCCCCTGACACTCTAATTCTTCCTTCTCAGCAGTCTGGTTCTTATCCAGCCAGTTGATTATTTCATTACATTTGTCAAGGATCTTCTGTTTATCTTCATCACCAGTTTTACCTTGTAGTTTTTCATCCTCTGTGGTAACCTTTATATTGAAAGGATAAGACTCCAGAGAATTCTTGGAAAACACCTTATCTCTCTGCTTCTCATCCTCAGCTTTGTATTTCTCAACCTCCTGGACTATATACTCAATGTGTTCTTTGTTCAGACATCCTTTATCGTTGGTGATGGTGATCTTGATCTCCTTTCCTGTGATCTTATCCACCACAGAAACATTGAGGATGCCATTTGCATCAACGTCAAATGATACTTCAATCTGAAGAGCACCCCTGGGTGCTGGGGAATTCCTGTGATCTCAAATTTCCCAGCAGGTTGCTATCCTTTGTCATTGCCCTCTCACCTTCATAAACCTGAATAAGCACACCAGGCTGGTTGTCTGAATAGGTGGTAAAGATTTGTGTCTGCTTGGTGGGGATGGTGGTATTACATTTGATCAGAACTGTCATAACTCCACCAGTAGGTTCCTTCTCATATTTATCTCCAGATAAAATAGCTGCACCATAGACAATGGCCTCATCAGAACTGGTACTCTTGTTGAGCTCCTTGCCATTGAAGAAGTCTTGACTTCTTTGATTTGTCCCACCAGGACAATGTAACGAATCTTTGATTTATTTAGCTTGACATTTCTTAAGGCCTTTTCTGCAGGGTTCAATGTGCCATGGAAGAGATCAGCATTCAGCTCTTCAAAACGGGCTCGGTGATTGATGTATACAGGTCAATACCTTCATAGAGGAAGTCAATCTCAATACTGGCCTGGGTACTGGAAGACAGAGTATGCTTTAAACATTCACAAGTGGTGTGAAGATGGTGAACAGCCCTCTTGTTCTCACTGACAACCTTCTTGTGATTTTGCTTGAACCATTTGGTTGTCAAAGTCCTCCCCACCCAAGTGGGTGTCCCCAGCTACGAAGATGCCATTTTTGTCTTCCTGAAATCTAATGGGCCTGTCATGGGGTTGTGTGTCTGATGTGCCAGTGACATCAGTCTGAAGGGAGATGCCATGGCAAAGATGCCATCTTCAATGGTAAGAATGGGATGTCAAAAGGGACACTTCCAAGGTCAAAGATCAACTCACTTTTCTCAGTACCAACCTTTTTGTCCAAGTCACAAGTAATAGCAGCAGTAGTTGGCTTGTTGATGATTCAGAGCACATTGAGACCAGTGATGGCTTCAGCATCTTTGTTGGCCTGATGTTGGGAATCATTGAAAGAGGCAGGTACTGTGACCTCAACCTTTGTGACAGTTTTCCCAAGATAATCTTTCAAGGTCCCATTCTATTCACAAGTGATTTTAGCCTGTCTGCAGTCATTTTCTCTACAGCTGTAACAGAGGTCATCTTCTTCCCTGATATTCTCCAGATGATGGTGTATGTGTGACAGTTTCTCATGTATTATGTTCTCAGTACTTTTCTCAGGAGATTAATGTTGTCCCTGACTCTCCATCAAAGCTATTTTTAAGCTTCCATTTCAATTTTTTCTTCCCCTATTCCATTTTATATCTTTGGTCTATATTTTCACATGAATTTCCCAACTATGTACATGTGAGATGTCAGAATCCTCAGGATGAGACTACTCCTCTTTTTTCACTCCCCTTTTTATTAGGAGACCCCTGTTTTCAAGAGCTGAAGTCCAGCAAGCAAGCTGTGCCCTGAGCTTGGCATAACAACAATCCATTGTGTTCTCCCTCTTGATGAACTCTGCTGCAGCAAAATCACAGAACTGTTTCACACTAGCCCTAGGTGCTCGCTGAGCTCAGACAAGTATCTGTAGGAACCACTTTCTGGTTATGAAGTCCTGGTATGAATCAGATTTGCCTCATTGCTGCTCTTAACCCCCATTGCCACGTCTACAGTACACTGTCTGTGTCTTTGTCTAGCCACTAGTCTATGTATCAAGACTTGGCACTGTTGTAGTGGGTGGTCTGCTAGGTATCAGAGCAGACCCCAGCACACGTGTCTAGTTTTCTTCATCCAACAGAATAAAGAAGGTTTTTTGCCCATAACTTCTAGAAGCTCTTTGGTCATTTATTTTTGGGGTTTGACAGGGATTTCCTAGTAGTTATCTTTTGCGACACCCCGGGTCTACGGGTCTATTTTCCACACTGCTTAGAGTATCATAGCTCTTCAGAACTGGATGGGTTCTCCTTAAAGTCTTGGTTGCCCAACTGTAGTCAAGCAGCTAGGCAGAACAGTGGCTAGACTAATGGGCCTGAAGTCAGAAGGATTTGGCCTCATATACTTACTAGCTGCACAACCCTGGCCAAGGCACTTAACTCTGTTTGCCTCAGTTTCTTCTGTAAAATGAACTGGAAAAGGAAATGACAAGCCACTCTAGTGTCTTTGCCAAGCAAACTCCAAATGGTGTCACAGAGTCAGACACAACCAAAACAACTGAACAATAGAAACAATTTTTTTTTTATATTTGAGGCCTGTGTGAGCTCACTCCAACTTGACCTAGTCCTTCGTGTCAGACATTTCTGCTCCCAGTTCTATTCATTTCTATAATTTAACATTCACACAAAGCACAGTCACATGGCTTTGCACCTCTGTGCTGATATATAGATGTAACCAATGTGAAATATGTATGACTTGGTATTTGACCATCCCCAAATAATTTTTTTAAGATTTTTGTAAGCACTTTTGCCATATCATGGCTAGAATCTTGGAATCAGACTTCCCAAAAGTATAAAAGCATTTCCTTTGAGACTCCCCATAAGCTTGTCCCTCTTCATTATGTTAGAGGCCCTCCAACTATAAAGTGCCACTGACTCCCACGTAATTTAGGTTTCCATGTTTATTCCCTGAGGGCATATTGCACCTCTTCTGAGAAAGTTTCTAAGTTGGGCTAGATATGTTTCTCTGCCAAGATTTACTTTGTCCTATGCCTGCCACCAAGCAGAGCTTTTCTGCCTGATCCAGTTGGCCTTTCCTCCTTTTCACTTCCAGAAGAGGGAATTGGTTTTGTTCCAACACTGGCTTCTATGAGGTTCCATTGATTTGTCTTCCTGAAACCTAATGGGCCTGTCATTGGATTGTGTGTCTGATGTGACACTGACATCAGTCTCAAGGGAGACATCCTGCCTTGGACATCTAGACGAAAGTAGAGGCACTCTTTGCCTGATGGAATATAGCCTCCCCATCAATAGCATATTTGTTGTCTGCTGCAGCCAGCCAAGAATTTTCCTTAACCTCTTGAACAGATGAGAACCCAAATGTCTTTTCAAGCTTGATCCTCAACTGCTTTATTTTTCTGTCCGCTTTGCTCACTAAAGTCATCATTTTATTAAAAGCCTCCTGTGCATCACATGAGTGGGGGAAGGGAGTCCCAAAACAATATCCAGTAACTGTTCACTGTTTGAATGTTTTTTGGAAACTTGTTACATTCATTATAACTCATCTGTAAGTGACTAATTTATGGTTTTCTTGTTGAATAAAACCTCATGAGAATGATCTCTTTTCATTCCTTCATGTCATTACCAGGTGAGATATTAGAAAAGAGGTTTTTTGACTCTTTAGAATGAGGGCATTGTTGGCAAGTAGAGGGAGCATAATACAGTGGGAAAAGTGCTACATGTGGAATCAAAGGAACTGCATTCCCTATCACTATCTACTATTCCTGGCCCCCCAACATAGGCCCTCCCTTTTAACAAATGTTTACAGTGAAGCAAAACAAATGTCTACATTGGTCATGTCTGAAAATGAATGCTTCATTTTACACCTCTAGTACCTACTCTCCTTGCCAAGAGGTAGGAGAAATAAATGTCTCATCAAGAATTTTCTGGAGTCACTATTGGCCAATGCATTGATCAGAGATCCACAGTCTTCAGAAATTGTTTTCCTTTACATTATTGTGGTTATCATATAAATTGTTCATATTCTGTCCATTTCATTCTGCATCAACTCACACAAGTCTGCTATTTCTCATAACAGAACACTATTCCATTACGTTATCATAATTTACTTAGCCGTTTGCCAATTAATAGTCACCCACTTTGTTTCCAGTTTTCTTTTTTTGTGACAATGGAAAGTTCTGCTATAAATATTTTTATGATTATGTGGGTCCTTGTCCTCTTTCTTTGAGTCCTAGTAGTAATCCTACTTGGTAAAAAGGCTCATGAAGTTGAGTATCATTTTTGATATAGTTCCAAAATATTTTCCAGAATTATTGGATCAATCATAGTTCCACCCACAGTGAATTAGTGTGCCAGTCCTTCCATAGCTCTTTCAACAGTTTTCCTTTTATGTCATCTTTGCCAATCTGATGGGCATGAGGTGGAACCTCAGTTATTTTAATTAGCATTTCTCTTATTATTAGTGATATGAAAATCTATTTTGACATAGTTGCTGACAACTTGCTTTATTCTTTTGAAAACTATATTAACTTGTGGGGATTATACATACATCATATGTATGCACATTTATATATGTATACATATATATGTGCATATTTATATATGTATATGTATGCATATATATATATATATATATATATATATATATATACATGTATATTAGAATAAGACATTTATGGGAGAAATTTGATCCAAAAATATTCCCCCACCTAGTTGTCTCCCTTCAGATTCAGACTGGATTTTGTTTTGGCAAAACTTTTTCAGTTTTGTATAATAAAAATTTTCCATTGCTTCTTTTGTGATAATCTTGGCATCTTGCTTGGTCACAGACTCTTCCCCTGTCCATAGTTATATAGGTATTCTCTTCCTCTTCTCCTCTAACTTGATTATGTATGACTTTTTTATACTTCGGTCATGTATCTATCCAACATAGCCCACAACTGGTAACATAGGGGCTACCCGCACACCTCCAAAATGAGGGATATCAACCCAGAGAGTCCACTGTACTTCTCAATATTTCTAATTATTAGTAAACTTTTCTTGACATGAAAGCAAAATTTGCTTTTTTTTTTTGCAACTTCTATTAGTTCTTCCTTTGGAGTCAACATAATAGATTTAATCTGTCTTCTATATGAGGGTCCCTCAAACTTTAAAAAGCATTATCATGTTCCCCAGAGGTCTTCACTTCTCCATACTAACCATTCCCAGATCCTCCCTTTGATCCCCATATTACATGGACTTAAATCCTTCCACTACCTTAGATTTCCTCTGTCCTGTCAGAGTCCTTCTTAAAATGTGGCTCCCAGAACTGAACACAATATTCTTAATGTGATGTGACCAGGGCGGAGTAAAGCACAATCATTTTTATTCATTCCTGAAAGTTAGCTTTCTCAATGAAGCCCAACATTGTATTAGTTTTTTTTTTTTGGCTTTTACACCACACTACTGATCTATAATGAGTTTGAATGACAATGATCATAGTAAACATAGAAAGCTACAAGAAACCACAGAGATAATTAGTCCAATCCCCTCATCTTAAATAAGAAAACAGACCAAGACATGAATGGACATGTCCATGGTCATACAGTTAGCTGACAACAGACCTAGGCCTTGATCCTAGGTCTTTTTACTTGAATTCCAGGGTTCTTTTTATGAAAATAATATATTATCCTGAATAAGACTAAACATCTATAAACACAAGCCCAGTTCCCACCCAAGTTTTACTCATTAGATGAAGATAAGTTCTTACTCATTTCCATATATTCAGGAGTCAATCCAGTATATGGCTCCAAGCTATAGTCCAGGTCCCACTGCTCAGGCTGCTTTAATTCTGAAGAGGCAGTTTCTCCAGGCTCTGTCTCATCCTTCAGCTTTCGCAATAATTTCTTGAGTTTTCTGAGGACAGAAATGGGCCAGTTACCAAAGACTACATGTAAGAATAACAACTCATGTTTATATGGTGTTTTAAGGTCTGCAAGTTGGTTTCCTTCTAAAACCCCATAAAAGGAAGGCAGTGCAAGCATTATTATCCCCATTTTGTATGAAAGGAAACCAAAACTCTGAGGGGCTAAGTGGTAATAAGTATTAGAGCCAAACGTTGAACCCTCCGATTCTGTTTTGACTATGTCACTCTGCGGCAGGGACAGTCCTGCCAGAATTTCTATCTTTCCCATTTCACAGAAGAAAAGACAACATGAGGATGTAAGACAATTTTCATAGTTAGAAAGACAGAAATGATTCCAAAATTTGCCTTTCTTTAAAAAAGGAATAAAGTGGGTAGGGATTTTTACCAAGGTAGGGATGCTTAGTTGGCAGTGCTTTCTTTAAAAAAAAAATTTCCACTTAGTAGTATTTTTTTTTTCTGACTACATGTAAAGATAGTTTTCAACAGTCATTTTTTATGAGATTTTGAGTTCCAAATTTTTCTCCCTCCTTCCCTCCTGTCCCCCCCCCCCAAGACAGCAAGCAATCTGATATAGGTTATACTTGTACAATCATGTTAAATATATTTCTACATTTGTCATGCTGTGAAAGAAGAATCAGAACAAACCATGACAAAGAAAAAACAAAAAAGCAAAAAAAAAGTGAAAATTAGAATGTTTTGATCTCCTTCAGACTCCATAGCTCTTTCTCTGGATATGGATAGCATTTTCCATCATAAGTCTTGGAATTGTCTTGAATTATTACAATGCTCAGAAGAGCTAATCTATCATAGTTGATTATTATATAATGTTGCTGAAACTGATACCGTAACTGTGCTCCCTTCACTCAGTATCAATTCATGTGTTTTCAGATTTTTCTGAAATCCACCTGCTTATCATTTCTTATACAGCACAATAATATTCCATTATCATCATATACCACAACTTGTTCAGCCATTCCCTGATAGAAAAGCATCCTCTCAATTTCCAATTCTTTGCCACCATAGAAAGAGGTGATATATTTTTGTATGTGTATCTAGGTCCTTTCCCCATTTTTATGATCTCTTTGGGATACAGATCTAGTAGTGGTATTGCTAGATCAAAGGGTATGCATAGTTTGATAGCCCTTTGGGCATAGTTTCAAATTGCTCTCCAGAATGGTTGGACCAGTTCACAACTCCACCAACAATTCATTAGTGTTTCAGTGTTTTCACATCTTCTCCAGCATTCATCATTTTCATTTTCTGTCATATTAGTCAATCTGATAAGTTTGATATAGTGCCTCAGAGTTGTTTTAATTTGCATTTCTCTAATCAATCGTGATTTAGAATATTTTTATATGACTACAGAGAGCTTTAATTTCTTCATCTGAAAACAGCCTGTTTATATCCTTGTACCATTTATCAATTGGGGAATGACGTGTATACTTATACATTTGACTCAGTTCTCTATATATTTGAGAAATGAGGCATTTATCAGAAACACAGTTTATAAAAATTATTTCCCAGCTTTCTGCTTTCCTTCTAATCTTGGATGTATTGGTTTTGTTTGTGTAAAACCTTTTTAACTTAATGAAATAAAAATGATCTGCTTTGTATTTCATGTTTCTTCCTCCATTGACTTGACAGGTAAACTATTCCTTGTTCTCCTAATTTGCTTATGGTATCACCCTGTATGTCTAAATTGTGTACCCATTTTGACTTTATCTTGCTATAGAGTGTGAGATGTTCTATGCCTAGTTTCTGCCATAAATTTTTCCAGCTTTCCCAGTAGTTTTTTTCTATCCCAGTAACTAGAGTCTTTGAATTTAAGTGCTTCAATTTTAAATGGTACCCTAATCCAGTTGATACAATTTCTTTGCACAAAGCCCAGGGATGAAGTAGAGGGCATTCTTATCTAGATAGGAGTTTAGCTGGAAGACTTCTGAAGTCTTTTCCAACTCTGAGATTCTGTGAAATCCTTATGAAAGCCGTTCTAGCAAAGGCTGGAGTTAAGTTTAAGGCAGATTTCAATCTGCCTTGTATGAGTATATATATGAGTTGATGGTGCTGTTTTGTTGGGGTTTTCTTTTCAACTCTCAGCTAGGAATTCACTTTTTCTCCTGCCCACTGCCTGCTTCTGTCACTGTCAAGCCATCTGATCTTCAATAGCAAGGTCCACTGATCAATCACTCAAACAGCAAGTATTTAAGGGAAATGTTTCAGACTGTGCTTTCTAAGTTCTGGGCACACAAGACAAAACCAATCCATGCTTCAAGAAATTTATATTTAATAATTGGGGGGGGTGGGGGTGGAGAAAGTACAAATGGAAACCTAAGCATTAGACTCAGAGTGACCTGAGTCTTATTTAAGCTCTACCCATTTTAAAAATATCAAAGAATGGAGATAAAGGAGCCTTGAAAAAAGGCTAATAGGTGACTTGATCACTCATGGAATTGTGGTAAAATCAATGAAGTTCTTCATGGAGGATGTGAACTCAAATCATGGCATCACTATTTACTACATCTGAAATCACAGGCAGATAACTGAACCTCTCAGGGCCTCCATTAACTCATCTGCTGAATGAAGGGCTGGGATTACTTAATTAGTAAGATTCCTTTAACCTTTGAATCCTATGATTCTAACAAGGATGCTGAACTACTGAAAATATAGGTTTGAACCCTAACCTCTGCGGGTCACCTTCTTCCTACTCCCTGAGCCATAGTCCAGAAATGTGGCCCTAAGTAGCAGATATTTAAGTTAAACATGAACAAAAATGTTTTTACATGTTAACCTTGACATATCTAAAACTAAATTCACTACCTTTCCCTCTCCCAAAAGCATCTTTTTTGTTAATTTCCCTATTATTATGAATGGTACCACTATCCTCCCAGTCATCTGGGTTTACAACCAAGGTATCATCCTCAACACCTTACTCTATCTCATTCTCTATATCCAATCAGTTACCAAGCCCCATTCCTCTTTTTCTAGTCTTCTTGCATCTTACTTTCCCCATGTGCTCTGTGAACTGGTGACACTGGCCTTTTTTCGGGTCCTCCTGCAAGATTCTAATATCCCAACTCTGAACCTTTTTACTAGCTGACCCCATTCCTGGAACACTCTCCTCATCTCCATTTCCTGACTTCCTTCAAATCTTAACTAATGACCCATTTTCTGTAAGAAGCCCTTCCCAGTTCTCCTTAATCTTATTGTCTTCCCTTGGAAATTATCTCCCAGTTATCGTGCACATCTTATTTGTACATAGTTGACTGCATGTTGTCTCTCAGATTGAGAGCTCCTCAAAAGCTGGAACTTTTTGCCTTTCTTGTACCCTGGCACTAAACACAGTGCCTAGCACAAAATAGGTACATAATAATCACAATAATAATGATAATAGTAACGACAATAAGCTTAATAAATGCTTGTTGACTTGACCAATGGATATCTAATAAAAAAGTGTTTAATGATTCAATGAAAAGATAACTAACATACCCTTCCCCAACCCTTCACCTCCCACCCTTAGCTCTTTCCAAAAATCTCTTTGGGGGCAGGAAAGAGTGGCTGCTACAAGGAATTTTAAAAAGACCGAGTCTTTCCAGAGTAGGAATTAACAGAAATCCTGTAAGTTATGTGACATACAGATGGGATGTTTGGAAAACTTCAGATTATGATTCTGACTGTTTATGATACACTCTCTCATTAAAATGATTTCTTTGATGTTACCCCATTTTCTTTCTATCTGTGCTTTCCTGTCCCCCTTTAATGACAAGTTCATAAAATATCCCCTAGAAGGCATGGAATTTTTGATTTTCTATTTCCTCAAGGAGTTGTCCAAATGTAGTAGTAATGGCAGTTGTAGCTCAGTCCTTAAGATGCTTGAGGTACCTGCTATACGAAACAAAAACTC
Source organism: Notamacropus eugenii (assembly GCF_028372415.1). NCBI lineage: Eukaryota > Metazoa > Chordata > Mammalia > Diprotodontia > Macropodidae > Notamacropus > Notamacropus eugenii. The sequence continues at coordinate 193,601,129 of NC_092874.1, forward strand.
TAAAACTTGGGATTTTGCTATCTTGACTTTCAATAAAGAAGACTGAATAACCCCTCTGATTAGAACTGCACTCTCTCACAGTTCAAAGAGGTCAAAAAGGCCATCTAGTTCCAACCTATATGGAAATAAGAATTCTCTCTATAATACACCTGCAAGTAGATATCATACCCACTAAGACTCTCACCTATATGGTCCTGAACATGCTACCTCTCTTAAAGCAGGCTAAGATTTTAGTATGCTTTGTCTGTCATATCACAATGTTAACTCATGTTGAGCTGCAGTACACAAAATTTCCTGGATATTCAACCATACCTCTTCCATTGAATGAATGCTTCTACAACTGATTTTTTGAGCCTAAGTACAAGACTTTACATTTGTTTCTATTAAATTTTATCTTATTAGATTTGGATCAATGTTCTAGTTTATCCTGGTTCCGTCTTTCATTGTATTTGCTAACCCAGTCATCTCTGTGTCACAAAAGACACATGAAGTAGAGGCACAGTGAGTTTAAGGGAGCTGTCTAAGGTCATAGAGCTAGTAAATGACATAGCTGAGATCAGGGTCCAAGTCTTTAGATTTCAAACTGCCTCTATTTTTCACATTAATGACTACTTTGGGCTATAATCTAGGAAAGGGCCACATTTTACTTATGACAACACCTTTCTATCTTCTGTTATGAGGAACTGCCTAACAGCACTGCCTAACACTTAAAAAAGCAACTTTTAAAAGTTGCATTCAACTTTTCTTTGAAAAAAAAATAATCATGGCTCTTCAGAGAAAGAGCTATCCAAAAGTGGTATGGGTTGTTCTGTGAGATAGTGGGTTTGAGTCTTCAAACAGAGGCCTGTTGACCATTACCAAGGCAGAATGTAGAGGGGAACTCCAGTCTATGTATGAATCGTTCTGCATGACCTCTGAAGTCTCTTCTACTCTGAGACTCCATGACTCCATGGAAGTGCTCCTTTTCAAATGTGTTCCAGCAAAGCTGGACTTGAATTTGTCGAGACTTCAAACGTGGGTTTTTTTTTTCAGGCATAGCACATATTGAGGCTGCCTACAAGAGGTTTCTTAGGCTGGTCTGGCCACAAAGAGGGAAGTTCTAAGGGTAACACTACAATCTGGACTCAAAACCCATTGTGCTTCAACCAGATGTTGGAACTACAGTAATCAGCTGTAGAAACACATGGAAAAGGGGCGAAAACAGTCATCCTAAGCTGTAAATAGCACAAGATTTGGTTCTTTCATTCTGCTTACCATACCCAAAGACTTCTTGAAAATATCTGTCAATATACATCAGGCTCTGACCCTGAGCCTAATGGTCTGAAGCCCATCATGTTTATAGTTATCTGACTGTCTGGGCAGCATCTGCTACAGTTGTTTAAGGACATGAAACCAGAGAGATGCGTGAGTGGGGAGAGTGTGTAAGGACAGGACACGCTACCAAGTTTTATCAATTATTAGCTGAAAAGCTGCACTCAGAGCACTTAATGACCCTAAGTTTATTGCCTCCCTTGCAACAATTTATTTTTCTATTTTGAGTCGAAAGTGGCAGCCACCATCTTCACAAGCATCTCAAGAACCAGACCCAGAACATCCATGAAGTTAGCATGGACTAGTGAAGAACTTCCTCAGATGGAGTCTGGTATGTGATGAGGAGGCAAGGGGAGAAGGAGGGGAAGGGAGATCACTTCTCAAGGCTACAAAACCCTTCAGTTTTCAATGGTGGCCAAGAGAGTTAATGCAGCTTTTCAATGTTATCCTAGGAGGGCTCTAGTGAAGTGCCACAAAACTCAGTCCTTGGAGATCTAGATAGATAGATAGATAGAGAGAAATACATACATAGATATAGATAGATACATAGATAGAAGTAGATACAGATACAGATATTTATATGTGTGTATAGATATATACATGCATACATATACATATATATGGATGTATGATATTTTTGATCAATACTTGGATCAAAGTATTGACTGCATACTTATTAAATTTGTGTATGATAGGAAGCTGACAGTGACACAAACATGTTTTTTCAAGCACACTGACAGTTTGAGGAATTCACTTCTTTCTCTTTTTTGAAAAAAAAAACATTTGCTCATCTTTAGTTCTGAAGTACTAGTCTCCTTTTTTCTTTTCTTTTCTTTTTTTTTTTTGAGGCCTTTGGGGTTAAGTGACTTGCCCAGAGTCACACAGTAAGTATCTGAGGCTAAATCTGAACTCCAGGGCTTGTCATTGTGTCAACCACCTAGCTGTCCCATCCCTATTGTTTTTAAACGATCACTGGAAACACCTCAGTAATCACATTCATCAATTCTTTCTATCTCCTCCATAAGACTTCTCTGAGGAAAGCAATTGGTAAGCTGTAGAGTACTATGAAAATCTGAAATAACCAGATAATTTGTTCCATCTCTCAAGTCTAAGAACTTAATCTACTAATGTTATTGCTCAAAGTGTGTGGAATTCTCCACTGGGATATCTTAAGGACATGGACACAGACACACACACAGCCTTTATTATAGACCTGACTCACTTTTTTAATCAAAGGTAATATAATTCTACTTCTCTATCCATCTCATTTACCAGACTTGGTTCCATATAACTTTTGATTGATACAGAAAATCATATCTATCCTCAAAGAACAAAGATTTAACACCATAGAGGATATTCAAAAGAACATGATGCAGATTCTGAAGATAGTTCCAAATATATTTTGGGCAAAGTTGATACCTATGGAATAAATTGACAGCCCCTCAAGGGCTGTTTGAAAGATACCATAGCACAAATAAAAGGGGGCATCACATTTGAAGCCAAGGACCGTGGGCTTAAAAATGGCTCTAGAACTTGATTGTGTCTGACCATGTGATTTGACTTCTATATACCCGAGCTTTCTCATATATAAGTGGAGAAAATGATGACCATTCTACCCTACCTTATGGGATTATTGTGAGGAAGACACTTAAAGAATCTTAAAATGCTACATAAATAGTTATTGTAGCTCACTACTCAGCCGGGTGCATAAGTCTAGGTATATTTCCTTAGAAGTCAGTCTCATATTGTTGTTATATATACATCTCCTTATGAACCGAGTTCCCATTCATACCTCATGGATTAGATTCAGATTAGATTTAGAACCCAAAGGGACCTTAGAAACCATGAAATACAACTCCTCATTTTACATATGAAAAGGCTAAGGAAGAAAGAAAAGTGAAGGGCCATGCCCCAAATTATACAGCTAACATGTGTCAAGGCAAGCTGAAAATCCATGTGTTGACTCTAGACCTTATTATCTTTCTAGAACTCCACACACACAATAGGGAAACACCGGTACTTCCAAAGGAAGGAGAATAACAACACAGGAACCAAGCAGAAGATATTTTCTGTGTCTGATTTCATGTCTTATCCGCCTTTTCTGCTTGCCCTTTTCCATAAGGGATAAACTTTGTTTTCTTCAAACATCATATAGGAAGAGGGACATAAGACATAAAGGGATGCAGCCAGTCTCTCCTAGCAGGCATTGCAAGGAACCCAATCTAACATCTTCAAAGAACGACCGAGCATGAAACCTAAGGAGCCACTTTTTACATGACTTTTGTATGCATATATGGTAGCCACAGAGGTGATGGGGAGAAAGTCTGTTAGTACATAAAGAAGCATGACCCCAAGCATCATTTTCAAACACGCTGCCCTGACTTTATAAATAGAGTCCACCGAACATAACAACCTGTTCCTGACAACTTAAGACCATTATTATGAACATCTACTATTGTTTTATTGTATAATACAGAGAAACATCCAGGGCACACTGAAGTGGGCAGGGATACTTGCTCCTCCATTAAATGGCCTTAGACTACTCATTATTTGAGATCTTACGTCTAGTGTTTATGGTTTTTGTCTCCTCTGTTCTCAAGACTGTCAGTGCTACTTCTCAGTACCGCCTAAAACAGGATCATAACCCCCTTCCAATTTCTTTTATTTTCCATTCAATTCAATAAACACTTAATAAGCATCTACTCTGCTCAAGGCCATGTGCCTTCTAATTTGCTGTAGGCTTGGTAATCAGATAACATGCACATTAAAATTACATGTAAAATTAGAGTAAACAAGCTGTGAGTATGGCCCTGAGGGGCTCTCTTATGAATAAAATTTATGAGTTTTTGTGAATAAACTTTGTGACATTAAATTTGTCTATCCAGAGACTTTTTTGTTGGTTTCCATCCTCTATCCTGAATGTGTACTAGGTAGATAAATTTGTAAGTTAGCTGAGTTCAGGACTCTCACTCCTCAGTGCTTGCTAATTTGACTTCTGAACTCATTACTCGAATGAGAAAGCCCTCTTCTAAATGTTAGAAGTGAGCCCATCTAACAAGTCCCCAACAGTGAGAAACATGCTCACCTTAAGCAAAGAACAATCCCTGTTGTAAGATCAGGAAAGCTTTTATTAATCTTTACATTCATTCTCCCTGAATGAATGGGTAGGGTTACAAGAAGACTGCTACAACATGTTCAGAAAAATGGAGCTTCTTATACTGTTTTCCGAACTTTGGATCTCCCAAGACATTGTCCCCTGGCCATGTGACTTTACGTTCTCCTCTCTGACAGGCTTTTCCTCATACAGCTCATTGAGCCTGAGCATTAGTTTCCAACCTCTAACCTGACCATGCTAGGTCACAGGACTCTGTGGAAACAGAACTTTTTTGTTTCCCACATAAAATAAAAAAAAGAAAACAAAACAAAACATCAGATTTCAAATTTGTTATATTTTATTTATTCTTTCTCCTTTGTGATCTCTTTGTAACATCTGGTACCAATTGACCACCCTCTTCTACATGTTCTCTCTTCTCTGGGTTTTTGTGATATTGTTTTCTCTTGGTCGTTCCTTTTCTGTCTCATTTTCTGGGTCCTTATCATTCATACCCCACCCCTTCTGTTTGTAACCTCTAAGCTCTACTCTGACTCTCACTCTATTCTGTCTCTTGATGACCTTAGCAGCCCATCATCTCCATGATGATGACTTCAAGATCTCTATATCCAGTACCTGGTCTCTAATCTGATCTGCAGGACCACATCACCAAGTGGTTATTTCTAACTCAATGTCCCATGAACATCTCAGGTTCAATATATCCAAAATAGAGCTGCTCATCATTTTTCTTCCCAAACCCCCTACCTCTTCTAAATTTCCATTTTTCTTTCAGGGCTACTATTATCCTTGCCATCACCCAGCTTAAAAATCTGTGATATCCTCAAATACTTAATCTCCCTCTTCAAACATATCTAATCAGTTTCTAAATCTTGCTCCTTTCTCTATAACTATTCATCATTTCTTTCTCTCCACTCTCAAAATCATCATCCCATTTAAGGCTTCTCACCTTTTTAACAGACTATTACAATAGCCTCCTAATTGATGCAAGAGGTCAGAACCAGGAACAATGGGTGGAAATGTAAAGAGGCAAGTTGAACTTGATATCAGGAAGAGAACTGTCCAAAAGTCTAACGGGCTGCCTTGAGTCATGGAAATTTTCCCTTGTTAGAATTTTCCAGGCAGAGATTGGATGACCACTTGTTGGCTATATAATAGAATGGCTTATTTTTATTTATGGGTTGGATTGAATAGCCACTGAAATCCCTTTGTACCCTGAAATTCTGTGATTCTGGGGTCTCCTTGTCTCAATCCTTTCCCTACTCTGACACATGTTCCACACAGCTTTCAAAGTGATTTTTCTAAGGCACATATAATTTGTTCTATCATTCTCTTACTCAGTTAACTTTAGTAGCTCCTTACTTCTTCAAACATCAAATATAAACTTCTCTGTCATTTTAAGCCCTGTGCAACCGTACCTCAATCTACCTTTCCAGTCTTATTACCTACTTATGTACAATACAGTTTAACTAAACTGGCCTACTTTGTATTTCTCATACAGAATACAGTATCTCCCATCAATATGTGTTTGTTTTGGCTGTTTCCCATATCTGGAATTTATCCCCTCCTCACTGGGGCCCATAGGATATTGAGTCTAGGATTCCTACTTCCTTCCAAGACTCATCTCCAGTATCACCTTCTACATGAAGCCATCCTGATCAGCAACAGCTACAGTTTCCTTCCCCAAATTCTCTTGTATCTATTTTTATCTCTGTGTGTGTGTGTGTGTACTTACATGCATGCATGCACATACTGTCTCTCCCTCACTAAATTATAAACTCCTTAAGAGCAGAGATTATTTCATGTTTGTTTCTGTATCACCAGAACCTAGTATTTAGTAGGCACTTCAGAAATATTTTTGATTGATTTTTATGTAACTAATCTATTTTGGTGGTGCTCCTAGGTCTGCAGCAGGAAATGAAAGAGATAGTGAACTTAGCTTTAATGATCTAATATGACTCACCAACTTCCAAATCTAACCTTTGCAATTGCCATTACCATCCAAGATACGAATCTAAATAGAAACCTAGAGTATGGCAGATTGATTTTTACTCCAAACTCAATAGCTATTCTTTTCATCTTATGTGTCGAATCTTTATTTGTGTTTTCCTGCTCAGACAGCAACTAGAATTGGGGTAAGAGGGGTACCTTGTAGTCACAGGTGACAGTAACTAGTTTAGATTTATGGAAAAGGAAAAAACTAGGCTAGAATGTCCTTACTAGAAGAGACTTTAGTAATAATTTAGTCCAACCTCTTCATTGCATAGGTATGGAAATTAAAAATTAAAAATATGCAATGACTTGTCAAGTATTAAATAGCAATATAATTCTACTTCTTTTTCAACATTCTACAAAATCACAATATCTAAGATCTACAATCATACAAACTGTTAATTAATATCAGCCAATTACAATAGAATCACAGACTTTCAGATGTGGAAGAGACCTCAGAAGCCACTTAATTTAATCCATATCTTCATAAGAATCCCCTCTATGTAACATCCCCTATGGTAATACAGGGAACACACACAGTGGTTACCTCAAAAAAAATAACCCATTTCAGTTTGGAGGATTTCTAGTTGCTAAGTACATTTTCCTTAAATTCATCAAAGATCTGACTTTCCATAGCTTCAATTCATTGCTCCTACTCCTGTATTCTGGAGTCAAACAGAAAAAAGATAATCCCTCTTTCCCATGCCAGCGCTTCAAATACTTGAAGATAACTATTATCCCTCTCACAAGGTTTCCCTAATGCAAGACAAATCTCACTTCCTTTAACCAATACTAGTTGGCACAGTCTCCATTTTCCTCACCGATTCTAGTCACTCTCTATTACTTATCAATGTCCTTCCAAAAATGTGGTGCCCAAAACTAAACATAAACATAATACTCCAGATATGGTCTGACCAGAGAGTTTCACCTCCCTAAGCTGGACTTTACACTTGATAGAATCCCAAATCACATCACCTTATTTGGTTATACCCCATGCCTGGAACTTTCTCCCTCCTCATCACTATCACCTAGATTTCTTCAAATCTCAGCTCAAGTCCCACCTTCTACAAGAAGTCTTTCCCAGTTCTCCTTAATCTTAGTGACTTAACTCTGAGACCACTCTGAGACTACTATACACCGAAGTACAATGGGCTACTTTTTGAGGTTAACCACAGTGTGTATGCTTCCTGTGTGACCACTAGGGGTGTTATGTAGAGGGGATTCTTATGAAGATATAGATTAGATTAAATGATTTCTGGGATCTCTTCCAGATCTGAGAGTGTGTTTCTACTGTAACTGGTCAATATTAGTTAACAGTTTGCATGTTTACAAATTTTAGAATCTGTAATTTTGTAGAATGTTAAAAAAAAAGTAGAACTATATTACTATCTAATATTTGACAAGTCATTTCATGTTTTTAATTCTTAATTTCCACACTTATATAATGAAGTGGTTATACTAAATTATTATTTTACATATCTTGTTTGTATCTAGTTGTTTGCATGTTGTCTCTCCATTAGACTATTAACTCCTGAAGAGCAGGAAATGGTTTTTTGTTTTGTTTTGCTTTGGGTTTTTGTTTTTTGCCTTTCTTTGCATCCCCAGCACTTAAAACAGCAATCTGGCACATTATAGATGTTTAATAAACACAAATTGACTGACTGGCTGCTAATATATTAAGCTTGTGGTCTATTAAAAATCCCAGTTCTTTTTCTAAACAAACTACTAAACTAGCTGTCACTCCCTCCCTGCTGTACCCATCTTGTACTTAACAAATTCAGCTTTTTAACATGTCTTTCTAAATTAAATTAACCTTTTCAGCTTGTTGAAATATTTCTGAGTCCTGCCTCCTAGTATGGTGCTTTACACTTAGTAAACATAAAATGAATTCTTATTGGCTGACTGTCATCCAATAGGTTAATAATCCCTGCAATGTTAATTTCAAAGTTAATAGAACCCTTGATCATCCAATCTAACTGATAACTTAGTGGGAATCTCTTCTAAAAACATGTTTAACAAAGGATCACCCAGATTCTACCTGAAAATCTCCAATAATGCCCACATTGTTGACTGATCGTGCCTATACTCTTTGATTGTTTACATCAGCATTGTCTATCTTAGATTTCAAATACTAGAGGATAAAGACCATGTGTTAGACTTGCTTTGTTTAATCATGGTTAGACAATTTTTGCCTATCAGGCAAGGAAAATTTCTGTGACACTGGGGAAATTGGGCAGATATTTTTTGGCATTGGTCACTTTCTGAATGAGATCAATTAGGTCCAGAAGATGTGAAAGGATGATGAGGAAACTGAAGTGTCTCTATCATATGAAGATCAGAGGATAAAAGATATAAGGTTAGAAGGGATATTGAGAGCCTTATAGTCTAACCACTTCTTACAAATGAAGAAATTAAGACCCAGAGAGATTAATTGACTTTTCAAGACGACAAATGTAACAAGTTATCAGGTCTGGTATTTAAGTCTAGGTCTTCTGACTCCAAATCTGATGCTTTCCCTCCCCCACCTCCATACAATGAAGGAAATGAGGATATTTATGCTAGAAAAGAGAAGACAACTTAAGGAGTATATAAATGTTTTTCTCAAGAAAGACAGATTAGATTTTTTCTGCTTTTAGTAAGAGCCTTTAAATATTTACGAAATGAGAAAAAGGCAGATTTTTGGTGTGATATAAAGAAAAACTTGCTAACTGATTGGTGCTGTCCAAAAGTGAAACTGTCTACTTCAAGAGCTAATCTCATCATGAGAGATGAAAGGCTGGTTGAACACTTGTGGATGGAGGTAGAATGGTTCATTGGGAAAAAAGCATGACTTTGGAATCAGAAGACCCAGGTGCAAATATCATCTCTGACATACACAACATATACGACCTGGGACAGGTCACAACCTCCCTGGATTTCAGTTTCATTATCCGTTAAATTGTGGAGTTGGAATAGTTGGTCCCTGAGGTCTCTTCTGACTCCAAATTTACAGCATGATCCTAGCAAAAATTCCTTTTCAAACATGGGATGGACTTGAGAGAACAGAGGTGTCAAAGTCACATTCTATAGGCTGCAAAGATCATATCTGACTCTTTGTGACCCCATTTGATGTTTTCTTGGCAAAGATACTGGAATGGTTTTCCTTATCCTTTTCCAGTTCATTTTACAGAGGAGGAAACTACAGGAAACAGGGTTAAGTGACTTGCTCATGGTCACACAGCTGGTAAGTATCTGAGGCCAGATTTGAACTCAGGAAGATGTGTCTTCCTGACTCCAGGCTCTATACTTTATGCACTCTGGAGCCACCTAGCAGCCCTACAATGGAACATTGATAATGTTAATTTACCAATATGCAGTCCACAAGGATCCATTTCTATCTGAATCTGATACCACTGGAATAGAGGACCTCCAAGGTCCCTTCCAGCTTCTTAGAGTCTATAACTCCGTGGAAAAAGGCAATAATCAGGTAGAGGTAAGGATCAGTACTCAACCAGTAACTCTGTTCTGGGAGGAGCAGGAGATCTGCATAAGTCACCAAGAAAAGCCACAACGTCCTTGCTAAAATACTTGTTTCTTCACTATAGAGTAGTTAACCACTGCTTTCAATTGTTGTTTGTGATGGTGGTGATGATGATGAGGATGATGACAATGATGACAAGAATGATAGGACTTTCCTTTGGGTACTAAGAAAAAGGTTCTCTTTGTTTCTTTTCTGAGCCTGGGAGAGATCTAATTTCTTGAAAGGGAGAGGTGTACTCCATCGCAATCATGCACTGCAACTTGTTCAGCCTTTTCCTAATTACTGGGCATTCCTGCAATTTCCACTTCTTTGTCACCACAAAGAGAGCTGCTATAAACATTTTTAAACATATTATCTTCGGAAACAGATCTAGTAGTGGTATTGCTGGGTCAAAGGGTATAGGCTTGTGATGGAATTCTACTGGGCTATTAAGAAATGATGAGCTCAATGACTTTAGAAAACATGGAAAGACTTGTATGAAATGAAGAGCAAAATGAGCAGAAACAAGGGAAAATTGTATGCAGTAAGAGCAATATTGTTTTAAGAATGACTTTGAGCAAATATGAAGAAAGATACTATCTGCTTCCAGGGAAAGAACTGATAAAACAGAAGTATTTATAATTTTACATATATATATATATATATATATATATATATATATATATATATATATATATATATGTGTGTGTGTGTGTGTGTGTGTGTGTGTGTGTGTGTGTGTGTGTGTGTGTATGTGCATTTGTGTGTATATATATGTGTGTATGTATGTATGTATGTATATTTGTGTCTAATGGTAGCCATCTTTAGAGCTGGGGGAAGGAAGAAAAAAAGAAATGATAACTTAATTATATATTTAAAAGGAATAGAATGTTGTATATAATAGTTTTGCAGTTTCATGTGCAGTCATCTTTTTTTATTATACTGTGTTATGGAGATGCTTGTTTTATTCCATAAATTAAAAAAAAGCAAATTTTAAAAATTAAAAAGAATTTTAAAATTGGAATTTAATTTTTTTAAAAAAAGGAAAAAATTATGAGAGGGAGAGGATTGTTGATTAGGTAAAGCTTCCTCAGGAAGCTCATCTAAATTGTGCTTCAGAGCTGTCATTGTTTTCTGAGGGAGATTACAGAAGTTCTTCTCCTCTATCACACCTTTCGGAATGCTACAGTCTAGGGTAGTCAAGTGTAAGCCAATGTGGAGACAAGAGGGTAAAGTGGGAATTCAGTTGATCCCCTTTGCATCTTCAGGAGTATCTTCATTATACACAGATCTGGTCATGTCAATATTATCCCCCAAGCCCTTCACTGAATCTTACAGTATACATATAATATTATTACCTTTCTGGAGGGCAGAGTATTCAATAGGAGACTGGATTTGTTTTGCCCTTATTTTGTCTTATGGCCTTGGTTAACATTTTAAATACCCTCCTCCTCCTGCTCTGTCCTCTCCATGCAACTGGTGAGCCTAACTAAGCTAATTTCAGAAAATAACCTTAATCAGACTATACCTCTGGGGCCACATTTGGATCTGTCATGTATGACCTGTAGCTCCTATAGGCCTCTCATTTCTGCATCAGAATATTCTATTACACTAGACTCTATGAGGCCATCAACAATCAGGTGACTTGTTGGTTAATGGTGATTGCAAATGTGGCCCTGGAGTCACATCACATTGTACCATTAGAATGATAGTGAATGAAAGAAATGTTTTCTTCTGGCTGATTTCAATATAGTTGTAGCTTTAGCTTACTTTCACTTAAAATGAATTGCAATTATTCTTTATCCTGTTGGCCATAACCCTTGAACACTGTGACTAATTTCAATCTTCCCCTTCCTCTAAAACACTTCATCCTTAGCAGGTGCCAAGAATCTAACTTTCATAGAAAACTGATATTTCTGGAAAAAATCCCTTGCTTCCTTAATTCAAAACAATTGCTGAAATGCACTAGACTTGGGCATGAAATATTCCAGAAACGCTACACCATTTAAATGGCCCAATTTCTTCCCTTCATTTAAATGTTAACAAGTTCAATAAGACATGAAAAGATGGTGGCATGATATAAACCAGGCCCAAAGGAAATTAATCCCTGTCATCTGTGTTTAGTCACACTCTGTGGGTCAGGCTGTTAGGCCATATCCCCTTTAATACCTGGGAGATTGAGGATAATTTGTATCAATGGCTCCAAATCAGTAAACCCATGTAAGAGAGAATATTTCCATGCTGTGTTCATTTAGCTCTTGATGACACTAGAAAAGTTCATCACAGAGACCCTGCCCACTGGCTTTGTGGAGAGCAGATCAAATTGCCCAAATTATATCCAAGGTGGGCTGCTTTTCAACACTCAGGACTCAAACTGTATTCCATCAATAGTTTCTCAAGTCTCCAGAGAAATCAAGATTGGGCTCATACAAGAAGAGTGTCACTTTGATGACTCTTGGGGCAATGTGCAACAAGACCTGTAATATTCATTGAATGGTACCCTCATCTTTTACTACTAGCCTTTGCTACTGAAAGGCCCTTGTTGGTTTTTGGATTTCTTAATGGAGTTTTTTATGGTATTCTTGTCTTTAACAGTGTAGTGAAAAGAATTCTGAATTTGGTGTCAGATGTTTAGGGTGCAAATCTCACCTTGGATGCTGGCTATGTGACCACTAGCACCTACACTCTCAGAATTTTAGTATTCTTACCAGTCAAATGGGAATAATATTTGTATTATTGTTGTGATGGAAGTACTTCATAAACTTAAAGGATTAAATAAATTAAGCTATGATTATCATTATAAGTGACTCTCAGGAGCTAGATTTTCTCTGCAAAAGTGAATTGTATTAGATAAGCTCTAGATCTTAAGAGAATAAGGTTTGGGGGGAAAATGGTAGACTAGGAGCCAGGTTCAAGGTTCAACTCTTACTCTCTCTGTGATCTGAAGCAATTCATTTCACCTTTGTGGGCCTCAGTTTAGTTGTTTTTGTTCAGTTGTTTTCAGTCATGTCCAACTCTGATGCCATTTTGGGGTTTTCTTGGCAAAGATACTGGAGTATCTATACTCTCAACCTCTTCTATAGCTCATTTTAAAGATGAGGAAACTGAGGCACACAGTCAATGTTTGAGACCAGATTTGAATTCTGGTCTTCCTGTCTCCAGGCCTACCACTCTATTCACTGTGCCACCAAGCATCCCAGGCCTCAATTTATTCATTTGTATAACGAGGAAATACTATATCATCTCTAAAATGCTTTCCAGCTCTGAAATTCTACAGCTCTATGAACCTTATCTGGAGCTTCTCAGATCTACTACTATGATGTCTTCTCTAGCCTCATCCAATTCAGGAGGCTATAAGTGGACCCTGACTAGAAATGTGTATTATACATACATTGTTAGAAGTATTAAGACAAACTTTGTGCAAAAAATCTAGAAAGATATGCTTATGGAAAGAACACTAGACTGAAAATAAGGAAATTTGGATTGTAGTTCCAACTGCCATGATAGCTGTGTAAACCTTGGGCAACTCACAACCAACCTGGGGCTTAGTTTTCTCATTTATAAAGTAAAGGAATTAGACTAGATGACCTCTAAGGTGACTTCTAGTTGTAGCATTCTATGATTTTACCTCCACACCATCCCTGGGGTTGGCCGGCCATGATTCTATTGTCATATCTCACTAGTAGGTAGCTGAAAGTTCAATAACTGGTCACAGCTACTGGGTCCGGAGAAAGAACTAACATTGGCAACTGTAGCTCTGACATAGAATACCAGTATAGGAGGAGGAGATCTTGTTATCGTCATTAATGTTATTAATGATAATAACATTCAATAGCAAATTTTATATGGTACTGACTATGTGCCAGGCCCTTTACAAATATTATCTCATTTAATCCGCACAGCAACATTATTATTCCCATTTTACAGATGAGGAAACTGAGGAAAAAAAGAGGTAAAGTGATTTGCCAGAGTTGCACAGCTAGTAAGGATCTGAGGCCTGATTTGAATTCAGGTCTTCCTAACTCCAGGCCTATCACTACCTGACTCCTCTATTGCAAAAGAACAAATGCTTTCCTACCTAGTCTTGGGGCATCTATGTCCCCTACCACCACCACCACCAAGGTTCCATTGATGTGCTATGCGTCTCCTTGGAGTCATCTTTCTCCCTCTCTCTACTGCTGTTCCCTCCTTGCCTACTGCTTCCTTTAACTTCTGCCTCCTTCAAGGGATCATGGTAGTCTGAGATCAGTTGTGAACTCTAGCATATGGATCTGGTGAGACTATCCCTAAGGGGAAAGTTTATCTTCTCTATTGGTATGACTGTATCTGATTTAGCAAACTATCCTAATATCATAAGATTATAGCTATAGAGTTGGAAAGAGCCTTAGAATTTATCTCATTTTAGAGTTGAAGAATACATATTTAGAGGAGGAATATATATACATACACATACATACACACATATAGTATGTATATATCATATACATTTTATATATACACACACACACGTGTGTGTGTGTGTGTGTGTGTGTGTGTGTGTGTGTGTAGAATATCAATATACAGAGAACTTAAAGGATTAACTACAGGTAACAAAGTATTGTTTGGTGACATAGGGATTGGAGAGCTCATTCTATTATACTATGCTACTCACATCTTTTATAGAACTCATCACAGAAAATGCCCAGAATCTCTTCCAACACGGGGCTTTGTGTCCCTAGATTTGTCTCCCCTCCAAATAATGTTGTCCCACTTTCTGGAATTACTAGATATAGCTGTTCCTAGGGAAGTTGGACAGTTGGAAGGAAAAGAAAGAAATTGGAATGTCAAAACTAGAAGGAGAGATGCAACTGAAGTCAGGACCAAACTCAGGTAAAGTCAAGACAGAAGAACATTGGGAGGAAGATGTCAGAATGCCCACATACGATGGCAAAGGATGAGAGAGGGCAATCAGAAAACACAACAAGAGGAGACAAAGAGGCAAAAACAAAATCAAAAGCCAACAGAAAAGTTGAGGTCTGAGGGTTCTGGATACTCACAGTATGAAGTATGCAGAGAACAGAGTACAAATCAAAGGGTAATAGATTTTCACAGAATCAGAGTTGGAAGGAAATTGAGAGGAAAAGGACACCCAAACCACAATTAGAAGGAAATCCCTCCATAGGTCACTTAACAAGGAATAATCCTTTTGTGTGAGGATCTCCAAGGAGAAAGGAGCCCAGTACAACAGTAAGTCAAGAGGGGGGGGCAGGGATCTTTTCTTGTTTGTTTGTTTCCTCGGTGCCTAACATAATGCTTTATACTCAGGAGGTACTTAAAATGATTGTCGGATTGAATAAAATTGTACTTTCCCACCTCTGTACCTTTGCTCCTGAGTCTGAAATGCCCTCCTTTTTACCTTATCACTGCCTGTTGAAATTCAAACTAAAATAATAACAGATCACATTTATTTAGTAATTTAAGAGTAGTCTCTATATTAGTCCCATTTTACAAAAGAGGAAACAGAGTCAGAGAGTTAAACAACTTGCCTAAAGTCATTTTACAACCAATGAGTGTCCAACCAGTGACTGAGTCCCAGGTTTACTGACTCAAATTCCAGTGTTCATTATGCAATATATACTAAT
The DNA here is from genome assembly GCF_028372415.1 of Notamacropus eugenii. NCBI lineage: Eukaryota > Metazoa > Chordata > Mammalia > Diprotodontia > Macropodidae > Notamacropus > Notamacropus eugenii. Next base: position 193,616,661 of record NC_092874.1, read on the forward strand.
TTTTACCCACCTGTTAAGACCTAGATCAAATGCCACTTCTTCCATTAATATTCTCTGATCTTTGCTCTAGCCTAGTTAGAAACAATTACTTTTTTTCTGATTTAACAGAGCACTCTATATACTTCTTAATCCTTCACCAGGATCTACATTATTTGCTAGTTATTTGTATGTTTTATCCCGTCTCTCCTGTCCAAAACAATTCTCTTTGTTCTTCATCATTTTAAGTTTTCTGAGGACAGGAACCATTTTTCTTTTCATCTTTGAATCTCCCCTGTTTATACAGCATGTTCTATACACTCTCTGCATATAATGTGGGGAATATGCCCAGCCTATTCTGGGGATGGTCATCTCACCCAGCAAAGATGTTGGAAAGAGATGGGCTGAAAGGTTTGGTACTTACGGGATACCAATCTCAAAGATGTTGTTCTGGATGAGCTGCTTCCCCAACATGATAATACTGAGCTGAAGGCAAAGTTCCATAAGGCAGCCCCCTGGAGCACACTGTGAAGGGATACAAAGAAAGTTTGTGGGACTGGAGGTATAGAACCGTAACTCTAGGGAGATGAGGATGTCCTGAATTTTCTGGATGTCTCCAGTCATTCTTTGTGCATTCCACTGAGGTCATTATCTCCACTCCCTGCCCAAATGAGTTAGGACTCTACTCTTGGAACCACCCTGGACTTTGATAGGATTAGTTCTTGGCTTTACCAGATCAGTAGGGTTACCATAGTTAATATGGTACTTCCTAGTAGGGGTACCATACTTAATTCACACTTCCCCCTTCCTTGCTTCTCTTTATGTTTTATATTCCCCTAATAGAAGGTAAATGCTTTGAAGACAGGAACAGTTTTAGTTTTTATTTATATCCTCGGTGCTGAGCATAATGGCACCTGGCACATGTTAAGTACTTAATAAAATTTTCTTCCTTCCTTCTTTCCTTCCTTCCTTCCACTCTCTCTTTCTTTCTTTCTTTCCTTCTTTCTTTCTTTCTTTTTCTTCCTATTTAGATGAGGGTCATAGTAGTGACACTTGCCTCTTCCATTCGGTAATTGTCAAACACATACACATAACTCCCAGGCCTGCCGACAAACCTGAAATTAAAAAGCAAGGCAACAGTTAGGGAAGGGAAAGAATAACTATATTGTTAGAGGATATGATTCATCTGTGAAATGGCATCCCTCCAGTGTCTTTCTTTGAAATGTCAGTATAAATATCCATGGGGAGGGGGTAAGTATAGATCAATCTTAATAATAGGTAGATTCATCTGGGGGTCAGGCAGCTTTGGTGTTATGCAGAAACCACAAAACTTGGGCTTGAGTACCAGCTCTACTACTTACAAGATGCATGAACTTACAGTAAAGTATGATATGGCAGGAAAAATACTGGCTCTGGAGTCAGAGGTCATGAGTCCAAACCTTGCCATCTTGGGCAAGTTACCTCTTGGTCCTCAGGTTTCTCAGCTATAAAGTGAAGGGGTACATTTGTTGATCTATGAGGTCCCTTCCAATTCGATATCCTATGAACTCTCTAAGACCAGCAAGCAGATAAGATTAGATGCAATATATGTGGCGGTGATGCGTAGCATATCTGGAAATGACAGGGAGTCATTGTAACTTCTTAAACAAGAAAGAGGCATGGGCAGATGTAAACTTTAGAAGGTCTATTCTGGTTGTTGTATGGAAAATGGGTTAGAGAGAAGGGAGGCTGGGATGAGGCAAATCAAAAGAAGGCTATCCCTTCTTTTATATGGTGAGAGATGATAAGTACCTGAACTAGGGTGGTGCTCGTGAGCAAAACTGAAACCAATTCAGTTGTAAGAGCTTTAGTGGAGACAGAATTGATAAGACTGACCTATCAATTGTAAATGGAGGAAATAAGGCAAAACAATAGCTCATGAGAAAAAAGGCTTGGTTTTTTTAATGGACTGAAAGGGTGATATGAGTCAAAAATGTTATGTGGCCTCCAAAAAATATAAATATAATTTCAAGTTGAATGAATAGAATCACAGTGTCCAGAACAAATGAGGTGATTATCTGTTTGTATTTTACCTTGGTCAAACTGTTGGGAATATTTTTTCCAGTTCTTGGAGCCACATTTTAATTTTTTTTAATTGGGGGGATATTTCTGAAATCCACCTGCTCATCATTCTTTATAGCATAATTAGTAGCATTCCATTATATTCATATACTTGTTCAGCCATTGCCTGATGGGTGTTCCCTCAGTTTCTGATTCTTTGCCACCACAAAAAGAGTTGCTATAAATATTTTGTACGGGTAGGTCTTTTTCTCCTTTTTTACGATCTCTTTGGAATACAGACCTGGCAGTGGTATTGCTGGATCCAAGGGTATACACACTTTTATTGTCCTTTGGGCATAGTCCAAATTGCTCTTGGGGTTACATTTTAAGGAAGTCATTAATTATTATTGAATAGTCATAGGAGAGTGAACAGGAAAGCAAAGGAACTGAAAACTGTAGTTGAAAGAACTGGGTAAATCTAACTTAGATTAGAGAAGATTTGAGAGGATATCATAGTTGTGTGCTCAAGTATCTGAAGAGCCACATAAGGAAAAAAGCTAGATTTATTTCTACTTGGTCATAAAGGGCAAAACTAGGGGAAATCATTGGGAGGTACAAAGAGGCAGATTTAGGCCTCATGTAAAAAAACTTCCTAACAGTTATGGCTATCCATCAGTAGACAGGATTTCCTTGGAGCCCAGTGAGTGCCCCATCATTAGAAGCCTTCAAGCAAAGAAAATAACATTGTTCATCATCTACATGGCATCATTTTGAGGACATGGAATGTTATAGAGTATGATTCTTATTTAGTTATCAGTTAAACTAAAAGAACTAATTCCCTAAAGGGAACACCATTCTTTCATTCATTCCAGTTCATAACCCAGGAGTGATCCTTGATATTCTACTTTCCCTCTTCCATCCCTCCTTCTCACCTCCACCAATATCTAACTGCCAAGGCTTGTTGATTCCACCTTCTCAAAATCCCTCTCATCAGTTTCCTTCTCTCTACTCATACCATAACTAGCCTAGCCTGGACTCTTATCATTCTTCACTAAGATGACTATAAAAACCTAAATGTTCTCCTTGTATCCAACATGTCCCCTCTTCAATTCATCTTCCACAGAATTGCCAAAATTATATTGTTGAAAGGAAAATTCTTTGGGCTTTCACCTTGATTAATGAGGCAAAACTCAGGACAAAGAGAATTAGAAGGAATTTATTCCAAGTAAGTTAAAGGAGGAACACATTGAGAGGCTGATCACTAGAGATTAGCAAAGGCTTCAAGGTTGGGACAGCTTTTATTGATAACTTTCTTAAGAGAAAGACAATTCATATAGGTTACTGATGCCAGTAAAAGAGGTTGGACCCTTGCACCTCAGTTCCTCCCCAAGGTAGCAAGCACATGACAATTTACAGGTATGATTACAAGCATTACAGGTACAGGACAAAATTGCAGACTCATTGCCTTTCCCAACACTGGTTGGCAAGCAGGGCTGAGAATGATATGAATCAACATAGCTTTCATTAATATTCCTAAAACACAACTATGTTCACATAACTCCCTTACTTAATAAGTGTCAGTGGCTCCCAATTGCCTTTAGTACATTCAAAATTCTCTATTTCACATTAAAGACTTTTACAATTTGGTTCTAGCATATCATGCCAAGGTGATAAAACATTGCTCTCCCTCATGTATGCTATAGGGCAGTATAACGGTAATTTACATGGGAAGACCTTTCCCACTCATTAATAGGCCTGCCTGGGTCACATGGAAGTCTGAGTCACATGGTGCCTGTGGTGGGAGGAGCTTGCTGAATTGGTGGAACAGAAAGGGTGGAACAGGAAGAGGCGGAGATAGAGCACAGCTGAGAGAGAGTTTGGTTATAAAGCTAGTCAGAGCTAGGAAGGATATGGACAAACAGGCAGCTGGCTAGTGGGAGTGAAAGGGCTTGTTTGTGATTTCTTTAATGGAGTTGGTTTGTGGGAAGCCTAGCAGGGAGAAGGCTTGGGGATGGTCTTTTTCTCTGCACTGTTACTATGTATAGATTTTTGTTACTATGATGGATTTGGCTTTCGGGTGTCTGAATAAATGTTTTAATTCTGTCTTCCATGTGGAGAGTCTGTTGTATTTTGTGATTGCATCAGGGATATTCACAGCACTGTAGGCTCTGTGAATATAGGGTTGGCACTATCGACAGTTAGGTGGTTCAGACCTGAGTTCAAATCTGATCTGAGACTTACTAGCTGTGTGATCTTGGGCAATTCACTTAACCTCTGTTTGCCTTAATCCCTTGGAGGAAGAAATAGCAAACCACTCTAGTATCTTTGCCAAGAAAATTCCATGGACAGTACTGGGGGTGCTATGGACCTTGGGGTCATAAAGAGTTATACAACACACACCTGAAAAATACATGCTATACTCCAGCCAAAGTGAAATCAACCTTCTACCTCTCCTCTCCTGTCTCCATGTCTTTGCAAAAGCTGTGCTCTATGCCTGGGAGGCTCTCCTTTCTTATTATGACTTCTTATAAACTCATTTCCCTTAAGGGCTCAATTGCCATCTCCTTAAAGAAGCTTTTCCTGATTCCCATGGTGGTTAGTCCCTCCACCTCAAGTCACCTCAAATCAAATTATTTAAGCAATAAACATGTAATATTACTAGAATGTTACTACTAGAATGAGAGCTCCTTAAGAGTAGGTATTGTCTTATACCCAGTGCCTAACATAGTTCTAGGTATACTGGAGGTGTTTAATAACAATAGCAGCTAACATTTACATGCTATCTTTAAGATTTGCAAAGAATGTCACATTTAATCTCATTTGATCCCCACCACAACGATATGAAGCAGTTGCTGTTACTGTTCTCATTTTGTCATTATTTAGTCATTTGGTTGTATCTGACTCTTCATGACCTCATTTGGGGTTTTCTTGGCAAAGATAGTAGAATGGTTGTCATTTCCTTCTCCAGTTCATTTCACAGATGAGAAAACTGAAGTAGAGTTAAGTGACTTGCCCAGGGTCACACAGCTAATAAGTCTCAGGTTGGATTTGAACTCAGGTCTTCCTAACTCCAGGGATGGCACTCTATCCTCTGTGTCACCAAGCTGACTGTTCTCATTTTACAAATGAGGAAACTGAGGCCTAGAAAGATTAAATGACTTACCAGGGATCAAATAGCTAACAAGTGTCTAAGGGAGGATTTGAACTCAGGTCTTTCTGACTCCAAATCCAATATTCTCACCAAGTATGACACCTCATTGCCACATAAATGCTTGCCAACTGATTGATCTGAGGTATTTTTCAACTCTGAGTTTATGTGATCCCCTCATTTTTCCAGGATTACTCCACTTCATTGACACATAAAACTGGTATTTGCCTCCTGAGTACAGCACCCATTTCTTCTGCTTCCTCTGGATTCTGACTCTGGTTTGAATCACTCAAGACATCTAACAAATATCTAGTGCCCATTTTGTACAAGGTCCCATGCTTGGGACTAGGGATGCAAAAATAAAATAAAATAGCACACATTAAAAGAATCCTTGCTCTTAAATAGCTTACACCCTATTCTACTGGGTTGGGAATAGAATATGTATACAAGTAAGTAAATTCAAAGTAATTTCAAGGAGAAGGTTAATAATCTTCAGGCTCAATTTTCATGAAAAGCAGTATCTATTCCCCACCCCTTTGACTGTGTTACCCAGTACTCTGTGGATTGTCTGTACTCCGGCTCTTCCCTCACCTTGGCACGCAGGCTGCCTGCATGGGACAACCACTAACCCAAGGTTGATATTCCTGGTCAACCAGGCGTGTTGTTTGGATTCTCCAGTGGTTTGTACTTGCTTGTGCCTTTTCTCCCCTAGTTAGTAAAGCTGACAGTTGACTATGCAAATAATATCACCCTTTGCAGGAACATTAATTTCCCAGGGGGGAAAAGGAATGGAAGTATATGAAATTCAAAGTAGAGATTACTAGAAGCAGAAGCAGAAATTGCATTCTTTGCAATTTCTTCCTTCTATAATACAAAAACTAGATGAGGAAGGTTTTATTCACTTTTCTGAGCAGGATCTCAGAGCTTCTGTAAGAGAAACTGGACAGAAGTAGAACTGAGCAAGGACAGAAAATGACTGTATTGGTGCTTTCCTTGCTCTTACTGACTTTGGATCCTTTGGTCTCACATTCCATTTACATTGATTTGCCTGGCCTAGCTTAGTTGCCTTTGTGAATTCCTACCTTTGATCTGAGTCTGATTTTTAGTTTTTCACATGAATCTTGATTTAGACTGAGGATAGAGAACCTGAAGCCTTGAGGCCACAGGTTCCCCACCCCTGATTTAGACCATGTCCTCTCTCTCTTTTTGCTCCCAGTCTCCTCATAGAAACTGAGGCCCAACAGAAGCAGGAGATACACAGGCCAGACCACTTGGTGCCAATGGCAGAACAAGAGAAACCTCATTTGTTAATGCAGCAGAATCCCAACGCAGTTATTAAATAAATGTTTGTGGAATAGATAAATGTTCCTCATCCAGGCAGCCTTCATTCAGCTGACATCTGGGGGCAGCAAAGGATAGAGGCCCTAAGAAGGGGAATTTGATTTCAGACTGTCAGTGAAACTTAAAGGGAAGCAAACATATCTCTGGACATTAGCATAAGCAAATGTACAGATACTAAAAAGGGCAGTTTGAAAATATGAGATGGAGAGTAGTTCAGTTTGGCTGGGACTTAGGCTAGATGAAGAGGGGCAGTATGAGATAATGGTGCAAAAGTATGTTTCAGCCAAATTGTAGAGGGCCTTGAATGCCACATTATCGGTTATTTATACTTGATTCACTAGACAATGCACAGTGAAAGTTTTCAAGTGTACAGATGAAGTGATCAGAAAAGTGCATCAAGAAGACAACTCAGATATTTTTGTGAAGGATAAACTGAAGAAGGCACATTTAGAAGGCAGAAAATACATTAAGAGACTAGGATAATCCTCTAAACAAGAAAAGAGGTAGGGCTACACTACAGTGGTTACATTAAGACTGAAAAGGAGAATTATTGTTGAAGTCAAATAATAAAAGCAGCTGACATTTTTATAGCCCTTTGATGTTTATAATCAAAGAACTTTCTATACATTATCTAATTTGATTCATTTTGAGGATCAAATTACCATACCTACTATAAAGTAGATATTGGTAACTTTTTTTTTCCTTTAACAAATAAAGAAACTTATTGGAGGAGGAGTGAGAAAATAAGTGCCTTCATGCCATGTTGATGGGTTGAGAACTGACCCAGACATTTTGGTGAGCAACTTGAAACTATGCCCAGAAAGGTACCAACTTGTGTATATCCTGTGATATTATCCAGCTATCCCACTAGTTGGTCTATACCCAAGGGAATCAAAGAAAGAGAAAAGGGATCTATATGGACAAAAATCTTTAGAACAGTTCTTTTGGTGGTAGTCCCAAATAGGAAATTTAAGAGGCTTTCTTCCTATTGAGAAGTAGTTAAACAAAGTGTACTTTTTGGATCTAATAGAATATTAATGTTCCATAAGAAATGAGAAAATGGACAGTGTTTACAAAGATAGCAGGAGAGAGAAAACAACCTTGAAATCAAGACTTTAAGAACTCTGATCAATACATTGATAAACCATGAGTCCAAAAGGATGAAGATGAAATACATCACTCACCTCAATGACAGAGAGGTGATAAAATGCAGAAATAAATATATTTTTGGACCTAAAGCGAGGTGCTGCAGTAGAAAGAACACCAGGCCTGGAGTCAGGAAGACCTGAGTTCACATCCAGCCTTAGACACTTAGTAGTTGTCTTGGGCAAGTCACCTGTTTGCCTCAGTTTCCTCATTTGTAAAATGAGCTGGAGAAGGAAATGACTAACCACTCCAGTATCTTTGCCAAGAAAACTCCAAATGGGGTCATGAATAGCTGGACACAATTAAAACAACTGAATAACAACAAAAAAAGTGGGAATTTATTTTGCTGGACTATGTAGCTATGTATTGAAAATTTTGTTTTTGGTTTTTAAAAATTGTTTAATTGTGAGGGTAATGGTAGGAACAGACTAGTAAAAAGATTATTACTTTAAAAAGAAAAAAAATTACAGGGAAAATTGAAACTCAAGAGAGATTAAGTGACTTATCCATGGTCGCACAGCTAGTACAAATCATAAGCAGGAGTTAACTTCAGGTCTTTCTTGACTTAAAATCTATACTTTCCACTATGCACCACCTAGCTAATACTTTCTATGTTATCTGTACTTTGAGCATTTTCCCCTCCACTTTCTTATTCTAAGTAGAATTGACAGTATTTGTCAACTGATTGGGTGTAGGAGATGAGAGAGGAAAAAAGTCAAGAATGATAACTTAAGTTTCAAGCTTGGGTGATGGAGACAATGGTGCCCTCTACAGAAACAAAAAGGACATTATCTTACTTGACTGGGTAGTTCAAATATTACTCTTCCCACTTGGAAGGTTAGGAAATGTAAGTGGTCAAGGTCCCAGGCTTAATAGTCATTTCACCACCCCATACTGTTTCTGGCCCAGAGAAATTGAGTAGCCACTTGGACCTAACTGCATAGGATGAGCAGCCCAGGAGGCTACGAGAGATGGGCTGCCTCCACTGCCCAAGGGGATGTCCAGCCTACTGGCAAAGTAAGGTGGAGTACATTGGATAATACTGGAGAAACAACCCTCTGCACCAATGAGGCTTACCTCCCTTTGAAAAAGGCCACGTAGAAAATTGAGGAATAGGCATTGACAAACTTCAGCAGGAAAGCTTTGAGGATCAGTCGTTGCTCAAAACTCTCTTCTGTTCTCGGCACCTCTGTAAGAGAACAACAAGCCTGAGCAGAGCAATGAGACCAAGGGGATATCTATGCCTCTCTCTCAAACCCACAGATCCAGTAAGATTGGGGAGCTGGGTTTGAATCCTATCTCTGGTCTTTTGCAGCTTTTGTGACTACAAAAAAAGGTAGTTCACATAGTTAAGGCTCAGTTTCCTCATCTTCAAAACGGGGACATATACACATGTGTCATATATCTCAAGAGATTCTTTTGAGGGAAAAAATATGTATGTGTATGTATATGTATTTCATTCATATACAAATTTTAAAAATACTAAAAATTACATCAACAAGTAGTGTGCTCCAACCTGATTAAAATGAGCTGTTCATGCTGAAAATCAGGGAATGGATAAAAGAAGAGAAATCAAGAAAAGACAATTACTAGTTCCCAGTACACAATAAGTGCTTAACAAATGCTTGTTGACTGGCTAAGGAAGGTTAATTGATATAAATCGATTACAACAACAAGGGGATGAAGAGTCAAGAAACTGATGTTCTTGCCAAGTGGAGACATACATCAGCTAATGGCAATGCTGATTTACAGTATAAACTTGTTTGTAATAGCTTACTGAGGAGCATGGTAGAAGATGACAAAAAGTAACCTCTCATAAAAGAACACAAAAGAAAGTGGAAGGGGAAAAATGCACAAAGTATGAATAACATAACATAGGGTAGCTAGATGGTGTAGCAGACAGAGTGATAGGCATTAGGAAAACTCATTTCATCAAATCTGGTCTCAGATATGTGACCCTGGACAAGTCACTCATCCATTCTGCTTGCCCTATTTTTCTCATCTGTCAAATGCTGAAGAAGGAAATAGCAAACCATTCCACTATCTCAGCCAAGAAAATCCCCAATGAGATAACAGGGTTGGATGCAACTGGAAATGACTCAGCAACAATAATGGCTAACAAAGATAACGTAAAGAGCTTAAGCCAAAGGGATGAATTTTTGATCTCACAGATATTGTTAAGGCTTGGTATGATGAGGTCTATTACCAGAATACTTCTCGAAAGAGTATAATGAAATAGGATAGGCAAAAGAAGGCATAGAGTAGCAATCTATGTTAAAAAGGTATATACACTCAAGACAACCCAGGGAATCAAAGGAGAAGCATTTAGCTAAAGTCCAATGGAGGCAGAAGCTGAAGTGTAACGATTAGGTGTTCTGAAACAAATGACAAGCCTTCCACTGAGACATGATGGAGAAGTGAGGGAGAACTTCAATTAATCCAGACATCTGCTAGAGTTATCTCTGCCACAAGCAGAGCAATGAATAATTTCTTCACATACTTTAATGATAATTTCCTCTTTTAAAAGGTAGAGGAAGCAACAAAATGAAATGCTGTTCTGGATCTAATTTACACTGGCCGCAAGGAATTGGTTACTGTTTACTATGGTAGAAATGCTGGAACCCTAGGAGAAAGTGATTATTCCATTTTAAAGTCTGTGATAGAGGAGGAAAAAAAAGCTGTGCTTAGTCTGATAGGTTTCCTAGATTTGAGAGAATACATTTCAGAGGTTAAGAGAAGGTACAGATAGGATCTCATGACCTAAAATTCTATGGGAGAATTCAACTCAGGAAAAATGGGCAGCCCTTAAGGCATCCTTTTATTTCAGGAAGAAAGGAAACAGAGATAGATAAACACCCTTTTCCCCTCCCTCCCCCTAAATTAGAACATTGGGGTTCCATTGAGTTCTCGACAGGCCCAAGCCTTCCTATATCCCTTCCCTCAAAGTCATAAGATTTTAAAAATTAACTATATTTTTCCTTATGGTTCAAACCCACCCTGAGAGGAGGAAACAGGTGAGAGATGTAAGGAAAGAGAAACCCCTCCTTAATATACTAGAGATACCTAGGAAAGGACAAAGGTCTGGCTGATTGGAATAGGGAGGGGGAGGAAATGGAGGTATATTATTTTTCTTTGGGTAGATGGAGGGCTGAAAACAATTTCCTTTTAACCTGACATTTATATCTTTACAGTTTATGTGAGAACAAAGCAGGTTTGGGTGAAGTCATTTCTCAGGATGGGGAAAGAGAGAAAAACATACATTAACACCCATCTCTTCTTGGTCATAGTCTTTCTCTACCCATTAACTGAGAAACAGTTAACTGAGAAAAGTGAAGGAACAGGAAGTGATGGGAGTCAGAGAAAGAAGGGATGTGTGAAGAGTTCCAGTCCACAGCTCTTTCCAAGAGAAACTGAGAGAGTAGGGGAAGGGTCTTCCATAGGGAAAAGGGATCTGAATGTGTGTGGACTTGGAAGCAACCAGCCATGTCTGCCAAGGCAAGGCAACCCTGCAACATCTCTTCCATTGGGGTGGGAAGCTATGCCAAACCCATTTCCTCCAGGGCACTTTGAGGTGACTCATCTTCCTCCTGTAGTAGATCTGCTTGTTCTATGGCCTTTAACATACTTTTCTTAAAGGTATCCTGGACATCATCCCCCATCAGAAATTCATCCAAGATGAAGTAGGCCTTCTCAAAGTTGAAGATGATGTCTAATTCACATAACGCTGCCAAAATATTTGTCCAGGAGCTTCACGTATCAGTGGATCAGTTCCACTGTGATGAGCTTATTATTTTGGCCCTCAATGGCGCAGCAGAAGTAGAGACAGGCATATCTCTTATTGACAGCTTTGAAGTCTCTCTACTTCAGGAAGCTGCACATCTTGGGCTTTCTGGCCAGAACCATCTTTTTTTCTCTCCTGACATAGCCAGGTACCATTTCTGCACCCGCAGTTTCCCCTGCCAGCTGAACAGTAGCATGAGCCATCTAGAAGAGGCATGCGCTGCCCCTTCGAGCTTTGACCCCCAAGATGTTCCAGTGGGTGTAGCCCATGCCCCTCACTTCCAGAGGTTCTTAATCTTTTGGGGTCACGATAGTCTGTGTCTTTGGCAGTCTGGTGAAACCTAGGGACCCTTTCTCAGAAGAATGTTTTTAAATGCACAAAATAAAATACATAGGTGTACAAAGGAAATCAATTATATTGAAATAATTATCAACTTTTCTCTAAAGTTCATGGACCCTATGTTAAGAACCTCTGTTCTAAGGATACAAAGAGAAATAATTTCTCTGAGAAGAAAAAAGGGTATATTCTAAAAATAAACATTAAAAATGTACATAGAACTACCACTAGCCAATTTGAATTTTAAGACATGTAAAAATGATGAAAACAAGTACAAGTGATAGAGATAAGTTGAAAGAAGAATGACATGTCATGGAATGACCTTGTAAGAACTGTGTCAAGAATACTAAAGGCGCTAGCAAGGAAACTAAGGATCACAAAAATTGGGGAATAGAATAGGATCAGAGAGGGTCAGCATGGTTGCTTGGGGGGAACAGAGTAGTAATAACTGATGACACAGAGAAAGCAGTAAATACTCAATTCCTTTTTTGCCTCTATTTTTTCTGCCAGTGAGAATGATCTTTGAACATACATGGTTAATAGGGAGTTATTTCTGAAGAGAAGTAAGGAGATAATATGAAAACACACTGCTCGTGACAAATCCAAGTCACTTGAAACAAAGGAATTACATTTTCAAGTACAGAAAGAACCAGAAAGATCAATGGCTTTGTCAATAAGACTGAAAAAAAGGAGAGGTTTTTTTGTTGGACAAAGGACAAATGTCTTGATTTTTTTAATGGAAGAGAATGGAATCTTCTAACATAAGATAGTAAGTTTAAGCTTTATTCTGGACACATTTCGGAAGGTAGATGAGTCAACATTTAGAAGCAGCAGTGATCATAAAGATATTTGTAAGATCAAGTAATTTGAGATGAATCCTTATTTCCTTTTCTTTTTCGAGATTGAAGGATCATTGATAGAAGCCCAGAAGGCACCTCCATGGCTGTCCCATCTACCAACCCTCTCATTTTACAGAAGAGGAAACTGAAGCCCAGTAATTCTAACTAACTGGCCCAAGGTCACACAAGAAGTGAGTATCATAGGTAGAATTTGAAGCCAGGACTCAAAATTCCAGAATCAGTATTCTTTCTACTACATCACACTAGGAAATATTATAGATAAGGTTTCCTTAGATTTTAGTTAATAAAGTCTTTCAGTGTAGTTTTGTGGGAAAGAGAGAGATATAAACTAAGCAATAGTACAAATAGATGGATTTGGAACTGTTTGAATGACTGGATAGTATGACTGGTATGGCACTGAATAAATAGATTAATTTAGGTAGAATTGTCATTTTCATTTTACTGGCTAAGCTTCCCCATAAACAATTAATATTTCTCCAGTTATTTAGATCTGACTTTATTTTCGTGAATAGTATTTTATAGTTGTGTTCACATAGTTCCTGGGTTTCCCTTGGCAGGTAGGCTCTGAAGTATTTTATATTATCTACAGTTATTTTAAATGGAATTTCTGTTTCTGTCTCTTGCTGCTGGACTTTGTTGGCAATATATAGAAATGCCTATGATGTATGTGGGTTTATTTTGTATCCCGCAACTTTGCTAAAGTTATTAATACTTTCAAGTAATAATTTTCAAGTAGGATGTAACTGATAGTTTTTTTCCAGCTTTTACCTTATTCTCTGGTTCCTTCAAACTGAGTTATTTCAAGGAACTCTTAGGATCTTTCCTGCTAAGGTACTTCCCATCCTGGTGCCTAGTCTCATCTCTGTTTCAGCCCCTGGGGACTGGAATGCTTCTCTTAAACACTTGAAAAAAGAGGATTTTCATACACAAAGCAAAAGATAAAAAGAGGATTCTATATGAAACCATGAATCTCCATTTCATACTTTTTTCTTTCAAAAAATATATTCTATACATTACTTTCAAAACTATCCTGCTCATCTGTGCTTCCTTCTAAATTTTATTCTGTCCTATGCATTAAAAAAAAGTTTCAATGACTCTATTTGGGGAGGGGCATCTCTTTTGTGAATCCCCTCCTCCCCCGCACTCTTCCTCTTTCCCTTTTCCTCTCCCCCCAACTAACCTAGAAAAAGAAAGTGGGTGAGGGTGGTAGATGGTGGGTGGGAAATCCTTATAAGAAATACATGTAATCAAGAAAAATGAATCCTTACAATGGCTATATCCAAAAATATTTATCTGCACCTTGTGTATTCTTCTCATGTACCATACCAGACTCTATGAGATTCTTATGTATAATAACAACAGCAATAAATAGCTAGCATTGGTATAGTACTTAAAAAGTTAGCAAAGTACTTTAAATATTTTATCTCACTTGATCCTCACAATAACCTCGTGAGAGAGCTGCTGTTATCTCCATTTTACAAATGAGGAGACTGAGGCTGAGAAAGGTCAGGTGACTTGACCAGAATCACATGGCTACCCCCACCTTTTACTCAATTAATTGTTTCTAAGATTCTCTAAGTATATTATCATAGCATCTATAAAGAATGAGAGTTTTGTTTCCTCATTATTCTAATTACTTTAATTCTTGTTCTTCCTCTTTCTTCATAATAGCAAATAACAGAAGTGAAAATGGGCATGCTTGTTTCACCCCTAATTGTACTGGAAAGGTCTGTAGCTTATCCCTATTACAGATAATGGTACTGAGGATTTTACATAAACATAACCTGTCACTTTAAGGTAAGCTCCATTATTCCTATGCTCTCTAGTTTTTTCAATAGGAAAGGATGCTATGTTTTTACAAAGGCTTTTTCTGCATCTATTGAGATAATCATATGATTTATGTAGGTTTAGTTATTGATATGGTCAATTATGCTGATAGTTTTTTTCTAATATTGAACCAGTCCTGAATTCCTGGTATAAATCTCCCCTGGTCATAGAGTATTATTCTTATTATTTATTTCTGTAATCTCTTTGTTAATATTTTATTTAAAATGTTCAGATCAATATTCAAATAGGGAAATTGGTTTATAATTTTATTTCTCTGCTTTGGCTCTTCCTGGTTTAGGTATAAGTACTATATTTGTGTCATAAAAGGAATTTAGTAGGACTCCACTTATTTTTCAAAATAATTTATATAGTATTGGGATTAATTGTTCTTCATTTTTTTCTTTTTTAAATTTATTTGTTTATTTTTAGTTTTCAACATTCATTTTTATAATATTTGAGTTCCAACTCTCCCCTCTGCCCACCCCAAGAGAGCATGTATTCTGATTACCCCTTCCCCAATCTGCCCTCCCTTCTCTCACACCCCTTCTTTCCCTTATCCTCATCTGCTCTATTTGCTTGTAGGGCAAGATAGATTTCTACACCCTGTTACCTGTATATCTTATTTCTCAATTGCATGTAAAAACAATTTTAACATTCATTTTTAAAACTTTAGTTCTAACTTCTCTCCCTTCCTCCTTCCTACCCATCCACACTGCAAAGGCAAGAAATTCATTATAGATTATACATATGAAGTTATGAAAAACACTTCCATAGCAGTCATATTGTGAAAGACTAACAATATTTCCCTCCATCCTGTCCTGCCCCCCCCAATTATTCTGTTCTCTTTTGACCCTATCCCCCCTCAAAAGTGTTCACTTCCAATTAGCCCCACCTCCCATTTGCCCTTCCTTCTATCATTCCCCCACACCTAGCTTATCTCCTTTTCCACTACTTTCCTGTAGTGTAAGATAGATTTTCATAACAAATTGAGTGTGCACGTTATTTCTTCCTTAAGCCAAATGTGATGAGAGTAAGGTTCACTTTTACCCTCTCACATTCCCCCTCTTCCCCTCCAATGAAAAAGTTTTCTCTTGCCTCTATTATGTGAGAGATAATTTGTCCTAATCTATTTCCATTTCTCCTCCCAATATATTCCTCTCTCACCTCTTAATTTTATTTTTTAGATATCACCTTTTCCTATTCTACTCACCTTGTGCCCTCAGTCTCTGTCTCTGTCTCTGTGTCTCTGTGTGTCTCTCTCCCTGTCTCTCTGTCTCTCTGTCTCTGTCTCTGTCTCTCTCTCTCTCTCTATATATATATGTGTGTGTGTGTGTGTGTGTGTGTGTGTGTGTGTGTGTGTGTGTGTGTGTATTTGTAATCCTTCTAACAATCCTAATACTGAGAGAAGTCTCAGGAGTCAAATTTATTATCTTTCCATGTAGGAATATAAACAGTTCAACTTTAGTAAATCCCTTGTGATTTCTCTTTCTTGTTTACCTTTCCATGCTTCTCTTGATTCTTGGGTTTGAAAGTCAAATTTTCTACTCAGCTCTCTTCTTTCATCAAGAATGCTTGAAAGTCCTCTATTTCATTGAATGAATATTTTCTCCCCTCAAGTACTATATTCAGTTTCGCTGGATAGGTAATTCTTGGTTTTAATCCTAGCTCCTTTGACCTCTAGAATATCATAATTGAAGCCCTCTGATCCTGTAATGTAGAAAAGGTTAGATCTTGTGTTATTGTAATTGTAATTCCACAATACTTGAATTGTATCCTTCTGGCCGCTTGCAATAATTTCTCCTTGACTTGGGAGCTTTGGAATTTGGTTACAATATTTCTAGAAGTTTTCCTTTTGGAATCTCTTTTAGAAGGCAGTTGGTAGATTCTTTCAATATTTATTTTACCCTCTGGTTCTAGAATATCAGGGCAGTTTTCCTTGATAATTTTTTTGAAAGATGATGTCTAGACTGTTTTTTGATCATGACTTTCAGTAGTTCCATAATTTTTAAATTGTCTTTCCTGGATCTATTTTCCAAGTCAGTTGTTTTTCCAATGAGATGTTTTACACTGTCTGCTATTTTTTCATTTCTTTGGTCTTATTTTATAATTTCTTAATTTTTCATAAAGTCATTAGCTTCCATCTGCTCCATTCTAATCTTTAATGAATTATTTTCTTCAGTGAGCTTTTGGACCTCATTTTTCATCTGACCAATTCTGGTTTTTAGGGCATTCTTCTCATTGGCTTTTTGGATTTCTTTTGTCATTTTGGTTAATCTACTTTTTAAAGTGTCATCTTCTTCAGCAATGTTTTGGGTCTCTTTTAGTACATAGCTGACTTGTTTTTCATGATTTTCTTGCATCACTCCCATTTCTCTTCCCAATTTTTGCTCTACTTCTTTTACTTGGTTTTCAAAATCCTTTCTGAGCTCTTCCGTGACCTGAGACCAATTCATGTTTTTCTTGGAGGCTTTGGATAGAGGAGCTTTGATTTTGTTGTCTTCTTTTGCAAGTTTTGGTCTACTTGTCACCAAAGTAAGATTCTGTAGTCTGATTCTTTTTTCCAGTTTTTGCTCATTTCCCCAGCCATTTACTTGACTTTTGAGCTCTTTGCCAAGGTAGTTCTTTGCTTGCAATGGGACTGGGGTTTGTATTGTCAGCCACTCTATCCCCCCATAATCTGTGGGCCTTGAGCTCCAAAAAACAGTGGCTGCAGCTGGCCCTGCTGATGCTGTGGCTGCCAAGGGTTCCTCAACTCCCTCCCCCCTCTGCCACCCTGGGGCTGAGGCCTGACCCCTCTACTCTCTCACACATGTCTCACAAGTTTTTTTCCACTGACCTTCCAATTTGTCCTCAGCATTTTGGGGTTGTGAAGTCTGGAAACCGCCACAGATGTGAGAGATTAAGTCCTCTGCAAGACCTGCTTAGGTCCATTCTGTGCTGGCACAGCCCACCCTGGACTGTGCTCTGCTCCCAGCATGGCATAATAGACACTTCCCAGTGACCTTCCAGGCTATCTTGGGCTGGAGATTTGCTTCACTCCATCATTCTGTTGGTTCTGCAGCTCCAGAATTTATTTAGTCATTTTTTTTACAGGTATTTGGCTGGGCTTAGGGGGAGAGCTCTAGAAAGTCTGTGCTGTTACTCTGCTATCTTGGCTCTGCCCCATGGATTCTTTAAATGTTTGGTAGAATTCTCTTGTGAAACCATTTGGTCCTGAGGATTGTTTCTTAGGATGTTCATTGATGGTGTGTTCAATTTCTTTTTCTAAGATTGGGTTACTTAAGTATTTAATTTCTTCTTCTATTAATCTGGGTAATATATTTTTTTTTGTACATACTCATCTATTTCATTTAGGTTGCCAAATTTATTGACATATAATTGGACAAAATAGTTCCTAATTGCCTTAATTTCCCCTTCATTGGTGGTAAATTCACCCCTTTCATTTTTTATACTATTAATTTGGCTTTCTTCTTTCTTTTTTAAATCAAATAACCAATAGCTTATCTATTTTATCCCCCTGCCCCATAAAACCATCTTCTAGTCTTATTTATTAGCTCAATGGTTTTCTTACTTACAATGTTATTAGTCTCTCATTTGATTTTCAAGATTTCTAATTTGTTTTTTAACCAGGGATTTTAATCTATTCTTTTTCTAGTTTTTTTTAAAGTTGCATGCCCAATTCAATGATCTGCTTTTCTTCTATCTTATTGATGTAAGCAATCAGAGGTATGAATTTCCCTGTAAGTATTGCTCTGGCTGCATCTCATAAATTTTGGTAGGTTTCTTATTGTCATTTTCTTTAATGAAGTTCTAAACTTTCTATGATTTCTTCTTTGGCTCACGTATTTTTTAAGATTAGATTATTTAGTTTCCAATTAATTTTTAATCTTTCTTTTCATTGTCCATTATTGCAATTTTTAAAGCATTATGATCTGAAAAAGGATGCATTTACTATCTCTGCTTTTCTGCACTTGAGTGTGAAAATTGTATGTCCTGATATACAGTCAATTTGTGTGTGTGTGTGTGTGTGTGTGTGTGTGTGTGTAGGTGCCAAGCACTGCTGGGAAAATGGTTTATAACTTTCTATTTCCATTAAAATTTCTCCAGAGAGCTATCACAGATAACTTTTTCAGAATTGTACTTACCTCCTTAACTTCTTGTTTAAATTTTTTTTTTGCTCAGATTTATCTAGTTCTGAGAGGGGAAAACTGAGGCTCCCCACTAGCATAGTTTTATTTATTTCCTCCTATAACTCATGCAATCTCTTTAAAAATTTAGATCTTGGTGGGATAGAGCCAAGATGGCAGAGCAGAAGGATGGACCTGCCCTAGCTCTCCCCCCAGCCCATAAAATACCTGTAAAAATGACTCTAAACAAATGCCAGAGCAGCAGAAGCCACAAAAAAACAGAGTGAAAGAGATTTCCAGCCCAAGACAGCCTGGAAGGTTGACAGGAAAAGTTAATCTCACTGAGCTCAGAGCAGAGCACAACGCAGCCTTGGCCACATGGCACAGCACAGACAGGACTAGAGTAGGCATTAGGACACAGAATCACAGGCAGCGGCTGTGGTTCCCAGATTTCTCAACCAACGAAAGCCAAAGACAGCTTAAATGGTCAGTAAGAAAGCTCTTTCACCTGGGTGAGAGGGGAATGTGGTCTGAGCCTGGCCCCAGGGTGGCAATAGTGTCTATTTTTGGAGCCCTCAGCCTAAAGACTCTGGGAGAATCGAGCAGCTGATCTGAGTCTCAGCTTTGAGTGGCAGTCCTGGGGTGAGGAGGAGTACTGGCATGGTGGAGCTGATTGTGGCTGGGCAGAGGGAATCTTACTCACAGATCCTGGGCAGAAAATAGTAGTTGTGGTTGCTCATAGGCAGGAGTGCAAGGCAGTAGAGGGGTAAACTCCTCTCCCTTGATTGGGACATCTTGGAGGAACTGAGAACTTACAGGTCCCTAGAGTATAACCTCCACTTGACAAAGGCTCAAAAGTCAAGCAACTGGCTGGGGAAATGTCCAAAAAAGGGGAAAATAAGGCTACAGAAACTTACTTTTTTGGTAAAAAGGTATTTTCTTCCATCCTTTCAGATGAGGAAGAACAAGGCATACCATCAGAGGAAGACATCAAAGTCAAGGCTTCAACATCCAAAACCTCCAAAATAATGCAATGGTCTCAGGTCACAGAAGAGCTCAAAAAGGATTTTGAAAATAAAGTAGAAGAGGTGGAGGAAAAATTGGGGAGAGAAATGAGAACGATAGCGATGCAAGAAAATTATGAAAATCAAGTCAACAGCTTGCTAAGGGAGACCCAAAAAATGCTGAAGAAAATAACACCTTTAAAAATAGATTAACCCAAATAGCAAAAGAGGTCCAAAATCCCATGAGGAGAAGAATGTTTTAAAAGTCAGAATTGACCAAATGGAAAAGGATGTTCAAAAACTCACTGAAGAAAATAGTTCTTTAAAAACTAGAATGGAACAGATGGAAGCTAAGGACTTTATGAGAAACTAAGAAATTATAAAACAAAACTAAGACAACGACAATGTGAAATATCTCATTGGAAAAACAACTGACCTGGAAAAAAATCATGCAGGAGAGATAATTTAAAAGTTATCAGTCTACCTGAAAACCATGATCAAATAAAGAGCCTAGACATCATCTTTCAAGAAATTAATTATCAAGGAAAACTGCCTTGACATTCTAGAACAAGAGGGTAAAATAGAAATGAAAAGAATTCACTGATCATTTCCTGAAAGATATCCCAAAAGGAAAACTCCTAAGAATATTGGAGCCAAATTCCAGAGTTCCCAGGTCAAGGACAAAATATTATAAGCAGTCAGAAAGAAACAATTCAAATATTGTGGAAATACAATCAGGATAACACATGATTTAGCAACTTCTACACTTAGGAATCAGAGGGCTTAGAATATGATATTCCAGAGGTCAAAGGAGATAGGATTAAAACCAAGAGTCACCTCCCCAGCAAAACTGAGTATAATACTTCAGGGGAAAAATGTAATTTCAATGCAGTTGGGGACTTCCAGGCATTCTTATTGAAAAGACCAGAGCTGAATAGAAAATTTGACTTTCAAATACAAGAATCAAGAGAAACATGAAAAGGTAAACAGGAAAGAGAAGCCTTAAGGAACCCATTAAAGTTGAAATATTAACATTCCTACATAGAAAGATGTTATTTGTGCCTCATGAGACCTTTTTCAGTATTAGGGTAGTTTGAAGGGATATATGTGTATGTATATATTGTATATACATACATATATATCTGTAGGTATGTATGAATATGTATGTATATAGATAGATATTTTATATGTGTAGGTATATAAATGTACATGAGTGTATGTGTATATGTGTATGTATGCATGCATACACATATACACACACACATACATATAGATAGAGGGTACAGTGTGAGCTGAATATGAAGAGAGAGTACCTAAAAAAAATAAATTTATTGTTTAATGGAATGTACTAGGAGTAAGCAAAAGAGAGAGGTAGAATGCAGCAAATCATAATGGAGGGGAAAAGGGTGGGGAGATGAAAGGAAATAATTGAGCCTTACTCTCATGGGATTTGGTTTAAGGCAAGAATAACACATACTCAATTGGATATGGAAATCTATTTTACCCTGCAGGAAGGCAAGGGGGAAGAAGATAGGAGAGGGAAGATAATAGAAGGGACAGTAAATTGGGGAAAGGGATAATCAGATACAAACACTATTGTGGGAGGACAGGTCAAGGGAGAGAATGAAACAAATGAAGGGCAGGATAGGACAGAGAGAAATGTGGTTAGTCTTTTACAACACAACTATTATGGAAGTGCTTTGCATTGTTACACACGTATGACCTATATTGAATTGCTTGTTTTCTCAGTGAGGGTAGGTGGAGAGGTGGGGAGACAATATGGAACTCAAATGTTTAAGAATGAACGTTCAAAATTGTTTTAGCCTGTAACTGTTAATTAATCTATACAGGTAATGGAGTATAGAAATCTATTTTGCCCTACAGGAAAATAGGGGGAAAGGGGATGGAAGAAGGGTGGGCAGTAGAAAGGAGGACAGACTGAAGAAAAGGGTGGATGAGGTGCAAGCTGTCCTGTGGTGGATGGGTGGGTGGGGAGAGATGGGGAGAAAATTTTGAAACCAAATTTTTGTGGAAGTGAATGTTAAGAACTGAAAAATAAATTATTTAAAAATTTATATGTTTTTCAATTTTCCTCCTCACAAGTGTTTTACTTCTGATCACCAACTTCCCCAATCTACCTTCCCTTTTATCATTCCTCTCTCCCCCTTATATTATTCCAATTCTTTTTTACTTCCTTATATAGTAAGATAGATTTCTATATCCAACTGAATGTGTATGTTATTCCCTCTTTGAGCCAATTTTGATAAGAGTAAGGTTTAAGCTTTTCCATTCATACCCCCCATCTTATCTTCCCCTCCACTATAATAGCTTTTTCATGGCTTTATCATGCAGGATAATTTACCCCATTCAATTTCCCCTCTCCTTCTTCCAGTGCAATTTTCTTTCTCACCTCTTTATTTCATTTTTTGGGGTATCATCCTATCAAAGTCACCTTATATCCACACCCTCTGCCTATATAGACCCCTTCTAACTGCTCTCATAGTAAGTTGTTAAGAGTTACAGATATCATCCTGCCATGTAAAAATATAAACAGTTTAATCTTATTGAATTTCTTTGATTTCTTTTGTTTCTTTTTTACCTTTTTATGTTTCCCTTGAGTCTGTTATTTGGAGGTCAAATTTCTTATTCAGTTCTAGTCTTTTAATTAGGAATGCTTGAAAGTCCCCTATTTCATTAAATATCTATTTCCCCATCCCTCACCCCTGAAAGATTACATTCAGTTTTGCTGGGAGGTAATTTTCGGTTGTAATTGTAACTTCTTTGCTTTCTGGTATATTATATTCCAAGCCCTCAGGTTATTTAATGCAGAAGCTGCCAAATTCTATGTAATCCTGATTGTAGCTCCAGAATATTAAATTGTTTCTTTTTAGCTGCTTGTAGTACGTTTTCCTTGATCTGTGAGCTCTGGAATTTAGCAATGATGTTCCTGGAAATTTTCATTTTGGGACCTCTTTCAGGCAGTGATTAGTGAATTCTCTTAATTTTTATTTTGCCCTCTGGTTCTAATATATCAGGGCAATTTTCTTTGATAGTTTCTTGAAAACTGTTTTCCAAGTTTTTTTTAATCATGGTTTTCAGGTGGTCTGGTGATTCTTATATTATCTCTTCTGGATCCTTTTGCTAGGTCAGTTGTTTCTCCAGCGAGAAATCTTATATTTTGTTCTTTTTTTCCTTTTTTTGTTTTATTGTATCTTGAAGTCTCATAGAGTCATTAGCTTCCACTTGCTCAATTCTAATTTTTAATGAAATATTTTCTTCAGTAAGCTTTTGTACTTCCACTTACATTTCGCCAATTGTATTTTTTAGGGAAATATTTTCCTCATTAAATGTTTGTATATCTTTTCTTATGCTCTTGATTCTTTTTTCACAATGCTCTTGCATTACTCTCATTTCTTTTCTCAATTTTTCCTCTTCTATAATTTGCTTTTTAAAATTCTTTTTAAGCTCTTCCAGGAATTCCTTTTGGTCCTGAGACTAAATTACATTTTTCTTTGAGGCTTTACATGTACCCATTTTGACACTATTGTCCTCCTCCAACTTTACATCTTGATTCTCCCTGTCACTATAGTAACTTTTGATAGCTAAGTGCTTTTTTTGCTCATTTTTTCTGCCTTTTTTTGACTTGGTGTTTTCATGCAGGTTGGGCTCTGGTCCTGCACAATCCCAGGCTTTTTGTACTGGGGCTTAGGGTCTTACTGCTGGCTTTCACTGAGCTTCAGGGGTTAGCTGCTTGATTTCACTGGAGAGTAGGTTTCCCTTCTGGCTTGTACTTGGGGGCCGGGCTTCCTCTGGGTGTGGAGCTTAGGCTCTGGCCTGCTCCAGGGGTGGGACCTTGCCACTGGGTTGTTACAGTAACAGAGCCTTTCTGGTAACTGACCTAGAGGAGTGATCTTGTTGCTAGTATGCCCCAGGGGTGGGACCCTGCTGCTAGGTTGCTATGGAAACAGGGCCCCTGTAATATCAGGACCTGGACAGTGAATTCTTAATATCCCTCAGCTTTTTGGTTTTCTCCTTTTTGACACACCCACAGTCACAAACAGGCTCATGAGATAGGAGAGAAAAGATATTTGATACCTCAGGATGCTACAGATCTTGGCATCAAACAGCTAAATTCAAACTAATGCTCATAACCATAATCCTTTTTCAAATAATCATTTGTGCTGATTATTTTATCTTAATAATTAACATTTTGCCCCACTCCAGTTAACTGCTGCTCTGTTTACTTAGGTTACCAAAAGATCTAAGCATTTTCCCCTCCTTCTCTTCAAGTTCTGACCCGACAGCCTCCCACCTGACTGATTTACACAACTCATCGGACTCTCCTGAGGCTGAGAACCCAGAATCCTCTACATGAACTTAGTTACCCACTCATCTGGAGAAAAGAAACCTGAGTCCCAAGGGTCTAATGGTCAAAAGCTTGAAAAATGTAGCTATTGATCCTAAAGACTCTTTCCATTCTTGTGATTCTAAGCTCAATGACTTCCCCCTCCATTCAAAACGGGTGAAAAAAATCATCCCCTAAATGAATAAGGCAGGGAAGATGGCATCTTCTGGGTGGCCTTCAGCTACTACCAGATGTGTTCAGAATTGCCAGATGTACTCTGCTATGTATGGTCACTGAATAAATGAATTTGCAAGATTTCTGGTATGGCTTCTATCATATAGATCCAAATGCTTAGCAACATCTGTCTACTGGTTTTACATGATTAATGTGGGAGGCATTAGAATATTTAATCAAATTTATGTTGGTGACTAGGAATCTGCCCTGAAGGCCTGAGTTATAAATGGCCAAGCCCTGTGGACAGTCCTAGATTTGAAGGGTTGAGGTCCAAATGTAATGTAGGTAAATCCAGAGACTGGAGAATGGGGGTAGCTGCTACATTTTATTTCCTCTCATAATCCTATTCAGACTGGCCAGACCTAGATCTCCCAATTATTTCAGAGCAACAGGGCAAGAATTTCCTAACAGCTCTTTGTGAAGAGAATCTGGTTCTTTCAGAATGATTGTTCCAACTGGAAATCATGCCCTCCTCTCTGTGATGATAAATCAAAGGGCTAGTTATTATTTATTGGTTTCATTTCTAAAAATCAAACTCGAGCTTTAAGTGCCATGAACAACATAAATAATGGGAATTGCCAATAAATAATCCGAATCCCCATGACGTACCACTAAATCAGAGTCATGCCCCACCTTATATAGAGGAACCCCCTGTGCTCTGCTGGGAGTTCCATGACCGTGGCCTTTGTTGGGTTCTCTGGGGAAGGAGAAAGGTTTAATTTTCTTAATATGGGATGGGAAAAGGAACAGCAGCCTGGGTTTCCTGTACTGTGGAAGAGATGGAGGCATGGGATTTTAAAAGGAACATGGACCAAATGCAGCACTGAACTCTCTAGACACCCTCCGTTATAATCCTACTCCAAAAGAACAGAAATCAGAAGGGAAAGAATGAGCAGAACATGATTGTATTGGCTGTCAGCACCTACTCAGTGTAAGATGAATTTTGCCAAATACTTTGGACAACCTTTGCTCCAGGCTATTAGGCAGTATTTCTAAGAGTGCCCAGCTCTGCTTCTAAAAAAAAAATATGATTTCGAAGACCACTAAATAAATGTCCTGTCCCATATCTTTCTAGGGAGACCCTAAAACTAGGCCCACTCAAGGAAAGAGCCTACATCTTTCTTCAATGTAATTATAATTTTTGTTGCTGTTGCTTCAGTCATTTCAGTTGTGTCTGATTTGTCTGATCCCATTTGGGGTTTTCTTGGCAAAGATACTGGAGCGGTTTGCCATGTCCTTCTCCAGCTCATTTTCCAGAAGAGGAAAGTAAAGTGAGCAGGGTTAAACAATTTGTCCAGGGTCACACAGCTAGAAAGTGTTCAAGGCCAGATTTGAACTCAGGAAGATGAATCTTCCTGACTTCAGGTCCGGCAATGGCTCTCCTTATGGTGCTCCACTATTAGGACTATGAATAGAAGAGATGACCAGAGCCAAGAAGGAAAGGGCAGGATAACCAGGTAGTATAATGGATAGGGCACTGGGCCTGGAATCAAGAAGACCTAAGTTCACATCCAGCCTCAGATACTTACTAGCTATGTGACCCTGGGTAAATCATTTAACCTATTTGCCCAGTTTCCTCATTTATAAAATGAGGATAATAATAACACCTACCTCCCAAGGTTATTGTAAGTATCAAATGAGATAACAATTGTATAGCACTTAGAAAAATAGTTAAGCCCACTATATTAATGTTACTGATGATGATGATGAAGAAATGACCAAGAGCTAGGAGGACAGGGCAGGATAGCTAGGTAGCTCAGTAGATAGAGCACTGGACCTAGAGTCAGGAAGACCTGAGTCCAAATCCAGCTTCAGACACTAGTTCTGTGACTCTGGGAAAGTCACTTAAACTCTGCCTCAGTTTCTTCAACTGTAAAATGGGGATAATAACAACATAAGGACGTAATATTTGCAAAGTGTTTAGCAGAGTACCCGGCATACAGTAAGTGCTTAATAAATCCTTCTTCCCTCCCTCTCTCTTTCTTCCTTCCTTCCTTGTAATTAAAAGTTCCTGAAATGCTACCTACTCCAGCTTGATTAGAGGAGACCAAGGCAATCTTTCTTGACCCTTTCTTACCTATAACTGTAATTACTGGCAGACAGAAAGGTCAAGTGGAACTGAAATACCAATGACTATTTCCCTCCTAAAATTATGTATACTAAATGTGACCCATGTGATCAGTTTTTGAAAACCTTCTCATTTTAAAGAGACAGAACCTAAGCTAGTCCCAGGGTGATAAACACTTTAAGGCATCTCCTGCTTCCACAGAAACACCACTGCCACGAGGGTGGAAGAAGTATTACCTGCAATTTATTCAGAACTTTGAAAGAGCATTGCATTAACGAACTCCATAAATCAATAGGACAGTCACAGTCCATTTCCAAGTCCATATTCTAACTAATGTCAGACCTGAGCTGTGCCTGGGGGAGCAAGTGAAGGAAACCCCTCTTGGCAGTGGGATATTCTAGGCACGCCTGGGTGGCTTTGGGGGAACCTCAACTGGAACCGAGTGGGAAGTCTGAACCTGTGTGGGTGAGTCAGTCAAAGAGCATGAGGTGCTAGCTCCCTTCCCTGAGGGCAGATCAAGCTTTCAGAAACAGCAATGTTTCCTGACAGCACTAAGGGCTGCCATCTGGTCTTATTTCTGTTTTTCTCTCTGTGTATGCTTGGGGGGGTGGGGCAGAGGAGGGAGAACCCACCACCCCTTTTTTCTCCCTGTAATGTTGTTGTCTTGTTTGTGCTGTGGGGAGGGAAACATCCAGGCGAGAGCCAGCTGTGTAACCAGACAGCCAGCTGTGGGAGTAGGGGACAGAGGGGAGGTTTTAAGAGTTCTCTTTCCACCCCCTCAGTTACTCTCTTCTTCCACGAGAAAGGAGAGAAGAGACTCAGAGGGGGTGGGAACTTAATACGTTTGGGTGTTTCTAGGACACACCTGCCAGGCCCAGCTGTTCTGAAGGGCTTCCTAACTGGAGGGAATCCGTGGTCCCAAGGGCTGAGAGATGGGAGACCTGAACCTACTAGCACCCTGGCTGAATGCCAGGATTCCCAAAGCCTTCTGCCTAAACCACCCTGAGGCATCTGACTTGTGAAGAAATGGGCTTACATTGTAAAGGGATAGATTTAGGTTAAATCTAAAGAGGAACATATTTGCAGGCTAATGAACAGGAAAGAAGATGCCACCTCCTTTCCCCAAGGGCTTTAAAAATCTTTCAGAGACATCCAACCAGGAAGCCTAGGTCTTTCTCTGATGAACCAGTCCAAAACTACTACTATAAGAAAGCAAAACCCTAACAATCCCCAGGAGAGATCCATGAAATCAAAGGTTCACATCCTACATAGACTAGCTCTTTGCCTCATTCAATAGTCACAGGCTACCATGACTCTGGGCCATCCTACACAAGTTGCCACTGGATATGAGGAAGACAGGTGAGACTGGCAACTTTATCCTTACTCAAAAAGCAAACAAATCTCAGGAGCGCACGAACAAGGATCACAGCACACAAAGCGTCCTTCCACAAAGTACCAAAATGTGTCCTCTTTCTGGTTTCTGGCAACACTATTGCATTAAGGAACAGAAGGGATTGAGACTGACCTTCGTGTACCTGCCTTGAGCCTGAGCAAGTACCTAGTCCAGCAAAAACACATTTAATGGCAAACTTAGAGCTCTTGGCTGATGCTGGCTTTCATTCTCTGTCCATTTCAGTTCCTGAATAATCCTGACTCCTGCTTTTGCATGGAGATTCTACTCTTTCTAGGTTTCTGGAACGAGCGTTAGCCTGGACTCCATCGGACATATATAGGTAGGATCATACAACCTGAGGCTTCCAGCTAGAAAAGATCTTAAGAGTACATCTAGTCCAATACTTTCATTTCATAGATGAGGAAGCTGGATTGGTTCTGCAAAAGGTAGAAGTTGCAAAGATAATCTCTCTAACAATCAGAACTATCCAAAAATGGAATGAGCAGCCTCAAGAAGTAGTGAGTTGTCCCCGCCTGGATGTCTTCATCTATTTCTAAGAGACAGGTATTAATTAAACACCTACTATATGCAAAGACACCGTATCAAGTGTTTTTTGTTGTTGTTGTTTTTACAAACATTGTTTCGTTTGATCCTCACAACAACTCTGGGAGGTAGGCACTATTGTTATTCTCATTTTACAGATGAGGAAACCAAGGCGGACAAAGGTCAAGTGATTTGCCCACCTAGTAAGTGTCTGAGGTCAGGTTTGAACTCAGGAGTTCCTAATTCCAAGTTCAGGGCTTTTTCTACTGTGCCACATAGCTGGCTCAAGAAAATGTTAGATTACCAATAGTTTAGTATGTTGTACATGCAACTTAGGTTCAAGTTTGGGTTAGTCTGAGTGCCCTCATAGCCATCCCTTCTGGTTTTGAGAGTCTATGAGGTAGAGTGACTTGGTTGTGGTTGCAGGTAATCACTGAGATTTGCTGTTCTTCTGATTTCTGGTTCTCATGCCCACCATCTTGCCCTCATTCTACCATCCTCTAGAACAGTGATATCAAACACATGCAAAAAAAACAAGGATCTCGCTGCTAGGTGATTTAGAAAACTACAAATTAACATTATCTATGTTTTGTTGTATTTTTATTTATTTTGTTAAACATTTCACAAGGATATTTTAATCTGGTTTAACCAGCACTGGGGATATGACCCTTTGTTCAGCACCTCTGCCCTAGAACATGCCTTTCTTTCAAAAGTCCTATTTGTCAGAACAACTTCAAGTTTATCCAAATTTATTCTCCATTCTCCCAAGGAAAGCAGGATGGCCTCACACATGTGCTTGGCTCAGGATATATGTTCTTGATCAGACTGGGGCTATAATGACTATGGCTCCTTTTGTCTCCAGTGCTCTGAGTCCAATAAAACCTGGGCCACATTCAGACAAACACTTTCACCCTTCTTTCTAAAAACACATATTGTAAATATTTGGAGGAAAATTAGATCCATCCACTTACACCCAGAGCCTTGAAACATTATTCTTTAAAAAGCTATTTGATGTCCCAGAAACCACTTTTGTCTTTGGTATTAATTTTGCCTCCAACCTCCTTTTTCTCTCCTAGTTAGTATTAACATATTTCCCTCTACAATGGATAGAAAATTAATCGTAACCATGCCAGAAGACTGACATTGTTGATATTTTAGAGCAATTCTGATACCCTAGTTATCCTAGTGATTTTCAGCTGGGAGAAAACCTAAGCATTGGGCTTGGAGTCTGAAACTCAAAGTCTACTTCAAAAGTTGTTCTAGTTTTGACCTTACTTGCTGTGTTATGACCTCAATTTCCCACGCATATAGCTTTCCAGTGCAGGTTTGTGATGTCTAGAGCTCCCTCCCTTCTGACAAAACTCTGCTCAAAATTCACCCTCTACAAGAAGCCTTGTAGACATAAACCTCCCAAACGCTGGGCGTGTTTATATACTTAGTCATTTGTACTTTTCTGTCCTGTTCATTTTAAATATTCTTGAATTTCTTCTTGTGCTTTCTCTTTTATTGACTAAGTTGTGAGTCCTTTGACAGTGGGGATCACCTCTCCCATTTCTTTAATGTTTCCTCAGAGACCACGGCATGGGGGCACTCAGTGGAAGTGTAATGACTGCTATTTAAGCAACGGGGCTGATTAACCTTTGTGCTGCCACCAGATAAGGAACCAGATATCCAGGGTTCTACTCCAAACTCTGCTCCTCAAGTACCTGTGTCACCTTGGGGAAGATATTTAACTCTCACTGAGCCTCAGTTCCTTTAGCTTTTCTTGATGGAACTATATTAACCTTTATCTTTCAAAGAGGATGAAGACTACTACTGTTTCTTTAAGAAAGAGAGTTGATAAAAGTCTCCATAGCCTCTGTAGAAGAGGTCTTTGAAACAGGAGTCAAAATGAGGAGACTAAGCTAGAGAACTTTGCAGCTCATAGGATGATATATTAGAGATGGAAATGACCTTAGAAGTCACAGATTGCAATCTCCTTATTTCATAGATGAGGAAAATAAAGCCCAGATAGGTTAACTTGCCCAGAGACACATATATGTTTAAGCTAATATTTATATCCTGCTTCCTGATTCCACTGCTGTAATCATTGTACAACTTTAATGGTCTATGAGTCTACAAATTTGCATATAATATTGAACTTAAGTATCTCAACTAATATCATTGATTGAGTTACTACTGTACCAGTTTTAGATCTGCAGTTGATTAACTTAAGGTCATTAATAACAGTTTGCATTTACACAGAGTTTTATATACATCAGAATCATAGGAACATTGATTCAGAGAGAGAAAGGACCTTTGAAGTCAACTAGTTCAACCTTCATCACTTTATAGATGAAGAATTGAAGCCAGGAGAGGATGATGGACCTGCCCATGTTCAAAACAGGCAGGGAGTATCAAAAGAAGGATTGGACCCAAGATTTCTGACTCTACAGCTAGCATGCTTTCCATTGTCTCACTGGGTCCCTTTTCTTAACTGTCATTGTTCTTGACCTCTCTCTAGCTTCTGGTACTCTTGATCATGCTCTTCTCCTTGATACTTTCTTCTCTCTAGGTTTTCATGATATTCTTCTTCCCTCCTATTGTCTGATTGTGCCTTCTCAGTTTCCTCTGCTAGATCTTCGCACAGTTGTCTCCCAACACTTTGTTTGGGGGCCCCCTTTGTTTTCTCTTTCTACATTTTGCTTGATGATCTTATGAGCTCCCATGTATTCCATCATCACCTCTATGCTCAGACCTACTTAACCAGTCCTAACTTCTCTCCAGACCTCTAGGCTTCATCTTCCATTGTCAATTGAACATCTCCCAAACTGGACGTCCTGTAAACATTTTAAACTCAACATGTCTTAAACTGAACTCATTCTCTTTCTCTGAAAGTTATTCTGTTACTGTCCTTATTACTGTCAAGGATACCACTATCTATTCCTTCAACTCTGAACTCAAGTGTCATCCTAGTCTCCTCACATTCTCACACTACTTATATCCAATCAATTGCAAAGTTCTGTTGATATTACCATCATAATATATTTCATATAAACCCCACCTTTACCCTCTGATGCTGACGTCACCCTGGTGCAGGTCCTTATTACTTCATGTCTAGAAAATTCAGGGGAAAGATTGGTTTAAAGCATCATGCAGGAGGTTTATGTAAAATATTGTGACAGTGTGTTTATGGCCACTGGGTCAATGAGACATTGGGAATATTTTTCTAGTGAGACTATAAAAATGTCCCACAGACCATGGAAAAATGTACCTGTCATATCTATGGATAAGAAAAGAGAAGATAACAGAAGATAAAGATAATTGTGGATAATTTTGATTACATGAAATTAAAAGGACTTTTACACAAATAAAACTAATGCAACCAAAATTAGAAGAAAAACAAAAAACTGGGAGAAAAATTCTACAGCAAGTTTCTCTAATAAAGGCTTCATTTCTCAACTATTTGGCAACTGAATCAAATTTGTTTTTAAAAAATGTGAGCCATTCCACAACTGATAAATGATCGAAGGATACAAACAGGCAGGTTTCAGAAGAACTCAAAGCTGTAATAATCACATATAATGCTATAAATCACTATTGCTTAGAGAAATGCAAATTAAAACAACTCTGAGGTACCATCTCACATCTATCAGATTGGCTAATATGACATAAAAGGAAAATGATAAATATTGAAGAAGATGTGGGAAAATTAGAACAATAAGGCATTGTTGGTGGAGTTGTAAACTGATCCAACCATTCTGGAAAGCAGTTTGGAACTATGTAAAAGGGGTTATAAAACTATGAATAATATCCTTTAATCCAGCAATACTACTACTAGGTCTGTATCCCAAAGAGATCATAAAAAAAGGGGAAAGGACCTAAATGTAGAAAAATATTTATAGCAATGTGGTAGCAAAGAATTAGAAATTGAGGAAATGCACATCAATCAGGGAATGGCAGAACAAGTTGTGACATATGAATGTAATTGCATGTTATTGTGCTATAAGAAACGAGGAGCAGGAGGTTTTTGGAAAAACCTGGAAAGACTTCCATGAATTGATGCAAAGTGAAATGAGCAGAGCCAGGAGAACACTGTACACAGTAACAGCAATATTGTAGTAATCAACTGTGAAAGACAGCAATTCTTGGCAATAGTCTGATTAAGACAATGATCCAAGACAATTCCAAAGGATCTATGATCAAAATGCTATCCATCTTTAGAGAACTGAAAAAGTCTGAGTGCAGGTTGAAGCATACTTTTGTGTGTGTGTGTTTTGTTTTGCAACATGGCTTATATAGAAGTATGTTTTGCATGACTCCACATATATAATTGATATCATATTGTTTGCCTTCTCAAGGAGTAGTTGAGAGGTAAAAGGGAGGAAAAGAATGTAAAACTACTTTTTTTAATGAATGTTAAAAAATTTTACACATAATTGGGAAATAATTGATGGAGTAAATAAAAATACATTTTGAAAAATTAACAAGAAAAGAGAAACAGAGAAGGAGAGAGAGAAAAAGAGAGAGGGAGAGAAGAAGAAGAAGAGAAAGAGAGACAGAGAGAGAGACAGAGACACAGAGAGAGAGAGAAAGAATGAGAATGAGAACGAGAATACAGAAGAAACTAAAACATTAAAAACAGAATTGGTCAAATTAGGGGGGAAATGTTCCACAACATGGAAGAACAGTTCAGACAGCCATCTGAATTTTCCCTCAAATTCCTTAGTTTTTCTTAATTAATTCCTCTTAGTTCCTCTTTCTTCTCCCTTAGAAACTGTCTCCTGACCTCTCTAATTTCCAGCTTGCCTCCTTAGAGACTTCATGGAATTTCCCTCTTTAGTGACACCAGGGTGTCTCTCTTTGAAATGAGATATTTCACTCCCAGAAGAAGACCTCATTCACCCTTTGAATTTTTTTATATATCTGTGTAACTTCTATAATTTCTCTTTGTTACTTAGTCAGATAAATAGATTTTCTCTCTATTCGCCATTTGTGATAGTCTTTTCTGTAACTAGCATTTAGTAGGAAAGGATCAAACTGAAGAATAAAAGCCCCCATTGTAAGAGATAGCAACAGAGAATGTGGTGGCTTTTTGTAGTCAATTATTTCCCTAGACCAGAAATACTGGAGGGGTTGATAGATATAATTCTAGTTCACCTCTCAGAGGTTCAAGAATAGAACTGAAGTTCTTCTCTTTCTCTCTTCAAGGCAAGAACAGAAGGTGACCTTGGTGAGCAGTGGGCAGGATTCTAGGGATGTCTATTGATGCCTTCCTATCAAGGCATTGATTTAGGAAAATCACATGGGCTTATACATTTTCCATTGGCATGTACACACCTTATACTTTGTATGGGGAAATGAACCTCTCTAAACCTCTGGTTCCTCATATATACAGTGGTGATAACAAATATCACTCGGACCTACCTCATACCATTTTGGATCGATTCAAAAGAGGTAATTGGTGGGAAATGTTTTGCAAGCCTTAAAGTCAGCTATTAGTATCTCTTCTGAATTCCTTCTTAGCATTTAAACCCCAACTTAAATGGAGAATTTAGAGCCAGAGTATACTCAAATCACTTGAGTCCTATAGATCATAGTTCTCTCATCTATAAAATGAGAGGGTAGGATGGGATAATAATCTCTGTGATCATGTATTATATTTTTTTCCTCTGAATAATTGGAACATTCTGTACTCCTCTTGAATACCTGTCATATTCTAATTTGTAGTATATGTATTTTTGTACACATATTTCTCCCTTCTGGATTACAAATCACTAATATGTACCAATAATAATAATAATAATAATTAATAATAGCCAGCATTTATATACTGCTTACTATATGTGAGACATTACGCAAAGTGCTTTGCAGATATTATCTCATTTTAACCTAGAACAGCTTTTTGTACATAATAAACACTTTATAATGGATGTCAAACACCATTGTAGAATGAATGAGACTGATCTTAATTTCTTTCATACAGAAGGAGAGTGATAAACCAGGTGACCATGAGAATTCCTCTAACCCCATATTTCTATGATAGAGTTTGAGCTCCTTGAGAAAAGAAATGTCTAATTATTTTCTACTTTTATCCATAGAATTTAGTGTAGTACTTGGCACACAGTAAGCATTCGATAAATGCTTTTTCATTTATTCAAGTGGTTTTCTTGACAAGCTCAAAGTTTCCTTTTAGTCCTAAAATTAGGGGTTTTTTTGGATTATTTGATAGACAAAAATAGTTCCTAACAGGCAGAGATTTAAGAACCTTCATTGCTATTAGCTATCGGTACTCAAAGTGGGCCAGAATAAGGTGGGACTACATCACATAGTGATAGTAAAATGTGTAATATTAAAAATAATAGTAATAGTAATATAGTACAATAGTAAAATTAGTAAATAGTAATAGTAAATATATACATATATATATATAAAATAGTGCAATAGTAAAAAAAAATACAATTTCTAATCACTGAGTCTAGTGGCATAGTACCAATTTTCGTGAGCCATTTGGCTACAGCACCGTAGATCTCATCCAGGATAAGGATGACTATCAGATTGAGTAGGACTGCCGTTGCTGTCACTGTCGCCCGGACATTGGAGCGGGTAGATTTGTTGAGAGACAGGGCAGCTGCAACTGTACTTCGGTATACAATCACCCCAAAGACAATGGAGAATGTCAGTGCGATCTGTCAAGGGGAAAAACAGGGAGAGGAATCATTCAAACCTAGTTCTGCTATTTGCTAGCTTATTGTAAAAATGGAGTTTCATATGGAAAATGAGGAGGTTGATAATATCTTGTCACTTCTAGTTTTAACATTTTGAGGGTCTATGAGTAGAGTCTTAGGCACAGATAGAGTGGAGTGTACACAAATGGATGGAACAGCCACACCAATAAGATAAAAAATCACTGAAGAAAGAATAATGAGCAACAAGACAATGTGTAATCAATATGTAATTAATTATCACATTGCCTTTCAGGCAAGATATGCGTTCCTATATAAGTTCAGAATTGCGAGAAGTCAATAGCAGCTGAGGTGACCATGAACGTCTTAATGGAGGTTTTAGGACTTGAACTAGGCTTTCAAAAACTGGCAAGATTTAGAGAAGAGGTAAATAGAGGCATTTTAAGCATTGGAGTAAAAATTGTGAATATAGGTTTAAAGGTAAGGAAAGTAGATTATATTCATGGGGGAGGAGGAACGGAGGTGAACATTATTGAAATAGGGAAAGTTGTAGGATATGTTTGAGTAAATAGGGTGAGTCCATATCATTAGAACTGAAACTTATAAGATGGGAAATAGGGAGTCATGGAAGGTTTTTGAGCTAGGGAACAAAACAGAAGCTGGAAATTTTGGAGGGACAGGATTAGTCAAGGGAGGAAAAAGAGGAGGAATCAGAATTTGTTTCTTCAAGCTTCACTTTAAACAAAGGAACACTTTGAGACTTCTCCTCCAACCAACTATTTGAAATGAAGAGCTCAGATTTCTCCATTTGGTGCAGAAATCTCTTGCCGTGACGCTGACTTAAAGCCGCTGTTTTCAGAAGGGAAATTTTACCAGCCACTTGACCTCTGGGTGCCCTGTATTTCCTCTCTCTGGAAATTAAGAATAATAAGGGGTTCTCCCTGCCTGCTACCCCTCCCCCCATATCATACTCCCTCCCATACTAAGGAAAGGTCATTACTATGTGTCAAGCACAGAAAAATTAGGAAAAGAAAGCTACCCCTGAACAGGATTAGTCTGAATCAGGATCCAATTTCGTAACAAGCAAAAAATTACCCTGTGTCTGAGTTGCCCTGAACTAGATTATATTTTCAATTTGCATCACTCATGTAGTTTTCTTTTTTGTGATCCAGGAAAGGAACCTGTTCTAAGTCATATCTCTTTCCTTTAAGGGGATGATGAGGACAAGCTAAATGAAAGACATTGGGCAAAGGAAGAGGGGAAGAGGCAACTGTTACTATCCTTCTATTGTTGTGGACCAAACAGGGTACAAGAAGGAAAGAGATATGGCCCCTGGTGGGGAAGGTCATAGGAGATGAAGGGGGCACTTTACTGGGTGGTTAGAAACTATTCTGTCTAGAACCAAGAACAGCAAAAGATTAGATGAGAAAAACATGGTTTGGGGAAGCCATTTTATGTGGATGAACTACTTGGGGTAGGGGAGAAAGTAAGGATGGTAAACAGCCTTGAGGGTTAAGAAATATCTGCTATGTAAGTAGAAAAACCAGGATATGACATCACCATTCTCCAATAATGTAGACATTTTCACTCCCAATTCCTTTGGGGTTGTCACTGCCAGACAGTGAAGGCCTGGAAAATGTGGTATGATTATTTTCTCCCAAAATCACTTTTGCAGTGATGGTTCTTGGTAGTGCTGATGAAGCAGAGGGAGACCTGAGGCTTATGATGGAGGAGGATGCTATGGTTCTGGGTCAAAAAACAATGGCAGAAATCTCTCTTTTGCTATGGGGATCTGGAGAGCCCTAACAGGAGCAGGGAGGGGTTGACCTACATTCTGTTTGCCTTTAGCTTTTCTCTTCTCTGAAAGTATACATACACAAAGGACTAAGCTCTGCTCAGGAAGTCAAGACATCACATTTTAGTTAAAGAATGTCCTCTCACACTAACTCTTTGCTCCCCGGATATACTACCTACCTACCCCTTTCCACCACCCCTACTCCCCCAAAAAAGTCCAAATTATTTGCTTTGAGATCTCCCAAAGCTCTCATTTCCTATACTTCTCATTTGGCATTTAATATATCTTACTTTGGAACCACAGAAATCTAGTGCTGAAGAAGCATCTAGGAATGTTCTCCTGACTTAGAAGACCTTTATCTCAACTGTGGCTATGTCATTCATTACACATATGAAGTCTTGTCAGTCACATGTTCTAATTTAACTTCTCTGAGACTTAGTTTTTTCAAAATAATGTAGTATAATGACACTGGTACTATCTTATCTATATCACAGGGATTTGGGGCAAGATCAAATAAGATTACACACATAAAATGTAGAATCAATACAGAGTGTATAGAATATAAAAGGTCACTAAGTGAGACTCATCTTTCTGAGACCAAATCTGTCCTCAGACAATTACTACCTCTCTGTGGCCCTGGGCAAGTCACTTAACCCTGTTTGCCTCAGTTTTTTCATCTGAAAAAATGAATTGGAGAAGGAAATGGCAAACCACTCCAATGTCTTTGCCAAGAAAATCCCAAATGGGGTCACAGAGTTGGACATGACTGAAACAACTAAGCAACATAGAGAATATAAAGTGCATTGTATTCATTAAGAGCTTTATAAGATGAACTATTATTTTTAAGGGATGTTAATCCAACCCAATTTCCTCCCATCTTCTACACCACTTTCAGATGAAAAAAAAAATTTGTTTGGGTTCCCACGGACTCTCAGAGACAAACTGGGATTTGAACCCAATTCATTTGACTTCTAGTCCTGTGCTCTAATACTCCATGATATGTTATTCATGATGAATTTTTGTACACATTCTGTCTTTCAGATTAGACTGGGAGCACATTGCAGGCCAAAATTATGACTTATATGTCTTTATATTGCCCATTGTGTTTAGTATGATGCACTGAAAAGGCAAACAGTATATGTTTATCTCTCTTCTATCATGTAGTGACATTCATAAACAGCTACTAACATAAAGGTGGTAAGTAAGAAAGAAAATAAGTACAAGACAGGAACATGTCTAGAAAGCAGTTTGCATACTCATAAATGGCACAGCATAGTGACCCAAAAAAGCTAATATTACCTTAGGTTGCATAAAGACAAGCACAATATTCAGGACTAAGGAGTGTGGTACACCCTTTGTACTCTAACCCTGTTCAGACCACATTTGAAATACTGGGTTAAGTTCTGGGTCCTACCTTTTACAAAGGCTATTAATAAGCTGGAGAGACACCAGAGAGTAATCACTAAAATGACAGACCACAAGATCCTCTGATATGCAGATCGGCTGAAGGAATGTTTAGCCTGGAGAAGACTTAAGAAAGACATTATGACTGTCTTTACTTGAGGGATTATCATGTGGGACACAAATTACATTTGGTATGAGAAAATAGAACTATAGCTATCCATAAAAAGATTTAAAATGAACACAAATTAAAAAATTTTAAGTATTAAAGTCATGCATCAGCAAATTGGGCTCCTTGGGAAGTAGTTGGCTCCCCCTTCCCTGGAGTCAATCAAGCAAAGAAAGGATGTCTACTTGTCTGGCATGTCCCAGAAGGGGCTTTTGGTTCAGATATGGTTTGTATTTCCTAACATCTGAGGACCATGCTGACGAATTCTGTGATTTTATGTGGAATGGAGGTGCTAATATTTGTACCACCCAACAGAGAGAGTTGTGGGAAAACTGCTGTGTAAATGTTTGTGTACTTTATAAATGTGAATTATTATCAGCACTGCCAGAATTCGATATCATGATCTCATTCCCATAATAGGCAAATGATGAATGAATAAAAACGCACATTGACATAGTACGTTAAGTTCATCAAAGTGCTTTCCCCACCATACATTTGTGAAAGCATTATTGTTCCCATAGTCCACATGAGAAACCTGAGGAGACATGAGATTTGCCCATTCTTATATATAGCTAATGTCTGAGGCTACACTTGAACCAGTTCATTAATTCAATAAGCATTTTGTTGCCTACTATGTGTCAAGTAATGTACTATGCACTGGGGATACAGTAACAAACAAAAAGATAGTCCCTTAACTCAAGAAACTTACATCCTGTTAGGAAGAAACAATTTGGACACAGACAAGTTAACACAAAATATTATACTTGCAACTGAGAAGATCAGAAAAGGTTCCACAAAGGAAACAGTACTTGAGCTCAACCTTGTTAAGGATTTTAACAGACTGAAGTGAGGCAGTAGTGCTTTCCTGACAAGGGGTAGAGTATTTGCAAAGGCATGGAGTTAGGAGATGAAACACCATATACTGGAAATAGAAGTAGTATTGTTTTGCTGGAACATAAAGTAATTGAAAGACACTAATATATTGTAAATCTAGAAAGGTAAGATGAGGTCAGTTTCTTAATGGCTGCAAATGTCGAGCATAGGATATATAGCTAAGGACTTCCAGTTAAGTTGGTGGCAAGAAAAGTTACGGAAGAGCTTAGTTCTCTCCTCTATAGTCCAGCAATGAGCTAAAAATGGGATAGATAAAATAATTATTAAGAAATCCAAAGATTAACAAAAGTAAGCTCCTTCATCCGGCCAAGGACAACACTAAAATATAGCCAGAAGCCATGAGCACTTCAAGAGGCAGCCAGCCAGGAATGCCAGCTATAGCTCAGGGGAACAAGGAGAGCCTTAGAGGGGAAGAAAATGATTTAGTCACAAGGATTAAAAGATCACTGGGGAAAAATGAAGGAGATAATTAAAAATATAATTAAAAATTAAATAATAGCTCTGGAAGAAAGAATTAGGAGAATACATATCTCAGAACAGAAAGCAGAAAACCTTACCAAAGAAATGGACTTCCTGAAAATTAGGACAGCACAGATAGAACTTAATGAAACCATGAGGCAAGAAATATTAGAACAAAATAGATGGAATGGAAAAAGTGGAAGAAAATATAGGGTTATCTGCTATAAAGAACAATTGACCTGGAAAATTAGTTAAGATAAGATAATTTAAGAATCATCAAACTCCCTTAACACCATTACTAGAAAAAAAAGCCTAGATATTTTATTTTAAGTAATCATAAATGAAAACTGCCTAGATTTACTAGAACCAGAAGATAGAGTAAAAATAGAAAGAATCCACCAGGAAACTTCTGAAAGAAATCACAAAATGAAGACTCTCAAAATGCTAGAGTCCAAATGCAACGGTTTCAGGTCAAAGAAAAAAAAAATACTAAAAGCAGCCAAAAAGAAAAGAATTCAAAATATAGGAACCATAGTCAAGATCACAGGAGACTTAGTGACAACTACTATAAAGTGGGGGAAAAGTCCAGGAATATTGCTATTCCAAAAAGCAAAAGATAAAGGCTTATTGTAACCAAGAATTACCACACAAAAGTGAACATAATCCTTCAGGGAAAAAAAAAATGAATCTTTAATATAATAGAAGACTTTTATTCATTCCTGTAAAAAAAATTAGAGTTGAATAGGAACATTTGAAGCCTTTTCAAGAAGGTCAGGGATATCTATTATTACCAATATTATGTGATAAAATTCTAGAGATGCTAGCCATGCCAATAAGATAAGAAAAATATATCGAAGGAATGAGCAAGTGGAAATAAAATGACTGAATTTTTTCAGATGACATTATAGTCTAGCTTAAAGAATTGTAGAAAGAAAATTCAAATTAATTGAAATAACAACTTCAGCAAATTATCAGATTATAAAATACACCCACCTAAATTATCATTCATTCTCTACAATTCCAACAAAATCCAGGAGGAAGAAATGGAAAAATAAATTCTATTAAAAATGACAGGCTGCAATACCTGGAGTGATATTAATTGCTCATGGTTGAGCCATCCCCAAATAATAAAAATGATAATACTCTCTAAATTAACTTACTTATTCAGTACCATATCATCCATATTACCAAAACATAACTTTAGAGAGCTAAAAATAATAAAATTCATCTGGAGGAACAAAACCTCAAGAATCTCAAGAGAAGTTATAAAAATAGTGGGAAGGAAGAGGACCTAACTCTACCAGATATCAAACCATAATATAAAATAAGTATTCTTCAAAACTATATAGTGCTAATTAAAAATAGAAAAATTGATCAGTATGGCATAATAAGAACACCCCTGGAGTGTAAAGATTAGTAGTCAGCAAAAACTACTCAGGAGAATAGAAAGTGGTCTATCAGAAATTGGGCTTTGTTCAGCATTGTATACCGCAATGAGTTCCAAATGAATCCATAACCTAGATATTAAAGCTCACATCATTTGAAGGATAAATATGATGAATAGAGAAGGCTATCTCAACAACTGAAGAAAAAGGCTAAGGGGGGGCTAAGCCAACATGGTATCTATGTGAGTGAAAAGAAGACAACAGAGATAAGAGATGTTATGAGAGGTTGTATAGTAGATTCAGTGTTAGATTTGAAGTCAGGAAGCCCAACATTCATAGCAAACACATTATCATCTATGTGACTGTAGGCAAGTCAATTAACCTGGAAATCTTGCCTTCAGAATCTTGACCTTGTAAATAAACTTCTTCAACTTTACACTGCTCTCAATCTTTGAATCCCTTAATCCCTTGTTTTCTAGCTTCTCATTTTGTTCCAAATACCAAACTCCTAGAGCACATTCAACACCGACCTTCTCTGCTCATGTTCAAATGCTGTTGACCCCACTGAAGGAAGAAAATAAATATTCACTCACTCCCTACAATGATTTTTTTTTAGAACCCTTTTTTTCTTTCTCCAGCTGCCTACATTATTTTCTCTCTGGTGTGGGGTGCAGTGGAAAGCCATCCATAATGAGCTCCCTCTTTTTTTAAATTCTGTACTTCACATCACCTTAGCATATCCTCTGTTTTTTAATTTTCATCTTTATGCTGATGATGCCAAAATCTATATATAGAGTTTATATCATTTTGTCCAGTCCTAATCTTGTTATCTCAAGAAACTCAGTTTGGCATTTAAAATCATTCTCATTACATGTATATCTTATCATTCTGTGTTAATTACACAAAACAGGAAAATGATACATGTTGGAGAAGATATGGAAGAGTTGAAACACTACTTCACTGTTGGTGGAGCTGTGAGCTGATCCAACCATTCTGAAGAGCAATTTGGAACTATGCCCAAAGGGCTACAAAAATGTGCATACCCTTTGACCCAGCAATAACACTTCTAGGGCTGTACCCCAAAAAGATCATAAAAATGGGAAAAGGACACAAATGTAAAAAAAAATATTTATAGCAGCTCTTTTTGTGGTAGCCAAGAACTGGAAATGGAGGGGATGCCCATCAATTGGAGAATGGCTGAACAAGTTGTGATATATGAATGTAATGGAATACCTATTGTGCCATAAGAAATGATGAATTGGAGGACTTCAGACAAACCTGAAAAGACTTATATGAACCGATGCCAAGTGAAATGAGCAGAACCAGGAGAACATTATACACAGTAAAAGCTACTGTGTGTGAGAACTGTATTTGATAAACTTAGCCCTTCACAGCAATGCAAAGACCTAAAACATTTCAAGACTCATGATGCAAATTTGATGCCATCCACATCCAGAGAAAATGCTATGGAGTCAGAATGCAGAATGAAGTCGACTATTTTCTCTTGTGTTATGTTTTGTTTTGTTTGGGTTTTTCTTATGGTTTCTTCCATTTGTTTTAATTCTTCTATGCAACATGACTAATGTGAAAATGTGTTTAATAAAAATGTTATGTGTAGAGCCCATATAAGACTGGATGCCATTGTGGGGAGGGAGAGGGAGAAAATTTAAAAATTTGGTAGAGAAAAGACCTCTGACCTCTTCTGGTAACAGCTAACCTATCATAAAGCAAGGCTGGAGGAACGAGCAGGCATCCTAGGAAAGAATCAGTGTTATCAGTATACTTTTCATTGCTTACCCATGCTCACCATTTGCATACATGAGCACCAAGTTCTGCTATTATTCTGCCATGTCACATCCTGCCTCTATTTCCCTCCTCTTGCATGACTGAGGGTTTGAGTAGGGAAGAAGAGGTAAAAGAAGAATGAGACTTCCAGGGTCTTGCAGAGTACAAAGTTACAGCCACTTGGACAATGTTTTTGCCTTATATTGTGAATTGTGCTCTTTAATATTTAAGACCTACATGTTGACTCTGTTAATAATGAAAATACTACGTCTAGTACTATCACACTGGTCCTTGCTTTTGGGGAAAATCAACTCCATTAAGCCAAGTTTATATGACTAGTGCTCCCTGAAACATAATATATTCAAAAGGTAAGGATAATAGTGGGTAGGAATTGAGAGCTCATTTCAGTTGAACAGAGCCACAAATATAAACACACCTGATAACAAGTGATATCCCATAGAAAGAGGAGAA
This sequence comes from Notamacropus eugenii, assembly GCF_028372415.1. NCBI lineage: Eukaryota > Metazoa > Chordata > Mammalia > Diprotodontia > Macropodidae > Notamacropus > Notamacropus eugenii. The sequence continues at coordinate 193,659,854 of NC_092874.1, forward strand.
ATTAAAGAACAGAAATGTGCTGATTCAGGTAAATGTTGAAAATTTGGCATTTAATACTGCCTCAGTGGAGCATGCTCCAATAGTGAGTATGGGACCATCAGCACCACCTGGTGGGTAAATGAGCATTTAGCTAAAGACTGGACTTTAGTAGGGGAAAAATGGAAGAGAAGAAAACAGAATACTAGGTTCCACACTGGTTGATGAAACCTTTACCACTGTTTTTATAGATTACCCTCTTACCCATGATCCCAACCCCAATAACGATTCCAGGAATGGGGTAGCCCTTGACCGAGTAGAGTCTGGAATTGTTGAGGCTGAAATAGAACCTACTCACTCAAAGGGTAGAGAGGGAGATGAATTTCATCTTTCTGAATTACTCACAAATTTACTCCATGTCTTTATTTTCTTGTATAATTATTATCATTTTTTTCTTCTAATTGAAAACAAAAACTCTTTTAGATAATAAGTTCCTTGAAGGATAGTGCTATAAATTCTCTTTAAAAATGTAACAAAGTGCACAAGTATTGAAAACCTTCCACTCTCCCAATATTCCCATCAGTCTGACCTTCTACAAGGAGATTCCTAGTAAACCAAATAAATCAATAATCTTAACCAATAATCTAGCCTCTGATGGTGCCAAGTGAATTCAATTTAATTAGATTTAATTTAATGTACTGAGCTGGGTACCACAAAGGTTACAAAAAAGTATGTGACATTGTGCTTGTTCTCAGGTTCCATGAGGGGGGAGGTTATGTTCAATCTGAACTCTGTATCTTATCTAGCACCTATGATCTCTATTATATACATAATTAAATGTTTGCTGGTAAATGGATGAATGGATGATGATGCGGATGACAATAATGAAAATTCTAGTTCATAGCTGATGATCATTTACAAGTTAGCTGCAAAATGTTCTTAGTGCCAAGATCTATTCTTTGAATGAGAAACTTCCCCTTCTTTTTTTTTCTCCACCCCTCCCCATAATTTAATGTGTAGCCTTACCTAGAAATTTGTTCAGGCTAAACTACATTAGCAGTTCCCTAAATAAAGTTTACCATTTCCTGTTTTTATGCATTTTTCCCAGGTCATTCACCATGCCAAAATGGATTTCCTGAGCACCTTTCTTTAGAAGATTTCCTTGATTCTCCTTGGTGTTCACTCTCAAATTTACCTGGCATACTTTGTCTGAATTTCTTTGCCTGAATTATTCCATGCCTCAGAGAATCACAGAATTTTAATTTAGAAAGAACTTCAGCAATCTGGACAAGTATGGATTCAAAAAAGCCTCATGCATAAAACTTAGTTAACACATTTGAAAAATCATGATCCCATGTCTTCCTGACACGTAATGGTAATTTAAATGGGGAGATCTTTCCCATTCATTAATAGAGCCACATGACCTGCCTGAATCAAATGGATGCCTGAGTCACATGAGTCTGAGTCATGTCTAGCCTGTGGTGGGAGGAGTTTGCTGAATGAGTGAAACAGGAAGGGTAGCACAGGAAGAGGCAGAGCTAGAGCAGAGCTGAGAAGTTAGTGAGAGAGCAGTCAGAATTGAAGGGAACAGGCAAGCCCATAGCAGGTTGTGGGTATGAGAAGGGCATTTTGTTTAAGGGGGCCTGTTTGTGATTTGTTTAAGGGATTTGGTTTGTGGGAAACCTAACCGGGGGAAGGCTTGGGGATGGTGTTGTCCTCTGCATTGTTATTGTGTATAGATTTTTGTAGCTTTCTGGTGTCTGAATAAATCTTTTGGTTCTGTCTTCTATGTGGAGACTACAGTGTAGCACTTTGTGATTTAGAATTGTGCCGGGATATTCATGGCCACCATAGGTGCTGTGAATATTGCCTTGGCACTACAACTTGAAAACATAGTTGTTGTCGTTTTAAAATACCAGTTTCTCCTAGTGATGCTATGCTATTATCGTTGCAAACCATGGAATACCATAATCTCTGAAGAATCAAATCCGTCAGTGACCCAAAAGACAATGCAGAAATGTATGCTACAACACATTCCTAGTGATAATCTATGCACAAAAAGTAACATACTAGCATTCAGAATTTATATGATGGGAAGGGGGGAAGGAATCATTCAACAATAGGGAGGAATAACAGATGGACAGCCTAAGTAATTCAGTGTTATGCATGTAACTTAAAATAATTAAGGAATTCTAGCACATTAGCACATAAATCCTCTGTACAGGATTTAGGGAAAAAAATGGACAAGAATAAAGAAGGATGAAAATGATGGACTATGATGAATATTAACAGAGAAAGTATTTCTACATCTCCAGAGTGCTTAATATAATGCTTTGCATATAGTAGACAAATAATAAACGTATATTTTTAACTGAATTGCATTGAAATCAATTCTAACTACTTGAGAATTCAAACATTCAGAGACATTACCATGAACAAGATTGAAGCAAAGTTCATCAAGTACCCAGGTAAACGGTCTTTCCAATTCAACCTGTCATCCTAAAAGGAAACAAAAATTAGGACAAACATCAGCAAAACAATTATATACATTTAATTCTTGTGTGTCTTGGTAGGTAAGCTCCCAGATATTCACATATTCTCTAGTTATTTTGAATGAAATTTCTTTTCTTATCTTTTTTTTTTGATAGTATAAAAAAAGCTACTGATGTTTGTCAATTTATTTTTATTGGCTATCAGTTTTTTAATTACTTTCAGGAACCTCAAGGTTTTCTAAGTAAAATGTCATCTCAACAGCAATAATTTTGTTTCATATACCTGTATGCTTATTTCCATAATTCTATTTCTTGTCTCATTGCTATTTGCTAACATTTCCAGAACTGTGTCAAATAAAAATGATGACAATGGACATCATCGCTTTATTCCAAATTTTATTGGAAAAGTCTCTTGCATTTTTCAATTACAGATTATGGTATGCTAAGTCTTGTTTTAGATCATATTACATAAAGTTCCGTTTTTTCCTATACTTCAGAATATATATATATATATTAACAATAAGAGGATGTTATATTTTATCCAAAATTTTCCCTAATCTATTGATATCACCATGTGATTTATGTTGTTCTAACTATTTGTATAAATTATTAGGTTAACAGTTTTCTGAATTAATCCTAAACTATAGATATAAATTCAACCTGGTCATAACATAATCTTTTAAATATGTCTGTTTTAAAATATGTTGCTATCTTCTTTGCTAATATTTTATTCAATGTTTTTAAATAAATATTCATTAGTTGTTAACCTATAGTTTTCTTTCTTTGCTTTATCTCACTTTGTTTTATATATCAGTATCATATTAGTAGTTTGATAAGTGACCTTCCTCCCAGTTTCACAGAACTGTCATAATTTCTTTTGCATTTTTGATAGGATTTACTTGTAAATTCATCTACCCCTTTTGTTTCCTTTGTGAGTTCACTTGTAACTTGCTTAATTTTTATTTCTGTGATTAAATTATTTACTCAATTTCTTGTTCTGTTAATTTTTTTATTTTAAATTTTTTGTAAATGTGCCTCCATTTCATTTGTCAATTCTATTGGCATGCAATCAGGAAAAATGTTTTGTGGTGATTTCCTTTATTTTCTTTCCAACTTTGTTCTGAATTCCCTTTTTTCATTTTTTTAAATATGGGAATTTGGTTTTTCTCTTTTTGTCATCAAATTAGCTAATGCCTATTTTTAGTTTTTCTTTCAAAAAGTGTTACTAATTTTGTTAGTTTATTTTTTGTTTTCAATTTTGTTAATTTCTTGAGTTCCAAGAATTTTATATTATGTTTAATTTAATTAAAATATTTTGGTTTCCTGGGGGATTTTGTGTTTTATTTTATTTATATTTGTATTAATTTTATTTTATTTTATTTTATTCTTTCTCTCTTTTGTTGATTAAAATGGTTAGAGATATACAGTTTCCCTTAATGACTGTTTTGGCTGCATGCTAAAAGTTTCAGCATGTTATCAGATTGTTGTTATTTTCTTTAATGAAGTTATATATTGTTTTTATGATTTCTTTCCTTAGTCACATAATCTTTAGATTATATTCTATTTTATCCATTTAAATTTGAATACTTCAAATAATATTTTAAAAATTGTATTTGTTACTTTTTGTTGTCAGTACATGATGTGTTAAATATTTCTGCTTTACTACATTGGTTTATGAATTTTTAATGTCCAAGCACATGCTTTATTTTTGTTAAGGTACAATCCAAGTCTGAGATACAGATACAGACACACACACACATACACACACACACACATACACATACACATACACACACACACACTTTTGATTTTCATTCTATAATCACTAGAGATCTATCATGCCTAGTTTTTCTAAAATTCTAGTCAAGTACTTTACTTTTTTTTTTTGGTTTTCATTAAGGTATAAAATGTGCAGTTACGGTCTTCAACTACTATAGTTTTGGTATCTATTTTTCCTCATAATTCATTTAGGTTTTCTTTCAATACTTAAGTGTGATATCATTTGGTCCATAGAAGTATTGATAGTAATTCTGTACACATGGTGCCTTTAAGGATAATGTAGTTTCTCTGTTTATCTTTTTAAACCATGTCTGTTTTTTGATGTTACTTCGCATGGAATCAAGATTTTCACTTTTTTAAAAAAACTTGCCTGAGATATAAAAAATTTTATTTCAATCCCTCATTTTGACTTTTAGTGAATCATTATGTTTTAGATATGTTTCTTTTAAATAGCAATATAAATATTGCTGGATTCTTCTTTCTACTCCATTCTGCTACCTTCCTCTATTTTCTAAGTGAGTTTATTCTATTTGTATTAATGGTTATGATCATTAATTGCATTTTCTTTCATCCATCATTTTCTCTTTTCCATTCTTCCCTTCCTACAAAGAAAAATAAGGTAGGGCAAGAAAAGTAATATAATTGACATAGCAATCTATACTTTAAAGTGATATAATTATATTTCTCCACCACATATTGTTTCACAACGTTCGCACCTTGATTACTGTTCTTACGCTGTCCTTGGTAGATGTGCTATGTACCAAGCACTGTGTTAGACCCTGGAGCTGCAAAGGTAAAAGTAAACAATTCCTTGCTCTTGAAGGATCTCACATTCTATCAGGGGAGACAACATATACACATGTAAAAAGAATAAATGCAAAATGAATGTGGTGGTAGTTTAGGGAGGGCATTAGCAGTACGGGGGCACTAAGATTCAGGTAGAAGATAGTTTTAAGGGGAGGGAGCTGTTAAAAATAGGAGTATTCCACTGTGCACAATGGAAGGATAAGATGTAGTTGGACAGGGATGTTGAGGTAGTTGATGGATGTGAGAGTAGGGATCACATGAAAGGAAGCTTTGGAAGCACTATGTATCTTCCTGGTCTAATGCAGATAACAGGGAGGAGGGAAAGATGTGAATTCTAAAAGGGGGATTCTTGGAGGAAGTGGGATTTGAAAAGGGATAAATTGGAAAGTATAGTTGAGAAATCTGAGGGAAAAGAAAAGAAAATATTTGTTTCCTTTATGCACAGTCAAACTCCAAGACCATGAAAGCCCAAAGATCTATGTGAATTGGAGGTAGTGTGATGTAGTAAAAAAAGGACACTGGATATGGAGTCAGAAGACCAGGTATGAGATTCAGTTCTGACCTTGAACAATTCACTTTATCTCTATAACCTCCAGTTTCCTTATCTATAAAATGGGATAACACTACCTGCTGTAGGACTATTATTTCCCAGCATACTTAAGTGAATCAAAAGAGACAATGAATTTAAAGGGCTCTTATAAAACTTAAAGCACCATATAAATGTCAATTGTTATTAGGGTAAGCAGACCGATGGGACAAATTGTTCCAGAAATCAGCACTAGGAGTAATGAACCTAATGTATTTTTGGGTCCAGATGTAGCCTATTGTGTGCATAAATTACTCTGGGTGTGGGGACTGTAATTTAGGGTGGAAATAAATAATTCAGGTTGCCAGCACTGTAAATTAACACACCTGCTGGGATGGGATGGTCTGAGATGGGATCAGATGGGATAGGACTGGATGGGAAGGGAAGGAATAGGGAGGGGTGGAGGCATAAGGAGAAGCTTCGTGGTTGTTTTAATGCATTTTTTTTAAAGAGACTGATGCTTCTAAACCAAAGTCTGTTATGAAAACTTATCCCCTGACTCGACAGAATCAGAGCATCCCCAAAATCTAAAGGCTGAAAAAGAACTCAGAAGCATCTGATCAAAAATTTCCTCTATAATATTCCCCACACAAGTGTCCTTGTGGGTTTGTGCTGATGAAGACCTGTAATGGGAGAATCCACTTTCTCTCATGGTTGTCTTGTCCACTTTTGGGGAGCTTTAATTATTGGAAGTTTTGTAAATTTGACTCCCTCCAGCTTCTATCTATTGTTCCTAGTTCTTAGTACCAAGTTTATTCCCTCTTCAAAAAAAAGGACATAGAGTCACAGAATTTGAGAATAAGTTGACAATTTAGTGGCTATCCAGTCCAACCAATACCTGAAAGAAACCTTCACTATGACCTGAAAAGCAATCATCCAATTTCTGCTTGAAGACCTCCAACGTGAGGAAACTCATTTCTCTCTAAAATGGCCTATTCCACTGTTGGACAACTGAATTTTTAAAAAGTTTTTCCTTACACATTAAACTTAAATTTGCTTTATTTTTTTTGTCACTTGCAACTTGTTCAGATTGAATCCCTTTTCCTCATGATAGCTGTTTAATGGCTCAAGGACAGTTATCATGTGTCATGTTACTTCATCTTCTCCTTTCTAGACTAAATAGCCCCAGTTTCTTCAACTTATCCTTCTACAACATGACTTAGAGGCCTTTCACCATCCTGAATGCCCATTCCCCAGCTATCAACATCCTGCTAAAACTGAGACAGCAACAAATGAACACAAATACTCCCAATCTGATCTGATGATGACTGAACCCGAGATATTCTCCACTCTATATACCTTGAATCTATGTTCCTTTGAATACAGGTAATACATTAGCTTTGGGGGTCTTCCAACTCACATTTCTGAATTGTCTTGAGCTTGAAATCTATGAGAAAACTGTCAAGTCATTTTGAGATAGCTTCCATTGAACTTTTTCTTCCTTAACTTAGATTTGGGAAGTTTATTGTTTGGACTTGCAAAGAGATTTTACTTTTACTTTGGATACATTTCATCTTATTAGGGTCAGCTAGTCTGTTGAGATTTTTTTGGATCCTGACTCTGGCATCTGGTATATTAGCTATCCGTCTGAGTTTTGTATCATCTATAAATGTGCATCATCACTAGCAAACTATTTATACCTTTATTCAAATCACTGAAAAGAAATGTTAAACAACACATGACTATGTTTAACACAGACTTCTGGGATACTCTACTGTAGTTCTGGGGTACTCTACTCTAGCTCCACACACATAGACATGAAGCACTACCCATTGCATTACTGTTCTTTGCACTGTAGTAGAACAAACACTGGCTCTGGAGTCAAAGAACCAGGGTTCAAATCCAACTTCTTATTCTTACTAACCATATGACCTTGGACAAGTCACTTGATCCAAGTTTAAGTTTTCTCATCTGTAAAATAAATAGGTTGAACTAGATGGTGTCTAAAGTCCCTTATAGCCCTACATCTATGGTCATATATATTTAAGAAATAGATCATTTGCCTTCTGAATCTTTTCTTCTTTTCATCTCAATCCTATGCCACCAGTGTTCTAGCCCTTGCATACTTTCACCACCTCAAATTATTCTCTCAAAGAAAGATTTCAGCTTGGGCTATGCTGTTCTTAAAGTGTGCTTAGAACTGACTATATAACTCCCAAAACAGCCTTACTAGGCTAGAGCACAGGAGAACTATTATCTCTCTCAGGATGGATACTAGCAATCATGTTAATGCAGATCGTGATCAAATTAGCTTTCTTTTGCAATCATGTCACACTATGTACTTACAACACCCTTGCAGTCCCCTAGGCAAATATAATCCTTTTTCCTAAAGGGTCTTTCATTTTCATAAGAACTATTGTCTATCTACATCTCCATGATTCTGTATTTATGAAGCTGACTTTTCAAATCTAAATGTAAAAATTTAAATTCAATTTCAACTGACTATTCAATTGCTGATGGTCATCCAACATGTTAGCTTTCTTTTTATCTTCATGCCATCTGCAAACATGAGAAACTTGCCATCTATGCCATCGTCTAAGGCATTAACAAAAATGTTGGCTAACACAGGGTTAAAGGCAGCACATGAAAACACAAACCAAGTTCCTCGTCCAAGTTGGCATTGACTCATTTGTGACTCTGCTGTTCATCCAACTAGTTACAACTCTGGCTAACTATACCAACATATAGACTATATCTCTTCATACTATACACAAACATAAGAAGACACACTGCCAATTTTATTTTTGCTAAAATCTAGGAATGCTATGTTTAGATGACTCATCAGATTTATCAGTTAATTTCCCTGTCCAAAAAAAAGGAAATGAAGGTAGTTTCAAATAATCTATTTTTGATGAAGCCAGTACTTTTCATCTGGATTGGAAATGCTAGGTGATATAACTACAGATACCTAGTGTTCTTTTCATTTTTATATTTATTTTTCCTTATGTACGAACCAGCATATGAAAGGTCTTAAATCTATTAACTGAGTATCAGGCAAAGGAGATGAAAGTGTTTAGCTTGAGGAGAAAACTCATGAATATGATACCTATTTTAAACTAGGAAGGGCTGCTATACTTTGTACCTTCTAAGAACGTATGTGATATGTGAGGAAAAGGAATTAGACCTACTCTGTTTGGCCCCCTTAGGACAAAACCAGAGACAATGTATGGAAATCGTAGAGAGTTATGTTTTTAGGCTTTCTGTCAAGAAAAAGCTTCTTACCAGTTAGAGCTATCCCAAAGCAAAGTGTGCTGCTTTGAAAAGCAATGAAATCTCCCTCACTGGAGATCTCAAGCAAAAGCCACATACTAGTTAAGGTAGAGATTCCCCTCAGGTGTGAGTTGGTCTAGAAGTGTGCTGAGATCCCTTCCAAATCTCATCCTTTGACTCTGAACAACCTTACTTAATATGTTTCACCTAAGATGGGAGAACTGATTAGTCACACATTCAAATGAATGTCATTGATGGAGTGTCTTTAACATGTGCTCTGGATGTCATTTTAATATATGTTGTTGTAAATCACAAATTCTGATATGTTTTATTTACGTGAATGTAGTGTTGATATGCACATGCTAGCATCAGTGTTTTGTATATATCACCGATTACTTTTATGGCATGTATTCTAGCATTTCGTTTTATGTATGCACATCCATTGCTATATGCTTATGGCATCTTTTTTTATGAACTATATTTACATATATGCCATATGCCATTTTGTATGTCATTGTTATATGTACTATATTTCATCTAATTCATGTGACATATTTTGATATGCAAAGTTGTCTTATGTGCTTTGATTATATGCCCTGATGAATTGAATGTCTTAATACCTAGTGTCATGTAATACCACTGTGTACGTCATATCTTAAGCACATGAGAGTTTGTACCAAAACTGTGTTAACTCAGCTAGGTGCATTACCTACATGATTCGTCCATTTTTGTATGTTCCTGTGTATACTCACTGACATTTTTATGTATTCTGTGTGATTTGTGGAGACTGAAAATTTTTTACCTATGGAGGATGTGGTGATGAGCTCAAAGTTCCTTTAGTCTTAGATGACCATTTCTTCATATGAAAATATAAGAATGTGGCTAAACAGGTAGGAGAGATCTACTCCCTTGCCATCCTCTGTGGCATCTCCCCAGCCTCAGGCCACTCCAGAAACCATATTACTGCTTGACTGCTCACATAGCATGAGTGAGATAGGAGTCAGCAACTTGATCCCTTTCTCTCTCCCTTCCTCCAAACTTTCCTTCCTTCCTTCCTTCCTTCCTTCCTTCCTTCCTTCCTTCCTTCCTTCCTTCCTTCCTTCCTTCCTTCTATCTTCCCTCCTTCTTCCCTTCATCCCTCTCTCTTCTCCATTTCTTCCTCCCTGCCTCCCTCCCTTTCATGCTTCTTCCTCCTTCCCTTCCCTTTCCTCTGCCCATCCTTCTTCATGAGAGACAAATGAGGTTTGGTATTGAAACAATTAAGCAGGCCTGAACTCCACAGCCGTTTGGTGATAGTTCAGTGAATTACTCCTACATAGGTAATCACTAAGTATATAAAGATATATACCTAGTGGGAAATCAAATTCAGTAAGATTAGGGAAAGTACCATAAGTTTTCCCTTCTGAGGGTTCTGACAGAGAACTAAACTTATGGGCAAAAAATTAGTACAAAAGAAATCATTATGCCTAAGAAAATCTGAATTCTATTCTGTATCTTAATGGGTTTGGTGCTTTGGGAGAGAGGGAGGAGAATGGGGAAGAGAGAGAGACAGAGAGAGAGAGAGAGAGAGAAAAGAAGAAGAAGAAGAAGAAGAAGAAGAAGAAGAAGAAGAAGAAGAAGAAGGAAGAGGAGAAGAAGAAGGAAGGAAGGAAGAAAGGAAGGAAGGAAGGAAGGAAGGAAGGAAGGAAGGAAGGAAGGAAGGAAGGAAGGAAGGAAGGAAGGGAGGGAGGGAGGGAGGGAGGGAGGGAGGGAGGGAGGAAGGAAGGAAGGAAGGAAGGAAGGAAGGAAGGAAGGAAGGAAGGAAGGAAGGAAGGGAAGAAGGAAGGAAGGAAGGGAGGAAGGAAAAACCCTACTGGCTATGAAATGTTTTCTTGCTTTCTAAATATGACTCCAAAAAAAAAAAAGAAATTGGCAACTCCATAAGGAAAGTACAAAGAGGCCAGAAGGCTCTTCCCCCTGCAGTACTCTTACTGGTGCTGCTCAAGCTGAGTTATAGGAAAAAAAATAAGCTTTTAACCTAAAAGAGCAGAGTGGCACCCATTTTTCTCATGAGGATAGTCCTTTAGCCAGACTTCAACTGAAATCAGACTCTCCAGAGCCACCTGCCCATAGGAGCTCATGCCTGGCTGTGCCAGTATTAGCTACATGCTCAATGGAGGAGCATTCAGCTAATTAGCGTTCAGCTGAGAAGCGTCCAGCAGAATAGTGACTAGTAGAGATGTATCTGGTGGAAGAGCGTCCAACAAAGATGATTCCTGAGACCAGCAGTGTGCAGGGCCTATGAAAGCATAATTATGACATCACTAAAAGACATCGATGGCTTCGCAGGACCTGGATCATAATGCGTCTCTATATTTGTATTCTGCTGCATGTGTCTGCCCCATTACTCATGGGCCATGGTCACTCGTACGGCCTACCTGCAGATCCTTTCAGGACATACTTTACCTACAGATTTTCTCTTTCAAACATTTGCCTTAGTTACATGTGTTTCCAACATGTGTGTCTTTTTGTGCATCTGTCCTGGCTAAATGTGTTCCCTATGTGTTTGCCTCTCTGTGCATATGCCTTGGCCATATGAGTTCCCAATGTGTGTGGTTCCCTGCATGTTTTCCATGTATGATTATGTTTCTGACCGATGCGTGCATGTGTGTATGTGTGTGTGCATTCATGTATGTATTTGTGAGAGACTGTGCCTCAGGTTTATGGAAGAAACCTTTAATTGATACTTCTCTGACTATGGCATTTCATTATTTTCCTTTGCTTTGAATGATGTTGGTGGGGACTCATGAGTTGTGATTTATTTTAGCAGTGGCAGAGTCACACAGTACCTTGAAGCTGGCATAGGCTTCTCTAGAGGACTGGCTCTAGGATCTGGGGGGCTGACTCCACATACTTTAAGTGTGAGCTATTATTATTTTTACACCATGACATTGTGTGGTTTCTCTTCTGCATTAGTCCACAAGATTTAGCATAAAGCTTTGTACTGACTGTAGATCTTGACAGTGTCCTTGGATAGGAAGTATGCAGCAAGGTTATTCAAATCAACAGGTGATATTCTATGATTATTAGGAGCTATAAACATCACTAGAAGGATATTGTCGATAGAGACGAGGACCTTTGTTTCAGGAAGAAGCTTGGGATTATTAAATTCTCACAGGCAGTCCTACCCTTTCTTTTCCTCTTGTTCAATCTGGATTCCAACTCATTAATCAATCAGTGGAACTGTCCAAGACATATGTACAGATGGACCAACTCTTTGGGTTTCCCATGCAATTGTGTAGCACAGTCTATACAACAGACTTTCTTCATCTATTTGAAGTTGTCTGCAAATAGCAGTATCTGGAGGACCTCACTATCTATAACAGAGGCATCTTGCATTTTGACTCTGTACAGTATGTTTGCCATGATAATGACAAATGCCTTGATTATCCCAAGTCTGTCTGTTTTATGTTCCTTTGATAGCAATAATCAGAAAGTCATCATAAAAGTTATGTCCCTTGTTATATCTTTCAAAGAATCTTCTATGGTTTTGACACATCTTAAAAATACCTTATTGGAGGAATATTTTATTCTACCAAATCAAATTGACATACGCACACACATACACACACACTTTGGCCAATGCCTTTGAGGAGTCTGGCTGTCTAAGATTTGGTACCAAAACCATACCTCCTTTCATGCAGGTATTGCTGGGATATCTTCAGCAATTGCTATTGATTGGAATAACCTTGCTGCATACTTTCTATCCAAGGATACTGTCCAAGGTCAACCCAAAGAACCATGGGAAATTATGGATATTAGGATACTATAACATGTTAGTTACGACTTGTACAGAAAAAGTGGAATAAACGTCATCAGAGCTGTACAAACAGAAAAGAAGTTGGCCTAATAATGGATAGAAAGCATGGAATAACTGACAGTTTTCATCTTCTTTTGGTATCCCTGAGAGAGTAAGAGATCTAAAGGAAAGACTCTACAATTCCATAAGAAGGATTCACAAAGGACATGGATAAATGTCTGACAGAATAAAGAAGATACACGTTGGTTGCAATGTGCACTAGTGGAAGGAGTGCACACAGTGATGAGATCACAGATTCATCAAAACATAGAAGTACTGATGATGTTCTGGTTATTATTATGATTAGGGATAAGGATCAGACTGTGCATTGGCATAGGGAACTCCCAGGTGAGGAAAATCCCTCTATCAGAGCAAGTCCCATCTTCTCTGCAACTTACAGTCATAGAGCTGCCTAGAATGATGAGAAGTTAAGTCACTTGCTCAGGGTGACATCTAATAGAGGCAGGCTTGAATCCAAGTTTTCAGCTTGGTTTTCTCTATGCTGTTATGGTACTTCTCATTATCAATAATTATTATAACACATTTAGATTTAGTGCTTTGTGCTTTACAAAATGCTTTCCTCACAACACTGTAAGATAGGTAGGCAATGTGTGTATGTGTTTATACACACAAATAAGTGTGTGTATGCATGTGTAATTATTCTCATTTTACAAATAGCGAAACTCAGAATCAGTGATGTGAAGTGATTTAAAACTAGGAAGCATCAGAGCCAGAATTCAAACTGGTGTTCTCTCAAATGAACCCAACAGAACCCACTGCCTTGATGGAATCACCATCATCCTATGGAAAAATGGAAATTTCTTCAGAAAATAGGAAGCAGCATTTTCCTACTAGATAGACTACTCTTTCAAATAATCACTTTATATCAAAACCCTGTCACTACATAGGACATGCGAAGGAAGATGCTATCTGCATCCAGAGAAAGAACTGATAAATAGAAGTATGTATAAAATGATTTTACATATATATATATAAATTTGTATATGTACGTATATGTGTATACACATATGTATATACATACATATACATATTTGTGTCTTTAATGGTAGCCACCTCAAGGGTAAGAGGGGAGAAAAAAAGGAAAAAAAAGCTACATGATAACTTTATTATATATTTAAAAGAAATAGCACGCTGTACATAATAGATTTGTAGATTCTTCTATAATCATCTCTTTTTTTCCTATTCTACTGTTATGGAAATGTTTGTTTTATTTCTTAAGCTCAGAATAAAATAAGTAAAATATTTTAAAAGCCCTGTAAAACTAATAGATATTAAACTGTATATTCAACTCGTGTTTACTTTCTGATTGAGAGACTCAGACAATAATAAACAACACGTCATCCAAAAAATTAACTGAAACCTCAAACTCATCTTTATGCATCTTTGGATTATATTCAGACATAAAGGTGAGAGGTGCACACAGAAATAAGGGCAGTTGTGGTTATTGGAAAGAGTATTAGAATTTAAACCCAGCACTCAAACTTGTGAGCTCTGAGAACAGGCAAATCACTCACACTTTCTACTCTTCAGTTTCCTCATATGTAAACTAATGATGACAATTTTTCACCTCCCTGAGTTGTTATAAGGAAAGTACTTTTTAGAATGTAAAGTAACATATAAATAACGCAACTCAATATACTCATTTTGCAGATAAGAAAACTGAGGTCTAGGTAACTGAGTTGTCCAAGGCGATAAAAAAAGTGAGTCAGGACTATAACACAGGTCTCTTGGCCACCACACAACTTTGTCTAATTTTGCGTTGCTCTTGGGGATAGAACAGGAATTAAGAGAATGGTACACAGAAGTAGATGTCCGTTCACCATAAGAAAATAAAACTTTCTCATAGTTGGAACTAACAAAAATGTGAACTGCTTTAAAGCTCCCCATTCCTGGAAGGGTTCAAACAGTGCCTGTGGGACCCCATATCAATGATGCTGCCTTTTGTCAATTTTGTCTGTTCCTTTCTTTCTATTCCAACACCCTTTTTGCATTTCAAAAACCTTTCCAATGGTCTCCCTCACTTTGGTTTCTTCTCACCCCACATCACTGCATAGCGGTTTTATGGTCTCCTAATGCCCTTCAGGATGCCCTAAGACCCATGATGCTCTAGGCCTTCCTTTTCCTTTACTGGCACATCAGATTAGTCACAAGTTCTATCATCACACAACCCCCATCAGTCCCTTTTCAGTTCTAACTAACCATCACCCTAGTTCCCTCTCTGACCATGTGATGAAGTGGATAAAGTTCTGGGATTCTAGGCAGAAGTTGTACTTGGGATCCCTCCTGGAATTAGGGTTAGTTAGGGAGGAAGAATACTGAAAGTTGGGAGCATCAAGGAAGGCTTTGTGCAAGTTTTACTTAAGCTGCTATCTTGAAGGAAGAGAAGGATTCTCCAAGGCAGAGGTAAAAAAGGGAGTACATTCCAGGTGCAGGAGATAGCCAGTGTGCAGAAGTTCAGAAATTGGAGATGGGATGGCATGTGTGAGGGAGGATAAGTGAAAAGCCTCCACACGATGGTGTGTCCCAGACAAACTAGAGCCAAGGGTGGGGAACCTGTGGCCTTGAGGCTGCCCATGGTCTTGAGGCTGTCAGCTCCCCACCCCTGAACTCAACTAAGCACCATTTCCAGAAAATGCCTACCACTTCTGCTTCTGTATTTGATATTCCCTTGGCCTAGAATGTTCTCCTCTCCTAAAATTTTTACCTTTCTAATCCTTGTCTACAGTTTGAAGTCAGTTCAAATGTCATCTTCTCCATGTAGGCTGCTCTGATCCCTTTGGTTGGGAGTTTCTCTGAAACCTAACGTTTCATTTGCATGTCTCTTGGCACATGCCATCCTATGTGTTAGTTATATAACATATAAAAATATAGCATATATAATACACACACACACACACACACACACACACACACACACACACATATATATATGTTTACCACAAATTGTAAGCTACTTAATTATCTTTATATCATCTCCTGCCACCTAGAACAGTGGGATGTGTTTAGTGCAGCACAGCATATACATGATAGATTTTTATTTAATACATACCTGTTGAACAAGTGAGACAATGAATGAATGGTAAAACTCATGAACCAAACTGTAAAGTTTGTGCATAGGGCATGTATCTTCTGCAAGCCACAAGAGAATTCCAATTCAAATCCCAAAGCAGTGAACTAGATTCACATCCCATATCCCTCCTTAAGGGGCCAACACAATCACAACTACCACGTAAACACATCAACCTCTCCTCATATATCCCTGGGAAATCTCACTCAGTCAGAATTGACAGAACTTAATAGGTCCTGGCAAAGAACACTGTCTCAAATATAGCAGATGGCTGGCACGTGGCCCCCATAGATGCTGGCTGCCTCTCCTTAGAATAGAGCCCCCTAGGAAGGGAATAGAGCCCTGATGGGCCAGCATGCCTGCCTACATATTAGCTGTCTCCAGGTGGAAGTGGAAAATGGAAAACACCCCAGGACCTGAGGCAAGGTCAGTGTGGGAGCACTGAAAACATAACTGATGCATAAAAATCTCTGACAGTTTCCTATTCCTTGATGGATCAGGTATAGATACCTCTGTTAAGCTTTCACAGTCCATGATGATCTCACTTCTACCTTTTGTATTTCTTTGTTTTGGGCCTTAATTTTTGATTTTATCTGCTGATTTGATATAACTCTGTAACTTATAGTAACAGTACAGAAGCCACATATTTGACCCAATGGCTCTTAAATATATGTCTGAAATGATCTAGCACCCAAGATTTCCAAATATTAAGAAAGAGAAAGACAAAGCCTTCAGGAGGAGGAAAGAACATTTATACACCTGAAAATTTATACCCCTCGCATATCAGTTTTGATGCAAGGTGGCTTTGCCGGGACTCTGTTGAAATACAAAGGGGAACTTGGCATATGGACTAAAGCATGGCTAGAAGTTATCATATTTTGTCTTCAAGAAAGGGAAGTGATTTTCTCAGGTGTATATATCAGAAGCAAGACTGAAACCTAGGCTCTTCTGTCTCCAAAGCCAGCTTTCTATCCACTACCATACCACACATTCATTCTCTCTGTTTCTGTCTCTCCCTCTCACAATACTTTCAAACATAAATCCTCAGCCCAGTCCAGAACAATCCCAGAAAATCATAAATTTGGAGCTGAAAAAGAAGTTAGAGGCCATTTAGTCCAAACTCTGTAATTTGTAAATGAGAAAACTGAGGCTCCAAAGAGGTTAAGTTATTTGCCTAATGTCATTCTAACTGGTAGAGTCAGGATTCAAGCCCAGGTCTTCTTACTCTAAATACAGTATTCTAACCATGGCACCATACTGCTTTGTTTAGTCCAATTCCATCACTTTATTTTTCTTTTTAATTTTTTAATTTAAATTTATTTAAGTTTTCAACATTCATTTCCACAAAATTTGGAGTCCATCTGACCCCTCCCCCCACCCCAAAATGCCGAGCATTCTAATTACCCCTATCATCAATCTGCCCTCCCTTCTAACATTCCTCCCTTCCCTTATCCCCATCCTCTTTTTTGTCCTGTAGGGCAAGATAACTTTCTATACCTCATTATCTGTATTTCTCGTTTCCTAGTTGTATGCAACAACAATACTCAACAGTTGTTCCTAAAACTTTGATTTCCAACTTCTCTTCCTCCCTCCCTCCCCATTCTTTCAATATTTATTGATTTCAATATTTATTTATTTATTCAATGGATTCTTTCAATATTTATTTTGCCCTCTGGTTCTGGAATATCAGGGCAGTTTTCCTTGATAATTTCATGAAAGATGATGTCTAGGCTCTTTTTTTGATCATGGCTTTTGGGTAGTCCTATAATTTTTAAATTGTCTCTCCTGGATCTATTTTCCAGGTCAGTTGTTTTTCCAATGAGATATTTCACATTATCTTCCATTTTTTCATTCTTTTGGTTTTATTTTGTGATTTCTTGGTTTTCTGACAAAGTCATTAGCCTCCATCTGTTCCATTCTAATTTTTAAAGAATTATTTTCTTCAGTGAGTTTTTGAACTTCCTTTTCCATTTGGCTAATTCTGCTTTTTAAAGCATTCTTCTTCTCATTGATTTTTTGGACCCTTTTTGCCAATTGAGTTAGCCTGTTTTTCAAGGTGTTATTTTCTTCAGCATTTTTTTGGGTCTGCTTTAGCAAGGTGTTGATCCACTTTTCATGCTTTTCTTACATCTCTCTCATTTCTCTTCCCAATTTTTCCTCCACCTCTCTTACTTGATTTTCAAAGTTGTTTTTGAGCTCTTCCATGGCCTGAGACCATTGAATATTTATTTTGGGTGTTTGGGATGGTAAGCATTGTTCTTCCTCATCTGAAAGGATGGGAGAAGATATCTGTTCACCAAGAAAGTAACCTTTGATAGTCTTATTTTTTCCCCCTTTTTTGGGCATTTTCCCAACCAGTTACTTGACTTTTGGGTCCTTTGTCAAGAGTAGGGTATACTCTGGAAATCTGTAAGATCTCAGTTCCTCCAAAGTGGCACAATCAAGCATGTACACTGGTCTGGGAGCTTAAAGAGATTTTTGTGCCCAGAATATTAGCAGTTTCCTCTCCACAGTCACCTGTGTTCCACCAAGCCAGCACTGAGGGCTGAGATTCAGTCAAGCTGCAGGGGCAGGGCCAAGGCTGGGCTGGGCTCAGCTCTGTGTCTGGTGCAACAGACATTTCCCATGGGCCTTTCAGGTCACCCTAGGCTGGAAATCTCCTCCACTCTGTTGATCTCCACTTCTGCTGCTCCAAAATTTGTTGAGAGTCCCTTTCTACAGGTATTTTATGGGCTGTGTGGGGAGAGCCTGCATTTGTGTATCTTTCTATTCTGCCATCTTGGCTCTGCCCCCAATCCCATCACTTTAGAGACAGGAAACTGAGGTCTAAAAAAGTTAAGTGACTTACCTATCCAAAGTCTTACAGTTGGAAGCTGTACAGTGCCCTCCACTTTCCAAAAACAGATTTTCATGGGTTTGAGGGGCTGACAAAAATATTTATTTGTATTTGGAGAATATTATAATAATGAATAACTAGGGGAAACTGTCCTAATTAATATAAGAATATGAACATTTTCAAATGTATTTGTGATGTTTATTTGTCAAATATTCCTTCCAATGATGCTCCAATCAAAACCTAATCATGCCTGCTTATCCTGTAAATTCCTCTTTTCATGGATTCCTATAAAGTTGCTACAAGGTTGGCATGGGGACTCACCCAACATTCTGGTAGATGTCTTGTTGCAGTTGTTTTCTTGTTTTGTTTTGTTTTTGTTAATATCACAAGGAGAATACTACTTGGCTGTATCCTAGATATCAATATAGTACCACATGACCAGTCCATTTTTTTTTCAATCATACTTGTCATTGGTGACATTCTTTATTCTAGCTCATCATAGTTCCTTATTTATTACATGCTGCTGCCTACTCAAACTCACTGGATACATTCTGTTGCCCTCTGAGTGGTCCTTATTTTAATTCATTGGAGACTGTAATATTCTATGACTCTCAGTCAAGCAGTAATAGCTGCAGAATATTGGTATTAAAAAGATGTGATTTTATCTCTGAAAACCTGGGGTCCTTAAAAGAAGTTTGCAATTTCTCAAAGGCAGTTTAGCCCATTTTCCTCCCATGGGCCCAATTCCATATCCATTTCTATTATTTGTGCAAATTATGTACAATTTCAATAGATTGCTGATTTAACTGTATTTAACAAACTGGATAAAAGGTATTTCTCATCTACTTGATTTTCCATTGTTCCCTCCATATACCATGCTCATTTCTTCCTAGTTCATTATCTCACTCGTAGGACTCTTTCCTGACTCCCCTCCAGCCTTTCCAGATCCTACCCATTCTTCCAATATCAACTACTAGCTCTTCCCAAAGCCCTAAAAGCCCAAATACTCTTCTATGACAATATCTTCCTTCACTCTTATCAGGCAGATTTTAAACAATGGAAGGTATGGCAAACTGGGAGGAGCACTGGGAGCTCAAGAGGAGGGGCTAAGATGGTGGAATGAAGCTGAAAATTTTGCAGAATTCCTTCAACATACCCCCTCTAAAGAAACTTAAAAAAACAAACTACAAATTAAATTCTGAGCAGGAAAGCCAACAAAAAGTCAGTGAGTGATTTTTTTCAAGCCCAGGGAAGCTTAGGAAGAAAGAAAAAGAGGTACAGACACTGGGGTAGGGGCTAGCCAGGAGGGCAGTATGACAAAAGAAGCACTAGCTATGCCCTGTGGAGCTGGGAATTGAACACCTGGTCAGAAACAGAATATATGGAAGCCCTGTACCAGAAAAGAGAGCAGGAATTGGTGCCATTTTGTAGTACTGTCACTCATTATCCAATTCTGAGTTGCAGCTTTAGTGTAGAGAGGAATGGCTGAAGTTATGAGAGAGCAGGGTATCTATCTGTGTAAAAACTAGAACCCAGACCATAAGGGCAGTCTCTGGACTTTTTGGAACACATCACTTTGAAATCACTGAAAACTTATAAGCCTACAGATTTAGCTGTGAAAGGAGCAGATGAACATAAAAGAAATAAATTTAGGGAAGACATCCCTCCTACCCCCAAAGGTGAGCAGAGGCCAATTCTAACATAAATTCCAAAGTAAAGAAATAGGCTGGAAAAATGAGCAAACAACAACAAAATTAACTGGACCATTACAAAAATTACTACGGTGATAGGGAAGCTCAAGACAAACTCAGAAAAAGACAATGAATGGAAAACATCTATGATGAAGCCTCAAAGCAGAAGTGCATACTGGACACAAGTCCAACAAAAATTCCTAGAAGGACTAAAGAAAGAGGTTTTTAAAAAGAACAAAAAAAGGGTTTTAAATATCAAGTAAAAAAGATAGAGGAGAAATGGGGAAAAGAAATTAAAGCAATACAAGACAATTATGAGAAGAGAATTAGTAGCTTTGCAAAGAGATGCAAAATACTGTAGAAAATAGCTCCTTAAAAATAAAAACTGACTGAATGGTAAAAGAGATACAAACCTTACTGAAGAAAATAACTCCTTAAAAAGTAGAATTGTTCAAATAGATGCTAATAACTTCATGAGACACCAAGAAACAATAAAACAAAGTTAAAAAAAAGTCAAAAGAAAGGAAAAATAGAAAAAATAGGAAATATCTAATAGGAAAAACAATTGACCTGGAAAATAGATCAAAGAAAGATAACTTAAGAATTATTGGAATACCTGAAAGCCATAATGATAAAAAGAGCCTCAATATCATATTTCAAAATTATCAAAAAATACCCAAATAGATTAGAATCAGAGGGCAAAATAGACATTGAAAGAATTACTTCCTAAAATCCCTAACTGAAGACTTCCAATAATTGTAACCAAATTCTAGAGCTCCCAGGTCAAGAAGAAAATACTATAAGCAGCCAGAAATAAATAATTCAAGTACTATAGAGTCACAATAGAGGATCATGCTGGATTTAGCAGTTCCCACTAAATAGTAATGGAGGATTTAGAAAATGATATTCTGGGAGGAAAAGGAACAAGGGATTACAATGAAGAAAAACATACCCAGAAAACATGGGTATAAGCATACATGGATATGGATATTCAATGAATTGAGCACTTTTAAGCATTCCTGATGAAAAGACTAGACCTGAATAGAAAATCTGACATTCAATATAAAACTCAAGAGAAACATAAAAAGGTAAACATGAGTGAAAAACCATAAGAGATTTAACAAGGTTAAATTATTAACTTCCTATATGAGTTGATGATACATGTAAATGTCAAAAGCTTTATCATTAGGGTAATTAGAAAGGCCTTAGGGGGCATAGTTGTGGGTCTATTATGTGAGGGTGATCACAAAATAAGAGTGGAAGGCTGAGAAAGAGGGATATATGGGGAAGAGGAAAGGCAAGGAAGAAGGGGAAAATTTTGTTATATAAAAGTTATGATATATTAAAAAGACATACAAAAAAGTCTTTTTTACAAAGGAAGGAAAAATGGATGAGGGGGAGGGAAAGTAGGCCAATGCTTGAACCTTACTCTCAATTGTTAAGGATGGAAGAATGTATATATGCACTTTGTTGGGTATAGAAATTCTTCTTACCCAATAGGAAGGAGGGAGGGGGGAGGAGGAGCTAAGAGAAAGAGGGCACTGTAAGAGGAAGAGTAGATTAGGGGAGGTAATAGTCAGAAGCAAAACAGACTCTTGAGGAGGGGACAGGGTAAAAAAGAAGAGAAGGAACAATAGAAGAAAATAGAATGAAGGCAAATACACAATTAGTAACCATTACTGTGAATGTAAATGGAATAAACTCATCCATAAAATGGAAGAGGAGAGCAGAATGGATTAGAAACCAGAATCAAACAACATGCTATTTGTAAAACATACTCTTAAAACAGAAAGGTGCACACAGTCAAAATAATGGGTTGGAGCAAAATCTATTATATTATACTTCAGCTGAAGTAAAAAAAAAAAAGTCAGTTGTAGCAGTCATAATCTCAGACAAAACAAAAATAAAAATAAACCTGACTATAAGAGAAATCATCAGGGAAATTACATTTTGCTAAGAGGTACCACAGACAATGAATTAGTATCAATGCTGAACATATATCCACCAAACAACTTAGCATCCAAATTCTTAAAGGAAAAATTCAATGAATTACAGGAGGAAATAGATAATAAAAACTATATTATTGGGAGACTTCAATTTACTTCCTTTCAGACCTAGATAAATCTAACCATAAAATAAATAAGAAATAAGATAAGGTGATGAATAGAATTTTAGAAAAGTTGGATATGATAGACCTCTGGGGAATATCAAATGGGAATAGAAAGGAGTATACTTATTGTTAAGCAATAATATGTGCCAATAACTTTGTGAAGTCTACAGACTATGTATTAAGGCTTAAAAATCTCACAGACAAATGAGATGGCCATGTTGTTCAAATGCCAATTGCACACTTGCCTAAAAGACTATTTTATAGAGAACTCATACAAGGCAAGTGCTCACATGGTGGTCAGAAGAAGAAATACAAGGACACTCTCAAGGTGTCTATGAAGAACTTTGGAATTAATTTCATGACATGGGAGACACTGGCACAAGAATGTCCAGCATGGGGTTCCCTCATCAAAAAAGGTGCTGTGTCTATGAGCAAGGCAGAATTGAAGTAGCTCAAAAGAAACATGAGATGCACAAATTTAGAGAATCTACCCCAAATATTCAAATGGAATATTTGTGCTCAACCTGTGGTAGAGCACGCCAAGCTCATATTCATCTGATTAGCCACATTTAGACACACTATAACTTGACTCTAACATAGTGATGTCCTCTTTAAGAACAAAGGAAAACAACTTACCATAATAACTATGTATATGAGCACTCCTTCCTTTCCTGAATGCTCAGCTTCCTTTAAAGTTAATCTTGGGTGTCACATTTTACATATAAAGCCTTTCCTGAACCGTTTAACTCAGCTTTGGATACTCAAACACCTTACCAGCTTCTTCAGCTTCCTCTGCCCCTCTGATTACAAAACTGGAGCACTACACACACCCCCAAAGCATTCCTTTATGAAGAGCTGGCCCTGGACTCTCTGGCAAACTCTCCATTTTCCATCACATGTTTCTTCTTGATTTGAACTCCAATGAACATGACACCCCATGCTGGGTATCTCTCAATAAACCCCATTTCTAATTTCCTTTTGTATGTAGACTTCCTCCATTAGATTGTAAACCTCTTGGGGGCAGTCTTTCCTTTATTTATTTGTATCCCTAGATCTTAGCATAATGCCTGTCACACAGTGGGCACTTAATAAATGTGTACTGAATTGAATTAAATCCTGCCCTCTCTCTCTCCCCACTATATGTTAATGTTAGCTCCCAAATCAAATTACCTTGCATTTACTTCTATGTATTATATTCTCTCCCTCTTCCCACCCTATTGCATCCAGAGAAAGAACTGATAAATAGAAGTGTGTATAGAATGATTTTACATAGATTTACATATTTGTGTCTGATGGCAGTTACCTAGGGGGCAGGGAAGAAAAAAAGAAATTTACATGATAACTTTATTATATATTTAAAAGAAGTAGAAGTTGCACATAATAAATTTGCAGTTTCATGTGCAATCATCATTTTATTATACTATATTACGGAAAGTCTTGTTTTATTCCATAAATTAAAAATAAAATAAAAATAAATTAAAGAAAAAGAAAATGTAACTTTCTTGAGAGCAAGGTCTGCTTTATTTTTTTTTTTTTTTTACTTTGTACCTCTGGAGCCTGCGACTTAATAAACATTTGTTGATCTGAGTTAAGTTGAAGCCATAGGAAGAATGAGTATCCATTCAGTAGCAGAAAGTTGCTAATACTGTCAAAAGCTTAAGAGAGATGAAGGGGGATGAGGTCTGAAAGTAGCTTGGGGGACAAAAACCAGATTACAAACATGAGAGACTGAGGGAATGGTTATGCCAAACAGAAATAATGAAGTCATCAGGAAAGACAGGTTTAGCTGAGTTCTGGCAAGTTGAGTTTGAAGGTCTAAACTCCTCAGAGGGCATTGGCTTGTCAGAAAATTAACAAAGCACATTCTAGTTTCCTTTTAACGGAGAAGTTTTCTTTTCTTGTGGAAAGAAAAAGAAGACTTTTTTTCCTTTTGAGGAGTTTTTTCCCCTCTTTGCTTTTAGTTCTCCATAGTGTGACACTTCTAGAATGTTATGGGGGGCAAAGGGAATAGAGAAGTATTTCAGAATGGTGTGGGGAAGAAAGGGAAAGGGAGGTGGTTCTAAAAATAAATCAGTAGAATTTGGACAAGATACACAGGAGGGAAGGTGAGATGGTGGTAGGAGAGGAAACAGAACCCAGAGGAGAGAGAGAATATGTATACACACTTCTTTCCTTCTATAAACAATCAACCCCCTTAGCCCCTGACCCATCAAGGCCCCATTACGAGGAGTTTTACTTTTAAGCCCTGGTTAGAAAGGGTCTATGGCCTGGCCTTCTGGGTAATCTAAACTGGCAGGATTTTGACATGTAGTTTCCAGGGGTGGCCTTGAAGACATCCATGATGTTAATCTAGAAAGACTCTGAGTTTGGAACATTAGCTGCATATATTAATCTCCCATCCCCCTTCCTTAGGCCTCCCACCCTCTACCTCACAGATGTGACAAGCTAATTTAAGCTAAGAATTCTGAGGGTCTGTCTAACCAAAGTATGGGCCTAACGCTTGGCAGATGGATCCCAACATGCCCTTGAGTGTGGGAGGGTGAGAGAAAGAAAGGAAAAAAGACTGAGTATTGGGAGTGAGTGAGTCACTTCTGTCAAAGGACAGATGTTGGCTAGCCTATAAAATGTGATCCCTTCTTGAAGAGTTAAGAGGAAGGAAGGAAGGAAGGAAGGAAGGAAGGAAGGAAGGAAGGAAGGAAGGAAGGAAGGAAGGAAGGAAGGAAGATTAGTTTAGAGATAAGAAATAACTTCCTGAAGTTGGTGGGAAGGGGAAAGCATTGTGAGTCTATGGAATTAGCTGTTAGAGTCAGTTGGGGTACAGATACACACACATATACACACACACAGACAGACAGACAGACACACACACACACACATACACACACACTAATAGGGTAGGTGGAGATTTTTGAGATACACTTTGTCTATATCTTAGGACTCTTAGAACCCTTGCCAATCCAAGAATTCCACCATCTGTGTCAGTAGTAAATGTAACACTGCCCATTTGAGTTATAGAGGTAGTATAGCTAAGTATTAATATACTATGTGTTAAATGAGAACATCAGGGTCCAGCCTAGTTCATCCAATCCATCCAGAGTGTGTCTCATATGCTTTTATGCAGACGTGACTTTGGGGTCCTTCAATAATGCCCTCTCCTCCATCCTTTCCATCATTCATACCATACTATTCCTCAAGTTTGGGTAACTCGTGCCATCTGTCTCTTCTACTGCTATCCTTAAAATATTATTGGAAGAAATTTCAAAATCAAGTTGACTGGATTTGCTAAAAATTATGCTAGCTAACTTTAACTGAGTCCTTAAAGCTGTAATGCAATCCCAGTTCTTCTATTAACTTTTTATCACATTTCCTATGGCATCTGATAGAAATCTTCCTTCTCCTTTAGCCTCCAAATCAGTCTACAACTTCTTTGCTCTTAGAAGAAGACATTATATTTTGTATGACTTCTATATAATGAGCATTGTTGTTCTTGCCTTCTCAATGGGTGGGGGAGGGGTAGAGGAAGAGAGAGAAATTAGAACTGAAAATAAAATAAAATTGAATTAAAAAAAAACAGGACTTAGACCATTCAGTATGAACTCTCCACTACCCTCCTCTAAATTCTTTCCTGTTTCCTTTCAAATCTCAGAAGACACTTGCTAAATCACCAACTGCTCACATCCTTGGTCCATCAATTGTCTCTCCTCCATCTACCCATAGCCTTCCTGTATTAATTATCCCATCTCATGCATCTTTATTATTCTTCTTTCCAATGGCTCTTTCCTTTCAGCTGATACACTTCTTCAAGTTTCCTCCCTTATCTTAAAAATAAAGACAAAAAAGGGCAGCTAGGTGGTGTAAGGGATAAAGCACTGGCCCTGGAATCAGGAGGACCTGAGTTCATATCCAGTCTCAGACACCTGACACTTATAAGCTATGTGACCCTGGGCAAGTCACTCAACCCTGATTGCCTTGCCAAACATAAAATAAAATAAAAACAAAAAGCCTATTGATCTTGACACCTCTTAAAAACAAGATCTCTTCTCCTAGCTTGCTCCTTTCTTTTAATACCAACTCCTAGAAAGAAAACTCTATACTTGTTATCTTTGCTCCATTATCATTCAGTCACTCCTCAAATACCTGTAAATAGACTTTTATCTCCACCACTATAAAGAAACATTATTTCATAGTACTAATTTCACTACAAAATCCAGTTTCTGCCATGATTTTTGACATTTCGGTAATATTGGACAGGAGACCATCCCCTCCCCTTTAGTGGTATCTGTAGCATAAACTTATGGCTGTTTGTCACCTTTTCTAGTTACATCTTCTCTTTCTTCTTTATTACTTCTTCATCTTTCTCTTAAACCTGGATGTTCCACAAGATTCCATTCTAACATTTGATTTCACTATACTCTAGCCCTTGATCTTCCATGCTACTTTCAGTATCATCTCTATGAAGAGGACTCCTAAATCGGTACTTACCTTTTCTGTCTTCCTAGAACTCCAGTCCTGTATTTCTAACAACGAGCTTAATATTATTTGGATGGCTTTCCAGCATCTAAAACCCAAAATGTCTAAACCTGAACTCAGAATGTGCACCCCACTAAACCAAGACCTCTTCCTAACTTGTCTATTTCTATTAATATAACTCCCATTCTGCCAGTCACTCAGGATTATAACCTTGGCATCACTTATTACTTTTTTCCTACTCCTTCCCCATATGTATGTTAGATACAGGATTTCTCACCATTGATCACTTATCTTCTTTTCTTTTGTAATGGTGTTGATTCAAACATTCAGACCTTTATTCCAAGACCACTAGATCAGCCTGCCAACCATTATTCCTGCCTCCAGACTATTCTACCTCCAAACCATCCTAAACACTGGCCAATATTTATTGTTATAATTATGTTATTCTGCTATTTTTCAAAATTATTTATTTATTTTTAGTTTTCAACATTCATTTCCACAAGATGTTGAGTTCCAAATTTTCTCCCCATCTCTCCTCTCCCCCCACCCCAAGACACCATTCATTCTGATTACCTCTTCCTCCAATCTGTCCTCCCTTGTATCACACCTCTTCCTTCTCTTATCCCAATCACCTCTATTTTCTTGGAGGGCAAGATAGATTTCTATATCCCATTGCCTATATATCTTATTTCTCCTTTGCATATAAAAACAATTTTGAACATTTGTTTTTAAAACTCTGAGTTCCAACTTGTCTCCCTTCCTCCCTCCTCACCCATCCCCATTGAGAAGGCAAGCAATTCGATATATGTCATACATGTGTAGTTATGCAAAAGACTTCCATAAAAGTCATGCTGTGAAAGACTAACTATAACTTCCTCCATCCTATCTTGCCCCCCCATTTATTCTATTCTCTCTTTTGACCCTATCTCTACTCTAAAGCATTTACTTCTAATTATGCCCTCCTCCCATTTGCTTCCCCTTCACCCCTACTTTCCTGTGGTATAAGATAGATTTTCATACCAAACTGAGTGAGCATGTTATTCCCTCCTTAAGCTAAATGTGATGAGAGTAAGGTTCACTTTTTCCCTCTCACCTCCCCTCTCTTCCCTTCCATTGAAAAAGCTTTCTCTTGCCTCTCTTATGTGAGAGATACTTTGCCCCATTCTATTTTCCCCTTTCTCCTCCCAATATACTCCTCTCTTACCCCTTAGTTTTATTTTTTAAATATCATCCCTTCCTATTCAACTCACCCTGTGCCCTCTGTCTTTATCTACATAATCCTTCCAACCCCCCTAGTACTGAGAAATATCTCAACAATTATAGGTATTATCCTTCCATGTAGAAATGTAAACAGTTCAACTTTATCATCCTTTATGATTTCTCTTTCCTGTTTACCTTTTCATGCTTCTCTTGATTCTTTGTTTGAAAAATCAGATTTTCTATTCAGTTCTGGTCTTTTCATCAAGAATGCTAGAAAGTCCTCTACTTCGTGTAATGAACATTTTTGCCCCTGAAGTATTATACTCAATTTTGATGGGTAGGTGATTCTTGGTTTTAATCCTAGTTCCTTTTCCAAGGATTCCAAGCCCCATGATCCCATAATGTAGAAGCTGCTAGATCTTGTGTTATCCTGATTGCATTTCCACAATACTTGAATTGTTTCTTTGTGGCTACTTGCAATATTTTTCCTTGACCTGGGAGCTATGAAATTTGGCTACAATATTCCTAGGAGTTTTCCTTTTGGGATCTCTTTCAGGAAATGAATGGTAGATTCTTTCAATATTTATTTTACCCTTTGATTCTAGAATATCAGGGCAGTTTTCCTTGATAATTTCTTGAAGGATGATGTCTAAGCTCCTGAACTGTGCCATACCCACCGCATTGTGCGATAGACACTTCCAGGGGACCTTCCAAACTGTCTTGGGCCAGATATTTGCTTCACTCCATTCATTCTGTGACTTCTGCAGCTCCAGAATTTATTTAGAGTCATTTTTTACAAGTATTTGGCTGGCCTTGGGGGCAGGGCTCTAGAAAGTATGTGCTGCTACTCTGCCATCTTGGCTCCACCTCTACTCTGCTATTAAAAAAGATATTTAATGGCTCCCCTTTGCTTACCAGATGAAAAGTTGAAACTCTTGAACATGAAATTCAATGTCCTTCATAATTTGTTTCCAACCTACCTGTTTAAATTTATATCATATTACTCCTCTTTCTATATTTTACATTCTAGGCAAATTGAACTGCTTCCTGTATCTAATTCTTGACCTTCCAACCCCTATCTCAGTGACTTTCCATAAGCCATTATTCATTTTTAAAATGAACCCTCTCTTTCATAAGCCTGATGCAGAAGAAATAGAGCAATGGATGATTTCAATTATCAAACCTATTCTTATTCTGATTCATATTCTCTCTCTCTCTCTCTCTCTCTCTCTCTCTCTCTCTCTCTCTCTCTCTCTCTCTCTCTCTCTCTCTCTCTCTCTCCCTCTCCCTCTCTCCCTCTCTCCCTCTCTCCCTCTCCCTCTCCCTCTCCCTCTCCCTCTCCCTCTCCCTCTCCCTCTCCCTCTCTCCTTTCCTCCCTCCTTCCTTCACTTTCTCTTCCTCCTTTCTCTATCTCTGTGTCAAAAGAAAAACAATCTAATAACTTTTTGCCTTGCCTTAATGATAACTTCATCTATTGGTGTAGGTGAAAGGATAATTCTTACATGGGTCTGATTTTAACATAGATTAACTAGTTATTGGAATGGAAATGGCAAGAATCCCAAGCAAAATTACCCTCCCCAGAGTTTGTGATAGAAGTGAAGAAATCTGGGTGTTCAAATATACAGCCTAACTTTTGTTTGGAAAGACAAGTTTCAAAGGGATCAGAGGAAGAATACACAGTATCCTGTGGATTAAAAGTCTATATAGGAGAAGTCTGATGAGGAAAGGTGGAAAACTCTCATGAGTAACATGTTGAACACACCAAGCAAAATAACACTGATGAGGAGGGGGAAAAACTGTCTTTCAGAAGCAATGTGAATGCACAAGGAACTTGTCAACGGACATAGATTTTTTTGTGTTGTTTTGTTGTTCCCACTTAATAGTATTTTAGTTTTTCTAATTACATGTAAAGATGGTTTTCAACATTCACTTTTATAAGATTTTAAGTTCCAAAGTTTTTTTCTCTCTCTCCCTTCTCTCTCCAGGACAGAAAGAAATCTGATATATACTAAATATGAACAATCATAGTAAACATAATTCTATTTTAGTCATGTTGTGAAAGAAGAATCAGAACAAAAGGAAAACAATGAGGAAAAAAAAACAAACAAAAAAAGAAAATAATATGCTTTTATCTACATTCAGACTCCACAGTTCTTTCTCCAGATGTGGATAGCATTTTCCATCATGAGTCTTTTGGAATTATCTTAGATCATTGTACTCCTGAGAGAAGCTAAATCTATCAAAGTTGGTCATTACACAATGTTGCTGTTACTGTGTTGTCCTGGTTCTGCTCACTTCACTCAGCATCAGTTCATATAAGTCTTTCCAAGTTGTTCTGAAATCTGTCTGCTTATCATTTCTTATAGCACAATAGTATTCTATTACATTCATATACCACAATTTGTTTAGCCATTCCTCAATTGATGGACATCCCCTCAATTTTCAATTCTTTGCCAACACAAAAAGAGCTAATATAAATATTTTTGTACATGTGAGTCCTTTTCTCTTTTGTATGACCTCTTTGGGATACAGACCTATTAGTGGTATTGCTGGATCAAAGGGTACATACAATTTTATAGCCCTTTGGGCATCGTTCCAAATTGCTCTCCAGAATGGTTGGATCAGTCCATAAATCCAACAGTGCATTAGCCTGATAGATTTTTTTAAAGGGAGGTACAAAAGATGGAAAATGGGGCAGAAAGCAAAACACAAATATAAATACTTGAAGCAGTACTAAAGAAATGATGTCAGGAGTACTAGAGCTCAAAATAGGGTGAGAGTAAGAAAAGAAAGGAATAAAAAAAAGTTTGTGTAAAGGTATGCTGGAAAAAGAAGGATCAAAGAAAGGTTGTTGGTTTGGGATAGATAGAAAAATGATACTTCTCAGTAAATGAAAGATAGAATTGCTCAATCCTTACTGTTTTTATTTTCTCTGCCAAGCAGAATGGCCTTTGCATTGAAGAGGACAGAACAGAAATAGTTAGAAAGAAACTGATAATGTAAATAGGTAAGGAGTGAGTAACAGTACCTAGCTGATCTTAGCTAAAGGCACCTGGTCCAAGTGAACTATATCCTTGGACATAATGACAGAATTGGCATACGGATTAGTGAGTCACTGAATTACTCTTAAAGGTACTATGGAGAACAAAATAGGTGATGCAGGACTGGAGAAGGCAGGGGGAGGGAACCAGCATTTATTAAGTACATGCTGTGGTATAAAACACTGTGCTAAGAGTTTTACAGATAACTTATTTGATCCTCACAAAAACCCAGTGAGATAGGTGCTATTATTATCCCCATTTTTACATGTGAAGAACCTGAGACAGAAATGAAGTGACTTTCCCACAGTCACTCAGCTAAGAAGAGTCTGAGGCCAGATTTATAAATATAGATCTTCCTGACTCTTGGCCCAACACTCCATTTCAATGTTTTGTTCTAATTTTCCAAGAAGAGAAAAGAAGAGAATCTGCAAACTGGGTAAAAGTCTATAAACTTGACTTTGTTGGGAAAATTCTAAAATGAGTCAACAAAGGGATTGTTGTTTAACATTTAGATAAGGAAACAGTGATCACAAAGAATCAGCCTAGCTTCAGCTATTACAGGTCATCTTATACTAACCTAATATGCTTTTCTGATAGCATTACTAAACTAGTTATTGCTGAGTCATTTCAGTTGTTTCTGTCTCTTCATGACCCCATTTGGGTTTGTTTGTTTTGGGAGGGGGACATTAGAAAGATTCTGGAATGGTTTGCCATTTCTTTCATTTTACAAATGAGGAAACTGAGGCAAACAGGGTTAGATGACTTATCCAACCTCACACAACTAGTAAACACCTGAGGCCAGATTTGAACTCATGAAGATGAGTCTTCATGATTCTAAGCTGAGCGCTCTAACCACTGTACCACCTAACTGCACTAAACTGGTAAATCAGGGAATTATGTAGTTATAGTTTACCTAGATTTTTAGTAAAGCAATTTCATATTATTCTTGCATAAAGATATGGGCTACCTAACAATACAATCAGATGGGTTCAGAAATAGTTTGTTGGCCACACTAAAAGATCTATTTAGAAGTTGTTGAATGGATAATCTCAAAGAATCAGTGTTAATGGTATGACATTAACTTGGCAAGAAGTGTTCAGTTGAGTGCTTAGTACTACAAGCTTCAACATTTTTTTGAATGACTTAGATGAAGAAATAGATAGCATAATCATTAAAGTTACAGAAGAAATAATATACACTCTATCCCTTAGTCAAGAGACAATATACATGTGGGGCAAAAAAGATAATGAAAAGACAAATGCTTAATAAATATATAATTTGTTAAAATAGTAGCAGCAGGGGTAGAGCCAAGAAGGCAGAGTAAAAGCAAAGACTTGCTTGAGCTCTTCCTCAAACCCCTCTAAATACCTGTAAAAAAATGACTCTAAACAAATTTTAAAGCAGCAGAACCTGCAAAATGACATAGTAAAACATATTTCCAGCCCAAGAAAACTTGGAAGGTCGATGGGCAAGGTCTGTTGCACTAGTCTGAGAGACGAGAACAGTCCAGGGCAAGACACATGAGGACAGACAAGGCCCCAGCAAACCTAAAGCAGGCCTCAGGGGACTGAGTCACTGGCAGCTGTGGCTGTTTCCAGACTTCTGAAACCACAAAAGCCAAAGACAACTTAGAAAGTCAGTAGAAAAGGTCTTTTGGATCTGAGTGAGAGAGGAGTGTGGTCTGGACACAGTTCCGAGACAGTGGCAGTGGTGACGGCAGCAGCTGCCTCCAGAGCTCTTGGCCCACAGATGGTGGGGGAACTTAGTAGGTAATCAGAGGGGGATTGGGAGGATCTTTTTATTGGCTTTGAGGTAGGATTCTCTTGCTTTGTCTGTGTTTGGATTTGGGTCACAATCCTGGGTGGCAGTCTTGTGGCAAGGAGGAGCTGTGGCATGACAGACCTTGTGGTGGTGGTGGAGAGGGAATGCTTCTCATGTTTCCAAGGCAGAAAAGGGTGTCTGTGGTCACTCACAAACCAGGGCACAGACCAGGTGAGGCACGAACATCTCTCTCTTAATCATACCACCTTGGAAGAACTGAAAATTTACAGGTCTCTAGAAGTATCTTTGAAAATAGCTGCACAAAACTCCTGAAGCCTAGAACAGTATACCTTCCACACTGGAAGCAGTGTTTTACTTTAACAAAAATTTTAAAAGTCAAATAATTGGCTGGGAAAGTGAGCAAACAGTGGGAAAAAATTCAGATTATAGAATCTTACTTAGGTGACAAAGAAGATCAAAACATACAACCAGAAGAAAACAAAGTCAGGTCTCCTACATCCAAAGCCTTCAAGAAAAATATGAATTCATCTCAGGCCATGGAAGAGTTCAAAAAGGATTTTGAAAATCAAGTAAAAGTAGTAGGGGAAAAATTAGGAAGAGGAATGAGAATGATGCAAGGAAATCATGAAAAATGAGTCAACATCTTGGTAAAGGAGATCTACCTCCCAAATAGTGAAGAAAATAACACCCCAAATAATAGACTAACTCAACTAGTAAAAGAGGTCCAAAAAGTCAGTGAGGAGAAGAATGCCTTAAAAAGCAGAATTTACCAAATGGGAAAGGAGGTTCAAAATCTCACTGAAAAAAATAATTCCTTCAAAATTAGGATGGAGGGAGTGGGGCCAAGATGGTGGAGTAGAAGAATGGATCTGCTCTAGCTCTCCCCCAATAAGCCATAAAATGCTCATAACAAATGCCCCTAGACAAATTCTAGAGCAGCAGAAGCTACAAATTGACAAAGCAAAACAAATTTCCAGCCCAAGAAAGCCTGGAAGACTAACTGAGATCTGAGCAGAGCATAGCCCAGCCTGGGCCACATGTTATGGATAGGACTGGAACAGGCTTCAGGGCATGGAATTATGGGTAACAGCTGTGATTCCCATATTTCTCAACCCACAAACACCAAAAACAGCTTCAAAGGTCAGTAAGAAAGCTCTTTCATCTGGGAAAGAGGGGAGCATGGTCCAGCCCCAACCCTAACCCCAGTCCCAGCCCCAAGTAGCAGCAGCATTCCTTTTTAGGAGCCCTCTGCCTAAAAACCCTGGGGGAATCAAGTGAATGATCGGAATCTTAGCCCTAAGTGGTGGTCTTGGGATGAGGAGGAGCACTGGCTGCCATGGTGGAGCTGTTGGTGGCTGTGGAGAGGGAATCCTACTCACAGTTTGAGGGCAGAAAAGAGTGCTTATGGTTGTTCACATATCAGAGTGCAGGCCAGGAGAGGAGTAACCTCCTCTCCCTTGATTGTGCCACGTTGCCGGAACAGAGAATATACAGGTCCCTAGAATATACTCTCTCCACTTGACAAAGGACTCAAAAGTCAAGTAACTGACTGGGAAAATGCCCCAAAAGGGGAAAAATAAGACTATATAGAAGGTTAGTTTCTTAGTGAAAAGGTATTTTCTTCCATCCTTAGAGATGAGGAAGAACAAAGCATATGATCAGAGGAAGACATCAAAGTCAAGGCTTCTACAAATGAAATCTCCAAAATAAATATGGAATGGTCTCAGGCCATGGAAGAGCTCAAGCTCTAAAAGTATTTTGAAAATCAAGTAAGAGAGATGGAGGAAAAATTGGAAAGATAATGAGAGTAATGCAAGAAAATCATGAAAAGAAAGTCAACAGCTTGCTAAAGGAGACCCAAAGCATGTTGAAGAAAATAACACCTTTAAAAATAGACTAACCCAAATGGCAAAAGAGATCCAAAAAGCCAATGAGGAGAAGAATGCTTTAAAAAGCAGAATGGGACAAATGGAAAGGGTAGTTCAAAAGCTCACTGAAGAAAATAGTTCTTCAAAAATTAGAATAGAGCAGATAGAAGCTAATGACTTTATGAGAAACCAAGAAATTGAATGAACCAAAAGAATGAAAAATAGAAGACAATGTGAAATATTTCATTGGAAAAACAAATGAACTGGAAAATAGATCTAGGAAAGATAATTTAAAAATTATTGGTCTACCTGAAAAATCATGATAAAAAAAAAGCCTAGACATCATCTTCAAGAAATTATCAAAGAAAACTGTCCTGATATTCTAGAACTAGAGAGTAAAATAGAAATGGAAAGAATTCACTGATCACCTCCTGAAAGAGCTCCCAAAAGGAAAACTCTTAGGAATATTGGAGCCAAATTCCAGAGCTCCCAGATCAAGAAGAAAATATTACAAGCAGTCACAAAGAAACAATTCAAGTACTGTGGAAATACAATCAGGATAAAACAGGATTTAGCATCTTCTACACTAAGGGATCAGAAGACTTGGAATATGATATTCCATAGGTCAAAGGATTAAAACCAAGAATCACCCACCCAGCAAAACTGAGCATAATACTTCAGGGGAAAAAATGGAATTTCAATGAAACAGAGGACTTCCAAGCATTCTTGTTGAAAAGACTAGCACTGAATAGAAAATTTGACTTTCAAATACAAGAATCAAGAGAAACA
Organism: Notamacropus eugenii; assembly: GCF_028372415.1. Taxonomy (NCBI): domain Eukaryota; kingdom Metazoa; phylum Chordata; class Mammalia; order Diprotodontia; family Macropodidae; genus Notamacropus; species Notamacropus eugenii. The sequence goes on from NC_092874.1 coordinate 193,695,417, forward strand.
TGAAAAGGTAAACAGGAAAGAGAAGCCTTAAGAAACTCATTAAAGTTGAACTGTTTACATTCCCACATGGAAATATGTTATTTGTGCCTTAGAGATGAAGAAGAACAAAGCATATGATCAGAGGAAGACATCAAAGTCAAGGCTTCTACAAATGAAACCTCCAAAAGCAAATACAGAATGGTCTCATGAGACATTTTTCAGTATTAGGGTAGTGAGAGAGAATACATGTGTGTGTGTATGTGTATATTATATATATATATATGCAGGCATGTATATGTACATGGGTATATGTGTGTATGTATGTGTGTATACACACACCACACAGAGACACACATATGTACATATACATATATATGTGTGTGTATATATATACAGAGAGAGAGAGAGGGCACAGTGTGAGCTGAATATGAAGGGAAAATACCTAAAAATATAAAATCTACTATTGAATGGAATGTACTAGGAGTAAGAGAAAGGGAGAGGTAGAATGTAGCAAATCATCTCACATAAAAAAGGGAAGAAAGAGCTTTTACAATGGAGGGGAAAGAGGAAGAGGAGATGAAAGGAAATAACTGAACCTTACTCCCATGGGATTTGGCTTAAGGAGAAAATAACACACACTCCATTGGACACGGAAATTTATTTTACCTTGCAGGAAGGCAAGGGTGAAGGGGATAGGAGAGAGAAGGTAATAGAAGGGACAGCAAATTGGCGAAAGAGATAATCAGAAGCAAACACTATTGTGGGATGACAGGTCAGTGAAGAAAATGGAATAAATGAAGGGAAGGGGATAGGACAGAGGGAAATGTAGTTAGTCTTTTACAACATAACTATTATGGAAGTGTGTTTTGCATTGTTACACATGTATGACCTATATTGACATGCTTGTTTTCTCAATGAGGGTGGGTGGGGAGGGGAACTTTAAGAATGACTGTTAAAAATTGTTTTAGTATGCAACTGGAAATTCAGATATACAGGCGATGAAGTATAGAAATCTATTTTGCCCTACAGGAAAATAGAGGTGAAGGGGGGTGGAAGAAGGGTGGGTTAATAGAAGGGAGGACAGACTGGAAGAAGGGGTGGATAGGATGTATGCTATCTTTGGGTGAGGGTGGGGAAAGATGGGGAGAAAATTTTGAATTCAAATTCTTGTGGAAGTGAATGTTGAGAACTGAAAAATAAAAAAATTATATATTTTAAAAAATTAGAATGGGCCAAATGGAAGCTAATGATTCTGTGAGAAATCAAGCAAATATAAAGCAAAACCAAAATAATGAAAAAATAGAAGACAATGTGAAATATCTCAATGGAAAAACAATTATTGGATTACCTGAAAACCATGTTTAAAACTAAAGCCTAGATATCTTTCAAGAAGTTATCAAGGAAAACTGCCCTGATATTCTAGAACTAGAGGGTAAAATAGAAATGGAAAGAATCCACCAATCACTTCCTGAAAGAGATCTAAAAAGGAAAATCCCTGGAAATATTTTAGCCAAATTCCAGATTTCTTAGGTCAAATATTGGAAGCAGTCAGAAAGAAACAATTCAAGAATTGTGGAAATACAATCAGGATAGCACAAGATTTAGCAGCTTCTACATTATGGGAACAGAGGGCTTAGAATATGATATTGGAGAGGGAAAAGGATCTAGGATTACAATGAAGAATCACCTGCCCAGCAAAACTTAGTATAATCCTTCAAGAGGGAAAAATTGACATTCAATGAAAAAGAGTACTTTTAAGCATTCTTGATGAAAAGACCAGAGCTGGATAGAACATTTTACTTTCAAATACAAGACTCAAGAGGAGCATGAAAAGGTAAACAGGAAAGAGAAATCATAAGGGACTTATTAAAGTTGAACTGTTTATATTCCTACATGGAAAGATGATATTTGTAACTCATAAGCCCTTTTTTAGTATTAGGTAATTGGAAGGAATAGACACACACACACACACATACTGAGGGTACAGGGTAAGTTGAATATGAAGGGATGATATCTAAAAAATTAAACTAAGTTTTGAGACAGGAATGAGTGGGGAAAAGGAGAAAGGGAGAGGTAGAATGGGGTAAATTATCTCACATAAAAGGGGCAAGAAAATGCTTTTATAGTGAAGAGGAAGAGGGAATAGGTAAGAAGGAATGAGTGAAACTTCCTCTCATCAGATTTGGCTCAAGGAGGGAATAACATACACACTCACTTAGGTATGGAAATCTATTTTACCTTACTGGAAAGTAGGAGGGAATGGGATAAAGGGGGAGAGTAATAGAAGGGAGGGCAGATTGGGGGAGGTTGTAATCAGAAGCAAACCCTTTTGAGAAGGGGCAGGGTTAAAAGAAAGAACAGAATAGATGGGGAGTGGGATAGGATGAAGGGAAATATAGTTAGTCTTTCACAACATGACTGTTATGGAAGGGATTTCCATGACTACACATGCATATTGTGTAGTTTGAATTATTTGCCTTCTCAATGAGGGTTGGTGGGGAGGAAGAAAGAGAATTTGGAACTCACAGTTTTTAAGAAATAGAATGTTAAAAACTGTTTTTACATGCACCTGGGAAATAAGATATACAGGCAATGGGTATAGGAATTTATCTTGCTCTATAGGAAAATAAAAGGTAATGGCATAAAAGGTGGGTGATGCAAGGGAGGGAAGATTGGGGGAAAGTGTAATCAGAATGCATGTTGTTTTGGGGAGAGAGAGAGGAGGGAGAGATGGGGAGAAAATTTGGAACTCAAAATCTTATGGAAGTGAATGTTGAAAACTAAAAATTAAGTAATTAAAAATTTAAAAAAATAAAAATAGAAGCAGCATTTCAACTGGGTAGGGAAGAGACCATGAGGAGGAATAGGAGGAGAGTGAATTCCATTTCCTGTATGTTGTTTTCTGTTTAAAGAATTACCTACTTTATCAAGCCTATATACTAGTGGAAAAGCCTCAGCTGCCTTCCATGCCAGATCTTCTTTGGGGTTGTGACAAAAGGCAGTTCCCATACTTAGCTGGGGAGTATCTTTATCATGTAGGGAATGGTGAATAAAATAGGATTATCCTCTTCTTTTGCTATACATTTTTTCCTTCTAAAAACACAAACAAAAAAGGCTAGCTAAAGAACACTGGCTGGTGGAGTAAGAAAGAAAAGAAGGCAGAAAAGAAGGAAGGATGGAGGGGTGAAGGAAGGAAGAAGGGAGGAAGAGAGGGAAAGAGGGAAGGAAGGAGGGAGGGAAGAAAGGAGGGAAGGAGGCAAGAAATTGTGCCTGGGATGTGGGTTTCTGAGAAAGGGAATAACAATTGTTTTAGCTATTATTCAGACAATATTAGGTTCTTTCATTCTAAGATGTCCTAAGAATCACTAGATTATATTAAAAAATGAATCTTTGGATTATGAAAGTGTGAGGCAACAGAATGAGAGGATATAAAGAGGCTTTCTCTGAAGATTAGGTAAATAATCAGGAAATGGTTAACGATAATAACTTACATTTATGTACTGCTGAATAGTGAGGTCAGTCTTGCCATTCCAAGACTCAGACATACAGTCATCTCCTTTCACTAGTACTAGATGAATGGAACCCATTCATCTCTCCTGGAGTTTCCTCTCTACTGCTGTGTTCAATAGCCTGATCCAGAAGTCTGAGAGCTATATCTCAGCATCTATTATTCAGTGTTATAGGTGTGAGTGGGGGCATGTGCTGCACACAACCTCCCACCTCCGGGAGGGATTCTTGAATCAGCACTTTCCAAAGTGAAAGCCCCAGAGGGATAGGCACAGCAGGTGTGTTCCCCAGATCCTTTCTGTGCCCTGGGCAACACAGTTTATGACATTTAAAGTCGCAGATCTTAGATGCCTACGAGTGGCACTACTTAATAGATACCAAGGGCAAGTTCAGTCATAAATCTCAAATATTTAATAAGTCAAGGCCATGCCTAAGATGGCCAAAATCCCTTCCAGGATTTACCAGTGATAAGCAGGATCTGGCAGAATTGGGCTCGATTTCTGAAGGTAGTCTTAGGACTGAGAATTCTTGGATGAAACATGAAGTTTGAAGGAGTTACCACATCATAAAACATCCCTTTCCAGCAATAGCAAATGTCTTCTTCTTATCTATCC